>NC_135497.1:407310210-408510210 GCF_052857255.1 Amblyomma americanum
CTCCCAGGGTGGCAGGGAGGGCACGCTGCCTGCCCAGTCTGCGGAACGCAATCAAAGGCTTTTGCAGTTGGACGCCAACGCCATGTACATGAAAGCGAGATTGAGGTCTCCATGAACCCATGGAGCTGGTTGTGCGCCTTTCCTTTTGTGAAAATGAATAGCCTTTTGTGAAAATGAACAGCAAAGTTGTCAACGCCAATGAACTCTATGAATGCTGTGGGCTCACTTGTTTTGTTTGGTTTTTGAGGAAAGGAAATGGCACAGTAACCGTCTCCCATATCTTGGTGGACATGGGAACCATGCTATAAAGGAAGGGATAAAGGAGGGAGGATAAGAAGAAAGAGAAAATTGGAAGTTGGATTTTGAGGAAAGGCCCGGCAGGGAAACACCTGACTAGGCTGACTGTGGCTCGGTGCTACTAGTGGTGCATGTGCAGTAGTGACTAGGGAGCGAGAGAAATATTCGTGACTAGGTGTGTGATGTGACTTCATGTGCCTCCTCAGAGCACCAGGACGGCGAAATCGCAAGTTCGCGGCCAGTAAAGCTTTCGCTTTAAAAATTAGCAGTGGCTTAGCTCAGCTATGCCAGGATATACGTAGCGAGAGCTGTAGTTCTCTATTGGATGCACATGTTGTCGAGTTTGTTGTGACTAAAATGTTAAGCATTGAACAAGTATTTGGTGAGACACATTGTTTATTTATTACTTTTTGACAGAGATAAACACTGCCCAATCATTGGTAAAGTAACACGCAGTTGTCCCAATGCTGCCTACACAGTATTTAGACTGGCTGCTTTTCTCTCAGATACACAAGGTCAATCCTTCCACTCCAGGATCCGGAGTACCCAGGTTCGAACCCGACTGCGGCAGCTGCTAAGGCTAAGGTGCCCGTGCGCTGTGTGATGTCAGTGCGCGTCAAGGATCCCCAGGTGGTCGAAATTATTCCGGAGCCCTCCACTCCGTCACCCCTTTCTTCTTCCAGTTCCTCCTTTTATCTCTTTCCTTAACCCATTAGCGCCCAGCGTACTTTACAAAGTACACTTGGTTTTTGTGCTATAAAGTATTACCAACCGAATATTCGGATTTGGTTAGTTCTCATTTCTGACACCAGGTGTTACAACATGACACTCCTAATCTTATATATTGGCTCGGAACCCTTTCTTTCAATCTACGAGTCATCGTCATCCCGGAAAACGTGGGCTGGTCGAATGCTTGCGGTGAGTACTGCTTTTTTCTTTGTTTTCTGATGTTTTACGCCATATATTGTATAAACAATGGCATAATCAGCCTTATGAGGCGTAAGGTGATCGCTACCAAGCGCAGGAAGCAGCTAGACTGATCCATTTTGATTTGAGGGGTAGATAAATCGCGGTGTACTTTGCATAGTACAATGGGCCATCGCGGGAGCTTACACGTGTTTGTTGATGTAGGTTGCCTCAGGATGGATCCGGGTGTTTTCTTTGGAAAAAGACCGTTTTGCCGGTTGTCTGAGGCTCTCGAGGCTGCCGCTGATGTTGCTGTGCATGCGGAAGAGCCTGTAGATATTATTATTGTGCCTCCTGAGCCTAGTGTGGAGACTGTTGAGGAGGAGGGAGACGACGACGGTACAACTGATACGGTGGTGAACGACGTCTCAGGTGAGTAGAGAGACCTTTTACATACATTGATCTAGAGAAACATAAGCCTTTATATTGTTTTCTAGGCAAGCTGGAGTTGCATTGCGGTGGATGTGAGGAAACTCGTGACGATGCAAGGCCGCGCAACAAAAAAGCGAAGGTCCAGCGTCCGTCTTGGAAGAACAGCCAGCCAGAGTATCACTGGGCCACTCCAACTAGGGGCACTGAGGAGAGAGAGTTGAACCTCAAGTCGTTATACTTTGGAAAGTCTCCGAATGAGGTGTTCAGTACAATACTCGATGATGAAATTTTGACTCATATTATTGTGCAAACCGGAAAATATGCAAAGCAGAATTATGAGCACGGTTTTGTCATCAACATAGAGGATGTGAAGAAATTCTTTGGAATTCTGTTGCTGAGCAGATATCACAAGCTGCCCAGCCAGCGAATGTACTGGTCCCTTGACGAGGACGCTGGGGTTTCGTGTGTTGCAAGCTGCATGAGCCGACAGCGATTTCTTGATATAAAGCGCTTTTTGCACCTAGCTGACTATGATTTGATTCAGAGCACAAGTGACAGAATGTTCAAGGTGAGACCGCTAATGGAGCTCCTGAACAAAAAGTTTAGACAGCACGGAATTTTTCATGAAATCCTGTCCATAGATGAATCAATAATAAAATATTTTGGGCATCACTCATGCAAGCAGTTTATCAGAGGGAAGCCGATACGCTTCGGCTACAAGAACTGGATGTTATGCAGCGCCAATGGATACTGCTATGCATTCGACACATACTGCGGCAAGTCCATTACACCTGATACAAGGCCACTGGGCTCGCGTGTCGTTCTTTCTCTTCTTGAAGTTGTGCCGACGCCCAGCGACCATGCTGTATTCTTTGACAATTTTTTTACCAGTCACAGCCTTCTCGTGTCTCTTTACACTCTAGGATTTCGAGCAACCGGGACTATTTGAGAGAATCGTCTGAATGGATGCTCTCTGCTTTCTAAAAAGGAGATGGAGCGAAAGCAACGTGGCGAATATTGCTTTTGTTTTGATCCCGAAAACGAGGTTCTCTTAGTGAAGTGGAGAGACAATAGCATAGTGACGATGGCGACAAACTACGACACCATTGAACCCCTGAGCTCGGTGAATCGATGGTCATCTTCCAAGAAAAAAAGAGTAAAGGTTCCGCAACCAAATCTCTTCAGCAGCTACAACAGTGGCATGGGAGGGGTTGATCTTCACGATCAAACTGTGAACAACTACAGAATTGGCATCCGAGGAAAAAAATGGTGGTGGCCCCTATTTTCGCAGATGATCAACATGGCCGTAGTCAACGCATGGAGAATTTACCAAGTTGTAGGCGATTCGCAGCTTGATTTACTCGCATTCACCCGCATCATAACGAGGCACTACTTGCGCCTTGGTGTGCCTAACAGGACCACCAAGAGGTCTGCAGCGTCTGTCGTACCTGCCATTATTCTCGATCCGCACGGACATTTTCATAAGAAGCTGGAAAAACAACTGCGCTGCACTGTCTGCCACAAAAGATCAAAATGGTCTTGCGAAAAGTGCAATGTTACACTCTGCATAAAGCATGGTTGCTTCAATAAGTTTCATGCACCGTGCTAAATTTCACATTTCCATGGAAGCGCCCAGTGTACTTTCTAAAGTACAGTGTCATAACTTGTGAACCAATAAAGGTAAAGCTATAAAACTTTGCAGGTGTTGTTATTTACTTCAGTTAATAAAATGTGCAGAATATAATTGAAATCGTATGAGTAGTTTCTCCATGGGCCTTAAAGGGACACTGAGGAGAACCCTATCAAAATTTTTTTGTTAGCAATATCTGATAGTTCGGCATTTCATGGCTTTGTTGACGCTTCTCTGGGAGCGAAAGATGCATTTATTTCAAAGAAATTTGGATTCGAAGTTGAAAATTTTTTTTCCCGCCGCTCCGATTCAAACTCGAGAACTCTTATGACGACACGGAGAACTCTTATGACGACACAGAACAGAGTGACGTGAACGTGACGTAAACGGAGACTCTGTGATTTCTGGCGGCTAGCGGTGTGGCCTAGCAGCAGCCGAAATGAAAGCTACCGCCGCCGCACGTTGAAGGCATCTATCGGGGGGGGTTGCCACCGTCGCTTCGTTTACGTTTGCACCGGCGTCTTGCCAGCGTTACGATGGATCCCGTTCCTGAACTCGATGACGTAGTTCTCGCAATAACTCCGGCCTGCTTTTCAGCGGCCTCAGCCTCACAGAGCGTGCGATGCTTTTGAGGGAGCACGGTTAGGTTAGGCGCCGGCGGGTGGTTTCCCCCCTTCCTCAGAGAGCAGCCGTTGCAAACTAAATATCATAACCCCAGTACTAAATATCATAACCCCAGTGCGAGGAGTCGCGAGGGGTGCGTTGCGCTCATCGGAGGCTGGCCGGGGCTTTGGGGCCAACGGATTGTGGTTCCTTGAACGGAGCGGTTGCACGGCGCAGCAGGCAGCGTCGAGGTCTCCCACGGTTGCAAGGGCCAAGTTATTTATTTATTTTCTGCCACAAAAACAAATGGGTGCCCGAGGGCGGTCGCGTTTAAAGTCGGCGGCTTGAAACTAAAGCCGGCGCACGACGCTTCAACGGATTCCGCTAGATCCAACGGGTCCACTGGATCTGGCTCTCTCGCCAACTTGCATATACCTTCAGATATGTACTGTGAATGGATTAAAATAGCCGAGCTCGAAAAGAACAGCTCCGCCGAACTGCCGCAGCTATTGAATATAACGCGCACCTCGCCGCGGAGCCAAATCAGTCTGGCCGGGCCGTCGGCGCGAAATAGATACATGCTCCAATCTCCCCGCCAATGCGGTCAGAGTGCGCCGAAGCCGCCGAACGCGTCGGCGGTCAAGCGCAGTTGGAGTATAGAGGGTCTCTCTTTGACCGGCGTGACTTCGCCGTGCAGGGCGCGCGCGCGCGCCTCGCCGCAGCATAAACGCGCCTTAACACAGCCTGCGCTTAACCGCGCTAACCAACGTATTCAGCGGCGGCATCCATGGGAGCCACTGAAACCCCCCGCCCACTCACTGAATAAAAGAAAAGAAGTCCAGTGCCGAGGTTCGGAATCGAACCAGGGCCTTCGGCGTTTGAGGCGGAAACGCTAGCGCTCCGCCACGACGGCTCAAGTTACGGCCGTTAATAAAGGCGCATCTAGTGAATGCACTCTCCTGATGCAGAAATCTCCGCGCTTTCGCTAGGTATATCCTGACCTAACAGAGCTAGGCCATCAGCAAGTTTTCTGAACTGCCTTGTACCTTGTCTCCCGTCCCTAATAAATGATTTCCGTTAAGTAGTTTAAGTTGATTGGCACAGGCGGGAATGTTTCGCCGGGCAAACGTGCGAATACACAATTGCTGCCTTGTACGATCACCTACCATCGTGCCATCATAGCTTTTCATCGACCGTGGCGATCATCTGACAAGCCTTAACAGGCTCCTTCAAAGGTTAACTAGCACTTGAAGCTGCACTTGGAGTTCCTCTGCTGTTCAGCGCTTGTAAATCGAAGCGCATCAAAAACAAAACCACGGGGCACGCAAAGCTCATAGACGCGAAGCGCCATAACAAATCGAAACTCTCCTGGCCGCCTGTGGCGCCGCCAATCATCCGTTTTCTTTGCTTCCAACATTCAGGTTGTCTTTTGCCTGCCTTCCTTGCGTGATTAAAGTGCACTATTGGTTTTAAAACAAAACTTACTTCATTATTGATCTGCACAACCTACCTTTGTCAGCCTCAGAGATTCGCGAAACCAAGTAGGATGGGAAATTCCTCCAAGGTGGCGTCTCTTGTCCTATGGCGTCACCACGCTTGTACTTGCGAGATTGGCCTGTGGCGGCGATACCTGTGTTTTGGTTCTTGCTATTTTCTACTTTACAAGAGCTTTGTTTTCAGTAAGAGCGGCGTTTTTGTGATCAGGAGCTGGTATTCTATCGATACAAGCCAACTTCAATTTCTCCTCAGTGTCCCTTTAATGGGTTAAGGCGCAGTTCAGCTTATACAGTGAGACAGATACTGCGCCATTTCCTTTCGCCCACAACCAAATTATCATAAAGTTCGGCATCTGCGTTTTTATGGAGGAAAACTGAACACCAACTCCTCCTCCCCGGTTGCCATGGTAACGGCGCATGCCAAAAACCGGCCTCTCCCATGTACCATTGTAACGGTGCATGCGCACAACAGTCCTTTCGCGTGTACCGCGAAATGCTCGACAGGTAGCATAGTGTAGCTCTCGCTACAAAAAATTGGCTGTGGTTTAGCTCTGGCTAAACCTAGTTGAATTGCAAAAGCTTCGTCGTTTCTTTGGCATGTTGTCTACGCAGCGTCTCATTCCGACGCTCTCGAGAAACCGGTCTCTTCTGCAGTTAAAGAATCACTGCTGGACATGGCACTTTTTCTAGCCGCAGCTTCATTACGACGCTTCTCGAGTCGTGCGGCGCGTTCTTCTGGTGTCTTTTGAGCGCATTGTCTCTTCCTCGCTTCGTTCTGTCGTTGTTGCGTCTTTTGCACTCTCCATAACGACTACAATACACTGCTGTTGCTGCTGTTGCTGATAGGAAGAAGGAAAAGGAAAGCGCACGGGCCTGCCTACTGGCTCAAGCCAAACCACGCTCGCTGCCACGTGCTGAAAGTAGGAGAGTTAAAGGACAGGAGAGCAAAGATAAAAAGAAAAGGCGCGTGCTGATATGCTCCGGGCCGATTCCGGAGGCAGTGCAGTACCAAGTCGACCCGTGCCAGAGTGCTTCAAGCCAAGCACTCCGCCATATTCCAAAAATAAGTTTAATATCTTGGGTCCAAGGACCCGCAGGAGATATTAAATCAGGTATCAATATCACGGTGGTATCACAATACACTGAGGCGAAGCGCATATATATACCCCCCGCGAGGCGACACCTCCTCTCCCTGTGCCCCAGTCTGGTGGAGCGAGCGTTGTCGGCATTGATGCCGGCGCTATCTGTTGGAGCGCGGCTGCGGCGTTGCTAGGCAATGGCGGCTCAAGGTCGTTCGTCGGCCACAGCACACGGCTGAAGTGCGCGAGCCAAAATGGCTCGCTGGCTGGCGTAGTAAAGGTTCCGCTTTAAGAGTTAAGCCTACACACCACCAAGCAATGGACATTGCTACTGTGAACTACGCTGCGGTTTTCTATGCGGGCTGTGAGTGGATCAATTGTACATGCTAACGCGACTCAGCAGATGCTATCTACCGCGAGGAATTTGCAACGCTATTCGATGCTTTCATGACATTAAAAGTCACCTGAATTTGGGCCATATGACTTCACTGCAGTGGACAACCCTATTTATAGGTTGCCGAAACTGCACAGGTGCTTCTGCAAAGGCATGACCGTAGGTGAAGCTTCCTTCTCTTTTCTAAATTGACGTAGAAGAAAACGTTCGAAACATATTCGAGACGCAGTTTCGCATAATTGAGCCTGTTGCTGCAGCTGCTCCACCATCTTGTTCTTTAGAAGGCGCAAAGGCGCGCTGGTTTCCAGCATAAGTTGAGCTTAACTTCTTGTGGTATTTAAATTGCACAGATTATCCTGCAGGCTTAACGGAATTGCTTATAAAAGTAGGCCTTAGTCTTCTAATCCAGAGGTTAGGGAGACAACCTTGCAATGCAACAAAATTAATATAGGCTGTTGTTTTCGCAGTACTTTGAAGGTTGACGTTTCACTGAGGCTCCATGTCAGAGCACGAGAGTGAAAAAAAAATGAACATTGGTTTAGAGGAAAGGAAATGGCACAGTAAATGTCTCACAGGTCTTGGTGGACACCCGAACCCGTAGTATGGGAAGGGATAAAGGAGGGATTGAAAGAAGAAAGGAAGAAAAAAAAATAACAGTGGTTCAACTATGCTGAACCAGGTTAGAGAGCGAAAGCTGTGGTATATCCAGACGCGGCTTGGCCTCTATGAGTGCGTTCCGCACACTGGACAACGCGCCTACCCTGTCAGATGGCGGTTAAATAATGGTTGATCGCGAGAGGTTGGTCACCCAATGAACGATGATCTGGATTTTTGCTGCAGTGGTGTGTCTGCCACAACATTGAAAATTGGTTGGTTGTTGGGGAAAGGAAATGGCGCAGTATGTGTCTCGCATCTCGGCTGACACCTGAACCGCGCCTTAAGGGAAGGGATAAAGGAGGGAGTGAAAGAATGGAAGAGGTGGTGTAGTAGAGGTCTCCAACAGTAATTTCGACCGCCTGGGGATCTTTAACGTGCACTGACATCGCACAGCACACGGGCGCCTTTTGCCTCCATCGAAATGCCGCCGCGTTCGGATTCGAACCCGGGTACACTGGATCAGTAGCCGCGCGCCCTAATCACTGAGGACGTCACACCGCGCGGCTTGCCGTCGCCGTTTGGTTTGACGTCACGCCGCGTTCCTCGTCGTTTACAGATGCATTTAAAAATTGATTCGTGCTGCATAATCGCAAGACCAGAGCATGTGCATGATATGACCGCAGAAATCGACACTCACGAAAATCAAGAGCTGAAGAACATTGAGGGGCTCTATACTTGGTGGGCGTACAGTTTTTCTCAAAAGTTTAGAGCCTGGTGAGGTGGGAGGGTTAGAGGTGTCTTTAAGCCATCCGGTAGGGATTGAGCAGCATCCGTGGAAGTCGTTGCCTTTACAGTCGTTACCAAACTGCCATTGCGAGTGTCGGATGCACTTTGCTCATTATGGCAACTATGTCTCAATTGATTTATTTCTTCCTAAAATGCTAGAAAAAAAAAGTCAAGAGTTACTGTAAGCGCACAATGCCCAGACAGTGGAAGCAAAAAGTCGAACCGCTAAGAGCAGCTATATCGGCACTTTTTGTTCTACTCTTTTTTTTTGTTTTTAGACAAATACGAGACGAGGGCGAGTCAGATGAAATTTAGCCAACCCACCTTGCGCAATAATGGTTCGGTCTATTATCTGTGGGGCATGCGGGTAGCACACAGGCATCTCATCTACGAAAGTGACACTCAGGTGTGCGGATCAATGTCCTTTAATGGTCACATACACAGGGTTGTATACGGTTGTGCAACATAATGTACGCTCCAAACGTTGAGCAGCATGGTGTCGTGACGTTTTTGAGAGCCGAAAGTGTTTCCCAGCAAGTGAT
This sequence comes from Amblyomma americanum, assembly GCF_052857255.1. Lineage (NCBI taxonomy): Eukaryota > Metazoa > Arthropoda > Arachnida > Ixodida > Ixodidae > Amblyomma > Amblyomma americanum. Next base: position 407,318,973 of record NC_135497.1, read on the forward strand.
TAGTCGCCGTGGGGCTGCCGTGTACGGTGAACGTTGCATTTCATTGGCCACTGTGAAGAGTTGGGGTAAACGGTTCAAAAAGGAACGTGAAAGTTGCAAAGACAATCCAAGACCGGGCCACCGTACAATTACCTCCAACACAACTGCAAAGGTTGATGAGCTGATGAGCCGTCGTTTCCGCCGGAGAGGTTCTGTTCACTTTTTTATTTAGATCGTCAGGGACCATTACTGCTTGAATTTTGTAAACCTGGAGAGACTACCAATACTTTCCGATAATGTAAAAAGCTGGATCGGCTGCATGCCACAATCAAGAACAATGTGGAAAATTGACGAATGGTGTCATCTTGCTCCATGACAATGCCCGTTCCCATGTCGCTGATGTGGTTACCGCTGAACGCTGTAACATCTGCCATACGGCCCAGACCTGTCGTCTTGCGACTTCCACATTTTCGGGCGTTTGAAATACAGCTCAACGGAACCTGATTCCTGCCGGACAGTGACATGAAAGAGTCAGTTACAGGCTTTTTGAACCAGCAACCAAAGGAATTTTATGAGGCGGGAATCGTGACTCGTTAGTCTGTGGGACAAAAGTCTAAGTGCTCATCGAGACTACTAAATAAAGTACCACATTTGACGTATATTCGCATTGCCTCACTTTTATGACTCCCTTGCCCTCGTCTTTGTAGCTCATAAATAAAATAATCATTCTATACAAGCCATCGCTTTTTTTAAGCTAAAGCTTCGCTACGCTACCTCATAACGATTTCGTATTGCTTGTGGTTTTGACCTTCAAGTGGTGGTGGTGGTAGAAACATTTATCGCCAAATACAGAGGGGGCAAAAAACCCTTACATGGCACGAGGCAACCCTTAGGGGGCTGCTTTTACAGGGCAAAGGACAGCCCTTGGAGGGCTATCTGCTTCAGGGCGTCAGTAATTATCCGGAGCTGGTCAGCAGCAGCGGAGCTGGCCAGGAGAGTCTCTAAGTACGACTCCGCCGTGGTTGGGGGTGGAGGGTGTGGGAAGGTAGGACGTGAGGAGGACATGGAGGAAGTCTCCCAGCTTCCCGCAGAGCTTACAAGAAGAAAGGAATTGATCGAGGTAGTGGACATGAAGGAGAATAGGGTAGGGAGCAGTTCGGGTCTGGAGTCTGCGCCAGTGGGAAGCCTGGGTTAAGGTTAGGGAGGGAGCCGGCGGTGCGTAAACGCGCCGGGTATCTCAGTAGTAGTTAAGAATATCTTTGAACATTAGCAGATACTCCTGGGATGGTGGAGGAGGTCCAACTCCGGCTTGGAAAGTGAGACCTCGGGCGAGGGATTGGACCTCCTCGTTACCCGGGAGGCCCTCGTGTGCGGGGGTCCAGGTAAGGGTTACGTGGTGGGTGGGGTGGAAGAAGCGTAGAAGCCGAGCCACTATGCGGGATATCAGGCCTTTGGCGAAATTGGATAGGGTGGATTTTGAGTCTGAGATAATTTTGGTGTGGAGATGAGAGCGAGTGCAATGGCCGCTTCCTCTGCAATTTCCGATGAGTCTGTGATGACGGATCCTGATGCGATTAGTCAGGCCTGAGACTTAGCGATGGCGAGAATGATGCGGGAGCCCGACGATTACGCTACTGCAGCGGTCGGGTTCGAACCCTGGTACACCGGATCAGTATCTGCACGCCCTAATCACTAAGCTACTGCGGCAACGTTCTCAGTGCTAATGCATGCAGCCGACATTTCTCTCTCCCAACCGCCTGCAAGTGAGCCGGAGGTCAAACCTCTTATGGTGCAGTTCGGGTGTCCACCGAATCAATCTTCAGTTATCTCAAAAGGAAAGGAAAGGCGAGTAGCTGGCTCCCTGGGACGATTGACACCTCAGTTGTGCTTCAAGCTACGTGGCTGGCGGTAGCCACAGATGTGCACTGCATGCGTTGGCATTCACAATGTTGTAGCAGGTTGGCATTCACAATGTTGTAGCAGAAATGCGGCACTGAAGCTATAGACCCTAGGCGTTCTTTGTTCATTGGCATTAGCGTTGACAAGACTCTAGACTCCGATGATATTGAGGAAAGGAAGACGCATGCATAACTGTCTCCCTGGGGCAGCAGACGCCTCAATGCTTTGAGTTATGTGGCATGCGCTGAGAGAGATGCCAGGTTAACTGCTTCCTTCGGCTGTTGAGTGAAACTGTTGGATCTCTCAAAACAGCGAGTGCAAGAACAAAACCTCTCCCCACAGCTTGTGGCATGAGGGAGAGAGAGAAGAGAGCGAGGAGCCGATTTTAAAGCGAAAGCTTTACTGGCCGCGAACTTGTGCTTTCTCCGTGGCCGCGCTCCGAGATGGCACTTGGATGGACGGACGGACGGTGGCAATTTCCTGCTTAAAGGTGCTGTATGTTCCCAGCGCCGATTTAGTCAGCATCCCTGTTTTCTACAGAGCTCTCTTTGTTTCTTTAACCTTTTTTTAACAGACAATTGCTCCTTTGCCCCCTACTGCTGTCCAGATATTTGCTTGTCAATTTTCTAGTTCGGTTTCTCCGTGTCGTGTCAGCATTCCTTATGTACAGGTACCTGAAAGCTTTCCTAGCCCACTGCTTTTCCCCAATTTTTCTCAATCGCTTCTCAAATGCTATCTTACTGCTAGATTCTCTGCTCTCGAACGATGCGCATCCCATATCACTCTGTACCCCCTGATTTGGTGTATTGCCTGGTGCTCCCAAAGCTATCCTCCCTACGCCGCGTTTTTTGATTTCTAACCTTGCTTGAACATCTGGTCTTTTGCACAGGACCGCATTGCCTAAAGTCAGGCTAGGAACCATCACCCCTTTCCAGATCTCTCTTGCCACTTCATACCTATTTTAATTCCACAGTGCCCTATTTTTCATGACAGCTGCATTCATACTAGCTTTATTCATCACATATTTTTCATGCTCTTTCAGATACTTAGCACCATTATTTATCCACACCCCAAGATACTTGTACTCATCTACTACTTCTAGCGTGAACTCCAGGCGTGAACTCGCCGCCCTGATCATTAAACATCATGACTGCAGATTTTTTCTTACTAAACTTGAAACCTATTCTATCTCCCTCTGTACCACATATGTCTATCAACTTCTGCAAATCTTCCTTGTCAACCATTAGCACTATATCATCCGCGTATATTAGTCCCAGTAATGACTGTTTAATCCATTCCCCTTGCTTGAAAAAGAAAGGTTGAAGCCTAGTTCGCTCCTCTCTAGCTTGGTCTCCAACCCTTGCAGGTACAACATGAACTACAAAAGAGACAGAGAACATCCTTGCCTAAGCCCCCGCTGTATCTCTACAGGCCCTGATACATTTTTTTCCATTTTATAAGCACTCCGTTACCTTTATATATATATATCTTTTAAAAGATTAATTACTCCATCTTCCACATCCAATGTGCCCAGTATGTCCCACAAATACTCTTGAATAATGTTGTCGTAGGCTCCCCTAATATTTAGAAATGCTATCTATTGGGGCCTGTATTCTTTATCAGCAATCTCTATACACTGCGTCAATGAAAACAGATTGTCCTCTAACCTCCTTTGTTTCCGGAACCCATTTTGTAGCTCCGCTAGCACCCCCTCGTTCTCCACCCAAGCCTGCAATCTGTCCTTTATAAACTGCATCACGACCCTGTAAACCACAGATGTCACTGTTATGGGACAGTAGTTATGTCAGCTTTGTCCCCCTTTCTCTTATATATCATGTTCATTCTACTTGATTGGCATTCATTGGGGACTTTGCCATCCACTATCATTTTATTCACTACCTGTATTAATGTTTGCTTGGATGTTGGTCCTAGCTTCTTTATTAACATAATCGGAATACCATCGGGTCCTGTTGACATGCCACTAGGAGCCTTCTTATCTGCCCTTTCCCACTCTCTTTGCTCAAGTGAAGCAACTGCAGTTACAGGTCTATCCTCCTTCAATAAATTATGTGCAACATTTCTTTCTTTAAATTTTTTTGTCATCCTTGTTCCTATGTGTTGCATCGCTTCATCCCCTTCTAATCGAATACCCTAACCTGTAATGATAAACCTTCGGTCTAGCCTAGTCTTATTACTCATTGCATTCAGATGTTTCCAGAATTTTTGAGCTGCTTTTATGCGTTGCATATTGCAATCACTCAGTTCAGCCCTTGGGCGCGGCCGGGCAGCCACCAAACCACGTGACGTGACGTCATGACAGCCGGAGGAAAAGCTGGGCCCCAACTGGCGCGGTCTCGCGCGGCCGCAGCCACCACCTGACTCCCGCTCCTCCCGCTAGTGGCGCTGCGCTATGATTGACGTCACGGCATATGTATAAAAGAGCTGCGCTCCTTCGCCGGGACAGTCTTATACCCCTGTCACACGGGCATTTTGAGGGCCCTCGTACTGATAGTTTATCGACTCAAAGGCGATCGAGCGCTGCTACACGGGCAGTTTCAATGGCGATCGAGTCAATAGCCTATCGAGTCAACGGAGCAGCACGGAACTCCATCGAGATATGCAACGCATTCTTGGCTTAACCAAGCTAAGCCTGGCCATTTTTTATATCCTTTTTATTTACTTTTGACATCCATTGGGCACCCTTTCTTCTAATTTTCTCATTAATCAAATAGGATGCTTCCTTTCTGCAATTTATGAAGGTATCCCATTTTCTGTCTGCTTCAACTTCTGGTTCCCCCCTCTTCTTGAAATATCTGTATTCCCTGGACGCTTCCTGGTGTTTCTTATAGCCCTCTTGACCAACTCTTGAGTTTGTGTCTTTTCCCTTTTGGCTTTACTCGCACCTTAGCTAGATCTAGCTCAAGTAATCGACTTAATTTGGTATATGTCCATTCTGTTTCATTATCCTGAAAAATTACTTTCTCAATTTGTTTGGCTTCTGCTTCCATTTGCTTTTCTGAGTAGAAATTCCCCTCTGATTGTTCATCTCGCTTCAGTCCTACATGGGTTTCTCTTCTGAAACTCAACTTGATACGCTTGTGGTCACTACCTAGACATCTGGAACCATGTTCATCTATGCTCATTACTGCTAATCTATTATACATCCTCTGTGACATTAGTGCATCATCTGTCGTCGAGTGCAGACTCTCTGCCTCCCATGTTAGGAGCCCTTCACATGTCTCGGTACTGTTGCATACAACTAGATCATGCCTGTCGCACATATCCTGCAGCATGCTTCCTGCCGAATCTGTGTACCCATCCATGTCTTCTATATGTGCGTTCATGTTGCCTAATATAATTATCCCGCCCTGTCCTCCTAGCTCATCAATGTCGCTTGCAATACATTCTAACATTTTCCTGTTTTCCTCTTTGGCATTTGCTCCTGTCCACAGGTATACAAAGCCAAGGAGTGTTTGCTTCCCTGCCACTTTTCCTTTTAGCCATAAATGTTCCTTGCATCCCAGTTTAACCCTTTGAAAATTAATGCTTTTATAAATGAATGCCCCAACTCCAACCCCTTTCTGCTGCCCTCTGTTCTATTGCAATGTTCGCATGCGTAGTCTGGGTTGCAGGGTTGTTGCTCCCTGTCTGTAAGATGCGTTTCCACTAAACCATATACCATTAATTCCTCCTGCCTTAACTGTTCTTCCATTTCACTCTATTCCTCATTGCATGGCATCACAACGCACGCCTCGCTGCAGATATTTCTCTCTCTCTCTCGCTTCCTTGTTGCAACTGCGCATGTGCCACTAATAGCACTGAGCCACAGGTGTTCCATGGCTGCACAGGGCTGCGCCTTACCTCAAAATAATAATTGGTTTTCGGGAAAGACAATGGCGCAGTATCTGTCTCATACATCGTTGGACACCCGAACCGAACCGTGCCCTAAGGGAAGGGATAAAGGAGGGAGTGAAAGAAGAAAGGGCGAAAGAGGTGCCGTAGTGGAGGGCTCTTTAACTTGGGGATCTTGAACGTGCACTGACATTGCACAGCACACGGGCGCCTTAGCGTTTTGCCTCCATAAAAACTCCGCCCACCGCGGCGGGTATTTTCTCAAAATGCGGCTTTTGAATTTTCAGTTTTCTTTTTCTTCTTTCCCTCCCTCCTTTATTGCGACAACAACATAGCTAGACAACCAGACTAACCTGGACTTGCAATCAAGATTAACCAAAGCTAACCATGCTATGCCTTAGCTTTCGCTACGTATATCCTGGCATAGCCGAGCTAAGCCACTGCCAATTTTTCCGAAGCCCTCCACTACGGCAGCTCTTTCTTCCTTCCCTCTTTCAGTCCCTCCTTTATCCTTTGCTTTACGCGCTTTGCTTTACGGCGCCGCGTTCAGGTGTCCCCCTAGGTGTGAGACAGATACTGTGCCATTTCCTTTCCCCAAAAATCAATTTAATTTATTTCAATTTCAACCAGAAAAATTGAGAGTGTGGACAGCGGAAACTGCCATAATTCCTCAGACACTTGACCTGTAGCCAGCTGAAAAGGCTGGGGTAGAAAATAGGCACTTAAAATAAGGTTAAGAGGGAAGGTAAGAAAGGTATGCGGAATGGGTAATTTTAGAGATATAACGAATGATTTTTCTTAATCTGCGCAGCTTTCTAAAAAATAATGGTGATGGTTACGTGAATGATGCCTTCACTTCGTCTGTGTTGTACTCAGAACACAGCTTACGAGATAATGTTCATGGTTATGCTAATGATTAGCCTAAACTACTCCCTAACTGTACTGATTCGAGACTAATAAACCTTTCATAAATTTCCAAAGTAAAATAGGTATGGAGATAGTCATCACTTAATTCCCTTTTGTGCGAGATAGTCATCACTCAATTTCCTTTTGTGCGCTTGATTCACTGCGCGCCGGGTTTAAAATAGCAATGCTGTGACGACACACGCTTCATGTGCACGTTTCGGGCATAGGACGGATGTGTGCCCGATCCCCGACACACGCAAATGCATAGGGATGTGGCATGGTTAATCCTCTGAGCGATCACAAATGCACTCCTAGGTGCGCACTGTGCCTGGGACAACATCAACTGGGGGACAAAAATTTTTCGAAAATCTACAGGACTTCGTACCTTGTGCGGCGCAAGCAATGGGAGAAGAAGCTACGAGAACAAAATAGCCTACCCAAATCAGGACATATCCCCCTACGTAATAGGTTTGAAAGCCTGAGAGCAACGAGTTAAGGATCCCAGTCACGCTCGAGAAGCAGATCACAATCGGCCGCTAGAGGAAACACGGTTGTAAAGATTGCTATCCCAGGGAAGACTGATACAGACTCCCAAGACAAGCCGAAGCCCAAGCCTAGGCTACACAAGACCCCTTCGAGGACGAACGTTGGGCAAGGCACAGCGAGAAGAGACCCGGACGACCCCTGGGGACTGAAGAATGCAGTACAGACAACCAAGCATGACGGTAAGCTCTCCCAGGTGGTGGGGCAAATCCTAGAGGTAAAACTAGATCAACTAACCAGCGAAAATCATATGCTACTCATGAAACTGGAAAAGATTGAAAAGGAGAATGCAGAGCTAAGGCTGGGGGTTAAGCATTTAGAAGAGCTAAATTTAAGGGGACCCCTCTCGTCGGCAAGTGAGGAAGAGGAGAGCAGAGAGCGAGGCCCTCCTAGTAAGAGGAGGGCTAAAATGATAGGCTCAGCAGACTCGGACAGGCTCGGGGCAGACATTAGGGCCCTGAAGGAATTGGTAGATTAGAATGGAGAAAGGCAAGAAAACTTGCAAACCAAAATATAAAGTATTGAGGGAAGCCTAGGCTGGCTCATGCACATGCTTCACGAGGAGGGGGCCATTGGAGCAGCTCGGGGTATACACAATGGTGAACAAAAATAAGAGCGGGAAAGCTGCCAGCTGCGTCGTCTGGCTGTGGAACTGTCGGGGATACCTGGGCAAAAGGGGGGTCTTGCAACAAATCCTTACTTCACATGCAGCTCCCCCATTAGTGATTGCTCTGCAGGAGACCAACACGCAAAAGGCTGGCCTCAAAGGCTACAGATGCTTCCCGAGTTCCAAAGGGGCGAAAGCCAGAGTTGCCACTCTGTTCGAGCATAATACTGCTGTCACGTAACATCCTATGGGCGGGAAGATAGAGGCGGTTCTAACTGAAATCCACTCCGGCAACCAGGAAAGGGAGAACCTTTTTGTACTTAACATCTATAGCTCCCCTAGGCAGAGGGAGGCATCCTTCACCCCCTCTTCAAAAAGGCACATAAAATTGCGGGAAATAGTAAGCTCCTCATATGCGGGGATTTTAATGCAAGGCATCTGGAATGGGGCTATAACACTCACTGCACCAAAGGAAAAAGACTCCTTCCTAGAGGCCATCCTAATCAATGGGATGTCAATCTTAACAGACCCGACGGCTCCCACTAGATCTGGGAACAGCATCAATAATGACACGTCACCAGATCTTACTCTAGCACATAGATGTGGCAATGTGGAATGGAGGAACACTGGAGAGAACTTCGGGAGTGATCATTATGTGCTGGAGATCACCAGTCTTCAATCGAAGGGCTCCCAAAATCAGCAGAAAAATCACTGACTGTGATAAATTCTGAGAAATCAGACAATCCCCGGAAGTTAAAGCTTGGCCTACTTTGAAGGCATGGCAGAGGGCACTTAATAAAGACCTAAGGGAAGCAACAGATACAGTTCAAGACACCTTAGCGGTGTCCCCAATGGACAGTCAACTAGCCAATCTCCTGAGAAGGAAAGCGGATCTGGAAAGGGAACTGAAAAACCGACGGAATCGCAATATTAGGAGACAAAAAGCGAGACTGACCAAAAGCATAGAAAAGCATGCCGCTGATCTGTGCAAAAGGAACTGGATGGTGACGTGTGATGAACTTGGATCTAATATGAGTCTATCCAAAACCTGGGCCATTCTCAGGTACATGATTAATCCAATCAAATCCAAGAGGGAGGCCAGGCTAAATCAAACCAAAATAAAGCATATCTTTAAAGGGAGTAATGAGGACCTGCTAGATGTGATTCGCAAAACCTATGTTTGTCAAAACCCAGGCTGCCCACTTTTGGAATATGAAGGCGGGGAAAATCGAAGCATTGATTCTTCGTTCGAGGTTGCAGAGGTGCGGGCAGCATTGCAGGACCTGAAAAAGAAATCGGCTCCAGGCCCTGATGGCGTCATCAACACCACTCTAAAGAACTTGGATGATAATTCTCTCTCTTTTCTAACTGAGCTAATGAACAAGGTTTGGGACGGGGAGGACTTACCGGAGGAATGGAAAGTCTCTAAATTAGTACTTATCCTTAAGCCAGGCAGAAGTCTTGACCTAGGCAACATGCGACCCATCTCTCTGACGTCTTGCTTGGGCAAGCTCATGGAAAAGGTGGTGCAGAGAAGAGTCTCGCGCTACATGGAGAGCAAGGGACTCTGGCCTGTTGAAATGGTAGGTTATAGACCAGGTCTTAGTGCACAGGGTGTTATGTTAAGGCTTAAACATGATATACTTGATGATTCCAATGGAACTAAAGGGGGCAGGGCAATCTTGGGGCTGGATCTTACAAATCCATTTGATAATGTGGAGCATAGAGCGGTCATTGAAGGCCTCAGTGAGGCCGGAATAGGCATCAAGTGCTTTAACTATGTCAAAAGATTCTTAAGCAATCGAAGAACCACTATAAGCTTTGTAGGGCTCTCCTCAAAGCAGTTGGGTTCAGCAATAAGGGGACCCTTCAAAGTTCAGTCCTCTCTTCATTGCTCTTCAATTTTGCCATGAGAGGACTGTCCCACAGGCTAAATAAAATTGAGGGGCTAAAGCGCAACATTTATGCCGATGATATAACCATTTGGACAGCAGGGGGAACGAACGCTGACATCTCATACCAGCTGCAGGCAGCGGCAGAGGTAGTTGAAAACTATGCTCTGGAGAGAGGGCTTTCCTGCTCCCCTCAAAAATATGAGATCTTCTTGCTTAATACCAAAGACGAGATGAAGAAAGACTCGCTTCCCTCACCTATACGGCCCGATAGAGGTTGTCGTTGAGGGTAGGTTAGTACCTAGGGTTGACACTATAAGAGTCCTAGGATACTTTCTCCAGACGAACGGATGTAACGCAACCACTATCAAGAAGCTTAGCACATATATTGCCCAAGTTATTGGTATCTTTAGGCGGATCTCCATCAGAAACAAAGGCCTGCGAGAGCACTGTCTCCTGAGATTAGTACAAGCATTCATAGTAGGATTGCATACTCGACTCGATTTATGAATCTTAGTAACAGAAGGAGAAAATAGACAAGTTAAAATGAAATGCATACAAAAGAGCTCTCGGCATCCCACCTTACTCCTTAATGGAGAAACTGCTTAGTATGGGAGTCCACAATACCTGTGCGGAGATCACCAGGGCAGTAAGAGGAGCGCAAATTTGGAGGATTAGCTCCTCAATAGCAGGCAGGCAGATCCTCAGTGACCTAGGGGAGAGCGAGAGGAAACCCCCATATGCTGCAGAGCTCATCCTCTTAGACATACGGAAGCGTCTCAAATTTGCCAATACACCTAAGAACATGCATCCGGAGCATGATAAAGAAAGGGGAAGGCACAGAGCTCGAACAGTAATGAACAATCTGTCCCGGGACCCGCTGGGTAACATAGCCTTCTGCGACGCAGCCTGTGGCTCTGATGGTGCCTCCATCATTGCTGCCGTTGATGGGAATGGGGAGAAAGTGACTGTAGCATTGATTAACACTAGGAATGCGTTAGTGGCAGAGGAGGCTGCTATTGCCCTAGCGTGCGTCAGTACCAAAGCCAAGATCATCTTGTATGACAGTAAGGCAGCTGTTCACAATTTTTGTAAGGGGGTGGTCTTCAGTCAAGCCGCCAAATTACTAAGAAGGTACCCCTCGAGCAGAGAGGTCTCCTTCATATAGGTTCCTGCTCATGAGGGCATTCCGGGAAATGAGGCTGCTCACAGCTTTGCTCGAGAATTATACATCCGAGCTGCTCTGGAAGTGCCCCTGAGTGGGAATAAAGACCCTCTCATAACGTATAAAGAAATAACCGAAACACCTAGACTGGATAGAACACTCACTTCCGGATAGGTCACTCCAAAGGAGTGCAGGGCCTGGAGGAGGCTTCAGGTTAACAGATTCTTTCCGTACTCTATACTACACGATGAAGACATTGGTGACCCTGAGCTCCGCAGTAGCTGCCACAGAATGACTTCGCAAAATCACTTGATTTGGGAATGTCAGGATTCTCCTGGGGCTAAATCACAAAGCATCCCAGACCTTGCCACCTGGGAAGAGCTGATCCGGAGCCACGACCCGGATCAGCAGACTCCTCATCCATCAGGCGGAGACAGCTTACTACAAGACTCTCTCCACGGTCTCCTGTGCTGAGAGCCGGCCGGGAGGCACCCCCTCCTAATTGCTGCGCCTCGACCGTGAGGCCCCATGATGACGGAAATAAAGTTCATTCATTCATTCACGTGCTTCTTGTGCTCTCACCCAAACTGAATTCGTCAATCTTTTTTCAACAGCGGTTCTTGACCACGTGGATGCAAGATTGTTTAATGTAGCTCGAGAAGAGCACTGACAAACCGCCCAGGGACTTGGCTACCGGTGTGTGCGGTTTTTTTCCTTCTGCTTTTAAATTGCTCGGGCTGCAAGAAGGTGAGCCTATATCCATACTGAAAATGACGGTAATGCCAAAAGAAGTTAGGGCGCTCGGCTACTGATCCGGTGTACCCAGGTTCGAACCCGACTGCGAAACGCAAAGGCGCCTGTGTGCTGTGCGATGTCGGTGCACGTTAAAGATCCCCAGGTGGTCGAAATTATTCTGGAGCCCTCCACTATGGCACCTCTTCCTTTCTTTCACTCCCTCCTTTATTCCTTCCCTAAAGGCGCAGTTCAGGTGTCCACTGATATGTGTGGCAGATACTGTGCCATTTCCTTTCCCAGAAAACCAATTTTAAAAAATTGGCAGTGGCTTAGCTCCGCTATGCTAGAATATACGTAGCCGGAGGTACGTTTCCCTGGCTGAGCTTGTTGTCACTGTATGTTTAGCAATGAGAGACATTGTGTATGCACATCTTTTATTCATTTTGCTTGGCAGAGTTGAAGACTGCCCGATGATCTGTGAAGTAGCATGCAGCGGTCTCAATTTTGTCTATGCCGTATTTCGATTTGGTAGTCTCTTTGGTATACAAGGTAGTTCCCCATTGTGTAGTCTGGACGTGTGGTTCCGAAGCTCATTAACTTTTTCTTTTATTAACTTTTTCTTGAATTAACTTTTCTTTCATACGCTGAGTAAGAGTGTCCTGTTGAAATCACCCAAAGTCATACACAACTGTGAAACCGTGCCTTAGGCTGGTATACACGTGGCAACCACATCAATCGTCAGCTTCACAGATGTTCCTGGTGCCACGTTGACTCCTTGGATGATAATGCTGCTCTTCAGAAGCCGAACACAGCAGGCTTCACCATTATTCAGTGCGATCGAAGGGAGATGTCTGACGGCGGTGATACCCTGTTTCAAGTGCACACAGACTCCAGCATTCTTATTTGGTTCAAGACGACTGGAGTAAGCAACCAAGTTCAAATGGTCTGCTTGAAATGTCTGGGTCGTAGATGCACTTTCGAAAACTCGAATGGTGTGATCAGTCACACGACGGGCCTTCACACCCTCTTCGGTTGGTTCCCATTGACTGACGCCTTCCATAGGCTCCATCTTGGCGGCTATGCGCCGTCTATTATGCCCGGCAGTCTGGAGTCTCCATTTTGCAAGGCGTTACTCTCTTTTTTCTGGCGTCTCCGCTGCTCTCTTCGCCTTCTGACGCATTCTCTCATTGTTGAGCAGCCAACTGCCATGCGGCAACCCCAGGATCGGAAGAGTTAATGTTCTCTTGTCTATACGGCTGTTCAGCAGCGGCTGGACTCTCCTGTGCATCCATATCAAGCTTTGCCATACAGCCGCCGATTACATCTCCGCCTTTTATAAGCAATGTAGCACATGCGACGACGCGCATTTCGGGTGATAAAGCGGCGTGCGGCGAGGCAGTGGGGACGAACGTGGCGCAGCTGTGGGGTCTCTGGTTACAATAGTATCGGCGCATGTGCACAAATGCTCATCCGCGTGATGTCACATTCAGCTTTGACGGTGGAGCGGGCGCGCGGCGACGAAGCGCGTGGCGCACCCACTGTTCCTCTCCGGTTGCCATGGTAACGGCACATGCGCACAACTGGCCTCTCCCATTATCGCGAAATGATCGACTGCTAGCCTAGTGTAGCTCCTGCTACAAAGGGTCTCAGCAGTCATACAGGCATTGTGGAATCAGGGTGTAGATGAGTCTTATGTCAAAATACTGTAAGATATATATAGGAACTGTATAGCTACCATAGTCTTCCATAAAGTCAGCAATAAAATTCCAATTAGGAAAGGCGTCAGGCAAGGGGAGTTACGTGAACGACTTGGGAGGCAGGCGGCTGGCGGGACGCCTGCGTTACGAACGGCAACACTTCATAATTTAACTCGCCTATACGGCGAATTACTTCGTACGGGCCAAAGTATCGTTTCAGCAGCTTCTCGCTAAGACCACGGCGTCGAATTGGAGTCCACACCCACACTTGATCGCCAGGATTGAACTGAACATCATGGTGGCCTTGGTTGTATCGGCGAGCATCGACTTGCTGGCTGGCTTGGATGCGAAGGCGTGCCAACTGTCGGGCTTCTTCCGCAAGTTGGGCGACGAGTTGAGCATCGGCGTAAGCGTAGACGTCTGGCTGGTGGGGCAGCATAGCGTCGAGCATGGTAAACAACTTTCCGGCCATGCACCAGGCGAAATGGGGAAAATCCGGTAGTTTGTTGAACCGCAGTGTTGTATACGCAAAAGTTACTTTCGGTAACACTTCATACCAGGTTCGGTGCTCGATGTCGACATGCATTGAGAGCATGTCAGCCAAGGTCTTGTTAAAGCGCTGGGTCAGCCCGTTTGTTTGTGGGTGGTATGCGGTAGCTTTGCGCTGGGCGGTGTGGCTTAAGCTCAGTATCAGTGAGATAAGTTGAGACAAATGCGGCACCACGATCAGTGATAAGGACCTTTGGAGCACCTTGTTGAAGAACGACGGACTAGACAAAAAGCTTTACCAAATCCCAAGCCGTTGATGATGGCAGAGCGCGTGATTCGGTATACCGCGTGAGGTAGTCCGTCGCAACAGTGATCCATCGGTTGCCCGATTGCTACTTTGGAAAAGGTCCGAGTAGGTCCGTACCGATCTGCTGGAATGGACTGAGTGGTGGAATGATGGTGTAAAGGAGTCCCGCAGGCTTCACGGGTGGAGTCTTGCGCCGTTGACACTCGTGGCAGGTCCTGGTGTAATGGCGAACGGTCTTGTCAAGTTGTGGCCAATAATACTTCAAACGTACACGCGCGAGCTATCGGCTGAACGCCAAGTGTCCCGAAGAGGGGTCATCATGAGACGCTTCTATAATATCGTCACGTAGACCAGTGGGCACAACTAAAAGCCATGACCTCGGGCTCAGGGCAAAGTTCTTATAAAGAACGTTGTGTCGAAGGCATCAATTACGTACTACGCGTACAAAAGGACGAGGACCTACGCCTCCTTGACCCTCCAAATGTGAGATCACGTCGCGAAGGTCGGGGTCGAGTCGCTGCTGCGCCGCTATATCTTCGGTACTTAGAGCTCCTAAGAATATGTCATAGTCGTCCGTATCAGTAGGCGCGGATTCAATGGGAGCGCGGGAAAGGCAGTCAGCATCAGTGTATATGCGGCCAGACTTATAGATGATCATAGCGTCGAATTCTTGCAGTAGAAGGACCCATCGTACAAGTCAGCCTGCAGGGTCCCTTAGATTGGTCAGCCAACACAGAGAGTGGTGGTCTGTGACCACCTGGAATGGGGTTCCATACAGATAGGGTCTGAACTTTGTGATCGCCCAAATTACTGCGGGGCATTCTTTTTCGGTGGTCGAGTAATTGGTTTCTGCCTTCGACAAAACACGACTGGTGTATTCGATGACACGTTCGGCGCCATTCTGGTGCTGTATCAGGACGGCCCCGAGGCCCTTGTTAGTAGCGTCAGTGTGTACCTCAGTCGCGGCTTCCTGATCAAAATGGCCTAGGACAGGGGAAGCCTGCAGGCGTCGTTTTAGATGGTCAAATGTAAGCTGCTCTTCACTACACCACTGGAATGGGACGGACTTCGTGATGCGAGTAAGTGGCGCGGCGATATCCGAAAAGTTAGGAACAAAGAGTCTGTAGTAAGTGCAGAGGCCCTGGAACCTCCGCACGCGTTCTTGTCCGATGGCGTTGGGAAGGAAGCGACGGCGACTGTTTTATCGAGATCAGGAAAGACGCCCTCATGACTGACGAAGTGACCCAGAAATTTCAGTTTGTCATAGACAAACTGGCACTTCGTAGGCTTGAGGGTGAGGCCGGCCTTTCTGATAGCCTGCAGGACCACTTTTAGGCTAACAAGATATTCATGAAATGTGCTGGAAAAAATGACCATATCATCAAGGTAAACAAGGCATGTTTGCCTTTTGAGGCCAGTGAGCACAGTGTCCATAATGCGCTGGAAGGTCACTGGAGCAGTACAGAGTACGAAGGTCATCACCTTGAACTCATACAGTCCATCTGGGGTGGTGAAAGCCGTCTCTTTTCTGTCACGCTCATCGACTTGTTTCTGCCAATACCCACTTTTAAGGCCGATTGATGAAAAGTAACGGGCATGACGCAGGTGGTCAAGCGCGTCACCGATGTGCAGAAGTGGATATATGTCCTTCTTTGTGGCTCTGTTGAGGCGCCAGTAGTCAAAACGAAAGAGAAGGGTGCCGTCTTTTTTCATCACCAGCACCACCGGAACAGCCCAAGGACTCTGAGATGGTTGGATAATGTCATCGGCCAACATTTCGCGCACATGATATTGTATCGTTTCACGTTATTTTAACGAAACCCGATAAGGTGACTGACGAACAGGATGGACAGCGTCGTCGGTAATTATTCTGTGCTTTGCTATTGGCGTCTGGCGAACCCCTGCTGACGTAGAAAAGCAGTCGTGGAACTCACCCAGCAGAGCGAGGGGCTCGTCTCTCTTTCATGAGCAAAGTTGCGGGGCAATGCTGACACCAAAGGAGGCACCGAGGGCTGGGGAGGGGGTGTACAAGAAGACAAGGTCTCAGCATCGACAGGGGCGCTGAGGCGCTCGGTAAGGCCGATTACTGTGCCCTTGGTGAAGTGCTGCGGAGCGCTGCAAAAATTGGTGACGAGGACTTGGGCACAGCCAGAGTGAAGCCGCGTGGCACCTCTGGCAGCACCAACACCCCTGTCAAGAAGCAGCTGCACACTGCCTTCAAGAAGTTCTCCAGAGGCAACCGGTGTGGACTCGACCAGCGGAAACATGCTCGAGTCAGGCGGCAAAGTGACGTGGTCCGCTAAGATGTGCGCCTCGGAGAACGTCGACTCTGAGCTTGGCGGGTCAAGGGCACTAGGGGTAATGTGCGGCAAGAGGCTGAATTCGGGGCTGAGTCTTTGAAGACACCGGCTAACACGGATCTCGTCCTCCTTACTAGAAGGCCGGCGGCCCGGGCTGGGAATGGGACTCTGTGAAGCGGGAGGTAGGGGATGACGTTGCATAAGATGGCACCTCCGCCAGAATGTCACAGGTTGTTCAGACGATGCGGGTCGTCCCCGCAGCGGGGCATCTGCAGCTTGCCGGCGTCGGTGAGTGGCGACACCGCAGGTTCCCGAGCATCCGCAGGGACATCCCCGCAAGGGGATGATGGTGAACAGTGCATCACCACGGACCCGAGAACCTGTGCCTAGCCGTGCGTGGCATCACCGTGTCCGGGGAAAAGGGAATCCTGGTGGTTGAGCCGATGCCGAGCGTTTGGACCTTTAAGGCCCCTCGGCGGAGGCAACACACCACTTTGGCCCCAGCTTCCTGTAGACGGCACCTCCGGCCTGACCCGACCGGAGGGAATCGGCAGTCGCCTTTTCCTATCCTCCCCTCCATCTTTCACGTTCCTATGTCTTTCTCACAACTCTCCTATCTCCTACTCGCTTCTTGGTTTTTCCTTTTTTCCTGGCGGCGAGGGTTAACCTTGTGTGACCAACTACCCTGAGTTGCGTCATATTTGGTTATAGTTGAGGTGTACAGCTGGTGTGGGCAGGACTTGCTATCAAGTTCCTGTCCCATCCCCGTGTTGGACTCCGTGGTGGGTGGCTGGCACCATGACCGAAAAACTAAATTTTTTTATGGCTCCCCAACTTTCAAAACCTGATCGCTCTCTCAAAAGAGGGCAGAACAAGGCAGACAGCTTCTTTCAAAAAAGAACAGTAACTTTCTCCAAATATCATGTGATCCACAGTGAACAACAAGATAAACAGGCAAGAATAATAACCCCCTTCTTTGTGTCAAAGTGCTTGACTGAAACCTTAGGCATTGGCTATAAGCTGTCAAAAATGACCAGCGGCGACTTATTGCTCGAACTGTGTGACAATGTCCAACACTCTAAGCTCTCCAACCTAACGTCCACAGGGGAAATCCCGGTCTCCGTGACTCCTCGCACTTAACACTGTCCGAGGCGTAATATCGGAAAGTGATTTTCTTCACATAACTGAAAAAGAAATGCTCGAAGGGCTCATCGACCAAGACGTCATAGATGTCCACCGAATCAAAATCCGGAAGGACAACAAGAAAATCGACACAAAACACATGATCCTGATGTTCAACACCAGCGCCCTGCCCGACACAATCGACGTGGGATATTTGAAAATCAATGTAAGACCATACATACCAAATCCTCGCAGATGTTTCAACTGCCAAAGGTTCGGCCACGGCTCACAAAGCTGCCGCGGTCGCAAAACTTGCGCAAAATGTGCCCCGAATGATCACCACTCTGATGTGACGCAGCCCTGCGCGGTGCAAACTGTGAAGGAGAACATGCTGCATACTCCAGGGCGTGTCCGTCCTGGAAGAAAGAAAAAGAGATAATCACCATAAAGACAAAAGAAAACATTTCATTTAAAGAAGCGAGAAGGCGTTTTGCACTTACAAACTCATTCTCCTCCACAGCAAAACAAAACTTCGCTGATGTGGTGCGCAGGGGTGTAGCACCACACAGCACTCCGGCACCTGCCAAGGCCGCTCCCACTGAGCCTATGGCAGGGCCACCCACGCCCCAGGCAGGGTCAGCGAAAGCTGCCCTGTCATTGCCAAAGCAGGGACCGCCGGTCCATGGGTCGGCATCCCGCAGGACCTCCCCCCGTTGGTAGAAACCTGAAACTAACACAACCGCGGCTGCGCGGTCCTCCAGCACCTCTGTTGAGGTGATGGGTACAACACCCACTCCGCCTCCATTACAGCGGCGGAACAGCTCTCTTGAGCGAAAAAAAGACTGGCCCCTCATAACGGGCCCACCACATAAGTAAATCCCCTTTCATTTCCTATCAAAAACAGAAACATGGCTTTTTTAATTCAATGGAATTGCAGAGGACTTATGCGGAATTACAGTGACATAACACATATTTTAGGGTCAATTTTACCCATAGTTTTATGTCTTCAGGAGACCAATCTTGGTCCACAACATGTGCATATCCTGAAATATTATAAAACTTTTACACACGATCGCGAGCAGGCAAACCGACTCTCAGGAGGCGTCGCAATTGTCGTCCAAAGCGGCATCCCTGCTCGAGAAATCAAGCTCAATACAAAACTTGAGGCGGTTGTAGTCAGCATTGTGAGCTATAAAACACTAACAATCTGTTCCGTATACATTCCTCCACATTTTACATTAACAGTCCATGATCTAGAAGAATTGATAGATGAACTTCCAGAGCCATATCTGGTAGTTGGGGATTTTAACGCTCACTCCCCTTTTTGGGGAAGCGAGCGCTGCGACTGTAGGGGGCAAACAGTCGATGATTTTATCCTCTCAAATAACATCTATCTTTTAAATACAGGAAAAGCCACTTATTGTTGCCCAAGCTCGGCAAAAATGAGCTTCCTCGATTTAGCTTTCGCATCACCATCGCTTTTTAACGATTTTAAATGGGATGTTTTAAATGACCCTCTGGGAAGTGATCACCTACCCATTATCATCAGCCTCTCATCGTCTACTCCAGTCATCCCCACAAGACCACGGTGCTGGAAACTTCACCTCGCCGGCTGGTCACTTTTTACAGCTAATGCCACACTAGAAAAAGAATTTTGTGAAGACCTCACCATAGACGAAATTAATGAAAGGTTTCCTACATGCATAATATCGGCCGCTACACTAGCCATACCACAAACAACAGGACTCGTACACAAAAAACATAAAGTATGATGGACACAAGAATGCACGTTAGCAAAAAACAACAAAAAGCTTGGGGCTCTCTACGTCGGTGTCCAACAGCGGAGAACTTGATTGCCTTTAAGAGGGCCGAGGCCAGAGCGCGATTCATTCGAAGAAATGCCGAGAAATCCTCTTGGCAGAAATATGTGTCCTCAATAAACAGCTCAATAACCTCAAAAAAGATGTGGGAAAAATTTCGTAGATTCAGTAGTGACCATACCCCTTTCACACTTCCTCTATTGACTACACCTGGGACACAAACATCATTAGAGGAACAGGTCAACATATTGGGTGAACATTTTGCTGAAGTTTCCAGTTCGTCCAATTACACAAACACGTACCTTAAGCACAAAGCAATAGCAGAAAAACAAAAACTTCCATTTGCAGCAGGTATGCACGAGGACTACAACCAACCCATCACACTCCAAGAATTGAATAGGGTATTATCTTTGGGTAAAAAGACAGCACCAGGACCAGACAATGGGCATTACACTATGCTCGCCCATCTCTCGGAGGCTGCCATGCAGGCATTGTTGAAATTCTTTAACAAAATATGGACGACTGGGTATATACCTGAGGAGTGGAAGAAAGCAATAATAGTACCTTTTCTGAAAAACCTGGAAAACCACCAACAAGTCCTAACAATTACAGATCGATGGCCCTCACCAGCTGCATTGCTAAATCTTTCGAAAGCATAATAAGCATTAGACTGACCTTCACACTTGAATCTCGTCGATTCTTAGATGTACATCAATGTGGATTTAAGAAAACATGCTCGATCACTGATCACTTTATCCGCCTAGAAAACACCATCCGAGAGGCGTTCATCCACAAACAGCACTGTATCAGGGTCTTCTTTGATTTGGAGAAGGCCTATGATACCACGTGGAAGTTCGGCATCCTCCATGACCTAGCAGAGAGAGCTAGGGATCCGCGGCAGGATGCTGAACTGCTTGAACGACTTCCTGACCAACCGCACATTCAGAGTCCGTCTAAGAGCAACTCTGTCAATGACATTCACCCAAGAGAATGGTATACCCCAGGGATGCATTTTAAGTACGACACTTTTCATAGTAAAAATGAATTCTTTGGCCAAAGTAATACCCAAGTCCGTAATGTATTCAGTTTATGTAGATGATTTACAGATAGCGTACACTTCTTCCAGCATACTGTCCTGCGAGAGACAAATACAAATCACAATAAATAAACTGGCTGCTTAGGCAGAGAAAAATGGATTCAAATTCTCTCCTCAAAAAACAGTAGCTGTTCTGTTCTCATTACGACGAGGCCTACAGGTCGATCCCAATCTGCTTGAATCAAATCACACTGCCAGTCAAACAGTAACATAAATTTTTAGGCGTCACTTTTGACAAGAAACTTACATTTCTACCACACATTAACAACCTTAAAAGAAAGCATCCCAAGCCCTCAATGTATTAAAGGTACTCTCGCGAAAACAGTGGGGGTCCGACAGAGCATGCCTATTACAAATATACCGCTCTTTGGTGCGCTCCAAGCTGGACTACGGGTGCATAGTATATGGTTCAGCAAGAGCATCCTACTTGAAACGACTGGACCCTGTTCATAATCTTGGTCTGCGCCTATCAACTGGAGCATATAGAACATCCCCGGTAAATAGTCTTTATGTTGAAGCTAATGAGCCGACACTAGAGGATAGAAGAGTCACACTTACATGCACGTACATCCTAAAAACCCGTTCTCTTCCTAAACATCTCTGCTATCCCATTGTTACCAAGTGCCCATCTAGAAGATTATTCAATAATAAACCACATTTTATCAGGCCACTAATAATGCGCATTTAGGATAAATGTGAAGAGTTAGCAGTGCTGGACACCCTACCGAATATTGCACAAACACATGAATATCTGCCACCATGGTACAGCCTCCCTACGGTGTGTGACTTCACACTGACACACGTAAACAAAGAGCAAATGCCACACGAGCACATACTGCAAGAGTTCTTTGTCTTACGAGAAAAATATGACACCTACACTGAATTTTACACTGATGGCTCAAAAACAGTCATGTCGGAAGTGCAGTAATTCAAGGTAAAAATGAAAAAATGATACGATTGCCACAGTATGCATCGGTATTTACTGCGGAGTCTTATGCAATCTTTGTAGCCGTAGAACAAATAGTAAAACAAAACATAAAAGTAGCATAATTTACACCGATTCACTGAGTGTGCTCAAAGTGCTGCACCCTACAAATGCTGCTGAACCCATAATAGGAAAAATCATACATAACATAGTCAAAGTCACAAAGCAAAAACATAACATTATATTCTGCTGGGTCCCTAGCCATGTTGGAATTTTAGGTAAATGAGAGAGCAGATGCTTGTGCAGCACAAGCTCGAATTGGTCATATAAAACAAGTTAACATACCACAGAGTGATTTTTCTAATTTACTGCACAGTAAACTAAGGCATAAGCGGCAGGTTGCATGGGAAGAACAGACAAACAACAAACTACACTATAAAACCCGTTTTGGGAGAGTGGAGATCATCTAAACATCAGGAACGTTTTACAGAAGTTATTTTGTGTCGACTACACTTTGGACACACACACCTTACACACAACTTCCTATTGACCAAAAAAGACAAACCTCTCTGCGAAATGTGTGACGATGAACTCACGGTAAACCATTTTAATTGTATGCACAAAACTGGAACAACTGAGGAAAAAATATTTCACAACATTCTGCAATGAATACATCCCACTACACCCCATGTTACTTTTGGGTGATCAAGCACTGGTTGATTTTTCAAGCATTCTTAAGTTTCTCAGAGAAGCCAATGTTTTAAACAAACTTTAGATATAAAAACCGTAACCTTTAACAAAAGCTCTAACCGTGTGCTTGGTGCATCATAGCCTCAGTTGCTTTTGTGCCATTAAAATCAATATAACTAACTAACTAACGATGCGGGTCGAAGGCATAATGGGGGACCAGGACCACAGGAGCCAGGCGCAAGAGACAGGCCAAGCGGTCGAGGCCGCGCTCACGAGAGTTCTGCCGAGCTCCTACCTCTTCACCGTCGATCGGCACCCCACTGGTTGAAGATGACTTTAAGTGCGAGATCAAGGGAGAACAAAAACACACACGACAATATCACAGCCCTTGCAAGGGGGACTGTTTCTTTTTCTTTTTTGAGATGACAGAAAAAGAGCCTATGATTTTTCTGCTCAGCATTATAAGCCAATCGGCTCGAGATATTTCTCCATTGCATCTATGGCTCTCTGAAGTGTGCTTTCAATCTGTCCATCGCTACCCCTGCTCACCCGCAGCGCCAAATCGTCGACATATATAGTGTGACGCAGATTTGTGATTCCGTCCAGCTGCCCTGAAAGCCAAATCATCGCTACATTAAACATGGAGAGAGAACGGACCCTTGCGGCGTCCCTCTATTCCCCAATCTAATGTTTTTGAGTGATTGTCCTCCCAGGCTGATGGTGGCAGTCCGAATTGAGTCTTACGTAGTTACACGTCTCAACTCCAACATTTATCGCGCTAAGGATCTGAAGTAAGGCAACGTGTTTGACACTATCAAAAGCTTTGGAGACTACCAGTCCCACAATGACCCTAGTATCAACAGTCTTTTTATCGATGATAGCTCCTTCAGCTGTGGCATGACATCGCATGCCGATAGGTTTGATCTGCAGCCTGTCATGGTATCAGGATAAAGATTTTGATGTTCCATGAATCTATTCAGTTTTGATTGAATAAATTTTTCAATGCAAGATGTGATGGAAATGGTTCTAAGATGCTAAAAAGCTGAGCTTCTTCCCTTGCTTCGGAAAGAAAATCAGGTTCGCAGCTTTCCATGCTTGCGGTATCTCTCCCTTCTTCCAGAAAAAACTCAATTGATGAGGATGACGTAACGGTGTGAATGGGGAAAGGATCGAGCAGATACAAGCAAGAAAAGCTGCAATGAGTGGCCAATGAAATCGGCCAATTCGCTTTATTTAGCGGGATGCAGTACTCACCAGAAAAATCAGAATTTACTCTTCCCCCCAAAGAAACACGGCAGGGGAATTATAAATTTGGAAATAAACGGACAACCCCTAAGAAGTACGAATAAACTTTGCATTTTGGGAATGTGGCTGCAGGAGAAAAGCAAGCGGGGTCATGCCATCCAGCTTTTGGAACGCTAAAAAAAAGAGATGTGCAGAATGCTAAGTCGGAGTTCCCGGGTTCGAACACGACTGCGGCAGCTGCGTTTTTTATGGAGGCAAAACGCTAAGGCGCCCGTGTGTTGTGCGATAGAGATCCCCAGGTGGTCGAAATTATTCTGTAGCCTCCACTACAGCAACCCTTTCTTCCTTTCTTCTTTCACTCCCTCCTTTATCCCTTCCCTTACGGCGGTTTAGGTGTCCAAGGATATTTGAGACAGATACTGCGTCATTTCCTTTCCCCAAAAACCTATTTAAAAAGAATGCTAAGCCGGGCTACGAACAGTGGAAAAGGGATGCAGGAGCGAGAGGCATTGCTGATCACTTTCACGGTCATCATACCGAGGATATCTACTACCTAACAATAGGAAAAAGAACAAGAAACAGACATTACCCGTCGCGGTGGCTCAGTGGTTAGCGCACTCGGCTATTGATCATGAGTTCCCAGATCCGAACCCGACCCCAGCGGCTGCGTTTCGATGTAGGTGAAACGCAAAGGTGCCAGTGTGCCGTGGGATGTCACTGCATGTTTAAGACCAGGTGTTCGAAATTATTCCGGAGCCCTCCACTAGGGCACCTCTTTCTTCTCTTTATCCCTTTTATCCTTTTATCCCTCCTTTATCCCTTCCCTTACCACGGGTTCAGGTGTCAGCCTAGATAAGTGAGACACTGCGCTGTTTCCTTTGAAAATTGGTTGTTAGGGAAAGGAAATAGGGCAGTAGCTGCCTCACATATCCTGGAATACACCTCAGCCCACCTCAACTGTGCTGTAAGGGAAGAGATAAGGGAGGGACTGAGAGAAGAAATGAAAGACGGGCCATAGTGGAGGTCTCCGGAATAATATCGACCACCTGGGGATCTTTAAAACGCACTGACTCACATTGCCTTCCCCCAACAAACAATTTCATCAGAAAGGCGTATCAGAAATCCTTTGGCGTCATGAACAGCGTGTTGACCGAGAAGCTGATGAACATGGGGGGCGTACGGCACCTATGAGGAGCACGTAAAGTGAAACCATGCTCAGGTTTGAACTGGAAAGACGTAAAAGATCGCCCGCTGGTAGAGCGCAACTGGTAAAGCTGGGATACCTGGTAGATGAGGGCGAAGACGGGACCGACATTGACAGCAAAACGAGGAGCAATTTCATGGTTAAACCGGTGCTCATAAACATGGACACGAAAAACCACGAAGGAAGAAGGGCGGTGAGGTCATCGGAGTTTTATTTATTTATTTATTTATTTATACATACTGCAGCGCAATTATATGCGCTATGGCAGGAGTGGGAAAACACAAAAATGCAAGGAAACAAAATGCAGCAAAATGTACAAAGTGAGCACTACAAAAAGTTGAAATCACAAATGAAATATCAAACAAGAAAGGAACTGTTAACGACAGGGTAAGAATACACAGCTATTATGCGTCTTCAACGGCAGTTACAAAGTTTTGAAATGGACAAGAACGAATGGACCCGGGTAGAGAATTCCAGGCTTCTATTGAACGGGGAAAAAAACTAAACAAAAGAATAAACAGATGGTTTTGTATGTGGACGTATCCGGGTACAGAACAGAGGGAAAAAAGATGCCACCATCATCTGGAAGACAAAGTAACAAGCATTAGCTGCTTGGTTTACTACAATTGATATAAATGAGATTAAGGTGAGGTACACTATGGGAAATACGAATTTCACACCTTTGGATTTATAAGTGACGTCACCAATCAGTCATTCATTGGATATATCAATGACATCACCAATCAATCACCAGTTCATTATAATAACGTCACTAATAAATCACCTAATGGGTTGTTTTATTGATTTAGTATGGGGCCGTCTTCTTGGAATTCTTAGAAAATTTCACCCCGAAGGGAGGTGGTAGCACACCCGAAGAAATCTAGAAAGGTGCTGAGTAAGAGCTAACGCACTTAAAAATATATGCAGTGGTTTAACTTTCGCAGCCCTGGAATTTAGCAAAAAGCAACGACTTACTAAGCGTTTCACGCTCGTGTATGGCAGCTCCGTTGCACGCTCGCGACAGCCGTTCTATATATACCCACACGACCACGTGGCTATGACGTGATATCACATGGTCTTAAGACACACCCATCTGATGTCATCACGTGGCTTCACAACACCCCATCGGATGTTCTTAATGTCAAAGGTCAACCCGAAGGTCACCCAATGCCAAAGGTCAACTAAAGGCCATGAGTCAAAGTCAGGGCTCAAGGATTCGACACCCTAACTGTGCCACATATATGGTCATAGACGGCTATCCTTGGTTGGGCTGAAGTTCGTTCAAGGTCGTTGTGCTGCCTACCCGAAGACTGCTTTACTTAGCGTAGTGATGCTTTTCACTCCAACATTAGCTGCGATTTAACTAATGCTGAACCTCAGTGGTTAGCGCGCTCTGCTACTGATCCGGAGTACCCGGCTTCGAACCCGACCGCGGTGGCAGCACTTCGATGGAGGCTAAACGCAAAGGTGCCCATGTGCTGTGCGATGTCAGTGCGCATTTAAGATCACCAGGTGTTCGAAATTATTCCGGAGCCCTCCACTAGGGCACCTCTTCCTTTTTTTATCTCAGTCCCTCCTTTATCCCTTCCCTTACGGCGCAGTTCAGGTGACAGCCTAGATAAGTGAGACTAGAGTCAGTAAATAAAACTTGGAGTACCGGCATTGTAGCACGGCGGTAAGCAGGGGCGGCCATTTTGGTATTTATCATTGTTGTCAGATTGCCGCTTCTGTGACCTCGCCTCTAATCGGTTAACAGGGAATGGGCCGCGGTAGTAAAACGCGAAGTCTGGGAGTCGATCGGCACTGCCACTCAATGTACTTAATATAAGCATGCAAGTTACTGCATTCATTCACCTGAACATCTGCATAGTACGCTTATAACTTCGCAAGGAAAAAAAAGCACATATGTAGCTGCGCACTTATTTACCACCTTGAGCCGGTGTGCACGGGGCACTGGCAGATTCACTCGCCCCCAAGGAATGCGTTCTTTTGTTAATAGCACAGCATGTTTTAATGGTATTTAATATTTACTTGAAAGTGTTTTTTAATACGACTGACGTAACTATTTGTCTCAAGTAGAAAGAAGTCTGGTAAGCGCGGTCAAGTTGGCGTGCTTATAGCGTACCTTAAGCGTGCTAAAAGCGACATGCTTTTTCATTGCATCATGCATGTGTCGTGTTTCATGATGTAGTCCATGATCTCGAAGCTTGTCTGGAAAGAAGCAGCCTCAGGCTTGCTACTAACAGACACATGGCGAGATTGAGAGGGGACGTGGCAATGAAAAGTGTTTTCGTTATTTATGCATGCGATATGTAACTAAATTTAGTGCAAATATGAAATTTCTATGCTAGTTTCAGTAATGCACTTTATTTTTAGCTATACGTGGTGCAGTTCTTGGGTGATTATAATTAACACCCTCGTCAGTCACCTCAAGGTATTAAATAATTGAGTAGAATGTATGCAATTTTTTTTATGCCAGCATGTTCACGAAGCTTTGTTCTGTATGATGATGCTATTTGTTCTTTTTTTAGATGCTCATGTACTTATGCATGCATAATTACATGAAAATGTTTCTTACAAAAATAACTAACATGGTACTGCACGTGTAGGAAAAAATCGAGAGATAAATTACACTCCTCAATGTCTTAGGAATCGTTTGCGACAAATAGAATCATTCTATTTTCATGCGTTACGAAATCCCGAAGGTGTGAGTAATGCCAATCGCCGAAAATGTGAAAGGTCAGAAAACGAACCTTAACGTTTATTCTCTCATTTTTTGCCTCCTCGCTTGCGCTTTGGTCAAAGAAATGCGGCACTGAACTCAAAGAAAGCCTCAAAGAGATCAAAGAAATTACCTCACAATTTTCGATGACCACGCATCTAGACAGCGTAATTTATAAATTTCTACTGAATATTTTGCTGTAATTTTTCGTCACGAAACAGAAGACCCCAGGGCTAGGAAAGAAAATAATTCCAGAAATAAAAAAAATGTTCACCAAATCGATCAGTTTAACAAGGGGAGAGAGAAGTCGACCTGGCTGGTGCGTGATCCTGCGGATAAAAACAGCACCTAAGCGAGACAGAGGAGAATGGGGACATGACGCTGTCCCCACTTTTCGCACAGTGCGACACCTACGTATGTCAGCAGACGGTGAGCGCACGTCTGCTCCGCCGAAAGAACGCCAGCACATCCTTTCACTACTGTCCCGAAGTAAAATCATTCTGGCTAGAGCAGAGTGTCAAAAACTTTCTATTTTATTCAATTCCTAGCGTAGAAATCAACGCCAGAAACGCTTTCTGTTTACTACTAACCATATATACAGTGCACAGTGGCGACTGTTTCTCTGAATACGCCGCACATGTCCAACGCGAGCTCATGTACTTCAAGAAATTACTAAGTTGAAAACATCAACCATTGCTGTGATTCCCAGAAACTGAAAACGTGCCTACAAGCCTTGAAAACCCGCGTTCAACACCTCTCCGTGACGACACTCCCTGGCCTTTTGCCTACCGTGAGCCCGCTAGCGACTGCAGCGCCACCTCGTGCCTCAGTGCCTCCTCTACTTTCTGTGCCTGGCAAAAGGAGAGGTGAACAATGGGAGCCAGCCGTCGGGGCTAGTACGGCCTTTCGCCGCCATGCGCCGCCACCGGAGTAGGATGCCCATCGCATCACCGTTGCTCATAGAAACGGAGACCGCAGCTGTTTTGTTGTTGTCTTTTCGACTGCGTTCATGTTGTTTCAAGTACAATCAAAACATTTTTAAAAGGGAGCTCGGAAGCTCTTATTGCTATGGGTAACCGGCCCATTTCAGTCGTGTCGTTTGCGGCTATTGCTGTGCAATGCGTGTCTGCTGCGCTGATATGACCTCACACCTGCTTAAATCCAATGCGTGGAAAATTGTTCTGTCACCTTTAAGTTCGCTTGTCTGAGGGTCGTTATTTGAAAGCAGTGTTTGGCAGCAGCTAACACTGAAAGCTTGGGCGTTGAAAGAGCTGGCGCCAGAAAATGTGGAGCTGTGCCATGTGGTTTCATCATTTGATCTGCAGCGCACTTCCTGCAACACTGGTCTCTCGAGTCGCAGTGTTGACGCTCAACTTGGACGTATATATGGTACGCGCGAAAAATGTGCCCTCCTATCAGTGCCATCAGTTATGTAACGCAAGGCGCTGCACCATCTGCCTGCAGATAACACTGCTTCAATCTAGAGGTTCATGCATTCAATATCAGCGCATTGTGAGTCAAAACTTACTCCAACTCGAAAAAAAAGCGCTTACTGTGGAGGGTAACTCCCATATGGCAGTTTCGCGTACTTTCGCGTTCCACAGTTTCGCGTACTTTCGCGAAAGGGGCTTTCTTGCAATATGTTTAACTACGTCATGCTTATCAGTGACATTGAATGCGTAGTTGCAGAGGAGCGGCCTCAGGAAACGAACCGATATAAGGTTCATGAGCTTAAGTCTGTGCTCGTTGCTGTCATCGCTCTTGCACTTCAGCAACTTTGAAGCACAAAGAGCTGGGACAGCGTGCTCTACTAATCTTGTGAGAGGCTTTTGCAAGGTCTGATTTTCTTGAAGGGTGCGGTCAGCAAAAGCTCTTAATGTGTCCAGAACGAAGAGAAGCTGATCTGACGGATAGAGCAGCCCACCTCGGTTTTGGCTGCAGGTGAACTGAAAGATTGGCTGGTTGCTGACTGGCTTGGTACACAAAGTAAGGCAGTTCTCGCATTCTATATGCTCGCCGAAAACTCATGCAATGTAACCCGCATAAGCGGTAGCTAAGATCTGAAGCGATGGCAGGTGCTGTGGCAAAATTGCGGTGGTTAGCCTCTGAAGCATCAATCTTGCTCTCGGCAGCTTCGACGGTGCTTGCACAGTCGACGTTGGGGGAGGCTTTGGAGCTGAAGTAGAAGTTCGTTGCACAGAAGAGAGGATATCAGCGGGTATGAGTGTTGATATCGGAGAACATTTTTTGTGGGCAATATTTGATGCTGAATTAGACGCAGCGATCCCAGTCTTCAGTAGCTTTTCGAGACCTGACAGGGCAGCCCGAACATCCAACATGTTGTTACACCCGGATGACATTCGAAACTACCAAAAAGGGATTCAATTGGATCGCTGTTGAATTTTCGGGGGAGGATGAAAACGAACTTCTCTTCAGTGAGCAGATATTTTACACACGCCACTGTGGAATACGTAGTGATCAGAATTGCCTGATACGTCTCGTCTGTGAGAAATTCACTGGTATGCCCGCATCTTTTTTTTAGCCCTTCTATATACATAGGGAAAGTGACTTCAAGCCATTCAAGCCGCAGATCAGCACTGTCGTCGAATTGACGAGCATCCGAAAAATGGTGGTGTATGTGCTGCGTCGTATCGGGAAGCACGAACCACCGATAAACGTTCTTCATGAACGTAATTGTTGGGCCTGCAGCTGAAAATGACACGACACAAGTGTGCCTAGCCTGATCGTTCAGGTGCTCCAAGGCAGCGGTGACACTAGGAGACATAAGCTGGACAGCTCTTGCCACGTTCATCTTTTCTATGTTGGTCGGATAGACGTGCTTCCTGCTCAAATAGCAAACAGGCTTTACAGACAAGCCTTTCTGCAGCTCGTATAGGCCTTTTACATGAGAAGCAGAAATCTCACCTTTTGGGCCAAGGCCACGCGACAGAAACTGTGACCTCACCTTCTTCATCACGTGGCACGGATCAAAGCTGATGAAAAGAAGCCTGTTGCAGTCACAGGGGTGTTCGATCCGGTAGGTAAGCACACCATTTCCGAGCAGTTTCATGCAGTTCACATTCACCTTATGATTGTCAGTCACAAGGCGAACAATCCTAAACCCACAGGCTTCCACTTTTTGCATGACAAAAATCGTCAACTGCTGGAGTTGGGGCCAAGTTAACCCTCTTGTAGAATAGTATGCGACTGGGATTCGAAACATTGTTGACAATCCACTGAGGACAAAGCACAAAAGCGAGTTGGCTAAGACAAGGTCGGCATTTTCCTCTTCCAGCCCAATGTCCACTTGCCCGACAAAGCAGTCACGTTGCTTATTATACTGCAGCTTCTCCTTTACCCTCATCTCATCAACAATGAGCAAGCAGACCTTTGATTGTGGATTGCCCAAGTTTTGGGCTTCAGATATCAGCCAGGTTTCCACCAGTTGGCTGAACCCAGTCTCACCACTTGTCGTTCCAGTATAGTTGGTTAGGGTCTTTTGGTCAGGTAGCTTCAAAAGCATTTCCCCCGAAATATGTTCTTAGGCTTTTGTTGATAAATGCCTCAGTATCACACAACGCTGAGTTGTTTCTTCACACCAGGTAGGCCTTTTTTTGTTGAAAGTGCTGATTTTATCCATGAGAAACAAAGCTGAAGCCTCTTTTTCTGCTGCTCTTTCTCTGATGTAGGAAATGTCTGCTGTCAAAGAATCCTCTTGCAGTTTCTTGAGCTCCATCTTGTAGTTGTCAAGCGTCTGCTGTAGTCTTAGTATCTGGCTCCTCAGGTCTCTTTCTTTTTTCTTCCATTTGGCCTTTTTGGTAGTGAGCAAAGAAGAGGCCGAATTGCTGTCAACCTGGATGCCTTTATCGCATGTAGCAGTCTGTGCAGCCTTGTGCACCCATTCATTTTGGCAGTCTACAGCATGAAGGTCCATTGTTTCGTCTGCAGTGCTTGTAGTGTCCATGGGCTCCGATTCTTCAGCTTCGGGACCTGATAGCGTCAGCGTCGCACATGGCAGCGGTCGAGAGGTAGCGTTGCTACTGGTGCAAGCATTCGTTGCCTGTTTGTTCACAGCACGATCACGTTTAGTAATACTTGCCGTGCTTCGTTCAGGGGTCACCTTGGGCTGCAAACGTGAAGGGTAATCTTCAAAGACGGATGGTACTGCATCCTTTCTGAGCCACTGCTTTTTACCTTCTATGAAGTCTTCTGTTCTGAAATGGCGGCTGCATACTCTAGTGTAGTTCGATTCTGTATTAGGCAACCAATTACTGCAAGCCACCTCTCTCGTACACCAGCGGCAGCTGGTATTCCATGGAACGACAGCCCGGGAATCTTTTTCTTTCCGTTTGATTTGCACAATGGAACACAACAACGCGACATACTGAGGCGTATAGAACACGTTCTTGCAAAAGCCTGAAAAAAAAGAAACACGGATAAAGCTTCGCATTGTCAGCGCGGCTGGAAGGACTGCATACAAAACGCGCGTGCGAAAGACAAAGAAAAACACAATTACAACCAAATACGAATGCAAGTTTCGCACTGGAAGTGCAGTCGGAGAGATTGCATGTGGAATACGTACCTGCAAAAGCCTCACAAAGCCATGCAATTAACCAATGAAATTAAGCCAATGCAATTAAACATGAAAGCAAGATTTGTACTGCGCGCAGCCGATCAGCGCCAGCCCAGCTTCTCGTATTCTCGAGCGGGCGGGCGGATGGATGGATGGATGGATGGATACGGCTTAACCCTTTAAATCGGGCGGTGGCTCAAGCCACCTAGCCATGTCTTGTGAAATTTTACTCCTGTCTTGCTTTTAGCCACCAATTGTATAACCTTCGCTTGGTTAGTTCTACCTTCTTAAAATCTATTTTCCCTTCACTATCCTTAAACCCCAATGCCTTGGATAAATCAGCCCCGCTGCTTTCCACTGTAGGATGAAGCCCTTTACAGAAAAGTATCAAGTGGTCAGCCGTTTCCTCCTCCTCTCCGCATGCAATGCACGTGTCTATCTCGTGGTACCTGACTCTATACGTCTTAGTCCGCAAAACTCCAGTCCTGGCCTCAAACAACAAAGAGCTTCCCCTACAATTATCATAGATATTTTCTTGGGCAATTTCCTGTTTAAAGGTCCGGTATGTTCCCAGTGCTGATTTCGTCAGCATCCCTGTTTTCCACAGAGCTCTGTCTATTTCTTTAACCTTTTTCTTAACTGATAATTGTTGATTTGCCCCCCTACTGCTGTCCAGATATTTGCTTGTCAATTTTCTAGTTCGCTTTCTCTGTTTCATGTCAACATTCTTTATATACAGGCATCTGAAAACTTTCCTAGCCCACTGCTTTGTCTCCATCTTTCTCAATCGTTCCTCAAATGCTATCTTACTGCTAGCCTCTCTGCTCTCGAAAGACGCCCATCCCATATCACCTTGTACCCCCTGATTTGGTGTATTGCCATGTGCTCCCAAAACTAACCACCCTACTCCCCGTTTAATTTCTAACCTTGCTTGAACATCTGGTCTCATGCACAGGACCGCATTACCGAAAGTCAGGCTAGGGACCATCACCCCTTTCCAGATCCCTCTTACCACTTCATACCTATTGTAATTCCACAGTGCCGTATTTTTCATGACAGCTGCATTCCTACTAGCTTTATTCATTACATATTTTTCATGCTCTGTCAGATACTCAGCACTGTTATTTATCCACACCCCAAGATACTTGTACTCATCCACTACTTCTAGCATGAACTCCTGTATTCTATGCTCGCCGCCCTCTTCATTAAATATCATGACTGCAGATTTTTCCTTACTATACTTGAAACCTAATCTATCTCCCTCTGTACCGCATATGTCTATCAACCTCTGCAGGTCTTCCTTGTTGTCAGCCATTAGCACTATATCATCCGCGTATATTAGTCCCGGTAATGACTGTTTAATCCATTCCCCTTGCTTGAAAAAAGAAAGGTTGAAGCCTAGTCCCCTCCCCTCTAGCTTGGTCTCCAACCCTTGCAGGTACATGAACAACAAAGGGGACAGAGGACATCCTTGCCTAAGCCCCTGCTGTATCTCTACAGGCCCTGATCCATTTTTTTCCCATTTTATGCGCACTCTGTTACCTTTATATATATATCTTTTCAAAAATTAATTACTCCATCTTCCACATTCAATGTGCCCAGTATGTCCCTCAAGTACTCCTGAATAACGTTGTCATAGGCTCCCGTAATATCCAGAAATGCTATCCATAGGGGCCTGTGGTCCTTTTCAGCAATCTCTATACACTGTGTCAATGAAAATAGATTGTCCTCCAACCTCCTATATTTCTGGAACCCATTTTGTAGTTCCCCTAGCACCCCCTCGTTCTCCACCCAAGCCTGCAGTCTATCCTTTATAATCTAGGGTGCGCACAGGTCCTTGAAACCCTTGAAAACCCTTGAATTTGGAAATTGCATTTTCAAGGCCCTTGAAAGTGCTTAATTTTTTTTTAACCCTTGCAAGTCCTTGAAATTTCCTGTGCGGGATGGAAATCGCGATATACACAAAAAAATCGGTGCGAAACCCGTGCATAAAGTGGAAAAATTATTTTTTCAGCGCATAGTTTTTCTGCTGACCGTTACACGAAATTTTTTGAAAGTTTGACAAGTTTGGTGGAGCCCTTTAGACAGCTGGCCACATTGAGGTGGCGTGATCGCCCGTTCAAAAGTGTACGGCCGTATCGCCATCGACATCACCGGCCGTTGGTTCGGCGTCTCGTGGTTTTGCGTAGAGATGGGCAAAACGGCTCACTTCAGTGAGCGGCTCAGAACGACTCCGCTCACTGAAGTGAGCCGGATCATTTGAACGGCTCACCCGCTCACTTGGGTCGCTCAGGAAAGAGCCGGGTCTTTTGAGCAACTCCTTTAAAGAACGAGTGAGCCGTGGTTCTTTCCTTTCCACTCCCTCTCTCCACAAGTGCGGCGCAGGGACCATCACTTTTTTTTTCTTTTCCTTCCGCATGCTACCGGCTCCTTTAAGCGCGTCTCTATTCTTGATGGCGCCGACGCGTCGCAGGCCTCCGCTATCTGATATTTCTGGGACGAGCCAGTGGGTTAGTGGCACCGCCAGTTAGCTGAGAAAAAAAAGAAAGAAAACTTGTCATCCTTCGAGAGGCGACGCGTAGGTGGGGCGGGGAAGGAAAAGAGCATCACGCAATAAGGGTAAGGGCTCCCGTAATAATAGGTTTTTCGGAAATTTTCGTTATGTGTTTTTCTTTTATCCAAGCCCTGGGCTCGAGGTTGTGTCAAACTTCAGGGCTGTAGGTGGCTACCTTCATTGGTTATCGAAACTTAGGACGGGCCTCGAAATACGGCCACCCTAACTTCTTTGTTTATAAAACTTACAAAAACGCAAGCAAATGCATTACAAATCACAAGTCGGTATTGCCTAGTTTAGCTAGAGGCTCCGTGCAGTGGCTTGTAATTCTGCAAATATACCTAGGCTTTAACACGTGGGTCGATAAGTAAGGTCTTGTAGTGTATGTTCTCTGTGTGAGAATTACCTTTTTTTTTAGTTACAGTTAGTTCGGCCGTCTGTGTGAGATCTGCTTCTGTAACTCAGTTTGCCTTTGTACATTTATGTAGATATATTTCCTCTCTTCATCATCTGCATTCGACAATCGTCCCCATCTTCAAACACTGCCTGGAGAGGCCCTGTTCCTCTCTAAAGAAAAGGAAGAGACCATGCCTGAATTTACTACACGGCTATTTTACGGATGCATATATTGTTTTGTTTTCATGAAAGCCAAATAACTAGCAGGTTACACTGTAACCTCTGCTATAGAGTTTAGTTATTTGGCTTTAAAAAAAAAAACGATATGTGCATTAGTAGAATAACCGTGTTATAGGTATTTTTACTAATACCTTCGAAATGTTGCACCAGCTCACGATGCAAGATCGGTGGGAGTCGTGAGACATCGCTCGAACAACAGCTGTCAATGAACGGCACCATCCTTTGCCAATGATTTGCCAGAAGACACGTTCTGAGCGAAACAGCGCTCGCAGACAACGGACGACAACAAGGAAGACACAACACCGCAGGACAACACAAAGCGAGGACAAGATCTGCGAGCGCTCTTTTGCTCGGAATGTATCTCAACCAACTCGCCCAGAAATACGCACTTTGCCAGAAGACCCGGCTCTGATTGAACGGTTCTTCGAACGGCTCACTGAACGAGAGAGAAGCGGATCTCCAAAAGAGCCGCACAGCTCACTGAACGAGAGAAGCGCCTCTCCAAAAGAGCCGCACGGCTCACTGCACGAGAGAAGCAGTTCACCAAAAGAGCGACTCTCCAAAAGAGCCAAACGGCTCACTGAATGAGAGAATCAGTTCACCAGAAGAGCGGCTCTCCAAAAGAACCAAACGGCTCACTGAGCCAAAGACCCAGCTCTTCAAAAGATCCGGATCTCCAAAGGAGCCAAACGGCTCACTGAGCCAAAGACCCGGCTCTTCAAAAGATCCGGATCTCCAAAGGAGCCATTCGGCTCACTGAGCCGAAGACCCGGCTCTTCAAAAGATCCGGATCTCCAAAGGAGCCAAACGGCTCACTGAGCCAAAGACCCGGCTCTTCAAAAGATCCGGATCTTTTGAAGAGCCGGGTCTTCGGCTCAGTGAGCCGAATGGCTCCTTTGGAGATCCAGATCTCTCGTTCAGCGAGCAGGCGACCCGTTCACTCAACCAGCTTTCTCGCACTGCTAATAGATGGCGTGCAAATCGCACCCAGCAGCTCTGACGGACGGTTCGACATGGCTAACTGAACGACAAACCAGCTTTCTCGCAGTGCTAACAGATGGCGCGAAAATCTCACCCGGCAGAAGACCCAGCGACACAGCTCTGACGGAACAGACAGTTCGCCGTTCGGCACGGATCACTACGCTGGACTACGGTCCTATGGATCAGTGAGCCGGATCTCTAAAAGAACCGCCGCTCACTTTTACTGAGCCATGGCTCACCCGCTCTTTTAAAAGAGCGGCTCAGAAGATCCGGCTCACTCCTGAGCGACCCATCTCTAGTTTTGCGTTGCACGTGCGTACGCTGACGTTTACTCTCTGCAGCCGTGTGTTCAGACAGTTCTCTGCGTGTGACTGCAGCAATCCTGCGATCCGCAGAAATGCCCGGAAAGTGTACATTTCAAAGCGCGTGGCTCAGTAACAGCGCCTACAAGGATTGGGTGGCACCGGATGCTACGAATCCACATCGAGCAAAATGCAAACCTTGCGGGAAGTGCTTCGACCTTGTTGCTATGGGCGAGTCTGCACTGAAAAGCCACAGGAAGAGTGCAAAGCACAGCGCCTGTATGAAGAGAGCAGCGGCAGGTTCGGTGCGCGAGTATTTTTCCGCTAGCGCGAGACCCGTAGATACTCCATCGCAGTCGTCTGACGTCAACATCGCGTGGAAGGTAAACGAGCTGGTGACAGATGCGGAAATTTTATGGACGCTGAAGTTAGTCACAACCCACTGCTCCTACAGATCGTCGTCGGAAGCAGGCGAGTTGTTTAAACGCATGTTTCCTGATAGCGAGATCGCTAAAGGCTTCTCATGTGGTGAGAAGAAATGTGCTTACATAACCTGCCACGGCCTCAGACCTTTTTTTCTGTCATCGCTGCAACGAGATATAGAACGGTGCGAGAACTATGTCGTACTTTTTGATGAGTCTGCTAACGAATGCCTTCAAGAGAAGCAAATGGACGTGCACATAAGATTTTGGGACTCGTCCAGAAAGGTGGTAACGAAGTAGTACACTTCTGTTTTCATGGGGCACGCAACGGCTGAGGATATTAAAGACCAACTTCTGAGTGCACTAGAACCGTTGCCACTGGCGAAGATTCTTCAAATCTCAATGGACGGACCCAACGTGAACCTGAAGTTCTTCAAGATGCTGCAATCTCACCTGCAGCAGAACTTTCAAGTCCACTGTCTTGACTTGGGTACTTGCAGCCTCCACACTGTGCACAATGCCTACAAGGCAGGCGTCATAGCGAGCAAGTGGGGACTCGACACCCTTTTGTCCAGTCTGAGTGCACTGTTTGAGGATGCCCCTGCAAGGAGGCATGATTTTTCAGCACTCACTGGGAAGGCAGTATTTCCTCTGAACTATGTTGCCCATCGCTGGGTTGAGAATGTGGCAGTCATCGAAAGAGCTCTGGAACTCTGGAGTGATGTGAAGAAGTTTGTGGAATCCGCAAGGAAGAAGCAAGTGAGTCTGCCAAAGTGTGTGTCTTTTCAGAACATTGTTGAATTCATTCAGGACACATTAGTAGTGGCAAAGCTGAATTTTGCTCTTAGTGTTGCTGCCACACGAAGCCATTCCTAATGGAATTCCAAACAGACAAACCGATGTTATTTCTTCTGGCGAGAGACTTGGAGACGATAGTCAGAAAGTTAATGACAAAATTTATCAAGTGTTCTACATTGTCTTCAGCAACGGGGATCACTGGCATGCTGCAGATTGATATAGAGGACCCAAAGAATCATACACCACTGGAAAAAGAGGATGTTGGTCACACAGTCGAACAAATCCTGAAGAAGTGCAATGCAAGTGCAAAAGATATATTTCAGTTCAAGATGGAGTGTAAGCAGTTCCTAGTCACAGTGACGAAGAAGGTCCTTGAGAAGAGCCCCTTGAGGTTCACAGTGGTTAAAGGCCTTTCCTCGCTTGACCCTCGACAAATGTGCTGCAGGCCTAATGAGTGCCTGGCAGGCCTCAAGAAAGTGTTGGAAGCGCTCATTGCGGCAGGGAGGCTGACAGATCAGCGTCGAGACTCTGTACTTGCAGAGTACATGGAGCTGTTGCAAGAAAAACATCAACTGCGACTTTTCGAGAAAGCCACCAGTCTGGACACCTTTTTTAGTGAACTTGTGCAGTTCAATGCTTCTTATGCAGAGCTGTGGAAAGTTGTAAAATCTTTGCTTGTGCTAAGCCATGGTCAGGCAACTGTTGAGAGAGGCTTTAGCATAAACTGACAGATCTCTGTAGAGAACTTGAAAGGCCTCTCTTACATCTCACAACGAATTGTGTGCGATGGAGTGGAAAAAGCAGGTGGTATCTTTAACATTGTCATCACAAAAGATTTGAGGAAGGCGGTATCAGCTGCAAGACATCATTATAGTGCTTACTTGGAAGCCCAGAAAAGGCTGGAACAAGAATGTGTCAAGCAGTCAAAAAAGCGCTATGCTGAGGACCAGCTTGACAGCCTCAATAAAAAAAGGAAGATACTGGAAGCAGCTGTTAGCGATCTGACTGCATCAGCAGACGACTATGCTGAAAAGGCGGAAGCAGCCAATGACCTCACTTACATAATCAAATCAAATTCTATGAGAAAAGCAGCAAAGGCTAAGGCTGAGCAATTGTTAAACCTCAACAAAGAGATTGAGGCAAAGCTTCAGGATGTCTCTTGAACTTTCCTTGGTGCGTCTTGACAGATATGTTATCCTACATTGAGTGCAATAAAGATATTTATTTTTTGAAAATACTTTTGTGTTGCGAAACTACGAAATACAGCTTCGT
Organism: Amblyomma americanum; assembly: GCF_052857255.1. Lineage (NCBI taxonomy): Eukaryota > Metazoa > Arthropoda > Arachnida > Ixodida > Ixodidae > Amblyomma > Amblyomma americanum. Next base: position 407,357,706 of record NC_135497.1, read on the forward strand.
AGCAAGTCCTTGAAAACCTCCTAGAAGGGCCTTGAAAGTCCTTGAATATCCTTGAATTTTTTTCTGTATAGCTTGTACGAACCCTGTAATCTGCAGCACCACCCTGTAAACCACAGATGTCACTGTTATGGGACGATAGTTACATCTGCTTTGTCCCCCTTTCTCTTATATATCATGTTCATTCTACTTAATCGCCTTTCATCTGGGACTTTTGCATCCACTGTCATTTTGTTCACTACCTGTATTAATGTTTGCTTGGATTTTGGTCCTAGCTTCTTTATCAGCATAATCGGGATACCATCTGGTCCTGTTGATGTGCCACTAGGAACCTTCTTCTCTGCCCTTTCCCACTCTCCTTGCTCAAGTGAAGCTATTGCTGTAACCGGTCTATCCTCCTTCGATAAATTATGTACCCCATTCCTTTCTGTAAATTTTGCTGTCATCTTTGTTCCTATGTGTTTTATTGCTTCATCCCCTTCTAGTTGAATACCATCATCTGTAACAATAAATTTTTGTTCTAGCCTAGTCTTATTACTCATTGCATTTAGATCTTTCCAGGATTTTTGGGCTGCTTTTCTATCCTTTTTATTTACTTTTTACATCCATTGGGCACCCTTCTCATTTTCTCATTAATCGAATAGGATGCTTCCCTTCTACACTTTATGAAGGGTCCCATTTTCTGTCTACTTCAAATTTTGGTTCCCCCCTCTTCTTGGAATATCTGTGTTCCCTGGACGCTTCTTGACGTATTCTACTCACACAGCGCCGCCGTGCGGCAGACGCGAGCAGTGGCGCTGCCGGCGTCCGACGGCCTGAGGAGAGCGTTCTCACAGGCACAGAAAGCCAGTCCGCGCAGGAGAGAGAGGTAGTTTTATTCGGAAGACCCAAATCTGCGTGAGTATTGTTATTTGCTGCTTCGCAGTATTTTCCCGTGCTTTAATTTCACGCCTCTCTGAACGAGATTTTTAAGTTCGTGGTGTGTTGAGGAATTTGGCAACCAGTTGTTTTGAGAACATTTGTCGTTAGGCCTGACGGCGCGTTTCACGAAAGGTGTACATACCAAGTAATTATCATGCTCCTTCGCAATTTGGATCTCGATTTTTGCTCTGTCGCGATGCATTGCCTCTGTATTAGTAAATCCAGATAGATTCCACGCGTCGGAAGTTTTTTCGAATGATTTATACCGGCGAAACAGGCATGGGATTTTCCGGGCGCGGTGTAGAATGCGTGGGCGAGGCCTGCCTGGCGTTGCATGTCTCCTCGCCCAATGTCTCCTCTCCTCCTCCCCTTCTTTTTCCTCCCCCCCCCCTCCAGAATGAAAGAAAAAAAAAAATCGACACGCCGCCGACCCGACAAATACACCAAAGATCGGCAGACCTTGTCTGTGGCAGACCAAGCTGTCACACTAGGCCGACAACGACACCAACGCGTCCGATAGCCAGTTGTCTTCGTAGTGTGACATGCTTTGACGCCCGCGACGGCGACAAAACCAGTCTGCCGACTGTGTCGTCGCGACATCAGTCGCCGAGCAAAAACATACACCAGACACGAACACGATTCCGCTATAGTACTTTCGCATCGATGCCGTAGCTCAGGGCGCTTTGGAACTAGCCAGCGCAGTAATAAAGGAACTTCTCTAGTCACCTCTTTACTGCCAACCTGTCCCATAATGAAATAAAATTATGCTCGATTTCCGTGACGGCTTCAGCAGCGGATCTAGCAGACGTCAGGCGAGCTGCTCGAAGTAGCCGCAGCAGCAGGCGGCTATAGGATGAAATTTGCTCGTATCGTAGTTATCACTTCAACCATTGCCTCCTCTAGAAGGCGATGCTTCAACCAGCACCGTGCCATTGGCCAACGAGCCTCAGTAATGATACCTTTTTGGACATTCATCTATGTCAGAGCTTATGAACGTAAACAAACAGTACTATGGAAACCAGCTAGGCTTAGCAACGAGTACGGCAGCCGGGAACAGTAATAAAGCCGGTCGTGGCCGGGAAGCAGCGCAGTTCGTCGCCCTGGCGCTCCCGCAGGCGGCGTCTTTGCTCGAATATAGCAGGCGGACTTTCTGATAGCATGGCTGTTTTGTCGTTTTTGGTGCGAACGTGAAGTAAACCGAGCCTGCTCGCCGGCAGGCCAGCCTGGATCCCGTCCGCCGCCGTAATAAAAATCAGCTTAAGATTGTTTTTGACGTAAGCAGTAAACGCCGAGACAGAGAAATGTGACAGATGTATCATTTCTGAGGATCGTTGATCAACACCGAGTTGCTGGTAAAAGCAACAACTGTGATACGAGCAAAATTTCTCGCCAGAATCGCCTCGCAAGCTGCCGCTGGCCCGCCGTTGCGGTCCGGCTCGCCTGTTGCCCGCAGCGGTCCGCTAGCTCCGCAGCCGAAGGTGTCGCGCAAATTGACCATAATTTTAGTTTATGGTGCGATTATACTGTTAACAGCCAAGCGATATCAAGAGATAGCGCAAGCTACTTGCGAAGCGGCGTCCGCTGCGCCAGGCAGCAGCGCAGTTCGTCGCCTGGCGCGACCGCGGGCGGTGCCGTTGCCGAAAGCTCGCTACTTGTGCAAGCATGCTTTGTCGGTGCTCGTGTATAGCAGGCGGTCTTTCTGATAATATGGCTATTTTGTCTTTTCTGGTGCGAATTTCAGCACCAAGTCAAGCAGTAATCAGACCGCTGCGGGTGGCAAAGCCTACGCTTTGAGCTCGAGTCGAGCGGCGCAGCGATGCTTGCTGCTCCGGGTGTCCGTGCTTGCAGTGGGGCTGCAGTTCGCAAGCAGCGACCGGTGCAGCGCGCCGGCCGAGATTTCACACATGGGTCGCCTGCTTTACTTCTGTCGCAAGTGTCACACTGGGGAGCACCTCTGAAGGCTGCAATTTCCTCTGTTCTCCATGGCGTCGATACAGTAAAGAAAAAAAATTCTCCATGCCGTCGTGGGTATAGCAGCAGCTTCGAATTCCAGAGGTTCCAGTTCGAATCCGCGTGGTCGAGAATTTTTTCATTTTATTATTTTAGCCTTAAATAATCTCTCCCGTCCTGTTTACTCGCGAGCGACTGGATTGATTTTTCGAGCTATGCCTTTCTGACCCAGCAATAAGTGCCGCTCAGTACTGGGCTGCACTCAACCTAGGTTCATAATCACGATTGTTAATGACTTTGTTTTACTATGGTGGGATTTATTTAAAAGAGTTAAAAATGAAGCATCCCGGACCATGAATTTCGCATAGCAGGAAATGACAAAAGAAGAATGAGAACGAGAAAGGGCCAAGTCGGCAGGAGGTCTCGCACGCTGTCTTGCTAGTGTGACATGGAAGTTGGCGGACCATCGGCCAACTGCCGTCTTGTGGGAGACCTGGCGCCGATGCCGACAGTCGGCCGACTGTTTTGGTCGGCGCAGTGCGACATAGAGCCGGACATCATGACGACATGGTTGTCAGACCAAATCGGCCGACTGTTGGACGAGTGTGACATGCCCATAACAGAATCGGTGACTTCATGCCCGGGAATCCTTTCCTATCGGGTTCGGGACACACCCTTACCTAAAGCCTATTTAAACACTGGAACTGTGCCCACCGGAGTCATTTTAGGCTGTTTCGTGTTTGTCGGCTTCTTTCGTGAGCACATGTCCTTCCGAAGAATGTCTGCCATCCGCAAGGACCCGAAGTTCGCCGAGATGGGCCGCATCACAGAGGACGACGAGGTCCAAGAAGCGTTCGTGAAGCGGTTCAACCTGGCACCGCAGTCGTCGGTAGTGTGACCCAGCCCTCCGCAGCCTCCATGGGCCGGCCGGCCACATCGGAATACTGGGGAGTTTGCGGCCAGCTGGGGTTTAACGACCAACGGCCAAACTGTGACGGCCAGGTTGTCACGTACTACCACCCTTCAACTAAAGGGAAGCGGGCCCAGTTTTGCTGCAACAGATGCCGCAAGCAGCTCTCTCAACTCCACGGCACCGCTGCCTTGCATGAGAGTGCTGCTCTTCAAGCAAGTGGAGGGGGCTCGGCAAGCTTTTTTTGCCAACAAGGATCGTCTGGGCCGCCCGAATGTCAAGTTGTCAAGAGCACGCGTATTGTACCTGACGTACTGCATGGTGAAAAGGATGCCAATTTGTCGCCAGGGAAATGCAAGGTGGCGAAATATGCAAGCAAGCTTGCACAGACTGGACCAATTACGTCCAGGAGGTGTGCTGCAAAAAGGTCCACCGAGCGCCTCCGATGGGTAGTCCTGGGGAAGAAATTCAGGTGGACGAATGCCTGATGAGAGGTAGGTGAAAATGCCACCGCGGCCGGCTTATGGCCGGCGACAACGTGCCGCCTCATCGCCAAAACAACTACGGCGGCGTCGTCGACCGAGGGCCATGGATTTTTGGTATGGTTTCTGTGGTCACAAAGGAGCTGGGCCTGTTCAAAGTAGAACGAAGAGACGCGGAAACCCTGGGCACCATCATCGCTGCCAACGTTCTCTCGGACCACCATCAGCAGCGACGAGTCGGCCGCTTACCTGTGCATGCCAGGACTGGTTGACGGGAACGGCATCTCCATGGGCCTGTCTCACAAGACCGTTAACCACTCCACAAACTCATCAAGACGATTCGTTTAAGCGCACTTGAGCATTTAATTATGCAATGCCAGCTAGGCGGCAGAAAACTCGCGAGAGCACCGAGCTAGCATGCAGCGCTGGAGATACGATGGGGCACGGCGGGTCTCGAGGGGAGGGTTGGTGAAGAGGAGGACAGAAGGGAAGGAAGCGTCGCTGCTCCCCGAAATGATGTAGAGGAGGAGAGGTGCTGTCTGCCGAAGGGGCGACTGAAATAATGTAAAGGAGGAGAGGAGGAGAAAGAAGGGGAGGAGAGGCGACGTTGGTCAAGGAGACATATGCAACGCCAGGCAAGCCTTGCCTTAAGGAGGCTTTGGCTCCGTTGGTTCTTGTCCCTGCCAGTTCCCACGCCGTAAGTGAACTTCTGTTGCACTGTACTGTAAGTAAGCTTCTGCTGTAGCCTTCTGCCAGTCCGTTACTACAGAAGGTAAAGCTTGTCTGCCTCGAAGCGAGTGGTAACGATTGTCATTCACGTATGTGGGCCGATGTTTTACCATCCATGGGTTGAACAAACCCGAAGCGCGCGAAGTCTGTACGCGTTTACGTTAAAATGCCCGTAACAACGCTAAACCGCCTGCAACAGTGAGGCTAGTGCTTGGCTCCGACGTTTCATTTTGGTACGAAAAACAGCACAGCGGTTGCTGTACCTGGGCACAGGAGCGTCGCTCTTTGTTTCTAAGCTGATCGACCAAAGGGGCATTGAACTTCAGACGTTTTACTGACAGTACATATGTTTTATAGTGAGAACGAAGCTTGTTTTATTGAAACGTAGTCAGACGCTGCGATTTCGGTCGGTGTGTAATTGTAAAGGCAGAACAACAAGGCAGCGTTTCTTTGGCGTCACGTCAGCGTCTCGGCTATCATCGTCAGAGGCGAAATTTTGATGCTATTTGTCTGTATCTAACACCTTTCAAACGCAGAAATTTTGCCTCCGGTGACTCCAGTAGCTGAGACTCTGAAGAAATGCGCTGCCTTAATGCCGTGAAACGCTCACGTGTACGCTTTGAGTTGCAGTTCTGCCTTTTGTTGATTAACTCATTGTGTGCTTGCAGAAAAAAAAATTAGATGCACGAGGGATTTTGTCCATTGTTTGTTTTCAGACTGGACGCTTGCATATGTCATGATAGTTATACATAGCTTCATTGTTTGTCATTGGAATGCTGAATGCTTATTTGTGCGCTGTGTAGGAACTTTTTTCTTCTCGCAGGTTGGGAAGGGACGAGCAACATGTGTTCATCCCTTCCTAACCTCTGTGAGAAATTATTCCTGTGCGGTCCCAAGCAACACACGCAGCAATGAAGCGCTAGCTCATGCAGTAAGCGATTTAGTTCAGTGGGTTCAGTGTTTATTGTTGAAACAAATGGAAAGGCATTGCCAAAAATTAAGTAGGAAGTTTCGAAAACGCACTGAAAACATTTTGGAAGCACTAGTTACGAACATACTTTTGGACTTTAATACGTGCAGATTAGGTCATAATTAAATGGACCAGTGACATAACACAGCATTCGGCATTGTGGGTGCACTTTGAGCACGAGTCTGGTACACTGGTGTTATGTTGACTGCGCCCTCTAGGTACGGCGCAGTCCCTGCCTTTGTGTGTTTTTGCCCTGTACCCCGATTTCTGAAAGTCTATTCTCGAAATTGCTGGCGTCTTTACTGCACTGCTGTTGCTAGTGTGCTTCAAGAATACTTTCAGGCTGTGGTACCGCTGTTCTGTTTTTTAAGCTTTTGTGTCACTTCTGCTTGAATGAGTACATTGATGCAGGTATGGGGTGCAGAACATAAACTGTTAAAAAAGTTAGGTACTGCACCTGTTCATATTCTTATTGCACATCACCAACATGGCACAATCCCATGCTGGTGATGTGTCATCAGTACAAGTGCAAATTGTGAGTGTGCAGAATGTCCACAGCCATTAGACACTTTATTTTAAGAAATGTTATCGACCTACTGTTCATCTGTTTACTTGTCTCTTTATATTTATCTACATACTTTCAGTATCCTGTGTTTAACTATCCCAAGCAGCAGCCTTGTTGTCAGAGCTTTTTATACAAAACATGCTGGCAGTAAGCGATGAAACCCTTAGCGGTCTCTACCCTTATCTTGTAGGGATTCCGATGTTGAGATTTATGTTGCTACATGATGTTAAGTGTTGATAACTAGAGGCTCAATATGTTGAGTGCAGTTGTAGTGACTCTCACGTCACATTTTCTGAGCACTAAATACTGGTGGTTGCTGACTATATTACAGCCAATATGTTGCAGATTCCTGTCCATTTAGAATGAGTCACGTGCTGCTACTTTCATTACTAGTGGGGAGAAAACCATGCAGCACTGGTGAAACCAATGGCTGAATCATTGACCTTTCCACTGCAGTGGTGGTTTTGTGGTATGAGCATTCGCCTCTCATTTTGGAGGTGTGGGGAGGTGGAGCTTGTTTTGCACGTAAAAAGACAGAAAAGAACTAGCAGACTTTGCACTGAGAAGGATGATGGCAGTGCAATAGGCATTTATTGCACTTAAATCAGTGCTATGGCTTTTGCCAATATTGTTCCTATTTCTACATCTCATTACGACATAAGCTGTTCTTTCTTTCTGTATTTGCTCAATTTTGCAATTCGAAAAATGTGGACAGGTCAGCACACTCCTGGCATGTCCTATCAAAAAAGTCTTTTCATCCTGGGTTTTTGTTTTGTGATGGTTGTAAACATTAGTTTTCAAAGTTGGAATGCACATTTCATGTGTCTGGGATCTCCGTGATTGTGAAGAATTCAACCTGCTTCAAGATTTTCCTCCATCAGAGTTCACATTGTGTCAGTTTAGTCAAGGAGTGAACAGTTCTTTGTGTTGGCTGCAGGGGAACAGTCATTGCCAAGGAACTGTGTAGTGGGTCTAGCTCCGTTTGCTTGACGGCAAGGTGAGTGACCATCTTTATTGGGAACCACAGGCAGCCTAAATTAATCTGGAGTCCTGCACTACTGAGTCTTTCATAGCCCCTTTGCAACTTTGAGGTGTTTTATCCTGCATACTGTTGCCACAGTGGTTCAGTGGTTATGATGCTCGGCTGCTGAGCCGAAAGACACAGATTCGATCCCGGCCGTGGCGGTCGAATTTTGATGGGGGTGAAATTCTAGAGGTCTGCATACTGCACAATGTCAGTGCACATTAAAGGACCCCTGGTGGTAAAAATTTCCAGAGCCCTTCACTGTGGTGTCCGTCATAGCCTAAGTTGCTTTGGGATGTTAAACCCCTATAAACCAATCCTGCATCCATACCATAACATACCATACCATTTTTATTAGGAGTGGACTTTGAGGAATATTTCAGGCTGCTTAGCCAGCTCACCCATGAGATGGCTCATTCTGGTGGTACATTGCCTTTTTCTGCAGAGCCTGTGCAACAGTGTGTGACATGATGGAGGCATCGTCTGACTCCCCGCTCAGCACTCCTGGCACGTCTTCTGCTGAGTCACTGGCTGATGAAACCGGTATGTCCCCTTCTGAACCACCGGCCGAGAATGAGACCCCCCCTTCTCAGCCACCAGCCAAGAAAGCGAAGGCATCCAGAGGGCCACGGAGGCATTTGCTACCGAGACTGCGTTCCAGCCGTGGGCGGAACTTGAAGCTGCCCATGCACTTCAAGAGTGAAGGCTTGAAGGATGACTATAAGAATTGGACGGCCAAGTGAGTCTAGGGTGTTTCTTGCAGACTACTGCATGCTGCAGTAGCTGACCTACTCTACATGCCTACAATCTTTGCAGCTGTGGCTTCTTTGAAGGATGTGTAATGCGATGAGTTACAGCAGTTCTTGTGTGTGAATGTTCAAATTTTCAAATAATTGGGGAATAATACTAGCTCTTGGGTTCACATGAGACCTTACCACGCACAGTTCTACAGGTCACTTTCATTTGGCTGCACAAACTGCACTTGTTCCGTGGAGTTCTTTGGCGGTGCCGCCAGCGTGCAGCAGGGGCGGCTCCCCTCCCCCCCACCCGGTTTCGCTATTTCAACCACTGTATTATATTTATTGCAGCCTTTCATGCAAAGCCTCCTAAAGGACATTCAGTTGAAACCCGGTTTAAAATATGTGGAAATATGGGGGGACAAACCTTTCGCCCCGCCCGCACTCCCACTCCGTGGATGCAGTGTTCCCATTCGCTAACCGCGGAGGGGTTCGTGCTCCAGGGACAAAGGGAAGGGACGACACAGCGTTAACACTCATATGTTATTTATTACACTTGGAATCAATACACAGAGCGGGCCAGCTAGCTACAAAACATCAACGAGGCATTCCTCGGAAATAGAAGACTGCGTAAGAAGGACTTCCGACTTACCGGCTGGGGCAGGGGCGCGACTTTGAACGTTTGTATGCGCTGATAATGGCGGCCGGATTCTCCCGTGCGCGCCGCATTCTTGAGGCAAAGCCATTCCCTAGCATTTGCTGGGGAAGGCGACCAGAGCGCGCGTTTGCTGCGCTCGCTTCACTGCCTGGAACCAGAAGTCCAGCGGCGAGGCACAAGGATCCCCGTGCGCCTGCCGCGGAAGGTGGCGGGAGCGTGCGGCCGCAACCGGTCAAGACGCTGGCCGGATCCCGAAGGGCCTCTCTCCGGTTCCGCAGAATTCCGCGTAACCTACGAGGTGGCGCTCCCGTCGCCGTTCCCTTTCCCCCATGAGGGAGACTTCCCTCCTCTCCCGGCCGGGGGCTGTCCGTCCCGACGGCCGACGATGAAGATGGGCCGCATCGAAATGGAGGGGGGGAAACAGGTTCTCCACAAATAGTACTACACAGGGACTGCATGCACATGTGCGTATGTGAAGCCTGCCCCCCCCCCCCCCCCCCCCCCCCCCCCCTACAGCACACCTAGCGGATCGGACCTGATTGGGGCACACTCGGTCTGGAAGGTGCCATCTCTGGAGCACCCCCTCCTGTAGGTGCACCTGCGGGCACCCACCAGTCTTTAGTTCCTATTTATGTAGATGACTCTCATTTATCATCAGATTAATGAACCTAACGAGTCTCATCTTGTACAGGAGGATCTTAATGCATTATCATAATGATGTGTCGTGTGGTAAATGCAAAATATAATGTTAACAAAACCAAGGTAATGACATTCATTGTACTCCATCTCAGTAATTCCTTGCAGCATTACCAAAGCTGCGATGAGTTCACAGGCGATGTTCTGACACTGCAGATTGTTGTGCCAGTATAAAACGGGCATATGGGATAGCATGTGCTAAGATTGCATGCTTTGTGGTGTACATGTGCCAAACACTGTTTCAAGTCTAGCTTTACTGTATGCTTGCGTTATGTATGCTATTTCCCGAGTCTAGCGTGCGTGGCTCTTGCCACTGCTCTTTCTAATGGCAAAATATTGTTTCCAAAATGCTGGTGCACTTTAAAGCAGGACTCCTAGCTTCGGACTATATTATTCGTTCTTGCTTGCACTTTCAGTACGTTCACTGGCCATAAATGGGGCACGAGGCTTTTCCTCTATCTTATCTCGCCTATAACAAAACATATGAGAGATAAATTTGCAGTAGTTTTTATTTAGACTGACGGTTCTTCCACTTCTAGGCTCTGGAGCAGCGATGGTTTGAACCATATTTATGTACGCCACAGGCAGACAGGCTGATGACGAGGCACGGAGGAACGTGTTTAACGCACTCTCCTGATTGTTTGTGCCAGTCGCTATCTTTTATAGTGCCTCAAGGAACTCTTGAAATACAGTATACATGTCGCTACAATGTGCCATTTTCTTATGATATCAACCATGCTCCCATTGAGTGGATAAGTCAGTTCAAATGACTGTGTGTCATCATGTCATGGAATCTGTACATGGAATACACCTTCAGCAGGGTGAGTCGAACACTCGGACTAGTTTGAAAAACGCACTACATGTGGCTACACCTGACACCAAGCTCCTGGTGTACAACATTCTAGTCAAACTGCAGCTGGAATATGCCTCTGTTATTTGGAATCCGCATCAGGGATATTTAACACAGTTACTCAAATCATTACAGTACTGTGCAATTCGTTTTATTACTAGCAACCACACATGCGACAGTATTACTCAACTGCGAAACTTCTTGAATTTTGAAACATTCCATCAGTGAAGACTCAGTTCTTTATCTCAGTATTTTCAAACTCTGCCACTACAGCTTTCCAGATTGAACAGATTCGCCCTTCTTCACATGTAGTGCAGTACACTGACCACTGATTCAAAATATATCTACCGCTATCTAGGTCTAACTTGTTCAAATTGTCACCTGCTTTTAGCCACCTTTAAAACGATGAAAGGACGAGTCTATTAATAATTATGGCACATTTTGTGCTGCAATGTCTTCTGTATAGGCCTGCCATTCTGTATTCTGTGTTCTCTTTGCATTATTGTTTCGTCCCCTTTTGTAATATTCTTAGTGGGTCTTTAAGGGGGGACACGACTCTTTGGCACTGAAAATCCGCATCTGTATGCAAATTTCATCATTTTACCCCACGTAATTAAGAAGTTATAGCGATTTAAAAATGCAGTACCACACCCACGGCCCTTTAAATTGTGGACAAACGACACCCAATTTCGATCGCCCGGCGCATCGAAACTACGCGCTCTACCGCGGCCATTTTGGTCTCATTCGAAAGCGCAGGCTTTCGGCTTATTTTTTCTTTCGAGCAGCAACCCTGTACATGCCGCCTTCGCCAAAAAAAAAACGAAGGGAAAAATAATAGCGGCGCACGCAGCTATTGGCCGGTTTAGGCACGTGATCAAAATGGCGTCGTCTGGTTGGTTCCAGCAAGCTAGCCATGGAAAGCAGATGCCCGGCGACGCCATTTTGTCTTTCTGCCGACCACGCTAGTGCAACGCGAGAACCATGCCAGGAGGCGCGAAGAAGTACCGCTCTGTGCACAAGTTCGGGCGAAAGCGTGCAAAAAGAAAAAAACGTGTTAATGGCATGACATTGTTGCATACTGTGCAACAAGCAAGCGCCAGTGGTACGGGGTTGCGTGACGGTCACGTTGCGGGTGGCGACGCTTCTCCGTCTCCGCTGGATAACGGCGGTGTTCTTCGTGCCGATTGGAGCCGCGTACGAATTGACACCGCACCTGTCACTAACATAACTCAAGCGAGTGCCCGTGAGCAGTCTACACTTTATCGACTGGAATCGACGCCGGCGACGGCACGAAAGACCGCGCTGTTCGCCGGTGCAAGTGGTGCGTCCGCAGGATCAGACGCAGACGGAACAGCCTCCTATGCAATAATTGACATCAGCATTGCGAACGTCCTCTTGGATGCCATGCGGTGCAAAACGTGTCGCGGATGCGTGAGGTTGATTACCAGCGACCAGAGCTATGGCCTCGCCGTGAAACTGATCGTGCTATGTGACAACTGTGGTGAGATTGCGGCCGAGTGGAACTCGCGGAGGGTTGACGGTGAGAAAAAGTGCAATCCTTTCGAGCTCAATATTCTTGCTAGTCGAGCAATGCTGTCGACTGGTAACGCCCACACAGCAATGAACGATATCTTTTCGGCAATGGGATTGTCGCGGCGGGGCATGCACAACAAGTTGTTTCAACGGCACTTGAAAAACACACTGCAAGCTGCTGCTACTCGAGCAGCCGCGGCAGCTATGGCACAGGCCGCGCAGGCAGTGGCGAAGGTATATGACGACTTGTGTTTTGGGCACAGGGGGAACATTGCCGTGTGTTACGATGGCACATGGATGACGTGCGGGCACTTGTCACATATAGGCGTCGGTGCCGTAGTGGAACTCTGCAGTGGTTATGTGCTCGATTACGTGGTGCTATCAAACTTTTGTCTGGGCTGCGAAACTGGCCCAAAGCCGAACACTGACGGCTATGAACTCTGGAAATCGCGCCACGAGTGCCAAAAGAACACCAACTGCAAGGCTGGCCAAATGGAGGTAGAGGCAGGCAAAATTCTATTTGAGAGGTCTCTACAGCGCCACAACATGCGCTACACAACGATGTTATGCGATGGGGACAGCCGCACGTTTAATGCCCTTCAAGATGCTAAAATCTGTGGCTACATTGAAGTAGTCGAGGAGGATTGCATAAACCATGTGCACAAGCGTATGGGAGCAGCTTTGCGCAACCTCTTGCAAAGGCACAAGGGTGCAGGAAAACAAAGTCTCGATGGCAGAGGAAGGCTCACAGCTAATCTAGTTACAAGCTGGCTACATATTATGGCCGAGCACTAAGGTCAAATGTAGGTAATGTGGATCCCATGCAGCGAGCCGTGATGGCGACATATTACCACATCACGTCTACTGATGACTGCCCCAATCAAACTTTGTGTCCCACTGGTGAGCAGTCTTTGTGCCGCCACAACGCTGCAAAAGCAATAGAGGAGCCCGAACCGAAGCTTAAGTACAGTCTGCCAAGCGATGTGGCTGAAGCTCTTTTGCTCGTGTACAGTCGCTTATCATAGAAGAGCCTGCTGCAGAGGTGCATTCGGGGGAAGACCCAGAATTCAAACAAGAGCTTCCACTCGATCATCTGGACCTTGATCCACAAAGAGCGGCATTCGTCACTGTTTGCTGTGGAAGCAGCCACAGTAGAAGCTGTGCTGCACTTCAATGCCGGCTGCAAGCATACAGCAACAGGAATTCTGCAAGAATGCAACGCGAACGTGCCTGCAACTATCTCCAGGAGAGCTGAAGAAAAGGACTTGCGCCGTAACACGCGTTGTGCGAAGAAGCGGGCGGCTTCGCTTGGCTTTGCTAAAGTGGAAAAAAAGAAGCACCACGACAGAATGCACCCTGACTATGCTCCTGGTGCATTTTGAAAGCATGCGAAGGTCTTTGGGGTTTTCTTTCCTGATTAAATATGCTGTGAGGCTTGAGTGCTTCTCACAATCCCCCACTTTTGGTGGTGTTGCATTTTTGAAAGATTAATATCTCCGGTCCTGTTCTTGCTATTGCTATAATTTTTTTTTTTTGCTATAAAGGGAACCTTGTGAGTCACATGACACCAAGGTAATTGCAATGACCACAAGAAAAAATTTACTGAGAAGGTTATCTGTCTTGGGTACCCAAATGGACCTTTCCTTTCAAAAGTTTCCTATTGCATAACTTACCCTGAAATTGGCATAAGCCATTAATTTTTGCTTTAGCTCACTTTCCACTAGTTTCTGATCATGTTGACATATCAATCATTGACATAATTTACATGTAGATACTGCGAAGAAGCGAAGATGTTTTTTCTCGTTTTCTAAACACTGCAATTTTCAGGGTTCTACAATTTTAGAGGAGCGATATCTCTTAAACTATTTGTGCTATAGCTCTCATTCTTGTTCTGTTAGAAAGAAAAACTCTTGGATAGTGCATTAAGACTAAAATATGTTCAGTTATTACACAGCAAAAATTAATTATCAATCTTGGGTGCCAACTTGGGCTTTTTGTCACAAAAGTTTGACTATGTGCAACTTTGGTTGAAATTCTTCTAGCACATTAATTCTTGTCTTGTTGCACTCTATGATCCTTCTAGATCACTCTGGCTGGTTTATTCTCATCATGCCATAGAGTGTTTAGTAATTAGCTCACCTCCAAACGAACAACATGAATTAGGTGAAATATTGAAAACTATTTCATCTACAAGAAAACTAATCAGATATTTGAAATCAGCATGCAAAAATATGCAAATGATGCAAGTTTCAACCAAATCCACCCATATATAAAGAAAAAAGTTCTAAGAGGGTGTCCCCCGTTAAGCGGATTGTAAATAAATAAAAAATGCACCTCCTACCTACGGCATCTACGCATCACCAAGCCACCCTCCAGAAGCTGATATCCACGAGAAGCCTGCAGCAGAATCAAATGGAAAGCTGCAGTGCCCGCCGCGGTGGCTCAGTGGTTAGGGCGCTCGGCTACTGATCCGGAGTTCCTGGGTTCGAACCCGACTGCGGCGGCTGCATTTCGATGGAGGCAAAACGCTAAGGCGCCCGTGTGCTGCGCAATGTCAGTGCATGTTAGAGATGCCCAGGTAATTGAAATTATTCCGGAGTGCTCCACTATGGCACCTGTTCCTTTCTTCTTTCACTTTCCTCCTTTATCCCTTCCCTTACGGCACGGTTCAGGTGTCCCCCGATATGTGAGACAGATACTGCACCATTTCCCTGACCCCCCCCCCCCCCCCAAAAAAAAAAAAAATTTGAATGAGAGGGGAATTGGTGTAAAATCTAAATGTGCGACGAATACTTTAATGCACATTTGTCGCATCACTTTGTATGATTGCCTATGCATTTTTTTTTCGGAAAACAGCAACATGTCCAGGCGATGAAAAAAAATGTTTTTGTCGTTCCTCGTTGAAGGCGGTTTTCCTTTGGTGTGCGATGCACTTACCGTATGTTGCAAGGGTGTTGTGTGCCTTGTTGCTTCTTCCTGGGCAGCCGTCAGACCAGATGTAAATTCCTTCATCACCTGGATAGGCTTCATTGGAGGGAGTTCATAAGTATCCATTGACTATATCCATTGACAATGTCCTTGCTGTTCAGAACCTCTGATTATTGCATGGGTGATGGCACTAGTGTTGAAATAGTTGCAAAAGCTGGCACCACATCATTTTACTCACCAGAATTTTCATGGCTGGAATATGATTCTTTCTTCTGGCATCTGAAACTTACTAAATCTGTTTCAACATGTTGGATTCTGTTATGGATTTGTTGTACATCTGCGCTTTTGTGATGACAAAATTGGTCTTTAATGCTCATTTCATATCTTTATTTTGTTTACTATGCTGAAAACTTTCTATGAGATCAGATTCATTGTGATGGAAGGAAGTCCAGGTAATGCGTGTTTGGGCTTAATAACAATGGGGCACAAGATTGCAAATTGGCATACAACAGCATTCAAGCCAGTCCACAGGTACTGAGGCCATGTGGTGGGTTGGCTTTGTATTAACTGGCAATTTTGCTTTGAGCTTGGACTACAGCCTGTTGACTAGCTATGAAACAACCCCTGTCAGCTTGTCCAGAGTTGGATATCACTTTTGTGTAAAAACTCTACAGCTAAGAATTATGCGCAGGACTCTGCTGTTCTGAGTTTCACAGGACCTCTGAAAAAAAAAAAATTACCAGCCGGGAAGCGTGCATAAGAAAAATTGTGCCATCAGTGTCTGGCCTTTTTCGGGGGGGGATTGGGGGGGGGGGGAGGGGGGGGGGGCTATTGTATTATTTTTAACTTTTAGTAAAGGCAGCAATGCTTCACTAGAATTTTCAAGGCTCTCCAGTTCTCAGTCGTTGCTTGCACTGAATGTCCTAGATGCCCTGCGATGGCTCTGTCCTCCCGAGCAGCTTTTGTGGAAGGCAGGTAGTAGCAAAGAGGGAAGCAGTGCAGAGCAGGAAGTTTGGGCATGCATAAGCACTTCTGCTCAATTTTCATGGCAGCCGCTTTAATCCTGCAGAATCTTCATCTGTTGGAACCTATAAATTGTGTTAAGCCGCAGGCAACAAGGCAAACTTACATATGTATCTGTTTTCACCCTGTAACGGCCTACGGCTGACAGTATCAATAAATAAATAAATAAAATAAAAAACATGGATTACAGAAACATGCCTTGTAGCCAACAGCACTGCCCGCACTGCATTAGCTGTCGTACAGCTTCGTTTTCATGCCTTTTTTTGTTCGTGCTGAACCGGTGATGGAACTCCACCAGCAGCTGCAACCAGATTCATGCTGCCTGTAAGTGTGCTCGACGGCATTGGCGTGGGTGCAGCATGGCGGTAGCCACCGAACACGGTGGCGGCCATGTGTCGATGGATTCATTATTAAAGAAGAAAGACAGTCTAGTTGATGCCTTTGCTGCACTGTCTGAAACATGATTACTAGCGCTAAAAAACGCAAGCTAAACGTCAACTGAAGTTTATTAGACATGTAGGTGAAAGATGCACAATGTGCATCCATGCATGCTTGAGAAACATGGAAATTTTTTGCATAACGTGATAGCACGCTATCGCTGATACACGGGAAAAACAAAACCAAAGTTCACAACACATCAAGGCACTTGCTTTTTACCATGTAATCAAACCAGGTAAGCAGATGGAGTCTTTTCCTCTTTAGGCAGTCTGCCACCGCTGTTCCACGCTCGCTGAACGTTGTATGTCAGAATGCTGGTGCTGGGTAAAGCACTGTTGCGACGTAGCATGTGGGAATGCTGCCACAGTTGCGACATAACCGAGGAATCTGTATTGCATGGGTTTTTATTGTATTGGAGGTTAGGTGGGACTGGCTCATGAAGACATAGCAGCTGGTAAAACTGCACCCAGGAACATAACAGCAGGGTTCTGCTGTATGTTGTTACTGCTGTATCTGATTCCAGCTCAGCTAAAGATGTTCAGAGATTTCTTCACTTGAAGTCTACTTGTAAGCCTGCCTTGCAAATAAGCTGCTGGGTGCGGAAGGAGTACACGTCATAGTGCTGTGCTTCTGTCTCTGCAGGGAACGCAAGCAGCTGCTGGATGCATTGAAGGAGCATGGAAGCAGTGACTTGGAGAAGCTGGCCCGGGCAGTACCGACGCGATCAGCGACTGCCATCAAGTAAGTTAAAAGCGAAGATGAACAAAAATTAAGTGAGACATGAAAAACTTTTTCTTCAAGCTTACAGTTCGTGAAAAAGGCATGCCCAAAACAAGAATGAGTATGTCCGAGATGATTTGCAATAATGACGTTTCTCATACAAAAATGGGAAAAAACAGTTGTAACCAGCTGCAGGAAGTGACACAGGACTTCTAATTGCTATGACCTAGTGATGTACAGTACTCACGGATTGAAATAGGACATTCGGAGCGCGTGGCCGTTGCTTCATGGAGCGCCGCCTGTAGATGCTCATAGAACCAAGGTGGTGCATTGTGGTATGGCGCGAGAGGGAGAACATCTACAAAGCAGAATTGTTCCTTCCAGTAGCCAATGAGCCGGCCTGTGGTTTACCACATGCCTGCGTGGCACTGCAAGGCTAGCGCTCCGAATGTCCTATTTCAATCCGTGAGTACTGTACATCTGCTTTTTGCATGCGTGTTCTGTAGCTGTCTCCCACTGATCTTTTACGCACATCAGTGCTGATAAATGTGACTGCGAACTGAAAGGGTAATATGTATATTAGTTACTTAAATGAGCCTCACAAAAGTCACTGCAAGTTTTTTCTTGTGTGATAATATTACTCTTTGCATATACTATATTATACAGTCAATATTTTAGACTTGAAGGGACCAGCGAGTTTTGTTTAAATCATCGGAAGCTTGTATTTTCAGAAGTGCACCTTTCCAAGGCCATCCAAGGCCAAATGTGATTTATGTCTATGCATAACATTTTGGAACCTCTATGTGCAGACATAGCTATAAGCATCAGTACTACATCAAGTATTGGTGAAATGCAATGATTTGTTTATTCAACCACCAGTCTTCAAATGGAGGTGGGATTTTAAAAAGTGTTATCAATAATGTACTTGTTTTCTATTAAAGTAAACTCGCACTAATTGGAACTTTAAGGAACTGAAGAAAATGCCCGAATTATCCGAAGTGCAACTTTCAAATGGTCTTTGAAAAATGCATAAAATCGTCTCGCCACATAGTCAATCAAATTGGTAATAAAAATGCAGTGGTCGTCTGTTTCTGAGTGATAACTGCATGACAGCAACTATTTTCCACCGCTCCATCAATGCTTTATTGCGCGCACATTGTCATAAGTGTCAAAGCAGAACTGCTCCAAAATTGTAAGAGCTTCCGCGGCCTCTCTGATGGTGTGCTACGGTAGTGGTACAGCCTTTCACAAGTGTCAGTATTCATGTGAGGAGGCTTCACTGCACAGACGGATCGTCATAGGCGTGCATTTTCAGTGTACAGGAAGATCCACGCTGACAGAAGTGAGGGGGAACTCAAAGTTGGCGTGCGAGATGCTTTCTAGACAAAAAAAAAAAATGAGAAAAGACCAACTAGGCACCATTTGCCATCCTGAGCGATGTGGAGCTGGACTTTGCCGACTGATGTGCTGCTGACATCCGCTGTCGCCATGGGCTGTTTGCAAAGTGCAGAAAATGAAACTGTATGGCTACAGTGACCCTTTATTGTCATCGCACGAGCCGTTGCACACGTCTGAGCTTGAGTGGGGGGCAACAATGTGCCGCATAATTGAGGCTTGAGGAAGGATATTCAAACGATTGCCTGCTGTGTCGAGGTAAAGCTGCTGAGATTTCTGCTGACGCTGTGCTGCGAATCTGACAAATTTGACCTTGGCCGCTGCTCTTTTCCGCATCGACAGAGTTGGAGCCAAACAAAAAGTTTGAATCAAGTGAAACCACGGTACAATTTTAGGGCCCTAACCAAAATTATGAAATTGTACTGTACTGCGGTGCTGGTGCCAGCAGTGGATACAGGCATGTCGCTCTACAACACATTGCTGCACATATTATGTCGAGCTTATTCTGAAAAAATTCTTGCACACTTAGTGTTTAATAGAGGAAACAATAGTTTAATAAAGTAGATAGCAAAGTGAAGTACAAGTGGGCACTACAGCGTAGAAATTTATTTTTTGTTCAGAAAAGGTGAAATTCACGCTCATGTCCTGAATTTGCCTAGTGCCTTTGTGTGTGTTCTACAGGACAAGCGGTTGGTGACCTCTGAGGCAACTTGTAGTGGATGGCCACAGTCTCTTTTGGTTGAAGATTCTGCCCTCCAGTCCATGTGGTGCCCCGGTATGATTTTCTAGGCGGTGCACAAAGGTCTGCTCTGATGTAATGCAGAATTTTAGTGACCAGTAAGAAATTATCAAAAGCCCCTGGCGTTATTAGAAGTGTATATGCACAAACATCCTTTGAATAGTGTTAATTTTTCCCTGTGTGTGGTGTGCTCTACTATTTGTATGTTCCCAGCTTTTTCAGTTGACAAAAACTCTTATTAGTTGCGACACGTCATTTTTTTGTTTGGTCACCGATGCTGCATCCACAAAATAGTGCAACATGCTAGAGATACTGTTTCACAGGTTTCAAGCAGTGTATTGTTTACAGGTTTGAAGCAGTACATATTGAGAAAATGAAGCAAAATTTACAAGAAGCTAAAACTCTCTCCAGCAGAGTCATGCCGCCAACAGTTCCTCCTGGTGATGTCAGACTAGCAACCTTCCCTTCAGAATGTAGAAACCACCCATGTCGGTTGCTTGAGCCACAAGGAGTGCAGGTGTGGTAGGTCTGATGAGAGGAAATCAGTGGCACCAGATATGAAGCCACCAAAATTATTGATGACATGTTGTCAAAGGATTTTTATTAAAAGGAAATAAATATGAAATTTCGCTCTAATTCTTGCAGCTCTTTCCTGATGGAGCACCGGTGCAAGAAAGATCGCATCGTGGTGGATGGCGCAACTGGCAGACGCACAGCGCAAGCTCTCCGCATCCTACGGAGGGCGCTGGACGTGGAGCGGCGTCGCGTTGACCGCTCACAGGCGCTCGTGCAGGTGAGAAGGCAACAGCAGGCTGCATCCTTCTACCACATCCATTGTGTATTGTAAAGGCATCAGTAGTGTGAGGAGTACATCGGTTGCGGCATCCAGGGCCACCTGCTGTAGTCCGAAACCAAGGCCATGCTAAAATCCAAGTGAAGACTAGATTTGTTTTGAATTCTTGGTGTTTGAAAAAATGCTCAGGTGTCTCGCTCTCCCATCAGGGTAAAGAAGTGAATGGCAACAGCACTCGTCCCTCATGAATCCACACATTCCCAGGGCTAGCTAGACCACATGGCTAAAAAGGGCAGCAAATTAAGTGTACTCTCCACAGAGGGAAATTGACGTGACAACATTGGTGTGCGAGGATCCTGTTGTACTTGGTGGACTCTCACATTTTACATCTGTAATTTACCATTCTGTTCTCCTCGGGAACAGTCTGCAAGCTCCGTTCGCCAATGTGAAATTTCTGTAATGTTGGTGACCCCATCATACCACAGCAAAACAAGCTCATTGGAAGCAAGTCCCTTTCAATCCAGCAACGTAGTAATCCTTCGTTATAACGAAGTCAGCGGGACAGTAAAAAATTCGTTATGAGCAGTAATTCGATATAAGCGACCACCCGAGAAAAACTAAAGCAGTCGAGCTTTAATTGTGCCGCAACTGCGAGGAAGCCAAAATAAAATGTATTCAGCGAACTACGACTACAAAATCAGTATCAGCAGTATAAAATCATCACTGGCTCTCCCCTCATTAGTCTTTCGCCGCAAGATATCACGACTATGCTTCTTTCACAAGATATTCTATCATTTCACGCATCTGCGCCAAACTTTTCTTCATCCACCAGCACGTTCATCTCGACGCTTATTCAATAGCTTAAGGGGGGAGACGGCTCTTAGAGGCGAAAAAATCGCGAAAAAAATCGATTTTTCAAAAATGTAATTTTCGAAATCTGCAGCTGTTTCTCTACCACCCTGTGAATTTTCTAATCTCTAGAGCCAATATGTGGGCTGTAAAAGGAGTATAAAACTTCGATCCGAGCTCGCTCTTGGCAAATTTTCGCGCAATACCGGGGCTTTTTCCGAGACATGCTATTATCGTTTCACTGCAGCGATCGCGGCCATCTTGGTCTCGTTTGGAAGAGCTGCTTTTCGTTATAAATTTCGCGCAGTTCCTGCTCCTTTATGCTTATTGGATGAAGGAGAAAATGCTGCCAAAAAGCAGTCTCAACGCGCGATGCTATTCGCTAGTCGGTGCACGTGACTGAAAGCTGCTATCTGATTGGCTGAAGGGCCTCATGTCGTCTGCTGGAAGCGTCTGTTGAGCCCAAGCGGTAGCCATTTTGTCAAGGTGTGTTCGCTGGTGCATCTCGCGACGATGTCAACGCCGGCGCCAAAGTTCAGCACGACGCACAGATATGGAAAAAAAGAGGAAAAAATCGCTCATTAACAACCTCAAGAAGAGCGCCACGGTCACCTCGAGCACCGTGGACACCACAGGCACCGTGGGTACGCCTCCGCCAGCGGATCGGGAGGTGCCGACCGAGCTAGGCCTAACGGCGCCGCCGGTCGCGGAAGCCTCATCGGGCAGCGGCAGTGTTCGTCGCGATACCCGAATGATGCAACCTTCCGAGATAGAAGAAAGGGACAAAAAAGCCCAGGAGAAACTTCAGGAGATGGCATCAGCGGCAGCAACAGAGCGAAAGGCAGCATTCTTCGGTGCAATGGGAGACGTCGCAACTGCCCCACCCGGCGACACCTTCTCCATCGTCAGCTTGCGCTCGGTGAACGAGAAAATCTTCAGCGCTCACTCAAAAAGCGCCATTTTAATAACTCTGGTCAGACAGACTACCTTCCAGGAGGTTATTAAGTGTCTGCTGATGCCAGTATATAAATAAATTTGAAGTACTTTGCCATAAACACCACTTCGTTTGTTTTTGCTGTTTTTCTCAAGATGGAAATTTTGGACTCGTAGCATGTCCCAAACTAGCATATCTCTGCAGCTATGGCAGATAGAACCATAATTCTTTTTTTAGCAAGTAGCCATATGTGTAGTCTACACAATGTTGGGAGTAGAATTTGTAATTAAGGTTCAGAAATTTTTTAATTTGCTCTAGTTTTTGATTGCAAGTTAGGCACTATTTGTACCTTGAGTTTCAGTGTCTTTAAAAACTACTTATGATAGTAAAATTAAAAAACTGTTTCCAACATTGTATTCATTTCTGTTTCTAGAACCCAACCAAGTGCAATTTATAAACTTTTTAATGTGTTTTTTCTCTTAATTGTGCTTATTAGTGAGAAGGGTGTAATTAAGTGTATCTCAATAACTAATGATCCTATCATGAAACCAATGACATTTTCGGAATCAGCATGAAAAACTAGTCATGGGTGTGCAATTTGATTAAATTTGGTGCAGAAACAAAATTTTTTCTTTAAGAGTAGCCTCCCCCCCTTAAGTATACAGCGCCTTCATGGATCAACATCTGCTTTTAATAAGTCATTTCTTCCAATCGCAATACAGGAAGGGAATGAATTGCCAGATTCTACTGTCATGGAAAGTGACCCTGTCAAATTTAAAGACCGGTTACTGTCTTTCTTTGAACATTAAATTTGTCTATATTTCTTTTCTCGCCCACAGTTTGATGTGCTTGAGCCACTCGTTTGTAAATCCCGTTCTGTGATCGATTGATTGTTTTTGTAACTGTTTTAGTTGTGTTCTCATTTGATCTCACTGATTGTATTCGTTGTCCTAATTGCCTTCATTGTATGTTTATATATATGTTTTTACTATATTTGTTCTTTTTTTTCTCAACCTCTGACTTTGTTCTTGTATTGTCCTACGTACGTCCCCCCCCCCCTATGTAATACCCTGTGAAGGGTCCTTAAGGGATCAATAATTGATGATGATGAAGCAAAATTTTACACAGGTGCAAAAAAGCCAGTGAGCTTTGGCTGTTTCATGTTCAGATACTGGGCACGTGCAACTCGGCCCTGTTCTAATCTGACCAAGCATTGCACGAGGCTGCGGTCACCGCCCATGCATTCAACCTTCAGCGTATTTCGAATCGCGAAGGCAGTGCCCGCTTTTATGGGGGTATTTCGGGGTACTTCGAAGGCAGAGGCCGCTTTCATGGAGGGGGTCACAGAAATGCCATGGCTTGAGTCGTGTTTGTTGTGCTCAAAAAACGATTAGCTGCTCATTGTAGGTACGCAGCGCAATCGTGAAAGCTGGAATGGTTTTGCAATAGGGGCTTCGCATGATTACTGGGCAGTATTTTTCCCGATGTGTACAGCTGTGAAGTTTGCACTTGAGTTTTGCGGCGCACCGTTGTCGACGACACTGTGCCTTGTTCTAGGGTTCGAGTGTCAGTGTTCGCGCCGTTGACGGATGTCTAGGAACAAAATTCAATGACCGTACCACGCATTTACACTGTTTGTCTGGTCGGATCGCACGAATTGAGCATGACCGGCTCGAGAAAATCGCCGGGGAGCGCCGTGGTTGTGTTGACCCGCCATGTGAAACGGTTAGGCTTAGCGACAACCACGGCTGGCAGAAAGCAGCTCAGTTTGTTGCCGAAAGCTCACGTCGCATGCGACTCTCAAGCGTGAATGTGCCTTTAATGGGAGGGACACTTTTGTGCTCTTTGGCACGTTTCAGCACCAGAAATGTTCGTTAGAGTGGTAAAATTTTGCTTAGAGGCCACCCCATGGAATGCTACTGCACAAGTCTGCCCGTGGTCTTTTGGGTACTTTTCAGCATCCAAGAGATTGCGGTTTTCTGGCATCGCAAAGCATCCCCAAATTTTTATTTTCGTTTGGATTCTATCGCAGGGACCACAGCGATGCGGTTGCGACTGATTCGGGCGCGCTTCCGTTCGCATCCGCTGTAAACAGATGGGGCCCGCACTCTGCACTCGCTTGGTACTGGTTACTAGGCAGGTCATCGATTGTAGGTTTGGTACTTTTGTGGCCTGTTCTGTACCTGCACGAGTCTAATTCGTCGGCGGTATTAATCTGACACTACATGCGAAAAAGGGTCGCCGCGGCGCCGATGCCTACACTTGCCACTTCGCTCTAAGTGGCTCAAGCACTTCGTGCGCTTCGAGTAATGCGGCTTGAAATGCATGCGTTTGGGTTGGGACTGGAAGAAATTTCGAGTAGTGCGATTTCGTTATAACGAGGGATTACGGTATCTGAAACTTCTGTGACAACTGTTGGCGAACTCCTTGTCACACCGGAAAAGATTTGGGCGGCGCTCCTCCGTCACCTCTTTCCAAGCACAGCTGTGAGGGCAGGAAGCACCTTGTGCTGTCTAGTGCTTTATGCGTTCTGCAGTGAAGATGTAGGACTAATAACTGTCGTGTGCGGCTACTGCCACAGTAGTTATGCTGCTGTTCTGCGTCGCCGATTCTGGCTCGAACGATGTATACGTGTGGCAGGAAATGCGCCTACACCTTACACCATCTCACTTCCGAAGCGAGTGTAGTACACACTAAAATGCCTACATGGAACATGCCCCTTCAAAGAATCTCGGAGAAACAGTGTGACACTACTGATTTGTTAATCTTGGTTTTCAATACGCTTGGGCAAATAACTTGTGCTCACCTGTGAAACCTGATCCCACTTTGTAGTTCTCTCTTCTAATGATCTTTCCTTAAGCTCATGCTGATTGTACCCCCTTCGTTGCGTGGTAATTAGCACTCAAGAATGGGATGCGGACCGGATGGCGCTCCTCCATAGTGGCTCCAGCGGAGGTGTCGGCTGGATCGAGGCACGGCAGCCAGCCATCTGACTGTGTCGACAACAGTAGTCTGCCCACTGGCATTTGCATGCCTGCAAGATGCTGCATTGCGGCAGACAACAATGCGGCTAAAGGAAATGTTTTGCGAACAATGTTTGCAATTGGGAAAGGCACAAAAGCGGTCAGTCACTGCAAAGTGCGTGCTTTGGCTGGTGTGTTGTAGCCAGAAAATTTGCCCAACTGGAGAGCAGGCCAAACAGTGTCCACGAACGGTGTTTGTTCCTAGTACTGGTTCCCAAAAGTTGTCGTACTGAGGCAATGCTACAGCAATCTGTCTTGTTTCTCTGCTGCTTGTGCAGTGTGACATGTTTGGGAATGAGTTGGTTCGGCAACTTGTTAATGGCTCGCTGGCGAAAGTGTTTGGTTGATGTCACTGTTGTGTTTCTGCAATGTGACTTAGGCTCAATGAGCTGTCATTTTTTTTTGTGGATGTGTCTTACTCTCTATTCATGCTCGTTTTATGCATTCCTGAGGAAGTGCTCTGTGAGCAAGCTGCCATTGTGCCATTAGAGTCAAGTCGTCATTCCAGAGAGGTGGCAGTAATGTGTCAGCATTGGAAGGCCTGCAGTCACCCTTTGTCAGCCTGCTTGCATTGATCCCTTGTTCTTTGCCTGCTGTCTTTGTGCAGGTGGTGGCATCGTGCCAGCGGCAGCCCTTCACCGAACCCACGGAGGTTGACGGTGCAGAGCTCCCCAACTTTGACAATATCTACCAGATGTTGCAAGATGTCATGGAGAACAAGGTGCCAGCTGCCTTGGGTCCCTGCGACCAGTTTGTGGTGCGGCGCCTGCTTGGCACCCTGACCACCCTTGTGGCCACGCTCAATTTAAACGAGGAACGGGAGGTTCTGAAGAAGCAGCTAGCCTGGGCAGCCGTGAGTCTCTGCACATTCCTGTTGGAGGGGTTGGGTGGCGCTTAGTTCTAGCTCGTTTCTTTCGCACGGTCACTGAGGATAATGTTGTACAGTAAACTCTCAGTTGTACGAACATCGGTTTATTGAATATTTCAGAACGAACTTTTTAAAAATTCCCGGCAGTTTTCTTATAGATTCTATGCAAAAAGGTTTCACTTAAACGACTTTTGGAACAGTCAATATTTCAGTTTAACGATCTCGCTCAAAGGATTCAGGCTTATTTTTCCGATCAGTTCAACGAAGTTTTGTGCCCTGCACTGCAGGCACAACTGATGCCCGCCCTCATCAAACCACCGCTCTAGCGGCAGTGTAACGTCGCTGGCGCTACAGCTCCCCTGGGGCAAAGCAGCGGCGCGGAAGACGAACGGCAATGAGGCATGGCCTCCGAGATCACCCGCGCGAAACGAGCGTGCGTGTGATCTCAAAGGCCATGAACAAAGTAACATCGCTGGCGCTTACAGTGCCGCCAAAGCAAAGCGGTGATCTGCCACACCACAAACCACGTGATGTGTGTGTGTTTTTTTTTTCCAACCGGCAAGTCCTGGCATGGTCATCGTCTCTTTCCTTCCAGTCTCGTCGGTTCCGCGTGTGCACACAACCCACGTGGTGCGTTCTTCATCGGCTCCGTTCAGCCTTCCAGTTTTAAGTAACAACGGCAATTCGCGTGCCCACTTTCGAGATGAGTGTGACGAAACGGAAGCGGTTGTCTCTCTCGGACAAGCTGGAAATCCTTCAGCGCCTGGACAACGGTCAAAGGCAAGTGGATGTTGCAAAGGACTATGGAATTGCACCGTCAATGTTGTCAATGATTGTGAAACAAAAATCGAAGCTTGAAGGAGAAACTTCGATGACTCCCACCAGGAAACGACTGCACGGGGTACTTCAAAGAAGTGGATGATGCCGTTGTGGTATAGCTTTGCGACCTACGATCCCAAGCCATTCCAGTGTCCGGCCCGATGATACAGGGCAAAGCGAAGAAATTTGCTCTTCTTCTGGATGTTCGCGGCTTCGAACCAAGCAGTGGATGGCTTACACGATTTCGGGATAGGCATGGGATCGCATGGAAAACGATTTGCGGCAAAAGCAAGGATGCCGACCAAGAGGCAGCGAGAACCTGGAGGGATGAAAAACTTCGCGATGTCATTATCAGATATTCACCTGACGACATTTACAACGCGGATGAGACTGGTAGGTTTTATCAGACTCTTCCAAACAAGACAATGGCTTTCAAGGACGACATTTGCAAAGGCAGGAAGCAGTCAAAGGTTGGAGTTACTGTGCTCTCTTGCTGCAACGCCAGTGGCACCCACAAGCTCAAGCCACTAGTGATAGGGAAATATGCGAAACCACGATGTTTTAAAGGTCTCCCTTCACTGCCATGTACCTATAAAAGCAACCAGAAGGCATGGATGACCAGGAATATATTCAGCGAATGGCTCCTGACCTGAACAAAGAAATGAGGAAGGCAAAGAGAAACATTATTCTGATAGTGGACAATTGCTCAGCCCACCTTGTTGATGTCCATTTCAGCAATGTGCGTGTCGAATACCTTCCGCCTAACCGCACGGCTGTGCTTCAACCGCTCGACCTGGGCATCATTCAAAGCCTGAAGGTGGAGTACCGACGGCGGCTGGTTCAGCGGATTTTGGTCAATCTGAGGGCTGGCAGCAATGCCCCCATCAACGTCAGGCAGGCGGCCAAGATGGTGACAGGCTCCTGGTGGTCAGTAACTCCGGCTACCATTAGGAACTGCTGGCAGAAATCTGGCCTTTTCCCCCTGAGCAATGAATGCGAGCCTGAGGAACAGCGCGACGAGATGATAGACTCCGCGATGTGGGCAGAGATCTGTTATCAGCTGGAGGTCGATAGCAATAGTACTTCGTTTGAAGACTATGCACAGTGTGACAGTGCACTGATTACCTGTGCTAGACAGATGGATCTGGAGATTGTTTCCAGTGTTCATCCTGAAGAAGAGTGCAACAAAGAAGAGGCAACTGCAGAGCCAGTTTCAAGCCCTATAACTCTTGCTGGGGTTGTAGGGTAACTTGGAAAGTTGAGAGACTTTGTGTCTCAACAGCAAGATGTGCCAGAAGAAGTGTACAAAAACATTGACTCTAAGGACAGTTTTGTTACTTCCTGTGCTTTAAAAGTACAAGTTGTGGGGTTTGAATTGGGGAGATAAGTACGTTCTCCCCACTCAATCGCGGCTGACACGGTTCAAAGCCGCCCGGACCCCACCCCGTGATCGCGTATGCTACCGAGCGCTCGCCGACCACGCCGGTCCTTGCTCTGGGGGAACAAAGGAACGACACACTGGCTGACACAAACAGGCATTTATTGCTACAGCAACAATAACGCCAGCTAGCAACAAGGCACGCTAATGAATCGAGGTCGTCCGACTCACCAGCAAGGTTCCGAGCGAATGTTCGCCCGCGCTAGGGCAAGGGATATAAACTCCGCAGGCCGGACGGGTCGAGTACGGGAGCCTGTCTCCCCGTCGCTTCTTCGCCCCGCCGACGAAGAGCGGAGCCGCGAGCGACGCGTCCGCTCGCGGCGATTATCCCAGCCGAAGAGACCCCATCTCCCGCGGGCGGGCTTCAGCAGTCTCCCGCGCAGCGACGCTGGCGCCCTCTCTTGCCAGTTAATGTAACTGACAAGGGAACGCGTTCATCCTCGGGGTGAGACTGCTGCTGCACGGTGCCTCGCGGGAAAGCAAACTCGGGGCTGCAGGGCAGGTCCCCACATCCCCCCAACCTTAAATAGACCCACGCGCCTGAAGGTACATGCTATGGAGGAGTCTCCTGGTCTTCATCTCCTTGAGGCACGTCTTGCAGCGGAGGTCACGCCGACAGCGTCCACGCAGACTTCCACGGTATTCCGAAGGCGGCGTGAAGGTCTCCGCTGGGACGACTCGTATGGCCCGCGGACTACTGTGTCCGCAGGCCCGCGAATCGAAGGCCGGTGGGAAAACTGCAGGCCAGGATCCTGCAGTAGTCGCCAGGGCAGCAGCAGCCGGAGGTGACTGCTGACTGGTCTCGCCACAGCTACCCCGGGTGGATGCGGCGCACAGGATACAGGCCGCTCCGTCGCAGCAGGTGGCAGCGAGACGATGTGCACCGGACAGCAAGCCTGGGTGGCTCCACCGGATCTGCAAAATTGCCGAAACGCTCTCGGCGTGCCTTTAACGTAGGTCACAGGAGGGGAAACGGCATCCGCAAGGGCCTCGTGGCACAATGCCTAACTCGCTAGCAAAACGTGTCGGCGGCTGTGCAAACGCAAAGTTCGAGTGAACAAAGCCCTTTCTTGAGTTGAACGAGACTGCTCAGTTCGTGCGAGGTTACAAACAAACAAACAAAAACGGGCGGGCAGCAAAGTATGCCCCCTCTCAACGACACGGTCCGGTGGTCGCGTCTCTTTTAACGTGGTGCAGGCAGCTCTGAAAAGCCTCAGGCCTAACTACCGCTTTGACAACGACCGTGACCACAACAAAGACCCGAAACGGGTTATGTGCGCGCAGCCGCGAGGAGGCGTCAGCTTTGTGGGGTGGTCCTACCCCGCTCACTGCACAAAGCAGCTTCTGAGCGGTCGGCGCCCACCGTATCGGACGGTGTTGGAGCACCCGGTGCCGAGCTGCAATACCAGCGAGCTCGTAGCGGCACCCGTGGCCCCAGGCCACCCGGCTCCCGGAGCCGCGCGACTCCCAGAGTCGAAAAAGAGACAGTAGAGAAAATATATACAGAAACTCGGACCACCCACGCGGCTTCCGTACTCACTCGCTTCGGGCCCGGCGACTCCGCGAGCGCTAGGCCTCGCGCTCCCTCGATGCGGACCGATTCTCACGAAGAAACTCCAGGGAAAAAAAATGTGCTGAGCATGTCGAAAAGTTCAAACATGCTGCAGCGCAATACTCGCACTCAAGAAAGCATGCCGCAGGTCCTAGCGATCAAAATTCACTCTAGGCCTAGCACTTGTCAAGTCCGGACAAAGAGCGTTCCTCGAACCGAACCGACAGTCGTCCAATGTTCCAAGAGCAGGCCCCACGTTGGGCGCCAGATGTGGGGTTTGAATTGGGGAGATAAGTACGTTCTCCCCACTCAATCGCGGCTGACACGGTTCAAAGCCGCCCGGACCCCACCCCGTGATCGCATACGCTACCGAGCGCTCGCCGACCACGCCGGGCCTTGCTCTGGGGAACAAAGGAACGGCACACTGGCTGACACAAACAGGCATTTATTGCTACAGCAACAATAATGCCAGCTAGCAACAAGGCACGCTAATGAATCGAGGTCGTCCGACTCACCAGCAAGGTTCCGAGCGAATGTTCGCCCGCGCTAGGGCAAGGGATATAAACTCCGCAGGCCGGACGGGTCGCGTACGGGAGCCTGTCTCCCCGTCGCTTCTTCGCCCCGCCGGCGAAGAGCGGAGCCGCGAGCGACGCGTCCGCTCGCGGCGATTGTCCCAGCCGAAGAGACCCCCATCTCCCGTGGGCGGGCTTCAGCAGTCTCCCGCGCAGCGACGCTGGCGCCCTCTCTCGCCAGTTAATGTAACTGACAAGGGAACGCGTTCATCCTCGGGGTGAGACTGCTGCTGCACGGTGCCTCGCGGGAAAGCAAAGTCAGAGGGGCTGCAGGGCAGGTCCCCACAAAGTGCAGAAGAAGATTACAGATTTTTTTTCAAAGTGAGAAGGCAGCATTATAACTGTTTTGCACCTTGTACTTAATGATATGTATAAATTCTATTTCACACATTTTTAACACTATGGATGGGGGAGTGCAGCCCACTCCTTGGCAGTGCTGGCTGCTGATAACATCACTTGTCTATCTTTTGAGCTCTCTCTTGCCAGAGGGGGACGGGGTGGAGAGCGGGGGGGGGGGGGGGGGCGAACTTGCAGAGCGCCAAGACGTTGTATGCTGTAAGCTAAGGCACTCATTGCCATCCTCTTTAAACCTCTCCCAAAAAACAAAAAAACGTGCACCTGACCTTCAGGGGGGGGGGGGGGGGGGGGGGGGGGGGGCGTTCAGCATGCTCGCGTTATCTAGACGTGCCGCCGGCTACCGCAAAATTGCAGGATCGCATCACCGTGCTAAACACCAGCAGCACCCACGCACGCATCTGACCACGGGAGTTTTTTTGATGACAGACAGATGGAGGTATGATATGAAATATCGACCCTTCCAAAAAAAATGTGTTGAAAACTTTTTTTCTGCGTAATGAACCCTCCCCTTAAACAGATGTCAACTTTTCTGGAAAAAGGGGGTTCATTACGCGAGTAGATATGGTATACATTTCAAAAATTGCTTCAAAAGCAGTTCAGTGATCTGGAAGTGGCGAGAAGGGAGTATGTCTTCTCAGCGCCCATTGGTGTGGCAACACTCCTGCTGTGCTATCGTGTTGTTGCTGCCTCAACACCATTGTCTAGGATCTGTTTGGGCTATTAAATGCATTTTGTGTTAAAGGATGTGCACTGTTTCACATAGTGGTTGCAGCCATTTCTGAGTACAGGGTGCGTGGTGATGACCCGGAGGTTCCCTGCTAAGTTTCTTGTCATTAAGGGGGTTGAGGCTTTTGCTGGTGTTTCTTCACCAAAAGTGGTAGGGCAGTTTTAAGACTGATTCCCAGTTTTCCATTTCTTCGTGCATTATTCCTTTCCCTTTGAAGCCCAGCTATGGCGTTCACATACCTTCCAAGCCTTTGGAGCCTCAGTCAGGTTCACCGTGGCCACTTTCTGACCACGAAAACTGCAACGCCTTTCCCGAGAACCTCCGCATTGAAAGCTAGCGTTCTAAAACGGCAAACACTGCTGCCATTGCCTCGGATTGCATTAGTTGCAACAAAACTCCCATCACCTTTAAATCAAGCCCAACCACTTGCTTCTGCCTTGGAACAGTTATGAATCAGCATTTATAGCGCAAGTTTTAGAATATTTATTTTTGCACTGCAGTTACTGATGCAATGGTTGGTGTGCAGTTTCATTAGAGGTAATGCAACAGAAAAGGCAGGTTAGCTGCTGTCATGCAGCCAGTGCCTCTGCATTTGGGTCGCCAACCAATTGGCACAGACTGAATTTGTAAGTGTCCACCAGGTAGGCGTGCCTGAGTATGGGCCTAGCACATGCATGTGCTGGTATTTGGCTGTCAAGGTTCGAAGTGAATTGCCGCTCTGTGCAATTCTATGCCAGTTGCTGGCTGCACACTCACACTAATGAAGGCAGTAGTGGTGCACACTCATACTAATGAAGCAGTGGTGGCGCCACTTATTGGTCAGTTTTGGCCTGTTGCTTGTGAAAAAGAGAAGCCTCGTTAGCAACTAGTAAAATCTCGTACAAGATACGTGGTTACAAGAGACACTCCATTATAAAAGACATTATAAAGTGGCTTGGTTGGTTTTCTTATGTTTCCATGTTAACATCGCATAAAAGAGGCAGGGTTACAAGAGACACTCTGTTACTGAGGACAACTTTTTTCAGGTCCCTAGAGTAAATTCTTCACTATTTAAGGGGGGAGACTGCTCTTAAAGAAAAGATTTTTGTTTCTGCACCAAATTTAATCAAATTACACACCCTTGACTAGTTTGTCGTGCTGATTCCAAAAATGTCATTGGTTGCATGATAGGCTGATTAGTTCCTGAGATACACTTAATTAATACCCTTTATTAATAAGTACAATTAAGAGATTAAAAAAGTTAATAAATTGCACTTTGTTAGGTTCTACAAACCGAAATGGATGAAATGTTGGAAAGAGTTTTTTGATTTTACCGTCATAAGTAATTTTTAAAGACATTGAAACTCAAGGTACAAATAGTGCCTAACTTGCAATCGAGAAATAGGGCAAATTAAAAAATTTCTGAACTTTAATTACAAATTCTGCTCCCAAAATTACCTAGTGTACACATATGGCTACGTGCTAAAAAAAGAATTGTGGTTCTATCTGCCATATATGCTGAGATATGCTAATTTGGGATTTGCTACGAGTCCAAAATTTCCATTTTGAGAAAAACAGCAAAAACAGACGAAGTGTTGTTTATGGCAAAGTACTTCAAATTTATTCACATACTGGCATTAGCAGACACCTAATAGCCTCCTGGGACGTAGTCTGTGTGACCAGAGTGATTGGAATAGCGCTTTTTCAGTGTGCGCTGAAGATTTTCTGCAGATTTGCGCTTCTGCACAGATGCTGTTTTCCTCTGGACATCTTTTTCCCGCATGCGCTTGGTTGTCTGGGGGCTAGGCATTAGGCTGAGCTCTTACAGTATACATGCAGCAGTTCTTTCGCTCCCTGCATTGAACTTCATCACTGCTTCAGCCACAGCAGCCTGCACTGTGAAGAGAGAGGCATGCCTTTCCTTTCGAGCAAGGGACCATATCATTGAGTGCAAGCTCTCATTGTTGTTTTGAGTCTTGCCTCGTTGGCAGCATTCTAGCAGTCTCCTGTCTGAAAGCCTTTCGTATATAGGCAGTAAGGCATTGCAGACATGAAGAGGTAGATTGTGCCGATGAGGTGGCATTGCCTCGCCTCTGGCCTCTGCCGCATTCTGCCGGCACCAAGAATCAGGACCTGTTGGACAGAGGCTGTGGTTTGAAGTGGAGTCGTTGGACGTCACATGATGGTAGGTGGCCATCACAGCTTTGTGCAGGGCCTCCACATCACCTATGTGGGATTTGAGCGCCCACGAATAATAAGAGCTCAATTTAGCGATCAAATCTTGCGTGAGCTTGCCTCTCCCACCAAGCAATTCTCCAGCAGCACCTTTCTATTTGGTAACCACGTTGCGCAAAGCAGTGCCCATGCGTTTCTGCACGTGGTTCACACAATCCTCCTTATGGATTTCAATATATCCATACACTTCAGCTTCTTCCAAAGCGGGGAACGTGCGACTGTCCCCGTCAGGCAGCATTGTGGTATAACGGAGGTTTTGTTGCTGCAGGGAACGCTGAAATAAGATCAGGGCAGCCTCAACCTTCATTTCACCAGCCTTCTTGGATGTGTTTTTTTGGCAGATGTGGCTCTGCTTCCACAATAGGTACGCCGGGTCGTCTTCTTTGGGGCCCTGCTCACAGCCGGCGCAAAAATTGCTCAGAACAACAAAGTCAAGAATAAGCCCTGTGAACAGTTCAATCACAGTTCCGACGCCGATGTGCGATGAATGCCCATGTGTCATCCATGAGCCGTCGAATGACACCGCGATGTTGCCCGGATTTCCAAAATTAAACTCTGTGTAAACTTCCCGAACTGATCACGAGCAGTCGGAAGTCAACTTCTGCGCCGCACGGTCCACCGTGGGCGTCAACTTTTTTTGACGTATTTCTGCTAAGTTTTTGAATGCAGACCGCGGTGGGAAATATTCATCACCGAAAATATGTCATTCAACACGGCACGCTGGTTTCCCGTTGACTGCATCGCGCGCGCGGCGAGGATGTTCACCACGAACGGGCTAACTGTCTGGTCGGTCTCCACACGCGGCGAACTCCATCGAGATGAAATGTCGCCACAGTTCTCACATGTCAGGGTCAGTTTGGCGGCGAGGCCGTACTCTCTATCGGATTTTTCAATCGTCACGTCGCCGTTGCATACTTTGCACTTCACTGACGCGAGCATCTCGTTCACCAAACGCAAACTGACGATGGAGAAGGTATCGCTGGGTGGGGCACTTGCGGAGTCTCCCATTCCACCGAAGAACGCTGCCTTGCGCTCTGTTGCTGCCGCTGATGCCATCTGCTGAAGTTTCTCCTGCGCTTTCTTGTCCGTTTCTTCGATCGCACAAGCTTGCAGCATTCGGGTGTCATGACGAACACGACCGCTGCCCGATGAGGCTTCCGCGACCGGCGCCGCAGTTAGGCCTAGCTCGGACGGCACCTCCCGATCTGCTGGTGGAGTCGTATCCACGGCGCTTGAGGTGTCCGCAGTGCTCGAGGTGACCGTGGCGCTCTTCTTCAGAACAACAAGCGATTTTTTCCTCTTTTTCCCATATCTGTGAGTCGTGCGGAACTTTGGCGCCGGCGTTGACATCGTCGCGAGATGCACCAGCGAACACACCTTGACAAGATGGCTACCGCTTGCGCTCAACAGACGCTTCCAGCAGACGACACGAGACCCTTCAGCCAATTAGATAGCAACTTTCAGTCACGTGCGCCGACTAGCGAATAGCATCGCGCGTTGCGACTGCTTTTTGGCGGCATTTTCTCCCTCATTCAATAAACATAAAAGAGCAGCAACTGCGCGAAATTCAAAACGAAAAGCAGCTCTTCCAAATGAAACCAAGATGGCCGCGATCGCTGCAGTGAAACGATAATAGGATGTCGCGGAAAAAGCCCCGTTATTGCGCGAAAATCTGCCGAGAGAGAGCTCGGATTGAAGTTTTATCCTCATTTTACAGCACAATTATTGGCTCTGAAGAATAGAAAATTCACAGGCTGGTAGAGAAACAGCTGCAGATTTCGAAAATTCCATTTTTGAAAAATCGATTTTTTCGCGATTTTTTAGCCTCCAAGAGTCTCCCCCCTTAAAAGAGATGCAACCCAGATAAGCTCATGCAGTGCGACCGATGTCGTGCCAACTTGTATGTGCTGCACTTTTAATTCCCTTGGCTGGATACTGTTCTGTTCTTCGGCCGGATGTCGCACATCATATGGTTGCTATTACTGTCTCACTGCATGAAAATTTCAGTCGTTTTGCTTCTATAATTGCATTCGCACTCCTGCACAGTCTGTTGAATTGAATTTATGTTGGGTTGTATCTCACTCCCAGCTTCTGCGGTGCGCTGGTCGCTTCGTACGCCGGTAGTCAGATCGGTCGGACTCCTGGGCTGTCGCCATGTTTGTATGGAATAGTTCTGTTCGTCGAATTATCCGCGATAGTTTCACATCAGACACAAACTCAAATAACTAGATGTCATGTTGAAGTGAAGCCATGCAAAATCACATTAACAATTTCCTGTTAATGTGTGTGAATGTGTTTAAATCCTGATGTGCTATAAACTGATCTTGTCAGAAGCCTCAGAGTGTTTAGAATTTTCTTTCTCAGGTTTCTTGAGTTTCTTTTGTAACAAGGCTTTACTGTATTGCCTTTCCTGGGGCAAAGTAATAGGGATAGCTGCATGCAACTGCGGAAAGGCGCCCACTTCTAAATCCTCGGCAGAGAATGTGTATTTTGAACGTAGGCGCTGTACAGTTCCGTGGTGACCAAATGACATATAAGAAGGCTGTCCACGTGATGTTTTCACCTGTCAAACATTCAGCGCTGGTGATGCAGTTAGATGTAGAGAGTCCCGTGTGCAGTTATAGATGTAAAAAAAAAAAAATGCGACTCCACCAACACAGCCTCATATTCGATATGAGAGCGTTAGCTACGGGAGCTTCAATTGTTTACATCGGTGTGCTCAGAAAACGTGGAAAAGACCGAATTCAAACACCTGCGGATGTTTCTTTTCCGGAAACATCCCTTCTAAGACACAAGCAGCGCCATGTACCTTGTGGATTTTGCACTATTGCGATTTACAGCCACCTTCGCTATATCTGGCATATTTCCTCGTTATACTGGTTAATTTTACATGCGTGTGCATCACAGCGTGACAAATTGTTTGACACGATCCGGAACACCCTGCGACAAATGGTTCAGTCGTAATGGCCGTCTGAAGGCCCTCGGAATGTATGGTTTTGGAGCGGAAAGGTTGTCGTTGCGAATCTCGCACATATTATGGGCTTCATCTCAACTAGTAATTTTATCAGCGGGAACATGCCAAGCCATTTGACACCACTTCAAACAGGTGGCCCCCAAATTTTATGCAAATGGTGTTCCTGGGGGGGTCTCACTTCGAAGGCCGCTATACTTGCACATGTATAACTGATGGAAAGCATCGGTAGAATTGAGGAGCTACGTGCCCAGTGTTGCTATGTGATGTAGTGTGGTCACGTAGAAACTGTTGATTTGACCTTCATTGGAGACAGACGTGTCCTTGACAAACATAAGTAGGAAGAGGTAATGCTCTTCAAAAAAAAAAAAAAATTGTGGTCTTACCTACAGTCTTGAAGAAGATGCCATATGGCCCAACCTCAAATATTCCAACAGGACCCCCAAATTTTGGAAGTAGGCACACCCCAGGAAATGGATTAAGGTGGATTAGTGGGTTTATTAAAGTAGGTTAGTGGATGGATTAAGGTGAGCATTGGGTTTGATTAGTAAAATCTTATATGATAAACCAATGGGAGGTACTAGATCATTCTGGTCCTCAGATTTTCAAATTTGGCAGTGTTGAGGATGTAGAGACCCTTTCGACCAAATAGGACAATTTTGTTAGGGAGGGACCAGGGGTTTTTTGCAAGATGACAACCTAAATGCTGTTGCATGAATTATGGGCACAGTACTCATCCTCACTGGAGAAGTTCGGCTCGCCTAGTGGGGCTGTACATTGCTGACATGTGATATTAAGCTTTTAGAGAACAGGAAGACATTGAACAGTGTGTTGAAAAGGAATAAACTTGACAAATATCCTCTCCCCGATTCCCTTTTCTCTCTTGGCGATTCAGATGCAGCCAACCAGAAAGGATGCGGAGGGACCCAGATTAGAGCCTGGCGAAAAGCCTACGCTGACTTTTCCCTCCATGAGCCAGCGTAAGGAAAACCTGAAATCTTCGTGGAACCCGCTGCAGCTGCCGGCTGAAGTTATCCAAAAGCCGTGGCCTGCCATCAATAAACTGATGGCTGCCAACGTGTTCAGATCCGAGCGCACCACGAGCCAGGGAAAGTCGGCACCATCGACCGCTGCACAGGGCAGATCTCGCCAGGATCCCCAGTCACTTCAATAAATTCTCAGCATGGAAGTGCTGAGCCCAGCTGTGTGCATGCCCACAATTTGATGTTTATGCTTGCTTGGAGTTTGTTTTCCTAGTTCCGTCCAGAAGTACAGTAATCCCTCGTTATAGCGAAGTCAGCGGGATGGCGAAAAAATTCGTTATAAGCGGTAATTCGATATAAACGACCACCCGAGAAAATCTAAAGCAGTCGAGCTTTAATTGCGCCGCACCGGCGAGGCAGTAAAAAATCAGTGAAGCAAAACTTTATTCAGGTGCAAAAAAGGCAGTGAGCTTTGGCTGTTTCAAGTTCTTACTGGGCGCGTGCAACCCCTGCTCTAATCTGACCAAGGATTGAACGAGGGCGCGGTCGCCACGCCCATGCATTCAACCTGCGGGGTATTTCGAATCGCGAAGGCAGTGGCCGCTTTCATACGGGGGGTTCACGGAAATGCCATGGCTCGAGTCTGAGGTGTTGTGCTCAAAAAACGATTAGCTGCTCATTGTAGGTACGCAGCGCGATCGTGAAAACTGAACGGTTTTGCAATAGGGGCTTCGCATGATTACTGGGCAGTTTTTTTCCCGATATGTACAGCTATGAAGTTTGCAATTGAGTTTTTCGGTGCACCGTTGTCGATGACATTGTGCTAATTCTACGGTTCGAGTGTCAGTGTTCGCGTCGCGTCTGCGCCGTTGACAGATGTGTAGGAACAAAATTCAATGACCCTACCACGCATTTAGACCGTCTGTCTAGCCGGACGGCGCGAATGACCGGCTGGAGAAAATCGCCGGGGAAACACCGTGGCTTCGTTCACCCGCCTTGTTGACAACCTGATTCGCCGCTGGCGATGCTTGGATTTTTTGTTTTTGGCAAGTTATCGATCTATTTGCACCGTTGTACGAAGCTAGGGGCGGTGTTTTATTGCGATGCAGGCCGATTATCATGACGAGTGGCAAGCAGATTTTTGGACCGGCTTCGCCAAAGTCGTCTTCCCGATTTGTTAAAGGGACGCTGAAACTGTTTTCAAATCGCATGAAACGCTGTGGTTGGGAAGAAAGGACCTTGAAAATCTTGTCTAAATTTTTTTCCTGATTCTGTCCGCAAAGAGAGCTGCAATCGCTTCTTAAAAACCTTCCGTCGCACGCCCTCTTCGCTTCCGGAAGCGCCAGGTGGGGGGACGCCAGTGAGGAAGAACTGGCGGAAGTGTGCGCCATTCACGGAGAGTCGGCCGGCCGTCCGGCTGCGCTTGCTTCGCTGTGGCCCGCGCTCTACCAAACCACAGATCGACGTAATCTTCTGCCAGTGCCGTTTACCTTCTCTTGTTCGGGCGTTCCGTGTAATGCTTGAAGCCTGTATATAAACTAGTTTTGGCATGACACTTTCGAACAGCGCTCGGCACACAGTGTGGTTGAATCCGTCGGTTGTTCTCCCCCAGCCTTTTCCACATTAACCAGACAGTCTGGTGGTACGCAGCTGAAACTGCCTGCACAAGATATGTGCATCAATACTTCTCTTTTCGTTACATTACTTTCTTACCTGTTTGTAAACTCATTGCCTTTTCCAGCCGGTTCACATCCATGCTGAGCTAAGGCTGCTTCCAGCACTCTCTTTGAGGCACACAGTCTTGAACACTTTTGAGCTCGTTACGCACTGTGTGCCTTTTGGCTTTTTCTTCATTGCTTGCACCTCATGGCAGCACAAGCAATTCTCTTAATCCTTCATCAGTGCGCAGCACATGCAGCTGCACCTAACTGAACAAAAAACCGATTATATAAGCCTAGTATACTTGAGCAAAGCAAACATTTGCATTCATGAGCACTTGGTCATGGCTGACGATCGGCAATGGCACCAGGATTCATGCAAATTTGTCCTTGAGTCAGAACGGCAAAGTTGTCGAGCCGCGGTACGCATATATCTGCCACAAGCAATTCTGCCGGTTATCTCGATATGCAACAGCAGCAGCTATATCTTGCAGCACACTAGTTTTGATGAGCAGCACTGCGAGCTCCGAAACACAGCCATAATTTTTGTTCAAAAGTGTGTTCAGCATGCAAAAAACAACGTATGGGTAAGTGCAGAAGTTGCATGGTTGAACACTAGCCCGAACATGCGACAGAAGGAAAGCGCACGCGGGAGCTTCCTCCCGGTCGCCCCGTCTCTTCGCGCTGCAGTACAGCGCCTTCGGGAGTAATTAGGCAAGTAACTATTAATAAATGAACAAATGCTTCACCTCGCGCGACTCGTGTAAGCTTGCCGGTGAACTGAATTAGAACATGTTTACAGGCGTTACAAAAAGTTGGTGGCCAGGCTTTTTGCAGCAGCGGTACACAAACGTTTCGACTCAATTTACTTTTTTTTTTATTGCCACTTGAACCTACGCAAATCATACGTATCAGTCGAGATTTGGTTTCGTGTTACCTGGGCATGGTAGGACGTGAAAGGCCCATACTGGGTTAACGAAATTTCCGGCTTGCGGTCGCTTCTCTATTACTTGGCTTCTTATCAGGCGGTGGCACTAGTTTTCTGTTAAGTCTGTAGTTCTCAACGGTTTCGGAATAGGTTTGCGCGCGCTCGTCCAGGTTCCGACAGTCAGGTGGTTTCCACAGTTACCCGCAAGCAGAGAATATGGGAATGCGCAGACTACCCCAGATTCGACGAATATTTGATAGCAGAGAAAGCTGGGAAGCCCTGCTGCGCAGCAAAGAACACGCTCGGCAGAAACAAGCCAATCCGCCTGGTGGCTGATGCCGCGAAGAGAAAATTTCTATTAGCCTTTAGTCACGGAGGCTCCGGCCCCCGCCCTCCAGGCCTGCGTGCCGGGGGCGGTGAGTAGTAAGGTGTCTCCATTTCCGGTGGAAGTAAAAGCTGTCATCCACTAGGGTCCCTAGAAATACTTGCTAGTCTGGCGTCCGCCGCCTGCGGTGGGGGCTGATGCTGAATGACCGCTGCGGAGGCGCTGTGAGCAATCGGTGTGCCTTGCCAGCCACGGCGTCTGCGGTAGACGCGCGCGTTTCACCCCGCGAAACGAATTTCCTGCGTGTTTTCAGATGACTTGCGCGTGCGATTGCTCTATTTTTTTTTTATTTCAGCTTAGCCGTGGTTTTTCAATGCGCAGTTCAGTCATCGGCGTTGCGACGCAAACGTTGTTTTTTTTTTGTGAGCAAATTTTGTGCGCGCACTCCAGAGTCGAAGGCGAAACGAAACCACTTATTTTTACACCCTATTCTCGTTTCTGAATACTGCTGCCATGCCATATTATATACCGTCTTAGGAATTTAAATAAAAATATCCTTGCATCAAGAACATTACCCATGATTCTAAACCCCATGACCGTGTGTGCACGCAACAGAGCGCTATTGACAGTGGCATTTTCATTCATACTATTGATCCGATCTCAACTTCTACGGGAGCCGCCGCGGTGGCTGAGTGGTTATGGCGCTCGGCTGCCGGCCCGAAAGACACGGGTTCGATCCCGGCCGCGGCGGTCGAAATTCGATGGAGGCGAAATTCTAGAGGCCCGTGTACTGTGCGATGTCAGTGCACGTTAAAGAACCCCAGGTGGTCGAAATTTCCGGAGCCCTTCACTACGGCGTCTCTCATAGCCTAAGTTGCTTTGGGACGTTAAACCCCTATAAACCAATCAACTTCTACGGACTCTGACGCTAAAAAGACTGAACACTGGAAACTTCTAGATGCATGCACAATTAAAACATGTAAGATGAGAACCTGGGTCCTGTAAATCATGTGCTTTAGGCAAGCTGCAGGAACGCATTCCTTAGTGCTTAGGCAACCGAGTTACAGAAGTAATGAACACAAGCATGCATTCTAAGTAGTACTTAGAATCCCGTGCATTATTAGCCCATGCTGTGTAGGTCACACGACCTGTCAGGAAAAAGATACCCAAGGATCAGTAATGTATAGCACAACATAAAAGTCATTGTTAAACACATTTATTTTCATCACTTTGCACTCAGGCTGCCCACATTTTTGTTTGCACCACTTACTGGCATCTT
Organism: Amblyomma americanum; assembly: GCF_052857255.1. NCBI lineage: Eukaryota > Metazoa > Arthropoda > Arachnida > Ixodida > Ixodidae > Amblyomma > Amblyomma americanum. The sequence goes on from NC_135497.1 coordinate 407,399,261, forward strand.
CTCATCTTTTAACAGCTTCGGCTGCTCTTTCTTGGCAGCCCTCTCAACATTCATTGGCTTCATGCATGTAGAAGCGCAGGCGAAGCAAAATATAGAATTTGATTATGCCATTAACAATTTCACGTCCATGTTTCACACAGGCCGTACAGTCTATGCACTGGATTTTTTTCAGTGCTTTTCTAGCCGGAGATACAATTAACATCTCGTGGCTTTTTCCTGTCACACAGGCACTGTCGTAAGAGGTAATACTTGTACGTGGGACACAAGAGACCAATGCAGTTTTTGCATCATGAGCGCTCCTTTATCAATTAGTCTGTCGAGTATAAGCAGCATATTCTCGCTGCACGGCTGTTTCTTAGCCACCGAAACTAAGGAAGTGACCACTTCTGGAGCACAGTTTCCCGCTGGTGGTAGTTTCGCAAGATTGTAGAATGTGAGTACATTAACCAAAAACTAAGCGGCATTCCGATGGTCATAGATCCTGATGATTGCCGAACAATGCTAAATACGCTTTCAAGTCTGTCTTGGCTCAAGTTTGCAGTCATCACGTACTTAAAATGAAGTGTGCTGAGATATGCAACTAAAGTGTGCTCTGAATTGAAACACGAAGTCCCTCTGCTATGCTGTTGCTCAAAAACCCGCCGATTGTGGCCTTTGCATGAATTTCCCACTTGGTGAGGTGTTCAAGGAACTCCTTTAAAATATAAAGTTTGTTGACTGGGGGTATAACGCTGCTTTTGGCACACGCGCAGTCATCCTGATAAGCTTATTCATTCTTCTGCAAAAGATTCAGTGCCTTCCACGAAATCAAAAGAGCGTCCTAACTTGGTGCAATAAATAAAAAGACCTAATTATATCACCAAATAGCTGGAATGCGGGAGCAGCTCTCGTTTTCTGAAAAGAATTGGGATTCAGGTGCATGCTGGTGATCTTCGGCATGGCTTTAAGCGAAACACTCTGGCTGTCCATTTTCCAAGCTTCTCGGATCGGTTTGAGCGTGCACCCGACCCTTGGGTGCGTTAAACCATTTGCCTACAAATGCATTTCGCGCATTTTTAACTAGATGGTGGAAATCTGACGGAAAGCGCAGGTGGCGAATTGAACTTGCAAGATGTGGCGCTTGTCACGTCATCTAGACATGACGCGATCACACATCCATAAGAACACACACGCGAGTCAGCGTTCATGGATTTGGCAAAAAAACCACCAGTATTGTGGGCTCGCGACCAAGAAGCAGCGCGCACCACTTCCGCAGCCACGGCACGACGTTCCGAATGTGTGCAGCGCCCCCTGCGCATTCATCCGAGGCGCGGTCAACCGATTCCGTAGGGAGCTCCGCGCGAACGGCAGACTAGCAAGTATTTCTAGGGACCCTACATATACCCATCCATCCAGTCGAGATTTCCAACACGTGAAATGTCGCGACTTGACTTTCGCTGCCGGCGCGCTCCGCGGCGTCGTTGGTTCCGCCGTTTTCTGAAGCTGCTGATGGCTCGAACATGTATGGCGAAAGTCCAAACTGTTCAACACTAATTCAATTATCCATAATTTCCAAAACGTGGTCCTTAAAAGCCAGCTGAAGCAATGCGCTACGCAGCAACGCCGTCGGTGTCGGCTGGAGATCCCCGTGGATGACGTCTCACGATGGTCCCGGCCAATCGTGGCCAAGAGCGGCGTTCGCTCGGCGCCCTGAGGCGATGGGGCGCGTTTTATTCTAAAAAACTTTTTGCGTTTATTTCCGCTCTTTTTGAATGAGATGTTCTTTTTGAGCCGGTTAAAAGCTATAAAATGACGTAGAGAACTCTTTTTTTTTTTCGAAAAGTGCTTGGGCTTCTCTTTAACTATTCTCGAGCACGGGAACCACGCTGATGAGAGTGGTGTATTTGGAAGGTGAGCCGTACCGGACGAAGTAGTTATTTCACCAGGCCTCTTTCTGTCCTTTTGCTACCGCTTAAAATATCTTCGGAATATTTTACACTCCGGCAATGAAGGTACCCTCCGTCCAAAGAAAAAAAAGATTTTTTTTGCATTTTTTTTGCAAAGAAGTGCGTTCATTATGGGAGTAAATGCCGTATTTCACTTTAACCATTTCCTACTTTTTCTTTACTCGTTTCCTCGCTTGTTCTCGCAGGCAACGGTTCCGCTGAATGCCAGGAGAGTTAACCTATTTCTTGCACATTTATCCGGATATATACAACCCGAACTGTAAACATTGTGGCCAACGAGCCAAGTACGATCACATCTTGTGAAGCTGTAAAATTTAGCTACCTCCGGGTGACCTAGTTACTGCTCCTCTCGAGCGGTGGGAGGCCGTTCTGGCCAGCTCTGACCCCAGAACGCAAGTTCTGGCGATGGATGGGGCTGACAAATTCGTCGAGGGCTTTGTATTCTCGACCACTTAATGCGACCTCATACCAAGTTCTTTCCGGCGAATAAAATGTTTTAGAATCAATTCTGTTTCATTTTCATGTTTGCAAAAGAACAAACTGTATATGCTGCACCCAGATGGCGTCATTGCTGCGCCCTCTGCCAGCTGCGACCGCCCTATCACTACAAAGTTCTTCAACCATCCGCCTACCTAACCTTCTGCCGCCCAAAGTTACGCTTGCCTTTTCCTGACATGCTCTCCGCTACCTTTAACGAACATCTGTTAGCTTGCCTTCGCATTACATGCCCAGACAAAGCCCATTCCTCTTTACTCCGCCCGCAAGCAACGCTATGCCAGTTCTGCCCTCTGCAGGCGCGTTTTAGAGCGGAATGTGAACAGCCTGCACCAGCTCCAGTTCATGTTATATAATATATAATTGGTTTTTTGGGGAAAGGAAATGGCGCAGTATCTGTCTCGTATATCTTTGGACACCTGAACCGCGCCGTAAGGGAAGGGATAAAGGAGGAAGTGAAAGAAGAAAGGAAGAATAGGTGCCGTAGTGGAGGGCTCCGGAATAATTTCGACCACCTGGGGATCTTTAACGTGCACTGACATCGCACAGCACACGGGCGCCTTAGCGTTTTTCCTCCATAAAAACGCAGCCGCCAGTTCATGTTCCCGGCCGTGCTTTCGCAGTTCAATAAGCATACAGTTATCACCGGGCCTACAGGAGAACATGAGACGCCATTCACCGGCGGAGCCGTTCGCTACGCATGGAACGGACACTATGTGGGGTCGCAGTGTAGGACGCCCATAGGTGTCACATGGAACGCGCATCTGTAGGAGCCTGCCACAGATGCGGGACGTGTGCCAGGACGTGCTAACGCGCGCCACCACGGCCGGTCTCGAGGAGAGCGCGCGCTTCTTACGGCCTTCGCAATGGGGTCTGTTTCCGCCTCCCGCCGCACCTCGATGGGGTCGCCACTGCCCCACCGCTCCGCCGCTGCGACTGCCGTTCACGCGGAAGGAGAATAACGCGCGCTCGCTCCCAGTTCGGCCTGCGTCAGTAGTAACCGTCAAGCCTTTATATTTTACCTCTTTACGCAAAGACCGTGTATCAGCCCCTTTGCCATGGGAGAAATCTGAAACAACGGATTAACGATTGCGCGCTCTCTCCTTGAGCCCGACTGTGGTCGAACGTATTGCTTCGAGCACGGACGTCAACACGTTCTACCCTTATATTTGGCTAAAAAGCACGGCTATCAGCTTACATAGTTCGTCTTCCTGCAGGTTCTTTATGAGCGTGTAGAATGATATGCGGCATGTAATACTTGGATGGCAAGTTTCAAAGAGTAAAAGATTCTGCGGCGTACATATAGCTCCTGAAATTTCAAGTGCAGCTGCTTTAATTTTGCACAACAGCGGCGTTAGCAAGAATTCATGGTGCTCCCCAGGAAAACGCATCATGTCATTTGCTAAAGGAACCGGTATAGACGGAACCCAACCCTGGCCGCAGGAGCAGAGCACGCTGCACGCACGCGACGTCCAAGATCTCTTGGAAGAGCATATTGAAGTTTGGCGAAAAAATTAAGTCAGTAGACAGTAACTGCAAGCATGAACTAACTGCCAGCAAAGCAAAATTAGTTCGGAACTTCGTTCTGTCAATAAAATCGGCCTTTACGAGCGAACAGACATCTGAGAGGCGATGGCTATAAAAGATTTGCATATTCTCCTGCATTTCTGTAGCCTCGTCATCGCTTTAGATAAAACTTCCGAGTGCACGAACTTTCACGTCATTCAGGAAACAAAGTAGCACCCCCAAAAGAAGTTTTCAGCAACCTAACGGAGCTCCACTAAAAGTCACAGCAATGTGCGTTATACCAGCTGACTTAGCTTACAATGTAAGGAAATAAAAATTAACATTTGCGATGCTTACATCTTAATAAATGTCCCCGAATTTAAGAATAAAGGGCACTGGGCATTCAACTGCATAATCTGAGATCTTTCGCAAAGATATTTAAACCAATTTTTTTTTAGGCAGCTTCAGGACACGGCGCAGGTTGAATATACGTGGGCAACAAAAAATGGCGGTCTTTATGGTAGCTGAAGTCAATCACTGGACATACATACTCTCTGAAATTGCAATACTCAGTACGCGTCAATATCTGTGGCAGCATACGCAGCTTGTACTGGTTGCTTCTGCTACGTTCTGGTAGCGTTAGTCAGGCCAGAATGACGACAAGGAAGCTTGCGTCCAAGTCGAAAATTGTTTATTGGGCGAACTCGTGTCCTCAAACAGGCGGCGCGACGATAAAGCAAAATTTAAAGGTGACAAGGAACTTGAAACATTAGACGCCTAATGCGCTTACAATTTTGAACATGGAGAGACTTGTGCGCGGCTACAGTCATTCCAAAGAAATCTGGTGGCCTCTCGTTTTACAACAAAAGCCGAAAGGCCGCGTGTCATTGGCTTCGAGCACGGAACAGTGCATTACAGTTTTTCTTGAGACTTGCTCGCACATTAGTAATTAGCATTCTTTTGAGCTATCGATACAGGCCTCTCGTTCAAGGAAGTTGTGATGTATGTGAGGGTGAAATTAAGTACATTCAGGACTTGCGAAAAGCGATATCGGCGAAATCGAGTACTATGTACATTTCCCAGCAATCAGTTTATTTGACAGCTCAACGTTGGTGTACATGAGTGACTTTCAACTTTACAAGTATCGTCTCAAGCCACCAGCTACGGCGCTCTCGGATTTACGGCTCACGCGTCGTAGAGAATATTTTCCTCGATATAGTACATATTTATGGGACGAGCGCAACACTTCCCTTCTCCAAGATTTCATTCTTTTCCCCTTAGCATTAACTTGTCATTTGATCACGGACCATGAGATATACGCGAGGAAGTGATCAGAGTATTTCCTTCTGTATTTAAAACCACAAATGCTCGACATAGTTCTGGGAAATGTGAGAGTGATTCCTTATTTTAAATGTTTTCATCGAGCAAAGTTTGTGACGAAGAATCTGTGCACAAGTGGACTATGATGAAGATACGCAGCTTAAGCACCTGCATTTTGCTTTCTCTGATTTCGGTGCTGCGCCCACCATGAAACAACGGGCTACAGCGCGAAACCAGGCAAAAACCATTCGCCGCCCCAGATGCAGGCGTGGAGCCAGCGGTAGGGCCGTCGCGCCTCTAGCGGCGGCGGGCGGCGTAACTCTCGGAGAAAAACTGGCATTGCTTCCGCGGCGAATGCGAAGGCCGTATGAAAGAGCGCGCGCGCCCCTCTCGAGACCGGCCGTGGCGCCACGGAGAGGACACCTTCGTCACCCGCTAGACGGCCGCCTCGCAACCATGTGGCCGCCATTGAGGACAAGACCATGGCTGTGCATGTGATGTAAATTACTACATGCCTATTGATCATGTGCCCGGCTGCGGCCTAGGGACACTGGAGAGCCTCATTGCTTTATGAGGCCTACGCCAGACGCAGTAAGTGGTCTCGTGGTGGACTAGACTCTTTAAAGACGTTCATCTGCGCCCTCTTTTATCCTGTTGTAAATAAGGCATGTAAATGTTTCGTTTTTCTTACGTCTTTAAGATCTCGTAGTATGTGTTCCTTCAAGGCACACTTAATTGAAGCCGCCCTCAACGTTCGAGAACCACATCAGAAATCACAGGATTGCACTTGTCTTAAGAGCGTAAATACGAAAGCCTTTCCCAGGCTTATTCTACCATTTTTTTTCATTTTGCTGTTATTTTTGTATTTTTTTACGCGACAGCGTATACAGCTCGTTCGGTCGAAAAGCCGTCGGCGTCGTAGTAGTGGTAGTAAGTAGTAGTAGTAGTCGGCACCGCGCGTCAGAAATATTCCTTCCCTTATGGCGCGGTTCGGATGTCCACCCAGATATGTGAGACAGGCGTGATTTCCTTTCCTTCAATTGCCCAACGGGCAACGCGTCGCGCCGAACGGGCGATGACGTTCCGTGGACACCGTGACAACGCTGCAACAAGGTGTCGCGTCAAAGACGTAGCTTAAACGTCATTGTTTATTTTTTGTTTGTTTTTTGCACTTCTTGTTATTTTGATTTCTTATATATTTATTTATTTTTACTTTTTATTTTTAATCTCTTGTTTCTTTCATTACGTATAGGTTGCTATAAACTGTTGCTGAATAAACCTTTACATTTTTGTTTTAGTTACCACACAACTTGTGATTGACAGTTCGTGCGGATAACTTCCGTCTACAGCTTCAGTCTACAACTTCCGTCCACGCCACTCATAAGTCAAGAAAGGCCTTCGTCTTAATACCTTAATCTTCTCATCTTTTTTTTTTTACCTGGAATGAATTCCTTCTCATGCAACATACCCGCCACGGTGGCTCAGTGGTTAAGGCGCTCGGCTACTAAGCCGTGGATACCAGGTTTGAACCAGACCGCGGCGGCTGCGTTTCGATGGAGGCGAAGCGCAAAAATTATGCCGCCAGCGTCTGGAAGACGTTGAAGTAACGAGCGTTAGCTGTTTGGTAGCGCAGTCTATCGTTCATGCGATGTATTTCCGCTTGATTTGGCTCCTTTTCCATAGCTCATGGTGAGTGGGCGCCTACCGCCTTGTGAGCTGCCGAGTGCTGACGTCACGGCCGCCAGTTAAGCCTCACCATAACTAAATATTAAACTAATTGGGCGATATTGGTGTCTAACATGTTCTACTCATCGAGTCCGTTACGAATAGGACATTAGTTAGATCATGACTCATCGGTTAATTACCTATAAGAAATTAAATTTAAGCTTACCCACAGCTAAATATTAACTTTATTAGTTGGTTATGGTGTCTAACGTGTTCTACTCACCTAGAGGATTCCAGATATCTAATTCGTTTTTTGACTACCTAATTAATTACTGAGTTATAAGCGACTAAACATAGTCACGTGGCTAGTTAATTATGGCGTCACAAAATCAGTGACCTCACCAATAAATCACCAATTCGATATACTAATGACGTGACAGTCAATCACCAATTGGGTTGCTACATCGATTTACTATGGGGGCCACCATCTTCACTTCCTCAGACTTAGAAAATTTCCCGCCGAAGGGAGGTGGTAGCAGACCCCGAGAAATCGAGAAACGTGATGAATAAGAGCTAACGCTCTTAAAAGACTTTATTGGATTGTTTTCGCCTTTAGTGAGCTGTGCAGACCTACGATCTTCGAAAGAGGAGCTCATAATAATCAGTGCATAAAGTTATATCTGCTGAAGTTTGCCTTGCTATTTTCTGAAGAATGCACAGCAAAGGATGGCCGGTTTTGCCAACATCTTCCATTGATTTTCTTGCTATCTCCGGGTCAAGCGCGAACGTAGAACATGCGTTCTAGGCTGGTGTTTCCTGAGCGTGTTTGGATGGCTGACAGATCTCTCAGAATGTACATGTCCATATTTTTCAAGACTCTAAGTTTTAATTCCGCGCTGCGGAAAGCGTCATGTTTCAGTTCTTATTTTCACTCGTTGGTGCATTAAATATTTAGAGTGGTATGTGCTCAATAACGTTGCGCACTGTCAGGTACTTACGGCACACTTTCTCAAGTAATTATGCAGTTTCTTCAGCAACTTTACTACACAAGACCGGATAAACATTGATTTCTCTCCGGCGCTAAAATTAGACACCGAAAAGCTCCGAATCAAAAGGGAAAATAAGCACTGATAAATACCCTAAAATTTGAAGAGAAATAATTACTGAGAACACGGACCCCTACTTGTAATCTACGGTCCGCAGAAAAACTCTCGTCGTAAATGGCGTGAAACGCAGCGGCAAGCCGATGGTCCTCGAGCCTGTTGTGCCGTAGTTTAATGGTTCGGTTGTTTTGGAAGAGTGATGCGAATTCACTTTGCATGAGTCGCTTTGGGACGTTAAACCCATGTAAACCAAACGATGCAATCGCTTTTACTCTAAAAAAAAAGAAATAGTGCAGAAAAAAGATCTCTTGAATTCCTCTCTGTATTTCCACTAATGAAGTTTTCGCTCATCTGTCGCATGGAATCTTATTTATTTTTTCTGTTAAACATCACTATACGCGTAGATATTTTGGATGGACGAAGCTGGGATTGTACCTGTCGGATACCTGCAGGCAGCCAGCGGTAGTGCCGATCGAGCCCAGCAACTCCCGCATGCGAAACCGCTACTCAAACCAACAGGGGGTTGCTGCGGTCCACTGAGGATATAGGAGTGAAAGAGCGGGGCTGGGAATTGCATCTTTCGCCAGATGGCCAACTGTTATAGCCTATATTCATATAGTACGCTAGGTGACATGCTGCGGTCAGGTACTCGCGAAAAGAGAATGCCAATTGCTGAAATACTAGAGGCTATTGACTGCACCATCGACACCATTCTAGGCACACAAGGCCGAGTGGCCTGAAATTTGTCGAATAAATTGTTACGTGCGTCGTTTTTTTTTTTTCAGAAAACTTCTTTGATCCCTTTTTACTGCCGTGCATATTGTACCTCACCCCTAACAACGTCCAGTGTGGTGCCGCTGTTTCTACCACATCAGTGTGTAAATACCTGGGCGTGAGATATCATATGGCATTTATTTCTCCACCAATATTCTAGCCAAGAGTTGAAATCTGGGCCAGTTGGTACATAGGTGAAAAAACCAGACATAAACAGACGAGGGACAAGAGGAGGAATGCACATAACGAGCAGTCGAATGTGCAGTCGTAGTTGTATGCATTCCGCTCTTGTCCCTCCTCTGTTTTTGACTGGTTTTTTCCCCTAAGATATTGTAGCCGTCACAAACTAAGCTAATCGTGGCCCATCTTATTTAAGACGCAATTTCAAATCAGTTGCCTATTCTGTTTGCTCTCTGCCAATTATAACACTAGTTAGCCTTAACCAGAAATATGCAGGCGATTTTTGGGACCTTAATCTTTTTATTAGACTAAAGCATTTGAATCAGTTCAAAATTGCTCAATTAGATTCATTTAGTCAATCTATTCATCTGGGAAACTCAGAAAAAAATGTAAAGTAATGACGCTCTCTCTTCAATTCTTCAACTGGAAGTTGAAACAAATGAGTGCACGTGTTGCGAGAAGCTTGCAGTTGAAGAGTTCGAGAGAGGACTTCATTTATTTATCAAATAAATAAATAGTTCTCCCTTGAATTCTTTAACAGTAAGTTGGAACCAAAAAGTTGCACATCGCAAGGAGCTTCAGGCAAGAGGTGCTTTGTCGAATTGCTGTTCAAAGTAACAGAAGAACGTAGCAAAACACAAAATGGGAGCTCTTCTTCCGGAATAGTATCCTTGGAACAAGAACATTGCAGTGAAAAAATATTCTGCCTGCTCCCAATGTAAACCTGGCCTAAAATTTCTACATGATATGGACATTGGGCCTTAAGCGATCCCACAAGATGATGTGGGGGCCACTCAGCGAGTCCCCTCTGATGACTCATTGTGCCCACCTATCCTACTCCAACAGCCGTTGAACCAGATGCTCCACTGTTGAAAATAAGTAGTTAAGAATTGTTACTCTCTCGCAAGCAATTGTTAAAGTTAGCTGTAGAAACAATCGGTAGTTCCTGCCTTTCTACTGTCTCTGGTTGCTTGTTATTGCCTTGTTATTACCGTTCATTTCTCTACAGACATATACAGATTGTTTTGAATAAAAGGGTTTTTAATGAGATGTACTTGCAGCCTCATGCGCTTGGTTGCAAGTACCCTGTCTGCAATCGCGGGTTTCTAATTAAGGGCGGTACCCTCAACGGAGGTGCTGGCCCTAACTGAAGGCCTCATTTACAGGTTACATAAGAAGAAAAGCCTTATTCTTGTACACTCAGTGAGCGCGTCACAATTGTGTGACCGTTGCTGACTCGTGGTTTCCTTGCTTCCTGTAGTTTTGTGCTTGCTGCAATTAGGGTTGCTTGCTTGATGTCTTGAAGAACGTCCCTCCTTCAGTTTCCTGCATTCATTGAATACTTTTTGTGCATTTACTCGAGTGAGGATGTATTCGCTAGGCGAAGGTACAGTAATGCACACTGGGTTTTCGCCAAAAGTCAAAAGATAGTGCTCGCTACTAAGCTTAGCAAAAAAGCTTGGTTCGTATTACTACTTTCAAACGGTAGCAGATACTACAGTCAAACTTTCTTATAACGGCCGCAAATATTACAAACGAGGGCGATGGTGCCGTCAAAATATATTAAGGCAATGGCGATGAATCGCAGGCACAACGAACTGTGCCGCCAACACTCGTTTGAAGAGCGTCTCTAAACCCCCGCGACACCGCCCCACACAAAGCATATCGGTACAAAACAGCAATAAAAAAGGCGGCACTGAAAGTCTAGACAGCCGCCAGCCAAGCGATGGCCTGTAACTGGTCAGCCATTGTGCATGAGTGCCAGCTGGGCAAAACGTCTGAGCAGAAGGAGAAGCGCGGTGGGCGCCTGACAGGGGCGGCGTCGAAAGCGAAGTTGCTGCGCATGCTCAGGGATCAAGCAAGGGCAGCGATGTGAGAGGTCTAAAAGCCTTGCTGGCCCCACTGGTCACGTGGTATGCGTCGCCTGTCTACCGCAAGCATGCGTGCACACTTGCGCCGTGCTTGCCATTGTCGCTACATGGGACCAAGAACAACAGATGACGCGGTCGGAAACCCACGTGATCAGATATGCGTGTATCTGTGCCAGCGCGTCGTTGTTACACAGCTGGTCGGATGTTGCCTGGGATGACTTAGTTGGTATGTGCGGACGCCGACTTCGCGTAGGCGTGCTCTGGCGAAGCCATTGTATGCAGAGTACGAATACTACTCGACCTCCAGGAATCTGATTAAAGAGGCCGATCTGCCCTCAGGTTCCATCATCGCTCAAATCGCGATTAGTTAACAGCAAGGGTCTCGGCAAAGGAAAATGACAGCGCTGGGACTGCTTTGAATAAGTAAATTCGCGTAACGTACTTCTTAATAAACGCTGCTTTTATCAAAGTCAGTATTTTTAGCTGCAATATGAGAAGTCCACTTGCTTCTAACTTCGGATACAACGAACGATACCTGCGTGACCATCAGGTTCGTTGTAAGTTGACTGGACTGTGCTTCATACAGTTTACTACCTCCAATTACAAAGAATGCAGCAACATGTGTGTGAGAGACAGTTGCTGTTTTGTTAGTAAGTATGTTACCATTTTTTAAAGTGTGTGCGTTGAAAAATTGATCAGAGTGCGTCTCTCCACTGCAGTTGTGGGTCGCCTCGGAACGTGTCCAATTTCTGCAAATGAGCATACCTTCCCAGAAATCAAGATGTTTCAGGGAAGCCTGTAACAAAAAAAGGGAAAACTGGTTTGGTTTGGTTTATGGGGGTTTAACGTCCCAAAGCGGCTCAGACTATGAGGGACGCCGTAGTGAAGGACTCCGGAAATTTCGACCACCTGGGGCTCTTTTACGTGCACTGACATGGCACAGCACACGGCCCTCTAGAATTTCGCCTCCATCGAAATTCGACCGCCGCGGCCGAGATCGAACCCGCGTCTTTCGGGCCGGCAGCCGAGCGCCGTAACCACTCAGCCACCGCGGCGGCTAAAAAAAAAAAGGGAAAACTAACATTTCGTGCAGACAAATGGTGGAAAATTTTTCGAGCGTAAAACAGAACCATCTTCAGCGCTGCAGTCTTATCTGGTGGTTATCTGGAAGCTATCTGCAGAGTTATCTGGGAGCTATCTCCGCTGCAGATAACTCCCGTGCCCGACATTAGCAAAGTATACCAGTAAAATCATAACACAGTAAACTTGTTTTAAACATCACACTGCCTAGCCTCGTTTCCGTTTGGTAGCAAACGTGTTATCTCGCGTGATACATAAAATGATGCAATCATGACCCTGTTTGGCATCTTTGCATTACGTGCAGGTGCTATAAGGGTTTTGAAACCTGGTAGAGTAGCGAGTATGGCATAATAAAGTTACCTGGATGTTTCCCGTATTCTCTGCACTGTCGAGAAAAAATGGGCCGTCGCATTGGGGATAATAATCAAGGAGGTATTCGCTCGTGTGCTAAGTAAAGATTTCCCAGAATAAGGAAAGAATAGAAATTTGACGAGCAGACAAAGTTTTCTTTCGCTCGGGTATCGCCTTCCGCGAAAGAACATGACTCCGTCACGAAATTTCCTGATTGGTCAAGGGGGTCACAGCGTCATCAGCAGCGTCAAATTTGAAAGTGGGGATTAGAACGTTCGAGTACCATCCATCCGTCCGTCCATCCATCCATACACCCACCCGTCCGTCCGTGTGCGCACGCGCGTGTGTGTGTGTGGGGGGGGGGGGTGCGAGAAAGGATAGGAAACAACGGGAACAGCCAAAAGAAAAACTCACTGGCAGCCAGGGAGGCGCAGTGGTGCTCCTGGTTCTCGGTAATATGTTGAGCCAAGGTGTCCGTTATTTTTTTTTTATAGTTTGAATAAAGTTGAACAAGTTTGAATAAATTTTGAAGTTTGAATAAAGTTTAATAAGTTTGAACAAAGCACAACCAAAGCTAGTCTGGAACCGGACGTGTCTGAACCCATGACTTGAGCAAGTTCTTTGCAGTCCTTAGACAATAGGGCCCGCGCTGGTGGCTGCCAGCTGGGGCTTCTTTCGGGTAGTATGTATATTGATCAGACATGGGCACCCTCACGGGGGTGAGCCTCACCCTCACCTCGTAAGGCCTTCACTCGGTGAGGCGAAGGTGAGAGAGTGAAAGATGCGCTGGTTGAGGATGAGGGCGTGTGTCAAATTTCGTGCCCGACCTGGCCTTTTTTAAGTTTCCCGGCCGCGATATACAGCCTATTCTAGAGCACACGTAGACGCGGGACAACCACTATAAAGGCGAGCTGCGCGAACCGTGTGCCTCATTCACTCCCAACTGCGTACTACGCAAACACTGAACGGGAGAGGACGATCGAAAGCACAATGCAACTAAGAGAAGCTGAGAAAAAAGCTTCAACATGTGCCAGGCAGGAGACACCGGCTTTCTCCACAGGAAGCCAGCTGCAACAGAGCTAGTGGCTCAAGTTGGGCCGAATACACTGGCGCCCATGGCTGGAAATTCTCAACAAGCGCATTTTGCAAAGGCAAACAGTTTATCAACGCCATTCTTTCATATAGCGCCAAATTTTGCTACAAGAATCAATATATTGCCACACTACTGACTCCTATACTGGCGCCGTATCGCGGCTAAACTGTATTATCTGGCAGTTGGCAAGCCTTGAGCCATCTCAGGGCTAGATGCCTCCTCATCTTCTTGTCTCGAGCTGCCTGCTGCCTTGCGCGTTCCAACAGCGTCTTGCACTTACAAGTAAACGAGCCCTGCGTACGTCAACCATTCCTCGGTGACATATTTGGTGGAGGTGCGGGGTAACGGTCCATTTACGCTGACCTCGAGGACACTCTTGACTTCAGTTCTCAACGCGTGGCTACAACACCAGTCCACAAGGCGAGCCGCCGCCGGCGAGGCCTACAACCAGAGTTCGGCCAGCTCACGAGATCAGCAAGGGCCATGACGTCCGCTACGACTAGCCAGACAAGTCAGCTTTCCGGGAATGCCCCACCGTTCGTCCTTCACACACCTCGGTCGCCCCCATCATTCCACGGTGAGAGGTTTGAGGACGTTGAAGACTGGTTGGCCAGCTTTGACCGTGTGGCGGGCTTCAACGAGTGGGGCGGCGAGCGCAAATTGCGGAGCGTGTACTTCACACTGCAGGACTCGGCCAACACATGGTATGAGAACCACGAAGCTTTTTTCACTAACTGGTAGATCTTTCGCCGAGAGCTCTTAGCCACGTTCAGCACCAGAGAACGAAAGGAGAATTCTGAAATCGCCTTGCAGTCGAGGTCGCAGCAGCCGAACGAGAGCGTCGCCTTGTTCATAGATGACATGACGCGACTCTTCAATCGCACCGACCCTGCTATGCCCGAGGACAAGAAGGTACGCCACCTAACACGCGGCGTCAAAGAGCAATTGTTTGCCGGACTGGTACGTGACCCGCCAAGAACGGTGGCCGACTTTGCCAAGGAGCCAACAAGCATTCTCTGCAAGAACGGGGCACGCACTACGGCCGTCAGGCTAGTGTAGCAGCCGCTCACCACTGTACGCCCACGTCGCTACCCACTGAGGAGCTTCGAGAGCTTATGGGGAGCCTGGTGCGCGAAGAACTCGAGAAACTTCGCTTCGAAGCTCCACAGGCCGGCGTCGCTGCCATACCGGACGGGGTCAGAGATGAAGTCCGGCGAGCTGTTCAGTCGCCACCAGCTCCGCAGCTGGTGGAGACTGGTGTGATGACATACAGTCAAGCATTACAAAGTCGTCCTGGGCCAGTGAGACAAGCCCTTTCCCCCGTCACTCTTGTGCCTTCACTGCGGTACCCAACTGCAGCTGTACCCGTCGTACCGCAGAAGCCCCTGTCCACCATGAGCAAAACACGCGTTTGGCGTACGCCAAACAATAGGCCGCTCTGCTACCACTGCGGGGAGCCCGGCCACATCCTCCGCCACTGCCCCTACCGTAGAATGGGCTTAAGGGGGTTTTCACCTTACGCACCTCGACCACGCTACGGAGAAAGGCCGCGGGACATCGAGCAGTATCTGTCTGATAACGTGCAGCCAACGACCTCGCGGCGACGCCAGTCCTGGTCGCCATCCCCGAGGCGGTTTTCTTCGCCAAGCCGCCCGTCTTTTTCTAGCCAGTTCAGAGGCGCGTCCCCACATCGGGAAAACTGAGGACGGCGTCCCCCGTGGCTAGGGCCACCGCTGTTGGATCAAGTCAAGAGCCTCCACCCGACGATTTGCGGCTACGATCCGATCGACGGCGACCTCACCCGACGACCTCAACGACAACGACGCGCTGTGACCGACTGGTGTCTGCCGAAATCTTAGTAATCGCTGATAATCGCGATGTGATCTCACTTGTGGATACCGGCGCTGATTTTTCTCTAATGAGCAGTCGGTTACCCACGGCCCTCAAAAATGTTCTGACCCCTTGGTCTGGACCACAGATCCGCACCGCCGGCGGCCATTTGGTTACGCCAATTGGCGTCTGCACGTCACGAATCGAGATCCGCGGTGCTACAGCGTCTGGCACGTACAAGTAAACGAGCCCTGCGTACGTCAACCATTTCTCGGTGACAATATCTGCACACCTAACCCTCGGCAGGTTTGCATTTTGTTGCTATAACGTTTTTTTCTGTCGTCAAAAAAGCTCCCCCGTTGGTTTTCTATGGTATTCTTAACTACTCGACAAACTTTAAAATAAGGACTTCTTCGCATCGGAAGAATGGGCCATTCCGTTCAACGTTTCCATAAAAGTACCTTACAATATTCAAAACAGATGTTGAAGAATCCTTGACTTGTCACAGCTATATAGACAAAAAGTGCAGGACTCTCTCGGGCTCCAACGAACACAGCGCTTCTACGAAGGAGTGGTGGCTGCGGTCCAGCGAAGGCCCGTATTTGGACAGGACGTGGCAACCTACGCATTGCAACCAAGGACGGCTGGAGGAAAAAAAAACAACAGATTGGTTACGAGTGTGCAACGCGAATGTTTGGGCGTTAGCTGTGGTGTGGCAGTTAATAATTTTCCGAAGACATTTTTGTTTTCGTAAAGCCAAACAGCCGGAGGAGAATCCGGACTTGCCCAGGACTGCAGTGATTTTGTGGAGTCTCTTCCATGTGCCCACCCTGCATACTTGTCCCACCCTATCGCCATCTTTTCGTCTCTCTCGTTTACCCTAAAAGTGGAAAGGGGTATTTCTTGCTCTCCATTCTGCCAACCGAGGCAGGTGGCGCTGCGACGCCGGGACGATGACGGCGTGAAACTGAGGAACCAGCTCATGCTCTAATGGGGTGGCCCAACGTTGTCGTCTGAAGCGGTCCGCATTACTCGAGCACGTGCGCGCGTTGTCCCGCCGCACCCTCCCCTGCGCTCCCCCTTTGAAGAGCAGCGAGCGAGAGTCCGCTGAAAGAAGCCTGTAACGCTATCGCTGCCTATCGTTGTGTCCCCGATTTTTTTTTACCAATAGACTGCAGCACAAAAATAGAACAGTTAAACGAAAAGCGCGCAAGGAAACGCGTCGACTGGATGCGCACTCTGCATGGCGTGGACAAGGCAGAATAAGTAGTTGACGCTTTCAGTTCAGCTCCGGTACAATGCAAATAACATCGGCGCACCTTCTCCGCATATCCCGAAGGCACGCTGCGGCCGGGATAGGGAAAGCCACGGTGAAATCAAATTAAAAGACGCAATGGGAATGCGATCAATGCAAAAGTGAAATGTAACACCAATACTTCTATCGCAAATCTGTTGCGTTGCATCATATGATCGCCTGTACATTTTTTGTATATTTTCGGGTTGCCATTTTGGGCGGGAGTAGCCCTCACACAAGCGCGACCCTTACTCGAGTGTACATGGTATACTCAGCGGTCGTGCATAGCGAATGCCACGCACGTGGTGAGCCATGTGTACTAATGCCTTACGCATCATTACAAGAAAACATGGAAGCAAAATTTGCTGTCTACTATCAATAAGAAAAAGAGCCGAAACCGTAAAGAGAGAAACGAAATGCTTATTTTTGCGCGCAAAGGATATGGGGCTATGGTAGTTCTGGTGAATGCAACCCATCATGGCCCTGTTAAGCCACCGAGGGCCCAGAGTGTGTTGCAGTGCAACAGGAGAGCGATCCATACGCGCCAGTCGGGTGGGCGGTGATGGGGAGGTTGAGTTGACAGTACGCGAGTCAGTCGGGTCTGTACAGCGAGTGCTGTCAGAATAGGCTTTTACAATGAGGGTGACCGCGTGCGCAAGAGATGTGAAATATGCGGGTTTGTTTTTGCCGTTCAAGACAAGTGTCCGAGCTTGACAGGAGGATTGAAGAAGGAAGTGAGGTATATTTTGTGTAAACGGAGCTCAAGAAACATGCACTTTCCGAAAACAAACTTCCGTTCAATTTAAGTTGGTTAGAAATCCGGGGTGGTATTCTGCGGACGTCGCCTTTTTAGACGTGTCTACTTCGGTCTGCGCCGATTGGCTCGAGCCCATGGCATCTAAGGTTCTATCCAACCAACGCGGACCGATGTAGAAATATCTAAAAAGGCGACGTCCGCAGAAACCACCCCTGAAGGTCACGGTTCTCAGCGTAAACTATAGCAAAGTTCTCAAAAAGGATAGGCTCAAGATGCATTGTTAGCGGCTGCCTTGTGTGCTTGGTTAGTATTCCCTACTTTTCCCCTCAGTAATAAAATGAGGAATTAGGATTACATAGGGTAGCCAAGCAAAACATCCTTCTGGTTAACCATCCCTGCCTTCCCTCTTCCTATTTATCTCTCTCTTTATCTCAAGGATTAAATAAAATCTCCACCGTCAGAAAAAAATTGGAGGACGCTTAAGCTTCGCCTTTAAGAGTACATCGCGACAGCGTGTTGCAGCACTGCCAAGGAGTACACGAATCGCCATCGCCCGCTCGGCGCTACGCTCTGCTACGTATACAGGTGAAACGGACGCGCGGAGCGGCAAACCACGTAGAAGCGCTGCCAGGCGCCTTGCCGAAACGCGCGGGACTCAAGTTGCAGTCGTAGTTCGTCGGCACATCGTTCTCGACAAACCCGATGCCACGAACGCCAGCATAGCTTCCGCGCCGAATGAACGGGCAGCAATCCGCAAGCTTCGTGGTGAACGCGCTTTGGATGTGCGCTGCGTTGTTCGCCGCTCACCGCGTGATTCCTGCGTGCCCGTACGGCCCCACTGCGCCCGAACGAGACGAGCGGGAGGCGCTGGCGTTCCTGTATATGCTCCCTGCATATACAGGAACACTAGGAGGCGCTCCCGTCGCGAGCCATCTGCAGTGGCGTACATTGCGAGGAGGAGGAGGACGATTTTTCGCTCACGGACAACGCCGCCGACGACACCGGCTTTTCTGCGGCATGGGGCCCTTAACGCTGTCGCGTTAAAAAAGCAGCGAGAAGTTCCAAGTATGAAGTTATTGATTAAGCACATTCCAAAAACCCTCGATGGAGTCGTTTTTTAATAGCAGAGTCGAGTCTCTCTGGGCAGGGGGACAAAAATAAAGCCTCGAAACAATCCGTGCTGAAAAAAGACATTTGCAGCGTGAGCGCTTGTCCTTAAATAAAGCTTAAAGGTGGCAATATGTGACCTCTTCCAATACATATATCGCCAACATCCTTGGGCTGCGCAACACACGGTCTTTTTCCTCCGCCATGGCCGGACTGGAGCGGCAGCGGCGCGCGCTTCGGCCGCCGCCCCTCCAGTCTGGCCGTGCCTCCGCTAGCGCTGCTATGACTCTGCCTGCGCACCTCCGTATGCCGACCGAAAGCGCGCCGACAGCCGGGGACTCGAGCACAGGATGCCAGCGAGCGCAGGCGAAGCGCACAGCCAGCGGTACGTATTCCCGCGCGCCCTATAGCCTGCCACCGCGTGTGATGGATCCTGCCATCTGTTCTTTTCTGGTCACAACTACACCTTTCGGCCGTACCGCACCGATACGTCGCCTGTACCAAACCATTCCTGGCAGCGTGCCTTTTCAGTTAAAACCGGCGCGCAGAAGCCCGCAGGACAAAAGAAAAAATGCGTAGAAAATTCGTCGATGCGGCCGTTTAAATGGACCCTGGGAACCGCTCCATCCACATATTGTTTTCAGCAAAAATTGATTCCCCAGTGCTTTCTGGCTTTTCCGACGCCTGTTCGGCAGCAAAATACGCATTTGTCGCCGAGGAAACTGGGTTTTAAAATCTTCCCGCCAGTCGATTCAAACTGGTGACGTCCTTGCCGAAAAAAAAAGGACAGGTAGCCACCGTTTTGAAGGGAATGACAGTGTAGCGCAGCCTCCGTGATCCTAGCAAAAAAATCGGTATCGACGCACGCATTTAAATGGGCGGGTGATGCATGGCGACTCCTGTGTTTATTTTTTCCATTTTCTACCTTATAAAACTTAGTTTCTGGTTAGAATGCCCCTTTGTCTTTAAAACGTGATTCCCCATACCGATAGAGCCCAGCTTCAATTTGTCCTCACTGTCCCTTTAACTGCATGCCTATATCTAGCGCCTGTGTCACTCACTCAGTACACGCTGCGGCAGTGTTGCCGTGTCGCGTGTTGAAGTTGGCGCAGCTGCATTCCCTATTAGGATTCGTTAGCTGCTGCTATCTCGGGGTCGAAAAAGAAGGTGCCCAGTAAAGGCGCAGTGTATCATGCGTATCATGTGAGCAAGTTGAAACAATAGATCATTTTCTACTCTCTTGCCGGCGGTTCGCAGTTCAGAGAAAACAGTATTTGGAGGTCCCTCTTTCGAGGGTAGGACTCCCTCTGTCTCTTCCAGTTATTCTTTCGTTCGGTGCGAGCGTAAAGGGATTCCCGTTAAGCAGTGTCTGCGGCTACCTTCATGATTACATAAGTGCAACTGATCGATTACCTTGTTAGCTCTATGCAAAATTTTTTCGCATGTCCAAAAATGCTCGATTATATTCCTGGTAATTCATATTTCTTTAATTCCTTTGACTTTTTCTATTTTTATCTTGATTTAGTCTTCTCACGCCTTTTTTCCCCCGCGCAAATGCGTCATTGGGATTATCTACTGAACCTTGGCCCATCCCCCTGCGTGGGTATGTGTCATGCTTACTAAGGAGAAGTTGCCCTGTAAAGGCACAGTTTGTGCTCAGCATGACCTGCAGAACACAATATGTGGTATAGGAGCTCACTTTGTGATGTGGTGCTCGCCCGGTGGTGCTGGAAAGTTGAGCACCTTGCTGCTTTGCTTGCATTACAGTAGAGAAGAAAGAAAGTCGCTCTCGGAACTCTGTGCTGTGACTGGAGCGGCAGCTGTATGGTGCCCCTACTTGCACAAGTGTAGTATTATCGCCTTAGCCGTGAACAAAGTCTAAAACTCGGTCAGATCACGCTCTTTAGTGCAAAGAAACTAAGCTTACGCGTTAGATATCAGTTTAAATGCCATTAGCGCAAGTGCTCAGGATTTTGCTAGAGGACCAAGACGCGCTCAAGACAAAAATGGCAGATAAGAAGCATCTGAACACAGACTTGGTCGGCTGCTTGCAAGTGTCGTTCTCCCAGGCTCCCGGTTAAAAATCGGAACATCGTTCATGCACTTATTAAACGGACGACGTGGTGGAGATGCGAACTGAATAAGCTGCATACAACCTTCGTCGCACTCTGCTGGCTGACGAACGCTTACAGATCCCGAGGTGACCTCTGTTATCAGTCTGGGGCGGCGCGCGAAAAGTCGGCCTGTATCGCAGCCAGTCGTCTCCAGCGGCGGCTGTGGGCACCGGATCCTGGGTTCGCGTCGAAGTTTTCGGCACTGTGACCAGAATGGCCAGGGTGACGAGGCGGTGCGCGAAGTTCGGGGCTTTCTGCGCTCCTAAATATTTTACTGGGGTTATTGTCCAAGGCTTGTTCGCGAAAATTGTTGGGATTGTGGGCCAGTCGCCGTGCCAGAACCCCAAACATTTAGCCCAGTTCACAGCTCTCCCACTCAAAGAACAAAAGTTTTTCACAGTTTCAACTGCAACAGCTTTCGTAGTCAGCACAGAATACGGCAATGTTATCAGCATAGGCGAGAACACGGACCTCGGCCGCATGCAGACGAAAACCATGAGCACTGCTACTTGGAATTTTGCTCAAAGAAAAGGGTTCAATATACAAACAAAATAGCAATGGTGACAGGGGGCAAACTTGACGAACAGAGCGTTGCTCTCGGATGCGCGCACCCACCCCTTTATACACTATCAACCGCGTCGTGCATCCCCTGAACGCCATGGCTATGCCCTGGCAAATGACTGATCCGACATTCGCGTGCTCTAACAGAGAGAACAAGAGCTCATGTGGCACCCTGTCAAAGGCTTTCTCTAGATCAAGCTGGAGCATTGCGATGCTTTCATACATGGCGTCGTACTACTCGAGCACAGACCGGGCTGTGTGGATGTTGGCATATATGGTGCGACATTTAATACCCCAAGGTCTGAAGTTCCCCTACTAATTCTTGCATAACAGTTTTGGAATCGTTTAGCCAGAATTCTCATGAAGATCTTATACTCTACATTCGTCATTGATATTGGTAGGCAAGCGGTAACTTGTCGCAGCTTAATTTCATCGTCGCATTTTGGTATTAAAATTGTGTGGGTTGTTATAAACGACGGGGGAAGCTTATCCTTGTCATAAGCATCATTAAACAACGCAACAAAAACCTTTGCAAAATCATTCTCGAATTCATTATAAAGCGATGCTATATACTAGCCCATCTGGTCCTAGAGACTTTCCAGGGTTGAGGTCTTGTATGGCTTTCCGCACTTCGGTTGAAATAGCCACTTCTAACCGTTATTTCGTTTCATCACTAAGCTTCGGAATTAAGGACAGGAAATGGGTTTTAAAGTCTTCGATCCTCACTTTCGTGTAACCAAAAATCCCGCTATAGTATTCATAAAAGTCCTCTGTATATTTTCTTTATCGGAGTAAATTACACCGTTCCACTCTATATTCAGCATGTCATTCTTGTGGGCATGCCTCTTTTCCAAGCCGAGAGCACGTTTCGTGGGCATTTAGCCCGCTATCAGGCGTTGTGCCCTCGCCCCCGCGATCGCTCCTCGATACCGCTCCGCATCTATCACCTCTAGCTTCCGCTTAATGGAGCGAATTTCTTCGATGCATGTTCCTGGCTGCTTGCCCTCTTGCGCTGTCAAAACATGAAGTCATCTCTAAGCATATTTTCCTTCGCTCTTTGTTCTTGCTTTATATCGCACGATCGTTAATAGCTGTCATTTTCATTGCCTGCTTAAATCTTTCCTACTTCACTCCTAGAAGTTCATTGTCCTCGATTTGCAGTTCGCGTATCGCCGACGCTGCACGTTCCATAAAGATATCTTTCAGCAGCCTTTCATTAACTTTCCAGTTTTCCCGCACGAATTTGCTTTTCGTGCCTCTTCTTCACTAAACGGCACTGGTTGTATGAGGTATTCGGCGCAGAATGGTATCAGTTCGGTAGATACGAATGTCCGATCCTAACGTACGTGACTCGTTTCCTGGAAATGGGTAAAACGAACGCCAGAACCACACCCGAGACAATCGCCAACACCTTCGAGATGACAGCGATCAGTTACGTCACTAAAACAGGCAGCACCCGCATCTCTACATGGCGTCGAACTGGTCTTGTCGCGGGCCAGGCATACGCAGTTAAAATCGTCAAGACAGACGACCAGACGGTCTGTATCGCAACTGTTTCCAACTGTCTCAAAAAGTTTTCGCCTCTCCTACACGTTAGTGTGCGCGTAAATACAGATGACGCGCCATTCCAGACCAGCAAATGTCATGTCACAGAGAATCCAACGACCGAAAATGCAAGTCTAAACTATTTCCACAATCGCTCCCAGAGACTGGCGGATCAAAAGCATGCACCCTGCCGAAGTACCCACCGCATGAGACACGCAAACATCGTATCGGCGGCTGAACGGACGCACCATACTGTCGGACTGGTCTTGACTGTCGATTTTGGTTTCTTGTACCGCTACAATATCCAATTCCTGCTCAGTCACTAGTCGTAACAGCTGATTTTGACTCCTCCTGGATTAAACACCCCCGACATTGAGCGCGGCTACGACGAGGTGTCTTTCAAAAGCCGCCATCGCTTAGCAAGACCAGGCCACCAGTACGGCGCTTACCTTTGTACGCACAACGTCGCGCCGTGTATTGGCGTCTCGCCATTATTAGGACTTTGAGTTGTCGTCGCGAGGGAGCGACGACGATCGCTGCCCGCTGGTGACACGCTGCTTTTTCACCTCGCCGGCGTCCCGCTGGCTTTGTAACAGACGTTGCCTTTGATCCTGGCGCATTGCATCGACGTCGTCGCGGCGCCGTTTAGCAGCAGCAGCAGGGTCGACCTCCATGGATTCCTCGTTGCCTTTTTCAGCGGGGCGTTATGCTCGGCAACCTTGTCCATGACTGCCGACTCGGGTGGGCTGATCGTTGGTTCAGCAGTCGGTGGCGTGTCGTTTTCCTTGTCGTTGCGCTTCAATGCAGCCGTTAGGGACTCGACCACTGGGTTGGAGGCGGCCCGCTCAGCTTCATCCTCGTCCATATGCAGCTTACTGTTTTCGCCGAGTGTTCCTCGTCCAGCCGCGTGGGCGTACGACTTCATTCATTCAGCCTCTTCGTACCCGTACATAAGCGTGACACTGGCTACACTTGGGCACCTTGCAGTCACGCCTAATGTGACCTGTGTTGCGGCAGCGGAGAAATATCGGCGCACGTCCAGGCACAACCCGATACGCATCTGATGGGGTAGGCGCTCGAGGCTTGCACCTTCTCGTAGAACCAGCCGCACAACTCGAGTAGTGGAGTCAGCGTTTTCAAACCCGCCGGTCTTCCATCTATCGCTCGAGACTTCTTTCATTTCGCCGCACTCAGCGAACGCCCGCCTCAGAGTTTCGTTGCTGACGTTGAAGGCGCACCAATGTACCTTCAGCCGCACTTTGTGCCTTTCAGGGTCGAAAACCACGCAAGCCTTCCCTTTAACAGTGATATGCCTGGCGTCGAGCAGCTTTTTCTTGGCCTCCTCGCTGCGGAAGTTTACTAACCAGACGTGCGACATCTGGTATGCTCCAATAGCGCGCCTGTTCGATGACGCCGGCTTCTTTCATCGGCTGGCGGAAATCTTCAATCCTGTAAGGACTTCCAGAGGTGTCGCAGTGAAAAACAACCATTGTTTTCAGTCCTTCTCCGGCAGGCAGGGGCGGCAGAACAATCCTGTAGTCTTTCTAACCGTCCAAAAATGATGTTCCGCGGTCAGCATCGGCCGTTATCACGGCTCGCGAAAAGCCAGCTATCCTGCATCCTTTCACGACCGTTGCGGGAAACAGAATACGAAACCACTAGGCTGTCGCCACATCTTTTTATTTATTTCCTGTTTCGACCGTTTACAATAGATTACAAACAGATTATGTTCTGCACTGCACTCTCAAGCATCGGGAGTGGACATGCGCTTCGCTTACAAGAGAAACTCAGAACCATTTCAAGTAACACAACTGTCTCATCAAACTGAGAACTTCATCTCCAAAACATAGCACCTTGTACACTTCACGCAGCTTAAATACGTTTTCTTCGAAGAAAACGCGGACCCACCGCGCATCTTCATCGCAGTGTCGTACAGCCATCCTCCTTCGCGACTGTGCAGGCCAAGAAGGAAGACTACATCGTATTTATAAAGATCCTGCTCAACGTCGAGGAATCGTATCCCATACGGCGTCAAGGGTAAGTCTTTCTTTATTGTCCGCTGGAGCACGACCCAAAAGAGCAGCGCATCCCAGTAATCAATAAAGACGTGTTCGATTGACTCTGGTTTGTGGCACAACAAGCAGTCAGCTCCCCGTGGTAAAAAAACAATCCCTTCTCCTCCATCCATGTTTTAACCGGCAACGTAGGTACCAGTGTGCAACTTGAAAAAAAAAAGTCTTCCCACCCGCTTGCCCCACCATTTTCCTTACCCTTTTTAAAGCTTTTCCTTCTTGGCCTTCACTGTATAAAGATCGGTACATTGGCTCGGTGAAGACCAGGTTAAACAAACATCTGAGCAATTACATTACGCGTGACATTTGAAAGGTATTCCAAACTGAAGCCAGCATTAAGAAACCGGAAAGCAGAGATCGCTTCTTTCAAAAATCGACTTGCTCTGTATCGCATCCCGTCGACAGCGGGAAAAAACATAATTCAACAAAGCCGAAGAAAGCCTCACTTGAGTGAAAGTCCGCAGGAAAGGGTCGCTTTGATCCCGAAGAAACAAATATTGACAATACTCGCCTCGGGTACAAATGTGCCAAGGAAAGACCCCTTTCTCTCAAACGTACAGATGGATTATCACGCTTAGTACTCTCTCATGAGGACTGCCAAACAAAAACTGCGAAGAGACGAGGCAACTATTGAATGATAAGTCGATAGCACGAAAGGACGTGCAACAAATACCACACCTTTGAAACCAAGTATACATTACCTATGTTTGCGCTCGCGAATAGACAGGTCCCTTCGCGGCCATTTCTGTGTTCTTCCATCTGTGACGGAGCAGATGGAAGTTGACGAAGACGACGCTCTTCAATGCACAGCGCGAGAGTGTGGTACTGTTTAACACGAGATGTGTTCGTCTGTGACGATAGCCTAAACGTTTATAACTAATGCTGATCATAAACATTTAGGCTGTCGCCGCAGCCGAGCACGCCTCGTGTTAAACTGCGTCACCCTCTCGCACTGTGCATTGCAGAGCGTCGTCTTCATCAACATCCATCTGCTCATCGTTGTCTTCTGCGTAAGCACAAATCCGTGCTTTCGCACTGATTCAAATGTAGTAAACATTCTCTGTAGTTTCGAAAATTTCAAAATTTGGCCCGGCCCACCCCTGAAATTTGACGTTGGCCGATTTGGACCATAATCTATGTTCAACCATAACAGAGCGTGCCCGACACGATGGCGACCTCCAAATTTGGCCCCGATCAATGCCAAAATGCTATCGCTTGACCTTTGGGTATAACCGCGATTAAAAGCTGCCCAACTGTTTTTATGCATCCCGATTCCGCAAAAAAAAAGCGCACACCTAGGCAATGCCCAGCCTGACTGGGCGATAGCACAAGAATCTCGTCGGGCTCGCCAAGCACAACCTAGCACGACCGCACATGCTCCATACACGAATCGACATTGATAAGTTGTGATGTTTCACGTCTCGTAGTTCAAATCTGACGCGCGCCACTAGTTCGCGGGGCGACCACGAGGTCTCCGAGGGCACCACCACGCTTGCCACATTAACGGTGGAACTCTGGTGCAGCTGTACGTGTTGCCAGACCAGCGGCACCGGCCCAAGCGTTACGACGCACATCAACTTGGAGAGAGACTTGTGTATTCGCGAAATGAGTGCTTCAAGATAATATTACGCAATTTGTCACTTACAGCATGAGCGCGAAGTTCTACAGGAATACGCCGATCACGACGACTGTAGCCCCGCGCTGAGTCTAACGCGACTTGAAGGTGATCCCTTCAGGCTTAACCTTCGGCGAATAAACTGCTCTAACGCGGTTTATTTTCGCAAAAAGGCTGCAGTGAATGCATGAACTTAGCTAGCCGAAGGATTCCTTCATTCTGCACCGTTATGTCTTTTTTTTTTGGCGCCCAAGTGACAGTGAACGCCACCAAATATTTGTTCGTCCGTTTCAGCTGGAACGTACGTTATAACCTTCAAATCACGCCAGACTGTACATAGCTGCTCACAAAGACCACTGCTCGTTGGCATGGCATAAAACGCGAGGTGGGCTGTCCTTGTCTTAAATATCAACTTTTTCTCTTGCTCATGAGTTGCAGTTTTACTCGTTTACTCACTACGATAGCCTGGGAAACGCTTCGCGTAGGACCGCCGCTTTTAGCTAATTATACACGCTTCCTCTGCCGTCATCATGCTTGATTTTAAGTATCTGTAACTATAAATACCATTTACATTGATTAAAATAGCCAAATTTGTTGTCTCCGACGCCGACGACTGCTGCCAACTGCCTTCAGCACTGCTCTGCCGACCTGGTCACATCAACACTTCAGCCTTATTTTACGCGCGTCCTGCGATTTAAGCAATCGTCACATTGAGGTCACTGTGGCCATAAATATGTCCGACAGCCATTTGCGTACGCTAAAACTTGTAAATGCGCTCTCCGAAGTCGCCGAAATCGTGCAGACGCATCCTGCGCACTGGCTATAGGCCTCGTCACGAAAGAGGTCAGTGGTCCCCCGTAGACTGAGATTTAAAAGACTATAGACACAAAATTTTTGCTTGAGTGTTTTCTTCTTTCAAACGACACGTTAGACATTGGTATACTCGAGCACCCCGTCGTATTCGCTGCGACCACTAAATAATTTATAATTCCATTTATTCTTGAAATTGTTTCGGTTTCTGTTTCATCAATCGAACGACGGCTGTGACGAGTAGTTGAGCTTCAGGTCACGTGAGGCAAAAAAAAAATGGACACACGATTACGATAGTCGGTAATGCGAAATTTGAGCGCAGCTGTTCTCGTGACATCTGCCGCCGCTGGCAGGTGGCGTGTTACGCAATCTTTGGGACCAAGTGGCAGCCACCTTCCGGTTGTCAATTTCTCCGCTCTCGCCGTGGCAAGTTGCCTTCGCTCTGCTATCACCTGCCAACACGTCACATGCCACACCTGTCACCTGTCATGTGGCGTGTTACGCCGACGACTACGACGTGGACCCTAATACCTGCGCTCTAAAAACGGTTAATACGCCGTTTGTTGTAATTCTAGCTCTTGAGACAGGCTGTAGCGAGTGAAAACTACGTATCAGCGTTTATAGTGAAGTTTTAACGCGATAGCGCTCAGGCTCCCGTTCTGCCGTCGTCGACGTCGTCGGCGCAGTGAGCAAAAGATCCCCGGAGAAGCAGCCTAGGTGGGCCACCTAGGTCACGTGACCACGTGGCATCATCACAACCTGCCCGCCCGATTGCGAGTAAACTGACCACCCGGTAGGTGGCAGTTAAATGAATGATTGGTTGCTCGGGAAGAGCAGCCTGGGCCGCACAAGCCCCACCGGTGGCAGCACCTGCCATCCCAGGGCAGTGGCGCATCGCTTACCGCTGCTCCACTGCGCCAGGAGTGATGTGAGGACTCCCAGAGATCTATGAATGTAAAGTCGAGAATGACCTATTCCGCATGTATGGGCATAAAACAAACTTAAGAAAACTACCAACATTTTATTTAGGCCCTGTTAGAGATGAGGGGTCCTTAAGTGAGCTGACTCTTTCAGCGCCGCAGGTCCCTTCTCCGAATGACGTTGTCGGACTTGGTTATGAAGGAAACTGTACAGGGGGTTTATTTTACATTATTTACAAGATTTTGGAACCCATTGGAGGGTGATGGGGGAAGGTCGGAGGATCTGAGAAGATCTGAGGATGATCGAGGATTCCTTTTTCACGGCACTCGTCGTCCGGTTTAAAAAGGGTCCGGTCCCTAGGATTCCCCAGGTTGGGCGTGGCCTAACTTGCGTTGTCGTACACACACACACACACACACGCACACACACACACACACACACACAAACACACACACACACGCACATAGGGACACGCCCCCGTCACATGCCTCGCCGGAGAAAGAGGGTGCCGCTGGACAATCGCCCCCACCAGAGAGAGCGTTGTCTTCGCGTCCGAACGACAGTTCTCACGCTCCAGCCGGACACGTCTTCCGGGAAGTCCGAATGGGCGAGGCGCCGGCGAGCAGGCACAGTTGAAGGGGTGAGTCACCCCTGCTCGGTTCTGGCGGTCGCTAACTGCCTCCGTGCCGCACGGTAGATCTTCCGGGAACAAGGTTTACAAACGGCAGTGGAATCCTCCGTCTCGAATCCAATAAATCACGCGAGGACCGGCCGTGGGAACCAAGATGCCTATCGCCGTGCAGGGACCCCGGCTGCAGGTGTCCTGGCCGAAACGCAGCTGAATCAGACCACTGGCTGTCGCCAGAAACCTTACAGCTCCTCCGCGGCCCGAAAAATCTCGAATGTCCAGCGTTGACGACCGCTGGGCAGGAAGAGATGAGATGGCGTCCGTGTTGGTCCCCTGGATTGCAATATCATCGCCCCCAAGGCAGAACCCAAAGCACCACCAACAAAGGAAAGCGCAGGTGGGACGTTCCAAACAGCAAAGCACTGCCCCACCCGCAAGCGCTCGGACTTCGCCAAAGAATCACCAGGCTTCTTCCATTGACAACAATACACTTTTAAAAAATTTGTGTTCAAATTTGGGTTAATGTTGTGCCGACTGAGCGCGAAACACCTCCTTTTGAAACTGCCACAGCCGGATTACTCGGAACAAAGTAAAAAAAAACACTCACACAGGAGGAGATTCCTCTTAGTTCTCCCGCTTACATCAGTCTGATCAAGCCATCAGCATTTCCGTGCAGTTTCCCCTTCTTATAACGCACCGAGAAATTGTACTGTTGGAGAGCCAGACTCCATCTGAGCAAGCTACCATTTTTGGGGGACATCTGTCGCAGCCCCGTTAAAGGACAATGGTCAGTCTCAAATACAAACTTTGCTCCGTACAGGTAACACGACAACTTCTGCGCTGCCCAAACTAAACACGCGCACTCTTTTTCGGAAGCGCTGTACGCTTCCTCTCTACTGGTCAGTTTGCGGCTGATGTACAGAACTGGGTGTTCTTCATGGTCGTAGCCAACTTGGCTTAAGACAGCACCCAGCCCTCTATCACTGGCATCACACTGGACTACGAACTCTTTCCCATAGTCAGCGGTCCTGAGCAAGGGTCGGGACACGAGTGCTTCCTTCAGGCTTTTGAAGGCGTTTTCTTTTTGGTTATCCCAACTTACGTTAGTAGGTGCTCCCTTTCGCAAGGCGTCAGTTAAGGGACTAGCCCGCTGTGAGTAGTTAGGAATATATCGCTGGTAGTACCCAACTAATCCCAAAAATGAGCGAATGTCCGTTTTCGTCCGTGGTTGCGGAAATGCTGCGATCGGGGCAGAAGAAGAAAGGGAATTTTAATGAAAGAAAGGCGGAGAGGTCGGCCGGTGGTAACAGGGCCCTGGCCTGCTACTCCACACAGGGGAAAGGGAAGAGGAGGAAAAGGAAAGTGTGAATGAAGGCTGATGATGGCATAATACAATGAGTTTCACGGGTGATGTCTATGCACACGCACACACACACACACACACACACACACACACACACAACACTGGCTGGCGCTCGCATCGCGGTTACTGGACACACATAAAACTCAAAACTGGTGTCTGCAACACAACACCGACACATGTCATTAACCATGTAGGTTGTGCACAGGCGGTCACAAACGAGTATCCAGGCCTGTTTCACACAAGAAGTTGAGCAGGGCTTTTGTCACACGCCACCAATCAGAACGTCTCGTCCTTGCGCCCAGAAGAGTTTCCTCAGAGAGAGGGCGAGAGTCCAGGTTTTTCACGGTCGCCTCCAATGTTGTTCTTTCAGAAGTATACTTCGGGCACGCGCAAAGAAGGTGTCCAATAGTCTCTGGTGTGTTGCACTGTACGCAATTTGGGTGACTTTCGATGCCGATCTTGTGAAGATAGTGTTTGGTGTAGGCAACGCCAAGCCGTAGCCGGTGGAGTAAAGTCCCATGACGTCGCACCACCACAGATGGGAAATGTAATCGTGAGCCAGCGTCAAGCTTACACACGCGGTCCTGTTGATGACTCGGATCATTCCAGTGCGACTGCATTGCCGCCTGCATTAAATGCGCCAACAAGGCTCCAATGTCTGATCTTGAAAAGGCTATCTCAATGAAAGCACCATCACTATGTGCCATCCGAGCCTCAGCGTCAGCACGCTCGTTTCCCGCTATGCCGCAATGGCTCGGTATCCATTGAAACTTTATGATATGGCCGCGGTGGAAAGCCTCGGCTAACAAAAGCACAATCTGTTGAACCAGCTGCTCGCATGCTCTTGGTTTTAGATAAGTTTGTACGACCTGTAATGCCGATCTCGAGTCGCAGAATATAGTCCATTGCTGCGCTGGCTGGTGACCAATATAAAGGACGGCTTCTCGTATGGCTGCCAATTCGGTTGCCGTAGAGGACGTTTTGTGCATGAGCCTGAAACGGTGACATGAGGCATTTCCTGGCACTATCACCGCTGCAGCTGAAGAAGTGGTCGTAACGGATCCGTCCACGAAAACATGCTGGGTGTTAGTATACATAGATGTAATGTATGACAGCGCCAGCTGTTTCAGTCCGACTGTTGGAATGTGCGTTTTCTTTGTTATCCCTGGGATTGTTGTCCGTATAGATGGTTTTGGTACTGCCCAAAGTGGCACCTCCGCAATCTGGTGTGGCGCGTAGTTCGAAGGCAGCGCATTGCGGTGCATCCAAAGGGCTCTGGAAAAGGCTGCATCTGGACGCACCGCACTAATGTTAGTCAGGGGGTGATGACGATGCCTGGTCAGATGCCGCAAATGCACACGAAGTGGCTCCTGTTGGAAATAAATTCGTGCTGGGCAGGCGCGGGCCTCATAAAATGTGCCCCATGTAGAAGTTTTACATGGCAAACCCAAGCATACTCTTAAAGCACGAGCCTGCGCGCTTTCAAGCACACGCAGGCCTGATAGTCTGACCCCCGAGAGAACGGGTGCACTGTATCTGAGAAGGCCGACTACCAGCGCCTGGTACACGTGTAGTAAAGATCGCTCAGAGGGACCCCAACATTTTCCTGCCATACACCGCACAATGCTTGCAAAGCTGTCGAGCTTTTTCTTGAGCACAGAAATGTGCTTCGTCCAGGACAGGTCACGGTCTATCGTAACACCTAAGAATTTGTGATGTGTTACGTATGGAACAATTTGCCCATCGATTGTGACCGGATACCACGCCATTATCTTGCGTGTGAAAGCCAATGTTACGCTTTTAGTTGGCGAAAGTTCAAGCCCCTGACGGCGCAAGTACGCAGACGTAATGGACACCGAACGCTGCAATCTTGCTTGCACTTGGGGACGCGTGACACTTGATGTCCAGATGCAAATATCGTCTGCGTAGGCGGATATTGAAACAGTCTTCGGTAGTTGTTTGAAAAGGCCAATGAGCACGAGATTGAACAACGTTGGACTGAGCACTCCTCCCTGAGGAACACCACAAGCAACATGATGATCTGCTGTGTCACCTTCAAGAGTCTCCATGTAGACTGTCCGGTTTGTCAAATAGCTTGCAATCCAATTGTGTAGACGTCCGCCTATACCACATTCTTCGAGTGCATTTAGTACTGCATCATGCTGAACATTATCGAATGCGCCCTTTATGTCGAGGAAAAGAGCAGCAGTCAACCTGTGACGGCGTTTTTCATGTTCTATCGTTGACACGAGATCAATTACACTTTCGATGGCAGACCGGCCTTTGCGGAAACCCGTCATTGTGGAAGGGTATAGCCCATGTTTTTCAAGGAACCATTCTAGACGGGTTAGCACCATACGCTCCATCGTCTTGTCAATACAACTTGCCAGAGCTACTGGTCTGTAGGATGTTAATGTGAGTGGCGATTTCCCTGGTTTGAGCAAGGCCACAATGTGGCTTCTTTTCCACTGCTGTGGTACAGTGGCAGAGGCCCAAGAGTGGTTGAACAATGTTAAGAGGGCTTCCATTACCTGTGGGCCTAGATGACGAAGCGCATTGTATGTTATTCCATCAGGTCCTGGGGATGAAGGATGCGTGCAAGCAGAAAGAGCTGCTTTCAGTTCTTGAATTGTGAAGGGGATGTCCAGTCGATCGTCCATCGTGGGGGGAGCACATCGATGCTGCCGAGGTAAAGAAGCGCTTCCGGCAATTCTCGAGCAGAAATCCTCCGCCACCTCTAGTTCTTGCCGTCTATCATGAAGTGCCAATGCACGGAAAGGGTGTTTCTGCTGGGGAAATGTCGGCAGTGCTCGAACAACGTGCCAGATTGTGGAGAGTGGTTTGCGGGGATCCAATCTGCTGCAAAATGACCGCCACCGTTGTTTGCCTAGGTTCTCCAAATAGCGCTGTATTTGCTTCTGGGCACGTCGAGAGGCCCGGAGATCCGAGACATCCTTTGTCCTCCGGTATTTTCTTTCTGCGCGCCGACGAATCGCCCGAAGCTGCGCGTAGATCACATCCACTGGTGCTGTGGAATTTGGCGCTGAGATATTGCGTGTTGCATCGTGCATGGCCCAAATAATACGCTGTTCCACATCTGTTGGATCAGCGAGTTTCCCACAGGTTTTTTCTAGAACAATGCGGAAAGCACTCCAGTCGGTGCAACGTATTTTGGCATTTGGAAGACGGTGAAACCACCGTAGCTGCACATACGTCGGTATGTGGTCACTTCCATAACTTTCAATATCAGCACACCACGTTGCGAACGATGACAGGCGCCTGGATACAAATGCAAGGTCCAGGCAGCTGCTGTAGGTAGTCCCGCGTAGAAATGTCGGCGTGCCATCATTGAGCAAAACGAGACCTGCATTGTTCATGAACGTGGCGATATCCCGTCCTCGAACGTTCGTAACGGCGCTTCCCCAGCCGTGGTGATGCGCATTGAAATCTCCTACTATTATATGGGGTTCCGAAACGCTGTCAAGTAGCGATTGTAGTCGTAGGGCATCAAATCGACCCCTTGGTGGTATGTAGCCACCTATAATAGAGATTGTGCGCCCATTCAAAGTCACAGTGATTGCTACATACTCGTTGCTACTGCCCCCAGGAATTTGATGCCGAACGTAAGTGAGGTCACGACGGACGCATAGTAGTACCTTGCTCAAATGCCCAGCCGCTTCAGAGAGGAAACTTTCATAACCGGACAGTCGAAAAGGAGATGTGATATTAGGCTCACATATTACAAGCACCGGAAATCGGTATTTGAAGATCCTCTGCCTGAGATCTGCTAGGCGGCCTCGCAGACCTCGAGCATTCCATTGTAATACTGCCGATCGAGAGATTCTCTCCTGCAGTGAGGGTGCTGACGACGGTAGAGCCATAATTTTGACTGCTATTAAAGGGTGGCAAGCACCGGTTCAATAGCGTCTAAAATTTGGACAGCAGCCTTAGCAATTGGCGTGTCCACTCCAGCAATTATCAGCCGTAAGGTGCCTATCAGCTGTTTCAGCATCGCCCTGATTTGATCATCTGTTGTCGACACAGCCGGCGGACGCACAGGCGGACGTGTCACAGAGCTTACAGTACGCGATGGTAGAA
Organism: Amblyomma americanum; assembly: GCF_052857255.1. Taxonomy (NCBI): domain Eukaryota; kingdom Metazoa; phylum Arthropoda; class Arachnida; order Ixodida; family Ixodidae; genus Amblyomma; species Amblyomma americanum. The sequence goes on from NC_135497.1 coordinate 407,433,360, forward strand.
GTGGCCACTCTGCGGGGTCCTCCTGGGGGGTTGTCAGTCTTGGCTCTTGCGGAGCTGGAGGCAGTGGCTTTTGCGCGGCAGAGCGGTCTCGGTCCTCCTGATGTGTTGACACGTCATTTACTGAGCTCAATTTCTTCTGCCGACTTCGTGTCCTCCTCCTGGAGCGACGTACTGCGATTGCTGCTTCTCGGTGAGTAGAATGGTCTCTCACCATTTTCTTCAAGATCTTCATCTCTGTTTTCACCTTCGGACATTCCCTAGATGTTGCCTCATGAGGACCTTTGCAGTTGGCACAAACTGGAGACTCAATCGTACATGTAGGTCCATCGTGCACGCCACCACAACGCGGACATGTTTTCGTGCTCGTACACGCAGCACTTACATGTCCAATCTTCTGGCATTTTCGGCACTGCACCGGTCGGGGCACATAAGGACGCACTGGGTGCCTCACAAAACCCACTTTCACATGCGATGGTAAAGTAGTACCCTCAAACACTAGTTTGACACACCGTGATTTGCCGAAACGATGGATGTCAGTTATGCGAACAGAACTTGATAGCAGTTGCACCAAGTCCATATCCTTGATCTGTATGTCCACGTCAGAAATCACACCAGCAGTAGTGTTAAGTCCATGAGCGAAGAACGAGCGGACTCGTATGTTGCCAAGAACAGACACGGTCTTCAACTTATCCAGGGTTGCCCGGCTAGAGACATCAACAGAGAGGATATTCCTTCTTGCGTTAATACGCACTTCTTTGACTTGGCCCGGAACCAGTCGTTCAAGAAGAAGAGTCAAAGTCTGCCTGTTGATGGAGTTGAGATTCTCTTCCTCAACAGGCATGTATGAAATTGTGTAAGTGAGAGATTGCTCACTTACATTGGCCTCGTTGGTTGTTTTCTTGCTCACACTGGATTGGTGAGGCATCTTCGCTGGCACAATGGACTTGTTAGCCCGCTTCGTACACACACTGGGCCCACACTCAGTCGGGGTTTTGGAAAGCTTCCTCTTCAGGCGCCGACTCACAATCTCGGTGTAGCCTCCGTCGAACTCCATGTCATCCGAGTCAGAGAAACTGGACGATCCCGGGAGCTCTGAGGGGAGATCCATACTGCACCCAGGCTGATCTGTGCAGTTCACACTGCTAGCCACAGAAGGCAGCAGAGGCGGCGGGTCATCCGCCATCGCCTGGGACGGCGAAGTTGCCTTGAAGGCTACAGAAGCACAAAGTATTTCAAAAAAAAACAGGAGCTCGATCAAGAGATGCTGCCGTTCGCGATCGGCGCAATCTTTAACTCGGATGGGCTCCTAGTTCCCTGGCCTACAACGTGGCCCAAGTACGTCACCTGTGCGCAACCAAATCTACACTTTTCTGCCTTCAGTGTCAGTCCAGCCTGTCGTAAACTGGAAAACACGGTCTTTAGGTGTTCTAGATGCTCTTGCCAGGTTTCCAAAAAAATTGCCACATCGTCTAAATAAGGGAGTGCAAAGCACTGCATGTCCTTCAGTACGATGTCCATGAGTTTCGAGAAGCTGTAGGGGGCATTCTTCAACCCAAAACTAAGCATTAAGGGTCGAAGGGTGCCCGCTGGGGAGATGAAAGCGGCATACCTGCTCGCGCTTTCTGAGAGGGGAACTTGCCAATATCCCCGTACGAGATCGAGGGTGGAAATGAATTTCGCGCCGCTCACCCTTTCTATCCTTTCCTCTATGTTGGGAATCGGGTATAGCTGATCCCTGGTAATTGCATTAAGCTTTCTATAATCCACGCAGGGACGAGGATCTTTCCCTGGGGCCTCAACAAGAATTAGCGGTGAGGTATAGTCACTTTCCGCTGGCTCTACAACCCCTAACTCCAACATGCGCTGAATTTCCGCGTCCATTATTTTTTTTTGCCGCGGTGATACCCTGTAGGGTTTCGACCGTACCGGCTCATCAGAGGTGAGCTCGATTTCGTGTGTGAGGAGGTGTGTCTTTCCCGGGCGACTGCTAAATAGGTCAGCGAATTCGCTCAACAACTGCTTTAGCGTGTCGACCTGGGTCCCGCTTAGGAAATCTGCATTCACGGAGTGAGCCAGAATGTTTTCCACGTTGTCACTAGCGTCCGCACCTCCCTTCCAACCCTGACTCTCGCTGTCCAGCTCTTCTGGTTCATTTAGAGTCAGATTGACGATCCCGCTGCGTTCCACGAACGGCTTCATCAGATTGCAATGATAGATTCTCACTTGCTTTCCCCTGCCTGGAACCCTTAGCGCGTAATTCGTCTCCGAAAGTTTTTGCAACACTTCTACTGGACCAACCCAAGGAACTTCCAGCTTGTTTTTTCTCGATGGCCGGAGGATCATCACGCGATCGCCCGCGGTGAAACCTCGAAGGCGAGCGTTTTGGTCATAATAGACCTTGGCGGCCTCCTGGGCAGCTTTCATATTTCGATTTACTAATTCCCTCGTGTTGTTAAGGCGGTCCAGTAGCTTAAGCACGTACTCAACCACTGTCTGGTTCTCTCCTGTCCCTTCCCACATTTCTCTCAGCATTCGGAGGGGAGAGCGGAGGGCTCTTCCGTACACGAGTTCTGCTGGCGTAAACCCCGTAGCTTCGTGGGGGACTGTTCGTAGAGCGAAAAGTGTGGCCGGCAGACTATCCTCCCAGTCTGCTTTATGCTCATAACAAAGAGCGCGTAGCACCCGCTTCAGCACCGAATGCCATTTCTCTACACTGTTGGACTGCGGATGATACACCGAGCTGTGCAACAGTTTTATTCCGCATCTTTCTAGGAATGTGGTCGTCAAGGCGCTTGTAAAGACCGTCGCCTGATCGGCTTGGATTTCGGCCGGAAATCCTATTCTCGCGAACACTAACAAAAGGGCATCAACTATTTCTGTGGAGCTCAAGTCCTTCAACGGAATTGCTTCGGGAAATTTTGTGGCGGGACATAGCATAGTAAGCAAGTACTTATAGCCTGATTTCGTTTTAGGCAAAGGGCCTACTGTGTCTATTACAAGCCGGCGGAAAGGTTCCGAGATCAATAGAACAATTTTTAGTGGAGCCTTCCATGTCTCTCCCGGCTTGCCCACGCGCTGGCACGCATCGCATGATTTTACGTAGCGTTCTGCATCTTTGAAACAACCCGGCCAATAATATTCCATTAATAGGCGCTCCTTTGTTTTATTGATTCCCAGATGTCCTGCCCAGCCATTTCCGTGGCAGAGACTCAGAATGTCCGCTCTGTATTTTTCGGGCACGACCAGCTGATCAAATGTTTTGCCTTTTCTGTCCTGGTAGTGTCGGTATAGTAAGCCTCCCTTCTCATGCATCATTATGTTGCGTCTCGCGATTCCCTCTTTAGCTGTAAGGTGCAGTCTTTCCAAAGTGGGATCCTGCTTCTGTTCTTTTGTTAGGTACTCCCTGTTCACCTGCAGAAGGCGATCAAAACTACGCGATGTTGGAGATAAAACGGATCCTTCAGCGTTTTCTGATTCCTCTGCCGACTTAGTGGTTGAAGTCCCTCGTCGCTCATTTGCTCGGTCAGCTGTCTGCCTTTCATTCCTCGTTGGTTCATTTCCCTCCTCATTTGATTGCAACGATATGCTGGCTGGTGCGTCTCTGGCTGCCTGAGGTTCGGGGATCTGACTTTGTTGAGATGCGAGCTGACGAGTTTTCGTTCTTGTCAAAGCTTGTATCACCCCGCTTCCGAGTTTCTGGCCTCTCTCGCGTAGCAATTGGTCTGATCGATTCTAGAAGAGGTAAGGATATTGAAGTGGCACGGCCTTCGAAACTGCGGCCTCAGTGATTAGCTCTCCAAACGGTCCACAAATTATCACTCTGGCTATGGGAAGGCATACACTGTGTTCTTCTATACTGCCTGTTTTATCCACGAGACTTCTCCCGTAAAATCGTCCACTGACACCTAAGACGGGTGGACAACGTCCATCGTCGCGGCGCTATCACGAAGCACCCTGCACGGTTTCCCGTTAACGTGCAGCTCGTGCAGGTATGGCTTAAGGAGCTCTAGATTCTCGGCGTTATCCTCGACGCACGAGAACACCAAACGTTGCTTTGTACACATGGCTGCAAAGTGCCCGACACCATTGCAGTTGTAGCAACGAAATGGCCTACTAGCCTCAAACTCTTTTTTCGCGGCTTTGTCTGCTCCCTGTCTCTTCGCCTGTTCCTGTACTCTATTCAAATCTTGGGAGATGTTTGTCATGTGTTGTTTATACTAGCTGTCCAGTGTTGCTTGCAAATGTTTGGTTCTGTTCTGTCTAAAACTCCTTTCATTTTTTAATTGATGACTAGGATTTGTGTTTTGGCTTGTGCAGGAAAAGTTTCAAGGAAGTGAAGTCTTGTGCAAATTTATGTGCAAGTCTTGGAAGGGGCAGTCATGTGTGCACCATGCATTTTTAAAAATCAATTTTTAGAAGCCCTGAGTAAAAACCTCCTTAATTCAATATTGCTTAATTTGCACTCTGAGTTAATTTGTAGATTCTTGTCCAGTTTCAAAGTTTACAGTGCAAATTATATTAGGTATTTCAGGTAGTCAGTGCACCTCCGCCCAAATAAGTTGTTGGCTTTGGTTGTAACCTCCGAGGTTCTTGGTGCGTCACCGCGCTTGCTTTGCGTTGACATCAGTTTTGGAGAACGCTAAGTACAGAAGTTGGCAACTGTATGGTTTCTATCAACAACTACCGTGCATATGGCCTACATGTTTCGTGGCTTCAGACTTGGCCGTTTCACCTTGCTTGCTTATTTTCTTCTGTCTGCAGCCGGCTGCAGTACAGGTATCTGTGTGCAGATTTCTTTTTTTTTTCAATGTGTTGGCAGAATTCTTGAGCTGCATTACCCTCGTTCAACTCTTCTATGCACCACGTGTCATCATATAGATGGTGGGGAGATAAGCTTTGCTTATGAAAGGTGATGAGTTTTGCTGATCACTCAAACATTGAAGGAGATGTGCTAAGGAGCATTACAGCATTGAAACCGGTGTAACTACAGTCATGCCCACTTATAATGGCCCCATTTATAACGAACACTTGCTTAGTAGGAACAAAGATGACGTGACCGTCGAAATTTGTGTTAGAGCTATGGTGCTCAATCTGATCCAAAACCCAAAATTCGCTTGCAGTGAAAGTGCAGGTGCGAGGAGCTTGCACTCCGCGGAACGCTGTGTGGTCTTCGTCGCGGTTCTACATGAGCATTGATACTGCTTTCACGTTTTGTGCAAAGACTATGAAAAGAGCGCAGGTTGTGTGGAGTGAAGACAAAAAAAAAAGCAAGTCTGCCGCTGGTGCGCAAAATTGCATCACCTTCTGTGCGCTTGACGACCTCATGGCAAAGGAGGAGCCGCAGTCTTGTGGGGTGTCAACTGTACCTCTCCTCCCCTTCAAATGCAGGACACCGCGATTATTTTATGGTAGGTCATAACAAGATTTTATCCAGCCTGAACAGGAGAAGAGGCATGATCTTAGCCTGCACTGGAGCGCGTTTGTCAGTTGCACCAGTTATCGCCTGCCCTGCATGCACTGATCACTGACTAGAAGCCAGATTAAACGTTACATGCTGAAAGAGATTGACCACCTGCGTCATCATATCTGCATGCTTGTATGGCTCTCGGCCAAGAGCAGACAGGCGGTTGTGCTTCGCGGACTTCAGGGCTGCATATAAAGGTGTATCCAGACGACGGACTACGGACCTGTTTTGGCCCGTGGACTAGTGGTCACGTGGGGTTTCGCTTCCGGTCTACGAGGTCTGCGCATGGTCTGCGGACCGAATTGTGCTTGAAATGCGAGGGCATTTTCTTCTGGTGGCGGACGACAGACTTTACAGCCTACTGCACACATCAAGTCTGGCAACAACATCACACTGGTCTTTTCCGGCTACTGGTGGCTACAGTGCTCCCGGCAGTGGAGGCGACTCCAGCGAAAGTAGTTTTACGTTCACTTTTAACATGTCAACGTGGTCGGACAACGCTACATTCTACTTTTTAGCCTTAGTTCAGCTTTACGTCTCGTTGACCCTTGGGCATTCGGAGGCGAGAGTGAGCGAAATTCGTCGCAACGTGGGCACTCTCGGCGTACACAGGTGTGGTTAGAAAAGAACATAAACTGACGCTGTCTATGTACCATAAGCGTATGCATGCTTATGTGTGCTAAACACAGGTATTTTTGGGGACTTTGTAGCATTTCCCACCTTTAGTTCAGCATATGCAAACATAGACGAGACGATAAGCTCAGCCTAGTGGCGCCATCTGGTTCTTAGGACGGGAAGTATTTCCGTCAACAAACCTACGCTCCTGTTAAGCTTAGAAGGGTGAGAATCATCACTCTAAATTAAAAAATAAAGCAAATCTTTCACTCATACGTCTTCTTATAGGTGAGGTGAGACCGAGCGAAAGGTGGGTGCCCCATTTATGGCCAGTGAACGCAACAAAAAGGCAGTAACAACGACGAATTGAGCCCGAAGCGAGCGGTCCTGCTTTGAAGCGCACCGCTATGTTTGTAGCCGGGGGAATGCAACTTCCTCCTTGCCGCGGCAGAAATCTGTCCCAGACCCACCAGGCTTTCCGCTGGGCATTTAGGCGAAATCTGCCGCAGCGGCGGATTCCGCTTGTCTCGCCGCCGAACGCCGAAGCGTGAGAAGAGTGTTCCTGCAAGGGGATCACAAAGCTTTGGCCCGCCTTGCTGCCTGCTCTTTTGGTCCGTCGTGTGGATGCTGTCGCTAGACAGGCCCGGCCGGGCCACGAGCGGTCGACACCACGTGACTGGTCCGCGGACCAGTCCGTGGCCCACCGTCTGGATACACCTTAAAGGGGTGGAGACACCAAACTTTTGGTTGGCGTGTTCTTTGCTTCACACGTTGCGTAAAGCCCCAGGACGAGCAGTACACGCTGCACAATTCATATAAGTGCAGTAAATAATTTTTTATTGTATTATTTATACTGAGCGATTTCAGTTTCGGTTTATGAGCGCCAGGGTGTGCTGTGACATTTTGATCAGGGAAGAGCAGCAACCCTGGTCACATGCGCCCCAAAAGTTGTGATGCATGTATTTCTGCGTCGTCTGCTCGTACACATGCTTTGCATAGCAGCGCCTTTCGAAATCATAAGCCGACGAGCTTGGTACTACGATATGCTAAGAAAAGCCAAGCGAGCGAGGAACGACACTGAGTCCTGAACCCAAGCGGCTCACTTTGGCCGTTCTCAATCGCCATGCCATGTATCCCTACGCGGTTTCAGCGTTCCATTTCACTTTGCCACGCCGACACCGATGCTCGGCGGACGTCTCTGTTGGTGGTCCGTAGCTGACCCTGGTCACATTACAGCGACACGATGCCTCACTTTTCCTACCGACCAATATCCGTCTCTGTCTTCACTTCTTGCCGCCCGCGCAGCCGCACTGCGAGACTGCTCAGGATCCCGTGGCTGCTGATCACGATATCTGCTGCTTGTTTAGCAGACGGTCCATGTATTCGCTAAATGAATGCTTCCGGACAGTTGTACAGGATTCAGCATTTACTGCACGGGTACGCAACTCCTCCAGGAATGCACCCATGACGACGACTGCATCTCGGCGCTAGTTTTGTTTACATATCTGCATCTGTATACAGGCAGCAATTGCACGTTAGTTCAGCAGGAATTGCAAGCTGCGTTCTACTTAGGCTGAGTGAGCTCATCTCTTTTGCGCTGGTTGCGGGTTTACTTGTTTGCGCAGTGCGATAACTTTGCAAGAATCGCCGAAGAATGCGAGCGCCTGCCTGGGGAATGCTCCATAGCCAGGTTGTTGACAACGCGTAGGACCGGTGTTTGACTCGTAGCTGCTTCACTCGGCCGCCGATATAAGGTGTTGGCTGGTGCATCAGCAACGGCATATACGTCGATCAGCACACCGACCGCTGATTCGCCAAAGCAGCGCCTCGCCGATGTGGCGCGTCGCCGTTCATAGTACGTCACGTTACTGTGTTGTGATGTCACTGCTCTTCACTGATATCGTTCCCAGGGCTCTACGTCACCACCTATAGCATTAGGGATGGGCCTTCATCATGAGAAAGAGTACTTAGGGGCTCTTTGGAGCTCAATTAAAATATAATTTAAGCGCTTGTTGCATCCAATACTTCGCTTTGCGTGGCCTTACATACAAAGGAAGCCCATAACAAGCTTACTATAGCCTCAAAATTTGATGTCCCAACCCCTTTAAGCTTCCAAAAAAGGCTTTTCTCTTGCACTGTGTCCGTGCTAGGCTCAGCAAGTTCCTCAGTGCTTTTTGTTTGGCCAGTAAATTGACTCTAGCTAAGACTAAATCTTGGACGATGTGGAACATTTCGTGTGCATGAAAACTAGCCACCTCTGCCGCTGCAGCCGTATGCAGCATTGGTGTGATCTTCCAAGAAAGGCTGTCGCCATTTGATTAGCGCATATTAAAGGTGGCATCCTGGCAAAACCTAAGCACCATAGACACAGCAGTGACCATTTTGGCTGTTACAGATTTTGCGTCTGGCTGATACATGCCCCATACTTAAAGTCACTTTTCATTATGGGATGGTCTAGGTCTGCATGCACAGTAATCCCCACTGATTGTCACGCGTGAAATTGTGCCAGCCATCATAAAAACTTGGCCGGGTCGATGGGGACTCAGATACTGCGTAATCAGCAAACCGTAAGAGTCTGCCTCGCGGCTGTCATCTAAATTATGGCCAGTCCACTTGCTTTGAATATCCGAATATAAGGAACGAATGGCGCTTGATGGTCGTGTTCGTTATAAGCGAGCTCGACTGTAATTCTGCCGATTGGCTATGGTGGTGACCATGACAAGCCTGCCCAAGATACTGCTTTACTGAATCATTAATGCCATGTCTTCAGCTCTGTTTTGTGTAGTGGTAGCAGCTCATAAGTGCAGTTGCACAAGTGTAGCTTTTGTGTCTTGTGGGTTTAAAAGCCCAAAAAATGCAAAAGCTACCACCTGACAGCTGCTGGTGCATATCTCTCATCCAGTGTGCATGCAAAGCCCCATCGCGGACAGTGCTCTAGAGAAAAACGGATTTTTTTTGTCTGAGACATGTCCTGGGATGCTGAAGTAGCACCTCTGTCACGTGGTAGCTTTTGTATTTTGCGGACTTTGTTTTAAGGCCGGTAAAAAAGCTACTGTATGCAGATGGTATCTTGGCAAACATTTTAACCGACTGTTTTTCAAGGCGATCTACAACTTCTTCATTGACACGTTATTCACAAAGCCAATATTTAAATGTTAGCTACTTTGTTTTCACTGAGTAAGTTTCCAGAGCAAAGAAAAATAGTTCCTGCTACGCCTTGCAACTCTCAACAGCACTGAATTTATTTCATTCGCCTAAAAGACTTCTTGCTTTCTAAAATCTTGGTTACTTTTACCTGGTACACCTGGTGTTTTGTGGTATATAGAATGCTCTGGCTAGTGCAAGGCTCTTGTGAGAATAGGCATGTTTTGTCTCCATGCCAATTTTAAAAGGCTTGATATTTCTTGCTCTGTGGACTGGTTCCTTCTGCTAGTGCTGCAAGGCCTTAAGGCGCCAAAATACTCCGACGTCATCGGCGCTCGGCCGACCGCCACCGGCGGTCGGCCACGTCAAGTCGGCAACGCCGCATCAGGCGCAAATTTGGCCCGCCTACAGTCCGAGTGCTCGGACACGACGCAGCCGCTGCATCTGGAGAAGCGCATGCGCAGAACGTCCGACACGCCCGCTGTCGTGGATTCGCAAAACAGCGCTGCCCATCCTCGAGACTGGCCCCGACGAAAGGAGGAACCGGTCCGGTCAGCCGACGGTGACCGGCGTGGCCCGCGTGAAATGCAGCCTGCTGCATTCGGCGCCGGGAGCCGTCGGACCGCACTGGAAGCCGCCGAACACACCGGCGGTCAGGCGCCGCCGGAGTGTAGATGGTCGCGTTTTGCCGACGTGACGTCGCCGTGCCGCGCGCGCGCGTTGCGTCGGAGTATAATCGCGCCTTTAGTGTGCCATTAACTCCTTAAGTAACCAACCGTTGTGACCAAAAATGGTATCACAATGGTCCTTGATTCTTTGCTACTAAAACTAAAAACTGCACCTATGAACTGTTTTAATGCAGTAAAACAAGCTTTATTGGTCGTACTGCAAACATTGCACCACCTTCTTTAAAAGTTGCCATTAATAGTAATACTGCAGACATAATGAGAATATATGTGCCAAGGCATGTTTGTCAAAAGCCAAAGAAAGCAAAGTTTATGGCTGCACTTATCTAAGGTTTAATTCATTTACATTTCTCAGACGAAGCAACTTGACACAGAAGAGAGTGTGATGAGTCCCCAGTTTCAAGGGCCTAAACTGATCAGAAAGGATGTCAAGCTGCAAGATGTAGTAAAATTGCAAAAAGAAAGGAAGGTAAATCTTGGCTATGTTCACTTTTGGTCACATGCATTACCACTCTGAGGGATGCATTCCTTTCATCCCAAGTCTGCATTGTGGATGTGGCTTCCACATGTTAGTATTCATCATGATCCTTAAGTGTTCGTAGCCCTATTTCACATTTTTTTTTGGTGCCCGTGCTAGCAATTTTTTTTGTTCCATTGTCCATTTGTTGCACTGTTTTGTTCCCATTTCTTCCATGCTTCATGGGTGTAGTGTACTGTATTTCACTTGAATGTAACGCTAGTGCTTTTATAAAATATAGAGGTGGAAAGTCACTCTTTGTGTTACAACTCAATATTATGAGGCAGCAAAGGCACATTGTCCTGTATTTATTCGCATATTAGTTGATGCGTCGTGCAGGTCGGCCCTCAAGTTCAGGAGGTGAAAAGGAAACAAAACAAAACAAAAAACCACTTTGAATGTCGTATTGGTCGACGAGTGGGAACTCCAAGCCACAAATATTTAACTAGGTGACAGGCACGATGCATCACACATCATAGCTGCGGTGAAGTAGTGAGAAACTCGTCACTGGAAATTGTGCATTTGCACTCGGAGTGCGAATTCGACGCATCGTTCCGGAGAAACAAGATAGAACATGCAAGACGTAAAGGCATGCATTTTGTTCTATTCGTGTTCGACAGACACCCTCAGTGTTGACAGTGTCCCTGATGTCGCATACGAACAGCAGTAATCGGCTTCGGGTGCATGGAAAGCTTTTTTCGCAATTGCACATGAAAAGGCACACTGTTGCTGCTTTCCTTGGTATTGGTATCTGACGCACTTTTTGGCAAAATTGGACTCGCGCACTGCCGCACAAATTTCCAACAGCTCCGTGTGTACAACTCGTTTAAATGCTGCCGAGAATGAATGACCGCCGATGCTTGGAGGCATTGCTCGCTGTGTGGTTGAGCGACTGGGAGAAGCTTCGTTTTTATGATGCGGCCTCGAAAGCGCATGGTCGACATGATAATGAGGCGGCTCTTCCTACCATTTTATTCTGTGAATCTTTTGTGCACCTCTCTTGAAGACGAAAGGCATGCGAAACCTTTGCACAGTTAGGTGGTAGCAGCAGCACTACCATGTTTATGTTGGAAGGCAACCTTACCTTCCTTTGAAGTCGAGCTACAGGAAAGCCATTTTTTGCGGCACTTTTGTTTGTAAACGTCTACCCAACTTCTTTTACACTGTGGTCTTGCTGGTCATGTTACGTTCGGCTACGTTTTCTTTTTCCTGTTTCATGTCCGCAAAAGCAAACCTTGCTTTACGATGGTGATCGCATTACATTCGGGTAAATATGGCATCTGGCATCTTGGGTGTACATGTTCATGGTTGTTATACTTGTCTTCTATTTTGTTTATTTTTCAGAGAGAAGGGCGGTGCTTATGGAGTGGGTGTTGCTGTTCGCCCCGCTGGATGTCTCAGCTTCTACTCGTATAGGTAAGCCCATGAGCTGGTGCACTCCTTCCTCTGGTTTCGTTGTGTGCACATTTCGTATGCATATTCTTCCATCTTTTTTCTCTTGCTGGCATCCACCAATTTTTGTCCACTGTGAAACAGATTTTGCAGCAGAATTTGAATTTCGGATTACAGATGTTCAGGTACTGTCTTGGACCTGAAAGAGTTGTGTTAGTGAGCTACCTTAAACAGTATAAGCTCTTGAATGTTTTTTAGTTTCTTGATGCAAAACACTCATGTGACACCTCTCGATGAAACATGGAACTTCATGACAGAGAAGCTGCAAATTTTTTGGGAGGCAACCTAAATGTTATCATATTAATAAACCTGTGTATTTTCATTTTATTTAAAATTACCTTGTCAACTATACAATAGGTTTTTCCGTCTCTTGTGCCTATCTTCCTTGCGTTGCTTTTAATGCGATAGCATTAGGAAAGCCATGAACATGAAAACTGTCTCCGCCTGCCTACCGTCTCCTCTCTCCCCCTCCTCCTATAGGGGAGAGGAGGAAGACGCTGGTTCAAGAATGACTCTGCAAAATTGAAAATGACGTGGACAACAGCAGGCATATGTGCAAAATACAACAGCCTCCCGGAGAACTGTCTGTGTAAAAATGAGGCTTGCAAGAGACATTCCTTCTCCACATTGCTCGGCTTAGGCTGACAAAACTTTATTGCGCGTAAGTGTAGGGGATTAAGGCAAGTTAGCTAGCATGCCACAGGCCGTGGAGACCTTTGGTGATGCCGGCCCATTCGACGGCCTTGGACTGAATGTCGGGGTCATCGCTGGACCTTAGCTTATCCCATGCTCCTTTGGAGGGATCAGGCAAGAGTTTGGGGGAGGCTTACGGACTTGGCACACCCATATCATATGGTCGAAGTTATCTTTCTCAACACAAAAGCGGCAGGAGGGATTGATATCCTGTTCGTGTTCGTTCCGGATAACAACGTCATTCCTCCACTCACTAATATAATTTCTTCTCCAGCAATCAGTGATGCTGTCATAAACACTGATGGCATCCTAAATCTTGTATTAAACCTCGACGTTAAGAAATGTACCGGCCCAGATGGAATACATAATGCGTTCCTGGTTCGTTACTCCATGTGGTCTTCGAAATATCTGACCATCATATTCAACAAGTCCTTATCATCCGCTACAGTTCCTTCTTCTTGGAAATTAGCCAAAGTGCTCCCTCTTTTCAAATCTGGTGATAGACAGTGCTTGTCGAACTATAGACCGATTTCATTGACATCACAGTCATGCAAAATGTTGGAACACATCATTCATAAACACATCATGCTTTTTCTTGAATCCAATAATTTGCTATCTAACTTTCAGCATGGGTTTAGGCGCGGTTTTAGTACGGTAACACAATTAACAGAATTTGCTCATGATATATTACATAACCTCGATGTCGGTAACCAAGTTGATGCCATTTTTATAGACTTCTCGAAAGCATTCGATACTGTTCTACATTCCAAGCTTCTTGCTAAACTAAATGCTATACTAAACAATCCTCACTTGGTTGATTGGATTTCTAGCTTTCTCTCATCTCGTTCCCAGTTCGTATCCTATAATTCTTCTCATTCTACTGCTGTTGATGTAACGTCAGGTGTGCCTCAAGGCTCCGTCCTTGGACCACTACTCTTTTTAATATATATAAATGACTTGCCACATAACATTTCTTCTAACATTCGTCTTTACGCTGATGACTGCGTTTTATACGAAGTAATTAATGGCCCTAATGATCATCGTCACCTCCAAGAGTCATTTGCTATGTTTTGTAGTTGGTGTAGTACCTGGCAAATGAGAATTAATTTCGACAAAACCGTCCTCATGTCCTTTTGTAACAAATCTTCCGTTTCCCATTTTAGTTACTCTTTCAATGGCCGTGTGGTGGATAGGGTCTCGCAGTACAAATATCTTGGTGTCATATTCACGCATAACATGTCTTGGTCTAAACACATTGATTACGTATGTAATAAAGCACTAAAAAAACTAGGTTATCTACGACGCACGCTACCCAATTCACCAAAAGACACAAAGCTACTGTTGTATAAATCTCTAATCCGCCCTGTTCTTGATTACGCAGCTGTAGTGTGGAACCCGTACAAGCAATTCGAAATTAACATGTTAGAAGCAGTCCAGAAGAAAGCTGTGCGTTTTATATGTCATCGTTATGATCGCGATTTCTCACCTTCTTCTACACTTCTCTCATTGAATTTAACCACGCTGTCTGTCCGTCGCCACACTGAATCATTAAAATTTTTACATTGTGTCGTCAATTCCTCAGTAAGGCTGTCAGCTAACCACTACATTAACTTTGCACCATTATCATCTACAAGAAGTCATCACGAGCTTAATTTGTTACCGTATTTTGCGCATGCTAATTTGTTCAAATTCAGTTTTTTTCCCCGTTCAATAGAAGCCTGGAATTCTCTACCCGGGTCCATTCGTTCTTGTCCATTTCAAAACTTTGTTACTGCCATTGAAGACGCATAATAGCTGTGTATTCTTACCCTGTCGTTAACAGTTCCTTTCTTGTTTGATATTTCATTTGTGATTTTAACTTTTTGTAGTGCTCACTTTGTACATTTTGCTGCATTTTTGTTTCCTTGCATTTTTGTGTTTTCCCACTCCTGCCATAGCGCATATAATTGCGCTGCAGTATGTATAAATAAATAAATAAATAAATAAAATTTGTGAATTTAGATATGTAGTTTGGGTTGGGGAGGGTCCCCGTCTGTAGTAGTCGCCACATGGCCTGTTGTCTGGTCAGTGTTTTATGGGGTGCTGGGAGTGTTCTTTTTAATGCTTTGTAATGTGCTGTGAGCTCTTAGTATGATATGAGTGGCTCATTGAATGGTTCCGATTCTTGACTTTTGCGCCACCGCTCGGTCGGCTAATTCTCGAGCGTGTTGGTGGGAGCCTCATTTCCCGGATTCCCCACGTGAACAGGGGTCCATATGAGTTCAATATCTTTCAAGTGACAAGAGTCTCTTATTTCTGTGAGTATTTGAGCGGCGGGACCGGTGACCCTACCTCTAGCGAAGTTGCTGATCGCCAACGTCGAGTCGCTTACTATGGTAGTGGCGTCTGTAAAGGCAATGGCCGGGGCGATGGCAGCCTCCTCCGTGACCAGCGGTCTAGAGGTGGAAACTTTCTCCACCATAGCCAGTCTTGCTGGTTGATTGCTGGGGTGTGTTACTCCGCATACAGAGTACTTGTTCTGGTTCTCCGTGTCTTCTGCGGCATCGACGTAGAGGACATCCTGCAGTCGGTTCAGGTTCTTGTGCAGGCTCTTCGCTCTGCTTCTTTTCGGCCTTGGAGTGCGTGAGGGTTCATATTTCGGGGGAGAGGTTTGACGGTGATCCTCTTTCGGATGTTGCTTGGGATAACTTGGGGGGGATCTTGTAAGGGTTGACCTTCAATCCCCAGCCTGTCGAGTATTCTCCTGCCGGCGAGGTTGCTAGACAGGCGCCTTATTTGGGCAGTTTGTTGAGCTTCCTTCAGTTCCTCGTAGGTATTGTGGACCCCGAATTTAAGAAGCTCCTCGTTGGGAGTCGAGTGAGGCACGCCCATGGCTGTTTAATAAGCCATTCTGGTGATGACGTCGACTCTTTCCACCTCGTCCCTTCTGAGTCTTAGGTACGGGACCGAGTATGTAATTTTGCTTATGATGAAGGCTGTTAGCTTGAAGAGGTCGTGTTCTTTCATGCCTCTTTTTCTAGTAGTAATTCTGTATATTAGTCTGGCAGTTTGGTGGACTGCTCATTTAAATTTATTTATCATGGAGGCGTTGCCCGAGTCCGTTTGCAGCCTGATCCCCAGGATCCTAATCTCCTGGACCTCTGATTTCCATGCCTTGTATAATGACTGTCGTCAAGGGCACGTTTAATTTATTTTTGTGGAAGTCCATAAGCTCCGATTTTTCAGGGGAGCGTTCGAGGCCTGCTTTCCTGGCCTTGGACGCACAGCCTGGGTCTCACAAGCCCAGCCTATGGCTGTGTTTGAAACAGCTACATGCTGATGCTGTGGCGCATTGTTTAATCACTGCACCACTGCGGGGGCAGTGGTATGAGGACTCCTCGCAATCTGTTAACGTTACACGGTTTGCGTAGTTACCACAGGCGGAGCTAACAAAGAACCAGAGATGACAAAGGAGCGCAGAAAGGAACCACTAGAGAAAAAGATGACTTTCTTTGTATATCAGATGCAGATTTGGAATAGAATGTTTTAGGTTGGCGATGAAAAGAATGTGATTGCATTTCCTCCGCATCAGTCCTGTTGATCGCCTCTAAATTTTCTCAGTCGCTGTTCTTGCTTTCTGGGGTTGTGGTCTATCCAGGTTGTGCCCCCCCCCCCTATAATTTTTGGTTTGGTTTATGGGGGTTTAACGTTCCAAAGCAACTCAGGCTATGAGAGACGCCGTAGTGAAGGACTCCGGAAATTTCGACCACCTGGGGTTCTTTAACGTGCACTGACATCGCACAGCACACGGGATTCTAGAATTTCGCCATCATCGAAATTCGACCGCCGTGGCCGGGATCGAACCCGCGTCTTTCGGGCCAGCAGCCGAGCGCCATACCCCCATAATTTTTAGTTTTTTCCTCCTCATCCAACCCCTCCCCAGGCCTGCCCTGCCTCGGTGGGTTAGGCAACGTTTTTTTGGAGCAGGCTATTGTAGAGAAGTGCCACGTGTTTGGGGTTTTGTCCCGCACTTTTGTTGTGAGGTCTCGCCCCCTATGCAATCATGTCCTTTGTTGCCCTCCGCATTTCTGCACCTCATTGTATGAAATAAATCTTCAGTTGCAAGTCAGCGTTCTTACATACGTGTGTCTTTCACTGTGTTCAGTCTCTCCCGTGAACTCTTCGCTTTCCTTTCGAGACGAGACCTAGCTTCAGAGTTTGTGCGTCGTTCCTTTTGATCGAATTTCTTTACCGCGAGGACGTGGCAGCAGGAAAAGCGCAGGCTGGGCAGATCGCTTGGTAGAAGTCGGTATGTGCGATGACAGTGAAACTAGCCAGGGATGTGGCAGGCAAGCGATTCTACTTCCGGGGTCTGATACATTGAGTGCACTGATGGTGGCCCCAATGATGCACGGCCCAAGACCGCTGGCATCTGTGACACCACATCTGCCCCACGGCTATCACCTGCAGCCCGGTACTGTTCCTTGCGATCCCTGTGCTCTCCCAAACCCTTTCTTTGTCTGTGTGGCTCGATCTCTGCATCTCATCTTGTCCTTAGTTTAGTTTCGTTCAGTCGCATCACATTTATGCATCTTTTTTTAATCATTACACCGGTATTACTCATAGGTTAGTTTCACCATACCTTCTTTTTCCTTATCTATGCGACTTGGTAAGTTGTTAGTCGTCTATGCTCCACTGCCTTGCCTTTTGGAAATTACGTTGTTACTCTTTAGCACTATATGTGATACAGTCGAGCCCACTTATAATGGCTGCAGATGTAACGAACACTCGCTTATTATCAATAGGTGCGGTGCTACCTTAAAAATATGCAATAGGGCAATGGCAATTCATCTCAGATACAACGAAAAACTTTAGTCCCACCACTCAGCTTAGCTAACAAGGAGATGCCGCAAAATCCTCCCCGAAGTTGAAGAGGTTGCGTTTTCACGAACCGCGGAAAATCAAACTGTCTCTCAATCCTCGTGACTCCACCCCAGATAAACATGTCGGCCTAAAAATGCGATAAAATGGCGGTATTGAAACAGTAATTGCCAGCCAAGCCCGCGCCGATGGCCTACAAGCGCGGTCATTGCCTGCGTGTTCGCCAGCTCGGCAAAGCATTCCAAGTGGAAGAAGTGCAGTGCGAGTGTAAAAGGGGGATTGCCGAATGCGAAGCTACTGACCATGGTTGTGGATCAACTAACAGCAGTGATTTGAGAACTTTGAATGTCTCGCTGTCCAGATGTTTCCTCGGGTGACTACGTTCCTGTGGACCACAAAATCGCAGAGCCGCGTGCTCTGATGAACCTGTTGAACGCCAAGTACAGGGAGTCCCCTACCAACAGGAATCTGATTTATGTGGCCGACTTGCCGCCAGCTTCCGTGGACGCTTCAACCACAATTAGATATATCCCATCCCTAAAGTTGATAGTTGGCAGCAAGGGTCTTGGCAAGGATAAAATAACCACCCTGGAGAGCCTAGAAAGAGCTGCAGTAGGCACTGCTTTGCACAAGTAGGTGCGCATAATGCAGTGTTATAAGAAATGAATGCCACTTTTGACGGCCTTAGTATTTTTGATGACTGTTATACAGAGAGTCCACTTACAACGAATAACAGATATAGCGAATGGAATCCGCGTGACCTCCAGGTTCGTTATAAGTGGGCTTGACTGTAGTCATTTGTTACAACTTGATTAAATATAACGTTTTTAGTGTGCTAGCACTAAATAGGTCACTAACGAAAAAGCTGTGATGTGCGGACGAAGCCTCGAAGCAACTTGAGTAAACTGGGAGGAGCATCGTGCCAGCTGCAGCCAATGGGAGGAAGCTCAGATAAGCTTGGAAGAGTGTCACTCCAGCTGCAGCTTACTGGAGAGAGGGCATGAAGATGAAGAGTGAGAAACAGGGTTGCTAGCACATGCAGATGCCAGAAATAAGCTAAGGATGAAGTCGCCGAATGAATGTGCACTGAAGCAAATCATGGGTGCTTCCAATCCTTTGGCCGGTTATGAAGCGGAATGACGTACATGGTGAGTTGAGCACCAGTGCAAAAGAAGAGAGTGCCAATGTGAGTCAACTGATTCAGTGGATATAAAGAGGCGGCAAGCCAAGGCAGAGTGGCAAAGACAGTACCAACTTGCTAAATGGGATGCAGAGACAGTTCTAGAGGAAGAAAGAAGGGGTGAATGATGAAGTCGCAGGAGGAGCGTGCAGTATAGAGACATGTACAAGTGTATTTAGAGACCGCCAAACATGGGGAACGGTGACTCAAACCTCGAGTAGCTCATGCGGCTTATCGCAAGAGGAAAGCCAAGGAATGACTCCAAGAATGTTTGGATGCTACTCGAATTTTCAAGCTTATAAAAAGCTAAACAGAGATAAACAAAGCTAAACAAGGGCAAACATGCTGGCAAACCAATTCACATTTAACTGAACCAGATAAATTGGGGGCCATTTTTTTGTAGTTCAATCTGCTGCGTGTGCCCCATGCCTCTGGTCAGTGGCTAATCGGGCATTACCCCTAGCACCGTTCAGCAGTTTCGATCTCCCATGTTCTACACATAGAGTAGAGCAATTTGTCAGTCTTCCCCCTCCAAAGTTGTGGAGTGTGCAGTGTTGGGCAGATCAGCCCGATTAACTATCGCACTGTATATTCTACTGGCACTCTCTTCTAATTTGCTTCTTAGGGCTTTGTGAGAATTTTTTTGCACTCTTCACAGAATCTCCCGGCACAGTTCATTTTAGCCGCTGCCATATGTACCAGACTGATCCGGCTCTACCAGTGATCGGCTACAGCATGACCATGGTCTCTGTGTTATTTTTTGCAGCCAATCTACTGAGGACTTCGAAGTGCTAAGCAGGATCCATGCGGCTCGACACAGCGGAAAGCAGACGCAGTGAACAGTAGTTTGCACCTAGTGAGGCTCAGTAATTCGACACATATCTGTAATAAGGAAAAGTAACTCGAATGTTAACAGTGCCTTTTGTGAGGGCGAGGGTGAGGGTTACAACGAACAGAGGGTGAGGGAGGGCCAAGGATTTAGTGACGAAGGTGAGGGAGGAAAGGCAAAAATAAGGGCATTTGCCCGCCGCTGGCATCTACTAGTACAAGAAACATCTTTCCCTTGAAGTGTCCTGCATAGCCCAGGTACATGGGTTCCCAGTATTTACTTTGCTCAGACAGAGTACTGATTCTGCCTTTTGTAGCATATCAGAAATCTTCAGGCACTGTGCACATCGTCGAGCACAGTCTTCTGTCTCAGCATGCACCCTAGACCACCAGACCAATGGCCTTGCCATGCTTTGCATGATAACCATCCCCTGGTGGGTCTCATATTGGAGGTCGAAGATATGATTCTGTGCAGGAGGTGGCATGATGACCGGGATGTCTTCTGGCTATCCTCCTTTCACCCACTGCAGCACTTGGCTTAGAGTTTGTTCACTGCTAGTGAGGGTACTGTTGCAGTTGCTTGACTGCCACTGTCAGCTCTTCCAGCCGTGAGAATGAGATGAACAGCTTTGGCAGCTCTGGTGTATCTTTGTATATAGCATGCTCAGTGGCAAGCTGCTTGTAGCATTTGCTTTCCCACTTAGGCGTTGTTGTAACTTGTAGCGGCTCAGTGATATACGTGTAAGCTTCAAGAGGGAGTGCCGAGCATTGGTGCCTTGAAGCCGCCATGAGTGGAATGTCCTTGTCTCATCGAAAGATGCCCACTAGCAACTTGCACTCAAGGATCAGGACAAAGAGTGAGCTTAGCAGACATTCTCTGAAGTGCATAATACCAGAAATTACAGCTAGTAATTCCTTTCCCAGCTGCGAGCAGTTTCACTTCAGTGATGTGAAGGCAAGATAACCGTTGGTCCTTTAAGGGTATTTTATTTATTTATTTATATAAATACCCTAAAGGCCCAAGTGGGCATTACATAGGGGGGGAGGGCATGAAAACAACACAATACAGATTATTGGCACACAGTAGTTAACAAATACAAAGAATAACTATATATACAAATTGCAAGTACACATCACTGCAGTCGCTGAAAGATACATAGGTTGAGCGTATGAGACTTAATGCTTCAACAATACTGAAAATATCACGGTGAATTTTGTAGGCCAAGGTGCGATGAAAGTTTTGTTTGGAAATGTGATAACTCAGTTTCAGAAACTATGTCAGCCGGTAACGAGTTCCACTCTGCCATAGATAATAGTAAGGGTGATGTTTGATATTTCAGTGTTCGTGCGAAGATGGGTTGCACTTTGTGGGAATGATCAGACCGGGATGAAACATGATGGGCAGGGGCGATGCGATCAGCTGTGAACGGGGAGCCATCGTAGTACAAGGAATGAAAAAACGATAAACGAGAGAACGGAGCGGATTCCAAGGGAAGGCAAGTGTAGCAGGGGCGGCAGAAAGTTAAGTGGGCGGACGAGATTAAGAAGTTTGCGGGCATCCGGCGGGTGCAGCTGGAAAAGGACAGGCTTAATTGGAGAGACATGGGAGAGGCCTTTACCCTGCAGTGGGCGTAGTGAGGCTGATGATGATGATGATGATGGTGATGGTGTGAGGATTCAGTCAGTTGTAAAAGCACTGCACCAAAATTATGTGGTGACATATAGCAAGCTCCCAAGTTCTTTTATGGGTCATATTGCAGCAACACTTTTGCTTTCGGGATGACGTCTTTGGTCTTGACGAAAGCTTTTTGTTCCTCATCTGTCCACCTCCAGCAGCTGTTCTTGTGTAGCAGTGGATATAAGGATGCCATGAGTATGGATAGGGTTAGGAGAAATTTTCCACAATGCAAGAGGAGTCCAGTGCAGGATTTTACTCTGCTCACAGACTCCTTGGGCTTGGATGCTTGAATGATGGCTTCTGTGTTTTTCTTCAATGCGTGGAGTGCAGCTGCATTGACCTTAAAGACTAAAGTTAACAAGAGACTGTCTGGACTACTCGCAGATCTTCTGTGTGAGTTTCACCCCTAATTCTTAGATCCTTTGGAGAACTTGGGGCGCTGGTTTCAGAGACGCTCAGTGTCTCTGCCTATCGCTGAAGTGTTGTCCGCACACGTATATATGCTAGGAATGTCGTGAAGGGCTTCCTTCATTCCTTGACCCCGCAGGGGGGTGTCTGCAGGTTTCAGGCGTTGGTGAGTGGCGACACCACGGGTTCCCGAGCATCCGCAGGGATATCCCCGCAAGGGGATGGTGGTGAACAGTGCATCACCACGGACCCGAGCACCCGTGCCTAGCCGTGCATGGCATCGCCGTGTCCGGGGAAAAGGGGGTCCTGGTGGTTGAGCCGATGCCGAGCGTTTGGACCCTTAAGGCCCCTCAGCAGAGGCAACACACCACTTTGGCCCTAGCTTCCTGTAGACGGCACCTCCGGCCTGACCTGACTTGGGGGGGGGGGGATGCGGCAGTCGCCTTTTCCTATTTTCCCCTCCATCTTACACTTTCCTATCTCTTTCTCACAACTCTCCTGTCTCCTACTCACTTCTTGGTTTTCCCTTTTTCCTGGCAGCGAGGGTTAACCTTGTGTGACCAATTACCCTGAGTTGCATCATATTTGGTTATAGTTGAGGTGTACAGCTGGCGTGGGCAGGACTTGCTTTCAAGTTCCTGTCCCTTCCCTTTGTTGGACTTGGTGGTGGGTGGTTGGCACCATGACCGAAAAACAAATTTTTTTATGGCTCCCCTACTTTCGAAACCAGATCGCTCTCTCAAAAGAGGGCGGAACGAGGCAGACGAATTCTTTTAGAAAAGAAAAGTAACTTTTCCCAAATATCACGGGATCCACAGTGAAGAACAAGATAAGCAGGCAAGAATAATATCTCCCTTCATTGTGTCAAAGTGCTTGACAGAAACCTTAGGCATTAGCTGTAAGCTCTCAAAAATGGCCAGCGACGATTTATTGCTCGAACTGTGCGACAATGTCCAACACTCCGAGCTCTCCAACCTAACGTCCATAGGGGAAATCCCTGTCTCCGTGACTTCTCACCGCTCACTTAACACTGTCCGAGGCGTAATATCCGAAAATGATTTTGTTCACATCACTGAAAAAGAAATGCTCGAAGGGCTCACCGACCAAGACTTCATAGATGTGCACCGAATCAAAATCCGGAAGGACAATAAGGAAAGACACAAAACACTTGATCCTCACGTTCAACACCAGCACATTGCCCGACAAAATCGACGTGGGATATTTGAAAGTCAATGTAAGACCATACATACCCAACCCTCGCAGATGTTTCAATTGTCAAAGGTTCGGCCACGGCTCACAGAGCGACCGGGGTCACAAAACTTGCGCAAAATGTGCTTCAAATGATCACCAATCTGATGGATGTGACGCAGCCCCACGCTGTGCAAACTGCGAAGGAGACCATGCTGCATACTCCAGGGCATGTCCGTCCTGGAAGAAAGAAAAAGAGATAATCACCATAAAGACAAAGGAAAGCATTTCATTTAAAGAAGCGAGAAGGCGTTTTGCGCTTACAAACACATTCTCCTTCACAGCAAAACAAAACTTCGCTGATGTGGTGCGCAGGGGCGTAGCACCACACAGCACTCCGGCACCTGCCAAGGCCGATTTCACAGAGCCTATGGCAGGGCCATCCACGCCCCAGGCAGGGTCAGCGAAAGCTGCCCTGTCATTGCCAAAGCAGGGAGCGCCGGTTCATGGGTCAGCATCCCGCACGACCTCCCCCCATCGGGAGAGGCCTGAAACTAACACAACCGCAGCTGTGCGGTCCTCCAGCACCTCTGGCAAGGTGATGGATATAACCCGCAGTCCACCCGCTTTACAGTGGCAGAATAGCTCTCCTGAGTGAAAAAAAGACAGGCCCCTCATAACGGGCCCACCACATAATTAAATCCCCTTTCATTTACTCTCAAAAACATAGACATGGCTTTTTTAATTCAGTGGAATTACAGAGGACTTATGCTGAATTACGGGGACATAACACATATTTTAGGGTCAATGTTACAAATAGTTTTATGTCTTCAGGAGACTAATCTTGGTCCACAACATGTGCATATCCTAAAACATTATAAAACTTTTAGATGCGATCGAGAGCAGGCAAATCGACTCGGGAAGCGTCGCGATTGTCGTTCAAAGCGGCGTCCCTGCCCAAGAAATCAAGCTCAAAAAAAAACTTGAGGCGGTAGCAGTCAGCATCGTCAGGTACAAAACACTAATAATCTGTTCCGTATACATTCCTCCACACTTTACATTAAGAGTCCATGACCTACAAGAACTGATAGATGAACTTCCAGAGCCATGTCTGGTAGTTGGGGATTTTAACGCTCACTCCCCTTTTTGGGGAAGCGAGCGCTGCGACTCTAGGGGACAAACAATCGAAGATTTTATTCTCACAAACAATATATGTCTTTTAAACACGGAAAAGGCCACATACTGCTCTCAAACCTCAGGCAATATGAGCTGTTTAGATTTGTCTTCTAGTTCACCATTTGTTTTTAACGATTTTAGATGGTATGTTATCGACAACCCATATGGCAGTGATCACCTTCCTGTGTTAATAAGTTGGACATCTGCACCAAAAATCGTCCCATCTAAACAGCGAAGATGGAAGCTCCATTTAGCAGACGGGGAAATTTTAGAGCTCAAGCCTATTTAGAATATATAGTTTTAGAATATATAGTTTTAGAAAACCTCAGTATCGATGAGTTAAACGAAATGTTCACGAACTGTATAACTACTGCCGCACACTTAGCTATTCCTCGGTCTTCAGGAGTGGCGCGGCAAAAACACAAAGTGTGGTGGACAATGGAATGCAAGGAAGCAAAAAAAAACAACAAAATAAAGCTTGGGGCAAATTTTGCAGGTACCCTACACATGAGAACCTCTTACGTTTTAAAAAGGCAAGAGCAAAAGCTCGGTACATCCGTCGTAGTGCCGAGGAAGCCTCTTGGCAGAGTTACATTTCATCTATAAGCTGTCAAATAAAAATAATGTGGGAACAGGTTAGGAAATTGAATGGCAACTTCTCACCATTCACGATTCCTCTTTTGACAACACCTGGCATACAAACAAGCATAGGGGAACAGGCAGACATTTTGGGGGAACACTTGGCTGCAGTTTCTAGTTCATCTGACTATACGCAGTCATTCCTGAAATACAAAAGTATTGCCGAAAAACAGACTTCCAACAAGTGGAGGTGCAAACCAGCAATACAACAATTTAATCACTCTCTAAGAATTCAATACTGTACTGTCTGTCGGCAAAAAAACTGCTCCAGGACCCGACCAGATACACTATCAAATGCTTTCCCATCTTTCCCAGCCTGCCATAGAGGCACTCTTGAATTTTTTTAACAAAATATTCACAGAAGGAAAAATACCTAAGGAGTGGAAGAAAGTCGTCATAGTGCCATTCCTGAAACATGGAAAACCACTGACTTCGCCAAGTACCGTATTTACACGATTGTAAGTCTGCTCGAATGTAAGTCGACCCCCCCAAATCGCATGTCCAAAAAAAAAAAGTCGACGTGAATGTAAGTCGACCCCTGCAATCGCATGTCCGAAAAAAAAACACCGGTGGAGCGCTTCAAAAATGAACATTTATTGCATAGATGGGCTATTCATCCTCACTTGAGTCATCTTCAGTGGTACTGCTGTCATCGTCGTCGTTGTCGCTGCTGCGATCCCACAGCACATCGTCCTCTATGGAAAGCCCGGACTTCCTAAATGACCGCACCACGACATCGCGTGGAACGGCCTCCCAAGCGGAAATCACCCACCCGCTCACAGCCGCCAGGGAGGCTCTCTTCACGCGCCCCATTGGCGTAAGTTCCCGCCCTTCTGCCGCCAGCCACTCGTTGCACTCACGCTGGAGCAAGTCCTTGAATGGCTTGTTAATGCCAACGTCTAGCGGCTGCAGCTGCCCTGTCAGACCGCCGGGAATCACCAGCATATCTGTATCTTCTTTTCGGAGAGCTCTGCCTTCACTTTCGCTGTAAGGTGGCCGCGAAATGAGTCCAGCACGAGGAGGTTCGGATTGCGATTTTTGAGGGATGCCCTTGGCCTCAAAAGCCACACCCGACGGTACCAATCAATAACTAAGTCGTCCATCATAAAGCCTTTTTCGTTCACTCGCACAATCACACCTTTCAAGAACATTTCCTTTGGCATAGTTTTTCTTTTGAAGACCGGATCGGGCACTACTTAAGCAAAGTGGCTGCGCCAGCCACTTGGGGCCCGACACCGTTCGCTGCACCATGTTTACGGCCATCCTCCTGTTCCAGGTTGGTTACTTACCTTGTAAAGAATACCGAAGTAGCAACCGCTGCCTTGTCGCGGTGTCGTGTCCCAATTTTGTCGACTGGCGTGGTGTTATGCGTCTTAGTTGTGATATGCTGGCGCTTGGAATGTTGTCGCGATTATTGCTCTTGCTGTCAGGTGATGTGGAACTTAACCCAGGCCCTCCCAAGAAGGATGATAAAGCTATCCTGGACGCTCTGCAGCGCCTTGAGGAACAACACGCAGCCTTCAGTACTGAGCTGAAACAGCTACGTACTACCCAAATAACCCATGAAAAGTTAATATCCTCACTAACAAACCGCGTGCTTGCGCTGGAAACATCCCAACAGAACCTGAGCATACACACCAACCTGAACGAAACAGGCGAACTTAAACATGAAATAGCAGTCTTAAAGGCCGCAAGTATTGATACCAGTAATCGAATGCGACGAAACAATTTGCTCTTCCTAGGCCTTGAAGACACTGAAAATGAATCCTGGGCAGAATCTGAAACACAAGTCTTGTCATTCTGTTCGAATGAACTTGACATCGAGATAGACCCCACCAGCATCGAGCGTGCCCACCGTTTAGGTAAATTTAATGCTGAAAAAAACGTCCTATCATTGTTAAATTAGCACACTTTAAAACCAAAGACACCATCCTAGCCTGCGGTCCCAAACTGAAAGATACAAGTTACGCCATCAGAGAAGATTTTGCTTTTGCCACACGTCTCGCTCGCTCTAAATTGATACAGTTTATTCGGCCTAAAAAATGCGCATTCAAGCTTTACGTTGACAAGCTTCATGTAGGGCATAAATGCTATGTGTACGACCCTGTGTCTGATAGCGTAATTGAGTCTGCAAAACAGCCAGCTGGTCGTGCTCAATCCGAGCACCTCTCCTACAAACCATCACAAAGCACCGATTGACACCCCGCAAAACATGCTACGCCACCAAATCGCCCCCACCCTTCACGTTCCAAGCATCTCAATATCGTCCTCACTAACATACGGAGCATTTTACCAAAGCGAGATAAACTGCACAGCCTTATCGACGACACTGGTGCTGACATTGTCCTACTAACAGAAACGTGGCTACACGAAGGCGTGAAAGATACTGAAATCCTCCCTTCAAACGGGAACTACGTTCTTTATCGTCGTGATCGGCGCGGACGGAGGGGCGGAGGAGTGCTTATCGCCATCCGAAACACCCTATCATCATCACTCATCTGTCACGACACCAAACTAGAACTAACCTGGGTATGCGTGCACAACTTCGGATTGAAAGAAATATTGGGCATTTGCTACAGGCCACCAGACAGCGATTCATCCTTCTGTGACTCCCTTCATGACGCATTAACGACGATTAAAAACACATATTTGAATTCGAACATCTTTCTGTTCGGTGATTTTAACTATACACATATAAACTGGGCTTCCCTCTCTGTATCTAGTCATTCACCTTCCAAAGAATCGAAACAATTTCTTGACTTAACACTAGACTTCAACCTGCATCAAACCATCACACACCCCACAAGAGGTACTCACACTCCTGACCTGTTACTGACATCTTGCCCAGACAACATTCACAGTGTAACTCTGCTTCCGGGCCTCAGCGATCACATGTTTCTGCACATTTGCACGTCATTACATTCCAACAGGCGATCACCTACGAAAAAATTAATCACTGACTATAAGCGAGGTAATTTCGATTCCATAAATAAGGAACTTTCATTCTTTTTCACCGACTTCCTAGGTTCTTATCTAACCAACACAGCTCACGAAAACTGGGAAAGTTACAAGTCAACAATGTTGCGACTAAAAAATAAGTACATCCCAACCATTGTCGTCAAATCGGATTCCAACAATATTTGGTTTAACAAAAACTTGAAGCACCTTCTTAGTAGGAAAAAACGGCTTTATCGTTCCGCTAAACTAAGCCAAAAACAAGAAGCATGGGAAAGATACCACGCCTGCGCGAGTAAATATTTAAATGAATTGAGTGCTGCGAAAGATAAATTTTTCTCTGTTGACTTGCTATCCATTCTCAAAACAAATCCCACCAAATTCTGGCGTATCCTCTCCCCTAAACATAAATCTAATCGGTTCGATCTTGTAGGACCTGATGGCGAACCAGCTGATACTAATCAATGCGCAAAACTTTTAAATGACTACTTCTCATCTGTGTTTTCGCCTGTCAGCAATTCTACACCCAACGTTTTGCAAACCAATAGTCAAAAAGAAATGCCGGAAATTCAAATTAGCCCCGAAGGAATCTCCAAATTAATCAGTTCACTCAAGCTGTCATCATCTGCAGGATGTGACCAAATAAACAGTAAACTACTTAAAAACACTCTATCATTATCAAGCCAGATACTACACCTAATATTTACCCAATCTTTGGACACCGGAAACATTCCTGACGATT
The DNA here is from genome assembly GCF_052857255.1 of Amblyomma americanum. NCBI lineage: Eukaryota > Metazoa > Arthropoda > Arachnida > Ixodida > Ixodidae > Amblyomma > Amblyomma americanum. Next base: position 407,461,585 of record NC_135497.1, read on the forward strand.
GGAAGATAGCCCAAATTGTTCCCATTTTCAAAACAGGTGATCGCGCATGCCCAGCTAACTATCGTCCAATATCCCTTACTAGCATATCTTCTAAACTTCTAGAGCACATTATATCATCAAGCTTAATGTCTCACCTTGATTCAATAAATTTCTTTTATCCTCATCAACATGGCTTCAGGAAATCATTTTCATGCGAAACCCAGCTGGCAGAGTTCACCCAAGACATCCTTAAGGCCATAGACGATAACCTCCAAATAGATGCAATCTTCTTAGACTTCTCGAAGGCATTTGATCGCGTACCTCACAACCATCTGCTTGCGAAACTTTCGTTCCTGGGAATTCCTGCTAATCTGATATGCTGGCTCGAACATTTTCTAAAAGGACGCTCGCAGTTCACATCCGCCAATAACATCTAGTCACCCTTAACAGATGTAACATCTGGTGTCCCTCAAGGGGCCGGGTTATCACCATTACTCTTCTTAATATACAACAACGACCTGCCCTCTAATATTCAATGCAAATTGCGACTCTTTGCGGACGATTGTGTCATCTATAATGCAATAAGTAACCCAACCGATAACCTCACTTTGCAACTGGACCTTGACGTTATTGCATCATGGTGTGAAAAGTGGCAGATGCCTTTAAATCTTACTAAGTGCAAATCGTTGTCCTTCACTCACAAACACACCTTGACGAATCACACTTACAGCATTTCATCAGTCCCTATAACCGTTGCAAAATCTTACAAATATCTAGGTGTACATCTCACATCAACACTTTCTTGGGTCACCCACATTAGAACCATTTGCTCCGACACTTCACGCACACTTGGCTACCTGAGAAGGAATCTGAAATCTGCATCCCCTAACATAAAACAACTCGCGTATGAAACATTTGTGCGGCCAAAATTAGAGTATGCATCATCCATCTGGCACCCATGGCAATCGTATCTCACCATCGAATTGGAATCAATTCAAAATCGTGCAGCTCGGTTCATCACTTCATGTTACTCAAGAGAAGCCAGTGTCACCGCCCTCAAGCAGTCCCTCCGTCTCTCAACACTGGATTCACGCCGCGTCGTTTCCCGCCTATGCTTACTTCATACATTTTATCATAACACAAGATCACGGCACGCTCTATTAACCGCCCCACTACGAACGTCCTCCCGGCTTAGTCACGGTAACCCGATAGCACGCATCAGTGGCCACACGTCAGCTTACAACTCATTTTTCCCCAACGCAATAGCACTATGGAATTCACTGCCTAACGACATCGCTGCATGCACTGATCACAAAACATTCCGCGAGAAAATAAAAATTCACCTAACATAAATCTTGATCACTTCTGCGCCCTTTTGTAGCGAGTATTGCTTGACATATCTTTGTTAAATGATGTATCACTTGCTGGAAAACCCTGATATGACTACAACCCCTTTTATGTTTGTTTGTATGTTTGTTCTTTTTATTGTTATGCATGTTCCCATCATCGCCGTTGGAAACCAATATGCCCCCCCTTATGTAATGCCTTCGGGCCTTTAAGGGATCAATAAATGAAATGAAATGAAATGTACGGTCGGAGCTTTGTGCCATCTGCCAAGCATGATAGCATAACAGTGAACCGAAGTTTCTCGTTTCCTGTCGTGAGAAGCTTAACCTCGCGAGCTCCCCTCACGCTCACTGTTGTGTTGCTCGTCATGTCGAAGTAGACGGGAGTCTGGTTTGGTTTTTGGTGGAAAGGAAATGGCGCAGTATCTGTCTCATATATCGTTGGACACCTGAACCGCGCCGTAAGGGAAGGGATAATCCTGGAGTGAAAGAAGAGAGAAACAAATAGGTCCGTAGTGGAGGGCTCCGGAATAATTTCGACCACCTGGGGATCTTTAACGTGCACTGACATCGCACAGCACACGGGCGCCTTAGCGTTTTTCCTCCATAAAAACGCAGCCGCCGCGGTCGGGTTCGAACCTGGGAACTCCGGATCAGTAGTCGAGCGCCCTAACCACTGAGCCACCGCGGCGGGGCGGGAGTCTGGTCCGCATTGCCGATTTGGCCGAGCAGGTATCGCCGTGAGTCGCGAAGCATGAGGTAGTGCCTATGGAAGGCGAGAACTTTCTCCTCATAAGCAGCAGGCAGCTTCTGGCATACACTGGTACGCCGACGAAGAGAGAAGCCAGCCCTCTTCATAAATTTTGAAGCCCAAGTCCTGCTGGCTTTGAAGTCTGTTCGGAGTATTCCAACTTCCGCAGCAAAGACCCGGGCTTGTTGCGTGATCATTTCGCATGTCACTGGAAGGGATCGATCACGTATTTCGGTGACATACACTGGAAGCTTGACCTCCAGCTCCAGAAAGCGTCACGACTTCGGCCCACGGAAACCTCTTCGCTTGGAGTCGCAATAGAAAATTTTGTCTCGCTGCTTCCGCCACTCCCGCACCAACCGTTCAGAAACGTCGAACTTGCGGTCCGCCACGCAGTTGGTTTCTCCGGCGTAAATGATGGCCTCCCTCTTGAACACTGCTGTGAATGAGCGCCGAATGCTTTTCGAACCTGGAGAGCTCATGGCGAAGCACGCGGCCAGCAGTCGAGTCAAAATCACCAACTCCAAGCACCACCAAACAAAGAGTGATCGGTGTCGGGGCGTCGGCTCTTCCAGCAAACATCGGCATTCCCCAGAAGCGCCGCTGTTACGTATTGCGCAACCAACTGAAATAGCGGCTCTTCCATCAGCTAGCGACACTCCTGGGCGCTGGCGCAGACTCCGCGATTGGAACAGCGGGACAGCGGCTCTTCCCGCGAGTGAAATGAAATGAAATTGGTTTTGGGGGAAGGGAAGTGGCACAGTATTTGTCTCAAATATCGGCGGAAACCTAGTTGTAAGGGAAAAGATAAAGGAGGGAGTGAAAGAAGAAAGGAAGAACGAGGTGCCGTAGTGAAGGGCTCCTGAATAATTTCGACCACCTGGGGATCTTTAACCTGCTGTACTGACATCGCACAACACACGGGCGCCTTTGCGTTTCGCTTCCATCGAAACGCTGCCGCCGTGGTCGGGTTCTAACCCGGGTATCCTGTTCAGTAGCACTGAACCATCGCCATCGCGGTGGGTAACGGTGTGCGCAGTAAAAATAAAAAAATGAAAAATCCTGGCCAAAAAGCCCGCGGAATACCTGAATGCTACACTTGGAGCCGTAGAGCAAACAAAAACTTCTAACATCGCAGTAGCGTCCCTGATTGTTTTTCTTGCTTTTATTGGCAGTTCAAGGTTTCGTTTCAATTGTAAGTCGACCCCCCCCACTTCGGAATTTTAAATTTCAAAAAAGGTTCGACTTACAATCGTGTAAATATGGTAGCTATAGGCCGATAGCCCACTAAGCTGTCTCACGAAATCTTTTGAAATTGCCCTTAATATAAGATTAACATTTGCCCTTGAATGCCGTGAACTTCTTGATGTCCATCAATGCGGTTATAAAAAGGGATGCTCAACAACAGACCATTTAGTTATCCTCGAAAACACAATAAGCGAAGCTTTTATACACAAATAGCACTATCTTGCCGTTTTCTTTGATATGGAGAAAGCGTATGATACAACCTGGAGGTTTGGGATCCTCCGCGACCTGGGCGACCTAGGTATTCACTGTAGGATGTTAAACTGCCTCAATGTCTTTCTTTCCGACCGCTCATTTCAAGTTTGCCTGGGATCAACCCTGTCCAGGAGCTTCGTTCAAGAGAACGGGGTTCCCCAGGGGTGTATTTTAAGCACAACACTTTTTATTGTAAAGACGAATTCCATAAGTAAAGTAATCCCAAACTCCATCCTGTATTCAGTGTACGTTGATGATCTTCAAATAGCCTGCACATCCTCAAACGTAGCAACATGCGAGAGACAAATACAGTTGACAATGAATAAGTTAGTGACATGGGCAGATCAAAACGGTTTCCAGTTTCCCACACAGAAAACAGTCGCCATCCTTTTCTCGCTGAAACGAAGCATACAATCCAACCCATTCATGCACCTGAACGGAACACAGATACCTGTCAAAAATGAGCACAAATTTCTTGGGATAACTTTTGACAAAAAACTCAATTTCCTGCCTCGTATAAACGCACTGAAAAAGAAAGCCTCCGGGTCCCTAAATATACTCAAAGTACTGTCACATAAACGTTGGGGTGCTAACAGGACATGTCTTTTACAAATTTATCACTGCGTGGTACGCTCTACCTTCGACTACGGATGTATAGTTTATGGGTCAGCGAGACCTTCGTACCTCAAACAACTAGATCCAATACATAATTTAGGCTTGCGTCTTTCCTCTGGTGCTTACAGGACGTCACCCATAAATAGTCTTTATGTAGAAATTAGGGGTGTGCGAATATTCGAAATTTTGAATACGAATCGAATATGTTTGATATTCGATTTGTATTCGAAAATTGATATTCGTGAATTTCCGAATATTCGAAAATTCCCTAATACTCGCCAGCGATTGTATACTGCGCATACTTTCATAAATTCGACCGTGGCAAAACCACAATATCTGGACAAATTAGCCAATAATCGAGTAAAAAATTCCAGGAAAAAATACAGAGGTCGTATCCACTTCCTGCTACGCCGTTTATCACGCGGACCGACCGCGTCCCGACGTCGCAAGGCTTCACCTCGTGAGATTTTCCCCAAGTTGGCTTTCCCACATATCACCCGTGCTGCGAACAAGATGGCCGACGGCCCGCTTCGAGCAATCGCAACACGAAATCGCGCTTTTTTTTAATCCTTTGGTAATACGTTACGTATTTAATGCCCGCATCCGAAGAATGTATCCTGTCGCCTTCATAACTCTCCGATTGTGACTTCCGCCATCCCGTTTTGTAAACTACGCTATGCGGGAAAGCCTACTTGCGGAATGCCGCGGGAGCCTCCTGAAGGGGCGCGTCGAGTAGTCACAATAGGGCAAGCGGTCCTGGTAAAATCCCGCCTATTGCATGGTGCATTGTAACCTGCACACCTCTTTAGTGGGCGTAACGGCAGGCGTGACAACGATCGGAAGGCTTTGTCGCTAGGGCAAAAAAATAGCCTGGCTGCGTAGTTTTGGTTTCTGAGCTTCACCGCTGCCCCGCGGCAACTTCAAATGCCGGTCCGCGCATTCGCCGATAGTCCAATCCCAGCTCCGCATGGCTTAATTCTTTTTCCTTTTTAGAAATTGCCTCGCCGCTCCGACGCCGGTGTGTGTTCCCCGGCCCCTTGCTTGCTTTTGTATTGTTCTTCCAGCACTCCAAAACGGGTGGCTCGTCACGGGCTTACAGGTGTTAGCGCGATGGAGCCGCCTCATAAGGCCTTACTGCATCATCAGCATTTTCGGCAGCACTTTTCTTTTTTTTCGGGGGAGGGCACCGGCAACTTTATTAGGCCTTCAGATGAACCGGGCATTTCTTCCGGTCCTTTGAACTCCGAATGAATGAGGTTTAATAGTCATGTTATTTTTTTGTTGCCAGTCTTGTCATTTTATGGATTTTGTTTTGCGTGACCTCATTATAGTTTGGATACTGTTATGCTGTCTAATCAAGTAGTATAAATTTCTGTGCACATCATGTTTGTTGGTACTGAGGCAGTCTAGTTTTGTTTATTTTAGTTGCAAAGACCTTACACTATTTTGAAAAAAATAATGCCAACAAAACGTTTGCTTGCTCATCGTTTTCTGAAATTTTTTTGTACTGAACAGATATTCATTTCGATATTCGAGGCCATTTTTTCTTCATATTCGTATTCGATTCGTATTTGAAAATTTCAATATTCACACATCCCTAGTAGAAATCAATGAACCGTCACTTACAGATAGAAGAACCATGCTCACAAGCTCATACATTTTAAAAATGCGTTCACTGCCCAAACACCTATGTTACCCAATAGTCACAAAGTGCCCATCTAGAACATTGTTTAACAATAAGCTGCTCGCTATCAGGCCACTCCTCCTGCGTATTGAAGAGATGTGCCAAAACCTCGGCGTACTAGATACATTACCTGACATTGCTTGGAGACGAGATCCACTACCTCCATGGTACAATTTTCCTGCAATCTATGATCTCACTCTTATTCAGTTCGATAAAAAGCAAACCCCGCAATAGCATATACTACAAGAATTTCTTTGCACTCGAAGAAAAATACCGTAGTTTTACGCAGTTTTATACAGATGGTTCAAAAACGGACGTTTACGTAAGAAGCGCAGTGGTCCAACGAAAGTCTGAGAAAACAGTAAGACTTCCACAGTGCTCATCCATCTTCACTGCAGAATGTTACGCAGTCTGTGTAGCCGTAGAAAAAATAGAAAACGAAAACCTCACCAACAGTATTATTTGCACAGATTCCCTCAGTATACTTACAGCTCTGCACTCTAGAAATGCAGTCACTCCGATTCTTGGTGACATTATACAAAAGGTAGTAACAGCGACAGCTCGGGGACAAAACAAAATTCTGCTGGGTTCCCAGTCACGTCGGAATAAGAAGCAACGAGAGGGCAGATTTCTGCACTGGTAAAGCTCGTGGCAAGGAAAAAAAAAAGTAAATATACCTTTTAAGGATTGCATAAACTTAGTACAGCGTAAATTAAGAGAAAAATGGCAGTCCGCATGGAACGGCGAAGTGAATAATAAACTACACTTGGCAAAACCGGTAAATTAAATCATCTGTTCAGCAGGAACGTTTTAAGGAAGTGATTTTATGCCGTCTTCGGATAGGCCACACGCACCTTGCGCACAATTTCCTGCTAACAAAACAAGACAAACCTGTTTGCGAATGCGGAGATGACATTACTGTTAAACACATTTTGTTTTCATGCGTGAAACTTGAAACACTAAGAAAGAAGTATTTTACTCAGTTTGATAATGAATGCATTCCTTTTCATCCAGCACTGCTCTTAGAGGATAATGCCATTGTTAACATACCTTCCGTTTTTAGCTTTTTAAAAGAAGCAGGGGTACTTGAAAAACTATATTTTGAACCATTGGTTCACTTTATTGCATGGTACACCTCAGCCAGTTTCTCATTCCTGAGAAGAAGGCTGAGGCTTTTTATTTGATTGGTTGGAAGCCTCAGGATCCTTGCCCAGTCAAGGATAGCCGCTGAGGCTACGTTACCTTATCTGGGGCTTTTACCATTAGCTATTTCCAGATTTCTTCTTCCCTGTGTTTTACCAGGCAGTTCAATATTTTTAGGCCGTCTGCACCATCGACGATTTTTTATATTCCTAACATTCTACAGAAAACCATTTCTATACCTTGAGCTTGGCGCATGATGGCCTTAGATGCCTATGTGCCATAAAACCCAACACAACACAATACCTTCATATCTTGAGCAAGTGTGGGACTTTCTTACAGTAGTTTAACATGGAGAACTTGACTTGGCTTTGCAAGGATGCAAAAATGTTTCCCCTTGTAGGGAATGGGTTTTGTCATGACTGCTGGTATTGTCATGACTGCTGGAATGGGTATTGTCATGACTGCTGTGTTGTCATGACTGCTGGATTCAGACCAGGCTTTAATCACCTCAAATTGACACCCTTGCCGTCTGCTTTCAGTGCTAGCACTATCAGGGACCGCAGTGGTGGCCGAGTGGTTGAGCATCCGCCTCGCATGCGGGAGGTTCAGGCTTCGATCCCCAGTGCCGCCGGGTACCCACCGGTCATACAATGGGTACAAGCATTCCCTTGCCCTGGTGCTCGGCTAGTAAGGGGTGAAATGCTTGCAAAGTGGTTCTTTGACCCCACCTTGAGTAATCGAAAAATACCTTGTGCCATGGCGCTCTTTGGCCATAGACGCCCTTGCTCCATAAAAATCCATAATCATCATCATCGTAGCACTATCAGGGATGCCGATTTAGCATGGCCCGCTGCCGTGACAGAGCCTCCTTGTTCCAGATGCTTAAATTCTTGCTCCACCTTGTCTCCACTGGGGTATGAAAAACTGTGGTCATTCATCCGGTCGACTCTTGGCTTGTCCTGTTGTTCTTTCAGTGTACCACAACCCGATGTGAAAAGTCTTCAAACTCCTGGAGCATTTCCAGAACTCTGCCTTTGATGCCGCATTCCTCCACTTATGCTGAGTTTACTTCACATTATAGCAAATCAGATGTGATCAGCCTTTGTCTGCCTACGAAACTACAGTAGACTCTCATTAATTCAAGCTTCAAGGAACCAGAGATTTTTGTTTGAATTATCAGAAGTTTGAATTGTCAGAAGTGCTCCGTAATGTGGACCAAGACTAAGTGTGGTTTGCTTTATGGACATGTATTCATACAAATAGTGCTTTGCAACTATTTCACTGTGCAAACGTAGCTTAATGCTTTGGCATGACATAAAATATGGGTGAAAGGCTCTGGTGTCTTTATTCAGTCAACAGTTTCTGACTGGTTGTATAATTGAAAAAAAGTTACCAATAATGCATTGGTTTCCCAATAGAGTAAAACCACATTAATTGGGACCTCAAGGAACCAAAAAAAAAAGGTTTGAATTATCTGAAGTTTTGATAATCGAATGGCTACAAAAAAAACTTTCACAGAGCAGTTTTACAATGCAGCGAACTTAACTGATGAAAAGATAAGCAATGGTCGTCTGCTTTTTACTGAAAACTCTGGGGCAGTGATGGTTTTTCGCAATTTCGTCATGGTGTACTGCATGCCCACTGTCATGAAATCAAAGCAGAGATGGTTCAAAATAGTAAAGCCTTCTGCAGCCTCCTTCGCAGGTGTGGCGCAGTAGCGGTAGAACCTCCACACAGCAAGCAGCTCGTGTTGACCATGTGGAGGGAAGAGAGCTGAACATCCATTTGCATTTGCGCCAAAACAGCGTGGCACCTAAAAACAAAAAAAAAAATACCAACGTACTTCAGTCAGCATTTGAACAAGTGCGCAGCTGGTCTTGGCTGCTTGTGGTGCAACCGATAGCCAATGTCATTGTGGACTGGTAGCGAAGCTTGGAAAATGATATTATGCTGTGACTGTCGACTCCAATCGACATGGCCTCCGTGCGGACCGCATCTGAGTTATCGGAGTGGAGGGGGTCGAATTTAGAACTTTTGCAGCGCCGCAGAACTCGTGTATATAACCTCAGCCGTTGCTCTTTTGTGTGCCAAGAGTGCTGGAGCAAGCCAAAAAGTTTGAATTCAATTAATTTATGAGAATCCCCGGCACTAATTGAGCAACTTTAAAATGCATTGAAAATATAGCCAGCCAACCAATATTTTGAAATTTTTTTGAATAACGAAAAGTTAGAATTGTCAGAGTTTGAATTGTCGTGAGCCTACTTTAGGTCTTTTTCAGGCAACTGCCAAGAGTGCCTACTGACTTGTAGTCTTGCCGAGGTGCACATCAGCAGCAACAGTTTCCTGTGCTGGCATAGTTCCTAATTCGTATTTGGATTTGAGCGTGATGTCTCTCTTGATTAGCCTTGGTAGGTACCCATGTATTGGTTGAAGGTGTCATTGTAGATGAGCAAGACAGGAGATCCTGAATCTAGCTCCATCTCTAAAGGCACTCCATTAACTGTGAAGGCTACTGGGGGTGACTATGTGTGCAGAGAATACAAGTGCAGTAAGAGGTCGTTAATTTGGAGTGAGCAGATATTCGGTAATTTTAAATATTTTGCCGAATAGTAAAGTATTCGGTATTCAATTTAATCTGAGTGTTTGGTGTTTGAAATCTCAAATTATTCGTCTTGAGCAGATAACGTTTCTGGAGTGCTTGCTTCATGTGGTTTCAATTCAGTGCACTCCGGGATGGCACTGTGGAACGCGCCCAGCCAAAGCCCTGACTTGCTAGGTGTCCACGCCGCATGCTTGTGCACCCAAGCCAATATGTGCATGTGAGTGGCAGCAGACACGGGCAGGTGCAATTGTGGCGCTTAGACCTGTACCTGCCAGATATCTGCACATCCGCGCTTCCGCAGGACGAGTCTGAGCTGACTGCAGCTGCCTCTGCCGCTCTTTGTGTGAAATTTGCTAATTAAGCATGATGGCGTGGGTACAGAGGGGAGCTAGAACGAGGCACGTGGAGATGGGTGTCTCTTTCCGACGCCTGACACAGGGTGGCTTTGGGGCGCACGGTGCATACTCCTAGAAGGTGTTCATGGAGTCACCGCTTAAAAGCAACAGGTGTGCAATTACGCAATTGCTGTTAAGAGCAGCAGTTGGAGGGCCCAAAGATAGGTCTCATATCCCACAAATATGTCGGCACCGCATGCTAGTCGACTCCCCCATTTTCTGATAGCAATTTTTGCAGGAAGTTGACACAGCTTCAGTGAGTTTGACAAAGCTTCAATGCACTTTCTCATTATTTCATAAAATGGCTTTGTGTGTTAGAACAATACGTGATTTTGAAAATGGTTATTGTGCTGTACAACTTTTTTTTTGCATTCCAGAAGTATTCCAAATATTCACTTCAAAATTCTTCGAAGAAATTTACTATTTGCTTCAAATTCGTTTCAAGCCAAAAAACTACTATTTGCACACCCCTATCGTAATTCATCTATAGTTAATTCATAAATCTGGACAATTAGCACTGCTGGCGCACAAGCGCCACCGCCTCTTGGGGGCTCCACTGCTGCCACGTCGCTCCTTCAAAGATACTGGAGAGGCCGTTACCATTTTGAAGCAGTTCTGCTTTGACGCTCTCAACAGTGTGCATGCAATAAGACATTGAAGGAAATGTGAAAAATATTCAGTGTTGCTTTGTTCTTATCTGAAAAGCAGGCAACCGTTGCCCAATCTTTCAATAAATAAATTTGCGTTGATGCAAGCAGTTCTTGTCAGTTTTTTCAAGGTTTGTCTATAATTCCAACATTGCATAATTTGAGCATTTTTTCGGTCCCTTGAAATTCGATAATGATCCTTTACTGTAGTGCTTAGGTAGCCTGCTGGTCGACTGCACAGTGCGACTTTAGTTGTGGACTGCTTCTTTACCTTGCCTGCACTAGGCAGACAGCAACATGTCAGGTGACCTACTTTACCACACTTAAAACACCTTGTGTTGATATGCTTGCAGTTAGACGATCCGTGATCTCGAGAGCCACAGTGAATTTAGGGCCTTGGCTTTGTCCTGATGCCCAGGGCCTGCTTTTGCTCCTTGGCTTCAGTCCTTGCACTTTCTTTCCACTTGGCCGTTTTTATGTGCCTTTTATTGTGGTGCTTAACATGGTTTGCCATACCCACTTGAAGGGCAGAAGTAGATTTGTCAATATGGCTTTTTTGTAGCTCACTCGTGCTGTGTTCCACCACCTCCACTGTTCTTACAAACACAAGAGCTATTTCTAGAGTGGGCTTTTTTCACCACCAACTGTTGTGACCATATGGCTCTGTTATAAATCTCACTCACAGAGTGGTCTGTCAGCGTACAGTTGAGACCTGTTCTGAAGTAAAACAGAAAGTTGAGTCAGTTGGTACGTCATCTTGGTATAAAATAGCACGAAAGACACGGACAAGCGATGAGACAAGCACTTGTCTAGTCTACATGTAGTGTTTTGAAGTCGCTGTGTTCTATCTTTTGCCAAAGTTCTAAGACAAACACCACGATGGTTTCATTCTTAAACTGTATTCTTGTGTTGAAGCAAAAAGCTTTCTGTAATATTGTTACATGGCACCAAGCCGAAGAACTGGGTGTGATGACAGATGGTGATGATATGATTTAATAGCTGTGGGCTTAGCACGAGCGCTCCTGCCCGCTCCACTGCCCAATTCGTCGTCTTCAAGTCCGTCACGTGATCGGGGGCCACGCAACGATCATCCTGATCGCGCAAACTAGAAGAATGGCAATGACGATGAAATGCAGGACGCGACAATGGGCGTGGCAAAAGGGATGAACAGAGAAGAGATGAAGGGAGATGAAGAGATGAAGGGCTTTCCATCACGATGAAAGAGATGAGAAGATGATGAGCGGGTGAAGTCAGATCCACGAAGACAGAGGAGCCACTGGTCGCCGGAAGCCAATGCCGAGGCCTGTGGACTCACCTAATGGCAGGGGCTGGGGTGCTGTGTTCTCGTGTGGGCAGGTGGGTCAGTTGGGTCTCTGGTCTTTGGCGGCAGTCTCAGATCAGTGGGGTTGTAAGTCATCGTGACTTTAGGTCTGGGCTTGAGGCAGGGCGGAGGAGAGCGTAAAAAAGGGAAACTTACACGAACATGATGGAAGTAGAATGTGCTTCAGAAGACATTTATTTCAACACAAATACTTTGTGTGAATACTGTGAAAAAAATGGGCAAACACACAAAAAAAGTTGAAAATCTAGGAAAGGTTATTGGCAAGACAATATGTCTTGGAGAAAAAGTATTAAAAACTTTCTGGAACTTGCAAACGTTTCCAGTTTATTATTAACTAGCCACCAAATGTTTAAGTTTGTATCACAAAAAATGTTCCGGCTAGAAATGTCTTTCTGATACTACAATAAAAACACACCATTTCCAAAGTGTGTTTGATAGAAATTTTCTGCAGTGAGAAAAATAATGTAATATATCAAACTATAGCTTGATAAATGTACTTTTCAACATTTTTAGTTTACTTACAACCAGCATCATGCCTCCACGAGATTTCACATAACCAAAATAGCCACACATTTCACGTAGCCAAAATTTGTGTTATAAAATTTCTCTAAAAACTATTGCTTAAGAAGAAAAATTTGGTCAGCCAAGGAGCAGCAACTGAGAGACACTTTTCCATAGTTTTACGTTTGTTTCGAAGCCACTCGTGGCAATTGCAGAGGCCGTAAAAAAACCGAGTGGCAAACTTGTGCTGGTTGGCTTCTCCGCAAAGCACTTTAGCATGCTATGGTAGCTGAATCTCAACTTCAAAGGTGTTTAAAAAATCACCGCCTTCCGAGAAAAATACAAACTACTCAAGAAACTCACAGTATAGTGTCTAAAAAACAAACTAGATAGTGCGAAAAGTCCTCAACGACCCTGGCAGCGCTGAAATCATGCTTCGAATTCGTCGACCACCAGTAATTGATGCATAGTGGCATGGTAACAAAAGAGTTAATCGCACACCACTGCGCCAGCAAGGGTATGAGGACTCCCAGGGATCGAGGAATGTAAAGTAGAGGATGACCTTCTGCATATATAGGAAGTAACCCATTACGCTGTCGCGTCATACCCTTAAGGCGGAGCTTAAGTGTCCCCTCCAATTTTTTCTCTCCTCTTCTGAAGGGATCCTAACATGGAGAAAACATTGGATGTGTTTTGTGACTCTGTGGCATGGCTCACAAGAGGAGAATTCACTGAAGAGGACCTTGAAGAAGCCAAGCTAGCCTGCTTTGCAAGGGTGAGTGGAAAGAGTAGTGTTGTGGTGCTTACTATGTACTTAATCTGCTTGAGATTTACTGAATTCCGTCTCGTTTGCACTCATTCCTCTTTGTAGATTCTTTCATCAGTGTAAATGTCAGCCCTAGCTGTTAAGTATCGAGAAAGTGGTGACCAAGTATACCGTATTTACCAGGGTAATTTGTACACTTTTTTTTCTTAAAATTCAAGCTTCAGAAAGGTGGTGGTTCGCAAATTACGTGGAGATTTAGTGAACACGTCCTAGAAAGTGATGGTAGGACTGCACGTGTGGCTGAGTAGCAGCGAACAGAACAGCCAGTGGCTTGGCAGTTTCGGTTTCTAGTGCGACGCACGCTCCGGAGGTTCCCGAAAGGAGGTTGCCAGAAAGCGACTGCTGGCGCAAGGGGGCAGGTTAAATGGCATGCAGTTGACTTTTCTTTACTGGAAGCAGTTTACAAACGAAGTGCTGACTTTCTTTGAAACCACTAACTCGCCTTTCGCAGCCACACGTGATGACAATCTTCTGAAGCCTGCCTCGTGCACACCCGTGTGCATTCTAGTCTGCTTGCACAGGAGGGAGCGCAAAATATACGAGTGAGAAGTTCATTTCTATAAATCCGCGTAATAAATTAGGGGTGCGCAAATTACGAGTGGGCGGAAATTACGTGAGTAAATATGGTATTTGCATCAGGAACCTAAGCCACACAGATACACCTATTGTATACTCTGGCTGCCATAGCAGCTGTCTGGCCGCTATGTAGTAGTGAACACCCTTTTTTTTTTGTCCTTATGAATTTTTGTCTGAATATTTAATTGTATAAGTTTGCACATTCCATCCATTAAGTGCATGCTTTTCTTCTGTGCTTGTTTAGGCAATCCTGGGTGCTTAAAATCAATAGCTGCTTTCTTTGTGGCACTGGGAAATGAGTCTTATCTGCCGTTGAAAATGCAAAACATCAGTGGTAGCAGAGCCAGAAGCATGTGAACAATGACTCAAGTAGGTGTGTGCGAATAGTACTTTTACAAAACGAATTGAATACGAATTCTAGAGAGTTTTAAAATAGCGTATGAGCGCTTACGTATGCTAGACGCAACCATTTAGCGGGAGGTTTCAGTGGAAATCGCATAAGCACATTTAGTTTATCGTATGCCAACCTGAATGCAATGATAACGCAGGACGCAGTGGCGTCATCCAGTGTTAAAATGTGAAAATATTTTGTGACACATTTTTCACATTTAGTCAAAGTTATCCAAGTCGTATCGTGTAGATAGCCAGTTCCATGGCCAGTTAAGTCTAGTCAGGGCCCAATTTCTTATGGGTATCTGAACCGAGCTAGGTTTTTGATAATGTCATGTTGAGTTCTTTTGGGCCCTTCTGCCTACTGCCGAAATGACTGCATTTGGCAAGGCTACCTTGGCGTAAAAATCCAGATCAAGGCAATCCGCAGTCGGTGGTGTCTTGTTACGGTTAAGAACTGCACATTCGTTACACAGAATCAAAAAGTGGGCAAGTTTATTCCTCATTCGTTATGCTGTTGCCGAGGGGAGGCAAAGCGAATATCACGTGTCCCATTTGAGGGCAATGAATATGCCTAAAAACCCAATAACATTGACGAATTCTCTCCAAAGTGGATGACGTGGGCACCGCCATCTTGACAACGCCATTTTTCCTAGTGTAAGCAAGAGCATGCATGCTAAATTAAAAAAAAACAGGGTACGTAACACGCACGTACGTTAAACCTCTATTTGGAATAGCGTTTGGCACGTGCGCAATACGAAGGATGCTATTTTATAGCGCTCGCTATCCCTTTGTGTATGTCTGCGTATGTTATACTAAAAGTCTCTAGTGTAGCTTTGCTACGGCATCAAATGTGACTAGTTTAGCTGAAAACCAAATCGAATACAAATTGTATAGTGAGAGAGCTGAATCAGATACGAATAAAATGTTTTGACGAATATTTACTGCTTGTGCGAATAATCAGTGAGCAGTTTTAAAGAACAGTGAAGCGCTGCTTTCGCAGTTATAGCTGTATTTGTTAAAAGACGCAATACTGATCTTGATTTGGGGAGTCGCAACACGAAGTCAGCTTATTAACTTTATCATTGTCGCGTTATGCTGATGGAAAAGTACCTTTTGCTGTTGATAATAGAAGATAATAAAATAGTGCCAGGTCTTAGTGCATGAGACGGGTGAGAACTTGAGTATGAGGCATGGCCTCCAAGGTTAGGCATAAAGGCTGGGCTTGCTAAACCTGCCTGGGCCTTGCTGTGTCGTCCAGTCTCTGAGGCCATGTATGAGGATTACAAACACCGCCACACGAATGGACCTCACCATGGCACTGAACGCTCCATCCCACACATACCGATCACGGCAGCATGTTAACGTGGTGTGTATGGTCCCTTTTTTTTGAATAGTCATGGAAGAAAAATATGGCAGGACTTATTCGGACTTCGCGCCAATTATTTGACAAGTATTCAAAAACTTGAGGGCATATTCGATTCAGTTCTAATAATTTTGAACATACACTATTTGATTTATTCTAATAAGCAAATACGAGGCTATTTGATTCGGCATTCGAAATTTCCGAATATTGATGCACCCCTAGACTCAAGTTATTTACAGTGCCCTGGAAGTATACCTTGAGGCCACTGCTCTTACTTCAGTCACCAGAGTAGCTTGCAGGTCATAGGGCTTTGCTGTGCTGCTGTTTTCTATATGTGCATGTCCATACACTTCACCTGTTTTCAGGGTCTGTCCCATCCATGCAACAGCAGCACCGTATATGGTGGCTGGCTGTGGCTCTGGAGGTCCGGTGGATGTTCCTTGCAAAGCTTGAGCATGGGTTCATAACTTTCTGTTAAGGCTCAGTGCTGGAACCTGTTATCAGGCTAAGCTAAAGCTTACCTCTGCATATGTGTAGTGACCTGAAAGCATTCACCATTCACTTTTATGTTCCCTTTACAATTTTGGAACATTGTCACCAATGCGCACTTGTTGCTTGTGCTCATAGACACCCTAAGATGTGTGCGGATAGTGGTTTCTTCTCTCCATAGATACTCTCGACTCAGTTTGGCAAGCTCAGCCAGAAACCAGCCACCAAGTGACAAAGGGGGGTGGTGGTCGTTTAGTACCCTGCGTCCGCCTGTCACAAGCCAGAGAATGGGTCGGAGTCAGGTTCACAAATAAAACAAACTTTATATTGAAAAGAGAAGGTACAGAGGAAATTCTAATTACTCGTAAAAACACATGCAAAGTAACATGTAACAGAGGCTACAGTGCAAGAGAGATGTTGCCACAACAGTGCACTGAAACAAGTGAGAGGCGAACACATAAACACAAATTGTTCACTGGGCTCTGCGTCAGTCTGATGACTGGAGGATCACCAAGTAGCCATCCCCAAGACTGGCACACGCTCCCTCGCTGGTCTGTGGCTGGGTGTCAGAGGCGTTGACCCAGGAGTCATGTGGGAGTCATGTTTGTCGCTTAACACCAAGGCAGGCTCGCACCCACACATAGCATCCACAATACAATCGCTCTCTCACCCTCCCGCCGAGGCTTCAGTCGTCATTAGTCATGCCCTCGAGAGAGGTTTCCAGAAAGCTCGAGTCATGTTTTTTTTTACCTGGCGCTGCTACGCGTGAGCAAAGTGGAGAGGGCATCTCGATGTACGCTCAAGGTTACGTGCTTTCTGTTGGCAATGAGTAAAATTTTCTCCAAGGCTCTTGAGTCGTCTGCGGCGCGCACGGCCGAGATCCCTTTCTTGCTGCTCCGGCTTCCAAATGTGCGCCGATTTTTTTATTATTATTATTAACAAACATACAGCACAGTACAAGAGGTGGACATGAGAAGGACAAGAAGCACCTAATTACTAACTTCCAACTGTTTAATATAAAGAAACGAGCATAATATATAGGTACCCTCTGACTAGAAATACAGTAAAACTTCATTAATTTAGACTTCAAGGGAGTGGAAAAAAAGCCCGAATTATCTTAAGGTCGAATCGTAGAATGGCTTCAAAAAAGCTGCCAAAAACTGCTAGCATGATAATTAATTTGTTTGGTGAAAACTGGGCAAGGATTGTCTGCTTTTGAAATGAAAACTATGCGGCATGAATGATTTGTTGCAGTCCCGTCAAATGCCTTAATGCATGTACACACTATCGGAAGCGTCAGCAGCAGAACTGCTCCGTATGATGCGATCGAGTAGTGGTGCAGCCTCCTCATGAGCCATGGCGTTGCACGTGAGGAGGTTTTACTGCGCGAACAGCAAACAGCATGCGACGAGCCTACACTTTTGGCACACTGGAGGAACGGAACAATCGCTCAGACAGAAGCGAGGAGAGCGCGAATCTGCTCTGGACTGGTGTGATGCTTTGAAAAATGAATATAAAAGACCAGCAACAAGTTAACCCGCCTTCTAAATGGCCACAGAGCCTCCATGTTAACAATGTGCAGCTGAGCTTTGCTGCCTGGCTGGCTGGTGCACGGCTGAGAGTCGCCACGAAACACCAAAAATGAAACTGCATGGCTGCACTATTTCTCGGCCTATATGTACTGGCCTTCTCACGCATCTGAGGTGCACGGGGAACAAGGCCTGAGGATAGATATTTGGACGATTGCTAGCTGAGCTGGTCATACCTCGACACGGTGCCCCTCTGGAGCTTGTCCAAATTAACCAGTGCAAGCCCTGCAGTGTCCAAATTAATGAGCATCCAAATTACATGAGTGTTCTCTGTGGGATTTGGAATTTCTAAATTAACAAATTAATGAAGTTTTACTGTAGCGTACGTGGAGTTCCACAGTGTAAATAAAAAAAATGGCCACCCTGTTTGTTTACATTGTAACAGTACTCCCAAAGGCATTCTTTCAAGCATCTTTCACTGTGGCCCTTGTGTTTTCATTCACAGGTCAATTAACTACTGTAGGAGGCTGATTCTGCATATTCAACAAATGTTCTCTTGTGTTTTATTGTATATCCAAGCTTGTTGTTGGGGCTCGGCTTGATCATTCTGCACACACTCTATAGATTATTGGGTGCAGGAAAAACAATTCTAGCATTTGCCTGTGACATTCAACTGACCTGTGAACGAAAATACATAGTGCCATTAACCTTTGTAATGTTTGTTTCTTCATCTTCTGTGTCAGAAGTGCTGGCATACGATGTTATCATTTTGTTGTTCACTGGAGAGGTGGCCAGATTTCTCTGGAATTATTGTAGCCGAGCGCAGCTTTTTCTGCAGTGTTCAAGGTTGTTGCAGATGTTGTAGGCACCTCGTTTCAAAATCTCTGTCACCTTTTAACTGAGCGCAGCCGAGAGCAGGGATGATTCTTTTCATTGACAACCACTGGTCATGCTGCTGTCACCACCGTCGAGCTTAGTTCATTTGAAGGCACAGGTTCGCCCTGTAAACAGTTTCCTTTGAAAGCTTTCAGTTGTCTTCTTGATTATGATGCAGATTTTTTTCTTTGGCGCAAGGGCAGCTTCGGCCAAAGAGCGCCATGACACAATGTGTTTTCCTATCTACTCAAGGTGGTGTCAAAGACCCATTTTCCAAACATTTCACCCCAGTTAATTCGACCACCAGGTCAGGATAAAGCTTGTACCCATTGCATCATCAGGGGGTACCCGGCGGCTCTGGGGATCTTACCCCGCACCTCCTGCATGTGAGGCGGAGGCTCAGTTCACTAGGCCACCACTGCGGTTCAGCTCTCTTCTTCCTGCCCTGCTTCCATCGCCACCACGTGGCATCTGACGGAGATGCCGAAACTGGGAGGCACCTGAACGATTACGTTCGGAAGTATTGTTACAGTCTGAAGAAACAGAGCGGAGGGTTTCTTGATTTACACTGGATGGTGTGTGGTTGTGGTCTAATACAATTTTGGAAGTGCACTGTTGTCGTAAAGAACAGTGGCCAGCTACACATGAGAGGATCAAGGCAGACAACGTCAACAGTTCAGGTTGCCCATGTGCATCAAAGCTGTCATTCGCTCTCACTCACAAGGAGCTGCAGTATGCGCGATATAATTGAAATTTGACTTCTTCATGAATGCGCTTTGTTTGGCTATGGGTTGCCTGTATAGTATTCAGTTTTTCCCTTCATAATAAACAATTAAAATTTAATGATTGTGAGTCTTGTGTTGTGCCATAAGTTTCAGATCACGCTGCATCAACTCACCCAAATTGCCATCTTGATTTCCTTTCGCACCGGTAAAAGAGGGTTGCCGCCGTGGTGGCTCACTGGTTATTGTGCTCCACAGCTGACGCGAAAGATGCGGGTTCAGTCCTGGTCTTGGCAGCTGCATTTTGATGGAGGCGAAATGCTAGAGACCCGTTTACTGTGCGATGTCAGTGCACATTAAAGAACACCAGGTAGCCGAAATTAAGCCCTCCACTGCGACGTCCCTCATAGCCTGATTTGTTTTGGGATGTTGAACCTTATAAAACCATAAAACCAAAGTAAAAAAGGGTGTGCGGTGTACCATTTAGTGCTGGATGTCTTTGGTGTTTTCTGTGTCCACACAAGCTGATAAAGTGGCAATGCTTTCTGGAGTCTTACTCTTTTGATATGCCACATATTGTCTGTGTCCTAATGCATGGTAATTGTGCAGTCCTTATTCAGCTTGCATGTAGCACAGTTGAACTTTGGAACACCTTCAGGTGCCTTCAATTGGCTTGCCTACTTTAAACATTGCAGTTATGACTAATGGGTTTATGCAGCTGTCGTAAAGGGTAATGGGTTTATGCAGCTGTTGAGGAAATCATTACTAAATCTTTCTGTGATGGTGACAGAGGTATAACTGCTGTGTGGATGGAATTTCATTGTGTCACTTTGGGCTGTGTTTAAGTGGTGTCATCATCCTGGTGAATCCAGGTTGACAAGCCCATCACCCCGGGTGACTGTGGAGCTGCAGCATTTCTGCATGGAATCACTGATGAGATGAAGCAAGAGCACCGACAGCGATTATTTTCAAGCACCAAAGATGATGTCATTGCAGCAGTCAAGAGGTGCGTGATGAGCAACTAGAAGCTAGAGAACTTTCTGGGAACTCATTGTCATATTGCTCAGAGGATTGTTGTATGCATGTGGAACTGGTGGTAGCATGAGCACTCTACATGTGTTTGCAACGGTCCAGAGAATGCACATTTTTATTGTTCTGTGTAAGAAATGGCAAGGTGTGTACAAGGTATTCACATTAGTACTTAAATCAATCTCTCTCTAAGAAAGTGTCTCAGTTTGTGAGAATAACTCTGATGTGATAGTTACAACTCAAAATCTTTCTCTTGCGGGGCTGTTGCTTGCTTTAACTCAGGGGTTCTCATACTGGGTTCTGTGGAATCCAGGGGCTCCTTGGAGGGCTTTTTGGGCTCCTTGAGTACCTTAAAGGGGGATGTGGTTAATAAAATGTCCAAATTTGTCATAATTTTCAATTTTTCAAATTTTTTTTGCGAGTCCCTCAGGTCTTCATTTGTCTCGTAGCAATGCGTAGAAGTGAGAAAAAAATGTTTTCTTTATGCATGCTTGTTGAAAATTGTGAGCGAATCACATTTCTGGTCGCCTCCAGGTCCCTAGTGCATCGTGG
The DNA here is from genome assembly GCF_052857255.1 of Amblyomma americanum. Taxonomy (NCBI): domain Eukaryota; kingdom Metazoa; phylum Arthropoda; class Arachnida; order Ixodida; family Ixodidae; genus Amblyomma; species Amblyomma americanum. The sequence continues at coordinate 407,482,445 of NC_135497.1, forward strand.
ATTCTGAGGCTTTCTTTATTCTTTATTCAGTAATTACCCCGCATTTCCCGAAGGCGTTACAGCAGGGGGGTTACAAATTTGCAAAAAAGACATCTTCATTAGCAGAGCACACTTGCACTTCCGATAAGTGATTCCACTGTTGCACACTCTTGACAAAAAATGAATTGGCAAGCAAGTTTGACCTGGCATGGTACTCTCGAATTTTGCAAGAATGATCATGTCATTTTGAAACGTAAAAGGGCTGTTTAAAATAAATTTCCCGATTTATGCCGGTTCTATTGTGAAATATTGAGTAGAATAATTTTAGCTTTAACTTCCCGCTACGAGAAGCAAGGGATTCCCATTGCAAATAATTTTTCATTTCCGTACAACTATCTCTTCGCCCGTACCTTCCCAAGACAAACCTTGCTGCCCTGTTGTGGATTCTCTCTAGCTTGTCAATCAACGATTGCTGTGCAGGGCCCATACAACACAGGCATATTCCGTGATAGGTCGCACACACGGCATGAAAGCGGTTTTCTTGACAGATTGCTGCCATCTTTGTACCATTATTTATCACAGTGAAAAGGAGAGATCAGAGCTTTCACTGGTCGCAATGGTGCATTTCTCTGACGAGAATCAGAGGCACTTTTTCTTCCTTAAAAGGGCCCTGCGACATTCCATGAGTGATACGAAACTTCTAGCTTATGTCACACTTATACGACCAGTCTTGGAATACGTGAACATACACGCTTGTACAACCAGTCTTGGAATACGGGAACGTATCCTGGTTCCCTTACACCAAAAGATAACGTTAGAGCGCTCAAAATGGTGCAAAGCCGTGCAGTTTATCTTCAACTGCTATTGTCATGCACATTCACCCACGCAACCTTAATAATCAGCAGGCCTTCACACGCTGTCCAGCCGTGCTAAATTACATCATCTCAAATTTTTTTATTTATTACTTAATAACTCATTAATGATGTCCTCTACAGACTTTGTTCATATTAACCATTGAAGAGCTACTTGACACAAGCATTGCACTCACCCTTGAAGAACTTTTTGTTTCAATAATACCTTCCAATGTTAATTTTTTCCACAAGTAGTCAGAGATTGGAACCACTTGCACCCATCAGTTACAGTTCAGCCTACTGTGGACAAATTTATCAAGCTAGCTGAGAGCTCTGCTCTCACATTTGCTTCGGCATGAATCAGATTTTTTTTTCTTTTTTACGGCTGTGCTCTTTTCCAATGTATTGATGATATTCAAGTGCCATTCTTGTTTTATGACTTGAGTCCCTGTTTGTCTATGCCACATGAGTTCCCTGTGTATCATCCTATTGTTAAGCCTCAAACTTTCATCTGTGAAACTGCATTGGTATGCCATATGTTCTTGTCCACTCCTGTAAAAATCCTAAAAAGGGCTTGACAGTATTCCAAAGTAAAATAAAATAAAAAAATGAGGCAATGATAGAGGCGAACAAGAAAGTAAACGTTAATTTTGATTTTCTCAGCTAACACTTTTTTCCTGCATTTTCTATCACTCATTCTTTTTGCGTTTCATAACGAATGGCAGTAGAATGATTCTGATTTTTGCTGATGAATCTTGAGACATTGAGGAGTGCAATTGCATTATATTGCTTCTACAAATTATTGCAGGCTATTGCAAGCACAATGTGAAAAAGGACTGTCCAAGCATGACAAGCCTCTGCTAGATGTTTTCAATTCTGGTAGCAACAGTAACATGTGTGATACAAGTGGTTACTGCTTTGGCATTATGGGAAATTGTGTAACTCCATGATTTTGTTAATTAGCTGAAGGTGCACTATTGGGATATGTGGTTTCAACAGTTGTGGAGGTGGTATTGTAGTTCTGCTTGTATTTCTCTTGTCAGAACCGTTTACAGGTTCATCTGTAACACTACAGTATTCTTGATTTCTCTCTCTTCCCACTTAGATGTGCCAGTGAAGGTGGCTGCACATCAAGTGTTGCTGTTATCGGCCCTGAAAACAAGTTCACAGAGACTGGGAGACACTGGCTCGTCCACAGAGAGTAGGTGCCATTGTCCACAGGATATTTAAGGCCGTCTGCTTTTTTGCACCCAGGTCTTGAAAATTGAACTCTCACATCCACAGGTCTACATTTGCGCCTATGTGTTAGCTTTAAGGTTTGTTGCATTAATTTGTGCCTTCCTTCTTCCTTTGCCAATCACCTGTCAGCTACAAGAACAACTGACAGCAAATTTAATGCTGCCACAATGCTGTGCCTCTCAACCCTAGACATTGTAGCGTCATAGCAACAGCATTCTGAAGGAGGCATCAGATAGAAGTAATGTACTGCTATTCAGTTGTGTCCTATGTGAAGAGCTGTACACATACATGGGTGATTTTATTCTTCTAGTTTCTATTCCCGTTGAAATCAGCAGCTGTAGAACACATTGAAGAGTTTTATCTGGAGGAGACCAATGCACATGCATAGCTGTGCTGGAGTGGAGGGCTATTCCAGTTTTACTTTTATGAGTTTGCTGCGTGGCAGTGTTTTTCAGTTTTATAAACTTGCAGAAGGATTGTGCTGTAGTTAATTTTTTTTTACATTTTTTAGCAGTTTTAGTGTCATAGACACTGAGTTTTTTAAAAAATTGACATGTAATGTCTTTGCCAAAAGTAACCAAGCCATGGGGTTTGTTTCTTAGCTGTGTAGTGGAACGTTTATGGCACTTCTTAAGTTCATAATCTGCATAAAGGAGATCTCTTATTCACAACTTTCCAGATTTTTTTGTCTTAAGAGATGCTGTGCGGGCTCCATTATTTGGCTGAGAAGCAAACCGTGCTGCCTGGTTACTTTTGGCAAGGACGGTACATTTTCCTTCATCGCATGCAAGGCAGAATGTTGCTGTGTTGGTCACTGAAATGTCCTGAGAGTGTTTTTTATGCTAATAGGCCCACGATTATGGGAGACTTCACAAGTATGAATGCACATGGATGTACAGAGTTGGTCAAAAGTTCCCAGGCCATAATGGTCTGCTTTCGAGCACTATACTCGGGTAGTTACAACACCCACAAAGCCTCCCAAAAAAAGAGGATAGGAGAAGTATCATTCTCAGCTGTGAGAAACTTGATTCCTTTATTGCTGTCATAAGGGGCAGAATATGTCGCTGAAAAGCAGACCCTGAGGCCTGGGCACTTTTGAACAACACTGTACATAGCATTCTAAATGCATAAGTAACTTCACAAAGCTTAATAAACTTCAAGTGCTCTTAGGTAAATATTTTTCCAATTTAACCTTGACTTGCCTCAGGAATTTTTAGAAGCCAGCAGATAGAAGGGGTAGACGATAATGACAATTGAGCAGTATGGTGTTGTAGTTATAGTAATGGTAGATTCTGGTAATGTGAGGTTGTTGTTCAGGTGTTGTTAATTTGGCCTTTTTTTTTTTTTGTCATAGTTGAATTGTGCTCAAAGGTCCCAGTGGGCAGTCATATGCTGGTATGAAGGGAATAGCTTATTAATTCACTCTCGAAATGCTAAATTCTATTTAATTCAGTCAAAGAATTGGCTGCTGGCAGTATAAAAAAGTACATTGGCAGTGCCAAGTGCAAAAAGTGTGTCTTGAAATCTTGTACTTAAGAGTGCTGTTCAAAGAGTGATGATCAAAGCTATCACTTACAGTTGTGAATTAAGCCATTCAATGCATATGTGAGGGGCTTTGTCACAGTATCCGAGACATCATTTGTTGCTGTAACGTGACATACTTTGGTCGAAAGTCAGTTTTGGCTTCTTTTCCTTGTTCTTACAATTTTGTAATTGTTCTCCGTATTATTTTGGAACACTATTCATCGCACCTATGGTAGGAAGGTCCAAGAGATATAATGTGATGGTCTACTTAACGTTTCAAAAATCCTATGGAGCTGGCCTTTAACAACAAAAGCTAACAGAGCAAACTACAGAAGACTTCGAGACCATTGACAAGCACTCAGTCGCAAAGCTTGGAGGTCACACAGCTATGTAATATAGTTGCCACTGCCGCTGAACCCAGAGATAAAACCCCACCCCCTTCTCCGGCCTCCCATGATGCACCTCCCATGATGCTCGCAAGCTGTTTTTATAGCTTCTCCTTATCTCCTCCAAAGAGGCAGCCTTGCAGGTTTGTAGCTTATTGGTATATAGCATTGCGGGTATGTAGGCTTGTTGGTGCATAGCCTTGCGGGTGTATAGCCCTGCTGGCTGTGTACCCAGACTTCCCAGTAAGAGCAGAGCATTGTTCAAATTATTGGTGGCAAAACCGATTCGTGTTCAAATTTCCAGAATTAAATGACCAAGTCGTATAGTTTGAGTTGCTTGAAAATTCAAATTAATGAAGTTCAAATTAATGGGCATTCACTGTATTAAATACCTATTACTGGCGTTAGGATATAGGCTAACAGTGTTACTCTTTTCCACTGCGTGCAGCTAACAAAGAAAATGCGTATGCTCACTTTGTCTTCCAGGGCCTAAAATTTTTAGGAGGCATTTTAAGTGAATAAAGGTGCTTTTTGATGGGAAGCTTAAAATTTTACTTGCTGTTTGAACTACTGTACTTACTTATTGTGCTGTACTTTGTTCCAAGGGCTCTACCTTTCTTTATTTCCCAAATTTATATTAGTATGGACGGATGGAAGGCCATGTGTAGGCACCAAAACTGTCCATGCCAGTGGTTCTCAAGTGAGGTTCCATTGGTCTTTTCTAGTATTTAATGCTATTTCTGGGTGATTTCAAGCTTTTGGTCTATGGTGAAGCCTCGTAGCTTTTTTGCAGGATGGCATGACCTGAGGGAACCTTCTGGGCTTCTGCAAGTCATGCATTTGAATCGAAAGTATATTTTGTGTGAAAAGTGTTGTGGCACAACACATGAATGAGTTAGTGAAATGGTCTAGTGCAGCATTTCTGTTTATCTTCTGTGCATGTCCGTAAAACAAGTTCAGCTGACTGCCACAACTAGTGGCATAATCTGTCCCTTGTCATCATAACACTTTCACTTCCTCTTAGATTCCTCAGTGCTTTACACTGATACTTAGGGAAAACCAGTGCACTCACGAGGAGGGCACATTCACTCAGAAGTGTACATTCATTCATACAGCTGAGTGGTGTTATTCAAGCTGTGTAATTTAAGTGTGCTCCTCTCTTTTTATTTTTGCGCTGCTGTGTGCTGTGTTGTCAACACATTTATGGTTTAGAATCACTAGTTCTTTTCATATTCCTAGATTAATGTTCAAGAAAACTTGATAAATTTGTAATATTTAAATTGTAATGCTTTTACACTGGGGGTCATTTTTGTTGGAATGTGTGTTGGGTTTAATAAAGTGAAACCTCGTTATAGCGAACTGGTTTTTAAAAAATCCTAAAATAGTTCGATATAGCCCGAAATTGTAATATAAAATGTCGCCAAAAAATTCGCAATGAAGAAGCTAAATTTAGTCAGCAAAAAAACGGCATCTCCTGGAGACATTTTCCGTAGCTTTAGCACCATTTCGAAGCAGGTTGCGGCAGTTGCGGAGGCCGCAAAAAACCTAGCGGCAAGCACTAGTTCAGTTGACTTTTCCGCACAACACCGCAGCACGCAGCGGCAGATCGAAAGCCAGCTAGGGTGGCGTTCCGGATAGCCAACAACTGTGCATGTCGCTGGTTCTGCGGTACTATCGTCGGGTACGAGAGGTGCAAACGAGTGCTGACTGCCTGGCTACCAGCGTTTCTCGCCGCTATATCTTCTGCATCGCTGTTGGCAAAGTGAGGTAAAGTGTGAACCATGGCGCGAACGCTTGCCGCTCCACCACCAGTCACTTGTGTAGTGAAGCAAAGCCTGTCGCCTGCCATTTAACCGGCCACAGATTGGCACTCGGCAGTTCGATATATCTGTTTTATGGAAAACCGCGTTCAATACATAGAGTAAGAAATGCATGTGTTTCCTGAAAATATTTAGGAACAATTTGATATAGCCAGTGATTTGTAATATCTGTGTTCGTTGTAATGAGGTTTGACTGTATGTACTGTAAGGGGAATGTGTGACATGATGTAATGCATTACATCACATAGGGCTCTGCTAGCTAGAACTAACCAAAGTGATTAATCATATTTATGGGGGTTTTGCCACCTTGTTACAAAATTTGTTACGAAAGACCTGATTTTGAGCGACAGTAGTCAGCTATACATACATGGCATGGTATCATATGTCGCTCTTGAAGGTCTTATTGTAGAAAAAAAAAATTTGTTAAATTTTGTTATATATACAGCTTTGCTGTTCTCAGAATTTTATTAAGGTTTTCTCATTATTTTTGTTTTGTTAAGACATTTGTGGGAATTGTGTTGTACACGGTTGAATAAATTGTGCCCATCACTGACTTGTACATGTTGTACTGCTTACCTTTGCACACAAAACATATTTTTTGTTTTAAGGCTGTTTACAAGGATACCATCCATTAATGTAGTGGAGAATTCTCTTTGATCACTGTTTCATTTCGCTGGCAGTTGAAGTAAATTTGCTGGCTGTTGGCCTAACTCAAGCAGGAAAATGTGCAAAAATGTTGTGGATGGTGAGAAAGTAGCCACAGGAAGAACGAGAAACGTGCTATAGCAGGATATATAGTTCTTTCTTTGTAGTATAATCCAGTGCATGAAAAGGCTATTAATGTATAGTAAATCTGTCTTTCATTCATCACACTTAGCTGTGCTGCTTTTTTTACAATGGTGGAGGCGTTGAAGAAAAGAAAGTTTGGGAGGTAGCTCAATACATTATGATTACCAAATACAACAAAAGACCTAGTTGTCATGTTCTTGGCGTAAATAATGTAATACAATGGGATCTCAATGATGTGAATCTCATGGGATCATGAAAGATATTCGTATCACAAAATTCGTACCCTCAGGAAAGAACAAAATCTAAGTGCTGAAGTGAGGGAAGTGCACTCTCACAAATCCGTTTAGGGCAGCTTTTGTGCTCACAAATATGTTCACGGCTTACACATTCTAATCATCTGTAGTGCTGCAGCAGTGTTCAGAACACACTAAATTCTGTGCGTAGTGCCCAGTGCACTTCAAGCTGGAAATTTTATGAATTTTAGAGGTGCACGATGAATCGAAATTTTGAATATGAATTCATTATATTTGTTACCTAGTTCATATTCGTTTTGAGAAATTAATATTCAAGAATTTTCTAATATTTGCCAGCGATGGAATACTATGCAGACTTTCATATTTCGGATCTTGGCAAAACCACAGTATGTGGGCAAATTATCCAGAGGGCAAGTTTAAAGCGTCCGGAAGACAGTACGAATGCGTCCTCTTTGCTATCATCTCTGCCGTTTTTCAGTGCACCGACCAATCACGTTCTGGTGTAGCTAGGCTTGGACCTCATGCAAAATTCCTGAAGTGAGGTTTTTCATGTATCACACGTAATGAAAACACGACTCAATTCAATTCAATTCAATTCCATTTATTTTCCAGAAAATTCTGGCGGCTGCCTGGACTAAAAGCTGTAGGTATACAGCTTGACGAGGCCCAGGCAGCCGTTACAAGGCATAGAAGCAGACTTTGTTGAGAACATTTACATACACACACAAAAAAAACGAACACATAGTCAGGTTACAGTTTTCACAAAAAACAGGACAGCCAGAAAGCACAAAATCATCAATAAATTACAATAGGGAAATACAGAAAACATATTTACATAAGATACAAGGGAGCAGCTGTACTTGGGCGCGAATTATAGTACGTCGGGAATTATTTTTGAAGAAATAATTCACGCAATGCTTTCTTAGTAGGGTTATTTATGTCTTTATATCTATTTAAAATTACTGGAAGATTGCTTAGCACCGGCTTTAAACTATCGCAACGCGAAAGCATGCATTTTTTTTATTTATTCTTCCTTACATACTTGACGCCACACACAGGGTACTCATCCTATCACCTTCACAGCTGTTCCAGCGGTAGCTCTGCCATCTCGTTTTGGTCAGGTACGATGTGAGGATCTTCAGAAAGGACTCTTGAAGAGGGGCCGAGTCTAAGTGCCACTGTCAGGGCAAACGATCATGTAAAAATCTCACCTATTGCATGATGCATTATAGCCCGTGCATTTCTGACATGTGCATAGAAGAAGGAGGACCCCTGTTGCTAGGCCAAAAAATATCCTGGCCGCACTGGATCAGTTTCTGAGCTTCATTGCTTCTGGGCAGTGACTGGCGTGTCACTGTTGATTTCTTTCCTCTTTTTAGGAGCAGTCTTGCGGTTTCGACACCAATGTGTGTCCCCTTCTTTTAAGTCCGAGTTCTTCTTCCAGCACGCCGAAACTGTGTGGTTGTCAGGGGCTTTTTGTTGTTTGTGCATTGGAGCCTTGTGCATTGAAGCTTGCTCCTAATGCATGTGGTCTTGTATGGGTCGGTGCGTGAAACATTGAAAAGTTTGTAGAAGTATCTACAGCTTCAAGTGGCATATTTGTGAACAGTTTAAAGTTCCCAGTTAGCGGCACCTTTGTGTGTACCTTTAAGGGGATATTAGGCGCAAATTCTTTGCATGTTGGTGTTTTTACCTTGATAGATCCGTACAGTAGCCATGAAAATAAGCCGGAGCACAGTGTGGCTAATTCATTACTAACCATTTTTTCACCATCAGTTTCGATTTCAGCCAGTGACAGCATGCAGCTCCTATTTTTGGCACATTTGACATACTGCAGCATCAGTAAATACGCCCGCCCAGAAATCTTCGACACCATGAAAAGTTCATCTGGTTGTGCCTTATCCAAGTGCTGCCAAGCAGCCTGCCACGTTCTTAATGGCCATTTTTTGATAGACAGATTCAGGGATGGTATGGTATTTGATTTGTTTGAATTGCACGTCACTTATGTCAATTTTCATGCATTGAAAATCATATGTTAAAGGACATTTCACCTGATGCCTTGCTGGATGGCATCCATATATGCTGAGGAAACAGATTACATCCTTTGCTGAAATTTCGTGTCTGTACCCCTTTGAGTGCAGAGGTGAAGTTCTGCACTGGGGCATTTTCTGTGGTGTAACCATGCACATCCCCATAAGCAAGAGGAAAGAAATGTGCATGTGAGTTCTCGCACTACACCTCGCTGAGGAGAAGGAAGAGACAAAAGCTAACTTGATGAAGCTGTGAGACATGCAAGTCTGAGCATGAAAACAAGAAATATCAATTGCAGCTGCCAAATTAGCGACTGGGTATTACTCCGACTGGCAGCGTTGAACTGACATGACATTCACTCATGTTAGGAGCTTTGGAGGGTATAACCATAGTGAATGAATTATCCAGTCTGTGCTACCCAGGCCACTGAAACTGCCCGATAAAATTTGCGTAGTAATTTTTCGGGCTGCTGGAAATCATTCACAAAACCGGTTTCAAATTATCGAGGCTTCAGTGTATTTCCTTCAACAGTGTAAATTTGTCCCTTAATGATGGTAAAGCTGAGCAAGTGATTAGTCAGTATTTTGGTGATTAGCAGTATTTTAGCCACAGCATCACTCAAAACTGCAAAAATGTTTCATGTTTCTTCACCGTGTGGTAGTCGTTAAAATACAGCTTTACGCACTCTGCCTGGTCGCATTCTGCATGCATAAAATGGGTGTCTGCTTTCTGTTTGGGCGTCAAGTCATTAGCATACACGCGGTGTCTTCATTGGGTGTGGCTGCCTTGAGAAGGGGTCTGAGACACCCTCCTTGGAAAGTGTTCCGCCGTTAGTCATGACTTGCTCTCTATGCTTCGTCTCTGGACTTAGGTCGTTTGATCTGGTTCTGGTGGTGTTGTAATCCAAGTCGGAAGATCCATCGCTCCTACTGCCCGGAAAGAAAATGGCGTGTGTGGCGGTAAAGCAACTTTTCCAGGCATCTGACTCACTTAAAGGAAACTGAGTAAAAAAAGCAGAGAACAATAACACCCTGTGGGCGTTGGTAATAATGAACCAAGGACAGTGCTAGTCAAGTTAAAAATCAACTTTTGTGCACCTCCACAAGACCAGGTGACGCATATGGAGGAGTTGAAACCATGCAAGTGCATCTTCGTAAACCTAGTTTCTTTTTTTCCACAAGAAGGTAGCACAAACACTTTTATAACAATTCTTGTAAGCTCTAGGAGGTGTTAGCATCTCCTGGTGAGCATATATTTTCAGTGTAGTGCAAAATTTGAAACAGTATCATCGCCATATATGTCAAAAGCCCTATGGGATAGAAATTCGCTGCTGTACACATGCAACAAAAACCCTCAAAGGATTAATGTCGAGCTATCTACGATGACATTACTCCTAATTTTTGTAATGATTTATTAAGCTTAATTTTATTACCACCATTATTGCTACTACTATTATGATTACTTTTGGGAATCAGAAAACGTGAATCTTAGTTCATCACTTATTGATATCATTCTCCATAGATTTCTAGTTTGCAGTGTGCAATGCAATCTGCAGGACAATGTGATTGATGTATAACCCACAGCATGGCCATTTGCTTCTGGGTCATGCAGTGTGGCTTGTTTTGCACTTCCCGTATTCTAGATCCCTTGAAGGTGAGAGGAAATCTCAACATCACCCGTCCAGAGCTTAAGACTTCCAGGGGTGCTAGTAAGATCTGCTCTCCAGTTTAGAAGCAACCCCCCCACCGGGCTATATATATTTTGTAAAGTTTTGTAAAGGGTGTACATTAGGATGATATAAAAATAGGGTGTGTACCAGATTAACTTCATTCAGGAGTGGTTCTTAAATTGAGAGCATGTTGTCCGGCAGAAGTATTTGGAGGAAATCAACATAATGTTGTGTGCAAAAGTTTATAGTTCAATACTGCTGTCTGTGTAAGAATTGAAATCAGACGGCATTTTTTTCTGCCCAGGCTATTTGCCATGGTGTGGCCTATTAAAGTACTTTTGATCCTTTTCGTTTCATCTTGAACAAGCCATCGGGTGTGATTTTGTACTAGTGCTCATCTAGAAGATTGCTACTGCGAGTACCTTTAATGTGAGGATTATAAATTTGCTAGTAGAAGCCCCTTTTTTTTTTAGTAAAAGTCCAAAGTACTGATAAGATTATTAGCGTGTTCATTTGGGTTGAGTTGGGTCTTTTTCTTCATGCGACCAAAGGATAGTGGCGGCAGCTTTCAAGGTGTTATCTTGCTCAGCTGGGTCGACTGTGAGTACATGCTGCCTACACGAGAAGGCCTGTTCATTGGATGTTAAAGAAAATAGTTTAGTGGACTGTTGTGTCTATCGCTCGTGCTTTTAGCATTCGACAGCGCCACAGAGTGTGGGATAGCGGTTTCAATGCACATATAGTAATTGCATTTGATAAGTTCCACTCTATGACACGATCTCGCCAATTCTATTCACCGCCTGTTTACAGGAGGTATTCCGAGACATGAGTTGGGAACAGTTGGGAATAAGAGTAAATGGAGAATACCTAAATAATCTTCGATTCGCTGATGACATTGCCTTGCTGAGTCACTCAGGAGATGAACCAGAAATCATGATCAACGAGTTAGACAGGCAGAGCAGATGCTGGGACTAAAAATTAGCATGCAGAAAATCAAGGTAATGTTCAACAGTCTAGCAAGGGAACAGCAGTTCACAATTGGCAGAGAGAGCCTGGAAGTTGTAAAGGAATACTTAGGGCAGGTAGTGACAGCTGATCCGGATCATGAGAGGGAGATAACTAGAAGGATAAGAATGGGGTGGAGCGCATATGGCAGGTTCTCTCAGATCATGAGCGGCAGATTACCAATTTCCCTCAAGAGAAAAGTGTACAACAGCTGTATCTTACCGGTACTCACCTACGGGGCAGAAATGTGGAGGCTAACGAAAAGAGTTCAGCTTAAGTTAAGAACAACGCAGCGAGGCATGGAAAGAAAAATGATAGGTGTAACGTTAAGAGACCGGAAGCGGGCAGCAGAGTGGGTGAGGGAACAAACGCAGGTTAATGACATCCTAGTCGAAATCAAGAGGAAGAAATGGGCTTGGGCAGGGCATGTAATGCGAAGGCAAGATAACCACTGGTCCTTAAGGGTAACGGAGTGGGTCCCAAGAGAAAGTAAGCGTAGCAGGGGGCGGCAGAAGGTTAGGTGGGTGGATGAGATTAAGTGGTTTGCAGGCAAGGAGTGGAAGCAGCTGGCAAAGGACAGGGTTAATTGGAGAGACATGGGAGAGGCCTTTGCCTTGCAGTGGATGTAGTAAGGCTGATGATGATGGTGACTCTATGACACAAAGAAGACATTAGTACTTTGTTAACCTCTGTTTGATTGATGAAACTCATATCTTTGTAAACTAGTCATTTAAGGCAGATAGACATTTTATAGCCCGTTGCTTATGTAGAAATTTGAATGAAGGCCTTTACATATGCATGACTTTTGTAACATTCTTTATTCATATTTGTTGCGTCATATTTGTCAGAGAGTATTCGGAAATTCTGAAGCAATCTGTGTGGGGAACAGTGAGGTATGCAAAGTTTATTGGCTAACACTGAATGAGGGAGTGAACAAGAGAGGAAAAACATCGGGGAACTTGCCAACATTTCGACAAGAGGACTTTGTCTTCGTCTGGGCAAAGCGTTCATCATTGGCAGGGTTAAAATAGGTCATCCCTCCAAGGAGGAAGGCCGGTGATGAGCAGGAGGGCATGAAGTGGGAATGGCTTTAGGATGGGGAGGGTGAATCTTGTCCAGGCATGATGGCTGCTAAAGATGATTAACTGGTTGACCTGCAAAACTGAAGAGAAAAGGGCCAGCAGCAGAAAGGAATCCGTGGTTGTGGAGCATAGAGAAATAACGAGCATGGCCTTGAAAGGCTGTGTGTCCAGTTGCAACAGTAGGCTTGGTATGACTGGCTGTGTTGACCTGAGCTGGGTTGACCTGTGTAAGGAACTAGTCAGCATGGCGGAACAATATACCGGGGAAAAAAAGGATAAAAAATAAAAATAAGGGAAAAAAGAAAACATGGGGCGAGAAAGCATGAAAGGAAAGGGGGGAGCCAAGGATTCCTGAGAAATCATGGCTAGAGAAGTAGGGCATAAGCTAAAGATAAATTGCAGAAAGAGAAAGAGAAAAAAAAGGTAATTAAGGGGGTAAAGAACAGGTTGGGGCGGAAGGGTAGCGTGAAAGAAACAATAAAGCATGAAGTATGAAGGTATAAGGTATAAGGTATGGTATGAAAGTATAAGGTATGAAGTACTGAGAAATGCTCTGACCATGTGCAAGACCTGTTTAAAGAATTACACTAGTGCCGGAACGTGCCTGAGAGATTCTAAGTGTCCTCTGGATACGTTACTCCTTGCTGGTTGTAAAGATTGAAATTTGTGGATTAGGAATGCCTGTCTGTGTTATCTATCCCTTGCAGATTTGAAGCTTGATTGAAGAATGAAAAGTTAAGTTCGTCGAAGTTGTGACCACGTTGATTAAAAGGTTCCGACACTGTCTTCTGTAGGTTCCTTGCTCTGTCAGCTCGATGACCATTAGTCTGGCGCTCATTGATTGTCCGGCTTCTCCAATACATTGTTTCTGACAGGAGGAGCATTGAAGCATGCAGATAACATTTGATGATGCGCAGGTAAAGCTAGTCTTTATATTGAAGCTGAAGTCGCTTGCCGTGCTTCTAACAGTACCGTTACTTTGTAGATGCTTACAGTATAAGGACGTTATTCATTGAGGTTTTGCAGTTGCGCTCACAAATCGAAGCCCTCATCAAAAAGCTGCCATCACGAGCAGCATTTGCTTGCATATCGAAGCTTATTGCATACGGGAGCTGATTTCATTATGTGATAGCAGGGTAAAATGTCGCAGGCGCTGTAGAACCTTTTATATTATTTTTACTTCGACTGCCACGCTAGGCTTCCTCTGCTTTATGAAACAATATTAAAAAAAGTAAACCTTGTATAGTCCACACCTATAAATAGTCATCACGATGCGAAATTTAAGCTTTTAAGTATGTATATAATCTGCGGGCTATAGTGCCAAGAATACGATAATACTTATGCCTCTAGTTATTGTGAAACAGCTCTCGGGCAGTATGCTTGTGAGTGCATTACATATGGTCTATTTGAATTGTTTGAGTTTGATAGAATAAGGCATCGAAATTATATAGAGAGCACAAAATGTTAACATATAGGTAGCTTGTGTATTGGAGCACTCGCAAAGAGATTTGTGCAGTGAAATTTTTGGCCGAGGCAAAATGAATACTTTGCAATATAAATGCAAAAGCTAGCAGAAATTCAAAATGTGGAGTTGTTATGCAGGCTATTAGTTCGCATTTTTTAGTGCTTTGGTGTTCTGTTTCTGCATCATTATTTTCATGCTATGAAGGTCAAAGGTGCAGATATAGGTTGTAGCTATAAGGAATATGACTGTGTTGAAACACCCTGCGGTGGTGCTGAGTTCAATATCTTAATGCTCTTGAAAGGGCCATATGTGGGCACTTGTGATTTGTTGTTTCCAGAGTCAAGCTGGAAAGCACTAGAATGCACACGTAAATTAAGAATCTTTTTTACATTTGCTCAGGCTGACTCGATGCTCTACAGACCAAACATTGTTCAACATATTCACAGTCCCTTGTAACTGTTTATCTGAGCTTGTGATCTGTCATGCATTAGATAAATGACAAGAATCTGATATACTGATACCAGCTCATTATTTTCTATGCATTGGGTGAACTACAAGGAGCCGAGATTCTGATTGTAAAGTTTGACAACTGAAAAACATACGATGCTTTGATTTTGTATTTGCAAATATTTATTAATATGCTTGACTTTACATCTTGATAATCCAAACTCAAAGGGTTCAATAAGTTTGTTCAAATTAGGCAGAGCTTAAATTAATGGGAGCTTTTTCAATAAAAAGCGTAAAAGTTCATAATAGCCATTGAAGTGAAAATGGTATTATGGTGCATACACATCATTTGCATACACATCATATACATACACCTCGTGGTGCATACACATCATTGGCCACTGATACACCTACACCTACCATGAGAGGGTTCTCCAAAAATTGATGACATTGCACGCATTGTTTTATTGTGAAGTTTACATACTGCAGGGCTAGTTTGGAACTCTCAGTGGACTTAAGATTGACCAGCCTAGTTTGTGCTTGAATGCGTGTACAGGGTGTCTAGTGATCTGGAAAACTTGAAAAACCTGGAATTGTCAGGGATAACATCAAAAAAGTTAGCCAAGTCAGGGAGAATGACCGACTGAAATTAACGTGGTGGTCTGAAGGGAATTGTGACAGTACAGTGAGTGCTAAGTACGTTGTCAGTGCATATTTGCATGACCTTTTTGCTTTGCAGTTATAAGGCGTGACATCATGTCTGCCAAGCTTAATTTTATGTCTTTTCCTCGTCGTCCACAAAGCAAGCACTGTGTATATTTGGTTTCTTCTGTGCTGACTTCTGCACTACTCGCAAAATTTGTCCTGGTGCTGATCATGAAACTAAGCTGCATTCAAAAATATTTTCCATGGAAGAAGCTGAAGCCAGTAGTGTGCAGAACTAACTTTCTCTTTTACGTCCTTACTGCAAACATCAAATGTTCAGAAGTTGAATAAGATAGTTACTCTTGTTAAAGGGGCACTGAGGATAGCTCCATCGAACTTTTATTCTTAGTAAAAATCGATTCGATACTTCGTTCTCGCTATGAAGATGCTTTTTCTGGCAGCAAAGGACGCATTAATAATAACAAAGTTGGATTTAACTCATGAGATCAAGGCCCTAAAGGCCTCCGTGATCACCATTTGAAAGTGAATGGCGGTGTAGCCTAGCCTTCGAGGTCCACAAGTGAAAAATCACCTTGACTCACCACAGCTTGCTTGTGAAAACAGTAGGTGGCAACGATGCCCATGTTTCATTTCCGATGCTTTCTAGTGTATAAAAAAGTTCTGTTTTTTAGTGTAATTTAGCATCTTTTTAATCAGTGCGGTAGTCTGTTGATACAGGCCAACTTCAATGCGTCCTTTGTCTTTTTAAAGAGCTGGAATACAAGAAGCAGTGGTTGCTGCGTAAGTCGTAGCTTGAAGCTGGGCTTCCTTTAGGAAAAAAAAAAACAATCTGTAAAACAGGTAGAGCAAATCTGTTTTCAATATAGTGTTTTAAGTTTCAGTTAATAGTTTTCTTGCTGTGAATAGTTCATGTACTGTCTATTACCATCATCCACTAAGTTTTTCCGCCTCTTCAGTGGCCAGAAAATTTGATCTGAAATATTCGGGGAAAACATGGCAAAGTCGGAGATCTTGAAAAGGGTAGCTCAGTAGACACCCTGATGTAAGAAGTATGGACAGCGTGAGTTTTCCAGGAAAATATTATGCTGCTGATGATAGGGAGGCAGCATTTAGAAATGGATGGATGGGGCGTCAGTTAAAACGATTTATTGTACTGCTGAAACTGAACGGTTTGCGTACATAAAGAGACTCCGTAGCACCTTTTATCTCGATGCAAAATCTGTCAAGTATGAAGGGCACGACTTGAGAAATCACCTGTACTCCATCTCAAAAGTAGTTAGCAGTGCTGTGAAGGCTGTGGCCATTAGAGCTGATCAGAACGGCGTGCGCTGCAAAATGTCATCCACGCCCCTCGTCCCGCAGCTGGTGGCTTCGTCACTGGGAAAGAAAAAGTACCAGTGTCCAGCTGCTGTGCGTAGTGTTCCTGTATACAGGAACACTAGCTGCGTGCTACAGTACTGCACGCACATGTGCGCGCAGGAGACTGGGCCGACTTGGCAGGTGCCATGCTAGCCACGTTTGCAAATGGCAGCGCATTACTTAGCAGCAGGCAGGCCACCGCAGTGCTGTGCTCGTGCGGACTTTCTCTGCTAATTTAACCAGTGAATGAAACGCTCGCTATACTTTCAAACCGCCATCCTGAACTACATTTTCAATTACTGCAATAACTGAAAAAAAGTCAACACTGCTAAAATATTTGAGGTATTTATGTTAGAAAGAATGTGAACCAGACAGACCTCTTTCGAATGTTTTCATTTGAAATAATTGTTGTCTTCCTTGACCGCGATTTGACGAGAGAGCTCTATCTTTCACAGAGCTGCAAACAACTTGTGGGATGAGGCATAATTCATGAATTATCTGCTGTTCCTAACAGCGATCAGAGTTGGCAGCGATCAGAAATTGCCCTTCGGCGTCCCCAAACGCTTTTGCTCGGTTCCAGTCATTTTTACTGTAATAGCTCTTCTCGTCATTCATCCCTTCTGTAGACTACGTGTTGTAGCCTGCAGTGCGAAATGCTCGCATGATCTGCCCATTTTTTGCGCTTTTTCTGCTTTTCGGCCCATAGGCTTGCGACTCGCCGAATTTGCTCGGCTTTCTCTGCCCCGGTAATTGCATTGACTCCTGCCTCTAGTGGTGCTCAAGGAAACCGGCTAACGGCTGCCATCTGTGCGCTGTGACGTGATTCCTGTAAAAAATGACATCATAGTAGTACGAAATTAGTGCGATTTGTACGAGTAATGCTACTCGACTAGGCGTGGGAAGTGGCATATTATGGGAGCTAGATAGTAGCATGCCTGCTGTTCGTAAAGCAGCTGTATTTGGATCAGGTACTTGCCAGCACAAGATCTAATGCTTTGGCTGGCTAATTAACGATTTTAAGAAAGTGCCATCATGGCCGCTTGTGCTCCTGAGTTGGGGCACGGGCAGCCTGAGTTGGAGCAGCCTCTTTGCATGCACATAGTGTGTGAATTGCAGTAAATGCCTTTCTTGATCACGTTAAGAACCCTCAGGAGGTTGGAACTAGTTGGATTTGAGTGCTCACCCCCAACCTGCCCTTCTAAAAGTGACCGGCCCCCCTTTATGATGCAAGCCATCACCATTGCACTGAAACCTTTTCTCTAGGAGTTCTTTAGGGAGTATTTTCAGTGGCCGCCATGCTGGTGTACATTAAGAACGACCACAAACGCCGAAAGGCAGTGCGCTGTGTCTAATCGGCCTATCACCTCCTGCTCTGGCCTGCACCGTTGAAGCTGCGCTGAACACCAAAATGACGCCCGTCACGTCAACTGAATATGCTGCTCTCCATAAAAGCTCGTGGTATTTCGCCTTGTTGCTCTGAACTCCACTGTTGTTGGTTGTCAGGTGGCGATAGCACTGAAGTTTGATTCGTCATGTGTACAGACCCTCTGAAACTGCTGCAGATTTACACCCCTAGCCATGGTTTACTGCTGCTGCGAGCCTACAGCACCACTGGCACTAATGTAGTTTGCGATTCCTACTAGAAAACTTCGCAGAGCCGGTAAATTTAGGTTGGTGATAAAAGCTGGTTTACGGCCGCAAGTGAAGGAGCGCAGTCGTAAAATGAAGGAACTGGCCTATTGTGCTTCCAGAATTGATTTGACGACTGCCTCGGGCTTAGCCATTTCGCAGTATAAGTTTGAATTTCCAGTGCGCGTCCGTAGTCCCATGCACCTGCAGCAGGCTCAGAGCTAGCTTTTTTTCTTATTTCATGGGCCTACTTACATACTGTCTATCGGACCTTCTATAAGTGACACGAATAATGTTGGTGCAGTAATTATTTTTTTATAGGTTTATTGGCAACAATATAAAGAAATGGGTAGACGTATTTGTCAAGGAAGGAAATTGCTTGTATTGAGAAATTCACACCACCGCCGCCAAAGCCCGTTTATAAGCTGAGCTGAAGTTTGCATTGCGACAGCCTTGTTATGTATCAGTGTGCACAATGGTTCATCGTCATATGTGATGGCCCGTCATTTACCGCGAAAGAACGAGGCAAGTACTGCCATCGACATGAATGCAAAGTCGCGTCTCTCTCGAGGTGTTGGAAACTGGTCACGAGTGCCGAGCACAGAAGTCCCATTGTTTCTATTCTTTGAAAAAAAAAGAGAGAGAAACGTCGGAATTCCCGCGACTACGCCATGCTTTAGTGTTGTTGCTCGCTTGGCTCTGCTTAGATAGATACTTCATATGAAAAGAACGACAGATGCAAGCATCCAAGCACCAACGGGTGCTCTTGCACGTGTACCTGTTTTTGACGTCTTCTCAGTGTGGGGATTTTGCTTTCTTCAATTGTCAAGGCTGTGTAGTACTGCTCGCAAACCGCCAGGACACTGTAAAGCATTGTTCTTTTCGATTTTACAGCAGCAATAGTATTAGTAGCAGCTGAACTTGCTTCCGCCTTCCCAGTTATGTCAACCTTTGTCTTGCTTTTCTTTTTCTGCACTACGATAGTGGAAGCAACAAGCCTGGAGAGGACCTTGAAGACGGCAAGGAGGCGGGGCAAGTGGCCGAGGAGTCTGCTGCCCACGCACAGAAAAAAGACTCGTCCTCGAAAGGTGACAGCAGCAGCAGCAGCAGCGGAAGCGATAGTGACACCAGTGACAGCGACAGAGACAGCAGCGCTGACAGATTCTTGCTGAAGATTCATGACCTTCCCGAAAACATCACTGCCGAGCAGGTTGCCAGGCACCTCAAGCAGGCTGGCGTCAGAGTGTCGGGAGGCAGGCTGGGCATCCTCCTTTTGACCCGCAGCAAAGGCGACCTGCCTATCGGCAGGGCCTTTGTTGAGGTGGCATCAAAAGAAGACCAGGAAAGGGCCCTCAGCTACGCGTGGGAGAGCGCCAAGCTGTCAGGTCACCGCATCAAGGCCTTCCGGGGGCAAGTGGACGACGTCCGCCGCTATGTTATGTCGAGAAGGCCAGCTTTGAGCGCACTGCACAAGGGCGTCACATCCAGTTGTGTCGTGCAGGTCCGCAACCTGCCAGTGGGCGCAACAGAAGAGAAGCTGAAGGAGCTCTTCTCTCATTGCAAGGTAACGCAAGTAGAGCGTGAGAAATTCAACTTGGGTAGGGCCCAAAGAGCGGCGTTCATGCGCTTCATGTGCCCCGACGAAGCCCAAAGAGCTTTGGCCGTGAACGGAAGGAAGCTAATGGGCCAAAAACTTGAGCTGTGCCTCGTGCCGGAAGACTACGCCGACAGGCTCTTAGAAGGGGATCTTCTAAATCTGGCGTCGTATGCAGAACAGAAGGGTTCGCGGATTGGCACTCGAAGAGTGTCGGGCACCGCGCGACGCGCTGCAAAAGAGGCCAGCCTACGGGAAGGCGCGACAAACTTCCGTTTGGCAGAGCCACACGAGCTGGAAGCGATCCTTCAGACGTCAGAGGGGCAGCACAGGGTGGTCGCCGAGGGCCTACCTTTCAGCATCGCCCAGATAGAAAACTTTCTCTGGCCCGCGAAGCCAAGCCTGGTGGTTCGGGTTCGACGCGCCAGCGGCGTTATTGGGGCAATAGTTGGGGCAATAGTTGGCCCCGTAAATTCAGTAATTTTACAACTAAAATTCATTAACTTTTTATCGGCTGAAGTTAGTGGGGATATTTATATTGAGAACTATTATATTGAAGATGTTATGGTGAGGCAGTTGCTTTTCAGTGCTATTCCATTTTGTAAAATTTTAGACGTGTGCATCTCAGCTAGGACACAGGCGAGTTACTAAAATTTAAAAAAATAGAATAGCCCTGAAAAGCAACTGCCCCACTATGACATCTTCAATATAATGGTTCTCAATATAAATATGCCTGCTAACTTCAGCCAATAAAAATATTATTAATAAATTTTAGTTATTTACTGAATTTATGGGGACAATTACTACCCCAATTTGTGTCCGCCTGCCCGCACCGCCGACATGCAAAAGCAGCATTAGCGTACGGCAATTCAAATTTTTTTTTAAATCAGTAAAGTTTAATTTTGAACATGCTGTATAGATTGGAAGTGGGTATCGTTCTGTGCACAGGACAGGGTTAATTGGAGAGATATGGGAGAGGTGTTCTGGGTTTTTGGCGTGCCTGTTCCGCAGAATTCGGTCCATTAGCTCATTTTGCTGTCAACTCTCGTCGGCCCCTTCGCTATCAGGAACAGGTCAGTCGAGTTCCGTTGGCGAAGAGGCCGCACTTATCTCTCAGAGTGAGTGACAAGCTGCAGCTTAAACCGTCACGTATCTAGGTGTACTTGGAGACGTAAAAGCATTCGCGATGTAGTTCGTAAAGCGACATTGTTTCAGTGGGAAGTGTAGTGTACATACTGTAAAAGAAGGTACTTCTGTGCAAAAGCAATGAGTGATATGCACTGTGTCTGAAATGAGTTGGACCAAAGTTGAATAAATGTTGCACATTGCAAATATGCATCAACTCTGTATCCACTGCGATGGCTCAGTGGTTACGGCGTTCGGCTGATGACCACGATGGTGCGGTATCAAATCCCGACTGCGGCGGCCACGCTTCGATGGATCAAAATGTGAAAGGCGCCATGTGCTCTGCGATGTCAGTGCATGTTTAAGATCCCCATGTGGTGGAAATTAATCTAGAGCCCTCCACTACAGCACAGCCCCGAAATTTTGATTTGGTATAAATGCAACTTTATTTTCGATTCAGCTAGCTAACATTTTTTTCTTGTAATATTCGAATATAGCGAAGCCTTCTGGTTGGAAAGCTCTAGAGCTTCAAATGGAACGCAATATGTCGTCTAAAAAAAAAACGGGGCTTTTTTAACCAGATTCTTAATGAGAATATGCGATAAATTTTGGTTGCCTGCCATCTACAATGAGTGTCTAATGTTCTTGCGATTTTCCCGGCAAAATTTCAGTTCGAACCAGTTTCATTGTGCTCTTATGATATGCATGAGTCTAGTCATTCTGGAATGTTCGCATGCCGTGCATTAAATTATTCTGTGGTATTGTACTAATCCTACCCACTAATACACCTTAATCCATTTTCTGGGGTGTGCCTACTTCTAACATTTTCAGGGTCCTCAGATTTTCAAATTTGGTGGCGCCCTTTAAGGGGGGATGCAGGGATCAGATCGCGAAAATCGCGGAAAAAAATCGATTTTTGGAAAACGGCAGATTCGGATTCTGCATTACCTTTTCTATCACAGCTGAAAAAATTTCCGCCGAAAACAGTCTCTAAGCGTACCTAAAAAATATTTTTTTGACCGCGGGTCGCAAAAAACTGGCCAAAATCCGCTCAAAAACGGCCGATTTCAGAGCGCGATACCGCCGGACCTTCACCGCCGCCTACGGCAAGTTTGGTGTCACTGGAAAGTTTGCTTCACCGCGGTTCTTCTCCCAGTGGAACCACGTGTCTACAATAAAAAATAAATGCACAGACGTGAAAAATACGAGGGCACCCGCGAAGTCGCAGCTAGGCGCCGATTGGCCGCGCCAGTCACGTGGTGCTCAGCGCGCCCTGCGATTGGCTGCCGAAAGGCATGCCGCTTCTCCGGTTGTCTGCTGCGCGCGCGCTTCGCGAAAACGATAGTTTGCGATTCAACTCGTGCTGTCCGTTCTGCATTTTCGTCAACTCATCTGCTGCGTGTGGTTTCGTATGCGAGCCCGCGATGGAGCGTCGCACGGGCCAGAAGCACAGGACGAAGTATGCTTACGGGAAGCGTAAGCGCAAGCCTCCTATTCCAAAACAGAAGCGGCCAGCAGCAACTGAACCGCACGAACGGAGGTCCGCTCCGATATCCAGTCACGCCGATGTGTCGTCGGAAGCAAGCCTGCCCTTGGAATCAGCGACCAGCAGTGAATCTGGGGGCCTGGCGCCGTCCGCTAGCCATGACATCGCAGTGCAGTACCGACCCGGACACAGTTCCGTTTTTGCGGCGGCGAGTGGCGGTGCGGTGCCGGTTCAACGGGATGACGGCGAAGTTTTGCCTAAGCAGAAGCACACCGTTCAGGTGCACCTGCCCTCGGAATCAATAACCGGCAGTGAATCTGTGGGCCCGGCGCCGTCCACAAGCCGTGACATCGCAGTGCAGTACCGACCCGGGCACAGTTCCGTTTTTGCGGCGGCGAGTGCCGGTGCGGTGCCGGTTCAACGGGATGACGGTGAAGTTTTCCCTAAGCAGAAGCGCACCGTTCAGGTGCACCTGCCCTCGGAATCAATGACCGGCAGTGAATCTGGGGACCCGGCGCCGTCCACAAGCCGTGACATCGCAGTGCAGCACCGGCCCGGGCAAAGTTCCGTTTTTGCGGCGGCGAGTGACGATGCGATGCCAGCTGAACGGGATGACAGCGAGCTTTTTCCAAAACAGAAACGCACCGTTCAGGTGCACCTGGAACCACGTTTTGTGACCTTGGAAGCAGCTGAGGAGCAAGCGTGCAGCGTCCGTGCTACACTTCGCGCGGTGTCGTCAACGGAGCGCAAGTTCGGGTTCGCGCGGCAGACAGAGGAAGAATCGGCCCCAGATGAAGATGAATTCACATTAATTCAAGCTAGTGTAATGAATTCGATAATAGGGTCTTTACTGTGCCCAAAGTGCTCTAAGAAGAGGTTGTCAGTGAAGCACGAGACTAAACTGGGCCTAGCAGTAAAATTAGTGCTTTCCTGTGGTGCTTGCGGCCCTATTGCTTCACATTGGTCATCAAAAAGGAAGTCTGAAGGAAGGACTTTTGAGGTCAATATAAGAGCTATGCAAGCCATCAAGACCATTGGAAAAGGGCCCACTGCCCTGAACGACTTCTGGGCCACAATGAACGTCTCACATCGTGGGCTGCATCAAAAAACCTATCAGGGCCACCTAAAAAAATTGTTTAAACCTGGAGCAGAGGAAGCTGCACAAAACATTTTTGCAGATGCTGTACTTGCTGTAAAAGACGTCTACAGCAAGATGCAACCATCCAGCCCAAGTAACATAACAGTTGTGTATGATGGCACTTGGCTTACACGAGGCCACAGCTCTCACATTGGTGTAGGATGTATTATCGAATTTTATACCGGGCTTGTGCTGGATTGCACCGTACTGTCAAATTTCTGCCTAGGGTGCTGTCAGCAACCAGCGGAGAGTGACCCTAGCTATGGCACTTGGATTGAGCAGCATCAGTGCCAGAAAAACACAGATGTTGCCTCAGGTCAGATGGAGGTGGAAGCTGCACTAATACTTTTCAGGCGTTCTTTCAGCAGCTATGGCCTTCGCTACACGAATGTCATATGGGATGGTGACAGCCGAACATATCTTGCACTCTGCAAAGATGAGGTATACGGCTTCATACCCCTGACTAAGGAGGACTGCATAAACCATGTGCAGAAGAGGATGGGCACTGCACTCCGCACACTGGTTGCAAGAGCAAAGAAAGGGGAGCCATTGGGTGGGAAAGGTGGACTCACGCAGGACCTAATTAAAAAACTGACCAATTACTATGGCTTAGCCTTGCGCAGAAACACCGAAGTCAGTGACATGCAAAGGGCCGTGATGGCCACATTGTACCATGTGACATCTACAGATGACGAGCCTCATCATGAGCTGTGCCCACCTGGCCCTGACAGTTGGTGCAGACATAGGTCAGCACAGGCCAAAATGGAGCCACCACCGCCTCATAAGTACAAGCTACCAAGACGTGTAGCAGAGGCATTGCTACCTGTCTACCAACGCCTGTCTGACCCGCAACTGCTGGAGCGTTGCAAGGGCAACAAGACGCAGAATGCTGCAGAAAGCTTACATTCTGTCATCTGGTCAATGATTTCAAAAGATCAGCATGCTTCATTGTTTGCAGTGGAGACTGCAGTCCATGAAGCAGTTGCACGCTACAACTTTGGTAACTTGCGTGCCTACACTGAAGTATGCAAGTCTGTGGGCATCAAACCCGGTAGCCTTGCCCTTGAGAGAGCTCAGGAGAAGGACAAACAAAGAAAAAGAAAAGCATGCAGTGCAGAAAAAACGAAAGAGCAAAGGCATAAGAAGACCCCTGCAAGCAAAGACACCAAGTATTACAGCCCTGGGGCATTCTGAAGAACATGTGGCGGCTGTGCAACTTTAGAGCCAGTTTTCTCAGAAGTGAGTTTTGAGCCGACTGTCCTGCTTGCAGAAAGCATAGAACAACTATGCCTTGTCGGATTTGCATGAGGTTTATTGTGTTGTATTTCTTAGTAAATTCTCTGTGCAGTGACATTCCTATATTTTTTAATAACTATCTCATTTTTTTACTGCTTAGCTAAATTAGCGCGTTGATAACGACCTCATTTTTCAGACATGGATATGTTGTCCTATGTAAAAAAAATTAAGTGATAAAATTATTTGGAGAATGTCACTGCATGAACTATTCATTTTGCTAAAATATAAAAGCAACTGTGGGCTTCTACCATGTTTTTTTGTCATGCCAGGCTTTCTGCAAGTTGAGTGCAAATAAAAATTTGTAATATCAAAACTACTCAAGATATATCAATGAAACTTTGTATTTAGTCATTCTGCACACTTTCCAATAACCATGCCAAATTTCATTGCTCTACTACAAAAAATAAGGAAATTGGCTCCGATCCCCACCTCCCTCCTTAATTGGTCTACTGGTGGTCACGTGTTGTTGATTACGTCATGACTCTCAATTGCATTCACATAGCGTCCTCGATCACCTCACGCCGCGGTTGCCCCAAAACCAGAGTGGTGCGCTTTGCACCACGGTGGTGGTGCACTGAGGTGGGTCAACATCGAGTACAAATTAAACGAGGACAATACATGGGCCTCTATAATTTCACCTCCATTGAAATTCGACCACCGCGGCCGGGATCGAACCCGCGTGTTTCGGGTCAGCAACCGAGAGACGCGGGTTCGATCCTGGCCGATGGTGTCAAATTTTGATGGAGGCGAAATTCTAGAGGCCCGTGTACTGTGCGATGTAAGTGCACGTTAAAGAACCCCAGGTTGTCGAAATTTCCAGAGCCCTGCACTACGGTGTCCCTCATAGCCTGAGTCGTTTTAGGATGTTAAACCCCCATATTGGTTTACGTGTACGGGTCCCAAATGATGGCAGGATAATCTAGTATTGGAAGTACAATGGACTTGTATGCAAGTAGACGAACGCTAGGAGTGAAAAGTTGAAGTGCCCTTCGAAGAAAAAAATTCGTATTAGCATTAGCTATCACATAATGTACATGTTTATTCCAGGTAAGATTATTCGTAATCCAAAGCCCTAAATACTTATATTAGTACATCTCTTTTAGTATGTTTTGGATGCAGGAGTACTGGAATTCTGAAGGCATTTTTTTTTGCGAGTAGGTTTCATATACACGTTTTTTTTTAACTTACAGGCATTTACGAAGTGTCACACCAAGTGATAGCTTTACTGGATACATCATTTAAAACCGTGTGGTCAGCAGCACTTTTAACTTCATAAAGAACACAGTCATCAGCATACAATTTAATTTTAACAGGAATTTCTTGCACGATACCGTTAATATACCTATGATGGAGATAAAAGAGGTCCAAGCACCGAGCGCTGGGGAACACCTGAGTAAACCGAAAGTGCATTAGTGTTCGTCATTGAATACAACGCATTGATGGCGATCATGAATGTAGGCAGATATCTATTGCATGAGCTGAAAATTTCTGAGCAATATATATAATTTTAACAATAGTTTTTTGTGAGAAACCTTGTCGAATGCTTTGGAGAATGCATGAAAACAGCATCTGTTTGATTACCGTTATTTATTGACGTAGCAAAATCGTGCACTGTTTGGACTAATTGTGTGTACTCTGAATAGCCTCTCCTAAATCCGTGTTGAAATTTAGTCAACCCATTATGCTTGTCTAAATGTTCTGAAATGTGTAATATGCTGTGTAATTCTTTGGCATTTCGTTGGTGGGTTGAGATATGGATTTCGTTGGACTGGTTTCGCGTCGCTCTGGTTCCAATCTTATGATTGCATGTGAGGCCGAGCCGCTGAGGCTCGTGCCGTGATTGACGTAGAGGTATTCGCATTCTTCTGTCGGCGATCGGAACCTCTGAAGAATTGGTGTAGCTATGCACCATATTAGATATTGTCTATTCCATCCTCGTGTATCAACTTGGGGGCTTTACGCAGACCTCTACGTTTGTGAGACGTGTCAGTCCAAGTGCCGCTCCCTTGTAATGAGCAATTTAGGGGTCCTCTATATTGGGTGTAAGTTGTGTCATTCTGGACATCAGTCAGAGCTTGGGTAGGACCTATTTAGTACGAGGCTCATTTCCTTTCTTTTCGATTGTGACTGATAGCGTGACCTCTGTGAATAGCGGAACCTGCATTTACTGTTGGCAGTATACAACCCCCGCGCCTACATGTCCCGTGGGTTGTTCAGCTGGAGCTTCGGGCAATGTGTCTGCAGCTTGCAGCTTCCCTCTCATCGTGGCTGTCTGCTTGGTAAAGCTTGCAATGTACCTCTTTTGACTTCCCATGTAGAGGCAGTCCATCCAGCTATGAATGTATGGCAAAGTGTTCAGTACTAGGAATGATTTTTGCAGCCCCACTGGGCCGTTACACACGCCGGGCATGATTTCGCTTGCTGCGCCAACAAGCTTTTCATTGACATTCTTGAGAATGGTCGCATAGTTTTATCCATTTTTGCGCCAATCCAGATTATAAAGCTTTGCACGGCGATGTTAACGGGTACGCCTTTGTTATCATCGTGGCCTTCTAGCTCTTTACTGAAGCCGGAACGGCAATGAGGTGAGACTGGCAGGCATAGCTTGTGTACGGGCATGCAGTTGCCTTTGGTTTTCTGGGGAGAAAATTTGGGCCCCGTGTTCCTAGTTTTCCGCTGACTCAGGCCATTATCGTGCCTCATTTGTCGCGAAGTCACATTGCATTGCTGCATTATGTGTCCTGATGGGCTGCATTGAAAGTATTGCATTTGACTCGACTGGTTTTGCGATGCTAGCGACCCAGAAGCCTGCATGGTGTCTGTTGAGCTATAGTCTCTCAGCGTCATCTCTCAAAGCCTTCTGTAGGACAGTATGGAATATTTCTGAAATAACTGCTATTATTGCCGAGGCCTCATGCCTTAACTCTGTCCTCCGGCTGAGCCTATGCATGCTGCTGACGTCCCTCGTTCAGTTGTGGGAATTGGGAAGGAAGAGCGAAGCCGCTGCGAAATCAGTGAGGGCATGTGTTGGCATAGCCGTCATGATGCGTGGCGCCATGGCACCTACGGATGTCAGCTGTTGTAGGTGCTGGAGGAATTCTCTGGGGACATTGGGATATGATGTGATGTGCCACCTTCTGCACCATTTCGCGCTGCAGTTCCCGCAAAGTGCAACACACTTGACTTTCACTGTTGCACTCGTGTCGAGTGCAAGGCTGGAAGATGCTCGTGGCATGTTCCTTGGGCGTCTCCTCCGGTCTCGGCCTCCTCTCATGCAGCTGTATGTAAAAACCCAGTCTGGAACTTCTCCAGCGAAAGCTCTGCAGAGGGCGCTGGCTTCCAGGACTGGAGTTTTGCGGACTAAGAAGTATAGAGTCAGGTACCAGGAGATAGACACTTTGTGCATTGCGTGCGGAGAGGAGGAGGAAACGGCTGAACACTTGATACTTTTCTGTAAAGGGCTTCACCCTACAGTGGAAGGCAGCGGGGCTGACTTACCCAAGGCATTGGGGTTTAGGGAAAGTGGATTTTAAGAGGTTCGAAGTAACCAAGCGAAGGTTATCTGATTGGTGGCTAAAAGCAAGACAGGAGTAAAATTTCACAAGACATGCCTAGGTGGCTTGAGCCACCGCCCGATGTAAAGGGTTCAGCCGTATCCATCCATCCATCCATCCATCCAGATACCTAGCGGCCTTCTCGCTTACAGTTCCCGTGGGACTGCGGCGGGGCCTTATTGCTGAAAGTGGAAATAAGGTCCGTCTTTATTTTTTTTTTTTCGCAAGGAATAGCTCATCACTGCTGTGTACCGCTCACACAGGCGAGTCCATTCTTGTACACATTCGTCATATTTTCCAAAAACCCAAAGGAGGGTAATATATCCTCTCTTGTTAATTATTCTTGGGATCCCCTTTTGCTGTGGGCTTAAGTCCCAATAGAACCTGTTCGGCATCTTAGGTTATTGATGAGATTCCATTGCCCCTGTTAACGCAGCTGCCATTCGGGAAATTTTCTCAGACCTCTCTCAAGGTGGCAATCCCACTCTGACGGTGAACGGAATACATTTTTGGTGATATTTGTACGTCGTCTGCACCTCGCTCATGAGCTTCATAAATATGGTTCAGGTATTTCCATAAAGCTAATTTCCTCTTCTTTCAAAAGATGCAGGTGGTTTAACGATAGCTGCAAATTTGTTTCAACTGTAAAAGAAAACGCAAAGGTGAAAAATGGCAGCTCAGCTCAACTTGTCTCAGGAAATGCAAAGTTATGAAAAAGCTATTGCACCCAGAGAAAAATCTTTCAAGTTGCTTTGAGGTATGATGCTAATGAGCATGTTTAAGCATTTAGAAATATGTGTATAGGTTAATTTATTAGCCACGCATGTTTGAAAAACGTAGAAAAACGGAGCAATGTAATCTGCACTAACTTGGGATATGCATTGTCCTGCGGCAACTTTTTGAACAGCTTGAGACCGTGTAATCATCCTTTCTTTCTGAAAATATCATTCATCTGCCTCATTTAATTTAAAAGTTATTCCTGATCAAGGTTAGCGTTTTTCGGAATAGTTGAAAACGAAATGCTATACTGTACAGGTAACCAGCACTTGGCCATTCTGAGATTTTGCGTGAAGAAACTTAATACTTCGCTCTATATGGCTAAGCATCGCTTTTAGTCTATGGCTTTTGGGGAATGTGCACTGTCTAGTTGACTTTAGCTACCTTTTTCGTTGTGCTCATGAAGGGCACAAGCTCTTGAAACGTTCCGCGGCTTCTTTTTTTCTGGAAAATACACTCTTAAAATATCGGGCTCTCATTCTTTTAATCAACTTGCAACAATTATCAACTACTAAGTCCACAAAATACAAACAATAGCAACAACGCAGCAGCATGCGATAACTGTAGATAAATGTAAGTAGTGTCATCTACATTAGTGCGCATGTACTAAATGGTCACAGTTCAGAAAAATGACGAGTGTGGCACTGCCAAGCAGCTAAAATTAGCTAAAATCGGGAGGTGTTCACAAGCATACCCGAGACGTACTACCGGAGAAGTATACCGGTTTATCAGACCCCTCTTGCGCATGAGCAGTGGCATTGTTGAGGTGAGGCGAAGCTACTGCGTGTGTGAAGCCGGCGTCCGGTTACAGGTACATGTCTCCGGTATGCTCAAAACGTCGGATGTCTCTTCGATGTTTGCACTTTGCTCTTCATTTTGCCCTCTGTACTGTGTTGAACATGTGTTGAACTTCCAAGCAGATTTCCGCCATATTGCATTGCTGGATTGTTTTTTTCACTTGACGCTACGGAACGCATTCTGGGCGTTGTCTTATTTTTCGAGGACAGCTTTGGCATTGCTAAAGAGACAGAAAAGGGAAGGAGAGAGGCTTTTGCTTCGTGCCGTCGGTTGTTCGTTGTTCCGGCTAGTGGTGTAGAGGGGAAGTTGGAGAGCGCTCGATTTGCCTGCACTCGCTGCACCAGTTCGGCAAAGTTCTGCAGCGGTGCCACGAGTGTGTAGCACTAGTTCCAGCAGTTTTAGCGCAGTTTGGCACTGTCTGCTTCCAAAACGAATGGTCGAGTCTAGGCCTGGTCGTCTGCTAGCCTTGGCGACGCCAATGAATTGCAGCCGCTGTTTACAGCCGACAGCGGCTGCCAACATCTCATGAAGAAATGTTCAAGCAGCACATCACAATAAAATGTACACATGGCATGTGCACCTCGTGACGTCTTTGCTTTTTACAGTGGTGTCAATTACGCGTAGCCGTTTCTTTGGAAAACTCGAGCAGCGTTTTAGCTTGTTGACGAGTAGAATTACTTCAGTCTCCACCATTTATCACAACGCGCACAGCATTATCTGCCTCCATGGCAGCTACACCTGCACAATTTCAGCACTAACCACCAAGAAGGTACGCAGTTTTCCTGAACTAGACTCGCACTTCTTTCAAACGAATGCCGTGGTTCAGAGGGCGCCATGTTCCACCCTTGAAATGAATCCATGTGAGGCGCAGCGCCGCGAGAACCAGTTCATGTGGTGCAGGTGAATCAAACGGACCTATATAGGTCGGGTACAACTGAAGAATGTAGCAGCACATGCCCATCAAAGGAGGCCGCCCAGCCAAGCGCGTCGACCGAACAGTTTTCTGTTCGGTCTTCACTGGTGCTGTCGCGGCATTTCCTCTGCTCCCTGCGGGAGCATATACAGGAAGCAGGAACACTACGCTATCCAAGCTTAGGTGCTCCTAGAGACGATGGCAGACGCAGGGGCAGCAAAATTTTTCCTTTCTTTTTGTGTTATGGTTCTTTTAATAAACTACTACTGGCTATGCAGCTAAGACTACGCACAGACTTATCCCGAACAAAGAACATTCCACTCTCGACGACACGGGACAAAGTGCTGTCTCCTTCCCAATTTTTTACAGACTTGGCTGCATGCATAGCCACAGAAATCGACATGATTGGCTGGAGGGCTCCCTCTGAGTTGCATGTGCCGCTTGGTTCTTTAGCTGTAACCGACTATAGTGCTGAGAAGTCCCCTCCCCCGTAACTGGCACAAAGGACCGCCTCCTTTCCTTTCCAGCTTAGCCAAGATCTGCGCGCCCCTCCTGCAGGCGGGGTAGACTGGTAGCGCCAGGTACAAAAGGCACAGATTGGAAACATCTTGCTTCTTCACACCTGTTTCATCTCTATCGTGTAGCGACCGAAGAGGTCATCAGGCAGTGCGTATCGAGAATGAATCGGGCCATATCTCAACCAAGGATGGTTTCGTGTGATCCGGGTGCCAGACCCATCCGTCGTGTCAGCGCCCATTTTGTTCCGCTTTCATTTGAAGCTTGCTCTAGCGTGTCGCCTAGCTGTGTTCTGAAAGGTGTCGTGTAACCATACTAGCAAGGCTTGACATGCGATCGAGAGCTTAGGTGGATGTTTGTTTGTCTGTTTGTCCGCATACGGCATGCATAGCCGCTGTACTGCATATGTGTGGACAAATTCATTGAAAAACCGGCACACTCCAGATCCGACAGAATGCGAACTGGTCGATGCGTCTAATTAGTTAGTATTTACAGAAAAAAAATTGCTTCGCAAGCAATGGATGGTGTTGTATGGAATAAAAATTGGGAGCCAATTATTTGGCTGCGAATGTGTGAATGCATGGCAACTGCCCCATCTCAAAATGATTTGCTACCAAACCATGAAACTAAAGGGCGGGCTCAACAAAGTACACACGTTTCTTGCGTGTTCCCTGAGCAATAATTACGACAATACATTCTGGTTACATTCAAATAATGAACAGTAGTCCACCCAATATATTGGTTCAAAAACTACGAAGGCATGCACTCTGCTTTTCGCACGTACATTATCACGGGAAGCTGAAGCAAGTCGGGGCAGCAGCTGCTAACGCTCTTCCATAGTGGGCCACTCTTGACATCGCATTTCAATGTCGAATAAAATACCGCCGGGAAAACAAAATCTCGGAAAATGATTACGAGCATGTTATAGTTGCCTGGCAACAGACGGTGTGAAAATAACAGCTGTTCCTTCAATTTGCAGGTACGCACGCACGAAGACGCACACACATGCACATATGCGCGCGCGCTTTTTCCACCTTTGATCCAGCCCAAATCGGGGCAAATCGATGCAAGGCGAATAAGATATACATTTCAGCACGCGATGGAAAATTCTAGAGGCAATAAGCAACCTGATGATGTAAACTGGATGCAAGAAAGACGTTCATCTAACATAAATAAGAGCACACAGTTGAGGGTCCAAGCGGGAGAGGGGACGGGGATGCCCTAAGTGCCTACAGAACTGTCCCTTTGTAGCTGACCCCTTTTTTGGCAACGTTCCTGCACTCCCCCCCCCCCTTTCGTACAATGTTTAGTCCGAGTCTGCCTCATAAATGATATGCATCTATGCTGCATTTTTGTGAACCTTGGCAAAATTCTATCTAGGTTGATCGGAATTGGTTGCAAATGCCGCCGCATGTACGACGAATATTTTTTTCTCAGGTGAACACATTTCGACACTCTGCGGTGCCAACCCTCTCGACAGCAATTTCCCTGTCTCTTGCGCAATGTTGATTCATCTCAAGGGTAGAGAGAAATTGACAATTGCCCACTTCTCTATATCTGGTTCTTTACCAACCCTAGTTTCTAAGGTTGGACAGGCATCCGTCGAGCGTTGACTAAAGTTGTCCAGCGGTCTTTGTTATAGTTGTATTATCATAGATGTAATATCATTTGATAAAAAAAATTTTTTTTAGTGCTGTATTTGGCAGGTTACACTCTAGACCAGGAATGTTCTGACTATTATCAATATTACTATGCATCAACAGTGACGAAGTGATTGTACGCGCAAAAAACGAGGACAGTACAAAGGACACAAGAAAGGCACCGACGTCAACTATAAGGTTCATGGGAAAAAAAACGCGAGAAATATATACATGGGACATAAACAAAACATAAATAATTTGCATGATATCACATCTTACCTATTTTTGGTGTCCACTTTCTTTTTTCGCTTGCGTAGTAATTTGCGCTGTGCAATTATGTCGACAATGTATCACTAACTCTCCCAGGTTTCCACTGTGTCGACGTTGTGCCTTAGGCGGTGCGGGCTGGGCAGCATTGTTTTTCTTTCTTTTTCTTTGCCCACACTATTATATGTACAACTCAAGAACAAAGGGGCACATATTTTCAAAGGAGGCCCTCCAGACAGTAACGTCGACCGTACAACTTTGTGTGGCTGTGCAGCCAAGGCTAAACAAGAGAGGGAGGGAAACGGTCCTTTGTTCCCGTGCCGCGCATCCTTATCCCGAACAAAGATACCCGACCTCTGATGCCATTTGACCAAGACCGTACCCTCTTTGTCCCGGCTCTTTTTTCCTTCACCCTTCCACAACCATAGCCCAAATAAAGGAAACCCCACTCGCAACGACAAGTACAAAAAGGCTTTCTTCCCTTTATAGCTTATCCTTGGCTCCATAGCCGCAGAAAGCTGTTCGGTCGACGCGCTTGGCTGGAGGGCTGCTTTTGAGGGGAATATACTGCTTCGTTCTTGAGTTGTACCCGACTATAGTTGGTGATCCACGTCCTTTATTTGTGTCACACGCATTAGGCAAGCTAGCGAGCCGAAGTTCAACTTCCTGTGGTTGTGGAAAACCGAGCAAGGGGCAGGCAGAGAAGGAAGCATGCCGAACTACCCCAGCCAACATCTCCCCCCACGCACGACGGGGACAAGCAGCCGGGTTTGCCATGGTTTGTTTATAACCCTTTGAAGGCAGGCATGGCGACAAAGCAGGCTTCATGCAGCACGGGTCAAGAAAGGACCTGACACATATCTCAACATCTCAACCAAAACCAGGGGGCAAGATGGGAAGACACTTTCTGGTAGCCTGGTAGCAGAATCTGAACTACTCAGAAGATGGCGGCAGTGGAGCTGCCACCTTAAGTGTGTTGATTGCTGTCCATTCACTGCAGCAAGTGTGCCAGAGACTGCACATAAGAATGTGCTTTCTGCACAGGATGATGCAATACATTTCAACAACCCTGGAGCTGAAACTACAAAGCTCTGGTTCAAAGCACTCAAAATTTCGCAGGGCAATGCTCAGTGTGCACTGCTTACAATCAGGCCAACTTTACGAAAACAAATATATGGCTGGTAGAGATACTGCAATTTTTTGTGAAAGTTGAATATAAACCAGCAACAATATAATTCTAAATTAATCTCATTAATGTATTTTTTGTTAAGATACTAACTTGTCCAAAACCACGTATAACCATGGTTTGCAAGAACTGAAGTTTAGCACAAACATTGTGTTTTGCAGTATATTTCATTGCATTAGTCATTCAGGATTAAAACTTGACTAGTTGGATATCAACCAGAAGCTTTACACCCATACAAACTAGGCTCTGAAAAATGAAGTCC
The DNA here is from genome assembly GCF_052857255.1 of Amblyomma americanum. Lineage (NCBI taxonomy): Eukaryota > Metazoa > Arthropoda > Arachnida > Ixodida > Ixodidae > Amblyomma > Amblyomma americanum. Next base: position 407,517,192 of record NC_135497.1, read on the forward strand.
GGTCAGCTGACAAGATGAGCATAACCTCGGACTATGTGACTGAAGTGGTGTTGACATCTGCCAGTCGGAAATGACGGAAGTACTAGTACACTGCACAGCAGTCTCAGAACTGACCATTGCAACTTATCTCTGTGTTGCTTTCGAGCCCAAGTTCGTAGCCTCCATCGCACGTGCTCTTGTCCGCGCTCTCACGTGGTTTAGTGTCCGACTTCTCTCTTCAAGTGCGATAGTTCTGCATGTTTGGTTGGCTCGCCGCTTGCTTGACATAAATGAAAATGAAAACAGACGCTTTCTCCGAGACGGCGATAACAGGCGATGATTCTAAGCAGACATGTCATACACGCTACGTAATCACTGGATGCTTACAAGCGACGCAACGAAATAAGTGCGTACATGTTTCATCAGTGACGACCTTCTTTTGGGTGTTCCTTGTGCATGCATAACCAATGCATAACACGGAAACATTGAACAGCATGCATACATTCCTACAGTGGGCTAATGTAGGTATAGCACGGATCAGAACGCAAATTTTTTTTTAAAGAAGCCAGAGCCAGTGAACAGCACCGCATTAAGTTCTATGCCTCCACATATTTTATCGCAGTTCATTCCAAATGGGAAGACGCACCGGCCACCTCCTCTCATCAATGCACGTCGACATTTTCTTTTCGTCCGCCGTAGAAATCTGCTGTTTTTTCTTTATCAACACACGCAACCCGCAAGAGCCGGTTATCTCAGTAAATGTCAACTCAAGTCATCAAACAGTAGCTGGGCTCACTTTTCCAAGCATGGCTTAGCCCAGTTTCCAGAGTTCAATATGCAGTAGCAGTTTTTCTATTGGGCTTAGCCAAATCTGACAAGTTTTGAAGCCTCAGTAATTTAACAAAACAAACCGCAACACACAATTTCTGTGTTGTGATTTGCATGCAAAGAAACTAGTGGTACTTGCAAAAGAGCCTGTAAGGTTGTTGGTGCAAAGAATGTGCACAAATACTACTTGTGAAATGAAGATGTATTGGTACCAGCTGAGAATACAGCTGCATATCAAGCAGCAGAAAGTACTTTCTCGCATTCCGATTTAGGACGGTAGCCACAGCCACACACACCCACTCTCGATGGCACACTTCTAAGCAAAAGAAAACATCGAACAATAAAAGTAATGATAATGTTGAAATGCTTTAATCTGAGCTAGAAGGTGGACATTTTTTGAAGATGTCAGTGGAACAAAAGGATATGTACAAGACAGAAAGTGCACAACTCTGACTAGTAACTAATATTTGATGCTGGAAGAAATTCACATATATATGATTTTAACACATGAAGTACCACTTAATGATTTTATCAGGAGATCTCTCACTTCAATTCACTTCATCCCATGTATGTTGGGCTTTTGAGCCCCGTGGTCAAAAACCCATCCTGCCATATTGATCAGCCCATTCGAAACTCGTGAAAAGAGAAATTGTGCATTCAGTTTTATAAATGTTCTAAAGAAATCATGTCAGCACAGGCTGGAGCAAAGTTTCCACAACCAAGTAGATCGCTTGACACAGGCCGGTTACCCTTCAGAAGTTTTGGTTTCAGTTGCAGAAAAACTGCAGAAAAAGTTGGTCTGATGTCAATAGTAAAATTAAAAAGGATAAAAGGAAAAGAAGTTGCCATTGTGCCATATCTACATCAGGTCTCGCACACCCTGGAGAGAATTAGAAAGCATGGGGGGGTTTATGTTGTGTTTTCGGCACCTATTCGATTGTCCAGTCTGGTTAAGTTAATTCGGCCAACAGTGAACCACGCGGCTGCATGAAAAGGCATGCAAAACAATTTGTCCCCTGCCCGGAGGGAGTCATCTACTCTTTGCCGCTATCTTGTGGGAAGCAATACGGCCGATGTATCAACGAAAGAATAAAGGAGCATGATTATAATCTCTCACGTGGCCCCATAGTAGGCCATGTAGCCATACACTGTAGAGACTGCAAAAGTGATGATGATGATGACGAAGATGGCATCAATGCCTGCAAGCCATTGTACAACGAGTGTGTTGAGATAGGTAGGAACCGCAACTCACTGACAAGAGAAATTATAGGAGCACACCATAGCAAGGCTCCCGGAAGAATGTATACGCACACCCTCCGTATTGCTGTCAGAAAAAGAAAAAACGATACCTCGACTGCGAATGCTGACACGCATGTGCTTAATATATAGTTTTTTTTATTTGTGACTTGTATCCATTGCTTTCCATTTCTGGACGCCAGTCGGGTACTTATTCTGACTGGCAGTTAATAAAGATAACAGTTGTGAGTTAGCGCTGTATTGTGTCCTTGCCTGTGTCCTTCTACGTCCCGTTCGTTGCACTGTAGTCACGGAATATCGAAACCACCTCGCCCAACAACTTACCTTGTCGAACATATAAAAGTGCCAAAATTTGTTTTGAAGTAAAACCTGCATCATGCAGTGTTCGCATTTGGAGTGCAAGTCTTGCACATGAGTACGAGTGCTTTATTAATAAGCGAAGCTGAAGGCTCATATCGGTATATTTCAACAATGGCAAACAGCCCCTACTTCGGGTGCCATCTTAATTCTGCTACTATTAAACACTGACATCATGCAGTTCAATGTTGCACCAGTAGTCTTGGTGATGTGTGGCACAATGGAATGCCCCTTCAGCAGAGTAGAATGTTCAACTTCGACATTCCATGTGCAGCCATGTTGAGGCATAAAAAGATGACCGCACACAGGAAGACAGCTTGTGGTGGACGAACCACATTTATTGGACGTCCCGGTAGCCGCGGCTGGTGAGCCGGCGGAGCAGGCTGTTGACGTTGTTAGAAAGGTCGGTTGCCCAGCGCGTTCTCTGTTGCACGAGGCAGATCTTCTTCATCAGCGCTCCCCCCTAGCGCGATGCACGATAAAAGAAAAAACAGTATGTAAAAGTTTGTACAGGTTCTCAAGTCCAGGACACAGTTAGCTTTGTGAAGGCTGGGTCAGAGCTGGGGAAGGCTGTTGGGCGGAAGAGCTCTGGCGGTCGAGCCTGGCTGCCTCGCAAAGGGCGAGGGGAGCCAAAAGATGAGGATGACGGAAGCACAAGGCAGGAAAAGTCATCGAGGAATGGGAGGCGAGCTAGGCGTTCTTCAGTTGGACAGCCTACGGGTGGGGCCGGCGGTTGGGGGGTAGTTTTGCGCTGGCTCAGTTGGTGCGGGCGAAGATATGGCATGGGGAAGACATTTCATTTCATTTATTTTCTCCTTAAGGGCCCGAGGGCATTACATAAGGGGGGGCAAATTAACATGATGTACAAAATCTTGAACGTGGAAAAATGTGAAGAGCAAAATACAAAATACAATGAAGGCAAGCAAAAACAAAAGCAAGGAAAAAATACAGTAAAAAATGCAGACATACATCTAAGTCAAATAACAGCAAACAAGCAAGCGCAAAAGAAAATTACACCAAGGCGCAGAAATGGAACCAAACTAAGTAACAAAAGAGTACAAAGGGTACAGTCTATTCAGGATGGCTGAAGTTTTAGTTTATTGCGGAATTGTTTTCTGTCTGTGCATTCGGCTATGTTATCGGGTAAGGAATTCCATAAGACTATTGCATAAAAGTGGACATAGAAGTGGAGCCGATGCCTCGGCCACGGGCAATGGCGAAACAACGGCGGATGGCACTGAGCATGAGGTCTGCGGGGTGAGGCATGTGCTGCCTTGTTAGGTAGTAGTCGAAACGGGCGACGGGGTGTACCGGATAGCTGCAAAAGTGAGCTCACCGGGTCACCAGTTTGTTGCGCCCATCAGCATGAGGCCGGCATGATGAAGGAAAAATGATTGCTTTTAATGGCTGTAATGCTAGAACGTCTGATGGCATGTAGCCGAGAGGCACGTGACACTGGCACGAGAAGTGAGCTCAGTTCGGCCGCACTTCGACGACTGGTGCGCAAGGCCGCTGCTGCTGCTACAAGCTCTTAGTGAGGGAGGCACCTGGTTGAGCAGATGAGTGCTCGCACTGGCACCCGGCCATCATGTGTGGGGACCCACACTAGCTGACCACCGCCAGGTAAAACTGTCCCACGTAGCTCCATTCTGAAAGTCACGCTAGCTGCAGTGGCTGGAAACACAGGCCGCTGGCAGCCATAGCACGGAGTGGCCTTGCGTAGCACCTGTAACATCCTTCGTGGCACATTCTTGGCTATCGACTCCAAATTGCTGCAAGGGACCAACCAGACAATGTCAGCATTGGCTACCATGACAGAAACCTTGAGAGCAGAATAGTTTTTTGGGTTACTAAAGTTAGCAAGAAATGAGGCACACACACAAATGTACTTCAGCACTGAATTAAGAGTTAGCTGCAACTCACCTTTTCTATCTGGAATAAAGCATAATAGTTAATGTTCACTTGGGTGGAATTTTTAATGTCACATTTAGAGTGGCAACCTAGTTCTTGCAAGTGCCACCCACACGACTCCAGAGGAAGTAGGATTGGCTGCAAGCTACATGCAAGTGGCCATGGTATTAACCAACACTTTACACAGCCGTGCTGTTGCCGTGAGTCATCTCTCTCTTGGGATCATATCTGCCTGAATAAATTCCACAGGAACGCCACATCTAAACACAAAGGTGGTCATGCTGTTACGGAAGATCTGTGCTACTCCAAGTGTTTCAGTCATGTCAGCCACAGTAGACTGAAAATTGTTGGCCTCAAAAGATCTTTACAGAGGTAGCCATTCATATCTGTATCCAGGTTAGAAGCCACATAGTCTCCATGACAGCTAAACGCAGGATTTCTCATTGCTTTAAAGGGACAGTGAGGAGAACTCTATCAAATTTTTTTTGTTAGCAGAATCTGATATTTCGGCATTTCATGGCTTTGTGGCTGCTTGTCCGGGAGCGAAAGATGCATTTATTTCAAAGAAATTGGATTCGAAGTTGAAAAAGTTTTTCCCGCCGCTCCGATTCAGACTCAAGAACTCTTATGACGTCATAGGACGGAGTGACGTGAAATGTGACGTAAAAGCAGACTCCGTGATTTCTGACTGGCTATCGGTGCGTTCTAGCAGCTGCCGAAATGAAAGCTATCGCCGCCGCACGTTGAAGGCATCTATCGGGGTACAGTGCTCTAGAACCATGGAACCTCCATGTCTAGAACCTTGGGCACTGTAATCGGGGGTCGGTACCGTCACTTCGTTTACGTTTGCATCGGCGTCTTGCCAGCGTGGTGGTAGTGGTTTTTTATTAAGATAATAGTAAAAAGGCATGGAGGCAGCTAACTACAGGTTTCAGGGTTTGTTTTGAGTCTCTGAACTAGAAGCTGCACATTTAGCACTCGTCACCGAAATCAAGGTGCATAGGGGAATGTTTCTTTTTTTTTAATATCTAGTGCCAATCAATTAGTTTTTTTTTTAAGAAAATTACTTATAAAGCAGCATAAAAAACAACATATATATATATATGCGAACGAGTAAACACATGCAATGTGAATAACGCCATAGACTTCCATAGCGTTGGCCGGGACCGCACCGGCAGAATTAAAATTAAGCGGATTTTCGAATTACGGAGTTCGAATCAAAGAGCTTTTACCGTATACACAGAACGGTCCAAGAATTCCGTGCAGCTATACTCAACAGCTGATTTCACACTTAGGTGCTCCAAAAGCATTATTAAATTTAGTCAATGACTAGCCACAGTGACGACTGTAAGCATCCATGGTCTTTGTTTTTTTCATTTTGGGCATTGAAGACCTTTGTACTGAGGCCAGTTAAAGCCACCCTTGAAGTGCTGGAGGTACTTTTTCAGGCAAGTTCGCCCTGGCAGAACCATAATAGATTGTCCGCGGAGATGTTCATACAACTTCGGGCTTCGCATCCTCATCAGCTAGCATACATTCCAAAATCCACTCATCATCGTATCGCGTCCCCTTGTGTGATTTTCATCTTGCAGCAAGGAAACATGTAACTCTACAGCCAGCTGCTGCTTTGAGGGAAGAGATGTAAATTTGCTGTTAAATGTCTCTTCACTAAGAGCCTCATTTCGCTCTTTCATGTGAGCCACCTGTATCCTTGTATTTGCCAATAGTTTCTTAGTTCTTGACAGGCTTCGAGAAATGTTCTTGGACTGTTTCTTTTCATCAGATTTCCTGGCAATTTCACTTGTGCTTTTCTTTTTTCTGCACGCTTGGTTTTGAGCCAGAATCTTTTGGTACTTGCAGAAAGCGCAGGACTCACCTTCGGACCTCACAGATAATAAACACTTCTCAGCAAAATCATGCCTTTGTAGGAGATATGCTCTCCCGAGGCCGGCTTTATGCCGCATGCACCACAAAGATTTGTCAAGGCAACTTCTTTGATCAAGGTTTCGGCCTCTTCGCAAGTTAATTGTGACGATGTGTTTTGACTTTTCCCTTCCACTGAGGTAAACCGTGGCTGCCACTGATTGTCCATCAAGTAAAGGCTTCGCAAATGCTACTATCTTTTCAATGAAGAGGTTAGCGAAGTTATTCAGCCTCACAATGGACGTACGCTAATGAATCGACTGGCACGGATGGCACTTTCATCCATGCCACTGCATGGAATAGCGACGTTGAAGAACGGATGCGGACGATCGTTGGTGGTTCGCGGCCGTTCACCAACATTTTGCACTTCGCCAGCAGCGCTTCCTTCTGCAGAAACACAGCGTGGGGTGGTGCACTTCAGTTACTGCAGCTCCGCTATTGGCGCCAGATGCTTCCATGCTCACCGATTCAGCATTCTCAACGGCTGAGCACAACTCGGAGGCATTCCGACGTAGCACGCCTGTGACGCTTTGCTGGAGGCTCTTGTTGGCGCAGATTTCTTGTTTTTCTCTTTGCTGACACTTTAGGCAGAATGTGTTCTGGGTAATGCGTGAATATCGAAGGCACGGCGTCGGGTTTCAGACGCGGTTTATCGCGGGGAAGCTCGCTGGTAACACCATTTACGGTAACTGAACATGCGCTCGATAACTGCTCTCAAAATGTTTCTCGCAAACCACACCAGCTGGCGTCAGCCTTGTGTCCTCTCTTTTGATGTTTCTTTCCCATTCTGCAAGCCGCGTAGCATCAGATGGTGCAGCAAACATGGAAACACGTTCCTTGTTCGAGCGGTAACCGCTTTTACACAGTGGCACAAAGCAAGCCTTCTCTTTGCACTGTAGCTTTGGCATCTTTTTTTGCTGTCACATGTAGCTCCTTAAGTGATGGGTACGGGAAAGAACATTCGGAAATTCAGTCCACGATTTTACGGCACGCTGAAAACACGCGCCACGGATACACGCTCGCCCATAACAGATGCGATCACCGTAGAACTGCAGGGAGCAGCGGATGCGATGACTTGCATGTGTAAGCACCCGCACAGGACAACAAAAACTGCACCTCGGTCAACAAAAGTACGTGCACAAGCAGGTTAATCGCGCACTCACAAGACCAGGTTAATTGCTGCCTTCCGACGCGAGAAAACCACGTCGTCTGCTGCGGCAGTACGATGGATGGATGGATGGATACGGCTGAACCCTTTACATCGGGCGGTGGCTCAAGCCACCTAGCCATGTCTTGTGAAATTTAATAATAATAATAATTGGTTTTTGGGGAAAGGAAATGGCGCAGTATCTGTCTCATACATCGTTGGACACCCGAACCGCGCCGTAAGGGAATGCATAAAGCAGGGAGTGAAAGAAGAAAGGAAGAGGAGGTGCAGTAGTGGAGGGCTCCGGAATCTGAAATTTTACTCCTGTCTTGCTTTTAACCACCAATAAGATAACCTTCGCTTGGTTACTTCTAACCTCTTAAAATCCACTTTCCCTTCACTATCCCTAAACCCCAATGCCTTGGGTAAGTCAGCCCCGCTGCCTTCCACTGTAGGGTGAAGCCCTTTACAGAAAAGTATCAAGTGTTCAGCCGTTTCCTCCTCCTCTCCGCACGCAATGCACAAAGTGTCTATCTCCTGGTACCTGACTCTATACGTCTTAGTCCGCAAAACTCCAGTCCTGGCCTCAAACAACAAAGAACTTCCCCTACAATTATCATAGATATTTTCTTTGACAATTTCCTGCTTAAAGGTCCGGTATGTTTCCAGTGCCGATTTCGTCAGCATCCCTGTTTTCCACAAAGCTCTCTCTGTTCCTTTAACCTTTTTCTTAACCGATAAATGCTGATTTGCCCCCTTACTGCTGTCCAGATATTTGCTTGTCAATTTTCTAGTTCGCTTTCTCCATTTCGTGTACCCTCCCGACAAGCAGCGCCCTCTGCCGCCATTGATGGATGGATGGATGGATACGGCTGAACCCTTTACATCGGGCGGTGGCTCAAGCCACCTAGCCATGTCTTGTGAAATTTTACTCCTGTCTTGCTTTTAGCCACCAATCAGATAACCTTCGCTTGGTTACTTGTAACCTCTTAAAATCCACTTTCCCTTCACTATCCCTAAACCCCAATGCCTTGGGTAAGTCAGCCCCGCTGCCTTCCACTGTAGGGTGAAGCCCTTTACAGAAGAGTATCAAGTGTTCAGCCGTTTCCTCCTCCTCTCCGCACGCAATGCACAAAGTGTCTATCTCCTGGTACCTGACTCTATACGTCTTAGTCCGCAAAACTCCAGTCCTAGCCTCAAACAACAAAGAACTTCCCCTACAATTATCATAGATATTTTCTTTGACAATTTCCTGTTTAAAGGTCCGGTATGTTTCCAGTGCCGATTTCGTCAGCATCCCTGTTTTACACAAAGCTCTCTCTGTTCCTTTAACCTTTTTCTTAACCGATAAATGCTGATTTGCCGCCTTACTGCTGTCCAGATATTTGCTTGTCAATTTTCTAGTTCGCTTTCTCCATTTCGTGTCAACATTCTTTATATACAGGTATCTGAAAACTTTCCTAGCCCACCGCTTTTCCTCCATCCTTCTCAATCGTTCCTCAAATGCTATCTTACTGCTAGCCTCTCTGCTCTCGAAAGACGCCCATCCCATATCCCCCTGTACCCCCTGATTTGGTGTATTGCCATGTGCTCCCAAAGCTAACCTCCCTACTCCCCGTTGCCCAATTTCCAGCCACCATCTCCCATTGCGCAGTGCTGGCGCTCGGCACACTAGCCAGTATATTCTAGGCACTATAATAGTAAGCCCCTCTAACTATACTTACGTAAAGAGCGGACACTCAAGCCGTTTTTGCAACCGAGCAAAAAAAAGGTCTGACCACCCGCCAGGTGGCTTGTTCACTTTCACTCTACTTCAAAGGTCGATAGCTTATCACATGTCCACCGGGTTCCATCCAAGCGTTGCGCCGGTCATGTGCCGCCGGTTACGCCCACCTCACCGCGCTTTTCAACGCGTCGCCTCGTTTTTCCGGCAAGTTGTTTCCTTTTCCCTGCAGGACTAATTTTGATGTTTCTTGAGCTCAGAACATTGTAGCAAGTCGTTTGTTATGCTGCGTGTACGCATTATGCACGTGTAGCATATAATATGAGCCGTGAGCCATCCGTTTGTTCTTTTCCGGAACTGCATGTGAATTACTTCGAAAGCGTAATTTTCCAAAAGACACTCGCAACACGTTCGGTTTAAAACAAAATTTATCGATGGCTCACCCGTATCGTAACACAAGCCTTTTATATGACATGGGTCGAACAGTGTAATGCACATTTTAAATCGACCACGTGAAAATACCATTGTCACATGGGAAGCGGGCAGTTTTGATCGTGATCGATCAGATCCTAATCGGGCCTCAATATGCCCCGATCGCGTTTCAGCCGCGTTTAGGAATAGTTGACTGCCATCGGAGCATCGGAATCGAGCTGCCCGATTGCGTTCGAAACCTACTACGTGCTTTTTAGGTGTCAGAGTGCTAGGAAACGAACAGCAAGAGAGAGAAGCCTAAAACGTAAACAGAAATGCTTGTTTTAGACTGCAGTACAAGAAATGATAATGCGTTTTATTCAGGCATAATTTCTCATATGTGTCAATACCGCCGACATGATGTGTTTCAGAGAATTCCAGGTGATCGGCATTGATAGGTATGTTTCTTAGCCATAATACCAAATTGAATATTTTTTTTTTCTGGAAAAAGTACTATACAAGGACTCTTTTCTGCCAACTTTGCAAATTTTGTTGGGTGTTTCGGACCTACTTAGTGACATCTTTTGCGCTAGGGCTGTTCTACTCCCGATCCTTGGTCCGCTATAACAGCGATCATTTTCCATCGCGATTGAAAGTCGGATCCCGGTCGAGGACTCGATCACAATCGAAAGTGCCCACGGGAAGGGGTATAAGAAAATCGTTGCGGATACTGCGATCTACGCAATCTTTACCACAGTGTGCGATCACTGTAGAATGAAAGTTTATCTCTGGTCCGTACCGCATATAGGTACGGTCTGGAAGAAAACCAGAGACAACCATCGACAACAGTCATTGCTTTATAGACAAAAAATCAGTTTACGTCAGCTCGCTTCCGCAAGGGATTGAAGCTAGTTAGAATTTTTCATAAACGATATGCTTGCCTGCAATCATTATAAATAACTGTCATCAGCGAGTTTATTTTTCTTTTCTGTCTGTTTTTGCTGCGATATATTTCTCTTTGCCGTTTGATGACTGCAACAATCTTTAGTCTGTACACAAGCCCACAATAATATGCCACGGAGCGGATTAAATTACGGGTGCTACTGCTGCGTTTCATGGTGTGGGAACAACGGGCAAAGACAAAGGAAGCCGGGGACGAAGCTCTTATGCATTCCTCATGACAGCAGGTGATTGACGCCTGCTCTGTGTACTTTAAAGAAAATATAAAACAGTGCTGCCAATCTCTTGTTAGAACCGGCTACTATGCGCGTTTTTTTTAGTCAGCCAGTGAAGCGAATAATTACAGTTTATACTGCGCCATAATTATTTCAGGTCGAAGGCTTGGATCGAGTGTGCCAAGAGGGGCGACCTATTGGAAAAGTCGCCGACCCAGCTGTATACGCCACGTACCGCACCTGCGGGGACCATTTCACCGCAGATGACTTCATGGACCCCGGGATGACTTCGCTGAAGAAGATGGCTATTCCTACTGCTCAGTCTACAGGATACTCGGATTGTCAGCTAGCTGAAGGTAATTTTCAGTGTGCGCTTCTCATATATTTAAACGCTTGACAAAATCGCCCGGCCAATGAAGCCTTGAATTGTATTTATCAGCTAAGATTTATGATTACCACAGGACCCACTCGATATAATCCCAGCGACTGAAACGTACATTTCTCAATAAAATATATAGAATTCGCCTTTTCTGGCATGTACGTTTCATCAATAGAAACTTGGCATTCGCTTCAAGAAATCAGTGTCTGGCAGACAGCTGGACAAATTTAAAGCCTGATGTCTCATTGTTTCTAATTGTTGCCAATAGAACACAGGGTTCACTTACATATATCCGTCGCTAAGTTCAGTATTGCGCTGATCATTCATTACATCTTTCCTTCCCTTTGCTAGGTTCGATAATTAGTAAAGATATGGACTTAATTCTGTACATGTAGGACAATGCTTGTAGAAAGTTTTACTTATTTATTGTTCTCGAAGGCGACTGCAGCCTTTTTCGAAGAGACGATTTACGTTGTTGTTGTTTGCCATTTGTCCATATTTGACATGTTTTAGAACAAGAGCGTGCCGCACGAATGTGGATTTTTTTGCGTGGTGTCTACACCTTGACCAAAAAATCGCACTAATCCCAGTTTACGAACAGTGCAAGCTTACTATTGCGTTACTATGATGTATTGAATATGTTGTGCTTGTATTTCTGAAGAGTCTATGAACATATCGCTCAAAGCTGCTGATGTGCAGGAATCGAGCACGCTATATGTGCCTTTTTAACCCCTTACTTGTGTCTAGCTATATTGACAACTCCTGTTGTGTTCTTCGCACGGGTGATGTTTTGGATGACAAATCCGCAGAGCATATGTGCAATATTTTTGTTCGTGACATGGTGCCAACGGCTTTACCATAACTTCTTTCTTATTGCTTTTTGTATTATGATGCATTTTATAATTGTGTGTGATCCAGTATTATTTTCTGTACAGTTCAAATTGCAAACAAGCAAAAATAAACTCTGTGTGAAAACCACTCCCTTCTCTGTCTGCAACTGAAAGAGGCGGCTCAATGACGGCACAAAATTAAAGTAAGAACAGCTCTGATTGCATTGTTCCAACCTGCATGAACTAATTCAGCTTGCGCAGGTTCTTTGAGAAGCGTGGTGATATTTCCAGTAAAGGTCAGCAATCCGTGAGTGTATTACGTCTTATGTATGGCATGCTTAGAAATGAAATATAAAAGCACTTGTGCTCCACTTAGACGATGTAGTTGAATACTTTAATAGTCAAAGGTAAATCAGAATCGAAAGCATTGCTATCTAAACCGAAACTGAAACAGAGCTGAGGCACATGCCTAAAATCTCCGAGGATGAAATTAGCGGTCTGACCACCCGCTCGGGGCGCTGGCGGCTGTGTAGTAGCTAGGCCGGAGGGCCCTATTGGAGTGTCCGCTCTTTACGCATGTATGTTTCTCTATGGCTCAGCCGCGTTGGCCTTGCTGGCCTTGCATACGCCATAGCAGTTTAGTTCGTTTCGTCACCTGTTTTGGAGTGTCTGTAGCAACGTTTTCTCATGCGAGGTCGAGGTGCCTTCAACAGCGAAAGTGGCTGTAGACCATCACAGCTATGCAGTGCGACACAGCGATGCGCCACTTATTACATTGCAGGCTATGTGGCTGGGAAGCGTGCTTGGACAACTCATTGTGAAGCTTGCGGAGCAGCATGTCTCTGTGATAAAGGCAACATTCCCAAAGAACTTCCACCTGAGGGAACTACTGAGTGGGACCTTGGGGGCATTTTATAGCCGTCAGTATCATTTTACAGTCTTGTCAACGTCCTTGAAAACAAACTTATAAACACATGCGTTCAGCTGAATGCGCTTGCATGCCGAAGCTGCGGCAGAGATGCTACAGTCAGTTGGTGATGTGCCAAAAATTGGTTCTTCTGAGCATACTGTTGCGCTGACGGCATGAGTTGTGCGTCTTTATTGCCTGACAAGGATTCGCTTTTTGCTTAACGGTATAAGTGAGGAGAATAGTGTGAAAAAAGGAAAACACTGAAACGTACCTGTGTGTTGGTCAAATTCTGCAAAAGTTTTCCCCCTCACTTTTAAATAAACGATTTCATTATCAGATGTGTTGCTTCATTGTCTAGAATCCTCGGAGATTGCTTACATACAGGGGGCAAGACTTCGAGCTTATTTTGTTATTATTTAATGCTCATTTACACAATAAATTTTATTTTTATTATTTATTTACCAAAGGATAATGCAAACTGTCACGGAAGTTGTGCTGACGACGCTCCAGCAGTCAGGAAGACAACGAAAAAAACATCCAAATGAAACTGTTTAAGGGGCTCACTCGCGCCCACTAAAAACTGAATGACTCGGCGGCGGTGATAGCCACAAGCGTGCTCGGCGGTCATCGAACTGAATGCCTGCAGTACTTAGCCGCGCTCAATTTAAAGCTGCAAGGAACAAAAGTTAAGGAACAAAAGCAACTATAACAATCTGGAAAAATGTGGAAGCATTTGCACTGGCCACGATCAATGGAAATAAGTCTGGTCGCATCTCTCATTACAAGACAAAATGATAAAGCCGCGTGCCAGTGGTTGTGAGTTCGAACGAACAGTGAAAATATTCACGGCAAAATAAAACGATTTGAAATGGGAAGCTTTATACGCACGAGGAGTGATCAATTGCAATAAAAAAGTTTGTGCACAGTTTATTTAAATTCTGCTAATCATGATCATGTGCACGGGCCAGACAGTTGACTTCTGTTGGGACATGACTGGTTTAGGTTACTCATATACGAAATACTTTACAACTGGCTACGAAGCCAGGTAGCTCAGCCCCACTGTGCTTTGCATTAAGAGTCTTAGAACTGAAGTGTTTCAATTGTCAGCAATCTGATCCAAGTGCCAGCAACTGGAGACGGGAGGCGCTGCCCCCTCTGGAAAAATGTTGGGACCCCCCCCACCCGTTTCAGGGTCCCTGCCTACATGAGCGTAAAGATGGCATACATGCTACAGGTTCGCAAGCGCCATCAAAAACTGGTTTGTATGTTGGTTTTTGTGGTTGGGGCGCCTTCAGCCAATGGCGACTGCCGTTTTGAAGTCCTTTGGCACACAATACAACCTGTTCTCCTTCTCGCCGTAGTGGCTGCGTTTCGATGGCGGCGCAATGCAGAAAGTCAGTGCACATTAAAGAAACCCAGGTGGTTGAAATTATTCCGAAACCTTTCACTACGGCGTCCCTCACATCCTGGTACTGGGCAGCGTGTCGAAATGTGCATGCACAAAACGCGCTTCAGTCCAGCTGCGCAATGCAAACTGGGCTTGTGAAGCAGCATATTTTCAAGGGAATAATGATGCGAGCTGAGTAAACATTATTTTATGGTAAAGATTCATTTTTTGGCACCCACAGTAAACGCGCGATAAGTGAAACGGGCTCATTCTCGCCTCAGTGGTAAAAATTTAGCCAACGCGATGCGCTCATTTCGGCTGCGCGCTTTACTGCGCCTCTGCCCTCAGCGCCGCCACAGGGCATCGGCGCGCTGTGGGGCCATGCTTCCCCGGCCGCTTTTCACACCTTTCCATTCTAGCCACCTTACCGTGGGTTCGATCCCAGACGCGGCGGTCGAATTTCGATTGAGGCAAAATTCTAGAGGCCCATCTACTGTGCGATGTTAGTGCATGTTAAAGAACCCCACGTGGTTGAAATTTCCGGCGTCCCTCACAGCTCGAGTCGCTTTGGGACGTTAAACCCCCATAAACCAAAGGGACGAAAATTTTCAGACTCTTATAAGGGGCATGCCAGAGTCCACAGAAAAAATTTCTATCTTCTCCAGTGATCCATTATGCTCTCTCGCAACCTTGTGACAACTGGGCCTCCCGTGTTTGCTCGCACTCGTCGCCTCGCACTGTATCGCCTTGCTGTCGCCAAGCGTGACATTGGGCACATGCTGGACCTTGGCTTCATGTGTCTCTCCCTCCTCCAGTCCTTGGGCATTGCCCCTCCACATGGTGTTCAAGAAGAGCGGCGACTGGTGACCGTGCACTTAATGAGGCCACAGTCCCTGAACGCTACCCGATTCTCTTCTTATTGGCATCGATCTTATCGGCCAGCTCAGCCAGGGATTCTAGGGTCTGAGACAAACACGCGCTCAGGATCATGCGCACCTGCGGAGGCACGAACTGCAGGAAGAGGTCCTGCAGGAGTGCGCTGTCGTGTGAAGTAGCCACATTTGCAGCCAGGGTGCTCGTACGACGCAGCTGCTCGGTAGGCTTGCAATCTCCGAGGTAAGGAGCTACTGCAGATGACGTGGCTCCGTTTCAGAAGTGCACTGGATGAGCGTTGCCTTAAGATGATCATAAGGATAATTGGCAGGAGAACATAGGATGTCGCGAACAACCGCAGCAGTTGTAGGCGTGAGTGCACCAATGACGTGGCCGAACATGGTCATCTGCGAAGTGACGTGGTGCTGACGGAACAAGGCCTTGATGGTCAGGAGCCAAAGTTCTGAGTCTAATGACCAATAGTTTGGGAGCTTGAGGGCGGAGACTGCGAGCTCACGATTAGGTGGCGTAAGAGGCAGCGGAGTCTGTATACGAGCGGAGGAATCCATGGCCATGGCTTGCACGATGAAAGGCAGCCGGGGTCTCGAGCTCCAGGCGGCGGTAGGCCTAGCAAAGTGGTTGAGGCAAGCGCCGGTCAGGAGCAGAGAGTGAAGAAGCGAGGTCACCAAATTTGTGGAGAAGTATTGACACAAGTCGTCGTCGGGTCCCCACAAAATATATCTGACAGGACCTGCTCAGTCAGATGGGAGCGGGACAGCATACCGCCGCCATTCCACTGTGCAGCCACGAAAAATCGGATCTGCTCGCACTTGGAAGGTGTGCTCTGGCATGTCGTTGTCTTTGGCAGCCGGACCACTATACCGCGCTACAACCTTGTATGTGCAAATTGAGGGTCAGAAGGTCTGAATGATATAGTTCTTTTTCCTAGCATATGAAGTCGCTATGTAACAGAATGAGCAGTTTATGCATTCTGATGTGTTAACATTTGCAAAACAAGCAAACCAAGACAAACTTACTGAAGCCATACCAGGGCTAGTGTTCAACATGGAGGCATCAATTTTGAAAGCGATTATTTTTGTTCATTATGCATGCCCGGCTTGATGTTTTTACATGACTTTTCAGATTCCAGCACATTTTATTTCGTCGGTGTTTGTAGAAACTGCATTCTATATACAATGGCTCAAAGTCGCATCCACAAATGCGGATGCAGCACCTCACTGGGATTTTCTCTGCATACTGAAAAAGTTCACTGAAAACCTATCTACATATTTGTGGTATGATTTGTGCATCTTTCATGTAACTGATTTGTGTTACACCACTTGTGCTGACTGCCAGGTACTGTACCCTGCTGAGATGTTGCAGCTTGGGTGATGCAGCGAACTCGTGTACTATTCACGTGCAGGAATAAATTATTTTTATTACATTGCTGTCATTTGCTTTAACTTTCTAAGAAAAGATATGATTCATGTGCTAAACAGTGACTTGCAATTGATGCTTATATTCAGTTGATACAGAAAAAGTAACACTGCTCCCCGCATGTATGCTTGTTACAGAGAATACTTATTTCTAGCCTGTGCCATGCTGTGTTCTTCTTACCTCCTGCACAAACCCCCAATTTAAGGATAGCACAGTCACCTATTAAAGAACAATGACAGCACAAATGTTAAGAGACAGCAGAAGAACAAAACTATTTGCTGCACACCCACATTTCAAGGCAGGGTAAAAACCAGAAAGACAGCAGGAAACTGTGGGAAAAACTGTGGGAAAAACCGGAAACCATTTCTGTCCGCCCATGTGGCCAGTTTATTTATTGTTATTTGTATTTGTCTTTCACATGCTGATACATTGGAGGATGTACAAGCTGTTTGAAGGTCGTCCACAGAGACCGAGTACATAACGGACCTTAGGATTATTTTCGTAAGAGAGTTCATTTTCACAGCGAAGAGAGTTGTGCTTAAAATACATCCCTGAGGTACTCTGTTAACCTGAATGAAATTTCTCGAAAGGGTTGTACCCAGGCGGACATGAAATGAACGGTTAGATAAGAAGTCTTTTAGGCAGTTCAACATCTTCCTCGGATGCCAAGCTTGGCAAGGCCTTGAAGAATCCCGAACCGCCAGGCCATATCATATGCCCTTTCTAAAACGAAAAATACAGCGAGACAGTGTTGCTTATGAACGAGTTTCTCGAACAGTATTTTCAAGACGGACTAGGTGATCTGTTGTGCAGCATTCCTTTTTAAAACCACACTGATGGGCATCAAGATGTTCACAGGATTGAAGGACAAACGTTAATCTTATATTAAGGACACTTTCAAAGGATTTTGAGGGGCAACTAGTCAGGGCTATCGGTCTATAACTGCTAGAAGAGGCTGGGGGTTTTTCAGGTTTAAGGAACGGTACAGTGATAGCTTTTTTCCAGGCTTCAGGTATTTTCCCCCGAAACCCATACTTTGTTAAAGAATCTTAAAAGTGCCTCAACAGCAGGCTTGGAAAGATGGGCAAGCATTTCATAGTGTATTTGGTTGGGTCCTGGAGCAGTTTTCTTACCGGCAGACAGTACAGTGTTGATTTCTTGGAGTTTAATAAGACCATTGTATTTTTCATTAGCACCTCCACTTGTTGGGAGCCTTTGTTTTTCGGCTATATTTCTGTGTTTTAGAAATGACTGCGTATAGTCTGATGAACTGGAAACTACAGCGAAGTGCTCCCCCCATATGTCTGCCTGTTCCCTAAATTCGTTTGTGTACCAGGTGTTGTGAAAAGAGGAATTGTGAAAGGTGAGTAGCGGCCATTTAATTTTCGAACTTACTCCCACATTTTTTTGATGTGGTTGAGCTGTTTATAGAAGAGACATAAGTTTGCCATGATGTTTTCTCAGCCTTGCGCCGGATACCCCTCGCATGTGCTCTCGCCTTTTTGAAAAAAATAAGGTTCTCATGAGTTGGGTATCCGCGAAAGACTTCCCAAGCTTTATTCTGCAGTTTTTTTGCCTCCTTACATTCTCGTATGTACCAAACTTTGTGGTTCTGGCACACCACTCCTGTGGATTTTGGAATCGATACATGTGCAGCAGAAAGAATGCATGTCGTGAACATTTCATTTATCTCATCTATGCTGTGGTTTTCTAAGATTATATCCTGTAAACTGGCTTTTTTTCTAAACAATGCCCAATCAGCTAAATGTATTTCCAACACCACGGTTTTGTTGGAATAACTGTTGGCGAGGATGACAGACCTATTATAACAGGGAGATGATCGCTTCCATATGGACTGTTTAAAACACTCCAGTTAAAATCGCTAAAAACAGACGGTGAACTAAAAGACATCTAAAACACTCATTTTCCCCGAGGATGGGGAACAGTATATGGGTTTACCCGAGTTCAGCAAACAGACATTAGTGGACAGAATAAAATCCCTGATGAGCTGCCCTCTAGCGTCAGTTTTCTCGCTTCCCCAAAAACGAGAATGTGCATTAAAGTCGCCAACTACCAGGTATGACTCTGGTAGCCGCTTTAAAAGACCCTCGAAGTCAAGGAGCGTTATTTTCAGCTCTGGCTCAATATATACAGAGCACACTGTAATGGTTTTATGTGCAAGCAGAGTGGCTGCTACAGCCTCAAGTCTTGTTCTTAGTTTAAGCTCACTAGCCGGGATACTGTTTTTCACTATAATTGCCACACCTCCTGACAGCCTGCTCGCCTGTTCTCCGTCGCAGCGGAAAACAGTATAATTCTTAAGAAAATTATTGTTTTGAGGCCCTAAATTTGTCTCTTGTAGACATAACACCACAGGAGTGTGTGCTCCTAGGATATCTTTTATGTCACTGTAGTTATTCGTAAGTCCTCTACAGTTTCATTGCATTATGAAAGCCATCTTAATTTTGTTTTTCTATGTAGTTAAAAACTAGATCAAGTTCTTTATGGCCCCTTGATTCGGGGCCTGTCTTTATTTGACCGATCCAGAGAGCTCCGCCGACCACCCGACGTGGATGGCACGGGGCTGCCCTAGGTCGTGTCCATCGCCTCTGCAGAGGCGCTGGACGACCGTGCAGAGGGCACGTGGACGTTAGAGTTGGACCTCCACCTGTGGGAGGAGGTCTTGGGGGCCATAGACATGGGGGTCTGCGAGGCCTCTTTTTGGGTTGGTGGGATAGTGTTACCTACTTCACCGGGGGGCACGGATGGCCCTGCTACAGGCTCACTGCGAGTGGCCTAGACAGGTGCCGAAGCCTGTTGTGGTGCGCCGCGCCCACGCACCACATCTGGGAAGTTTGTTTTTGCTGTGAAGGAGAATGTGCTTGTGTGTGTGCATCACCTTCTTGCCTTTTTGAAAGAAATGTTTTCAGTAGTTTTGAGTGTGATTATTGTTTTTTCTTTCTTTCAGGACGGACACGCCCTGGAATATGCAGCATGGTCTCCCTCACAGTTTGCGCAGCGTGGGGCGCGGTCGCAGTCATCAGAAGACTGATCTTTTGAAGCACATTTTGCGCAAGTTTTACGACCGCGGCAACTCACTGAACCGTGGCCGAACCTTTGGCAGTTAAAGCATCATCAAAGGTTAGGAATGTAGGGTTTCACACTTATTTTTAGATAACCCACTTCAATTGAGTCTGGGAGAGTACTGTGTGCAAATGTCAAGACTATGGGAGAGTACTATGTGCAGATGTCAAGACTATGTGCTTTGTTGGGATTTCTTTGCCCTCTTTTCTTATTTTTATCCTGTGGACATCAACGACGTTTTGTTCAGCAAGCCCTTCTCTGATTTCTTGTTCAGTGAGGTGGAGGAAATCATTCTCTGAAATTACACCACGGACTGTACTGAGGGATCGGTGGGCAGATATGGATACAGGGATGTCACCCATGGACAGAGTGTTGGAAAGTTTTGAGTGTTGGACGCTATCTCGGAGTTCCAGTAAGAGGTCTCCACTGGCCATTTTTGTAACCTTGTAGCCAAAGCCCAAGGCACCTGTCAAACATTTTTCTACAATGAATGGGGAGATTATTCTAGCAGATTTATCAGTTTGCTCACTATGAATCACCTGAAACTTAGGGAAATTTTGTTTCTTTTTTTTCATGAAATTCTGAGTTACCTCGGTCCACCCTCTCTTGTGAGGGCGATCAGTTGCTGAAAGAAGGTTAGCCATAGAATAAGTGTGATTTTGGGCTACGGTGCCAGCCACCCACCATCAAGCCCAACTTGGGGACGAGACAGGAACTTGCAAGCAAGTCCTGTCCACGCCAGCTGTACACCCTAACTATAACCAAATATGATGCAACTCAAGGTAGTTAGTCACACAAGGTTAACCCTCGCCGCCAGGAAAATAAGGAAAAACCAAGAAGTGAGTAGGAGAAAGGAGAGCTGTGAGAAAGAGATAGGAAAGTGAAAGATGGAGGGGAGGATAGGAAAAGGCGACTGCCAACTTCCCCCGAGCGGGTCAGGCCGGAGGTGCCGTCTACAGGAAGCTGGGGCCAAAGTGGTGTGTTGCCTCCGCTGACGGGCGTTAAAGATCCAAACGCTCGGCCTCGGCTGAACCACCAGGATCCCCTTTTCCCCAGCCACGGCGATGCCACGCACGGCTAAGCACGGGTGCTCGGGTCCATGGTGATGCACTGTTATCATTCCCTTGCGGGGATGTCCCTGCGGATGCTCGGGAACCCGTGGTGTCGCCACTCACTAACGCCTGCAAGCTGCAGACGCCCCCCTGCGGGGCCTCAGGCAGAGTGCCAACAACTTTCATGACATCGTTTTCTGGTATTCAATGTTCTGCTGAATATGAGAACAGTTTAAGCATAAACCTTTACAAAAAAAGCATGTGCGGTTCTTGCTTCCTGTCATTTGCAAAATTTATTGAACAGCATGCACTAATTACAGGTTGCTAAAGCAATTACACTGCCTCGTAAAAGTCGCAGTGGTCCCCGTAGAATCCACTAAGTTCCGTTTGCACTGTCATCCTCCAAATAATTTTTTCTATTTTTTTTAGTCCATTAAGTTTGGGGGTGAGCTTCATAGACTTCACTGCAGGCCTTTCACAGTGGCTCCAATGGTACTTGGCTGCTGAGCTCGAGGACGTGGGTTCAATCCCGCCCACAGCCACCATGTTTCAATAGACGCAAAACACAAGAGGTGCCCGTGTGCTATGTGATGTCAGTGCAACTTTAGGGAACCTTAGGTGGTTTACATCACTCTGAAGTCCACCACTATGATGCCTCTCTCTTTTCTCTCTTCCTTCTGTCCTTCCGTCTTATGTCCCTTCCTCACAGCCTAGTATGGGCGTCAAATAAAAAGTAAGACAGTAACTACACCCAATCCTTTCCACAAAACCAATTTTCATTTTTTTTAACTGTAGCCCAGTTTATTGAACAGAGAGAAACACTCTTGCAGTGCTAATCTAAAGTGAGTTGTGAAACTTTCAGTGGAGCTTCTTCATGCGGTAAGTCAGGATTTGTAAGAAAAGAAAAAATTCTTACCCTACAGCCACAACAGCTCGGGCCGCCAGCTCAGTCAGAGGCAAGGGTACCTGCCATGAAGCTGCAGTGTGCTCCATGGGCTGTCCAGCAGTAGAACTCAAAGGGTTACCCCAGATAGAGATCCAGCTCAGCTTCAGCAGGCTGGCTGGTAGCAACTGCAAAGTTTACATATAGGTATCACTCATCACAGGCTAAAGGATTTCAATGAAGCACATCTTTAAATGCAGGGGGCTGCTTTTAAAACTGCAAAAAAAAAAATGGTCACAGAGAAGGGCAGTGGAACAAAAAGAAATATACTACAACAAACACCAATGCAGTGAGCTTATTCAGGCCCAGAAATTTTGCCAGTCAGAAAATAAGCACTATACTAAAGGTAATATGGACAGTTAAATGGTAATTTTTTTTCACTACGATGCAGATGCAAAACTCATGATAATGATGCTCAAACATTTTGAAATAAAAATTGCTTGAGATTCCTTATGTTCGACAGAAAAGGTTGGCAAATTGGACTGTAACAAGCTTAGAGATGAGAAAGATTAGCTAGCATACCTTCTTATTGCTAGTTTGTCTTTTTTACAATTCAACATTGAGAAGGGACAGTGGTAGTTCCTTTTCTTTCTATGTGATTATTGCATTTGTGGTCATTTGTGCAGTCAACTGATTGAAACAGTGCAGCATAAAAACTGCATATCCAATGTATTCCTTTGCAAAAAGAGCGATCAGCAGTCACTGAAAAAGATGCCCTGTTTTTTTGACGTTGATAGAAGTAAGCACGCTTTTCACTGTCATGGCCGTCATTTTTGAATGCTTCACCCATCTTAAAGAGAACCTTAAATGATTTTGATGGTCATATTCTAATGCTTGGTTTATGGGGGTTTAACGTCTCAAAGTGACTCGGTGCCACAGTGGAGGGCTCCGGATAATTTCGACCACCTGGGGTTCATTAACGTGCACTGACACTCCATAGTACACGGGCCTCTAGCATTTCGGCTCCATCCAAATGTGACTGCCGTGGCCGGGATCGAACCCGCGTTTTTCGAGACAGCAGCAAAGCGCCATAACCACTAAGTGACCATGGTGGCCCAAGGGTCCATTTTAATTTCCAATCCCATAGTTGCAAAGAAACAGGGACATACGCGTTGTTGACGAAGGTTTTAGGGAAGCGTGGTTGCCGCTTCATCTAATAAATGAAAAGCAGTGCGACACATCATCGGCGATGCGAAGGGAGCATTGCTTTTCATCAAATGGGGCACTGAAGAGAGCATGCAGTATACACAACATGAGGAACATTCCTGAAAGAAAAAAAAAAACGCTGTGCACATAAAACAAATCAGTGATATTTTACCGAAATGTGGTCACGTGGTGGAGTACGCTAATAATGGCAGGGTTTCATTGCACAATGGCACTTAAGTTAGTTTTGTGATTTTCACTGCCAAATTAAAATTATAAATCCTTGCTTCTTTGCTACTGCAGTGCTCAATCCTTACAATATGAGGCAAGAACTTTTGATTTCCACCATAATCTCATGACACTTTCTTGTCGGTGTTCGGTCCCTTAGCTTAAAAATTTTTCTGGTGCAGTGATGAGTGATGAAATACTGATCGCTAGTGCACTTTTCCTAGCCTCAGTAAACATCATTTCATGGTCCTTTTAAGATGCACTAGGAAGAAGCCACAGTGGCAGCTGTTTGCTGCTACTCTTTTGCTGTTCGTGTGGCGCACCTCCAGGGTCAGCTAGCTCTTGCGCACTGCCGTTTTCGGATGCTTCGTCCCCATTGCATTGGCACATTACGGAGACGCCGCTCTGGTGGCCAACTACAACTGGGCTTTTGCTGATGCTGTGTGTCCGCAGGGTCAGCCCGCTCGTCTGTTTGTGCACGTTTGTATGGTTGGTTGAATGTACCATACGATCAGAATTGGAAAAATTTTTAAGATACTTACCGGGAAATCACATTATCTGGAAACATATTAACCAGAATAAAAACAGCTAGTGTAACCCTATGAGGCATTTATATTACTTGCAATTTTGAGCATATGAACTACGAAATTATCTTAACCGGGATCATATCAGTGAAGTTCTACTGCATACACAACACCATCAAAGCCTATCATGTACAAAATAAAAAAGAATTGTATGTACCAGTGAGTGTGTGTCTGAAACAGAGGCACCATTCTGACAAAATCCGCCAAAGGTGCAATTTCATTTTAAGCATAAAAGTGTAATGATTTGTGCACGTGGTTACACACTTACATTTTGTTTCGCTGCTACGCTGCACTGATGTTACCACTGCATGCGTGTGAACACTGTAGAGACCTTTTCACGACAGCCGAGACTGTGGGGGAGCTTAATCCTCAACTCTTTCTGTACTACAAGCACCGTCCAGTGTACAATATGGCAGCACTCCTCGACCTGTTTATGAAAAGGTCTATAGCTTCTAAATGAAATGTCTAGCTGTTAGCCAATGCCTGTCCAGCCCATGCTTTCTGTCTCTTGTTGTTGCACTCACCCTTAGATGGTATACCCTGCCTGCAGCAGGCACATCAGCAAAGAACTTACCGTGAGAGCATTGCTGGTTAGATCAAGCATCCATAAGTCGGGCAAATCACCAAG
Organism: Amblyomma americanum; assembly: GCF_052857255.1. NCBI lineage: Eukaryota > Metazoa > Arthropoda > Arachnida > Ixodida > Ixodidae > Amblyomma > Amblyomma americanum. The sequence continues at coordinate 407,541,381 of NC_135497.1, forward strand.
GCCATCTGGTAGCTTGTGAAGACGATTGCGTCCAGCTGCCAGGGACATCAGCTTGCGTGCATTGCACAGTGTTTCTGGTAGAACTGTAAGCTGCACAGATGAAGTTTAAGGGTCCTGTGTTATGCTGTGACACAATTATAGTTCAAAAGTCTAAAAGCATTTTAAACACGACAAGTAAGGCATAACACATAAGGGGCTTCAATAATCAACTCCACAGTGTTACACTAGGCACACTGTAACTCCTAGTCCAGAAAAAATTACACTACACTCCAAAGTAAAGAGGCGATTGTGGAAGCAGTACCATGATAGGCATCTATAAGCTTTATAGATTTCATTTATGCATTTCATTTCCTAAAGGCTTTTTGATCCAAAGCTGAATACACATACTATATCTTAGAATGAAATACATTTTACAATTGACATACATAAATTTTTTTCCTGCAATGCATTCAAGTGACATAACACGTATGGCACATCCTATGCAACACATATATGCGCACACATATACTATTATGCGTGCATGGAAGCACGCACAGAAATATCTGCCCTGTGCAAGAGGGCACATTTAAAGGGATATAGACAGGAACTTTTTACGGGATGGAGTTTTTCCTTTGAAAGATCCCTACAACCACAGTAATCATGCTAAGCAAATTAACTGCGAGCCAATTTTTACAACAAGTTTGAGTTAAGGTCAGTGCCAGTGTGCAACACTTGTGTGACATCACATTCAGCCTGCTGCAGCATTGATGAACGTGTGGGCTCAAAAATATATAATATAAGAACTTCATCTGCTCATGCATCCACCATGCAAGCAGCCTGTCAGATTCCACATCATGATTTTTGTTCTGTTCAGATTACATTTCAGTAATCTGAAATTTCAGTAATGATCAGTAATCAGATTATATTTCAGTAAAATTGACAGTTGATGTCAATTTCTGTGCAGAAGGAAATGTTCAAGCTGCTCATCAGCCAATAATGAAAATCATATTAAATTACATTCCACTGAATGCTAGTGATTGAGACTTGCTGGGTGGTGTCCCTATATGCTGAGGAAACAACCAGTCCATCCCTTGTCGGTCCTTGAAATTCCGTGTCTATATCCCTTCGATGCTTCTTCAACCTGCTTTAGAAGTTGGCTTTTCCTGAATACACACATTGCATTTGGTTACCAAAGATTGTGGCTTTCCAGTTTGCAAGGCAGTAACACTGCCACGTGGCATGACTGAAGATTGAGCCATTTGTTGAATCTTTCTATTGCCACATTGAATGGCACTAGATCTAAATGATTTCCCAGAGATCGTGTTAACAGTAAAGTTATCGTAAATGCTTTATTATTGCAGTCAGCGAGCCACTAAAGAAAAAAACATAACTTGGCTGAACCTCTGCTTTTTGCCTCAGTAAACTAGCCGTTCCAGACATAGTACAGAACTACTGCATGATCAAGGAAACCAACCACACCTTCTTGGTGTCAGGGAATGCTACCAAACGATGCACTAATGTGTGAATGAAGCAAAACAAGGTCAGCGATTACTTTGCTGATTACATTTACTAAAGATCTTAACTTGTTAAATAAACTACTCTAATTTACACAACCATGTTCATTTAATACCATACAGTATTTTAATTTAATGTAACTGAGCCATATTTTGGACTGCTCTTTCATGTCTACCTGAGCTAGGGATAATGAGGTCTGACTACAACATTTCTTTTCATGACTGATGGCCTATTTCATTCACCTAACCTGCAGGAACACAACAAAAAAGGGGGGGGGGATATGACTTGATGAACCAGAGGTGTTTAACATATGGGCCATCACAGGACTGCCCCGAAGTCGCTTGCCTTAGCATCAATGTAATCCAAGCAGCGACTTTTCCATGCACACATGTACAGAATCATGACCAACAGTTTGGTTGGAATCCAGAAGACAAACTAACATGTACAGATGGCACAGAGTAAGTAAGGCTTGTGTGCTACCTATTAGTGATATTCACTTGTTAAATATCTTTACATCATAAAAAATTAATGAGCTAAACCGATGCGAGCTAGATTTGTCTTAGCGAAGCCCAGTGCAGTGCAAGAAAACTAACTATAGGAACAGATGATATGCTTGAAGTCATAACTTCCTGAACTGAGAAAATTGTAAGTCATGCAACAATTCTGCACATACGCCTTTCCCAAAACTCTTCAGTGAACCCAGCCCCCAGCAATTTCATTTTCTCTCTCGCCAAAGGCAGTTCTTTGCTGCTATTCAACCCAATTCCATCATTAAGAAACCAAAATTCTTGAAAATAACTTCACCTGGTTGTTGGAAACATCAAGGCACAGCAGGCAGCTGCTTAGTCTGTTTTCAAAAAGTTCAGGCTGCAGCTCCGTGATACGGTTCTCTGATACTGTTAAGAACCTTAAAGGCAGGTTGCTCATTTCGGTCGGCAATGCATATATCCCGTCTGCCTTCAAGTTCAAGACAGAAAGGTTGGCAAGTGCCAGTACGTCGCTGCCAGGTTGGACCATGATGCAGCCCTGAAAGAAATGACCCGTGTGCGTCTTGGTATGAATGCCACACCTTCAAGATGGCTTACAAGTCCCACAAAGCTAGCCTTACAAAAGGTGACAACATGACAACATAATGGTTTAATATCAGTCAAGGCTGTCATATCAAAACACACTTATAGAGTTATAAAACATAAACAATAGGACAAGCAGGTTGTGCAAAGGGTCCCACGGCAGCATGTAAATAGCTACACTTGAGTAGTTTAGAAAAGACAGCTACAAGAAGGAAAGCAACCATCAAGCAATTTTGTACTGTTGTTGATAGCTTTTGTAGCTCTGATTCATCAGTTTGATAACTGATATTCAGAGACTGCCATTACCACACTGTTCGGCCTCTGAGTATGTGCGGATGCCTTTTGGCTTATGCAACGCGGCACAGACTTTTCAGCGAACTATCAACGAGTTTACGCGAGGTCTCGACTTCGTGTTTGCTTACATCGATGATCTCGTCGCAAGTTCATCTGGTTCTGAGCATGAAGTTATTCTGCGCACCCTCTTCCACCGGCTTGATGAATATGGGCTCGTCATGAACCTCAACAAGTTCCTCTTTGGCGTAGCTACAATAGAGTTCCTAGGCCACCTTGTCACTCCACAAGGTATTCGGCCTCTCGACAGCAAAGTGAAAGCCATTCAAGATTTTCCAGCTCCACGTCATTTAAAAAGCTCAGAGAATTCTTGGGCCTGCTGAGCTTTCAACGCCGCTTTCTCCCAAAGTGTGCCTCTTTCCTGAAGCCTCTGACCGTTCTTTTGGCTACCAAAAATGATTTTGCTGCACCTCCTGAGTGGACTGAAGACACTGCAGCTACATTTGCTGCTGCCAAGAAGACGCTCGCCGACGCCACTTTGCTCATATATCCAGTTCCTGGTGCTCCACTGTGCCTCGTCACCGACGCTTCAAGCAATGCCGTCAGCACAGTTCTCGAGCAGCACGTCTCTAGTTGGCAGCCTCTTGGTTTTTTCTCACAAAAGCTGAAGCCACCTGAGAATAAATACAGCACCTTCGGCTGAGAACTGCTCGCTGTGTACCTCGCCATCAAGCAGTTTTGCCACTTCCTGGAGGTCCAGGACTTTCACATCATCACGCACCATAAGCCCCTGATGTTTGCCTTCCAAAGGAACCACAGCACCTACACTGCACTCAAGATCCGCCAACTCTATTTTATCTCCAATTTTATGGTGGATCTCCGTCATGCTGCTGCTGACGCGCTTTCCTGTGTTAGTGCCATGGCGTTCGAATCACCACTGGACATGAAGCACTGCACAGTGCAACGGTTGTCTTCACTCCTCATCTACGTTGCTGTAGTTCGTCGAATGTCCACTGCCGTTTTCCTCCCAGTTCATTACGTGCGAGACATCCACTGGCTTCTCGCGCCCCTACGTACCTTTGGCTTTCCGTCGCACCATTTTCAAAAAACCACACCGCATGAGCCACCCTGGTATTTGTGCAACACAGAAGCTGATCACATCTCACTTCCTTTAGCCAAGCATCGATGTCGACCTCTGCCACTGGGCACGAACTTGTCTGTCTTTACTGCCAGCGCGTCAAAGTTCACCGGCATATTGTGACGCCTGCCTCTCCTTTCTGGCCGCCCGACGCGCGGTTTTCCCATGTTCACATAGACACTGTTGGACCTTTCCCGATATCACGTGGAGCCTCTTCTCTACTCACATGTGTGGATCGTTTCACCCGCTGGCCCGAGGCATTGCCCATTACTGGCACTACGGCTGAGACCGTTGCTTCAGCCTTCATGGCCTGCTGGGGCTCTCGCGCTTCGGCTGTCCGCCTGTCATCACCACTGACTGTGGCCGCCAATTTCAATCGGCCCTGCTTACTGCCATTGTCAATATTCTGGGCGTCCGCCACATCCATACACCCGCCTACCACCCTTTGAACAATGGCACGGTGGAACGTGTGCATCGACAACTGAGGGCTGCCCTTACCACTTAGCAGCCAAGGGAACGCCAATCTGACCACCTTCCTTTCATCCTCTTGGGCATTCGCTCAGCACTGAAGGCTGACCTCGGCAGCTCTTCTGCATCTCACTGGGGAATTCTTCTTCCCTTCCTCCCCTTTGTTAATCGATGATGCTTCCACCTACATCCGAGACCTGTGCAACACATTTTGCCACATTACTCCTGTCATCTCTGCCACCCGTCATCCTCAGTTCGTATTCGTCAGCCAGGACCTGGCCTCCTGCACCCATGCCTTCATCTGCCGTGACCACATCCATCCTCCCCTCACGCTGGCCTACGATGGACCGTTCCGTGCCCTCCATCGTGCGCAGAAGACCTTCACGTTAGACGCCAACGTCCGTGAAGACGTTGTGGCTGCTGACCGCCGCAAACCAGCCTACATTGCCACTCCTCTACCCGTCGGCTGTCCACTCGCTCTCGCTTTGACTGTGCCACCATTGTGCGCAACTTCCTCCAAGCATATCCGCTGGGCGCATCCTGTGACTTCCGCTCTAGGGGGGGGGGGGGGGAGCCCTGTAGCGCGCCTTGCGCCGCGCTTGGCTTGCAGGCCATGGCACGCGGTGACGGACAAGAAAGAGGAAGTTGGGCTAGGTGGCCACAGCGTGAGCAGCGCAACTTATTCTGATATCTGCTTGAATTCCATAAAAAAATTACTGAAGGTACATTTTCACAAAACAAAACATCATTGAGAACGAAATGAGTTAATTGTCTAACCAGCTTTCATTTTTAAGCATGTAAATAATTAATACAAGCTTCACCAGTTATTTCATGAACAACCGGCGGCAAAATAAGCCGGGGCATGCGACAGGCGGCCAGAATCAGATGAAACTGCATCACCGCACCGTCTGACGTTGCACTTCTGGGGTTGAGACATTGAGACAAAACTTGCCCAGCTTGCTATCTTGCTTTGACTCGGGAGCGTTATCTATTCAAAGGCACTTGCATATACACACAAGTGACATTCTTGGGAGCCAGTGTGGGCCCACACGGTGAACATGTCGTGTGCCAAGTGTCAACTAAAATGACAGTTAAATTTGTTGCCCTCATCACATCAGTAGTAGAAAAGAAAAAAGCATAGCCTAGCTTCCCAGAGGGCATGACTGCAACACAAAATAAAAATGCAGCAGTAGACTCAACTTGCCTCAATCCTCAAACTCTTCAGTGTACTTGGGAATCCTTGAGGTGGATATTTGTGCTGGCTGTTCACAACTAATGCCTCTTGGGTCCGAGTGACCTTTGAAGGGGGCCTCGAGAACACACACTGGTCAAGAATGTCCCCACGTTGCACCTGACGTAGCAAGCAAAGGAACTGGCGTAGCTCTGAAATGTCAGCCTGTGTAAAGGAAAGAGAGAACCACTGATTCTAATGCCTGTTGAGTCAACGTTCAAATAAAAACGGCACTGAAACATCCTTGGCTACACTTGCCTTTTCTCTGTCTTTTCCCTTCGGTGCTAAAGAAGGAGCATAGCACGTGTGACGCATAGCCTCCTCAGCCGACCAACAGCCATTGCTGTGTGACTTTTCATACATCCTTTCCTGATAATGTGCTTATGAAGGATGCACTCCTCTCCACCTACACAAGAAACCTGGCCAATGCTGGCATTTAATTTGCAGAAATAAGAAGAAAACCACCTGGCATAATACAAAGAGTGCTCAATAAGTTTTGTATTGCCTTCCAGGCTGTAGGTTCTTTAGTAGGTGATAGAACTGAAAGATGTTACATTTATATTATAGTCTAAAATGATCACTATCCCAAGAGAGCATCATTTTTTGATATTGTGCCCACCAGCAGTGATGCACTTCCGTGCCCAGTACACCAATCTCCAAATGATGTCATAGAACAATAAGGGTAGCTGCTTTGGCTCATCCACCTTACAGCCCAGACAGTGCGCCATACAAATTCTTTTTCTTTCCCAAGATGAATGAACACCTGAAGAGTACACACACAGTGCTCTACGAAGAGGTCACCAATGCACTGTGCCACTGGTGTCACCAACAGCTGCCCACACTCTTACAATGGTATGCATAGAGGTAAAGTGCATAGAGTGCATAAGAGGTTGCTTCAAGCCTCCATTTCAGCCTAAAAACTTTCAATTTAAAAAAAAAAAGATATCAGGACGCAAAACTTGCTCCACACTCTTCATGGAAAGTGGCAAGTGATAGAAAGAATCACAGCGATGGACCCACATAAGCGCTTCAGGGACTGTTTCAAAGGCAACATTTAATGCTTGCAGAAAAGTGCATGGAGGCAGGGAACATGAAACACAAGTAACACTTGTTGCTGGGCTAGTTGGTGCATAGTTCTATGTACAAACATTAGCACAAAATAAGAGACAATCACAAGAAAGGTGGACAAGACAACGCGCTTGTCTTGTCATTGTCTCTTATTTTGTGCTAACATTTGTACATGGAACACACTTGCAATTTCTTGTACAGCTATGGCTGGCCAAAACTGACAAACAGCAGCTTCATGCAGCTCCTGCTCTGAAATGTTCCAGAGTACAGGCATGAAAGTGTACTAGCCACTTCATTATCAGTTTATACATGGGTCACCAAAAACTAGTTCAAAAATAGATCTAGTTGCCTCACTCTTGCTCACTTCTCCAGTTTAATCTTGTTCTGGACAAACCTGAGGCCAGGCGTGATGCTAGCAGTGGAATCATAATCAGTTTAGCAAATGAACTCTCAACAAGAAATGTTACAACTTCTGATTAAACAGATATGCTTGCAAGTATGACTGAATACGAAAAAGTGAAATCTGCCAGAAAACTAATTATTTTACTTATGAGTAATGTCCTACAAAGATCAAGCACATGGGGTAAAAGAGACAAAAAAAATTGCTCGTAACATAGGTAAGGTACTGATCTGAAGAACCAGGATTTCTCAGAAGCCACACACGTAAGTAGTACAGCATAGCAGCATCAGATATACTGCCAGACAACAGGATGATATATGACAAGGAGTTGGGAGCTTTGAAACCATATCTGACGGATACAATTTTTAATCTCATGAAGAGAGTAACAGATGACATTAATGCTCCATGCCAGTCATGGAGCAGGCATATTTAGAAAGCCATGCTTCTGGTGACCAGGTGAGTCTCATGCACTCGAGGCTGATGAGATGCTATTCACGTACATCATCGTTGTTGTGTGCTCTTTTGCACCTGATCCATGTGCACCTGAACTGTGCATGTGTTTCATGTTCATGGAGTTTTAAAAGCATTGGAATTCCTCAAAACATGTCACCTACTGGAGATCTTCAAGGAACACAAGCAGTACTGCTGCTTTAAGGTAAGTAAGGCTTTTACAGAAAGCCTTCATTTCTTCATTCTCTTAGATTCATTTTTTACCATAAGATTTCATTATAAATCTGCATTCGTAGCACTCCCATGACTGTTCTATGACCTGCTAACAGGGGTCTCAAGCATGCAGCTCGCTGACCGTAGAGGTGCCTGGCACTGGGGTGCTGGAGGCACCTTGCCAGTAACACATTTGTTTCTTCTCCATCCATGTTGCAACTCCCTACTGCTGCTCATGGTTTTAAGCTGGCCAGTTGCTCACTGTTGTTGACCTGTAAGTCAGCGGCTAGAAATTCTGTGTGCAAGACCAGGAGTTGTAACTTCCTACCTTCACATATCACAGGTTGTGAGTCAATGTTCTATATTCACTACATCCGAGGTGGCAGAAAAATTGAAGTGCTCAAAGGCATGGTGAGAGGTATGCTGTTTCATAGATGATGGGGCTCGTAATCCATAATTTGGCTCATTACACTCTTCTGATATTGAGCTTTAACTTAGGAAGACGATCTCAATGTTCATACAATGAACGATAATCTGACAGCCATCATTACGGAGTGCGCAGGAGAAGTAGGCGGTAGGACAGTGTGACAGGATACCGGAAAGCTATCTCAGGTGACGAAAGATCTGATTGAGAAACGCCAAAGCATGAGGGCGTCTAACCTTACCGACAGAATAGAACTGACAGAGCTATCGAAGTTAATAATTAAGCGCAAGGTAGGCAACATAAGGAAGTTTAATATGGAGAGAATCGAGCGTGCTCTAAAGAACAAAAGTAGCCTAAAAGCAGTGAAGAGGAAACTAGGCATAGGTAAAAACCAGATGTATGCATTAAGAGACAAGGAAGGCAATGTCATTAGCAATATGGATAAGATAGTTAACGTAGCCAAAGAGTTCTACACAAATCTGTACAGTAGCCAATGTAATCAGTGTTAATGAGAAAGACAGTAGTGCACAGCAATGCGTCATCCTGCCAGTAGCAAAAGAGGAAGTAAAGAAAGCCTTAGGAGCAATGGAAAGGGGAAAAGCAGCTGGGAAGGATCAGGTAACAGCAGATCTGTTGAAGGATGGAGGGGACATTGTGCTATAAAAACTAGCCACCCTGTATACGCAATGCCTTATGACCTCGACCGTACCAGAAGCTTGGAAGAATGCAAACATTATCTTAATTCATAAGAAGGGAGACACCAATTACTTGAAAAATTACAGACCGATCAGCTTACTATCCATTCCATACAAAGTATTTACTAAGGTAATCGCTAATAGAGTCAGGGCAACCTTAGACTTTAATAGACTTTAATCAACCAAATGATCACGCAGGCTTTCATAAAGCATATTCCACAATAGATCATATTCACACTATCAGTCACGTTATAGAGAAATGCGCAGAATATAACCAACCTCTATATAAAGCCTTCATTGATTACGAGAAAGCATTCGACTCAATGGAAACCTCAGCAGTCATACAGGCATTGCGTAATCAGGGGGTAGAAGAGCCATATGTCAAAATACTGGAAGACATATATAGCAACTGCACAGCTACTATAGTCCTCCATAAAGTCAGCCATAAAATTCCAAAAAGGAAGGGCGTCAGGCAGGGAGACCCGATCTCGCCAATGCTATTCACCACCTGTTTACGGGAGGTATTACGAGGCATGAATTGGGAACAGTTGGAAATAAGAGTAAATGGAGAATACCTAAATAATCTGCGATTCGCTGATGACATTGCCTTGCTGAGTCACTCAGGAGGTGAACCAGAAATCATGATCAATGAGTTAGACAGGCAGAGCAGAATGCTAGATCTAAAAATTTATATTTGGAAAACCAAGGTAATGTTCAACAGTCTAGCAAGGGAACAGCAGTTCACAGTTGGCAGCAAGAGCCTGGAAGTTGTACTTAGTCTACTTAAGGCAGGTAGCTACAGCTGATCCGGATCATGAGAGAGAAATAACTAGAAGGATAAGAATGGGGTGGAGTGCATATGGTAGGTTCTCTCAGATCATGAGTGGCAGTTTACCAATTTTCCTCAAGAGAAAAGTGTACAACAGCTGTATCTTACCGGAACTCACCTACAGGGCAGAAACGTGGAGGCTAACAAAAAGAGTTCAGCTTAAGAACAACGCAGCGAGGCATGGAAATAAAAATGATTCGTGTAACGTTAGAGACCGGAAGCGGGCAGAGTGGGGGAGAGAACAAACGCAGGTTAATGACATCCTAGTCAAATCAAGAAATAAAGAGGAAGAAATGGGCTTGGGCAGGGCATGTAATGCGAAGGCAAGATAACCACTGGTCCTTAAGAGTAACGTAGAGGATTCCAAGAGAAAGTAAGCGCAGCAGGGGCGGCAGAAGGTTAGGTGTGCGGATGGGATTAAGAAGTTTGCAGGCAAAGTGTGGATGCAGCTGGCAAAAGACAGGGTTAATTGGAGAGACATGGGAGAGGCCTTTGCCCTGCAGTGGGTGTAGTAAGGCCAATGATGATGATGATGACACCCTTCTGGACTTCACCAACTACAATACCCTGTCGTATGGTGTATGGTTTTTATTTGTGTTGAAGAAAACTATCCAGAAAAAAAGTGAGTGTGCTTGTCGCTCATACAAGTGTTAACTACTGACTGAATGCAAATAAGTGTTCTCTTTCATATAGCTGCTACCTATACTCTTAATGATGAGACCAACCTTTCAATGCCAATGTCCAAATTGAGAATGCCCACTGTTCAAGGGGCCTTGAAACATTTTTTTGCACACTGTAAGCGATCTGTACTTATCGTTACATCCCGCACCGATCACCATCTTGGCAAAACACAGCTATCTTATGTATAGATGAAAACTTATACTTTTCTGCGCAGAAAATAGTCTTACCTTTCCCTTGCCATTTCACATTATACCATTGTTTTTTCACCAATAAGGTGCTTTTCATATCCATTGCTTTTCAGTAGGGGTGTGCGAATATTCGAAATTTCGAATACGAAAGGAATATGTTTCATATTCGGTTCATATTCGTATTCGAGAAATGATATTAGTGAATTTCCGAATATTCGAAAATTCCCGAATGCTCGGCAGCGATCGTATACCGCGCCGACTTTCGTTAATTTGTTTGTGGCAAAAGCGCAATGTCTGGGCAAAAAAATTATCTGAATATAGAGTTTAAAGTTCCAGTAAAGCAATATAAAGGCCCTGTTCTCTCTCTTCTCCATCCTTTATCGCGTGGAGCGATCGCATTCCGATGCCGCTAGGCTTGACCTTGTGCGCAATTCCGCAAGTGGGCTTTCCCACATACCACACGTGCTGCGAACAACATGGGGGACGACTCGCTTCTAACAATTTTAACGCGAAAGCGCGTTATCCTTCCGTAATATGTTATTTAATTAATGCCCACACCAATGGCATTCGTTCTGTCATCTTAACTCTCTGAGCGTGACCACCGCCATGTTATTTTGGTCAACTACGCTATGCGGGAAAGCCTACTTGCGGAATTTCGCGTGAGGCTCCCGAGGCGAGTTGAGGTGTCACAACAGGGCAAGCGATCCTGTAAAAACCCCACCTTTTCCATGGTGCACTGTAACCCATGCACCTCTTAAGTGGGCGTAACGGCAGGCGTGACAACGTTCGGATGGCCCCTGTCACTAGGTAAAAAAAAATAACCTGGCCGTGTAGTTTTGGTTTCTCGCCCGTGGCAATGGTAACTGTCGGCCCGTGCATTCGCCAGTAGTCCAATCTCAGCACCGTGCCGCTTTCAGACGCTGACTGACGCATCGCTGGTCATGTTTTTTTCCTTTTTAGAGGCAGTCTCGCCATTCCGACGCCAGTATGTGTTCCCCGGCCCCTTGCTTACATTTGTGTTGTTCTTCTAGCACACTAAAATGGGCGACTCGTCTAGGGCTTACAGGTGTTTGCACAATAGAGCCGCCTCATAAGACTACCGCATTGTCGGTTTTTTTTTTTTTCGAGGCTGCGGGGCATTTTATAAATCGACCTTTGAAAACACGGGCATTTCTGTCAGTTCTTTGAACTCCTAATTAATGAGGTTTTACTAGCCATCATGTTATTTTTGTTTCCAGTCTTGTCATGTTATGGATTTCATTTGGCCTGACCACATTACAGGTTGGATGCTGTTATGCTGTTCAATTAAGCAGTATACATTTCTGCGCACATCATGTTTTTTTTATACGATGCTCAGGCAGTCTAGTTTTGTTTATTTCAGTTGCAAAGGCCATACACTATTTTGAAAAAAATATGAACAACAATGTTTGCTTGTTTATCTTTTCTGAATTTATTTTTAGTGCTGACCAGATATTCGATATTCGAAGCCATTTTTTCTTCATATTCGTATTCGATTCGTATTCGAAAATTTCAATATTCGCGCACCCCTACTTTTCAGTAACAGCTAGGAGGTGACTACTGTTAGCTAGAAGGGTTCATTCCGCATTACTAATAGCAGCTGCTAATAGTATCAGAGGGGCAGAAAAGCACGCCAAGCATTCCCGCTAAGTTGTCCAGCTCAGCCTGTAAAAATCACATTGTACATACAAAAAAAAGCACAAAAAAGCAGCCACCAGGTGGAATGCCACAAGCACCTCACAGTGTCAGTGATGGCATGTATGCTACACTACAGTAGGAAGGGAGAGAGCAGAGGGGAAGCCTAGGAAATTTTTAGTTATGGATAACAAATGGACTTCGAAGAACTCTTGTGGTAATTTATTCCACAAGTGGTAGCCCTCAATCGTACCCCACATATTCAGCAAATTTAGTAAACTAAAGGGTTTTAGCATCAGTGGAGACATACCAGACTAGTGAGGCACCTACTGCACATATGCAGTGGCAGATATCATGTGCAGTGGCCAACCTGACCACTGCACATATGCACCAGACACCTGGCTAGTTTGGTATATGGCTATGCTAGTACATCGCCACAGTGCAATAACTCTCTGTTGTGTTTCAGGACCCCTTAAAGGCAACATTGGCATATAGGTAGCACTGAATACAATGACACCAACCTGTGTTTCAGGAGCTATCAATTAACAAGCACCGTTAAGATTCATCTGCAGGAAAAGCCTTGCCTCGAGTGACATCTAAAATGAAGTTCACAGCCATGAACTCACCAGTAATTACCTATGAAGACCTTTCTCATATGGGATTAGGGTGGCTGTTGGCACCTACACAGTGCCTCAGTTTATTAGTCTGCAGCAGAAAAAATACACTTTAAGGAAGCAATTTATGAGCAGATATTAGATTTAACCCAACTTTTATGGAACTTTCTGTGGTTCAAAAATTGGAAAAAAGTGAGTTTTATCTAGAAATAAAGAGGCGTATATGTGCAATGAAGCACTGCAAAAAACAGCTTTGACGGTGTTAAGGGAAGTGAAGGGCATTCAAGACACAAAAAGCCAGATAAGTGTTAATGATGCACACAGGAGCCAATGTCTTAAAAACCTATGCTAGACAAGCCTATGAACAGAGTTTGGGCTGTTTGGTATAAACCACAAAGAGCGGATAAAAGCACAGCAAAATCAGTTTTCTGAAATTCGGTTTTAACTGAAAGAGATCAGCATTCTTGGCATGCAAAGTCAAGCTAAAGCTCACTGTTAATCATCAGTTACACTCATAGGGAATCCAGGGATGTGATGCTACAAGGGAATTGCTGGATAGGCAGCATAGTCGTGTGATTTGAGGTACTGCTCCATTAGCTTGCATGCCTCTGCAGACTGGGAAGCCCCACCTCCTGGCAACCTGCTAGCTAAGCACCGTTTGCTTGCTATCATCACCCACTTAAAGCAGTTAGTCGGTTAAGTAAGTATATCAACTGCGTGTATGACACTGACATTAAACCGTGCTTGGGCATCACAGAAAAAAATACCATATTCTGGCTGCAATGACAATTGAGCAGCAGTTCCATTGCCGTCATCAACATGCAGACCATGTGATGCCGCACTCTCTCGCTCAACCTAGCACAATGACTCAACGATAACATGTCAACCCAGTTCTTAGATGTAGACTTCCATCTGCGTTTTTGTCTGTCGGCTATCTCATTTAAATTACGGCCCTTTTTTAATGATGATAGCAATGCCGTCTACAAGCTAAGCTCCAAGTACTCTCATTTGCATGATTCATCATCATCATCAGCCTGACTACGCTCACCGGAGGACAAAAGCCTCTTCCACATCTCTCCAGTTAACCCTCTCCTGTGACAGCTGCAGCTACCTTATCCCCACAAAATTCTTAACCTCATAATCTCATCTCCTTTGCAGTTAATATAATTAGTGGTAAACAAACTGTTCATGCTGACAAAAGCACCGAGATAGATTGTAAATGACTTTTGATCACATAAGATTGTCACATTAGATCACTAAAAAAAGTCAGTAACTCATTTGTTGAAAATAATACCGGCCAAAAAAAAAACCAAAACTTGTGTTCTGAAATAAACACTGGAAAATGTTTGCCAAATTTTTTTATATAAAAACTAGAAAGTCCAAACCCCCTGGGACTATGTGTTGAAAGGGCACCGCGATGTTTTCCTCAGTGCTGATTAATCTGATTAAATGGATTCCTCATGTGTTCCAGAGACCAGAACAAAAAGAATTATTGAATTCGGAGCATTTAAACGAAAGTTAATCCACTTTGAAAATTTAAAATAAAAAGATCAGGCAAAAATGCATTTCGCTAGCCTATTTTACTCACCCAGTGCTGAGATTGGGCACTACCAATCAGAACAGCACCTAGCACACAGGCAGTAGAAGCTTGCATGCTGTAGACAGGGCCGGGGTGACTAACTCGAGAGAGGAAGCTCCCTGATGTTTCTTTGTTGGTAGGATTGGAAGGCTAACACTGCTCCTTCCACCCCCTTTCTACAACGTTGCCTCCTATCTCTTATCTGGCTTTCCTCTTCACATTTTTGGGCAAGGTGCGTGGACACACTGGCTTTCTTTTTTATTTTGCTGCCTTCTCAGTGTGGTTTGAACTACAGCACTTGTGTCCATGAAAGTTTTAAGTGAAATGGAAAGTGTTGCACCTAGCTTCGTACTTATTAGTTTTTGTTCCCTCTCCCTGCTTCTTTTCAGTTTTTGTGTCATGCAAAAAACTTACGGAACTCAGAGACATAATATTTTTATCAAATTAATGAGTATAAAGGAACAACTGGTTCAAACTGGATGCCCAACCAACCGAAAAAGCCGCACTCAAACTCGATGCCACCTCATTTCCACTGCCAAAAATGGCCACTGCATTTTGACACCGCCGATTTGAAACAAGCATTTCTGGAGAAAATTTTAAATATTAATATTACGATTTCAGCGATATCTTTGGGCATTCAGGCATCACAGTGTCCCTTACTTTGCATACAAAGAATGATGAACTCAAGCTTGATTTATGTCGCAGGGCTCCTTCATGAACACCGCATCCTAGTATTATTCAGAAAAACTTGATAACTCCCAATATTATGAAAATTTGCACTTTAACACACAACTTTTCTTTCCCAGGCACCCTTGTCACTATGTTTTCTCAAGCAAAATTCACAATTTGATGGGATAACTAACAACTCCTTTGGGCTTTCAGACTGAGATTTGTCCACATAAGATGCACTGACTTGTGGTGGTCCAGAGAAGTCTGCACTCATATAAAGCCTGCAAATTATAAAGCCAACACAAAAGTGCCATAATGCCCTGCAGAAATACACCTACCTTGGTAGAGATAATGATGGTGAAGGTACAGTATGATGGAAGTTATCGTCATACCTCTCACTACTACCTACCTCGGTAATGAACACATCATGCTTTGGCCGTCTCATCTGAATAGTAGCATGTCCTCTGTACAGAAATGTTGTGAAGAGTTTTTCAATATTGCCGTCAGCCTGCAAATAAATCAAAGTTCAAGGTAAATAAAGCAGAAAGTAAAAAAGCTCCCAAACTTTCCTCCTCCCTCAAGACAAGAACTGACAGTGATTGCCATTACTGCATGCTGTCCTCCAACAAGTACACCCATTTTCACATTCCTAGGCCTACCATGATAATATAACTATAGGTGGCAAATTTTGAGAGTGCCCAGCCCCTCTGATACCAGCAGCCCTTGTAACTCAGGTCAACATGGATCCCTTTTTTATGGCTGCCGGGTGAACATGGGAGCTTTCGGCTGCAATGGCCACCACCGCACCTCTTGCTCACAAAATTTCTTTCCTCCTGTGTTCAAAACACAATCTTGTGCACTCATACAGGCCAGCAGGTGGCTACTAGGCCTTATAATGGTGCTCTTTTGGTATGTCAGGAGTGTCTAAGCCTAAGCAGAGTAATGATGATAATTTAGCCCAATCAGAGATATTTGGAGTGGCAACAATGCAAAACTAGCCACATTGAATGGCTATGAAGAAAACCTAATGGCCTGTATATTTTTCATAAAGGCTGTCCTTTCGTTGTGGCCATATCATACCACAGTAGAAGCATCTTTTTACATCTACAACATATATCTTTTATATCTACGCACTATGTCTTCATAACAACTTTGAATCTAACACCACTAGTTGGAAAGTTCTACATCGCGTGTTAATAAGTTCACCGAATAACTAGCTAAAAAGTAAGTCTTTGAGCTCATATTTAACTGGCTATCTCAGCATGATGCACTACACAAAATGTGATTCAAAGCGTATGCAATTTAACCTGCTTGTGCTAAAGAGGAGAAAAATGCCTGCCAGGTTAGTGATGAGTACAAGATCTGAAGACAAGGCAGCACAGTGCACCTATAAATAATGCTAAACATTAGCATTGTGTGCTAGCCCCTCGAATCAGTTCTGCCTATATCACAACCGTTTGCAGCGCTGTGAAGGCTGCAGCGATCTGAGCCAATCAGAACGGTATGCACTGCAAAAACGTGTTCGTCCATGGTCCCCGCGACTGGTGGCTCCACACTGGGATGGAAAGTGCACCAATGTCCACCAGCTACAAACGCCATGTTCACAAATGGCAGCACACCACTTTGCAGCAGGCCTCCTCAGTGCTGTGTTTGTGCAGAGTTTCAGTGATAATTTGACCAGTGAATGAAATGCTCCCCATACTTTCAAAACGCTATCATAAAATATATTTTCAGTTACTGCAATAACTATTTCAAAATCAGTCACAACACTGCAGAAATATTTCAGGGGCTATTTGCTGTCTTCCTTGACCCAGATTAAATGAGAGCGGTCTACGTTTCAGAGTGCTGCAAATCACTTGTGGGACGAAGTAGAGCTCTCAACTGTTATGCAGCAAAGCAGTCTACTACCATTTCTAAATAATTATAATGTAGAGCTGCAAGTACTGATCACATTTATCACTGCCTAGCACAACTTACAACTACTGAAATTTGTGAAAAACAGTGCAGTGTTCCTTGTTTATAATGTGACTGTCTACCACACAATGACTGAATGGCTCAATCCTTTACTAAAGTCACATTTGTGGTGTAATGGGCGAACCACTTAAATGAGTGCAGCCAACAACTGCTTCACTGAAGACAGCATAAAGGCGCGCTCACATTAGCGGGAAAACGCGCAACGCTGGACGTTTTCCGCGTGCCGCTTCCCGCGCAAGCCGGTTTTTCTCCCGCGGACAGCCTGCTCTGCCGTCCCGCGGAGCGATGGGTTCGGTACCTATTTTTCCCGTGCCGGTGACCAGAACAGGCAATGGGCGCCGACCGTGAACCGTGACGTCGGTCCCAGTTCAGTGACCCCGTCGGCGGAGGCGGAGGCTGCGCGCGTCCGGCCGGCCGGCCGGGCACTCGGCGGCTGCTTTGCCAGGGCGACGGGAGGGGAGCTAGCAGGGTGCGCTTTCCAGTCTTCTCTAGTGTCACGTGACTATCCCCTTCACTTTCTGCTCGTTCGGGTCCTCCCTCAGCGCCTCCTCTCTCCACATTCCAAGACAACCGCAGCGAGAAAACGCGCGCAGTGTAAGCGTCATTCTGAGGAGCTGTGAGGCAGCGTCGACGTTGACGCTGTGCCGGCGCGGGAAGCTTCCCGCTAGTGTGAGCGCGCCTTAACACGTCTCAACTCCCTACCAATACAGTTAAGTGTCTTGAGCAGCAGACAAGTGCTTCCTGTGTTTTGCTGTACTACTCAACTAGAAGTTGGAAAATTCAGCAAATGAAGCCAGAACAGACACTTTAAGGTGTACGTTTTGATTTCACCAAAACTAGAAATTCCTATAACTAAGCGCATGCTCAGGACAAGTGTGCTGAACATGGTTATGGGTGGATGGTCCAGACACCAATGAACCATACGATGTTTGAAATAGCGCAGGTATTATTCTTGCTCAATTAAACCCATTTTTCACTGCGCTTTGCAGTTGCAACTGCTCCTTGGCAAAAGTTGTCGTGCACATAATTTTAGAAATTTTAACTCTATTCAAACATCACATATCTCTTTTCTTCTGTGCACTTAGTCACACTAAAAGCGAGATTAACTTTCTTTGGATGCAAGAACCGATTTTGAAGAACTGCATGACCACTTTTGTGCCTAAAGCAAGATAAACTTTATATCTTTGCAGCTTCTTCTCTCACTTTATAGAGGTTTATATGCAAGAGCCGGTCACCTGTATAGGGCAGGGTATGTTGCTGGGCGAGTTGGTTTAACATTGTGAAGACTGAAGCGCTGGCAGACGACGGACGAAGGGAGGACGAGACACAGTGCGCTGAACTAACAGGTAGATATTTCTTTTTTTGCCAAGACTTATTTCGTCCCTTCCCCCGCCCCTCTCCCCTTCGCTGCCACGTCTTGGTTTCGGTGTGAATGGGGGTGTGCCTGATGTTTGGCCAACCGGAGTGGGTCGGACACCCATGTCTTTTGTTTCCTGCATGTTGTGGGTTCAAAATGTTCCTGCGCGCTGCCCCTGCTTTTTCGCTTTTTTTTCTTTGAATGGCGCATGCGCCCTGTAATCACTGGCTAATCGTGGGTTACTGTATAAAAACGTGCGGATCGCCTTCCTTTGATACTAAAGTTGTTAGTTCAGCGCACTGTATGTCTCGTCCTCCCTTCGTCCGTCGTCTGCCAGCGCTTTGCAGTGTTCATCGATGCACGCGAATGAAAGATTACAGCCAAGGTAAAGAGAGAATAACTTTCTACGTTCACGCAGTTTTCTTCCACAGAATGACTAATTAAAGCAAGAACTCATTCGAGACGGATGCGCCCACATCATAATCATTGCCTTACCCTGTATTTTGGCCCATTCGGATTTTCTGCGGTGCCAAGGTGCAAAACTATGGCGGGCTTGGACTTCTTTCCTTGTGGCTTGAGGTAGAGAGTGATCACCGAGAAAGGGCCTTTAAGGCAATTCCTGGTATGATTGCGACACAGCTTCGGTACACAAAGGATATGGGCCTCGCAGTCTAGCCTCATCTTGAGTAGAATGCACGAGAACTACGCTCCGAAAATGCGGTGGCAACCAATTTCGTGCAGTGCCGTCTGCACGGAATATCCGTCTAGCAATAATAATAATAATAATCGTCCGTCTAGCAGGCGACGAACGATTCTGCTTCGCCAGGGTTGCCAGATGTGCCGTGGCTAATAATTTCCGCGCGACAACAGCGCCGTGCTCTTCTTTGCCCTGGGCATCTCAACTTATCAGCAGCAACCAACACCGGCACAATTTACAATACTGATCGAAAGGGATAGCACTCGGACGCAGCTGCATGAAGGTTGCAGAAACGTGGAAAAAACGTGCAAAGCGTCTCAGGTATATATTCTTGGCTAAAAAAGAGGAGCTGTACAATAGTTGCCAGACAATTTTTTATATGTAGCTGATTTTAGACAAGTTTTGAAATCAGGTGGTGGACTTTTTGGTTGAAAAAATTGACGTTAATCCTGAAAGGAAGCGTGGCCGCTCACTACTTGGTTTCGGAAAAAGCGTTTTTCAGCAGTAAATATGGCTTTCTGAGGAAAGTGCGATCACGGAACATGTGTAGAAAG
Source organism: Amblyomma americanum (assembly GCF_052857255.1). NCBI lineage: Eukaryota > Metazoa > Arthropoda > Arachnida > Ixodida > Ixodidae > Amblyomma > Amblyomma americanum. The sequence continues at coordinate 407,561,118 of NC_135497.1, forward strand.
AATTGAACTTCTAAAATTCCAAAAGAAAAAAAAACGATTTTTTTTCTAATTTTACCTTACCCTGTGCCCTTAAACGTCGGCCGGGCACGGCGGCGCCAGCTAGGGCGCTCTGACTGGCCGTGTTTGCGTGCTTCTTGAAGCCCGTCTCCGCGGGCGCGGCGGATGTGAGCACAGCCTCAAGACTGCAGAGGGCGCCGTTTATGTTCATCGGTGGGCAGTGTTTACGCGGTGATCGAGGTGGCACGCGGCACCCCGTAATTGCATAAAGGCGGGAAAGCTTGACTTGTGGGCTTCCCTGGAATGACGCATTTGTTTACTGCCGTGTGTGCTGTCAACAGAAATTACCCAGGTGGCAGGGATCGTTGAATGCGAAGTACCGGTGCATTATCAAGCGCTGTAGTATTGATTAAAAAATAGTACTCATGATCCATCACCTGCGGCAACAGGTGAGGCACTTAATATATGTGCACTTACTCGGCCGACACCATGTAAACTGGCGGCGAATACAACTGCGAAGGCGAAGATGGCAGACATGATTCCACATGTGAAATAACCTTGTGTCCCTGTCGTACACACGCGTAGCAGTGTGGCTCTGCAAATTACAGACTGTAGACCACGGGCGGCAGCGCAATAGTGTTACGTGCCCCGTCGATGCGCATCAGAAATGAGTCGTGCCAGTGGTTTGTGAGTTTAACGTCCTAAGGCTGTACGTAGATTGTGCGCGGTGCCGTATTTGAAGGGCTCTGGAATAACAGATATTATATTTAGATATCCGTATGATAAATACGCCATCTGCTGTAAATATGACCATGTGGCAGAAGCGGCTAGGCAAGCGCGACACCGGTAGGAACGGCAAAGCGTTACCATATTGGTCGCATTAGCCGCACGCCCATGCTAACACTATCAAAGCTCAACATAATAGGATTCATTAATGCGCACCGAAATCGCGAAATACGCTTTCGTATTTCGCACAAATCTAAACGCGGCGCGATTCGACCTGTGACATTGGGGTGCGCAGCCTAGAGCCAAAGCCATTAGCTGCATTCGATTCAGCTGTTGTTCACTGCACCGCCTGCACCGGTTCAAGGTGCACTGCACCAAAGGCCTCGATTCCCAGCGCCCTCTGCACCGCCGTCCGCGATTGATTCGGGAGCAGCTTTGGTGCAATGAACCGCGGCACCAGCCTCCAAGCAGGTGCAAAAAGGGAAGTGCACGTGCAGACGGCTTTCAGCAGACGACGCATGTTAGCTCGTAAATATTGAACATGAATTGAGGGACGTTTTCGCTGCCGTCGACGGGTTCGATGTCATTCTGCGAGAAAATGGCGCTGAAACCTACGCGAGAGCAGCAACTTTCTGTGTTTTGTGCTGTAGCTGCCATGTTAATTGTGACAGGCCATCCGTGTGCGTGCGAGTTCACACGAAACTTACGGCGCAATCACGGTGTGGGCTGTTGGAAAACTGCGGGCAGGGCGAATCCGAGCGTGTTTTGCTACAACCGGCACCGGTACCTGTGCCTGCTGAGTTAAGCATGCAGGGAGGTGCTGCTGATTCGACGCTGTCTGGCCATTCTGCTGCGGCTAGTACGGGGACGCCGGAGCTAGCGCTAAGCAGCGGTGAAGCCGTCTGGTACTGCCGAAGGACTGTTTATTTTTTTATCAATGCTTTTAAGGAGCTAAATTAGCGAGGCGGGTTCTCGGCGGTGATTTCCGGGCGCCCTCCCATAGGCGTCGGAAAATATGCAGGGGCCTTGAATTCAAGCGCGCCGAAAGGTCTTCGAACGTCTCTATGAGTGTCTGAAAAGCCTTGTGAATTTGTGATTCAAATAGCTTGCGAACACGCTTTTATATCACTTCAGAATTCGACTGCCGTCGGTCCAAGCAAGTGAGTTGCGGCATGACTGCATGGAGTCGGTTCCGTCGTATTCACTATGGGAAGAGTAGAACTACTCCATAACAAGAACTATGCGATGTCGTCATCATCCCAGGACCATGCGCCTCGAAAAACCGGTCGCGCCATCTCGCGACAGCCGGCGGCGCGGCGGCGCGTAACTCAATGGCGACGAAAAATAAAAATTGATATTTCGTCGCGCATAACAGTTAGAAATTAGCTCTCTCGCCTAGATGTTAAATGCATCTTAAAGTTTCATTTAGTCGAGTTTCATCGATGTAGCTTACATATTGCGTTTGCCATGAGCAATGATCTATGACAGCATGGAGCCTATGGCGAGGTCCTGAAAAATACCCCACTTGACTTCAATTTATCGCTCACTACAGCCCTATTTTAAAATATATCGACAAGCTCTAGCACGTTCACGTAGGGTAATGTCCTACCTTTAAGGAAGTATAAGGTATTTTTCATTTCAATGGCGTAAAAGTCTTCCTGCGCTATTTCACTATTGATCATGCATCATCAGCTTTTTCATGAAACGTGTGGCGCCCTCTCTCGGTGCGTTGGAAAGGCACACGTCCCTGCTCGCGGCCGGGCTCGAGTAGCGGAGGCGGCTCGATTCCGGCCGTGCCCTGCTACAGTGTCCCTGCTTTAGTAGGTTGCTTTGGGAGGTTGAGCCTGCCGTACGAATGCGCAGTTTTATCAAAAGTGCCCCCATCGGAGGGAGGCTATGGCCATGGGCTGCTACATAAAATGCTACAAGAAAGCGTGTGCCTTCTATGAGGTATATAGAGGAAATTATAAGAAGACTCTTTTGCTTGACAGGTACATTTTTCATTAAGCGCGTACAGTGACCACACCGGCATAGGTGATAGTGGAATTGCGTACGCAATAACAGTGCAAAGCAATGAAGCTTCTAGGTACTTTCGTTCAAGCAGTGAAATTTGTAATTCCCGGACGCTCATACTTAGAGCTCACTCACCGATACTTGTATATGGTTCTTGCACTGTGCATTCAAAATTGTAAAATCGTGTCTTAATGTCTACATTTCAACACTCATGTTATTAGCCTCAATAGCAGAAAGCTCTTCCAATCTTTTGTCGATGTGGTGCAAGTGCAGCAAGGATGCGTTGAAGTGAATGTTGCATGTGTTGCACCTAAGAGGCGGCAAACCTGATGCTGCGTTTTATGCCAGTAGGTTATTTGTCCAATGTAACAATTAGTAGTGTGGTAGTTCACATTTTTGTCTAGGTTGGTAAAGTGCTTCTCACGATTCGATCGTTCGCCGTCGAGAAGGGGTTTACCATTGCTGTAATCGATGCTAGTTTCGGCAATTCTGTCAAAGATGTACGTGAAGGATGAACCGCTAACGAAGACTTCATAGAGTGGCATGCTGGGAACTATTCTGAAGAGTGTGCCATCAGTTCGGCAAGCCAGTAACTACGCCGTTACCCAGAGCAGCAATCAAGAGTCAAACTCTAGTTAAATGTTCTTGATTATAATTTAAATCTGCTAAGAAATGAACAGAAGTTATTGTCGGATAACACGATGTTTAAAAGATTACTGGTTTTCTCCAGTACGGTGACTCGGCGCTCCACCCAACCCGTTTGTGCAATGCGCCTCTAGCGCGATTCATTAGCGACAGGACGCTACATGCTCGCGGCCCTGAATATGCAGTGAATTTACCGTGTTGCGAATATGTGCAACAATACCCATAAGCACTTTCGCACGAGTGGCGCGAACATATTTTTTTTTTTGCATAAGTTCCAACCTACCCTCGTTTTTTTTTTCTGCCGCTCTCCTATCTACTTTTCGCTATCCTCTCTCTTTGCTTTTAATTCCACCGGTTGCAGTTCCAGTGCTTGAGGGATTAGATAGCAATCGCTGGGCCGGCAACATTTTTAGCTTCCTTTTTGTATTCTCGTCAGCTGTTGTTGCCTCTGAAGCTGTTGGCAAACTACTACTTCTTGGATGTGTGACTCCCGGGGAGTTAAGCCCCAACTCGATGGGCACATCCTACGCGTACGCGCAGAGCGCCTGTGCGCCCAGCGCCGCGTCGCGACGGGCGTCGCAAGTGGTGTGCACCTCCATAGCCTGTCGCTGACTCGCGCTCGTGCGCGCACTAGCACGTTGTTGCTAGACCTCATAGATTGGAACTGGCCAAAACAGTTAGACTGCCACTTGAAATCTTTAGATTTTGAAAGTAGCAAGGGAAGTTATGTAATATATAAACTGAACTGCAGTTTTAATAGTAGCTTTTCATTCAAACTGGCACGTATTTCAGTGCTTATCGCGGAGAGATTTCCACCGCTTCTGAATGTGGTGGACGTTCTCTGCGTGATTGAAACATGAGGAATCTTAAGAACATTACAATCATGAAGTGCTCGTCATGAGCAATGTGCCTGCTTACCTTCGCATGGTGTTCCCGGCATTATTTCCGCCGCCACCTCCTTCCAGGACGCTGCCGTAACGAGCTTATTTTTGTGGTGTTTGTGGCTGGCAAGCCACAGCGAGCGGCACCTCTCAACAGCAGCGATTAATTTTTCATTGCTTATTAGGTACGACATGTTTGCGCAGGGGGCTGTCGCAGCTCGTTGACAAAAAAAAAATCAGTCGGCGCGCCACGGAGGCTCATTCCGGATATAGCGGGAACTGTGCCCTCTCATTGGCCACAAACCAGCGAGCCACTTCCGGCGCGTGCGCCAGCGCGCCGCCAGGGCCGAAAATATCTGACATGAACAGATATCTAGCAACGCGCGCGCCTGCGCGCGCGTCTCGCTTTGCGCATGCGCAGACTGGATCCAGCGTACGCCCGTGCGCGTAGGCGCTCAGCCGGTACGCGTAGGATGCGTCCATCGAGTTGGGGCTTTAGCGCGGCTTTTTAAGCGCACAAACCGCGGGAGTCAGAAGAGGGAGCCGTTTCCACGGAACGATCCAGCGACTTTTAAATGTGCCATGCATCTCCATGTTCCTGGTGCTGGCTCCCTTCCCCTGTCGAGCGGACGGAGAGAATTTCAAGCCGTGGAGAGGAGGGGTTGGGGGGCGATGAAAGAACAACTTAAACCGCGAAGAAAAGTTCGGGGAACCTGAAATAGCTTCAAGCCATGAAGAAAAGAGCCACCGAGAGCCCGGCGATACTTCCATTGTTATAAACCGGACCCCCTTCCAACGCGTACACGAGCGCCCGCGCGCTGATGCCGACATCTAGCACGGACGCCTCACCTAGGCTTGCTGGCGTCTCCTGCAGTGCGCATGCGCAGACCGGTTTCGGCTTACGCTAAGAGCGCGGACGCTGAGCGCGTACGCCCAGGAAGGGCCATTCGAGTTGGCGCCTCTAGGCCTTTTTTGGGGTGGGATGACTGTCTTTGAAGTGGCACAGGAGGCCTCCGATAATGATGTCCGGCTTGTGTGTAGTTTGCATCCCTTCCTTTCTGAGAACACTGGCCAAGGTTTCGCAGACACCCTTTACGTACTAACTGCATACGCGTTTTTGCCACCAGCGTGTCCTTAGCATAAGCATATCGAGTTGTTTTCGTTGCATCCTTTTCAGTTTTAGATGATACATCGAGTGAAGAATCTTGGGTATCCATTGCCTAGAAATGTTTTCTTTTGCTGATGATGAGTTTTAATGGCGCACTGGCAACCTCGCACCAAGCGCAATGGGTTGAAGTGTTTTCTTCAACACAATGTTAGGTGGAAGACCATTTTCCGAGCACTTCAACTCAAAGAAACCAAGCGCCAGGCTTCGAGAAAACTTCTACCCATTGGAAATCAGTGGGTACACGGCGACACTGCGGAACGAATCACACACCGTCCTCGAGCCGCATGCTCAAAGCGATGTGTCATTGCTGTTGTCGCTGATTTTAAAACAAATATGCAAGAATTGGGAATCGTCTTAACCAAAACTTGCTTGAATTCCACCCTACCCTTAGGGCACAATTTTCAGCACTGTTCCTCCCAAAAAGGCTACGGGAACAAGACGCACAACACGCAGCATCAAACGGATGAAGAACGTGGAGAGGCGGTAACGGAAAGGGCCAAGGATGATTTGAGCAGGTGCATAGGTACGGAGAAATTCTTTTTCAAGAGCTACACGGGCAGCCGGTAGCAGGGTGGTAAGAGGGAGGAAGAAAAGGACAGTGGGGAGGGGCCTCCTGCTTTGCCTTTGCCTGCCTTTCTTGTTTTTTCTCCTTTTACTTTTCCTCGAATCGTGGAGCGCAGTCCATGGTTGCTTTTTGGATGCGCTATGTTTCTGTTCCCTATGGTGCGAAGCACGAGCTGCACGACATAAGTCGGCGCCTCTGCGAAAACGGCCCGGAAAGGTCATGGACGCACTCTTGCCTCCAGGCTGTCACAAAAAAAAAACTTACAACCGCTAATGTGTCAGTCCTGGCAAAGGGTTTCTCCACACGACCCCTAACTATAATTGACCACCCCGCGCCTCTGACAAAAGTGAAAAAACAAGCCTCGCAACCAATATGCCCTATTTCTTTCTCCCTCCCCTCCCAACTATCTATCACCCGTATCACCTCCGGTATTCACTCCCTCTGGCCTCTTATCTATCCATTGACTGTGTGACATTCCGTGTGTGCTACGAGGATCCACGTTCGACGGCGCGGCGTAGACGGAGACCCGTGACAGCGGCATCATCAATTACCCAGCCATGCTCTTTGAGTGACGACCAGAACAACCGGACCCGCCGCCGCCGCCGCGGGGAAACAGGCTTTATCCTCCCCAATTTCTGGGCACATTCCAGGACAAGGGAGCTGTCAGCGGGCCAGAGCGCGCCGTACCACAGCCGACGCTATGCGCTACCGCGAAGACAACATTCTTTCCCTCCTTCCCCTTTCGACGTGGGCTATCGCCGGGAAGGCACCCACAGCTTCCCGCCGTGCCTCGTGAACAAAAGCGCATTCCCAGAAGGGCCGTGACGGACACCTGTCATGGCGGACAGGCAGTACTCGCCAAGAATGTGGAAAGACAGGCGCTAGTGAATTAGCTCCGAAGAGAGAGCCTGTGTATACTCTCACTTGAGAGAGAGTGGTGGCGTTTTTGTTGTTTATTTAGTTTGTATTGTTAACAGACTCTGGGGTCGAGGCTAAGCCCAACCCAAGGGGTGGTCCCCATCTCGCATGTTATTTTGGATTGGAGAATTGATGCTTTGGGCGGGCCACTGGAAATGACCGCCCTTAGTCCTTTGTTAATCAAGTGCTTAAAAGCACATGTAAACGGATGCAGTCCAGTCTGAGCTGGGGCTCCATGCTTAGCATGTAATGTGATGCTACTTAGGCACTAACCTGCCCGGTCGATGAGTAAAGTAGTGCAAAGTTTGTTCTTTTGTAAATTCAGTTCTGCTTTTTCCAGTTTAACTCTCTGTATATGTATGTTGTAAAATTATGCTCTGCTGTCATCATCTACAAGCTCGCCTCCTGTTCATCTTCCAAGCCGAACGACACTAGAGGAAGGGTTTGTGAACCATCCTCGAAGAAAACGGAAGAAGAACGCTCAGGACGACATCGTTCGCCAAGAGGGCCTTCAGCGCCGAAGCCCGACGGCGTGCAGCTTCTGCCAGCAACCGCTCGAGCCCAACTCCGGAGCCACTCCATCGCCCCCATGAAGTCGTCGGCACGTAAGCTCGGACGCCCCAGCCTCTGATGTATAACCTTAATCATGGGTAATTATTGAATATACCTGTTTGTTTAAACTGAGCCATACGGTGTCTCTTTGCCTCTCCGTCCCGTGTGGACCTGCGCATTATGGGGGTCATCACAACTGCTGCGCCATGTGCTGTCTGTTGTTATAGCCACAGAGCGATGAAACTACTTCCAAAACGTCAGATTTAAAGGTAAAATTTATTTGAAAAGGTACTTGTTGCATAGCTAGAGCTATTTCAATGGGAACTCTAGCATTGAAAGAGTGTCGCCCAGTCCAATCAGGCGTGACTGCGTGCAGACACGGCACATCACCCGTGTGGTGGCACGTCGCATGCGACCTTACACATAGCATGACATGTGAGGTCGATCGAGGCGAGACATTTTGTACAGCGTCAAGTCTAAGTGGGATTTCCAGGACAGACCACCACATTAGCGGTGTCTGCCGTGCATATTGCCAGCCACTCCACCGATCCCAAAGCGATTCCCTTAAAAAGTCTAAAGCAAGCGCCATTTGGCCAGGTTAAGTAAAAAGCGGTGACGCATGCCTCGCAAGCACGAAGTGCTATTTAATTAGCTTAGGTTTAGACGAAGTTAAATTACTGTTTCTGTCTGAGGCAGTGTGTGAAATCTTGTAGGTTGGTTAGCTGTAAAAATGTGAATACAGAACACAGGCATAGAAGCGGTTGCGCTCGACAGAGAAAACGATAAAATAAACCTGGCTCAGCATTGTACATAGCGTTGGATTAACGAAATTCATCGAAAAAGTACTCGGAAAATGAAGAAAGCCGCCAAACTTAATGTTGACATGAAGATCGTTTCAAAAGTCAGCAAAAGATAGCAAACGTTTGGAAATTATTTTATGCTAAGCGATAATTCGAAACGCCTGGCGATGTCCACGCTACGCTGACAAGAAAAATCTACAGTGATTGTTTACATCCCAATCATTGCGAAAGCACAGATTTGTGATGCATGTAGAAGACAACGATGAGCGGGCAGTGCCGCGGTACGGAGCAGATGGAAGTTGACGAAGACGACGCTCTGCAACGTACAGAGTGCGGGGCAGTTTATTACGAGGCGTGTTCGCGGGCGGCGATAGTCTCATTTGTGTACCATCACTGGGTACAACTTAGGACTTTTATGAGAGAAGCGACTTTCCACCGGACTGGTTTCCTCTTTGAGGCGGTGTCTATCTTTGCCGGCTTTTAGTTGTGTTGCCTTTTGTCAAGTTACTGCTGTGCAGCCACCAGCTGAGTGCTTAGTAAATAATATGTACATAGCCCCTTTATATGCATACATAACCTCGGGCAGTAAGCACCATAATGGAAATAAAATGCGCCGATCGATATCCAAGTAGTCTCGCGCAGTGGCCTTTGTTCGCGTCTCCGCGGGTTCGACTCCCATTCGTGGATATTTGTGATTGCCTTTTCTGCCTCTTTTTTTCTATGCTCGGGACGGAGTGGACATACATAGGCAAGAGATGATTTTTCTAGGCTCTCAACCTCCGGATTAGTGCTTGCGCACTTATAGCTGTCGATGGAATAATTTTAGACAGCCCGAAGGACAGCTCAAAGAAAGCATTTGTAGAAATTCGCGTACCGGGCATGGCTACGACTTGAGGTGAGAACGTATCAATAGCATGAATGATTAGAGCTGCATTGATAGAGCATGCTGCTAGCGGTGGTGAAAAGGACGAAGCGGATGGTTTGAGCGGCCATCGCCCCTCACGCTCTCCTAACAACGTACCTTAATTCCCTGATCCTTATGAACGATAGATATATATGCTGTATTCCTAGTTGTAACGAGGCTAGGTGTAACGAGGCTTGTAAATCTAGTTTTGACGAGGCTGAAAACGAAGCAAGCGAAGTTAGTTTCTTTTCGAGCTGAACGATTCGCGGATGAGTTGTCGTCACGTATGATGCTATCGAAATGAACTGCTGACGTAGCGGTGACATTTTTCTTATTTTAAAGTTCTATAATTTACCTATTACTGAGCGTAGTTCATTAGGACGTGGTTGCATCTGAGCCCTGACAACCTGAATGTGTTCAGCGGAAAAAGGGAAAAACAAATTATTAGAGCTTTCAGTATATTTGAGTTTCTTGCAGGAATGTTTCGACTCAGAGAGTCAAGGAAAACTATGTTATCACGACGTGAATTTTATTTGATCAAGAGCCGACTAAAATTACCTGTTGCAGTTGAAATGATTTCATCTGTAAGAGTGAAGACTCGGAGCGGGTGGTAGGCCCTTGGGGAAGAATTACATCTCCAGTTAGCATCAGCAAGCAAGCCATTTAAATATATTGAAATAGTTCATAGTAACCGTTTTGATCACAGGTGGGTACTGGGAAGGAAACCAATAAAAGAAAGCGTTTTTCGCTTTCAGATTTAGTAGGAATGTACGCGTATACTAAACCGTAAGCACCGACCAGAAAGACATGTAACCAGTAACGTTTTTTGGTTCTTACATTTTCCGCTTCGGTTCTATTTTATGCATTATTTGGGCTTGGTATTTGTTATTGCGCGTTTCTCTTAGTTTTATGGCACGGCTGTGCCTTGAAGCTTCTACTTTATCACCGCGCTTTTCTTTGGCGCGCCGGGCATCTTCCCGGGCGTTTGCTAGGAGCATGCTTTGTTTGAGTCGTTTATTGTTCGTAACTATTTCTTTTTGTCTTCTTAATGCTGCATATTCACAGGCTAAGTGTACTTAGCTGTGACGGTTACGGGTCTTCTCATGTGTGCATAACTTTAACCGAAAGTTTGTCTTTATGTTGATTTGTATCTGCTGAGCTGTTGATTTTCTGTTAATCGTCCATGACTCCCATGATTTTTATGGAAAAGCCTAATGTCTATACGGCACTCTTGTAATAAAAGGAAGTTGGTGCTGCATGTGTGTGGTGTAGTCTTCGCTGCAGCATGTCTCTCCACGATGGCGATGCTGTAGGACTGGAAGATATATTTCCAGCATGTGTAGAATTATTTGGTGATCCTAAACATCTTCACAAAAACAGCGCGTACGAAAGTGCGGATGGCAAGGGCACGCTGCATGCTATGATCCCGTCAATATAGTTGTTTGAAAATACACAGACATACTATCGGTTAGCAAAAGACAAAAACCAACGCAAATTTGGCTGCGGCACAATGAAAGACATTTAAAACTAAAAAAAAAACTCTCATTTACGGCAAACGTTATCACGACTGCGGCTTTCAAAACCACTGAAGGATTTCTGTGCTAGAACAGGCTTAGTTAGGCTTTTTTCTGGGCGCTGTACAAAGTGACACTGAAAGGCACGCACTAACGGTGCTACTGTTCCCTAGTCAAAGGTGATTCGGCCAAGTCCGGGAAATCAGCTTCGAAGACGCAGCAAAGGTGTCTGCATTGGTGGAAGGGGTGGGTGGACAATTTTCAATTCTCAGAAAATAAGAATGGTTTAGCCGGGGCGAACACATGTGCATGTGCATGGAAGAAACACACGCCAGAAGTGGAAATGTTTTGCATTCCATACGTGAAAGGCGTGAGCGAGGTGTATGTAAGTGGTTTCCCTGACCTATCTAAAATATCTTCTTTTTTAACTCTTGGCTAAAGTTGGCCTGGACACCCTGTATACTTCAGTATCCAAACGTGTAACCTTCATGCACGTTTGTCAGCCTCAGAGATCCGTGCTGTGTTTCGGCTATTTTGCCATCGCGTTTGTACCTTGTGCTTGCGAGATACGCCTGTGGAGGCGATTCGGCGATAGCTGTATGTTAGTTATTGCCCTTTCCTACCTTACGAGAGCTTTGTTTTCAGTAAGAGTGGTCTTTTTGTGTTCAGGAGCTGGCATTCTATTGACGCAAGCCAACTTCAATTTCTCCTTCGCGGCGGCGGTGAATAGGCTGTTTCCTCCGTTGCGTGAGTGGTTCGCCGGTACACTGGTACGTTGTTGTCAGGGTATTGCTGCAAAAATATATCTTAGGAGCCCTGCTATACGTGGATGTCCGCATGATGTCACTGCTTGTCAGCAATGCAGAGAGTATGGGGACAGGAAGTTTGCACAATGTGCAGTGGAGCGCTTACAGCACCATACGACAGAGCAGTTGTCGTCAGCTACTATTTCTAAAGACGACTTGCGTGGACCTATGTAAATACGAGGCGCTGTTTGTAAACAGCCATCGCTGCGCGCACGCAACCAAGGGAAGCGCGAGGTGTTTTATGCATGAATGTCCGTGTAATGGAAGGCCTTATTGCGGCGTGCGTGTATGAGGATTTGTTATTTCCGTAGAGAGAAAGGGGAAGGGGATGATATATTGATTCTTTTTGTAATTCTTTTTGTATTTCGTTATTGGCTCATGCATTCGCTGTGACTGGAGGCATGCACTCGGACGGGTGGATGGTAAGAACCTAATATAGTCACACGAAAAGATTGTACCAGAGTGACCTTATCAATTACGTGCCTTGCATCCACTGCTTATGAACAAATAGAGAGCGCAAGGCGTGGTTGTTCCGAGATAAATAGTGCGCGGGGAAGGCGATCATATTGTTCTCGCTTTCCACAGTAGACGTGATTAAAAATATGTATTCATATCTAAAGTATCACGATGTCATTGAAATTTATGAGCACGAAAAAACGCGAAGCAGAGGAAGTTTTAGCAGTTAAAACTTATGCGACAATGGGAATGTCTCTGCCTTATTTTCTGCGCAAGCCGCATGGCAGTAGCTCAGTACGTCTTGCTTACCAGAAGTGCTACAGGCAAAAAATAAAAATAAAATACGCTTCTAGTTTTGTCATTCACCCATTGTACAAGTCTCCAATGACGATGTTAATTATTTTAAATTTCTTCCAAAGTGCGCGTCCAAGTCCATGGCTCCGCAATCACGCCTGCCGTTTTTACGTGCCAGGCGGCGATTTCGTCTTCATCTCTGTTGAGTCGTTTTGCACCGTCGTCGCGAGTAACGGAGGACTGGCTCACAGGAGGTCGCCAACATTAACAAAAAAGCGCGAGGTTGTGACGTTTGAAAACAAGCAAGATTCTACCTATAGGCTGCTCCCAGAAGTAGTGGTAGCTCCGCCACTTTGGATATAGAGGTGGCGTGTTTGCGCGTTTATATAACAAACCTGGTTGCGTCTTTCTGCCTCTGTAACTTACGGCTAGAAGTTTACTTTTCTGGGCGCCACATCCCATGGCAAGTGCACGCAGCAATTGCTGAACAGAGAGGAAAAGTTCGCGGGCTCTGTTTCGGCAATCAAACGTGCAAACGTGTGGGCCAGCGGAAAAAAATAAAAATCAGGCGTGACTCACGGCGCATCGGTTTATCGCATCAACTGAGTAAACTTGGCGCAGTAAAGAGGAGTAAGCGTATTGGAGCCAAAACTGCGCGGGCCAAGCGCGAGTTGTGCCCCTGAAGCGGCCCTCTGATAATGGCAGCAATGTGGCTGTCATACGCTGCGTACTTTGACCATCGAAGAAGATTGGTCCGTGTGATTTGAGAGTGTCAGCATTAACCGGCCGTTTCGCTACTTTCGTGCACATCTTTAGCTGTCGACTCGTATGTTGTTTCAAAAAGTGGGCTTTAAATTTATTATTTCATGAAATGAAAGACTCGCAATAAATTTCCGGACGATCATCCAACGACCGCTTGTTCGGCGCATGATATTCTTCATATTTGCTGGGGCGACTTTATTACTTCACTACGACCGAACTAGTGACATTGAGGGAATTTTATTAGTTGCAACTTAGCTATAGTACAACATGCCTCAGCAGCAAACTGCCTTATTTTATATTTGGGATAAGAGCTGGACTGCGTCTGCTCTGCTATAGGCGAACAACTGCTGTTGCGTATTATGGGAGCCCGACGAAACATGTCGGCTCCGGACGATCGAGGAGGGAGAGAGCAAGCGAAAGCAGAGCGGAGCGGAGGCCAGACGCGCTGCGCCAGATGCCGAGTCACTTGATGCCAGGCGCGCATACCACTGCTCGTGTAAACAGCACGTGAGGAGCGCAGGTGCCTGCTGCGATCAGAGCGTGGGAAAAGGAACGCCCGAACGACGACACGGCACACCGTGAGTGCGCGGCAGATTAGGATTTCGAGCAGTGCCATTGCCGTATTGTGCAGTCAGGTGGCGTTCAAATCAAAATTTTTTTCCTGCCTAAAACAAGGACCACCGCAATAACAATCGCTGATCGAAACTGAAATGATATTACTGTGAAATTAGGTGCAATTTGCGCCTCATTTCGCCTCAGTGGCACCTCAGCGCCACCTCAGTGGCACCTCAGCATAGATTTTCGGGCTGAGTATGCGGCAAAACGCGCTTTGTTGCAAATTCAGATTTTTTTCTGAGATTTGGTCTATTCGAGTTGGAACATTATAAAAGAATATTGCATCAACCTTACAGCCGAAGAAGCGGTTTATGTTGCGCACAAATGTCGCCTACTTTTTGAAAAAAAAATCTAAAAATGGTAATTTTTGTGCTAAAATAATGAACAAAACGTACCTAAAAATTTTCTTCTATCAGTTTATTGCTAGCTGATACTGAGGTACAATGTTTATACATCGTTCGGGAAAATTTTGAGCTGTGAAAGAAAAATAACTATTTTGTTAATTTTTTAATGTTACCTACGGTTTTGCCTTTATCTGGAAAATTCAAAGGGCTGTCATGTGACCGAATTTTTTTCCGCAAAAATATTCACTTTCGACGGTGCAATAAAGAGCCATAAATTTTCTGGAAGAAATCGGTGAGGGTAGAGCACGAACTATGGCGCGTCTGGCGTGGAATGACCCTTTAAAGAAATTTAAGGGGACGAAATTATACCGGTGACCAACAGTGTTGTCTTGGCATGTAAAAACCAATCAGCCGTAATAAAGTACGCGCCTGCTCTGGTTTCAACCATCGTATTGACTTCCACGCGGTTAAATGCGATGAAGCAGACCTGACGCTATAGCTGCCAGCGACTTCTTGAGTAAGAAATAAACCCTTGCTGACCCTTGCCAGCACCGCGTGCGTAACCTCGTCCTGTTGACAAGAGCACATCACGTGATCACGCACTTGTGAATAAACTGTGCTTATGTATAGAGGGAGAAAAGGTAGCGGTGTTCTTGCTGCTGCAAACGAAAGCCAGTTGTCCGCATTTTTGAGTGTTGCAGGCAAATTTCTTCATTGCAAGACTCAATGTGCGAAAGCATATGAAGATTTTTTTTTTCCAAATGAGCCAGATCCACCTATACGAAAACCGAGAAAGGGACGAGATTTGGTTATCTGCACAAACAGTAGCGCTATCCAAGATGTTATATGGTATGGTTTACATGTTACAGAAGCTCTACACAACGATGTATTGAAATATATGCAAATAATATAGTCAATATGAGCATGTAAACTTTGGATTTGACTCTTTGCAATGTGGAACTCTGCGCTTGACACAGTTTTGTCCAGAAGACGTTTTATACGGCCGTTTGCAAGCGCTGTTTATGAAAACAGTGCCTAAAAATTATTATGATGCGAATACAGCAGAGAAACAGTTAAAACATTCATTGTGTGCAATCAGGGGCAGTGCTTTGCTTCAACAGAAGCAAGCAAATACGAACAGCAGGCTTCTGTCGCAAGCGCTTACGCGACAACCTTCTTTTCCAATGTCCACACTTCGGCAGCGGCAAAGTAAGCTACCTAGAATATATGGGATCTATATATTTTACTTCACTGCAGCATTCTAAATCAATGAGTAGCAGCGAACTGGTAGGCGCGTTCAGGAGGCAAAACGTCAGGACAGTGGCTAGTATTGTCGTTTTCTGTCTGTATCTACTATTACGCTTGTAATAATGAATTGAGAAAGCCACTTGAATTGAGAAAGAAGTCGCCCAACTGAGTGCTTTAACGTGCACTATTGCAGAGGCGCATCCTTGCTTCATCGGCGACAGCCCTTGCAAAAATATTTTGAGTTTAAGTTGACGCTTAATTCAATTTTCTCATTAGAACCCTTTGATAATAAATTGACTATGTTTTGAATTTTTCTATTGACTTACGATAGCAAATTGGCCACCGCGTTAAAACTGAAACAAAATGCAGAGTGGCAATTAGACTCAACTGAGCTCATTCGTTCTTTCGAACGAAAATTTAATATCTATCCACTACCTTAACTCACTGACCTTGAATGGTAGCAGCCTACAGCTTGGTGCTGAAACGTTACCGGAATGCTATAAAATTATTTATTTTGGTAAAAATTCATAATATATGCCGTCCGTCATATTCCTGATCTCGCTGAAACATAATTCACGCTCTCCATGATGCGTTTTTAAGCGTTGAATAACATTTTATAACCGGGATCGCCAAAGTTTACAGCAAATACCCTCTGCCAGCATTGCGAAAGCAGCAAGTAACAGGCACTTGGAGACCGCACTACTACACAGCATAAACATGTTACAGCCATACAATCACCTGCCCTAAACCTACATGCTCCTGCTTGTATACTCGATATGAAGAGTGTTTCAGCTAGTATAAGTTGCGAGTTGTTAATAACCGCAGATTTCAAAAAGGATTTAAGCGCCATTGCCGCATTCTGTGGATGGAAATGTTTCATTTCCATTCATTTATTTTTTCCCTTAAAGACCCGAAGGCATTACATAAGGGGGGAGCAAAATCAAGGTCAAAAGAGAAAGAATAAATTGACAAAAGAGAACAATAACAAAACAAAAAAGGGTATGTAACAGTTAAATGATCTTGTCACGCGTATACAATGCAAAGTAAAATTCACGGGTTTGAAACACGAGAAATATATATATATATATATATATATATATATATATATATATATATATATATATATATATATATATCAAATAACATCCTGTATATCTTTTGTCCCTCGACACCGGAAGAGGTGACGTACAGCCGCAGCACTCTTAGATGTCTGCACACCAAGAAAAACACGCTTTATGCACGTGTTATAGAATTCTTTGAAAGTTGAAAGGAACAGCTCAGATATTCACGCAACATTGTTTCGCAAATGAACATCCGTTGATGTCACCTGGTGGGGCTGAATGAAGATCAAGTAGAATTATTCAAAGCTTGCCTTTGCGCGGACATTTCTAAATTTATTAGGCATCTGTACTTTCGCGCCTAAATTCAATGCACAGGCCAGGTGTTAAAAAAGTGTTATGCAATTTCTAATTTTCCAAGCTTTTGGATAAGTGCCTATCGCTAGAAGTCCTCACGGGCCGATCAAACACATCAAAGAGAACACGTCAACGACATTTGCGAATCTGCACTTCCGATTCCAATCCACGTGTCAATAATGGACCCTTTGCAAAAACTCTGGATGTCAGTTTCCCTGCACAGCGAGAACCCCTTCAACATGGCAACCCGGCCTCTTTTTTTCGGACAGAAATTTGGTGCAGCTCTAGCAACTTCTGGTCACAAAATATTTCCGCGGGTCTCTCGGGCACACTTCTGCAGTGTGCTGTATTCGCAGTAAAGGGGTTATGCGCTCTTTTGGCAAGTCACTGCTTGGCAGGTGCAACCCACCTGCCGCGTGTTGCACTCGCGACGGGGGGAAGAGCAACTGTGTCAAGCTGCTGCTCGCCAGGTGCGTGCACGGCATAAGTCTTTCTGTTTGTCTCCAGCCCTGCACCCAACTTCTGCCCTTGCTTGGGACAAGCCGCGCCGCCATGGTAAAGGAGGTGTTCATGTTGAGGGAGGCTAACTTTCGCAGATTTTCAAATGATCTGCGAGGCTTTTCTGGACGTGATCGCATCACTTTACATCACGCGAGGTTTCTATCGTCAGACAGCGCTCGGAAGCGAGTAAATACCGTTCCATAGCTACTCCACAATGATTTATTAGGCGGTGCACTCTGCTGCTCACTGTCGGAGCAGATGTTGTCAATACTTATCGGCAGAAATAAACTGGGCGAAGCAAAAAGCAAAAAAAAAAGTTAGAAGGCCAGGACGTATACCCTGGCCCTAATATTTCAAGCACATATTTGAAAAAGAAGTCTGGCTATAGAAGGGGAACATATGATCAATGAACGAAAAAAGAACGTAGTATTAGTTTGCCGATGACAAAGTCCAAGTTCATTGGTGAGGGTGAGTGGAGGCAAGGATATGACATAAGACTACAATGTTTTTCGAAAATAACACAACATGCGGCCACTCCTCACGTTCGTCTTCCCGTCACTCTGCGTTGGCTAGTCTCTGCGAGGAAGACGGGGCACCGGCTGCAACTCAACGTCATGATGCAGCCGTTGCGCCATGCCTCCAACGTCCCGCTGGCCATGAATGAAGGCGACCGTGGCGCGCGTCTTCTTGTTGTTCTTGTTGTTGTTAGCCTATCAGAGGATGGCACATAACCACACTGGGGGATCGGCCAAGAATCGGGTGACTATTCACGTGTATTCAGGTAATTAAAATGAAAAGCACGCTGGAAAGCAACACTGGAGGATTCTTCCTCATGAACAGAAAAGGGATTAATGTTTTGATTTCAAAATAATAATAATAATAATAATAATAATAATAATAATAATAATAATAATAATAATAATAATAATAATAATAATAATAATAATAATAAAGACAGGGACTGGAAAGAGTTATTGAGACAAAATTTACTAATTGAGAGGAAAGAAAATTTTGTAACCCTTAGCATGGAAGTCGGTAAGATTCTAGCAGGAAATTTATAACAGCGGTACAAACAGATCTGTGGATGAACCCAAATAAGGTGGCGCCAAATGATAGCAAGAGCGGGCTGCTTAAACTAAGACCAAGGGGCCGCAAGGGCTCCTCCGGCAACCTTCTTCTCAATCAGGTGTATCGGCGACAATAGAGCAAAAAATGCTCAATGGATTCAAGCTCATGGCAAAATGCACAAAGTGGAGAGAGCGCCAAACCCAACCTGTGCAAATAGAAATTTAGAGGAGGTATACGGCACCGCAGCCTGTCAGAGATACTTCAAGCTGCCGAGATCGACAAACTTGCCTGTTCCAAGAATATCTGAGGTGCTGATAATCCGCCGATGTTATAAGTTTTGTGTCTTGCGTGCTTAAAAACGCACGTCGCCGAAACCTAGATGCTGTCATATAGGCTGTAGCCGGGATGATAGGCAACACGGGGCCGCTTAGGGAAGCCTTCGCGAGAGTATCAGCGATCTCATGAACTGTCATACTGCTGTGACCGGGAACCCATACTAAATGAACAAGACTCAAATGCGGTGGAAGCAGGGACAAGAATGTGTTGAAAATGGAACCGTCAACATGCGCAGCGAGGGACGAACACAGAGATAAAGAATCGGTAATTACTGCCACTGCGGTAATAGAGGGGTCTAGCTTGCGTAGAGCAAGTACTACTGCCAGAAACTCTGCTTGAAAAATAGGGGTGAAATCTGGAAGCCGCCGTGAAAAAGACCAGTCTAAATGCGAACAGAATATTCCCACACTTGCCTTTTCATTGCACTGCGTCGGTTGCTATTGCAATTTTTGTAGGTAGGGTCCTTAGATGATCGTTCAGTAGACCATTTGGAATACAGGGTGGCAAAAGTTTTGCATTTTGGGGGTAAATATCGTCGAAAACAATGTGGACAGCGGGCACTCTGTATAGCGCAGGAAGGATGTCATAAATCTTCACATCTAAAGGCTCAAGTGATCTTTGCACAAACACTACCTGTGGGGTATGAAAACGAGACCAGAGGGCACTAAAAAAGGAGGTCGGCTGGCAACAGAAAATGCTTTGTGAACGGTGGAAATGAGATTCGTGGATTCTTAGGTAAGTCTGCACAGTTAAAAATTGAAGTCGAGATAAGAGAGAGGGAATGCGGGCTTCAAGGTACAGCACATTGGTAGCCACAAATTTTGGGAGGCCGAGGCACATCCTAAGTGCTTCCCTCTCCAAAAGGACGAGAGGACGAAGTTGTATGTAGCCGAGCCTGAAAACAACACAGATCTAAAATCCAAAATTGACATACATTTTGTAGATCTTTAATAGCGCATCTCTTCGCATGCCGTACCGGTGAATACACAATCTACGCAACATGCCCACGGCCCGAGGCCCCTTCACCGCGACATGGTCAATGTTGGGTCGCCCGGTGAGTTTCTCGTCATAAATGACCCTTAGGTATTTTAGGGATTGAACCTGCAGTATTTGTTGTAAGTGGCAAGTGAGAGAGACCACTACAGGATTCTGTAGAGGGAAAACAAGGATGGCACACTTGCTAGCATTAAAATTCAGGTGTCAGCTGCTCAGCCAGCGCTCAAGTGTACTCAGATATGACTGCAACAGACCATGCAGGGAATGTATATCCGGCGCAGCCGCAAAAAACGCAATGCCGTCCGCATAGAAGTAAGTGCGTACATGTTGATGGAGAGGAATTGAGCTCAACAGAATATTAAAGAGCACAGGAGAAAGAACAGCTCCTTGCGGTACACCTCTCGTTTGTTTCTACCTCTCTGGATGGACACCATTATGGACGCAAAAGAATTCCCTATTATAAAGAAATGCAGATATCCAAGCAACTATATAATCTGGAAACTGGAGAGACTGTAGCCTATGCATTAGGATGGAGGGTTCTACACTGTCGTAAGCTTTGGCGTTGTCTAACGCAACCAAAGCCGTGACCTGGCGTTGACGACGAGCAAGGAGAATTCTGCTTTCAAGATCAGCATGTGCATTCCATATCGAACACCGTGGCCGGAATCCGAGTTGACACGGGCTGAGTACATTTTTGCTGTCCACGAAGGCAGACACCCCAATTAGTAACACCCTTTCTATTAATTTTACCACGTTTTCTGTTAAAGAAATTTGCCTAATATTATCCAATTCATAGCCTCCCCCCTGATTTTTATGTAAAGGGATCACCTTGGCCAGCTTCCACTCAGGAGGCATCCAAGCGTGTTTGATAGAGTAGTTTATGAGGTGCAATAAGGAGTCAGCGGACTCCTCTTAGAACCTTGAGCATCTTTGTAGTGACACCATCAGGGCCATGAGCAGCCGCTAGTAATCTCTGTACAACTTGGGAAAGCTGCGATAGATTAACTTGTGAGGCATTATTATTTGGCACCACTGACGCAAACAATATTGGTCGCTAAGGCAGTAGAGACGAAAGCCGCGTTTGCAGGCCCGTGGAAATAATTCAACCGCCTGGATAGCTTCTTTAGGTGACATAACTAACGACTGTAAATAACTAGAGGACGTGAGCAGTTTTCTGGACCGTAGAAAGCCGAATAGTGCACGTCGGTTGCCTGACTTCGAAAGATAATCGAAATGTTCTGAGTCATATTTTTCCTTCGCACGAGAAACTGTGCGTTTAAAGGTGGCTGCAAAAAATTTATAATCACTAGTTATTTGGGCATTGGTTATGAAGAAACTTTTCCATGCTGCCTTCCTCAGCCTGTAATCTCTTGTACAGTCCGCATTCCACCAGTTAGAAGAATTCCCTTTTGTTGGCCGCACCAGAAACTCCGTCTTTTTACGGCATTCTTCTATAGCCAGACATATGCCTGTTGACTGGTGGGCCTCGGCGATGCTAGACACTGACGCAAGGGCAGAGCGCAACGCTGTCCGAAATCTGTCATAATTTATATGTGGCCGCAACTGAGAAGACGCAGGAGTTACACGACATACGATATCAAAATGAATAGGTATATGATCACTTGAGGTGCCGCAATCAACAGTCGACCAATCCGTCACACCAAATCCAGGACTAGTGAACGTGAGATCTAAAACGGATTGAGTCCGTGCGCGAAGATAAGTGGCCGATCCTGAATTTAAGCACATCAGGTTGTGATCAAAACCCAGTCCCAAAGGCGCTTGCCGCATGAATTAGTCCTAAAACCCCAAGACACATGGTGAGAATTGAAGTCCCCAGCCACGAGAACTGGGTTTTTACAGTTTACGAGTAAAAAATCCAGAGGTCTAACATCCTTGACTCCATTGGGGAAATAACAATTTGCTATGGAAAACGGAGAGCACCCAGGAAGTACCAAGTCTAGTGCCAAAATCTCACAGTCAGGAGACATTTGTTGAAAAGATACCTTAGCCCTGTGGCAAAATTTTGAAGAGACTTAAGTTAGTAAACCAGATCCTCTTGACCGGCGATCTATGCGAAATGAACGGTAATTTTTAAAATGAAAATGGTTGTCGGTTGAAAGCCAGGTTCCTTGCAGAATTATGACATCCGGATTAAGCTGGGTAGAAATGCAGAGTAAATCTGTGGAATCTGAAATAGAGCGACAGTTCTACTGTAGAACTCGCAACGACGCTATGGTTGCGAAAGCCTAGCAGCAGCAACTGCCTGTCCCAAAATGGTATCCTTGGGCTTGGTGTGGAGCTGTTGCTTCTTTGGTGTGGGCTGGGCACGTGGAGACGACGAATGAGATATGGGGGACCCGCTGCGCTTGAGAACCCGCCAATCAGGCTCCATCATCTCGGAATCATAGATGATGCCATCATCACTCGAAGTACCCGAGGTAAGTGCCGCGGAAGGGGCTGTAGTACGTTCATGGGGCTTAGGTGCTTCAGGAATTGTAGACCGGGTAAGAGTAGAGGGAATTGCTGTAGAGAGAGGGGGCAAACCGGCCTGCACGGCATGTGTAAGCTGAGTCGCTAGAACGTTTTTAAAGCACTCCGATACACTTGCGATAATTCTTTCTACCATTTTAGACATGGAAGCCTCCACAGCAGCCGCAATTGCCTGGGACAGCGTCGAGTCTAACATGGCTCCTTGACGAGCGGTCACACCTGCATAACCGTGGGCACGTTCTTTCAACTGTGTAATAGGGTCACGGCGCGAACACCGTTTTCTGTCAATTATCTCTATAATTTGGATTTCCTGCGCTCGGGAGGGACAATTTGAGTAGTTTGCCGAGTGGGCCCCACCGCAAAGGCAACACTTCTCGTTCTGCTCAGTGCAGGTGCTCGTTGCATGACCATCCCCACAGTTGCAACACCGCAAGTTGGATTTGCAACCACCGGCGCTATGGCCATAGCGCCAGCAGTTGTTGCACTGCAGAGGCCTAGATGACAAAGGGTCTACCCGAAAAATTAGAGGCCATGCCTTGATTTCAGAGGGGCAGAAAGTTCCGACAAAGGTGGCAATCACAGATTCGGTAGGCACCCGCATGTTGTTTACATCCCGGCTACAGCGGTGCACAGCAACAACACCTGCAACAGACAGAAGCTCAGAGGTCTCCGCTGGAGACAGGGAAGAGTCCATAGCCGAGGTCTGGCGATCTACACAGAATCCCGCCGCGTCCAAACTAGCGCACCTCTGAGATTGACTCATAATGAGAAGTGGCTGACTGGACAGCAGCCCGAACAGCTGCAGGGTTGGTCATCTTGATTGCACCGCCATCCTGAGGCACCAGCGCAACAGGGATACTGCCGACGCCGCTGCGCAAAAAAAGCTTCCAAAGGCAGGAGATCAGGGGATAGAGAAGCCGACCAGGGGGAGCTCCCCTGGCCGGGAGACTGGGTAGACATTGCCCGGGCTTACCGCCTTACCACGTGCTTAAAGCCCACAAAACGAGAAGCCACCCGAAACTTAGCTGATCGTTCCCAGCAGAGCAGAGCAGGTCAGAATCGAACACGTCCAGAACAGAACCACCGCCGTGGCGCGTCTTCTTTGGGTGGTGCACAAGTGCTTCCTTGTATTCTATAGCACCACGGAGGCCAGGTGGCAAGAGCGCAGCGGTTGCGTTGGCAGCAGAGTCGGAAGGTAGCACGAAAGAGTCGAGTAGCAGCCTTGGGCAGCGGCAGTTCTTTCGCGTGTCTTTCAACATCGCGCTGGCCATATGGCTCAAGCCCTGAATATTTATCATCAGTAGGCTGCACCGTGAGGCAGATGACTCGGACAATATTGCTAAGCAGGTGTTGAAGCTGGTCCGTGAGTTCGTGTGCGCCTTCGATGACACAGCTGGAAGGTGTTGCAAGTGAATCACGCGCGTCAAGACCAAGGGTTTTCGTGAGACGAAAGACACCGGCACAGTCCTCGACGATAGCCAGGCGTCGCAAACACATACGGGGCCTTAGAAAAGGGTCCGTCGTAAGACGCAAAACTCGAGTGACAGCACAGTGAAGAATCAGGAGGGGTATGAGGCGGTCACCTTTACCATAACGGTGGTGGTCTGTGCACCACGAGTACCAAAATTTCCCGGTCGTAGGCAACGATGGCTTCGTACCCGACCTGCGCTGTAGATTTCACTAGCTCCTCTCTGTCACCAGCGTGTTATTTGGTGTCAAGTATAGAGTTTTTGTACTTGGAGATACCATCGATGACGGCGCTCAGCTGCGTAAAATTTTAACGGCGCTCTATGGCCGTGGCGAATAGCAGGACGTTGAGTGCCGCACCGACGATCGCTCGTACACCAGCTACCACAGTATCGGAAGCGCACGGCTAACGGAGAAAACCTTGATCTCTTGAGAAGTGCCGGGCCATAACCGCAAATGATCCGGAGCCGTTCAAACCCCCTTTACCGTCCATGAATACCGCTGACGGCTCCAATTTCGGTACTCGCATCAACAGGTTGCTGAAACGTCTTCGCGTAGAGCTAGATAGGGAGATGGAACATCATTTCATGGTGCACAGTGGTACAGCAAGGCTTAGGAAGGGACCGGAACTTTCGCTGCGCGGCCTGCGCCAAAGGCGATTCGGCGGCACCTATGCCCCGAAGTGGGCGAGAGTGGCACGAGCTCCCTTCATGTTTCTCTTTGTCGACATGAGCTAAAACCGCGTACAAACAGCGAAGGGCGGCTTCGTTTGAAGGATTCTTTTTTTTAGCCAGTTTTTAACATGACAGCGTTAAGGTTCCCGTGTCGCAGAAAAGCCAGCGTCGGCGTCGTTGGCCGCGAGCGAAAAATTTCCGAAAAATCCCCAGAGATGTAACCCAGGTAGCAGGTGGGCCAGTTACGTCACGTGACCTTGTGACGTAATCACAACCAGCCCACCGCATTGTGAGCACACTGACCACCACAGAGGGTGGCAGTTAAATTAATGATTTCTCGCGAGAGGTTGCTCTGGAAGTGCAGCCTGGGTCGCACAAGCCCCACCGATGGCAAGGCAGCAGCTGTTATTGCAGTGCAGTGGAGCATAGCATAACCAGTGCAACACTGCACCAGAAGTGGTATGAGGACTCCCAGGGATCTATGAATGTAATGCAGAGAATGACCAATTCCGCATATATACCAGCAAACAACGTACCTGCTCACGTGCGCCCAGAAAGGATGGAATGTCCCAGTCCCAGCACATTTATCGAACATTTCCAGGCCGTAGAGGCAGGACACAGATACACAAGCAAAAGGGCAGTGCGCCCACTAATGATCTAGTAACGTTTTTTCGAGGGTGTTAAGCAGAAACAAAAACAAATCATAGCATTTTGGTCCCAGAAAGGTAACTGGGAGAACGTTTTTGGGACCAATGCTTTTCAATAAAAAATGCACATTGACTCCTCGCTCCCTTTTCCCTCTCTCTCGTGCCAGAAGCTACGGGGAGAGGATTTTGCTCTTGCACTCGCCGTTTTGAGAGATCAAACAGTTTTGTTCGAACAGCCGAAGGAAGCGCAGTTCACCCCGCATCTCTCTCGTGGGCCGTCGGCTCCATGCTGCAGGCAGGCAGGTGACGGCGGTCTGCCTTTTCATCGCACCGCCGGAAGCGGCGGTCACCAACGTGCCCGCCTTCTATAGTGTTTCCAACTTCAGCACAGTGCGGCGGTCGCTGCAGGCATCTCCAACTACCAGCAGTCCTCGTTGCGCCACTGTCTAGCAGAGGCGCAGTAGTGGCCTCCCGTCGCTCGCCCGGCTTCCTCGCTGGACGGAAGCCATCTTGCGCACACGTATTCGCGCAGCCCCTAGCCGCTCACGCGCAAGCCCCAACGAGCGGCTGCTCTTGCTCTCATCACTGGGCTGACGTGAACTTCGTAGCTACGGATCCATGGCAGCTTTCCCTCACACCTCGGCGTGCCCCCATAATTCCTTTTGGAACTGATGCAGCGGCGCGCGGCGCATCGCAAGTCTTTTGCGTAGCTTCACGGCCCTACAGCATAATGGCGCTCTTACAGGCGTCGTTCGCGGCAGCGGATTTCAAGGCAATGGGCGACTCCTAGCGCGCACTCTGCATCCCTCAGCGCCTCCGACGACTGTGGCGTGTTGTTGGTGGCAGCGTGGCCTTCCACTGCGGTCATAGGCGGGAGAGATCTTCGAAGGCCCTACAGACTTTTGCTGCGTGTGTCCATGGATTAACCTGCTCTACCTACATTGCCGTCCTGTCGCAGCGGTGTTGTGTTCGCGTCGCTGACTCCCAACCCACCCCCACCGGATTACTTGTGCCTTGATCACCTTGATCTCGCCTTCCACGCCGTATTGTGCCGCACGCGCGGTCTGCTGTACCATGGGTGCGGCGCGCCAGGGCTCCTACCTCAAGACGTCCCCCCTTTCCATCCGGCTCCAAGCAGTCTTATCTCCACACTTAGACACAAGAAAATAAAACGGAGGTGTAACGCGTATGTTTTAGCGTTCGCTGTGCCGTGAGAAGGCGCAGGACAGAAGAAGGCTGCGTTGAAGTCATATATATATAGTTGCGGGTTTCCGTTGGCAACGTCGTCAAGGTATGTTGGTTTATGCTCGTTTTTTATTTTCGTCTAGTAGAATTAATTTTTTCCTGATTTGATAACACGCTCAAGCTTACTCCGAGGCTCATGCGAGAGGCAAAACGAGAGGGAGGTTTCACCCTGCAGAAAATCTGTGACCTGAAACCGCGTATCTGCATTGTACGCCCATATCTTCTTTTCTTTTGGCACCCAGGTTGCTCGTTACATGCGCTTGCTTTTGCGTGTGCATATACTCTTCTGTACCCTTTAGAGTGTTTGCTTAAGGTGCATCAACTTTCAGCTTGTATTATGCTTTTATTGCTTAATTTTTTCACATTTCTCAGAGCTAGAGAAAAATTTGGTCATTATTATATGCTGGTGCCGTAGTGCTCCGTACATTTTGTGTTAAATGGTGCATACATATGCGTCTCCTGTTTGTATTCATTTAAATGCAAAGAGCACATCTAATAATCTGAAATTACATCTGTATTGCGCTGCTATTCCCTGTTGTATGGGCGGGATCGAACGACTTTTTGAATTTATATTTCCTTTGTGTGTAAAATTCTAGCACATTTCATCTTGTGGCGGGAGCAGCGCAGCACGAAACAAAGAAGAGAGAGGCGGGAATAGACGCTAACAGCCAGATTTTTAATGCACGTTCGTCGAATATATACATCTAGTTCGTGCTATAAGGAAAGGACAGAAGCATGACAAACGCATAAGAAGTACACGTGGTAAAATATTAGGGAAACGCACGTAGATAATCAATTTCGCTGTCACTAAACGCTATCGAAAGTATGCTGACGCATACGTCGCTCTTTTGTAGGATGTTGAAGGCTTCTTCAATCTCCCTGGTCTGTTGTTCAAAATATGACGTGATGGCCATTGTGTTGCTAAGCTGCAGGTCACATTCATGCTCTCTGCAATGTTTCGCAAATTCACTGCTGATGGCGCCCTTTAGGGATCTTTTGTGCTCTCGAAGCCGTTCATTCAAACAGCGCCCTGTTTGACCAATGTAGGTGCGTCCGCATGACAGAGGTATTTCATAAACCCCCTTTTCACATATTTCACATGTTTTTTTTCCGGTGCTTTTTCTTGCATTAATCTTTCTTTGCTCGCTGTTAACTTTGGCGCACAGGGTTCTTAACTTGGTGGGTGCTGACATGAGCACATTTACACCAGCTCTTGCGCCTACCTTTCTGAGACTGTGGGAAATGCCATTAATGTAAGGAATGACAGCGTACGGGTTCCGTTCTTCTGATGTGGTTGTGACATATTTTCTGCCTCTAAGTGCTTGCAGAATCCCTTCTGCGACACTGGACAGCAGTCTCGTCGGGTAACCTGCTGCTTTCAGCCGACTGTTCTGGGCGTCAAAACTGCCTTGAACTTCATGATGACAGGATCTCGTCAATTCGGATCTCATTGCTGTTTTTGCTAATGACTAAAGGACTAGAAAAACTAGGACTAGAAATAACGAGTAAACTCCCAGAAAACAACGTTATGCGATTTCTTGACTTGACGCTAGCCATTCTAGGCGCTCACATATGCTGGCGGTACGGACCACGAAGCCAGAAGGGACTGCTCCCCTACACATCGGCGCACTCCAAGATCATCAAGAAGGGGTAGAAAAAAACAGCAATGAGAGCCGCATGGACGAGATCCTGTCATCATGAAGTTCAAGGCAGTTTTGACACACAGAACCGTCGGCTGAAAGCAGCAGGTTGCACGACGAGACTGCTATCCAGTGTCGCAGAAGGGATTCTGCAAGTACTTAGAGGCAGAAAATATGTCACAACCACATCAGAATGAAGGAAGCCGTACGCGGTCATTCCTTGCATTAATGTCCTTTCCCAACGTCTCAAAAAGGTAGGAGCAAGAGCTGGTGTAAAAGTGCTCATGTCCGCAACCAACAAGTTAAGAAGGCTTTGCGCCAAAGTCAACAGCGAGCAAAGAAAAAATCAATGCAAGAAAAAACACCGGAAGAAACATGTGAAATGTGTGAAAAGCGGGGTTTATGAAATACCTCTGTCATGCGGACGCACCTACATTGGTCAAACAGGGCGCTGTTTGTATAAACGGCATCGAGAGCACAAAAGATCCATAAAGGGCGCCATCAACAGTGAATTAGCAAAACATTGCAGAGAGCATGAATGCGCTCAGCAGCTTATCAACACAATGGTCATCCCGTCATATTTAGATCAACGAACCAGGGAGATTGAAGAAGCCTTTAACATCCGACAAAAGAGCGATGTATGCGTCTGCATACCTTCAATAGCGCTTCGTGACAGAGAAATCGATTATCTGCGTGCGATGTCTTAATATTTCACCACGTGTACATCTTATGTGTTTTTCATGCTTCTTTCTTTTCCGTCTTATACGAGCGAGATGTATGTATTCGACGAACATGCATTAAAAATCTGGTTGTTATTCAGCGTCGTGTCCTGCCTCTCTCTTTGTCTCGTGCTGCGCTGCTCCCGTCACAAGATCATGCACCAACCAGCCCAAATTTTTACCTTATTAAAGCACATTTCATAGGAACAAGTAAGTCTGAATGGCCTAGCCAGCAAGCATTCACGCGAGGGGACAGATGTATTACACCACCTGTAACGTAAGCATGTGCCTGAAATTTGGTACATATGCGCGCTTGGATGTCTGAAGTCTGCATGCAAAAGAATAAATAGTTTTATTGAGCCAGCACGGAGATAGCGAGCATTAACCTTTTGGGGCTGTCCCCGGGACGCACAACTCTTTGGACACGGCTAGTTGTGGGGACGTTTTTTGGATGTCTTCGGGAAAAATGAGCACCTCCTGTGGAGATTCCAAATGTCCTCATGGGATATTTCTGGGAGATTTTGAGGAGGTTTTGTGTTGGGATGGGCATCAACCCACTATCGCTATCGCGTCACACCGTTAAGGCGGAGCTCAAGAGGTTTGGTTGGTTTATGGGGTTTAACGTTCCAAAGCAACTCGGGCTATGAGGGACGCTGTAGTGAAGGGCTCCGGAGATTTTCGCCACCTGGGGTTCTTTAGCGTGTTCTGACGTCGCAAAGTACACGGGTCTTTAGCATTTCACCTTCATCGAAATGCTAACGCCGCGGACGGGATGCAACCCGCATCTTTCGGGGCAGCAGCCGAGCGCCATGACCACTGAGCCACCGCGGCGGCACGGAAGGTAACATTCAGCTTCTGGCTTCTCGCCGTCGCGCTTCTGTATACTATGCATTAAATAAAAATTGCTGCGAAGGGATTTACCTGCATTCTGCACATTTTATTTTGGGGTTTCTCTTAATGTCTCTATTGTTTTGCGGATTACCGCCTCTGTCACACACCTTCCTCTCAATTTCGAATACTGGAGCCTTAATCTGAGCATCGGTGAAATTACTCAATGTAGCGTCAATGTACACTTGTTCGCGCCGTTCTCGAGGACAGGACGCGCCACATGGCCGGGAAGCGTGGCGCTCTTCCTGGTTTGTGCGACAACCTGCGGTTCTTGCTTTCCTTCTCGTGCGGGTGCCCTTGACCCCAGCGCGCACTTGGCTTTTCCTTCTCAGATGCAGTTGCGCACACGCTCGCGGAGATGGAACGGCGAGTTAAGTTCCACGGTTGAGTGTCGTATATACCTCGTCGAGCGGCGGTCGCTTAAACTTAGCCCTCGACACACACACACACACACACACACACACACACACACACACACACACACACACACACACACACACACACACACACACACACACACACATATATATATATATATATATATATATATATATATATATATATATATATATATATATATATATATATATATATATATATATATATATATATATATATATATATATATATATATACACGCCGTCCCTGGAGTGTGAACATCTATGGACTCTAACCGAAACCCCTGAAAGCGAAGGCAGACGCCAAGTGCTCTGCGTCCCTATTTCGTCTTTCATCGTTTGTGCTGACAATCAGGCGAGGGAATTTTTCGCTTCGCAATGCGACTTGTTCAAGCTGCCTCAGAAGACAGATATTCGCTTTTAACGAGCGGAATTACAGGTTGATATGAGAACACTTAAAGTATGCAGTGTATATGGGTATGTAGTTTTCTATTGCCTCGGTGAGACAGCTCCATATTAACATGTAAGCCTATAGGCCTTTAGCAACCCGACATTGGAGAGATTTAGCACAGCTGTACGGCGAGTACGGCAAATACGGTAACGTGTACTATACGTTGCCGTTGCTGCTGTTGCAGTGCTTGCTTAGCCGTGTTCGCCTTATGGTCACAATTACCGTAGTTAGCGTATTTACCGCACGACGATGTTAAACTCTCTATTTTAGTGATGGTATAGAGGTCCGGCATACAGCGCTGACACGAAACGCTGAACATGACGTGGCACTGCAAAAACCGGGTATATAGGGACTAAAGTGTATTGGTTTGATGCGACAGATCACATTTTATTTATTCAGGAGCAATAGGCTGCGCTGAAAGTTGAAGGGCAAATCAGATATTCATGTAGGGCAGATCAGAGGAACGACTTTCGCTGCGGCAGCGTAAACCGGTCATGCGATGACTAAATCATGAAAGTTCTAGTCACCTGTCTCTACTTAAGATTTAATTTCTTTTTTGCTGAAATCAACAGACAAGCAATCACGCCATTTATCCGCATGATGATGATATTGCGGTCGTACCATTTGCAACGGATGGATGGATGGATGGATGGATGGATGGATGGATGGATGGATGGATGGATGGATGGATGGATGGATGGATGGATGGATGGATGGATGGATGGATGGATGGATGGATGGATGGATGGATGGATGGATGGATGGATGGATGGATGGATGGATGGATGGATGGA
Organism: Amblyomma americanum; assembly: GCF_052857255.1. Lineage (NCBI taxonomy): Eukaryota > Metazoa > Arthropoda > Arachnida > Ixodida > Ixodidae > Amblyomma > Amblyomma americanum. The sequence goes on from NC_135497.1 coordinate 407,592,055, forward strand.
TGGATGGATGGATGGATGGATGGATGGATGGATGGATGGATGGATGGATGGATGGATGGATGGATGGATGGATGGATGGATGGATGGATGGATGGATGGATGGATGGATGGATGGATGGATGGATGGATGGATGGATGGATGGATGGATGGATGGATGGATGGATGGATGGATGGATGGATGGATGGATGGATGGATGGATGGATGGATGGATGGATGGATGGATGGATGGATGGATGGATGGATGGATGGATGGATGGATGGATGGATGGATGGATGGATGGATGGATGGATGGATGGATGGATGGATGGATGGATGGATGGATGGATGGATGGATGGATGGATGGATGGATGGATGGATGGATGGATGGATGGATGGATGGATGGATGGATGGATGGATGGATGGATGGATGGATGGATGGATGGATGGATGGATGGATGGATGGATGGATGGATGGATGGATGGATGGATGGATGGATGGATGGATGGATGGATGGATGGATGGATGGATGGATGGATGGATGGATGGATGGATGGATGGATGGATGGATGGATGGATGGATGGATGGATGGAGCGTCCCCTTTGTGTTGGGAGATGCCACCATGCTCGACATTTTTCTTTGCATTTATCTAAGCTATCTGTCAAATTTAACGGTATTATCTATAAATCTGCGAATTTTCTTTAAATACAAATTACACTGACCTTTATAGTTTTTGCCAATCTTTAATCTTGAACTTGCACCCTTGTGTTGACAACATTTTATCGTCCACTTCCGTCAGGCGTTCTTCATAGCATCACACTCTGAGCTTCCCGTGTTTCCCGTTGCGTCCCCAGTTAGGGCCAGGCCATCCGTCAGCCACCAGTAGTGAACACAGCGCAAATCTGTGGCAATATTTTCATTTATTATTGAGCGAAAACTAAAGAGCGGGCTGTGAGATAATGCGCGATGATGCTGATACTGATGGCTTACTCTTTCTGCGCGCTGCAGAATCTGAATTATTAAATGCTTGCAGCGCTCGCCCCACTTTCAATCAATCAACGAGCATTTATTTCACCAACAAAGTGTACAGGTGGTGAAAAAGGGCGGCAGAGAAAAGGCTGCAAGTTTCGCAGCTTGACAAAAGCCCCGTCCGCCCCTCGAGCAGCGACAGGCTATAGTACATGTAAAAAAAACGCGCATGCACACACACTGATAAGAAAAGAAAAAAAAGCATGTAATCGATGCTGATCAAGAGTTACAAAGACAGAAATACCACTCAGATCTGTCATTTGTGATAACATATGTTGAACAGAAAACTGTGACGAAATAGCACATGGTTATCAAATATGTAAATCTTGGAAGGCACATGCATGCAGTACACAAGAGACACAGAAAAACACGATTGCACTTGTAATTGAATATTTCATTCATTTTTGTCTAGTAAAATGTGATGCATATTACCTACAAGAATAATTCTGTAAGGCGCCGATTATTTAGTGTAAATACATCGATACCTAGTTGATCAAAGTAGTTTATTAGTTTAGGTAGAGTACAACTTGCCCGTTGCCGACCGTACTCTGTGCGTGAGAATGGTATTTGCCATGGGGGTTGGTGTCTATATGGGTACACGTAGTGGGAGCGTTTGAGGTTGGCATTTGGTAAAAATGAGTCCAGTTTTCCATGGACTGCACTTTTATAGCATCTTAGTAGTTTGTTATTATACACGTCTGCCACTTTAGGTATTTTAAGTGTCTGAAAAAATCCTTCCGTATGTTCAAGAAAATGTGCATTTTGTATGGCTCGTACTGCTTTCTTTTGTAAAATAGTCAGTTTATGCAGGTTTTGGGACGTCGTATTTCCCCAAACTGACACACAGTAACAGAGATGAGAATGGAAAAGAGAATGGTATATGAGTTTTTTTATGCCGACAGGAAGTGAATGCCGGGTTCTGTTAAGCACGCCAACTGATTTGTGATTTTTTGTACACATAGCGTTAATATGTTCATTCCAGGACATGTTTTCTAAGAAAATTACTCCTAAAGTTTTAACGTGTTTTTCGAGTGTGATTGAGTAGGGGCCTAAAGTAATGTTTCCAGCCACATTTGTTTGAAACCCTGCTGCACGAAAAAGAACACATTTTGTTTTAGATTCATTTAGCACTAGGTTATTCTTTCAGACCAATCTTGAAGGCTACAACACACAGAGCTTGCCTGTCTTAAAATGCTTCCCAAATCCTTTCCTTCCACGTATATGGTGCAATCGTCTGCATAGATAAAGAACTTACAGGTTTTACTGATTGCTACAATATCATTTATATAATAAAGAAAAGGTACCGGGCCAAGGATGCTACCTTGTTCTCACGGTCATAAGAAATCTATTGAGTTCGCCACGCATTAAAAATTTCCCCGCAGATTTTTGATGTTCAGCGTCGTGCAGATGGGGGTGGTAGCCGCGCAAACTAGAAGCGTCTGTCCCGATTTTCTGTACTCGTTTTTATCGTAAGGCTTTCCTGCAGCGAGTGTCTTCACCGTAGCAGCCAGATCTTCACAAGACCGATGTGGGCAGCAAGTAATTGCTGTTCCGTAGCGTTCGTTCGCGTTGACTGATTTGACGGGGCACTACGCTGCTCTCCGATAGTACCACAGCTGTCAACCAACTACAGCAAAAAGAAACTGCGAACGGCCAAGATCAAACCGCAGGTTTTTCGCCAATCTTTCGAGGGCGCACAAGTAAATGCAGTGTGGCTTAGCCAAGCCAAGATTGTGTTGTTCTACATGAAAATCCCACTACTAATTTGCAGACAGCTTCACGATTCCACGCATCCGGCGATGCCTACCTATGTTTGAGAAAGCTAGAGCCTGAATCCGCTTTATTCGGCAGCCGCCAGGACTCAAAACGTGCCTTTCAAAGTTTACCAGAGGCGAAATTCATTGGCCGGAACAGGAGAGAACACGAAACAGAGTGGCCGCGGTGGTTTTTCTAAAGCATCCGACATGCGGCTACTTCAGAGAAAACAAAGTTAGTGTCGCGAAAATCGAGCAAAAGGTCCTTGACGCAGTGAATAATAGTTTGCTGGATATGAAGTTCATTACCCGGGATGAGTAGAGAGGATTAAATTGCGGATGGCCCCAGTGTCTTCCCTAAAGGGTTAAACACTTGGCCACTCAACACGTTCATCTTCGCATCGGTGGTCGACTATACCCAAAAACGAATATGGTGCGCTGGCTGCAACTCGACGACCTGATGCAGCCGCCTCGCCACGCCTCCGTCGTCCCGCTGGCCATCACAAACGGCCGGCCACCGTGGTGCGCTGCTTCTGCAGGCGATGCACAAAATCTTCCTCGCCTCCTATGGCACCATGGAGGCCTGCTGGCGGCAAAAGCACAGCAGGTGCACCATCAGCAGGGTCTCCGGTAAGAAAGCGTCGAGCAGCAGCCTTGGTCAGCAGCAGGTGAAGGTCGTTCTCGTCTTTGGGCGCATCATCAGTAGGGTCGATCGCACGTCGGTAAATACCAACAGCACCATGAAACAGTTTTCGGACGGCCTTCATGAGATCTGCACGTTCCGCGACTTTGATGGCAGTTGAAATAAGCGCAAAAGACCTACCAACACCAAGGTTTGTAGTGAGACTGAAGGCTTCGTTAATATCCTGGAGATCTTCTTTCGTATCTTCGATAATAACGAAGCCATTTGTCGTAAATGCACGATGGGCTTCGAGAACGAGGCTCATCGCAATATGGAGAAGTGATAGCGCAAAGAAATATCGGGAGCACGAGGTTGTCACGTGCACCGATATTACAGTGGGGTCCGTGTGGTACGGGAACCAGAACTCCCCGGGTGCGGACAACAGTGGCATAGTGCCCGATGTGTACGGTAGTCTTGACCAGTTGCGCAGCTTGCTGTTCGTGGTTGTCAGGAACAGGCTCTTTGTGCTTGGACAGGCGACATGTGGCGCGATTCTTGTGAGTAAAATTCTTGCAGCGCTCCGCGGAATTGACGAAGAGCAGAATGTCGTCTGGTGCACCGAACAGCAGTCGTATGTCAGCTGCCTGCATGCAGGAAGCGCACGGGTGGTCGTAGGCAACTAGGGACTCCCCTTCCAACGGCTGCGAATACGGCACAAGACTCGGGTCGCAGAGTGGCCGCGGGTGTTGTAGCACGGACATGGGCCAGTGTTTCTTTATCGCACCAGGACTCACGATTGCGGCGTCTAGGAGTCCAGTCCAGCGACGCTCCACCTGTGGGTAGGCCTCTTGAGCTTGGGAGTGGTGCCGTGCTCTAACCAAAAAGGGACCCGTATCCGTTGCAGCTGTTGACTTCGTTGTCCACAAATCGCGCTCACGTACTGCTCCGGTTTCGGTATCCTACAGGGTGCTGCAACGTCGTCGTGTTGAGCTATACGGTGAGAGAGGACATCGTTTGATGTCTCCCGGTGGGGCAGCAAGGCTTAGGACTCGAAAGATGATCAGTGGGCCCGGCACGTTCTCTGGGCTGCCTGCGCCGAAAGCGATTGAGGGCACGTGTTCCGCGAGGTGCGCGAAAGTGGAATGAGCTGCCTTCATCTTTGCCTGCGTCAGAATTTTTCAAAATGGTGTAGAAAAACCGGTGCACCACTCTGCTTGTGTGGGACCAGAAAATTTTGGCCCTGCCTCGAAATACGGCATCCAGCTATGGCTTCTTCCTGTAGTCCTGCCACACAGTAGCCAAGGGAATCGACGTGGAGAGATATGGCTGCACTCTGCAGTAGGGTCTTCGGTGTTTGCGTTTTCTCCGCTTATTGTTTTTGTAGCATGCTTCTGCCACTCTGCCTCGCACACTTCTCTGACCACAAAATATTTGCACCTTTCTCAGCGCGTTGAAGATTTTACAAATCGCATCGTTCCTACAACCTTAACTAAGCGCTCAGACCTCGCGGCACTGACGCGCCAGATGCCCTGCAAGTGTGGCGCTTCTGCTTCGTTCGTGCGACAACCTTTTTGCTTTCAATCACATCTGCGTGCCTTTTGGCATAAAATGTGATATACTCGTACCCGACGTTTTGGGCAGAAAAATTGTGAATATTGGAAAATTGTAAGGAACTAGCTGTTACAGAAAATTTGAAGGTAATGGGTCATTCTTCTGATTTGTAGCAAAGTCTTTGTTTCGAAGTTTATCATCGCTCGCATCATGCAGTTAAGATTGCCATAGAAAACCAATTGGGAACACTTTTGATGATAGCAAAAACGTTATCAGCAAAAAAATGCAAGCCTGTCCACGGGAGATCTGCGGATATGTTGACTGTCATTGTGAAATCTTAAAAGAAATAAATAAAACCTGCGGTCATTGACCCTTCGTATTTAAGAATGCTTTTCCAGAATTGTTGGGTATGTTACAAATGGAGGTGCAAATCTGACTTCCCTCCCTGCCGTATTTCCGGGAACCAGAGTAGGCGTGCAGTTGTCATTTCCCGCCGACAAAAAGTACGGGATCACTCACACTCAAGGGCGCCATAAAGGAACGCCGTATTCGGCGAGGGTCAGCGTCTGCAGAAAGAAACCGTGCCATCTGAAAGTGAAGGCAGGCGCAGAGTGTTTTGTGTTTCTTGTTTTGCCTCCCAGTGGTGCGTGTTTATTTTTCTTTTGTAACGATAGCTACATTACGTAGCATCTCGAGCCTTGAGCGTGCCACGGCGCCGCCACCCTGTGGCTGCGCCGCCACGCTGTCACCTGGTTGGTCACATGGTGCGGAGAAGCTGCCGGCAGCGCGGCGCCGTGGCTGATCACGTGAGCATATTCCACTCGGCCAGCTGTAGCTATCGCGTCACTCCAGGTTTAACCAAAGCTAAACCACCGCCAATTTTTTCATGAATGTGAACAGCGCTACGTATATGGAAGAATACATAGACAACACACACTAATTAGAGGCGGATTCATGGGTAACTCTTGGAGGGAATGGTGGGAAGGGGGGTGAGGTCCCATATGAGCGCCATGTACTTCTTGGACTTCTTTTGGTCGAAACAATTGGTACAGCATGGTTTTCCTAAGCAAAAATTTCTCGATTTAATGGCGGGGAGGGGGGAGGGGTGGAATAACAGCCCCTCTTTAAATTTGCCCCTGCATACACACGACTTAGGGCTGCGCCTCTTATTTTCACGATTTAGGAGGCGCCCCTTAAATGGAAGACATTTTTCTGCTTAATTTTTTGAACTATATTGTACCATACGTTCCCCAACAAACACGAAACCTCCTCAAAATCTCCCAGAAATATCCCATCAGGATATTTGGAATGGCCCCAGGAGGTTCCCATTTTTCCCGAAGATGTCCAAAAAACGTCCCCACAACTAGCCGTGTCCAAAAAGTTGTGCGTCCTAGGGACAGCCCCAAAAGGTTAATGCTAGATTTCTCGGTTCTGGCTCAATAAAATTATTTCTTCTTTTTCATGAAGACTTCAGGCATCTAAGCGCACATATGTGCCAAATTTCAGGCACATATGCTTACGTTACAGGTGGTGTAATACATTTGTCAACTCGCGTGAATGCTTGCTGGCTAGGCCATTCAGACTTACCTGTTTACATGAAATGTGCTTTAACAAGGTGAAAATTTGGGCTGGTTGGTGCATGATCTTGTGACGGGAGCAGCGCAGCACGAGACAAAGAGAGACGAGGAACACGACGCTGAATAACAACCAGATTTTTAATGCATGTTCGTCGAATATATACATCTCGCTCGTATAAGAAGGAAAAAAAGAAGCATGAAAAACGCATAAGATGTACACGTGGTGAAATATTAAGGCATCGCACGCAGATAATCAATTTCTCTGTCACGAAGCGCTATTGAAGGTATGCAGACGCATATGTCGCTCTTTGGTCGGATTTTGAAGGCTTCTTCAATCTCCCTGGTCCGTTGATCAAAATATGACGGGATGACCATTGTGTTGATAAGCTGCGGAGTGCATTCATGCTCTCTGCAATGTTTTGCTAATTCACTGCTGATGGCGCCCTTTAGGGATGTTTTGTGCTCTCGAAGCCGTTTATTCAAACAGCGCCCTGTTTGACCAATGTATATGCGTCCGCATTACAGAGGTATTTCATAAACTCCGATTTTCACACATTTGACATGTTTTTCAGGTGTTTTTTCTTGCATTGATTTTTTTTCTTTGCTCGATGTTGACTTTGGCGCACAGGCTTCTTAACTTGTTGGGTGCTGACTTGAGCACTTTTACACCAGCTCTTGCTCTTACCCTTTTCAGACTGTGGGAAATGCCATTAATGCAAGGAATGACCGCGTACGGCTTCCTTTATTCTGATGTGGTTGTAACATATTTCCTGCCTCTAGGTGCTTGCAGAATCCCTTCTGCGACACTGGATAGCAGTCTCGTCGGGCAACCTGCTGCTTTCAGCCGACGGTTCTGGGTGTCAAAACTGCCTTGAACCTCATGATGACACGATCTCTCGTCTTGTCTTGTTGTACGCCTTTGGAGGGAACAGAGCACAAAAAGGCAAGTAGAAGACCAGATGAACATGGCGCTGGCTTGCAACAACATTTATTCGGCGTACAGGAAATCTCCGTTTGTTCGTGGCGAAACAAAAACAAACAGTCTAGGAAAAGTTGTTTAACGCATGTGGCCGTAACTTCCGTCCTCTTCTGGTAAAAGAGAAACTGAGCATATGCACTGATATAGTCTTCGCCCCCTGCTGCTGTCATCTCAGCTTCCATATGTTACTGTATCAGTTGCACTTCATATTTTTTAGAGCAAAACAGTTGCGAAGTGAGGCATGCACCCACAGGTACTACAAAGCAGTCATCCTTCATCATAGTCAGTTTCCACCTTGTTGGTGTACTCTCTCAACTACTTGCAAGCATACTAACTGCTTGCTGCATGAGAAATGATTGCATGCAGTATACCACACGTTGTGTGCTCACTTCACGAACTCTTAGTAACAACTTATGATAATGCATGGCGACACGACTGACTACTTTCACTATCCAGTTTCGCACATTGCAAAGCCATGAAAAGAACATTGATTATGTTTTGTTTAGATTTCTCTGAAGAAGTCTTGCCCTGACGAAGTGGACGAAAGTTTTCAGCAACTATGTATGCGGTTGATATGTGCCAGTTGCCCAACTTATATTCACATTTGCATTGAAGAAAAATTGCTGCAGCCATCACGTTTTGTGAATGCAGTTTACTCACAGCTTTAAAAAAAAAGGCAGAGCACATTGTTGCTGTCATTCTTTACCTTCACACTCTGCCACACAATCTCCAAAGGTTGGCCAATGTTAAGGTTGGTTTTTCAGCACCTGAAATGCTGGGTAACATACGTAAAATCATGATATCTGTTAACTCAGTGAGTGTTCAGTGGAGTGCAGGGTCTTGTCTCTCACTCACGGCAAGTAGTACGTTCGATACAGTGGCTGGTGTCATATAACTCTCAGTAGGCCTGCCAGCAAGGTTAAAACGGGCCATGAAAGATGCATGGCTGCGCATTGCAGTATCAGTGGGTGCATATGTCGGTTCGCAGATTCATTCTCAAAAACATGAAGGTAAATAGGAGCAGAAAACTAAAGAAAATCAGAAGATTGCAGCAGGATGTGGTGACTGTATCAGTATATGCTCGGTATCATGACGCAGAGCTCGCGTAGCTAATGGGTACATGCAGGCATTAAAATATTTATCCTAGCATATCTGCTTGGTGACCTGCCAAGAATATATATATATATATATATATATATATATATATATATATATATATATATATATATATATATATATATATTCGGACATTTTATCTTCACTTCACTTTGTTTTCCTCAAAGACCACCTCTGGAGGTATTACATGAAGGGTGGGGTTAGAGATATTTGAGGAAAAAAGAAGTACAAACATTGCCTTTGAAAATGCATTGTAAAGGCTTCGAGAAGTGAAAATGGCCATGTGGTGGCGGCGACTTCATGCGGAAGGGCATTGCAGTCCACAATAGCTCGGGGGAAAAGATCCTGAAAACGTTGTTGTGCGAGCAACAGGGCAAGTTGTCTGAAACGGATGCACAGCGTGGTGAGATATGTGGGGACGATGCACAATGTAAACAAAGGCTGGCAGTGCAGCGTCAAAGTAAGAGGCTTTCAAGGCTGTCCTTCAGAGATGAAACGCTGATGGAATAAGAGTATGCATGATGCATGACATTGACGGCATGGCTTTGAATTGATTCGAGCGCATTTCTTGGGTGTAACTGAGGTGGGTTCGAGATGGGACTGGCGTACTCAGGTTTTGATCTGATGCGTGTTTTATATGCCAGAAGTTTCACGTGTTCGAATTAATTGTGTTTTAAGCAAGTGCTGTGTTTGTGTGGTCTGCTTTGTTTCTGCCTATTCATGTGTTGTTTACTTCGAAAATGTACCAGAAAGGTGAAATTTTACTGCAGCTCTATACTGCTGTGATGCTTTAAATGTTTCCCCGCGCTGGTTGCTCAGTGCCAAGGGCGCTCACCGAGCCCGGTGACAAAATGGCACCCATGTGCTGCTCTGTGATATTGCAAATGGTCTAGGTTAATTCGGAACCCTCCACTGCAGCAGCCCTCATAGCTGAAGTCAGTTTGGGACATTAACCCTAGATATCATACCATGTTTCACGTATTGCCTTAATTTGCCCTATTTCTGAACAAATTCTATTTTATTTTCAGCATCGCTTCCTGGATGTAGCTAAAGCACCAAAGAAGCACCTTTTTGCTGGTGATGGATACCATCTGTCGGCTGGCGAAGGAGTGGAGGGGCCGGCCGAGATACTTGTCAGGAGCCTGGAAAAGTTGTATGGACCAGGTATCCTTGCTCTTTCTCAAGGGTGCCAACCAGGCACATCATTTACGCATGCCATCACTGCGGTACAAAGGGCCATGTGAATGGGGACTGCTACAAGTACCGCAGGCCGTAGGACCTGCACTACTACCTGCAGTGCTCGTATCAGTGGGTACTGTAGTGACAGTGAGACCTGTTTCTGCTATGCTTCTGAGCTACATCTACTCCTTGGAATCTGTTGACATCATCTGGGATTTTTTTACATGCATTGACAACACAGAGCATGCTGGCGTTTTTGCATTTAATCTTCGCAGAACTTGCCACCGCTGCGGTTGAAATTAATCTGGAGCTCTCCACTGTTGTGTCGCTTATAGTCCGTATGAAGATTTCCGACATTCAACCCCGCATGACAAGGATTTCAAGTCCACTAACGTTGTGCTGGCTTGCTTGACAGCCTGTATTGGCAAGCTGGAAATCTTGGATGGGAAAACAATCGGGAAAGTGTGGAATTCTACTTCCCAGCAAGCTATGTCCTTGCGAATGGCAAGCTGTTTTATATTCTTGTGGTGCAGCTACGTCTTCACTGCTTCGGAATAACGGCACCTCACAACCATGTAGTGCTGCATGTTGCCACTAGTCGAATACTTTTCATGGAGCCAAAGCACTTGCAGAACTTTGCAGTGCCCCTTCACCAATGTCGTCACCTGCGGTACCTGGTTCCATATTTTCCACAAATACAAGCGACCATGTATCATACAGCTTGCCACTGTTCACAAACTGTCACAAGCAAACTGTTCAGCTCTGAATCGAAGACATTTAATGAATGCTGCAGTTTGCGGTTCGCATTGCCGACAGTAAACTTCGAAGAACAGCCAACAACCAGTATCAGACGAGGTAGCAGGCAGCTGGCTTGGGACCCATGGAGCTGTGCAATCATGAATGCATTCATTAACGACCAACACAATGGCAATACCAGCTTATTACAAGGTACAACCCAATTGTCTGCTGGTCTACAATTAGGCTTACGCCAAGCTGCAAATTACTGACAGATGTCCAACAAACCTGTTGGACACTACGAGCATAGCCACACAGTGGTGATCATGTCTTCACCTTTCTTGCAGTCTGCACAGACTGTGACCTGGCTCCACATTATGTACAGACTCGGCCAACCCAGGCCTTGTGCTCGAGTGAACCGTTACAGTTACAGCCTTGTGAGTGCCCTTTCCAGCTCCCTTGTTCAGGCTGATCAAGCGTGAAGCTGTTTGTTCAACTGAGCGAAATAACAAACTGCTGCCTCTGCTGCAGCTCTCTAGCCCGCCACATCATTATTGCAAATGGGGTCTGCCTCCTGCTACAAAACAAGCCTGGTACTGCGCCCTTTTGCAATGCTGTGGTGCACACGTCTTTCATCCAGGCCTGTCATTGACACTGTTTGAATGAAGTGCCATGGAGAGTGTTGCCTAGTATCTAGATGCCTAATGAAAAAGCATCAATGCCTCTGCCAGTCAGGTGCAACAGCACCACTTCCTCTTTGGCTCCCGGCACTGCATAGCAGCCTTTCAGAAGATCTTCAGGGCTTGCAGCTGTGTTGTGCAATTTTCTCTTTCAACGTTTCAAGCTACAGAACACTCAGTACTGGACCTGCCTCCAAGAACATGTATATTCTTATCTTGGTACCCCGGTTGTCTTGAGATTCATAGGAATCTATGTCTGCAAAACCAGCACCACCTTTCATTTGGTGAGCCCAGCATGCAAGAATTTCTCAAGGTTAAAATTAATCAAGTTCACAAGCATTGTCCCCGTTTCCATTCCGCTGTGGTGCCTTGCATGTCACTGCCTGGGTAGAGAAGGAGGCTGGTATTGCACTTCTGTTTTTCAGAAAGGGAAGGAGGGGTCACTTCAGTCATTGTAACATGTTGCGATGTGATGTGTACTGAGTGAACTTAGTGAATGACTGCACGTTTCCAACTGTTGTGTGTGTATTGCAACTGTAGAAACTGTTTAAAAAGCACAAGTGCAGTGGTGTGCAGGTGTTAACTTTTATACAAAAATTTTAGCTCTGCACATTTCTTGACCCAGTTCCTCCTCTCATGTCTTTTTTGTGGTGCCGAGGTAGAACGTTTAAATAGCAGGGTACAAGTAATGCTTATGGAATGTCAACATGGGTAGCATTGGTAGAACGGTCCTACCTGTTCTGTGTACGTGGCAATGTCTGTTCATCGAGAAATATGACACTAAGTGTTTACAACAGCCGCCGCGGTGGCTGAGTGGTTATGGCACTCGGCTGCCGGCCCGAAAGACGCGGGTTCGATCCCGGCCGCGGCGGTCGAATTTCGATGGAGGCGAAATTCTAGAGGCCCGTGTACTGTGCGATGTCAGTGCACGTTAAAGAACCCCAGGTGGTCGAAATTTCCGGAACCCTTCACTACGGCGTTTCTCATAGCCTGAGTTGCTTTGGGACGTTAAACCCCTATAAACCAAACCAAGCTAAGTGTTTACATGTTGAGTGTGTTTCTGCCAGCACAGTTTCTGCGCTTCTCTGGCTTCTTGGAGAGTGGTATCGCAAATTTGTGCAGACGAAGGATTTTCTCACATTCAACCATACTTTATCTATTGGTCAGCCCTGCAAAAATCCCACTGGTTCTTCTCATGCGTTTTTGAGTGCAATCTGCATTGGAGTGTTATGTAGCCATTTGTTGTTCATTAGAGTTTACACTGACCACGTAGCTCAAAGAGGTGTTCCTAAAAGCCTTGCACCCTGTCACACAAAAGTGTACTTATGGTGTGGAATGGTAAGCGATCTGTATGTGTGCAAGCCTATAAAGCAGAGAGAAGGCTTCGAAGAGGAAACTCAAGACGCACTTTACACATGACTGAACAACAAACAAAACAGCGCACTACACATACACCAATATAAGGCTACAGAAAACACCGCAGTCCTATCACACTATTGGTCCTCACACGTAAACCACAAAGTCGCACTTATAGTCTTGCTACCAAAGGCGGGTGACTCGTGCGCTATCTCGGACGCGGAGTAGGGACAAAAACCCAGGCGGTACCTTGTTTCAAGAGACGCCGCTCTTCCACGAGAGGAGTGTTGAGGAGGATCAGGTGAAAAGAGACGGTAGTGCCACGTCGCCTTAGCTGGATGTCGGTGTTGGGGCATCCTCGTACTGGTGACGAGGTCTGGGAGCTAGCAACTACCGCTGGCAGAGTCGTCGATCCGGAGGCGTTGACACAGGGCCCACGTTCCAAAGACAGGGTCAGCGTCATGATCCACAGGACCGGGGTATCAACCGGTGGGGACCACGCCTGGTCAGTAGGTCTCGCGATTAAACACCTCCTGCAGCAGCTGACGGCCGTGCACCAACGTCCGCACCTAGAATACTCCTCCTCCTGTCTACGTCGCCATACCTTCTTCTTCTTCACCCCAGGTATATGGCACATACCCACGCGGGGGGATTGGCCAAGGTGTAGTTGAGTAAACAAAGTTTGCGTGGAAGATGATGACAAAAATGTAGCACCAATCGTGAATTTTTAAAAATCAATGAATAAAAACAAGAGAACAATATTGACAGTTAAATAACAGACAGCATTTTATACCTCCTTTTATACGTCCACTTCATGTTCTTCTACTTCCGCCTTGTTTTCAGTGTTGTCGTAGTCTTCTCCATTTCTTGCAAAAATACCACTGCACTCTCTTTTCTTCCCTCTTATCTTTCTTTCAGGTGCCATGTGCCAATTAACGTGCCTGTCCTTAGGTCCAGTTTTTTACTCATCCCTCTTTTCTTTCGCTCATGACACACCCTTACATCTGCGGATTTCAAAACCATTAGCAATTCAAACAGTCCAGTAAGGTTTTTTGCTGTTGACTTTTGTTGTGCTCCCTTTTATCCTTTTTTAAGCTAACTTGTGAGAAATGTGACTAGTTAGCATGAAGCACAACCGATGAGAGCATGGCGTAGTCTCCTTGTCATTCTCATAATTTAATATATTTGCATATTAGTAGAGGCTCATTTCAGCTCAGAGATGAATTCCTTTTTAAGTGCCTGACGTTTCCAGTGCCCTTGCAGTCATGCTCCAATTATCGTTGTAATGACGCTATGGCAATGACTGTGCTTGTCTTCCCCTGCCCACATTGTGACATGTTCTCAATGTAGTCATTTCCAAATCACATGGTGCCTGTCGATGCGAGCGCAGAACGGTCCTGGGCGCTGCCCATGCTTACTGCTGATGCTGTTTGCAAGACTCCTGGGGCCGTATTACTGAAGTGTCAAATATCAAAGTTTTCAAAAACTTGCGAAAAATGGATGGTTAGCCTCCCTCCTATTGGTCGGTCGTGGCCGGCGGCCATATTGCTTTTTTTTGCGTCATGGGTGGCTTCAGATTACGTCACGGATGTGGTAGAAGTGATGGCGTTGCACACCTAATTATGCAGGCGCAAATTGACATTTTTTTGTGATCACCTCGAGGCAGTCAATTTTACTGTTGCGTTTGTGACAGAAAATAGCGGTGGTGTACGCGGCGATATGACTGAGGCGGCTCCGCCGGCGCGAGCAGCGGCGAAGGAGTGCGCACGAAGGCGCGTTTGATTCGCCGGACGAGCTGTTTCGGCGCCTTTTTTTTTGACTGGAGAAGCAGACTGTGGAGTGGCTATGCGACGAAGTCGCCGATGGACTGGGAGGTGCGCATGCGAGCGTGCTGTCGGTGCGGCGGCAGGTGCTATGGGCACTGCGGTTATTTGCCATGGGCGGCTTTCAGGCTGCCGTTGGTAACGAGGCGCACGTCAGCATCACAAAACTGATGGTAAGCAAATGCGTGCGGAAGGTGCTAGAGGCAATCTGCTAACTTAGCGCGCATAAAGGGTGGTTCCCCGCGGTCACGTCTGTGCAACAGCTACATATAAACAAAACACGCTTATGCTGGTAAAGCACTTTATTTTTCCTAGAAAATCACACTTCGTGGTCGTCTTCTATTTCCCAAGGGAAAAGAAACAGACAACCACACATCACATACAGCAACACTTCGCCCTTTGGCGTTTTGTCATCGATCGTGAGCGCCGAACAAGACAGAAGAATAAGTTGTCTTCGTCGATTTCTTACCAAGCGCTCCCTGCTAGTTTGCTCGGCAGGCACGTAGCCTTAATTGCCTTCGTTTAATTTTTTCTGCGCACTAATTAGGTCAACCGCACTGTAGCTTGATTTCAGACGACACGAAAAAAACAAAACAGCGTGGAATCGGCTGCTTTCGTGCCATGGAAGAAGGACTCCATGTTTCGTGCAACTCTTCAAGCCCACCACTACTACCACTGGAAGCACCCTTGCACAAGTCTTACTTAAAATTAGGTTCAGTGCAGCTTAACGCACTGAACGAATTTCAAATTATTTTTTTATGCAATAGCTTGCAACTTTCATTGTAAAGGCTTTCACACTCCTCCATGTTGGGCGAAACTGTTTGTGACCGTTTGACAGCATACATTGATTTGTGTGGTGATGTGTTTATTTATATTTTGTCTGCACTGGCACATGTTGGGAGTGTATAGCTGTGCCCCCAGTTCTAGGTTGTATGTGTGCCTTTGTAAAAGTTCTAAATTTTTAATTCAGAACCATATGTTTTATTCATTCCTGCTACATTGAATTCCATTCGTACAATTCGTCACGCAGCACCTGCCAGGTGCAATAAATGAAATATAATGGTGCGCAACACAAAAATGGCGCAAATGAAAATAGTAGTTCCATAAACAATTTTTAATGTGCTGAGCCGTGTAATGTCTTCAGGACTACTTTTTTCACTCACCACTTCCCAGGGTGGCTCTGTCTAGGCATTCATGAGGTGCCTCTTTTTTGCCGCTGAGCACCATTACCATAATTTAAATTTTCCTCATAAGGAAAGGCGCCTCGATTTATCAGGCTAAAGGTTTTGAAGTGCCTGCTGTTCACTGCACCAGTGGTTTCATTTTAGTGCAGTGTGGCGTTAGTTGCAGGAAAATGAAAAGGCCTACTAAAAGTTGTGTAAATGCGCACTTACACTCATTTATTGCGCGTCGTGAAATGTGGCAGTGAATGTCAGGTTAATATACAGGAATGGGAATGTAGGTGTTTTCAAACACAACTGGTGAAGGGAAAGGTTGAAGTGGGGATGGCCTTGCAGGTATACATGCATCTTCCACGGCCAGGTGGGAAGGAAGAGAAAGCAGGAATAGGAAAAGGTAATGAGAAGGGGGAAGAATTTCAAGGCAAGGTGCTATGCACTATTAAACGCCTGAGGAGATCAAAACCAGTTATTTAGAAGGAGGGCAATCAGTACTGCATGCTTAAATCAGTGCCTGCACAATACAATGAAATCCCTTCACTGCGTAACATAGCTGTAGTGCCGAGAAGCTGCCAATATTGATGACGGCATCACAGAGTATAATGAAGGCCCTTGATTTGTTTTTATGCACATATATCACTCATGCAAAGTGAAGTAAACTGTCCATTTGCATAAAAGTGTAAGCACGACACAGGTATGCCGCGCGTACGGCTGGAGCAATTTTAAGCGTTACATTCGTTGCCCAGGTTTCAAACTACGGACCTAGATTTCGTTCAGCTCATATTACACCGCCTCGAAGGACTACGCTTGGCGATGTGGCAACAAGCAATGAACCATTTAAGGCGCATTTATAGTCCGACGTGTTCAGTCTCGCTACGCCGGTTTCGCTGCGCTGGCCGAAGCGCCACCCCCTATGCGACCAGACGCCGCGCGCCGAGCATGCGCAGAACGACCGCCGCCTCGCGCGCCGACCGTCGACACGCCGGCAGTTTGAATTCCGTTCGCGCCTTTTTCTGCGTCGCCTCATCCGTTTCGTTCCATCCATGGCATTGCGGCTACTAATGAAACATGGCTAGGGTGTTATCCGCGCGACAGAAACTTGCTCTCGTGTTGCTAGTGCACCGCTTGCGGCGAAAGCGCAGGCGCTCGATGCATGTGCGAAAGATCGCTCTCTCCACGGGAACAACCCACCCGTGGAGAGACCGGTGATTCGCCTTCTGTTGCCAAGTGTTCTCTTTGCCCTGGTGGTCTCTGAAATCCAGCCTTTTGGTGTCGTATACACAAGGGTGCTGTTTTATGGCTTCGATAAACCGTTCCACAACGATGTCCGGCACAATTTCAATATTTGGGCAGCTCGCGCCACTCACGCCGCTCGCACTGGCATCCGTCATTTTTCTCCGCGCGATGCATTGTGTGTCGACGCGGTCGGCGGCGCCGGCGCGCAATTGGAGCAGGAGCCAAAGCTGCGCCGGGCCCGTCGGGGCACGCTGGCAGCCGCCGGTTACGCTGGCCGCGGCAGTGCGTCGAACTATAGACGGAGCCTTTTCACCAAAGCAGCGCGCGCGCGCTTGCGTTACGTCGGACTATATTCGCACCTTCACTACGAAA
Source organism: Amblyomma americanum (assembly GCF_052857255.1). Taxonomy (NCBI): domain Eukaryota; kingdom Metazoa; phylum Arthropoda; class Arachnida; order Ixodida; family Ixodidae; genus Amblyomma; species Amblyomma americanum. Next base: position 407,609,225 of record NC_135497.1, read on the forward strand.
ACAAAGTTCTGAAGACGCACGGACATTAAACCATCAGTTGCGTGCTTTCTTAGTTGTAACAGTGCTTAGCGCACAAGTAGTTATGGATGACCACATTCGTCCATGCCGACTAAATATTTTGTAATTCTAATTGGTTTTGTAAGCCCACGTAACGTGTACGTAATTGCACTAGTCCACTTTGCTATTCGGATGCTAAACAGCGAAACCAAAATAAGAAGAAATTCATTCGAATTATTTACTAGACGTATTCATATTCTACATGGCAGTTTATATTCACTTATGTCTTGTGCTTACACAGAACGTACAGCCGAATGTGTCTGTACTGCTTTGATGATTGCGCACCTTAGGCCGATCTTTGGTAATGTATACATGGTATTGTCGAGCATTTTTCGCTCTCTCAACACCGCCATTTAGCCTCAGAGCACTTCCTTTTGAATAATTTGGAAGGGCGCATTTTGCGAGCAAGGGAAAAAGAGAAGCTTCGAAACATGGCGTCTCACCTGCACCGTTGCCGTATCAAACTCTGCGCGTTTCGCTTGCCACGCTAGCTTATCAAAACCACTGCGACACGAATCATCTGCGTCAGCACTTTTTCAAACGGCACCCGTCGTCTGCACTGGCCCAAACCATAGCCTCCTTTATACTTTCTGTGCCTGTCAACGCGCCGCGCGAACCATACAGCGGCGCCGTCGGGTAAAGTTGCGCGGCGCTGCCGCTCCCGCTGCTGAGGGCGCCACTGACGTAGGTGTCGAGGCGCACTGGTGCGAATGCCGGCGCGAGGATGGGAGCGCTGTTATTCGCTCGCGGGATAACTGCTACTAAGCATGAATCGTACAAACTCGTTATATTTACTCGTAAAGCAGACATCCTCTAAGCATAACAAGTGATCACGTTAGTTGTTAGCCAGTAACACCAACGCTATGACATGTTATGTGAGGCAGTTTCAAGATACGTGGGCATGGCTCGAAAAACTACATGACTGCTCCGCTAGCGTAAGTGGTTATAGTACAGTTACAATGCTAGTCTACGCTGCGCTAAAACAAAACTTAAGAAGAAAGGCACCAACATTTATTTACACATTTCACAACAGCCGCTGTGCTACAAGAGTAGCTACTTTTACAGCTTCATTACTTTTCGTGAGAGTGGCTTCTGCCGAAACAGCGGCTTATACAAATCATTCTTGTCTGTTATCGAACAGGCGTAGTTCACCAGCAGCGGTCTGATGAATCTAGTTGCCACAAGTAGAGAAAAATGTTCACGGTGACTGCTGTCACTGAAAGGGCACTTCAGCAGCCTTGATTTACAGATGGCTGGAACAGCTGCATCTGTCAGGTTCTTCAGTGGATTTTCAAGTCGTGGGTTTTCTTTTAAGCTTGTCTCCACAAACAGCCGCAGCGTGTCTAAGACATAGAGTAATTCGTCAGATGGGTAAAGCAGCCCACCACGGTCCTGTTCTCGCGTGAACTGCTCGAGTGGGTTACCAGTAGGTGGCTTGGTTGCGAGTAAACAGCACTGCTCACATTCCATATGTTCACTTATCACACGAGCAATGTAGCCACCTACATAGAACGTGGCCGACAGCTGCAATGTAGGTAGAGAAGCAGGGACATGCTGCACGTCTAAGCGTCCCAAGATTTCCAAAGCAGCCTTTGGAAGCTCATCGATCCTCCCAAGTGCACATAGCCCTGCAGTCCTAAGTCCAGTGCTGTGGTGACTCTCATGATATAGCACGTTGCTGTGTTCAGATGTCGCGGCAATTCCCGTCTTCAAGACTTTTTCTAGTCCTGAGAGTACTGACCGCACGTCAAGTTGGTCGTTGCATCCCAGTGACCGCCTCAGGGTTCCAAGCAGCGCTTCAATCGGGTCACTGCTGAATTTCCGCGTTAGTACAAAACAGAACTTCTCCTCAGCTAACAGATAGCGAATGCAGCAAGCAGTCGAGTATGTTGTGAGCAGAAGGGCCTCGTACGTTTCGGCTGTGAAAAAGGCACGAGGATAAGTTGCATCTTTCTTCAGTTGGTCGATATATAGCGGAAATGTAACTTCCAGCCATTCCAGCCTAGAATCATTTTTGTCGTCAAAGTGCCTGACGTCAGGGAAATTTTGCTCGATATGTTGGTACTTGTTGCTGGTGTCGTGCAGTAGGAACCACCGATGGATGTTCTTCATAAAGAGTATTGTGGGTCCCGCATAGGCAAATGATGAATGGCAGCTTTGTCCTGCGTGCTCTTTCAAAAACTCCAGAGCAGATGTAACGCCTGGAGAAAAAACTTCGACAGCTCGTTTGACGTTCATTTTTTCAATATTGTTCGGAAAAACATGTTTTCTGGTTAGGCTCCTCACAGGTTTTACAATCCAATCTTTCTGCATCTCGTAGAGTTTCTTCAAGTGAGATGACGAAACCTCGCCTTTCTTTCCAAGGTCGCGTGCAAGGAACTGAGAGCGGATGTTTTTCAAGACGTGGCAATAATCAAAGCTTAAAAAAAGCAGCCGATCAGGATTACACGGATGCTGTATCCTGTACGTGAGGAATCCGCCGCAGAGGTCCTTCATGGCACTCACGTTTACTTTATGGTTGTCGCTCACAAGGCGCACCACCTTGAAGCCTGCCTCTTCAACCTTAGTGAGAACATATCGCATCAATTTGGACAGCTGTGCGCCATTCAGTCCTTTCGTAAAAAAGTACGATGCTGGTATGCTGTATGAAGTAGACAGGCCGTTAATTACAAAATAAAGCAAGGAATTTGCCAGTACCGGCGCACTGTCAAGATCGGTGGCCACACCCATGTCCACATGGCCTACGAAGCTATCTTGCTGCTTGTTGTACTGCAACCTTGGCTTTATTCGCATCTCGTCGACGATGAGAGAACATACTCTGGACTGCGGCGATTCAAGCTTGTCAAGCTCTGCTTTCAGCCGGGCTTGTACCAAGCGACTAAAACCTGTCTCTCCAGAGGTACTTCCAATGAAGTTTTGTAGTGTGTTCCTACTTGGAAGCTTCAACATTTTTTCCTTTCGGACGTGCTCATAGGCCTTTGTAGAAAGATGCCTAATTACAATGCAGTGTCGCACTACATCTTCAGACCATGTTGGCATTTTTCGCTTGAAATTGACAACTTGGTTGAGCAGGAAAACTGCAGCAATGTTTTTTTCTTCCGCTTGTTCCCGGATATATGTTATATCTCCAAAATTACTGTCTTCTTTAAGCCTTTTCAGCTCCATTTTATATTTATCTACCGTGGTGCGAAGCCTCTCTATTTGCTTTTTAAGTCTCTCTCCTTCCTCTTCCACTTGATTCTTTCCACTGCCAGCCAGTAGGAAGATCTGATGTCAGCTTCCGTTGTTTTGTCGGCGCGGACAAGTTCTTCTTCATGCTTTGTACAAGTGGCTCTTGATTGGTGTTGCGTCACTTCAAAATAGTTGACACTTGTAGTTGGAGCGGCTTCAGAGACCTCACTGTCAGCATCAGACGCCGGCATTTCCACGTTCATGCTTTCGTCATGCTTCACGAGTTTTTTCGCTGGCTCATCTTGGCTATGGTGGGGCTGAAAAGCTGCTCTTTTTCTTCCGCTTACACTGTGCCTCTCCTTCAATACTCGAGGTTGCAAGTACGACGGGTAGTCACTGAAAACTGATGGTACAACTCCCTTTTTCAGACGGCGCCGTTTGCCCTCTGCGAAGTCAGAGATTTTGAAATGTTTGCTGCATACCCTTGAATAGTTGGAAGTGCAGTTAGGTACCCAGTCATCTCTTCGTATTGCTTTCAGCCATTGCTCACGCTGTGCAGCTTCGACGGGGATCTCATGAAAAGAAACGCCGGGCTCCTTTTTACTGTCCGACCGGCACAATGGTACGCAGCAGTATGCCATTGGGAGCTGTAAGAAGAACAATTTCGGTATCAGCTGTTACATTAATTGATTCATCGCGTCCTGCAAACAATTTTTTTTTCTAACTTGAAAAACAAGGAAAACAAACATACGCGTTGCATCTTTCGGTTTCGCTCACTCCAAAGCAATGGTCATAATAGGTAAAGCTTGTGTTTTTATTTTATCAAAGAATTTCACAATTAGCCGATACATTGCAAAAAAAAATACTGCCCTGGAGCACATGTAGCATACCACACAGACGAGCTAACCAGGGAAGAAATTAGCACCGCAGACCAAAGAATACTAGCGCACATTTAATATTATTGCCTTACTGGCGCGTAATAAACAGTTTATGGTGCTGTCGTTATTTTTCACAGGCCTCAATGCGGCTGAATACGAGTTTGGCGGTTTCCGATGCAAGAGAGGGACACAACGATTGAGTTGACAACATTTTAAACTAATATAGCTTTCCATCGTTCGGTTAAGCTCACTTTAAAGTAGCCACCATAACAATAGGTAAATCTTCTGTTTCTATTTTTTCACAAAATTTCACAATTAGCGTACGTTGTAAAAAAAAATGCGCAGGAGCACATCCAACATACTACGCAGACGAGCTAGGCAGAGAAGCAATTAGCATTGGTGGTAGTGGAATTTTTATTAAAAATAATACAAAAAGGAGCATTTGCAGTCAAAAAAAAAATACGTGCACATCCCGAATTACTATTGCAGTACTGACGCGTGATAAACGCAGTTTTTTGTGCCGCCACTATTTTTCACAAGCCTTAATGCAGCTGAACACTACGCAGCGATAGCCGGAAGGATAAATCAAAGCTGGCACTCACCACTTGGTGCAATGCTGTATTCCTGCGGCATCGGAAGGCACAGAAAAGTGGAAGACCTTGCACACTGCAAAAAAGCCCACGTAACGACGACAGAGCAACAGCACGTGGCACGCGGCTATCCGGGCTGCTGTGGGCAGGCTGTGGGTGCCCCAACGTCGCTGTCGCCATCTCTCGGCAGCCAGCGGCGTAACTTCTCAAAGGAGGAGGAGCGGCGACGACGGCCGCGGAGCGCGGAGTTGACAGGCACAGAGAGTATAAAGGAGGCTATGCCCAAACATAGCGCTATCGTTTTCAAACGCCGCGCCATTTATACCATAAGCGCTGTTGTGCTAGTGTCATCATCAGCAGCCAAATTTGCTTGCCAACCACTGTGTTGCAAACTTACAAACGTAAAAACCATCGTGAAATCTTGACAACTTGGGATGTTTACGTTATTCAGTGTTAGCAAAGCTAAAATGCGAGCATTTAAAAGTGCTGGCATGCATTTCGACATGTTTTTTTTGTTTTGCTTTCAAATATGCTTGCTATGGCAGTACTGGCGTTGACCGCTAGGGGACCATAAAGCGTTAGACAAGATGGCCGCCTCCATGTTGCTTGTGTTACATTTCAAAACATCGCGAATAGTTCCCAAGACGTAAGCTTACGAAGGGTAGGTGAACGTTTCAGGTATATCAAGTGATTCAGTGCGTACAATTGTTGGAAATATGGAGCAGAAGTTTCGTAGCTGGCCTTACATGGCAGGCAAGTGTGTGAGCAACGAGTGCTAGAGTGGAGTAAAGCTTTGCTTTTACTTGAACATTAAGTACCAGCAGGCTGTTTTTTTTGAATGGTGGAGGATGAGCTCTACACGAAATACAAACCTTTGACGGCACTGATGCTCATTAATTTTAAACGCCAGGTCCGGTGAGTTGCACCGAGCATTGTATGTTTTATTTCTGTGTGAATTAAACTGCAGTGAGCCTTTCGTCTTGCCTCTCGCGTCTGCATGCTACTTTGCACTGAAAGTTGTGTCAGTTAAAGAACTGTGCAGCGAGTCTTTCGCCTTGCCTGTCACGCGTCCCGGTTACTTTGCTGTGGAAGTTGTGTGGGTGTGAATTCCTGGCGCTCAGTTGGGCTTCAATCTATAATAGTGCCACAGCGAAAATGTAGGATCGTTCACCAGTACGCAACGTGAACGATCATTCCAGGACATCGCGGAGAGTTCGGAACATTGGTAGACCTGCTAGTTTTTCGCTTTCAAACGAAGGCATTTTTTGTTTTATTTATTTTCAATATTGCACAGAGCATGGTCTTCGACGGCCAAGTCAAAGGCAGCTGGCCTGAGCCTAACAAGGCCCCACTACCGATGTAATTCTCGCCAGAAAATAAAAGAGAAAAGCGCTACGAACCAAAGTACATAGCTAGATATTACCTTGTGCCTATGATGTCTGTGTCCACTTACCACAGCACCTTTCTGTTGCAGACATTCCTCTGGCATCATGGGCTCAGTTAACATGGTTTTGCAAAGGCTATAATGGGCTGTTTTGTGCTACTGTTTGTGAGGTGCCAATATTTAAGTGTGCCAAGAACTTCTACTGTCATATCGACTGCACAATGAAGTTTTCACTCTTTCACGCATTGCTATGCATGGCTATACGTGGGGATCACATGTTTTGTCATTTGAAAAATGCACAGCAATTACGTGTGTGCTAATACGACCATGGGTGTTTCCGCCACCTTCTAACGCTTAATCTGGGACTGTTTTGTTAGTTATACTGCAAAGGAATTGGGGCTGATGCTGCTTATACCGCCTCATCATTTAATTCCTCATGCATTTAAGTTCTACGCTGCAGCTGTGCTATAAATTGCTGTGCATCTAGCCAAAGCAATCATTGCCCTTCCGTCGCGAATTCTCAACAGGAGATTCATTTAGTCAAAACACTCACACGCTTCTAATAGGAGTATTATGTGCGGAGGGCGTATACAGAAAGCGAAGGAGAGAAAAAAGCCGCATACATGAAGGACATCACTTTTTTACAGAGAAGCTCTTGAGCGCATGTTCCTGCATTCAACGTCTTAACTGATTGCTCATTCCTCCACTCTTGGCGTGGCAGGTGGTAGCAGAGTGAAACGCCACCTGCCAGGGAGAGAGTGGAGGAATGGGCAACTGGAAGGTGGCTAGCAGTGTAACACGTCACCTGCCAGTGGTGGCAAGTGGCATTTGAAGAGCTGCACTCAAATTTCACATTACCCACTGTCATATTTCAAACTTCTGAAGCTTCACCATAAATGGGTTACACAAAAGGCAAGCATGTAGGAAAGAAGTTACAGAACTGCACGTGGTGCAGAAAATCATATGTAATACAATATAAGGCTTTGGAGAATAGTACGCAACACATTATATTTCTGCTGTTTAAATGAACATTTAAAACATGACTAACAAAGTACAAGACAGCACAAAATAAACCAGGAAAAGCATAACAGCTCTTGGTGATTTAAGACTGCAGGGTCATTAATGGAATCGGTGTGATCAGAAATATCATTCCAGCAGCTTATGGTTTGCAGGAGGGCTGTCAAATTAGCAGCAGTGGTGCGACCGAATAAGTGCCTAAAGCTGCTGTCTTTATAAAGACAACGGGATGCACAATGTGGTTCTGCTAGGGGAAGGTTAGTAGGATGCCTGATTTGGACAAAGCAAAGCAATCTTCGTACGTAACTCTAGTGTTGTAATTAACTTTAGTGAGTGATAGCGGTAACTTAACATTAGTAACGCTTGATTACTGGTCATATTTTATGGTTAGAAAATGTGCTGTGCAGGTGTGAATTCACTTGAACAATTGTATTAAATAGGCTTGGTGTGGTGACCACATGGGGAACGTGAATTCAAGTTGGGCAAGAACAAGTCTGATATGCAAGTTTTCAAGTGGTTAACAGGGCATCTCAAAGATTACGTTTTAGATAGCTGAGAGTACGGCGATTTTAATTATGCCATGCTTGAAGGTATCTATATGGAGGCACGTATGCACAAGGGTTAAAATTTAATTTTTTTTTGCTTGCCATGTTGGCCAGGTTTGGAACTGCCGACTATATTCTGGTCTTACAAAGACGAACATTTCCTGAACACGCATCTGTTTCTTCAGGCAAACTGCAGCCCACATTTTGGTCTGACCAAGAGTCTCAAACTCGTTTTGCCATGCAAGCCAGACTGTAGTTGTACCACTCGGGTATGTGATTTTGTGCAGGGAAGTAGGATCAAGGGAAGGGGGTGTTGCATTTTTGTAACAAAGCGTATCTTCCTCTGTAATGGCAGATGTCACTGGTGTTGAAGCTGTGCGGTGCAAGCTGCATCTGCAAGAATGTCTCTTACATGTGGATACCATCTACACACTTTAGAACTTTGGAGGAACCTATCTTGGCTCTGTATTATATGCTCAAGCACACGTCTGGAAGTAAAATTATCATGGCTGGTGACCTGAACCTTGCTGGTATAAACTGGAACACACTGAATACCGCAAATATAAGAATATAAGATTTTATGTTCACCTTTAGCCTCAAATAGCATAATGAGTTAATTGTCATATATACAGGTGATTCTCTAATTTACAGTCATAGATCGCCAGGAGTCCTCGTACCCTTTCTGGCGCGGTGGTGCAGCGGTTAAGCGATGCGCCACTGCCCTGTGATGGCAGGTGCTCCCAGCAGTGGGCCTTCTGCGGCCCCGGTTGCTCTTCCCGAGCGACCAATCATTCATTTAACTGGCCCATGCCATGATAGGCACTTGGCTCTTTTCCAGTGGGCAGGCTGTGAGGACGGTGCAAGGTTACATGACCTAAGTGGCCCATCTGCCTCCTAGGTTGCTCTGTGCGGACCACCTGACACCAGATGTTCTGGATAACGGGGCCATTAACGCTATCACGTTAATATAAAGACAGATAGCAGTAGACAGTCATGTTCATTTGAGTGCATTGTTTGCACAAAAGGCACAGAAAAATGGAAGGGTCACGACTATAGCTGGAGGTAACATTTCAGACTGGCTTCAAATTTATCATGATCAATGGCACATGCAATGGTACCAGGCAGTTGATTCCATTAACGAATGGGGTGGAAAAAAGGTGAATGAAAAAAGCAAATTGAGGAAAGGTATGTGCATCTCTCAGTTGGTGATCAATGCAGGTAAAAACACGACAGGTTGGTGTGATATGGCACAAAGCGAAGTAAGAGTGACTATGGTATTATTTGTGAAAAAGGAGGGAATGGAAAATATTTGCTGTCCTTTGAGCAGAGGTAAGTTCAGATATTTGTTTCATTTCTTTGATACTCAGTAATTCTTAGATATAAATTGGGCAGGCTCATTCTCCTAACTCCGATTTTGTTAGTATATGTGCATCTGTTAGAAATCAAGGAGGTATATTCCATTTCGAGCACACTAATTAATTCTATGTTAAAAGCATTGTGTCTGGGTTTCATAAACCAAGGTTGCATTGAAGGAATTCAGATGCTTTCGATGCCTTGTTGAAGAGGTCATGGTACCATTCTTCAGACTCAAATTGTTTATTGCATGTAGTTTGTTAAGTATATCTGAACAAGTAGGCGAGATATAGGCTGATTTGGTGCGACAAGTAATTTGTATTTAAGTTATCCTGAACCGTGTGAAAGTCAGGCAACACTGGTGCACCCTCGATCTGTGACGCCATAAACCAATGGTCACGTGCTTGCCTGGAACTGAACTGTGCATAGTGAGGATAGGGCAGTGGGTTGGTTATTGTTCATGCTAGGGGTGAAGAAGGGGTGTTGGCAAGAGAATGAGGAGCCCACACCCCACAATAGGGGGACAAAAGACAAAGGCAACAAAGGCCTGTGTCCTGTTTCATGTCTGATCTTGGAGACTTCACCGCAGTGTGCCACGGCGGGATTTGAATAGGTGCATGTTGTGCTCCACACTGACTGTGCGCGGCAGTTTTGGAGATGATGACAGTGCTAACGATTTATGACGTCACTCAGGCTGCATCTATATGGCCGTCACTGTCATCGGGAGGGGATTAGAACCGATAACTTCTAATTGCAATTTCTAGCTTTCCAGCTGAAATGTGCACATAGGGCCATACGCCTTTTTTATGTATAGTTAATAATGCCGTGGCCAGTGGCAGTAACATAAAATCATGATTTGTGGGGAGAACATGTCATGTCCCTTTTAATAATCGCGTCTATGTGATTGTTCCAAGAAAGGTCGGATGTTATGTGAACCCCGAAATACTTGATGGTGGGTACTGATTCTATGGCAACATTGTTCAGAGTGTAATGGCATGGTACGATGCTATATTGTGAAATTGAAGGGTGTAAAAATCGGAGGCAAGCATAGCTTTTCAGAACCTGTATGAAGCCTCGAGATATCGAACATGAAAATAGCTTCAGAGAACTCAAGTTGGGTTTTCTCACGTTGCATATCGAAAATGGGCGGTTTTAGAACATAGATGATGTAAGCAACGCCCTTTTATGAACATGTAATGTGGGAAAGGCAATTTTTACGAGCTGCCAAATGCATATTTTCTGTGGTCCATATCTCGAATTACGATTCTGTTTCAGAAGTTTTTTAAACTGGGTTTACCTCTTATGTTGAAGGCCTTCAATTTGTCAGTATAATCTTGTGCCCTGAACAAAAAAAAATTTAGAGGTTCCATTTATATTGGTTAATTACTCATTATTTCGTTGTGTTCTGTTATGTACATGATGTCTGCCTTGCTGTATAATCAACCTGCATAGACGTACCTTTCGCTGCTTTTCAAATAAAAATCTGTATTGAATAATTTGAAACAACAAGTTTGTGTGTATGCATATATAAGCGCATGTGTGTAGAAAGATTCTACAAAAATGCCTGGTGCAGTCATTTCATCCTTTTGCATGATGAGGTCCTCCTGCTTCTTCTGTCACCATTTAGACCTCAAAATCAAAATAAGGTGGCTGCTAGCTCACTGCGACAACATGGCAGAGTTTCTCTTCTGTGTGTTGCAACAAAAAGAGAGTTCAAATAAAGGTCAAAGAATAACTGCAGAGCTGCTTGCTGGTCAGCAGAATGACAGCATAATAGTATGACTGCAATAAAAACACCTGGGCATATGTGCTCTTTTCACACCTGTAAAGCAGACTTGCAGTGTGCAGAAGCATTTTTTTGAAGTGATCATGTGGTTGTGAGGCACGATATCCCACCCAGTGGTAACGGGAGCAACTTTATGAAAACAGGCAAGAACAGAAAACTTGATGCTGTTGGTCCTGCGGGACGACATGTTTGCTGTCTACATGAATTATGCTGCTATCTTCTCCGTCCTATTGTGGACATCCAAACCCGGATCTGTACAAATAAATAATACAACAAAAATATGTGATCATGCCCTCCTTTATTTGATACTGCCAAAACAGGTCCCTGACAGGGAGGTCCTGGCAAGGCAGTCATGTTCAAGCACTCTGCAATGAAAAACAACAGACTATAATGTAATCAGCACAAATAACTATGCACAATAACATCACAATTGGGTTAAAATGAAACAGTATAAGCAGAAATGTATAATATATACACAGAAAGGGAAAAAACATAAAGCAGTAATATCATATAGCGGCTACAAAACACCACGCAAGAAGTATACAAAAAACAGCAACAAAATTACCATATCCAAAAGGAGGAAAGAATAGAAATTTAAAACACGATAAAACAGCTGGAAGAAATTTTGGAATCCTCTGAAACAAGAAGGAAACCATCATGCAAAGGAAAAACAAGGCTGTAAAAGTTTTAATCGGTACCAAGATAATTAAAAGTCACGAACTGGTTTGACTGAGGCATTGGTTCGTGCTAGAGCCGTACCTCACTGGCCTGCAAGGTAGCCTTGAATATGCAACTGGAAGAAAAATGTGCTTAAAAAAAGGACCAAATCTGAGAAAAAAACTTGGAGATGAAGAAAAAAAGTGCTACCAGGCATTCCACATCTGGTTATCAAGCAGTTACCGCAAGCTACAGAATTATCCAAAACTGTTCTGTACTTAGATGAAGCAAAAGGACCGGAGCATAGATATTTAGGGCATTGGCAAAAGTAGTGAGAAATTCCATCTACTTGACTTCCACTGGGGCAAGCAGATTTAGGAAAGCCCAGTTTTAGTATTAGGTGTGACGGTCCCTTCAACTGCCCCAGACATGAGAAATGTCTGCGCTTTACAGCATACAGCATTGTAATAAGGGAGTATTTACTCTCTTACAAATCTACTCCACCTTGAGGGATTCTCCTAAACATTTGACCAGCATATAGCATTACACACGTTCACACCATGCAAGTGGCAACAGTACTAGCAGCACCTCTTGCTCGCATGACAACCTGGCCAGTTTGTGGAACTGGGCTGCAGACTACGACCATGGAAGTGGCACAGCAGTGGGGGCATCGCTCACTCACGTTTCACCTGGGCCAGTTTGTGCCACTTGCCTAGACTATGAATACATTCAGACCTTGTTGATATGTTGCCAGTTCATACGCTCAAAATCGCGAACAGCAGAAACCTCACCTCCTAGAATTACAAACAACACCTTGTGACACATTTTCCCAGCTTCTAAATTTACAGTTGTGACGAATTCTGGTTGTATAATATGTTTAATGACTAACTGAGGTGTGGAAACATTTAAACGGGCCAAACATAGCGGCACGCAACATGGGAAAACTAGGATGCAGCAGCAGTCACCCACTGCGGTGGCTTCTGTGCAGTGCGCAAGTGCAGAGCACCAGAAAAGCGACAAAGGGGCTGAAACATATGAGCAGACCATTTTTGTGGTAAGGCAACAGGAGGAGGCCGAGTTACGCCTCCACAAAAGGCGGCAGTGTGGTGCGCGATGTTGGCACATGCTACAAAACCCCCTGGTGGTCTAAACTAATCCGGAGCCTTCCAATACGGCGTCCCTCGCAGCCAAAGTGTCAATTCACGACGTTAAACTGCTTGATTAAATTACTACGCCTACTTGCTTACAAATGTATTGTTCTGCCTACCTTAGATTATGCTGCTATCATTTGGGACTCGTTCACGCAAACTAACAAATAAATTAGAGAAGGTTCAAGAGAGCGCGGCACAATACATACATAACAATTACCAACGTACATCAGTAACACATCTTCTAATCCAAGCTGGCCTCCCAACAATAACTGAGCGAAATCGTTGCGCACGACTTAAATTTATGTATCAATTAATCAGGAGACACTAGAGAACGGAGCTTACCGATTTGCTTGTTTTTTCGTCCGTATATGCGACGCGACAATGACACCAGCTAACTTTAACTCCTTTTCGGGTTCGAAATAACTGCTTTAAATACTCATTCCTTCCACGAACTATTTCCGATTGGAGTAACCTCACTAACAGTGAAGTGCTGCAGCCGTCGCTGACGCTGTGCAGCATTTCACCTAGTTTTCAGTGCATTTGCTATTTCGCTGTTCTGTTGTATATGTTTAAGGGGGGAGCCTGGTCTTGAAAACAAAATTTTATTAATGTAGTAATAATTATGAAATCTTCAGGGAACATGAATTTTTGCGCACTGATTGTAAATATGTAATTTAATTTCATGTAAAACAATTTCTTGGGCACTTATATAATTCTTATGCAATTATTCTGCGAAGAGCTTGGAAGAAAATTTGCTGTAGGAGAATCGCTGAAATGTATGCCTTTGGGTCGTCTTGATACTAAGGAATGCAATAAGGGTAAAATAATCATTCTGAATATTATAGAACTTCAGTTATAGGGTATTGAAGCTGCTACCAGAAACGAGAATACACACTTTTCTTCACATTTGATGACTGATGTTATAAACTACCGCATATCATCACAAAACATTCAAATGCACAGCAAGTTTCCGAGACGCGTTATTTCAACTTGTGTGGCTTCCCTACTACGCATACTGCAACCGGCCGCCGCGGTGGCTGAGTGGTTACGGCGCTCAGCTGCTGGCCCGAAAGACACGGGTTCGATCCTGGCCGCGGCGGTCGAATTTCGATGGCTCATTCCCGGTTAAAAGCAGAAAAGCAATGACAAAAATAAAGTGGAACGAGAAACGGCCTGTACCTGCATAGCACCACCAGGCTTAAACCAATAAAAGAAAAAATGAACAGGGCCCATTCGGCGAAATTTTTAATTTAGTAGGAAAAGCCACTGGGAAAAATAAAATTGAACATGGTAACAAACGGTGTCCGGAGGGCTCAACGTACACCCCCCCCCCCACCCCACCCCCTGCAGCGTCCCGTCAACCCTTACTACGGTGAGTAGCTTTGTGACGTTCAACCGCCATAGACCATAAATGGGCTTAATTCTTAATAAGAAGCGAAAAAAAGGAGCCCTTTGATGTGCCACATACACATCAGCCAAGCGCACACGTGCTCGTGAGTGGTACGACAGTGTACCGGCGCTGCTGTAACTGGATTTGATGAAGCTAGCTCCTTTGCCAAGCCATGCACCCTAGAAGGCCGAGGACCAGGCAGGGGATGGCTTGTACCCATTAAAGAATAACCGGTGGGTAACCGGCGGCAGTGGGAGTCGAACCCACCACATCCCGAAGCCGAGGCAAGTGCTCTACCACAGAGCCACAACAGACATACCCACCACAAAGCCACAGAATTTGTACTTTGTATCTACTATTAAAAAAAAGAGAGAAGAAATCGACAGGGACACAGAGAACAGAACAGCAATATTTAGTTGCGTCTTAGCGTAGTTCCTTTTCAACTGCAAACAAAAACCAGGTCTACTTCATTTTCATTTTACACGCACATTTTGATGCTGTCACGACAGATGGCGCTCACTAGTGGCGCATATAATCTGGACAACTAGTGGCAAAATAATGTGGATAAAGGGCTTCACCCTAGGAAAATATATTTTAAGCGGGTAGAAATAACCAAGCAAAAGTTATCTGATTGGCGGATAAAATCAAGAGAAGAGTAAAATTTCCTAAGTCATGGCTAGGTGGCTTGAGCCACCGCCCGATTTAAGGGGTTCAGCCGTATCCATCCATCCATCCATCCATCCTATAGGGTGCCTTGATGTGCGCGGCTCGGGCATCGAGGCTGAGCAAATCCAGAATATACAAAGCGAAAGATGTTGGCGTTCACTGTGTTCATGAACTTGAGATGGCTTTGGGGAAAGGAAGGGCGCATAACTGGCTCCCTGGATATGCGGACGCCTCATTCGTGCATTGATACATGTGGTGGTGGTGAGAGAGAGATGTGGCCTGAATGCTTTAGCGCTGACAGCGTTGTGGCTGACATGCAGTACTGCAGCAATAGCTAGGCCGCAGCGTTCATTTCGTGATCAATCTCTCGCGATCAACCATTAACTGCATGGTTGCAGTTAATGGTTGCAGGTGGGATTAACTGCAGCCGGTTGTGCGCTTTTCAAGGAAAGGCCTTTGCAAAGTTGTCAACGCCAATGAGCTCTGTGAATGCCGCCGGCTCACTTGTTTTGGAGCACGGACTGTTGGGCGAGTTGGTGCATTGCAAACACGTACAAGCGCACAAAAAAAAAACGCACGAAGAAAGAAACAGAAACCACGAGCGCTTTGGTGTCTGGTAAGCGCTCGTGGTATCAGTCTCTTTCTTCGTGTGTTTGTGTTTTTTGTGCGCTTGTGCGTGTTTGCACTTTTTTGGTTTTTGAGGAAAGGAAATGGCACAGTAACCATCTCACATACCTCGGTGGACACCCGAACCGCGCCATAAAGGAAAAAAATAAAGGAGGGAGGTAAAGAAGAGAGAACTGAAAATTGAAAGTTGGATTTTGAGGAAAGGTGCGGCGCTGCGCAGTGGCGGAACACCTGTGGCTCAGTGCTTCTAAGGGCTAGGGAGTGGCTAGTGATTAGGGAGTGAGAGAGAGCGAGAAATATCCTTGGCGAGGTGCGCGTTGTGACTTCATGTGCCTCCTCGGAGCACCGCCACGGCGAAATTGCAAGTTCGCGGCCAGTAAAGCTTTCGCTTTAAAATTTTGAGGACGCTTAAGGGCGGTTCACATGCAAGCGAATTGGCGAACAGAGCAAACAGCGGCGCGGCGCTGCGAAGTGGTTCGCGAGCTTTCGTTTCACATGCATCGCCGCTCCGCGTTTCCCACTGCTGCGAAAACCAATGTTGCTGGCAAAAGACATGCGCCTGCGACCGGTTTTGCTGGCCTGCAAACACAAAAAAAGCGTAATATAAAAGCGTTATTTAGTCATTTCTTTTCACAGTTTATTTAAATAAATATAATTATTGCGTTTTAAGCCTTAAACAGCACTTTATACAATTTCTTTCCTAAATAGGTTTGTACGTGCGGCGTACAAACTCGCGTGGCAACGCCGGGCCGTCATTGGCTGAGATGCGGTGCTGCCGCGTCGCCGCCGCGATAATTTCCAAATTGCCCGAACCTCGCCGCTCCAGCCACTGGGGCTTCCTCCGCCGCTTCGCGAGCGGTTCGATTGCATGTGAAACGGGCTTTAAGCTTTGCCTTTAAGAACAGGACGCGACTGCGTGTAGCAGCATTGACAAGGAATCCACGGAACGCCATCGTTCTTCAGTGCGAGCCCTTGCCCGGTCAATTTAAGGAAACATATCTTGGTGGACACCCGAACCGCACTGTAAGGCAAGGAAAATGAAAACATTTTTTTAAGGAAAGGAAAAGACGCCTTTCTCACATATCTCGGTGGACACCTGAACCGGGCCGTAAGGGAGGGAGATTGAAATGAATAATAATGATTGTTTTTTGGGGGAAAGGAAATGACGAAAATTTGGTTTTAAGCAAAGGAAATGATGCCTGTCTCAGAATTCTCGCTGGACTACCGTACCACCCGACCGCGGCAGCTGCGTTTTTATGGAGGAAAAACGCTAAGGCGCCCGTGTGCTGCGCGATGTCAGTGCACGTTAAAGATCCCCAGGTGGTCGAAATTATTCCGGAGCCCTCCACTACGGCACCTCCTTCTTCCCTTCTTCTTTCACTCCCTCCCTTGTCCCTTCCCTTACGGCGCAGTTCAGGTGTCCAACGATATATGAGACAGATACTGCGCCATTTCCTTTCCCTAAGAACCAATTATTATTATAATTCCCGTACCGCGCCGTTAGAGAAGGAAAATCCCTTCCCTTACGGTGCGGTTCAGGTGTCCAGCGAGATGCGCCATTTTGCGCTCACGGCCAAAGATGCCGACAACACCGGCTTTTCTGCGAAACGAGCTCCTTAACGCTGTCGAGCTAAAATAATAGCATAGCACAGAAAAACGTTATTGAGCTCAGATCAAGTGTCAGGAGCTAGGGCGGGTCGTTACGGGGAAAGGAATAAAGCAGTGTTATTTTTACGCCGACGCGACCGGTGGCGTTGAGCGCACCGTTAGCGCTTCCGTCTACTCCACCAGATGGCTCTCACGTTCGAGGGCTGAACCGAAGGATGCGGTGTGAAATTCCGGCAGCGGCGACTGCATTGAGGTAAAGGCGATACTAAAAAAATGGCAGCCAATTTCTATGTTTATGGAAATGCGAGCGCGCGACTGCTTGAGGGATCGCGAGCACCCCAGCGTCCCCTCACGGTTCACTACGGCGTCCCTTATAGCCTGAGTCGCTTTCGGACGTTAAACCGCCATAAACGTTTGACAAGAAAAGCAAAAAAAGGAGCCCCTTGATGTGCCACCCAAAAAACACATCAGCCAAGCACGCGATGGGGTGGGATTGGTTGTGAGCGAACACTAATCCTCGAGCTCCACGACAGACGAACAGCGGACGGGGATTTAGTATGCCCATGCAAGGCTCACTCGGGATTTGAAGGCGGGGGATCCTTTCTCAAGAACAGCGGACGCGCATTTAGTGTGCCCATGCAAGGCTCACACAGTGTCGGGATTTAAGGCGCGGGCTCCTTTCCCAGGCCATGCACCCTAGTAAGCCGAGCACCAGGCCGGGAAATGCCTTGTACCAATTAAAGCATGGCCTCTGGGTAACCGGCGGCAGTGGGAGTCGAGCCCACCACCTCCCGAGGCCGGGGGGGGGGGGGGGGGGGGCTCTACCAAGAGGCCACGGCTGCGATGGGATCTAGAGTCACAGGGTTCGTATTTGTATCTGCCGTTAACAACAAAGCAGGAAAGAAGAAATCGGCAGGGCACGCAGAACAGAACAGCGCTACGTAGTTGCGTCTCAGCGTAGTTCCTTTTTAACTGCAAACGAAAGAACCCAGCTCGACGTCAGTTTGATTTTGCACCCACATTTCGATGCTGGCACGAAATGTGGCGTATCCACTAGTGGATATCCACTAGTGGCGTATCCTAGTGTTCCTGTATATGCTCCCGCAGGGAGCAGAGGAACGCGAAGGTCCGCCATCATGTTCCAGTATCTGCGGGAAAGCCCACGCTACTGCGTACAGGGTCTGCTACATAGGCTCGCTGTGTAGAGCCCTTGGGCTTGTTTTTTTATTTGCGTACAAATTGCACTCGATCGCAATTTTTTAAACTTAACGCCAAAAACTAATCTGTGATTTGCCGAGGGTGTGCATACAGCATTAAAAAACAATCGCCAAAGACTAACAGCGAATTGTAGTCATGACAAATTGACGAAAAATAATAGAAAAGGCCTGCGAGTTTTTTTTTCTTCTTGAAAAAATAATTTCAGATGCACAGGCAGTTCTGTTCCGGATGGTACAGCGTCTGTCCCGTCGTGTCTTCCTCTGTGCGCTTCACAACTAGCACCGCCGCGTGTTCTGTGCGAGTTATGCACGGAAAATATGAAAACGCATCTCCCTAGAACATTAAAATTATTCTGCAGCTTGTTACAGGCAAGTAGACTAAAACAACACCAATGCGTTCAACAGGTGAGTCTGACCTAACGAAAAAAATTAAAACTCAATTGCTTGCCTAAAACATTTTACACAATGTACCACGTTGCTAAATGCAGTGAAATGACGAATCTTTAAAAACCATTGAAAGTGCTCTCTCTCGTTGATATTATTAGCTTACTTAATTTTTATTAAGCATTATCTTTTCACCTGTGTTATTAAGTTATATTTCGTCGCGCTTAACGCGGCCCATTCTCAAAAGCTACATTAATCGCCGACGCACTTCAGCCGCCGAACTTCCAAATGTCAGTTCGTAAAACGCTTTGCCGTTTCCAGTGCGTTTGTGACAGTTTGTCGCACTGCACGCAGTCATAGCTGACGACGGCGTGGCTCACTGCCACAGCAGAACCCCAAACCTGACGCCACAGGTGAGCACTGGAAATGGCGTCGAGCTGACGAGGGGTCGCTCGGCACTGCGCCTGTGAAGTCAGCTTCCCCGCTGAAAGTTCAACACCTGATGTCACGAAAATCATGTGACCGCCTCTTGGCGAATGGCGTTCGGAGCGGCGAGGGAAAACAGACACGCAACTCTGCTCCCTGCGGGAGCATATACAATTCAATTCAATTTCAATTTATTCAACATCTTGAGGATTTTGGGTGCGTCGACAAAAAGCCAGAGAAAAGGCTTGACAGGGGTCGACGCAGCCTACAATGACTTGACAGCAGCATCAGAATACATTAATAACAGGATCACTACGTGAATATGGAAATAAAATAAAATAAAACGGCAAGTAAGCACGCCGGAAAGAAAATACAAAATAATAAGTACAAATCACACTTGCACGAAGCGCTGACGGGTACCTAAGTGTACATTAATTTAGATGCCTTATTTAATGAGCACGGAAGAGTGTATGAAAGCATATGACGACTATAATTCGTTCAAGTTTTCGGCACGAACCATGTAAAACCAGTACGAGGGGCATACTTCAGTTCGTTACATTTTAAGCTCGACAGGTGCACCATAAATATATTATTTTTTCTAATACTTGTTTTATACCGCCTCAGTAGTATAGATTCAAAGATTTGGGGAAGGGGGTGATGCGAAGTGATGCAAAAATCGGTTCCGTATGTTCAAAACGTGAAGCATTAACAATATTTCGGACAATTTTCTTTTGAAATAAATGCAACCGTTTGATATTCATAAATGATGTTGTTCCCCAGACCAAAATACAATAGTTAGCAACAGAGGAAAATGGTGCGTTGTACAGCATCAGCTTAATATGCTTTGGAAAGAGGTACCGCAGTCGGGGCTCAATACCAGCAACCTTGGACTGCTTGTCTCTAATTTTTTCAACGCGTTCATCCCATGATAAATTTTCATTAAAAAGCACTCCTAGGCTTTTGACCGTAGGAACTATTTGAATGCATTAGGAACCCATTTTTAGATGAATTTGTGAGACAGCAGGATCCTTATAACGAGGCCTAAAAAGTACATCTTTGCTTTTTCAGGTGTTTATGATCAGTGAATTTGACTCAGACCATTCGTGAAGTTTCTGCAAACAATCTGCAGCTTGCTCTTCAAGATCTCGCACATGTGCTGCTCGGAAAAATGGAGTGGTGTCGTCTGCATAATGACAAAAGTTGGAGGATTACTTATACAGACTATGTCGTTTACATAAAGAAAGAAAAGCAGCGGTCCCAATATACTGCCTTGCGGCACCCCAGAAGACAGATGTATAAAATTTTAAGTCTCGTTGTCTACTGCTACTTGTTAGACATGACAACCAAAGTATGACGTAATAATTTGATGAAATTTTCCGCGATAACCATAGTGTTCGAGCTTCGCCAACATTGTGTTGTGGTTGATATGATCGAAAGCTCTCGAAAAGTCAATAAAAAATGCGGAGAGTGAAAAGTTTTTGTTCAAAGGACTCTAGAATTAGTTGTTTTTGGGTTGGAAGCGCAATTTCTGTAAAAAAGTTTTTCCTGAAGCCATGCTGACTAGGCGTTAATATGTTACATTTCTCGCAGAAACTGGACATTCGCTAGTATAATATTTTTTCAAAACACATCGAGAAAATGGGGAGGATAGGAATTGGGCGATAATTGGATAGGTCATTTTTGTCACCACCCTTATGAACAACGGTTACTTTGGCAATCTGCAATCGTTGGGGAAACCCCGCATGTTCGAGGCAGCAATTCAAAATGTGCTCTAAAACTGGGCTGATTACATCGGCTACACCGACCACGCCCTATGAAGACGCTGCACCCGCGACGCCGCATGAAGAACCGACACTCGCTGCATCGACGCCGCACACAATGAGAACGCCGACCACGACGCAGGCTGCCTTGAAAACGACGCCGCCACCCAGAAGAGCTTCGACCACACGCCCCACCCGCGACTCGCATACGCGACGAAGCCGTGACCCGACGCCGAGAGCGACATGCAATGCAAGAGCTAGGACCTCCGTCTTAGAAGTGACTATCGACGGCCGGAAAGTTACCGCTCTAGTCGACACAGGAGCCGATTACTCGGTGATGAATGGAACATTCGCTGCGCAGCTGAGAAAAGTCACAACGGCTTGAGACGGCCCACAAATTCGCACCGCAGGGGGCCACCTCATTACGTCATCAGGACGATGCACAGCGCGAGTGACTCAAAGGACATACCTATCCTGCGACCTCTGTTGTGCTACCGCAATGCTCCCGCGAAGTGATCTTGGGTATGGATTTCCTTAATGAGCATCAGGCGATCATCGACCTGATATCCAAGCTGATCACGCTTTCGACGGACGAAGCCATCGCTTCGATGAAAACTCGGGAAAATCACGTTGCACTGAGTGTCCTGGAGGAAGAAGTGAGCGTCCCACCCCGTTCAAGCGTTATCGGGCTGTAGGCGCCACGAAAGCCATTAACGCTGAAGCCATCATCGAGGGGAACATGCAGGTGCTTCTAGATCGAGGAATCAGCATCGCAAGAGGCATCGCACATTTCCGCAATGACCAGGCCGAAGTACTGCTGACTAACTTCCGCGAAGAATACCGGCACATTAAATGAGGAACGACGATTGCTTTCTTAGACGAAATATCCGACGTACGAGGCTCCTTCGCCCTCTCTGACCCCCTCCGCAGAAGATCCGCCTGACCAAGAGAACTCGCCCACTTTTGACATCAACCCAGCCCTGCCCCGGAACAGAGAAGACCAGATCCGCAATCTGCTTCGAAGCTAGAGTGAGTGTTTTTCGACATCGCCGAAGGTCCGACAAACGCCAATTGCCGAGCATCGCATTATAACGGACCAACACGTCCGACCTCTCCGTCAAAGCCCCTACCGTGTGTCACCGCGACCAAGTCGAATAAATGCTTCGCGACGACGTCATCCAGCCTTCAAACAGCCCATGGGCGGCACCGGTTGTTCTAGTGAGAAAGAAAGACGGCGCACTTTGATTCTGCGTGGATTACCGCCGCTTGAACAACATAACAAAGAAGGACGTCTATCCCCTCCCCCGCATCGACGACATACTGGACCGCCTCTGCAACGCTAAATATTTCTCATCGATGGACCTCAGGAGCGGCCACTGGCAAATTGAGGTCGACGAAAGAGATCGCGAGAAGACAGCATTCATCACTCCGGATGGGCTGTTTGAGTTCATTTGGTCTCTGTTCCGCACCAGCGACGTTTCAGCGAGTAATGGATACAGTGCTGGCAGGCCTGAAGTGGCAAATTTGTCTGGTATATTTAGACGACGTCGTTGTCTTCGCTTCGAACTTTGAAGAGCACCTCAAAAGACTTCGAACAGTACTAGACGCCATCAAGTCGTCTGGCCTAACCTTGAAAGCAGAGAAGTGCCACTTTGCCTACGAAGAGCTGCTGTTTCTAGGCCACTTTTTTTTTTATTCGAGAAGTGTGCCATGAGGCATAAGTTGAAAAAGGAAGGGGGGGGGGGAATGCACGGGATTGAAAGTTAAAAGAAGGAGTGAAGAACCGTTGCGCTGAGGTAGTCGCACAGGTTGCCAATGAAACGGTTGTCCATAGTCCACTTCACGTAGTCACTTTCACGGTTCCACCGCAGGCCCACCTCCCTGAGGAGCCGTTTTCTGATAGCAGCCGTCGCTGGGCACGTCCACAAGTGCCGCACATCACAAATGTCCGGTGCAGCGCTACAGTGAGGGCACCTGTCAGGAGCTGGCAGATCTTTGGCACGCCACCGATGACGGACAGATAGTGTCAGAGCCGCCCTTGCCCGAATCCGGCGCACGGATACCTCCTCCTGCCTAGTAAAACTACGGGGGAGAGGGTGCGAACACGGAGGAATTAGAGCGCGTGTTCGCTGGTGCAGAACTTCGGAATCGGAAACATGGGACAGGAACGGATCTGGGGGAAGAGGCGAAGGTGGCGGATCGTCTAATGTATGAAGATGAGTCATAGCATCCGCTTGAATGTTATGTGGATCCTGGGCATGGCCGCGAATCCAGTGTATGCGCACAGGACATGGATACTTTGCGCAGAGCACATGAATTGATTGTGAAATCTGGAACGTTCGTCGAACAGACTTAAGCTGTTTAAGGGCGGCGCGGGAGTCGGTGTAAATATGAACTGTATTGAATGTTGGAACGAGCGGAAGGGAAGCAATGGCATTATAAATTGCTTGAAGTTCCAATGCCAGGGGAGTGCACGTATCCGCAGTATACGTCGCGCGAGAGTTGAGATGCGGATGAGATGGACTATACACAGCAGTAACTCCCCTCTCTGCAGGATGTGATGAATCCGTGTATAATATGCACCCTTCAGGCGGATACGCTGCTGATACCGACGGGGAAACAGTGGGGCGATTGTCAGTGAGCTGGCAATAGGACCACGGTGGAAGTGTCTTTAAACGATGAAGTTTGAGAGACTGTTTTCGAGCTCTATTTGCCACCCGTTGGTCTATGATTTCACTGAGTGTATTAAGTTGGGCGAACTCCTGTAGCACAGGTATGGGTGTTAAACGACGCAGATATGTTATGACGCGCATAGCCTCACGATTGATAGCTTCAAGGGAGTCCCACTGTCTGCGGGTGAGACGTTGAAGTTGTGCCTGATATACTATCCGTGGCTGAAGGATATAGAGCGCACAAGCTGGCGGGCCGTATGAGCACGTGCGCCACCAGAGCGCGTAGCTATACGACGAATCAGACCTAGAGTAGCGTGAGCCAATTTACGGGTGGCTCTCAGCCACGGGGTGCCAGTCCCAGATGTATGGAGGAGAAGACCAAGAATACGAACAGTTTTTACCTGAGGAATCAGAGAATTATGTACCGTAAAGTTTAAAGGGGGAGCTTTCCGTAAGCCGGCTTTATTTCCAATTCGAATGAAACATTATTTAGTAGGAGAGAGTGTTAGACCCAGAGGTGGGAGGCGAGATGTTAATACATCCAGCGCGTGTTGAAGGACCGACTGATGAATAGACGCATCTGGATGACAGCACCACAAGGTTATATCATCGGCATACGCAAGCACGCGGATAGAAGGGATGGTCTCTAGGGCTCGAACAACAGGAATTAAAGCCACATTA
This sequence comes from Amblyomma americanum, assembly GCF_052857255.1. Taxonomy (NCBI): domain Eukaryota; kingdom Metazoa; phylum Arthropoda; class Arachnida; order Ixodida; family Ixodidae; genus Amblyomma; species Amblyomma americanum. The sequence continues at coordinate 407,633,245 of NC_135497.1, forward strand.
AATAATGTGGGCGCGAGAACGGAGCCCTGAGGCACTCCTCTATTGGAAGTGAAGTTACCAAAGGGCTTTCCGTGGAGACGCACGCTGAAGGTTCGATTTGCTAAGAAGGCGTGAATAGAGAGGAGGAACAAGTGAGGGAGACCAAGAGTTTGAAGGGAGGAAAGAATGACAGAGTGAATGATGTTATCATATGCCTTTGTTATGTCTGTAGCGATTACGGTTCGTACAAGGTGACTCTGCGGAGAGTGGTCAAGCACGTCAGCAGCCAAAGTAGCAAGGCCGTCCTCCGTTCCAATTTGTGGGCGGAAACCAATTTGGGAATCTGGGCAACAATCATGGGATTCCAGCCACCACGACAAGCGTGCGACTAGAATGGTTTCGTAAAGCTTGCAGATGGTAGGCGTAAGGGAAATTGGACGAAGGGCCGAGAGAGATAGTGGAGGCTGACCTGACTTTGGTATTGGAACCACAATAGAATGCTTCCAGTCTCCCGGCATGACGCCAGAAAGCCACACTTCGTTAAAAGTATCAAGTAGGGTTTGCAAAGCCCTCCCTTCCAAGTTACGGAATAAGGAGTTAGGTATGCCGTCGTGCTCGGGAGTAGTAGTAGTTTTTAAACGTTCAATGGAGGCCAGCAGCTCTGCCATGGTGAGGTCAGAAATAATCCCATCGGAGGGCTCTATAACCGATAAGTCAGGTGGAGACGTAGCGGTGCAGTCATGGTTTGGAAAAAATTGACGGGCCGCTTGTTGTGCAAATGTGTCCTCATCCACATTTAGCGCAAGGCGAATGCTCTCTGTGTAATCTGCAACCTGAGAAGGGCGCTCCATGGCGTGAAACACTCTCCAAAGATGTCGATTGCTCTGCGTAGAGGACAGGCGGGCACACCATGCAGCCCAGCGTTGCCTGCCTAGCCGCTTTGCATAGCGCCGCGCCCGTGCGGTAGCGCGGTGAAGAGTAGGAAGAGCCGATGGGTCATCGGGGTGACGAGTAGCGTAAAGATCCGCCTGGCGACGAAGAGCCCACAGATTCAAGAGATGTATGTCCGGGTTTGGGTCGTCTTCATTTACAGTAGTGGTAATAGTGTGAGTGGCGAGAACAGCGGAGAGAGTAGACAGTGCTGAAGAGGGGTTGAATGTAGATAAATGATTGTCGGCGCGTACAGAGTCCCATGACGTTGTTCGTACAGTGCGGCGTATTTTCCGTATACGAGTAGGCGTGAGGGAGATAAAAATAGGGCTGTGATCGCTACCCCAAGTATCAGAATCAACAGCCCAACGAGGGTTACTGGGGCCTAACCACCAAGTAAATCAGGTGAATACGGGCCACCTCGTGGGCGGGTAGAAGTATTCGGGTGGTTTAAAAGTTTAAATGAATGATCCGAAAAGCTCCCTTGGATGTGTGCACCCCTTGAGGAATCCGATGGGTAATCCCACAAAGTGTGCACGCTGTTGAAGTCACCACCAACTAGAACAGGGATACCCGAATTGGTAGAACGTAGAAAACGAACCCATCCCAGATTGGGAGATGCGAGGCCAGGACGACTATAAAATGAAACTAGGACAAGGGGTGTGCGTGCAAGTTTTACCAGAAGGGCGACAACCTCTTGACGTGTGTTGCACCACCGTGAAAGGTCGAGCGGTGTGTGCGGAACTGAACTGTGAATATAAATTGCAGATTTACCTGAGCTGAGGGAGGAGGCGGTGCAACGGCGATCAGGGATAGAGGGTGAATGGTATGCGCAGAAACCTGAAAGGCGTGGGAGTGCATTATGCTCTTGCAGTAGGAACGCCCATGCCCTCAGCTTTCCGTCGCGAAGGCGGATGTTCACTTCAGAGGCCTTATTAGCGAATCCTCGACAGTTCCACTGCACCACCACCGATGATGATGCGCTATACACGACGAGGCTGAAGAGCATCCACGATGAGGGATGTCACCTGCTTCATCCGCGCTAATATCTTATCCACTGTCGGGGTAGTCACGGCTAACAGGTGGTCGGCACCTGATTGTAGCCCAGTGCTTACCCTATTTGATTCCTCTGATGATTGCTCCCGAGTTATTAGAATTCTTCGAGAGGATTGAGAACGACGCTGTTCCCGGCGCTGGGTGAGTTCGTCTAGTCGGCGGCGAGCCTCCGCGATTGCATTGTCTAAAGCTGTGTCTTCACCTGTGGTATCCACATGTGTTGGATGCACTGGACGTTTTGGCGTACCATTTGATCCGGGAAGGTGAGCCGCTTGTGCATATGTACGCTGGTGAGAAGACGTATGGTGAGCAGCGGGCTCAGATAAAGGAAGTTCAGGGAAGTCGTTGTCGTCACATGCGAGGGCTGCAAAGCGATTACTTGTAGGAACATCCATTTTTGCAGGCGACTTGTGAAACTTCTTCGCTTGCTTCTTCTTTGGACAAGCGGAGGAGCGAATGTCATGGTCCGGCGATTTGCACAGGGCACAAGGAACTGTTGGTTCATTCATGTCGGCCACAGCTGCTGGATTAGGGCATATGGGGGTATTAGGGTATTTTGCATATGTCCTTCTTTGTGGCAGTGATAACAAAAAAATACGACGAGGTCGGAAGGGCTGTGGTTTGATGATCGCACTGTAGTAGGTAAGGTACTTCGGGAGAGTCAACGGGCCCTGCAGGATGAGCAGATATGAGCCCCGGCGACTCATAGGCCGTGTTTGCAGTACAACGTGAGTTGAGCAGCGAATATTTTCGCGCACCTCCTCGGGAGGGCTCCTGCTGTCGATATGATAAACCATGCAGTGGAGTGTGTCAGGACCAGATTCAAAATATATTTGCACCGGGACATGCTTGCTGTCATCCAGGGGGATCCGCGTAACTGCGCAAAGTTTCTGGGCGTCCATCAAGGATGACAAGTTTACCGTGATGGTGTTCGATGGGCGATGGGACGACAAACCCGCAGTAGTTCGAAGAGCCAAGAGCGTGGTCAATTGTGACTTGAACATTCCGGGCAGGGATGGCAGTCATATCAAAGCGCAATGTAGGCTTGATGGTAACGCGGAAAGAGTTCGCAGCAGGCGGAAGAGAGCCCTGACTCACGGGGGGCATCTGTGGAGGAGGCTCAGACACTGATGACGGCCCTTGGTGGGAATACTGAACTGGCGCGACGGGCACATTTTCTTGAGGGAGTGCCACGGGCACGGAGGCGGTGGAGCAGTAGGCCACATCGTTCTAGGCCACATCGTTAGCAAGGAGGGAGTACGCCCAGACCCGCAGAAAACAACTGCTATTGAACAGTTTCCATCGCCGGCTGATAAGAAAGCAGTGCGCAGATTTCTCGGACTGTGCGCACATTATCGACGATTTGTGAAAAACTTTTCGCGCATCGCCGAGCCCCTAACCCAACTGACGAAGGCAGACGTGCCGTTTAAATGGGAAGTGCCGCAAGCAGAAGCCTTCAAGAAACTTCAGCCTCGTTTACAGTCCCCACCGATCCTCGCGCATTTTGATGAAAACGCCGATACTGAAGTTCATACCGACGGAAACAGCGTGGGCCTATGCGCCGTCCTCGTTCAAAAAAGCGACGGGCTGGAGAAAGTCATCGCATACGCTAGCCGTTCCCTTTCCAAGACCGAGGCTAACTATTCGACAACTGAGGAGTGCCTTGCCATCATCTGGGCTACGTCGAAATTCCGCCCCTACCTGTACGGACGACCGTTCAAGGTGGTCAGCGATCACCACGCGCTGTGCTGGCTTGCCAATTTGAAGGACCCCTCGGGCCGACTCGCTCGATGGAGTCTGCGTCTCCAGGAGTTTGACGTCGCCGTCGTTTACAAGTCTGGACGCAAGCACTCTGACGCCGATTGCTTCTCACGAGCCCCTGTAGATACACCGCCGCTGGACGACGATGAGGACGCCTTCCTGGGACCCATCAGCCCCAGCTCTTTTGCTCAGCAGCAACGCTCGGACCCCGACCTAAGACGCCTCATCGAGTACCTCCCCCCCGCCCACCCCGCTTCATTCAATCGAGGACTGTCTTCCTTCTGTGTGCAGAATGGGGTCCTTGTGAAGAAGGACTTTGCAGCGAGCAAAACAGCCTACCTCCTTGTTGTACCTGCTTGTCTCCGCGAAGAAGTTCTACACACTTCACACGACGAGCCGACAGGTGGACATATCGGGTTTCCTCGCACCCTCCGCCGCATTCAAGACAAGTATTACTGGCCCCGACTGTCTCCCGATGTCGCACATTATGTGAAAACCTGCCGAGATTGTCAGCGACGAAAGACCCCTCCCGCACGACCAGCAGGATTTCTGAACCCCATTGAACCTCCCTCAGGGCCCTTTCAGCAGATCGGCATGGACTTGCTTGGCCCTTTTCAACGTCAACGTCTGGAAATAAGTGGATCATTATAGCGACCGACTACCTGACCCGCTACGCTGAGGCGAAAGTCCTACCGAACGGAACAGCAGCAGAAGTCGCCAAATTTTTCGTGGAGTGCATTCTTCTTCGACTTGGCGCCCCCGATGTGCTCATCACGGACAGAGGAACAGCATTCACGGCGGAGCTAACGCAAGCCATCCTGCGTTACAGATAAGCCAGCCACCGGAGGACAACTGCATACCATCCGCAGACCAACGGACTGACCGAGCGCCTGAACAAAACCATCGCCGATATGCTCGCCATATATGTCGATGCCGAACACAAAACTAGGGATATCATTCTGCCTTACGTCGTCTTCGCCTACAACACCTCAGTGCAGGAGACCACCCAGATGACAACTTCTAGGCTCGTCCATGGCAGAGAGGCCACGACCACGCTAGACGCCATGCTGCCCAACGTTACAGAAGAGAACGTCGACGTGGCCGCCTACCTTCAACGCGCCGAAGAAGCACGAAGGCTTGCCCGATTACGGATCAAAGATCAGCAGCGGTCCGACACCAGACGCTACAACCTACGAAGACGCAACGCGGAATACAAGCCAGGAGACCAAGTCTGGGCTTGGACGCCCATTCGCCGCCGTGGATTCAGTGAAAGCTTTTCCGCCGCTATTTCGGCCCGTATAAGGTTGTTCGTCGGCTAGGTGAACTGGATTATGAAGTATCCCTGACGCAATGACTGCATCTCAGCGACGCCGCGTAAGACCAGAAGTTGTCCATGTCGTCTGTCTGAAGCCGTATTATGCGCGCTAAAGGACGCTGCATGTCCATAGTACTCTATTTTCGCAAGATCCGCTTTATCTCTTACTAGTCGCATTATTTGTTTTAATGCATCGGGTCGTTGCTTCTTTGAGAGGGGAGTAATGCTACGAATATTTGCAGTTTTTGTTCGTTCTTCAAAACTGCCGCCACACCACTTTATCGCTTTGTTTGCGACGCAAGACGCGACTGGATTTATCTCGATTGATCGCAGCCGGGCAGAGCTGATTCTACGTTGTTCCAGATTGTTCTAGTAACTTTTCACTCTTTATCTCGAAAGTTCGCTATCAGCTTTAAATTGAGCACGGCCGACAGCGGCGGGCATTCTGTTCGACGACCGCCGAGCGCGCTTGTCGCTTCGCCGCAGCCGAGTGATTCAGACCATTGTGGGCGCAAGTCAGCCCAATAAACAGTTTTCTGTTAGAAGACCTTCTGTTCGTCTTCATCGCTCCTTCGACTGCCGTCACCACTACGTGACAATATGAAAGCACTGTCGGCCACAAAAGTTTACCGGGATGTGGGTGTGCGAGAAAAAAAAATCCAAGCAGCTACGCGCGCCAATCGCCCAAATGTCTGCAGGTGTGCGGGAACGAGCTTGCTCCGTCAGTTCGCTACATTACCAGGCAGCTGGATCGCGAGGCTGCGCAACATTGTTATTTTTAAGAGCGTGAGCTCTTACTCTTCACGTTTCGAGATTTCGTAGGGTCTGCTACCACCCTTGATCACAGCGCCATCTGTGGCAGCAACTACTCATCGCGTTTCGAGATTTCGTGAGGTCTCCTACCACCCTGAGATCAAAGCGCCATCTTTGGCTGCAACTAGATAACAGCGCACCTCGCATTGAGACTTGTAGCGACATCTACAACATTGTAGAAACAACCACCTGCCGCGTGCCAATATGACTTCACGGTCCAATATGGTGGATAGAGGTCGAACTATGGGAGTATGACGTCAGGGGCCGAAATGGCGGCATAGTTTCGGCATATAGTTTCTTACTATTAACTACAGGGAAAGCTGGCGGCACTGCACCTGAACCTCCATGGGCGCGCAAAGCATCATGGGGCGATGAGGTACTTGGTGCGGGACCGTAGTTTTTTTTTTTTCAGGAACACGGAGGGGCGTTACGGAGATGTCCCATTCCGTATCCACAGCGCACTCCACGCGCAGACTTCGGCGTAAAAGTAGTGCGCGAAAGCCATAGTAGCGAAAACGCAACAGCACACGATGCCAATAAAAGGTTTTTCTTTTCCGAAATGCTGTGGAAAAACCTTTTAAAATGTTGACGCGACATTTTTTTTCAAAAATATATCTATTTTTAAAAGTGCGCCTGTTAAGCACGAAATATTGGCTTTTGTGGTCTGCAATGCTTGGCCAATAGGAGAGCAAGCCATCGCTTATTTTGAGCAAAATTTGCATTTACATGCTTTTCTGCTCGTTTGTTGCGATTTATAGACAGGATATTGAATGATAGGACAATCTTGATTATCGAACAATGTGTGTTTTTTTCATTATTTTTGGCCAAAAGTTGTAGTTCTGCAGTCGGTAGCTCTCCGCCTTATGATGCTTAGAGCGCCCCTGGTGGTACAGGTGGTATCGAGGAAGCTCCTTGCAAACTCGCATAGGCGGGGCGCCAGCTTTCCCTCTAGTTAATAGTAAGAAACTCTACTTGTTTCGGTTTCTCTAATCCAAGATGGCGGCCATTAAAATTGGTTGTGCCCTCTTATTGTGAACTTTTTCTTCTTGCGTGGCCATGTTTTTCTGACGAGAGTGAGAAACTCTTGGCCAACGAGAGGAAAATGGACGTTCCGTTTGACGACGCCTCTCGCATCGTGTACCTTGAGGGCTCCCGAACTAAGCGGCGGTCGAAAGAATTCTTGGAAGTTTTTAGAGGACACTGGCCTTATGGAAAAGTGATAGAGACACAATCATTCAAATCTGTGATTCAGACGGAGCAACTGCTGACAGGCCACTGTAAGGCTAATCCCACTCGTAAATTAACACCACCGCCTCCTGCATAACATCGAGCTTAGATTTTGTTAAGTTTTCTTGCATTTTCGCCTGCATCCATAAGCATAAAAACAGAAGCCGGGTTTCGCGTTTCTTTGTTTTGTTATGGTTCGCGATGAATCCGAGCGATTAAAAAAGAAAATAAAAAAGGGGGCGACTGCTCTCGTGGTAACTTCAATGATCAGCGCTGGCTGTTAGCGTTCGGTGGTTTTGCATTTGCTTTTGCGTTGCGCTGTAGCTTGTTTTGAGAATGCGTAATGTGCTACTAAGGCGGTTCTGCAACCACCCTCGGCTCGCTGCCGTTCCCTCGCCCTTGTCTCTCGCTTACGCGCCGCGCCAGAAGGATTAGCTTCCACAAGCCGTTGTGGCGCTTCATCCTTAGCACTGTTGTGAAGAAGGAAGCGCAAAAAAAAAAAACGGACGAGGTACGGAGTAGGGGACACAAAAACACGTTCATGAGCGCTCGTGAACGTGTTTTTTGTGTCCCCTGCTCCGGCCCTCGTCCTTTTTTTTGCGCTTCCTTCTTCACAACATGCATCACCAACTAGACCGGCAGCTTACTCTCCATAGCATTGGTGTTAGCGCGACGCACCTATGACGTCGACAGTCCGGGACTGTCTGCTACGCCAGCACGCAGGTATTTTTTTCTGTTTAACGGCGCCCTGTGCGTGTGGCGGTGCCCTATATTTGAGCTACTGCGCATGCGTCGCTCGACGCTCCGGCGCCTACCCTGTAGCATAAGTATTCCTTTCCCCCTCCTCCTCCTTTACCTCCTCTCCTGATTTTCTTTCTTTTAGTACGAAAACATTATTAGCCTCCTACCCGTCCAAATCGGTCTGTTTGCGTGAAGCCTCTGAGAGAGTCGCGAATGGAAACGAAAAGCACATAACTGCCCCCCCCCCCCCCCCCCCGGGTTACTGGGCAACTCATTCGCGCTTTGAGCTACATGGCGGGGGTGACAGCCCCAAAATGGATTGGTATAATGGATGAACTTGCAAACTTGAAACATATTTAATGAACGCTCTACCCAATGGGGGAGGACTCATTTTAATTTTTCACCTAGAGTAATCTTGTTTTTTGCCAAGCCGGTAGTAAAGAAAAAAAAAGTGGTGGTGGTGACAGAGAAATGTGCGCTGCATGCGCCGGCGTTAACAACGTTGTGGCAGAAACGCGGCACTTGAGCAATAGGCCGCCGGCGTTCATTGGGTTCATTAGCTGTGGCGTTGACATCTTTGTAGACTCAGTAGATTTTGAGGAAAGAAAAGGCCCATAACTGGCTCCCTGGGCCAGTGGACCCCTCGCTTTCAGGTGTACGTGGCGGTGGTGTCCACCTGCAAAAACCCATGCTTTGCACAATATTTCGGGCTCAGAAATGCTAAACCTCCAGCACGGAGCAAGACTATATAGGAGGTCAAACTCCCGTCAGCGCGAGCGAGCGCAGGCGACCAGATAAAAGTCACAATTGTATGCGCCGACGGGGTCGCACGGAGTGGCGGCGGCATGCGGCGCCTCGCAGAAGCCGCAGCGAAACAAAAAAATGCAGCGCCCGGGCAGGCGGCTCCGGCGGTGCGCGCTCAAAGCAGACGACACGGGTGTTTGCTTCAGCGGGCACGCCGTGACGTTGTGTTTCAGTAGTTTCTTTCCAGGCCGCCAGCATGTTAGTGGCGCCGCGGGCTTGTGACCTTTTCTGGTCGCCGCAGACAGCGGAGTTTCCACTCCTATATAGTCTTCCTCCGTGACCGCCAGCCAATTTTTTTTTTACTTTAGGTCGAGCCCATGCTGCCTCGACTGAAATACGTTTCATGTTGTTGTTCTTCCACCAACACCTGTTCCTCCTTCCGGGGCACGAGGACACGTGAAGGTGACGATGCGTTCAGCGTTCGATGTGAATTCGGGCGAACCTATCTATAACAGGCAGCGCTGTGTCAAAAGATAGGCATCGTTACGCGCCGGTTTGAGTACACGAAGCGGATAGATAGACTGAATGGAGATTGGCATGTCGTGCAGATCACTACCAGCGGTCTCGTTCGCAGCCATATCGACAACAGCACAACGGAGCCTGTATGCCGTAGGAGCCCGGCGACGACGCAGTAAATCGTTGTTTGTTGGGCACCCGGACCGCTCGCAAAAATTCCGCTCGTCCATCATACAGGCAACAAGCGCCGTACGCTGGGCCGCGCGCTGCTGCCGTGGACCCCTTGCCACAGTCCGTGACCGGCGAACGGTCCTTGCGAAGGCCAGCTCTCTTTCTCTCCCTCTTTTTGGGCTGCCTTGAACTTTTCGGTTCTCTTTCTTCTTCCCCTCCCTCCTTTATCCCTTCCTTTACGGCGCGGTTCGGGTGTCCACCGAGATATCTGAGACGGTTACTCTGCCATTTCCTTTCCTCAAAAACCAAACAAAACAAATAAGCAGACGGCGTTCACAGAGTTCATTGGGGTTGACAGCATTGCAAAGGCCGTTCATTTTCACGAAAGGAAAGGTGCACAACCGGCTCCGTGAGTCAGTGGAGACCTCAATAGAGAGTTTTAGTTTCACGTACGTAGAGGCTTCACGTACGTAGAGCTCTTACGGGTGACCAGTGCGCATGCGCAGAACGCAAAGGGTATGAGCGAGTCTCACGTACGTACGTGAGATTCGGATTTTTACGTTGCGGTCTTAGCGTTGCTTGCGTGCGTAGCGTTGACAAACATGGCGGCACCCTGCCCGCCGTTTCACGGCGATAACAGCTTCGTCGCTAATCCCTCGAGGCGATATGGTGTTCTAAACTGCTGTATTCGCCTTCGATCTGCCCATTCTTACCCTCGCACAAGGTTTCAAGCGACAAATAGCTTTTGTTTTTCAGACAGAAGGGCGATTTTTCAGCTGCTAAGCCTGACGAAGTAGCGTTGGTCGTCGTCATAGTAACGGTCTCGCTATGAATGGCTTCGCTTAATGACTTGTCTTGGATGATTTTGGCTACAACCAGTGTCTGTGTTTCTTAGTAGATGGCGCTAGGCGTAATGCGCGGCGTGTTTCGCGTACGTGTAACTATAAGGGTTTCAACCCACCTGCGTGCAGGCTACGTAGACTTCTCACGTTTGCGTGCGTGAAGCCTCTACGTACGTGAAACTAAAACTCTCTAATCTCGCTTTCATGTACGTGACGTTGGTGTCCAACTGCAAAAGCCTCCTTTGATTGCGTTCCGCACACTGAATAGGCAGCGCGCCCTCCCTTCAACCCTGGGAGGTAGCATGCAGTTAATGGTTGATCGCGAGAGATTGATCCCCAAATGAACGCGGCGGCCTAGCTATTGCTTCAGAGCCGCATCTCAGCCACAACGCTGTCAGCGCTAATGCATTCAGGCCACATCTCTCTCTATCTCTAACCACCGCCACATGTATCAAAGCACGAATGAGGCGTCCGCTTGTCCAGGAAGCCAGTTATGCGCCCTCCCTTTGCTCAAGGCCACCGTCGTCTAGAGCATTGTCAATGCCAACGCCAATGAACACAGTGAACGCCAACATTTTTCGCTTTGTATATCCTGGATTAGCTGAGCTAATCCAGATAATTTTTTCAGGAACGGAACGGTGTTTGTGCCCCGCCGCGGTGGCTCAGTGGTTAGGGCGCTCGACTACTGATCCGGAGTTCCCGGGTTCGAACCCGACCGCGGCGGCTGCGTTTTTATGGAGGAAAAACGCTAAGGCGCCCGTGTGCTGTGCGATGTCAGTGCACGTTAAAGATCCCCAGGTGGTCGAAATTATTCCGGAGCCCTCCACTACGGCACCTCTCTCTTCATTTCTTCTTTCACTCCCTCCTTTATCCCTTCTCTTACGGCGCGGTTCAGGTGTCCAACGATATATGAGACAGATACTGCGCCATTTCCTTTCCCCCCAAAAACCAATTATTTTTATTTCAGTAGCTGCAGCCTAGCGCGTGGCACGCGTTCCTTAGCGCTCTCTGCCCTCGCCTCGACCCTTTGGCTGTGCTTCGGTGCGGACAGCGCACGCATTTTCCAACGCTGTATGCAGATCTCCCAAAAGCTAGTTTTGAAATCCCACGCACCCGGTGAATTGCCGTGACACTATTTGCGAGTAGTAAGGTTATTCGAAGGTATAGCAAACAGTACGAACTAGCTTTTAACCATACCTGGTGCATCAATGCACGTCGGGGGCCATAGCATATAGTGTAACAGCCAGTGATACAACTGAATTTCTTATAACATTCTGCAGTGCTTTCGTAGGGTGAACATAACCCGTTTCTGAATTTGGTGGCAATGTGACGTAACTCCAATAATGAAGGAATAAAAAAAGAACCGTCTAGCACACTCTCAGGCTGCGGACAGCCGCACGAAATGCTTTGGATGAAATGGCGAGGACCGCCGCTCATTGCATATCCCGATGGAAGCTAATGGCCGGCCGCATTTGTTTACACTGAAAGCGTTTACTGATTTGTGGACACTTTGTTGTCTACTCTATGGTATAGCCCAGTTCCCGTTTTATTTACGTTTTCACCTATTTCGATAAAGCGCCTGACTCTTATCAGTTGCTTTCATTCTGCTCTATGAGTGGTGGCGCAAAAAAGTTGGTAAGATTCAGGCTGAAGCCCCGTTCTCCGCAGAGCAGTAGGAAGCGAGCCGGAGAGTAAATGGACGCCGGCTGCTTGGCTATCGTAAGGAAAAAGTTGCCGGCGAAAATATTCGCTCCGCTGTTGAGTGCGTCGATGTGGGCAGGGCTTGGCGAGGCGTTACGCGTTTTATCAGCCCCGTGTCGTTCACTAATGAATCACGGGTGCAATGCTGCTGCGCGACACTTCCGCGGTGGAGGCGGCGATCTGAAGGGGACAGTATATACCGTGCTGGGTACCTCGGCCGCTTTCGCGACAATAACGACATCGACTCTCCCCAGGCTTCCGGCAGTGCACGCGTGGCCATCGTCGAATTCAAAGAGAAAACTTTTACATCCTCCGCCCAAAACCGGCGCCAGGACGTGCGCCCTCTACCGGGCGTGCACTGCAACTTTGTGTGCGCCGCTCGGCAATAGCTCCGTCGTCGAGCTGGGAGCAATAGAGCGTGGGGCGGGCGAAGCTTTCGCCACCTTGTCGGGCCGACTGCTTCGTGCGCTGTGTTTTTACGGAGATCCGGGCGTCGGGGAAGGAAGGGGGGGGGGGGGCGCTGTTCACATGTTTCCTCGGCACGTCGTCTACGCAGGGTCTCAACCCGACGCTCTCGAGAACTCAAACCGGTCTCGAACGCAGTTCAAGACTCCGGGACGTGGAACGACTTCTAGCCGCATCTTCGTTATGCTGCGTTTGATTCGTGCGGCGCGTTCTTCTGCCGTCTCTTGAGCGCGTTCTCTCTTCCTCGCTTCGTTCCTTCGTTGTCCCCCTCCCCTATCTCCCTCCCTATCTCTCTCTCTCTCTCTCTCTCTCTATATATATATATATATACCCCACGGGGCGACACCTCCTCTCTCTATACCCAGCGGGTCACATCTGGTGGAGCGAGCAGCGGCGTCGACGGCGGCGCCATTTGTTGGAGCGCGGCTGCGGTGATGCTTTGCAGAATATTTCGGGCTCAGAAACGCTAAACCTCCAGCACGGAGCAAGACTATATAGGAGGTCAAACTCCCGTCAGCGCGAGCGAGCGCAGGCGACCAGCATTCGCCGACGGGGTCATTCGCCGACGGGGTCGCACGCAGTGGCGGCGCCAAGCGGCGCCTCGCAGAAGCCTCGGCGAAAAAAAAAAATGCAGCGCCCGGGCAGGCGGCTCCGGCGGCGCGCGATCAAAGCAGACGACACGGGTGTTTGCTTCAGCGGGCACTCCGTGACGTTGTATTTCAGTAGTTTCTTACCAGGCCGCCAACATGTTAGTGGCGCCGCGGGCTTGTGACTTTTTCTGGTCGCCGCAGACAGCGGAGTTTCCACTCCTATATAGTCTTCCTCCGTGACCGCCAGCCATTTTTTTTTTACTTTAGGTCGAGCCCATGCTGCCTCGACTGAAATACGTTTCATGTTGTTGTTCTTCCACCAACACCTGTTCCTCCGTCCGGTGCACGAGGACACGTGAAGGTGACGATGCGTTCAGCGTTCGATGTGAATTCGGGCGAACCTATCTATAACAGGCAGCGCTGTGTCAAAAGATAGGCATCGTTACGCGCCGGTTTGAGTACACGAAGCGGATAGATAGACTGAATGGAGATTGGCATGTCGTGCAGATCACTACCAGCGGTCTCGTTCGCAGCCATATCGACAACAGCACAAGGGAGCCTGTATGCCGTAGGAGCCCGGCGACGACACAGTAAATCGTTGCTTGTTGGGCACCCGGACCGTTCGCAAAAATTCCGCTCGTCCATCATACAGGTAACAAGCGCCGTACGCTGGGCCGCGCGCTGCTGCCTTGGACCACTTGCCACAGTCCGTGACCGGCGAACGGTCCTTGCGAAGGCCAGCTCTCTTTCTCTCCCTCTTTTTGGGATGCCTTAAAATTTTCAGTTCTCTTTCTTCTTTCCCTCCCTCCTTTATCCCTTCCTTTACGGCGCGGTTCGGGTGTCCACCGAGATATCTGAGACGGTTACTCTGCCATTTCCTTTCCTCAAAAACCAAACAAAACAAATGAGCCGACGGCGTTCACAGAGTTCATTGGGGTTGACAACTTTGCAAAGGCCGTTCATTTTCACGAAAGGAAAGGTGCACAACCGGCTCCGTGAGTCAGTGGAGACCTCAATCTCGCTTTCATGTACGTGGCGTTGGTGTCCAACTGCAAAAGCCTCCTTTGATTGCGTTCCGCACACTGAATAGGCAGTGCGCCCTCCCTTCAACCCTGGGAGGTAGCATGCAGTTAATGGTTGATCGCGAGAGATTGATCACCAAATGAACGCGGCGGCCTAGCTATTGCTTCAGAGCCGCATCTCAGCCACAACGCTGTCAGCGCTAATGCATTCAGGCCACATCTCTCTCTATCTCTAACCACCGCCACATGTATCAAAGCACGAATGAGGCGTCCGCATGTCCAGGAAGCCAGTTATGCGCCCTCCCTTTGCTCAAGGCCACCGTCGTCTAGAGCATTGTCAATGCCAACGCCAATGAACACAGTGAACGCCAACATTTTTCGCTTTGTATATCCTGGATTAGCTGAGCTAATCCAGATAATTTTTTCAGGAACGGAACGGTGTGTGTGCCCCGCCGCGGTGGCTCAGTGGTTAGGGCGCTCGACTACTGATCCGAAGTTCCCGGGTTCGAACCCGACCGCGGCTGCTTCGTTTTTATGGAGGAAAAACGCTAAGGCGCCCGTGTGCTGTGCGATGTCAGTGCACGTTAAAGATCCCCAGGTGGTCGAAATTATTCCGGAGCCCTCCACTACGGCACCTCTCTCTTCCTTTCTTCTTTCACTCCCTCCTTTACCCTTTCTTTACGGCGCGGTTCAGGTATCCAACGATATATGAGACAGATACTACGCCATTTCCTTTCCCCCCAAAACCAATTATTATTATTTCCCCCCCAAAACCAATTATTATTATTATTTCAGTAGGTGCGATGTCAGTGCACGTTAAAGATCTCCAGGTGGTCGAAATTATTCCGGAGCACTCCACTACGGCACATCCTTCTTCCTTTCTTCTTTCACTCCCTCCTTTACCCTTTTCCTTACGGCGCGGTTCAGGTGTCTAACGATATACGAGACAGATACTGCGCCATTTCCTTTCCCCCAAAAAACCAATCATTATTTCAGTAGCTGCAGCCTAGCGCGTGGCACGCGTTCCTGACCGCTCACCGCCCTCGCCTCGCAGCTTTGGCTGTGCTTCGGTGCGGACAGCGCACGCATTTTCCAACGTTGTATGCAGATCTCCCAAAAGCTAGTTTTAAAATCCCATGCTCCAAGGTGGATAGCCGTGACACTATGCGTAACTAGCAAAATTATTGGGAAGATATAGCGAACAGTACGAACTAGCCTTTACCATACCTGGTGCATCGATGCACGTCGCGGGCCATAGCATGTTAGTGTAACAGCCAGTGATACAACTGAATTTCTTATAACATTCTGCTGATCATTTACATAGCCCGTTTCTGAATTTGGTGGCAATGTGACGTAACTCCAATAATGAAGGAATAAAAAAAGAACCGTCTAGCACACTCTCAGGTTGCGGAAAGCCGCACGAAATGCTTTGGATGAAATGGCGAGGACCGCCGCTCACTGCATATCCTGATGGAAGCTAATGGCCGGCCGCATTTGTTTACACTGAAAGCGTTTACTGATTTGTGGACACTTTGTTGTCTACTCTATGGTATAGCCCAGTTCCCGTTTTATTTACGTTTTCACCTATTTCGATAAAGCGCCTGACTCTTATCAGTTGCTTTCATTCTGCTCTATGAGTGGTGGCGCAAAAAAGTTGGTAAGATTCAGGCTGAAGCCCCGTTCTCCGCAGAGCAGTAGGAAGCGAGCCGGAGAGTAAATGGACGCCGGCTGCTTGGCTATCGTAAGGAAAAAGTTGCCGGCGAAAATATTCGCTCCGCTGTTGAGTGCGTCGATGTGGGCAGGGCTTGGCGAGGCGTTACGCGTTTTATCAGCCCCGTGTCGTTCACTAATGAATCACGGGTGCAATGCTGCTGCGCGACACTTCCGCGGTGGAGGCGGCGATCTGAAGGGGACAGTATATACCGTGCTGGGTACCTCGGCCGCTTTCGCGACAATAACGACGTCGACTCTCCCCAGGCTTCCGGCAGTGCACGCGTGGCCATCGTCGAATTCAGAGAAAACTTTTCTTACATCCTCCGCCGAAAACCGGCGCCTGGATGTGCGCCCTCTACCGGTCGTGCACTGTAACTTTGTGTGCGCCGCTCGGCAAAAGCTCCGTCGTCGAGCTGGGAGCAATGGAACAGCAGCAGCAATACAGCAACGACCAATGTTCTTCTGTTTCTTGGTGCAGATGCTATCTTGGAGCGGACTTAGTCATGACTCGAGCGACCGGCAGCACGTTCCCTACCTGACATCAACTGAGCGCCCCGTATCGCCTCTTCGGCTGCCTGTACTGCTCAAGCCCGACTCGCTACGAATGAGCGAATGTTGCCCGACGCCACCGGAAGAAGCCATCGCCTTCAAGTGGTCTGCACCTTTGGCCGCGCAAGCCCCATCGTCACAGTCATCAAGTGTATCGCGCCAAGTTTTAATATAACCTCCTTGATCGCGCCCATTTAAGCACTGGCAATCACCGAGCGCCTTCAGTGGGCATGGAACAGCAGCAGCAATGCAGCAACGACCAATGTTCTTCTGTTTCTTGGTGCAGGTCAGTTCATGTCCTTCTTTGCACTGTAAACGCACAAGTAATGTCAACCTGCTGCTTGTGCCATGCCCAAGCGTATTCATGTGCATTGTCTGCGAATGTGTATATGTGCTGAAATTATTGCTCCTAGGTGGCGACATTGAACAGAACCCAGGGCCCCCTAAAAAAGATTCTAGCCAGTCCAATGATGACGCAGTCACTCTGTTAAAAACTTTAAACGAAAAAATTAACAAGAACCATAGCGAAATACTCTCCCAGCTCAATGAAGTTCGGCAAACACAAACAAAGCTTGAGCGTCAGATGGCCAGAATGAACGATAGGCTTGTTGCCGTCGAAGAAAAAGTAGCTGCCTCGCAAGCCTCCAGCGCCTTTGACATTACCCAGGAAGTGTCTGAGGCTGTACAGAATGAAGCAGAGGCGTTTCATAAACGACTCGACGACCTCGAAGGCAGGTCACGATGCCATAATCTATTTTTTCACGGCCTCCCTGACACGCAAAACGAAACATGGGATGAATCTGAAAAGCTCGTGCGTGAAAAGCTTCTTTCTGAAATGGACCTTGAGCTACCCAGCGAGGCCATAGCACGCGCGCATCGGCTGGGTAAATTTTCGAATGACAAATGCCGTCCTGTCATAGTCAAGTTTACGAATTTTAAGATCCGAGAAGCCGTGTTTACTGACCGAAGCAAAATGAAAAATGCTGGGATAAAGGTTACGGAAGATTTCTGCTTATCAACTCGCAACGCACGTAAACTTTTTGACTTTGGACAAGCAAGTGTAGAGAATTGCGCTATTCGTCAGAACAAATTGTTCATAAAGAATAAGTGTTACATCTACATTTCGGCATCAGATAGCATCTGTGAATATCATCAATAACCAAGCATCCCCACGCAGCCCTGATAGTAGTGCCTTGCCTGCCGATCTTTCTACCGCGTAGCTACCTGCTCGTGGTCATGAGCTTCCAAATGACATATGTGTTTTGTTCTCTAATATTCGTAGTGTTGTTAACAAGCGTGATGATCTGTGTACTATCATCGACACGTGCGATGCAGACATTCTGGTCCTCACCGAAACCTGGCTGAATTCAAAGATTTCTAATGAAATACTAAACTGCGAAAAGGATTTCATTACTTATCGATGTGACCGTGGAGACAGAATAGGAGGCGGTGTTCTGATAGCGGTCGCTGATCATCTGCATTCTTCACACGTGTCACTTGTTTCTTCACTAGAAATTGTATGCGCCTCTTTACGCATTAATCATCGAGACGTAATCTTCTGCGCATGCTATCGCCCTCCAAATGCTCCATCGTCTTTCTGTAGTGAACTTCATGATGTGCTCAATCGCATTTTAGTTAGGTTTCCTTCTTCGCCAATCTTTTTACTTGGCGATTTCAACATGCCAAAAATAATTTGGTCTGGCGCGTTCCCTTCCACTCTGGATTCGTCACCTGACTCGATTGGCTTCATAAATCTGTGCACTGACTTCAATTTTTCTCAGCTCATTACCCAGCCAACCCGTATCACCACTACTAGCGCTAACATTCTTGATCTTGTTCTAACTACGCTTCGTGAGCTAGTTCATTCATTGGCATTTCTACCAGGCCTCAGTGACCACTCCTTCATCCAGTTTGACCTTAAAGATACTAGCACACGTGTGCGACCGAATCCCAAATATATCAGAGTTTATACAATGGCAAATTTTCCGTCGATTAACGCTAAACTCGAAATCTTCTTAGGAGAGTGCATGCCAAACTTTTATAACCGTACTGTGGAAATGAACTGGCGCCTTTTTAAAGAAAAAGTTCATTTTCTCGTCCAAAAACACATACCTTTACGCGTCATATCAGGCAAGCAACGTTCCCCGTGGTTCACTGCCGCATTAAAACGCCTTTTAAGTAAAAAAAAACGAGTTTATCGTAGAGCGAAAACCACCGGTTGCCCTGATCACTGGGATGTGTATCGTGCCATAACATCTGAGTATCGAAAAGCCTTAAGAAGCGCCAAGCAGGCTTTCTTCCAGAGTACGCTTCCGTTTTTGTTGATTGATAATGCCAAAAAATTTTGGAACATCATTTCTGGTCCCAAGCATAAAGCAATAGCTCTGAACGATAGAAGCGGCGCAGCCATTCCTTCATCAGAATGCCCTCAAGTGCTAAACGACGCCTTCTCAAATACTTTTTTACAGCAATCATCTGTTTCTCTGCCCTCTTTTCAGCCTGTGCAGAATCCATTAATGGACCCGATTGTGTTTGACAGTCTTGGTATAGAAAGTCTAATTAATAATCTCAAAATTTCTTCGTCTTCGGGAATCGACGACATAAATTCTAAATTTTTAAAGAATACAAGTGTTTATTCTTCCATTTACTTGTGTGCACTGTTTTCGCAATCTTTGAATTCAGGAAAGCTACCCGGGGACTGTAAGGTGGTACCAATATTCAAGTCTGGTGATGCTCATTGTGCTCTTAATTACAGACCCATATCATTAACGAGTGTCCCGTGTAAACTGTTTGAACATGTCATTTATTCTAATCTGGTTAAATCGGATCATCTGCATTTTGCCTTCTGACGAAATAAATGTTTTGCAATCCAATCCTAGGCTGGATATATATTCATTTTATGAATATAGCAATCTGTTATGTGGTGGTGGTCAGGTGCAAAAGTGCATATGGCATGTGAATGTAGTGCACATTATGGCAGCTAGATACATTAAAGGCAATCTATGGCGCTTCCATTATTTAAAATGTATGCGACTTAAGCATTCAATGAATTAAGAAAAATTTAGGATGACAACCACAAATGAAAAAGAAATGATCTAAGCTTCATATCTTCTTCATTTTTGGTGTAAAATCTGTCTTTTGCTATAATTATCACATAGTTTTGTGATAATTGCCTTGGTAACCATTTGTAACCACTGCTGAAAACTTAACAAATTTTCCTGTTCTCGAGTTGCTAAAGCAGTCATTCAGTCTTTTTTACTTTATTCTTCAGCTGCCTTTCAGCATGTCAGGGAAAACATCGAGGACCTCAATGGACGTGTGGGTGTTCGGGACACTGACCTCATTTTTCTCAAAGGTCTCATGGAATCGCCTGTCATGAGCTGCTTAGTGCAGGTATGGCACTTTCATAAATTTTTGTCACATCTTGTCGTTTATCATCATAAGGGCATTCAACATTTTATTACTACTTTCGAGTTTTTGTTTAACTTGGAATAGTGATCAGCGAAATTCGAGGAAGTTGAAAAAAGCTAGGTTCTGCAACTTCATAGGCTGGCATTTTGCATGTTAATAGCAACGTCCCTTGCAGCTGGGCATCTATGCATGTTGTACAAGGCATTGGAGTCACTGCCCTCTCTCTGTCAGAAAGCTAAAAGAGTGTAATTGGCATGGCATTTATTATCATGGTCATATTGTCTACATCATCGCTGTGGTTGTTATTAGTGAGCAATTTAGGTACATTGTGCTAATTCATTTATTTTTACTGATCTTTGCTAAGTCCAGTTAGTTGCATAGAATGGAGGCATTCTGAATGCATTTCAGCATTGTAATAAGGTTTTTGATGAGGCACAAATTACATTGTTTTCATCCTGTGCTTGCTAGCTCAACGTGCTGTCATCATTGTACTCAAGCAGGAAAGTTGCTTGGACCAGTTTTTTAAGATCCATAATATCAAGTGTTTGCAGCACAAAAGTATGAAGGCAAAAGACGTGTGTGTTCCTCTTGCTTTTTTCTTTCATTTTATGCTGTGAAGACTTTATATTGCGCACTTGAGTATTTTTTTATGTAGTGCTGTGCTAATCATGTGTTACTGTTCTGGAGTTGTGCAGAAGAATAAGACATCAGTGAACAGCAGGTAGAAAAATATTTTGCATTCATTTTCTTTTCTGCTATTTTTTACCCTTTTGCTGATATGTTGCCTTCTGTGTTTGAGATGAGGTTGAAGTTACTTGTTGAAATCATTTACATGATGTTACATTCATAGATATGGAGAGTCTTTCACCAGACAGTAGTCATGAGAAAATTAATTTTAGAGTGGGGCCAGTGCCTCAGAAATAGCATCAATGTAATTTCTGAGGCACTGTTAAGAGTTTCTGATTCGGAAAAGGTCTAGAAATGTCAGAAACACATTGGCGTACTGGTATTCGCAGTTTGGCGTAAGAGCCAGTACCATGGTATATTTATTTTTGCATAGTTTTTCAGTGTAATGAGAACTGGTCGACTTTTAATATTAAAAAGTTTATGGAGGAGGTCGATGTCAACAAAATGTGCACTGATCAATGTGATACCTTGTATGCTGACTGAGGATATGTGTAGCATTTGAAGTGCTAATGGTATTCAGGTGAGTGGTTAGCCAAAATGAGTTGAGGAGGTAACCCCAGCGTGTTATTTAAAATGAAAGTTCCAGCTGTAACCTTACATGAAGAAGTTCCTGGTGTATCACGGTACAAAAACAAAGCACAATTACTTGGCATCGTTTTGATCTTTAGCATCAATATTTGGTTATTAGGTGTTACGGTGACATCCATTATGAGCCGTAAATAAAGTTGGTCGGTTCTGTTGCTGTGAAATACATGTAAAGTTGATAAATTCAGTTAAATTTTCTTTCTTTGTCTACCAGGTCCAAGATCATCTTGAAGAGAAAACTACCACTTTCAAGCCTGTCTCCACAAACAATGTAGAACTTTTGAGGGATGTCTGCCAGGCTTGCCGTAGAGTCAGTGGTCGTGACGCCCAAGAGCTCGCCAACATTCTTAGTGGTCCTCACTTCTCAGTATGGCTCTTTCTTGAAATTATTCTTTAGTGTCTGGCCTTATTGACAACAGTGAAAAATATATATTGCATGTCTTACCCCTGGTGTAGTTTCACACTCTTTTGTCAAGCCTAGTGGGCTGTGTGTTTGAGGTTGGTGTTGCCTCTGTGGCCTGGCATTGCATTTGGATAGCTGTTGTGAAACTGCACATGGGCGTTTCTTAACTTTTGTTGCAATAGTGTAAATAGACCAACTGAATTGATTCATGGCAGTTGTTCATGGCCAAGGTAAGCAAGAAGTGAATCTTTGTTTCTTTTGATAAGCAGGTTTTCTAATGAAGCTTAAAAAGATTTTTGAAAGGGTCTTGTTTTTTTTTTCTTCTATAAAAATTAAGTGTAAAACTGGCTTTAAAGGCTGGTGCTAGCACAAAGTCACAGACTACAACGGCAGTCAATAGACTTTTCACCTGCACCCGCAAGCTTAACCAGAAACGTGAGCCACCAGTAATGTGGCCGAGCGCAGTGTTCTAAATGAGGCCAGTGTTGGGGAAAAACTTGCGAAAGTTCCGCCATTTCTTCCACGCTTGTATGCTACATGTAGTGTTGTGCCTGCTTTTGAGTGTGAGCTCTGCCACTTTTGCAGCGATGCTGAATATGTGTGAGAAGTCTTCCTTGCGGAAATTTTTTATATTTGCTTTTTTTTTATTTGAAAAATGGAGAACCTTAGAGAATATTGGAACAATGCAGTCTCCATGACTGCTTAGCCCTTCATATTTGATAAACTGCACTTTGTTACCTTTGGAGTGCACAGGAACTAATTTGGGGCTCTTACTTGTCTGTCCAATATGAAAAATGTTTGGTATGTTCAGTTATTGCTAGGGGCTATAATTGAATCTGCTGTATCACCATGAATAGTTATAACCTGTTGGTTGGGCACCCTTGTATTTATTATGAATTTTAATTCATTAGACGGTCACTTCGGGTGCATCTTGGGGTGTTTGGCATTGTTTTTTGAGTATGCCCATGAGTGATAAAAATGTATTGCCTCCTCAGCTTCAAACTTCAGTAGTGACCCAGTTGGTGTTATCTGTTGACGTTCTTTGTTTATTACTCATTTTTGTCATTCAGTAATGCCCTAAGTGATTAATATAACAGATTTGTCACTTCAGGGATAAAATTTTGTTCAAAGCAGAGAAGGGGGTTTTTACCTTTGCTTATAGGTTCACATAATAAATCTACCTGCAAGGTTTCTTTTGTTTCACATCTTTTAAATAACAGAGTGTTGACAATTCTCTGCAATAAGTGTTGCATTAGCCGTAGAATTTGTAAAAAAAGCTACTGGAAAATCGTGCCATATGTGTCTTCAAGGTTTATTGAGATCAAAATTGTAAAACACTTTACCTTGCTTATAAATTTACCATTCTTAATATATGCACCAAGAAAAACAGTGAAAGCTAGAGGGATAAAAATTACTACCAAATGAGCATTTGGAGTTAGACTGCAGTGAGTTCTTGTATTTTGTTTTTGATGGTTCTCCTTTTGTTCATGGTAGGCCTTGCTCAACGCCCATGATGCTGTAGCTACAAAGAGCTATGAACCTGCTAAACCACTAGCACTTGAGAAGGAGGCACCAGCAATGGCACCTGAGACCCTGAATGACACTATCAGGATGGTGGGAATCAGAAAGAATGATGATGAACCCTTGGTGAGTGGCTGTTTCATTTCCAGCTTGCTGCTTTTGTGATTCTGCACACATGTGGTATAGAGGTGCTTTTGCTTAATGTTTTCAGGGGATAACGGTACGAGTTGAGGATGACAATTTGATGATAGCTCGCATCCTTGCTGGTGGAATCATTGATAGGCAAGGTGAGTTTGAGTGCAAGCTTTCTTTTTCACTAGATGCTAGGATTTGAAGTAGATTTCTTGACTGACTGATTGTGATGCTTATGGCAGTATCAGACTTCCCGACCTTCCTTGTGCAATATGGTTTCATGTGATTTGAGGATTCTTTTCTACTTGTTACTAGCTCTAATCTTTTCCTTTTGTGGAACAATAATGAATACCAGAATGGTAGTATTTGCTGTCTGTTAGTCCCTAAAGAACTAAAGTAATATCATAGCTACTTTTCTGATTTGGATATGTGTTTTATGCCTTTTAGTGGTATTCATGATAATGTATTTTGCCTTTTTAAGTTCTTGTGACTTTTTTTTTTTCAAGGGGTTACTTATGTTGAAATAATAAATAAATTGGTTTTTGAGGAAAGGAAAGGTATAGGAATGGTCTCATGTCTTACTGGACATCTGAACCCTGCTGTGAGGAAAGAGATGAACAAGCTTACCAAAAAAATTTGCCGTCACTGCATTTTCTGTTTTCAATTTCAATATAGGTTGAGGTGTGAAGGTCAAAGCATGCTTAACTGTAAAGTGTGGTAAAGGCATGCTAAGTATAAACCTCATGTCATGACATACACTGAATGTTCAACAGAGGAAGGCATGTCTGTACTAGTTATTTCATTTAGAACATTCAGTTTGTGTTTCCTCATGGTTACTTTTAAAAGGAACTTTCAGAACATGCACATTTTGTTGTGTTAAAGGGAATGCAACTTAGTATTGTGGACACCTTGCTTATATTTCAGGGTTGTTACATGTTGGTGATACAATCTTGGAGGTCAATGGAGTGCCAGTTCACACGCCTGAGCAGCTGCAGCTGCAACTGAAAAAGGCCCAAGGCAGTGTTGCATTCAAAATCCTCCCCTCATATCACGACAACCTGCCAACATTTCAGGTATGTGTCTGTGACATCAACTGACATATTACAAATGTGAGGCTTTTTTTTTTTGTGTGTGTGCTTGAATGGTACTTTATTTTGCAGTGTTTTGTGAAAGCACTGTACACATATGAGCCATCTAAAGATACCCTTCTACCATGTAAAGAAATTGGGTTGCCATTCAAGCAGGGTGACATCCTGCAAGTGCTCAATCAGGAGGATCCAAACTGGTGGCAGGTAGGTACAAAATTATAGTCTGAAGTATTCATGCACCTCTCTTTCAGCACATCTACTGGTCACAAGTGAGCCAGCAATCAATTTTTTTGCTTGGTTTAATCTTCCTTTTTTTTTTATTGCATAATCAATGATGAATCAGGCAAAATAAAAAACGCTGCTTCCTGGCAAACAGTTTTTTTACCCTTTGCTATACATGCAGGGCTGTAATCTGCCCACAAGAGTGCTGAAACTGCTGCTGCTTTGATTGCCTCCAGAGTTTTTTGAGCATTTATGCTTCACAATGCAACGACTCTGCTAGACACCAGCATGCCAGTGATGCATGTCTCATCAGATGGCAGGCATCAGGTGGTGATACGTACGAGCTCATTTAAATCTGCAGTTTCTTTTATTCTTGCTAGATTGTTGTAGTTTGCTAAAATTCCACATAATATTTCAGAAAAGCAGCAGCACTACAGAAGTGAGTGCTTTATAGGGAACGTGCTGAAGTGAGCATTTTGGTTTATTCACAACACTCACAACTCATATGTGCACAACAGTTTTTTTTTGGCCACAATGACTCTAGAATAGGTGACATGTCTGAACTACTGAGGCTAAGCTTTCACTTTTTTTTTTGTCTCTGCAGTGCATCATGAATCAGTTCATTAGCTGGGCTCTAAAGTCTTAATAAACAAAGTGCACATGTCAAAGATCAGGCAGACTGGCATGAGGTTTCGTGGTGCCAGCTTAAGCGGATCTTAATTGCATTTGAATTGATAAGTGTCATCAGGTTGAATCTACTACTTTATTAAAGTATCTCTGTTAAAACAATTATGCTATCAGCTTGTTGGCTTAGATTTGAATTGTATTTTCATTATTTTTGTAGTTGTTTTTATTGTGACTAATTTTAATATATTTGTTTGATTACAAAGCCTGAAGGTTTTCATGTGTCATTCTTTGCTTACACAGGCAAGAAGAGTATCTGCTTCAGGTCCGGCAGGCCTTATCCCATCTCAGGAACTTGAGGAACGAAGACGAGCTTTTGTGCGGCCAGAGTATGACTATGCAACAAAGACAAGTATGCATTAATTGCTGCTTTTCATGAGACAGATATGTCACAGGTGTTGAGGACTGCAATGAAAGTATTTTTGCATTTTAATTTCACATGTGCATAGTACCTGTTTTAAGTAGTATTGTCAAATTGTTGCTCGCACGAGCCTGTTCGCAGTCAAGATTTTGCATTTAGATTTAAATTCATTTTGCTGGACTGCATACTGTTGTCATGCAGTACTTTATTTTGACATGAGCAGGCTTTAACCATTATAGGCAGGTACTAGTGTGTTTTGCATAACTGCAATGTTTCCCAGTTTCCCTCCTGTAATGTAAGGATTTTTGTGATTTTAAATAGGTGTAGAATTAACACTCAAGTTCCCCAAACTAGAGGGGAATCCATTATTGTTGTGTAGCTAAAGCTGCATGACAATGAAAGCTTCATTGCTAGGTTTCAGCCAGCTGCCAGTGTTTTACAATGGTGTGTCACCACTGCACTTCAGTGGTTTGGAGCTCTGCCGTTTCTGGTTGACAGCTATTGGATCTCAAGTGTGCAGACCACCTTACAACTAGTTCGAGCTTGGCTGACAGGTGCTCTGAGCAAGCATGATGGCAAAGTTTGTTTCACGCTTTTTCTTTATAAAAGGAGTGTGCAGTGTTAAACTTGCCTCAACTGTGGCCACATTGGTTTGGTTTTTATATCATTTTATGTTTGCATTTACCTTTCTGTTGGGTCAAGCATCGCAAACAAATGGTGAAATGAAAATATTTGTCTAAATGTGCTTGAAGCAATACATGGCGAAACTTTGTAGTATTTTATTGTTTTGGAAAGCTAAGGATACTGCATTGCACAGTTTATTTGTGGTACAAATGTTTTGTTCACTACAATCTAAGCACCTGAAGGTTGTAAATTCAATGGGGATGTATGCACAGATTTGAAGGATGTTTTAAAATGTTAAATTTAATTGCTATAACATGGGCAGTGCTTTAGTCAGAGGCAAAACTCGGCATTGCGCGTCCCTCATAGCCTGAGTCGCTTTGGGACGTTAAATCCCCATAAACCAAACCAAAGCTCGGCATTGCAGTATTATGTAGTTAAAAACATGTGCTTGCAGCATGAGCAGTCATTGACGCCATTCCTCTTTAGATTGATTCATGTTGTTGCTTGAGCTGCTGCTCTCAGTGACCGCTGTTTCATCACAGTGGTTTGTGATTCATTGTCCTAAATGCCATCGTGGAAGGGGTGCTCATACTTGAGCACTAGCAACTTTATGGTTGCTATGGAAAACGTTGAGAAAATTTGGACAGACTCTATAGTGAGAGTTAGAGAACAAAAGTTTTTTCTTGGGGGGGGGTACCAGATGCCATATGATGTTTGTACTGAATTTAAACAGCAGTGTTTATGTGTGGTACTGAGGGCCCGTCCATTTATGCAATGAACAAGACTTGTGTCGGCATCTGCATATATCATTGGTGAGGTTTTGGGCAGTTTTATAATATTTGTTTTGTATTTTTGCTTTTTTGTTCTCACTTGTGACTTGTGCGGGGATGAGGTAGAGAAATGTAGTAAACATAAAAAGTTAAAAAAGATACTAATAAATTCAAGATACATTTGCAGGGAATATTTTGACAGTGATGAGTTATACCATTTGTAAAAACATGAATGTTGTATGAAATAGGTTGCAGTTAACTTTCCTTGCTCCTAGTTATGCTTTTCTTTTGCAAGTTTCCTACTTTCATTTCAGCATGAAATTGCTAATTTCCTGTAGACAGAACTTATTCTGGTAGATAATTTCTGGTGGAGTACATTCTCATCATATACTTACAGCTGTTAATATTGAAATTATAGAATTCTAGTGTATCGTACCACTATTAAATGTTTGCATTATTTACTTTGGTTTCAGTGTGTTGGCTTGCTGTGTATGATGTTTGTGTGGGATATGAGGAAAAGGAGGTGCTGCTCCTTGGCGATCTAAATATGAAATTTGGAACATCCTAAGGAGCTGCTGCAGATATTTTTGTCATTTTTTTATTTTTACAGTGTACAAATGTTATGAACATCAAAGCAGTGAAAAACTAAAAATGTATGAGTTTTGTGCAGCAAACAGCTCAATTTTGATGTTGGTCATTACAAATCAAACTTTTGGGGCATGATACTGTAAGCGTATGCCTTGCGGTTTCTTGTTAATGTACACTGTGTCTTTGAAAGCACTCTACCACAGGCTTTGATTAGTTTTGTTTTCAGTGCATTTTATACACACTCATGTCACCAGTAGACTTGCAGTATTATTTAAGCTTATTTCTTGTCTCTATGTGATAGTGCAACATATTTTGGGCCATTTCCTACAGAAGTGTTGGTTTATAACATGTTAGTTGTGTGACCAGTAGTAGTCTGTGAAGTAAAGCTTGCTTAATTTTATCGTTGTTCTAATGCAAAAATAGTTTCTGTAGCCAGGTAGTAAATGTGTGCTTGACATAATATTATCTGTATCCATCTCTTTCCAGAAATGTGTGGTACAAAGGTTACTAAAAAGAAGAGAAAAACAATGTATGAGAGCAAGGCATCAGCAGGTATGCTTGCATTTCTGCTTGTGTTTGTTTTTAATTTATACTCACAGGCACGAGAGTTGAGTTAGATGTGCACAGCAGAACCTTAATATGATTCAGTCACACCGCCCCTCGAAAAGGCCACCAAAATGGCGATTTAGAGTCAAGATTTTTGTTTTTTGGCAATGCAGGTATTTTTTTGTGGTTGAAAGCAACACCTTTTGGCTTACAGGATGTAAATGGCCCTATGTGTATAAATGCATGGGAGAATAATTTGGGTGTGTTCTTTTTGCTTTTTTTTTGCCGGTACAAATATAACGATAATCGGTTATAACGATCAGATTTTCTAGTTTTGTCAGTATTGTTTACTCACGTACTCATCATAACAGTCGGCTCAGCTGGCTGATGTGCTGGAACCATTATAGTGAAAGTGCCACATTCCTATTGCTCATATATATATGCTTTGAGATACTGCGCAACAAGAATGCACTGTGAATTTCTGGAGCACTTGCAAGTGCCTGTGAACACATAGCTGTTGTCTGGTGGTACACTCATTGTAGCCTGACTATTACCATCTGCCATTTCCATCTGCAAGCAATGCTAACATATCTCATTCACTGCGCTGTTGTCTGACTATGCTCACTCTTAAGCCAAGAAACTGTGAGTTATGGGTTCAGTCAGAATTCGCTGTCATCGTCGACTCGGAGAAGCTCATTACTGACCCCACTGAGTAGTTTCTAAGCATCCCAACAAGCTCAGAAAGCATGCATCTAGAATATGCCTGTATGTGCCTGTATGTGTATGTAAAGTATTTGCTTGCCTGACCATGCAGCAGTTGTCAGCCGCTTCCTTGTTCTGACTTTTACCTGTGATCGTAAATGCATAGACAGTGAAACATATCTGGCATTGATTTTTTTGTTTTCCTCCATGGCTGTTGGTGCAGAACTGCTTTGCATAGTAAGGGAAAAAACAGTCATGGCCAAAGCAAACAGAAAAAAAATTCTCACCTTATGTATATTGTCATATCGAGGTTAGTTTTCTGCATAAAAAAAATTGAGAATTGAAAGTTAAAAATTGGTTTCTTGGGGAAAGGAAATGGCGCAGTATCTGTCTCACACATCACATCGGAGGACACCTGAATGGGCCCCATAAGGGAAGAGATAAAGGAGGGACTGAGAAAAGAAAGGAAGAAAGAGGTGCTGTAGTGGAGGGCTCCAGAATAATGTGCCGTAGTGGAGGGCTCCAGAATAATTTCGACCACCTGGGGATCTTTGCACACGGGTTCCCCTCCATCGAAATGCAGCCTCTGCTGTCGAGTTCGAACCCCGGATACTCTGGATCAACAGCTGAGCGCCCTAACTACTGAGCCACCATGTGGGGTCTGTATAAAAGCGGCTGATTTAGGTTTATGCACAGTGTGCACATGTGGGGTAAACCAAGTGGTCTCCCTTTTCTCTATCTGCTACTCTCTTCACACCAAGTTGCAGAAAAAATTAAGGTGCAGTTGTGATGTCCTGGCATTGTTAGTTGTTTTGAAGGCTCACGGAATGTCTGTACTCGTTTCATGCATTTCCTCTACACTAATGCCCACGAGGGCTCTGTAGGAACCTGTATAAATAAATAAATAGTTTTTTTTAGTGAGCATGTCATTTGTACTGAAAAAGAGCTTCGCTAATACAAGCACAGCACGTAGCAGTCGTGCAGGATGGCAAAATCAGAGGAAAATGTGTTATATTTGAAAAATGAGAACATGAGTTGTATTGATTATCAACTGAAGGGTCATTTACCATTTACAGATTTTTATTTTAAATTAAAACTGTAAGAGATATGTCAGTGCAGTCTATGCAGGCAAATTGTACAACTAGGTGAACATTATGTACCTGATGTGGATTGATAATTACAAGACTAATTTACTAAAATTAGTTAATAAACTTTTATTTTTTATAATCAGGGGCAAGGTTATATTGCGAAATTGAAGGCTGTCAACATCAGAGGTGAGCCCTGTTTTCAAATTTTCTTAATCGGCAGTGTGGTCCGAAACTTGAACATCAAAAATACACATTTGAAAGCTTGTTGAGTTGGCTTTCCCAAATTGCATAGTTACAAAATGGCGTCACTTCGTGTGGTATCGTCGCTGAAATCAAGTTAACTTCTACAGTATCAAATACACAAACGCATCAAATGCGATCGAAGTAAACATGCATTGATGGAAGGACAACTCAACGATATTGCATGTGCATATTTTTGACATTCGACATTTCGAACCACATTGCCAATTAAGAAAATTTAAAAACAAGACTCACCTTAGATGCTGGTGGTCTCCAGCTTTGTAGTATAACCTTGCCTCCTGAAATCAAATAAAAACAACTAATTATAGTTAATTAGTCATCTAATTATTGATCTATATCAAGTATACCAGGTGTCCCAGCTAATTTGAGTCAAGGGTTAAGAAATAAATTATTAGAGACAGGCGAGTGAGACCATCTGCATATTGGTGACAGCCATCTTGAACACCACAGGCAATTTTTGTTTTGCTTATAATTAATAGTTGGTTTAATTATTTAATTTAAGAAATATTGACTTTAGACAACAAATTGCATTTGAAGAGTTGTAGAGCACGTTCAGAAACCCTCATTTTATCATTTACGCTAAGAAAACCCTCAATGGTGTCTTTTTTTTCCCAGCTCCGAAGAAAGCCCGCGAAATACAAAAATAAACCACGTGACTAACACATTCGCACGCCATGATCGTGCTGCTTTCAAGCGTCATTTGAGCAATTGAAATCACCTGCAACACTGACCCGGCGGCCCTGCAGCAGCGGCAGGCCGATATGTTAGCGGCGGCAACTCGCACCGTGATGTGTGCCAACTGGCTAACGCAGACGAGAAACCACCGCGAACATATCGGCCTGTCGCTGCTGAGGGGCCGCCGGGTCAGAGTTGCAGGTGATTTCGTTTGCTCAATCCACACTTGAGAGCAGCATGATCGTGAACGCACGAATGCGTTAGTGATGTGGTTTATTTTTGTATTACGTGGGCTTTCTTTGGAGCTGGGAAGAAAAGACATGCGTGTGGGGGTTTCCTTATCGTAAGTGATGGAGTGAGGGTTTCTGAACGTGCTCTACAACTCTTCAAATGCAGTTCGTTATCTAAAGTCAATATTTTAAAATTAGATAATTAAACTTAGTTAAACTATTAATTAATTGTGGGAAAATTTGCCTGTGGTGCGCAAGATGGCTGTTACCAATATGCAACTGGTTTCGCTCGCCTGGCTCTATTAATTTATTTTTTAACCCTTGGCTGAAGTTAGCTGGGACACCCGGTATAATGTCCTCCTTGCTGTACAATCCACTTGCACAAACAGCACTGACGTATCTCACACAGTCTTAAAAATAAAAATCTGCAAATGTTAAAAGAAATCAGTGAGCCAGAGTACCCGTGGTCGAACCCAGCTGCAGTGGCTGTGTTTTGATGGAGGCGAAACACAAAAGGCACCTGTGTGCTCTGCGATGTTTAAAGATCCCCAGGTGGTCGAAATTATTCGGGAGCCCTCCACTACAGCACTTCTTTCTCTCTTCCTTCTTTCACTCCCACCTTCCTTCCTTCCCTTACAGAGCGGTTCAGGTGTCCACAGAGATGTGAGACAATTGCTACGCCATTTTTCTTTCCTCAGAAATCAATTTTTCAAAATATCACCCTCTATATATTCACAAGGGGCAGGGGTGGAAAGCGTAAGCATGTTAGAACATGTGCAGACTGGAAGAAAGCAAAGTTCCAGCAGCGTACAAGGCATGAAGGTCAACAACGTTGATGGTGGTGTAGGCAAGGTACTTTTAGTGCGCAAGCACTAAGTACTAAGCACTCACCGATTTCGCTGATCTTTGTTTGAAACCTTCTTGACCTGAAATAAAATGAACTAAAATAAAACAGTTTATGGCCACGAGTGGCTTTCGAATCTGCAGCAATGCAAACAGATCAGCAACTCTGGCCACTGCATTAGAGCACTACGCCATAGCCGCAGCTGAACATCCCGCACGTTTAAACTGCTAGTCTCTCACGCCATGCTTTGGATGTCATCTTCTTCATCAACTTCCATCCGTGCCCAATGGATCCAGAACACACTGCTATCGCATTACCCTCTTTAGGTGCATTAAGCGGCCCCATAATT
Source organism: Amblyomma americanum (assembly GCF_052857255.1). Lineage (NCBI taxonomy): Eukaryota > Metazoa > Arthropoda > Arachnida > Ixodida > Ixodidae > Amblyomma > Amblyomma americanum. The sequence goes on from NC_135497.1 coordinate 407,665,151, forward strand.
TTTTAGCCACTCACTGATTTCGCCAAATCTTTGTCTGAAGCCTGCTTGACGTTGAAAAATATGCCTCGAACCAAAACTGACACTGAAGTGAAAACCAAGCGCTAGTGCACCTAATTTGCATTTGGCCCAACCGTGCTAAATCATCTATTATTTTTTTCATCTGCGAGCCACCACCAAATTCTGACTGAACATTGCTTTCTGTTCTTTGGCTGTGGGGTAAGCCTCAAGGATCAATTGCGCGCATTGGTTTTGGTGATTGTGCAAGAATCTCAGCTTCATGAAACATGGGATGGCATGAGTAGCTGCAGTAAAACTTTGCGAAGTGTGCATATTTTTGTCATCTTTAGTGGCGCTGAATGCTAATAATTCGACCTTAACATACAGTCGCGAGTAAAAAAGATCAGCACAATGACATCACCAGAGCGGTGAAAATCAGTGTGTGGACGGCGCGGCACTGTGCTTTGCTGACACACCTGGCACTTTTGTTATCGGCATGTTCGTAACTGCAGTGCCGAGTGTTGCTATCCACTGCTTTGGGGGCACGTCACTAGTTGTAATATTTCGTGACTATACCTTCCTGGCTGACCCTCTGCAAGATGAGAGCCACATTTTGAGAACTGGTGAAAAATTTTCCTGTGATATTACTTGTATTGCATCTTTTGCAGTCATCATCTTTGCACAGTCAGCTTGCATAGCAATTGTAGGACATGTGCTTGCTAGCTTCCGAGACTTTTAAAAGACATCAATACCATATCAGGTTCCTACTTTCATCACTCTGAAAAATATGGTGCGTGTTGGGATGAAATCACCAGGGATACTTATTTTTAACTCCTGAGAGCAATTGTGAGAGGGCTGAAATGTACTGCATGTGGGACCTATTTGTGTGGCAAGTATTAGACCCCTTTTGCATGATCCTTTGGGTAATTCAAATTCTGGTGAACAAAATTCTCTGGCTGCAGCGAGTTTCAGCAGATCTACATATTTCTGGGTTTACAATGCTGTGTCGTCAGTATTGTGCACAGCATACTACACTGCAGACAGCATCCCTTCAATTACAACTTGTCAATGCTTCTTAACGTACCACTTCACCTTTACAAGGTGCTGTGTTTGCTGCAATGACATGTTGCATCATGGCATTAGGCTGTCTTCGAAGTCTCAAGTCTCACAGGTATTAGAGGAATATGTTAAAAAATTACTTAGTTCACACTTAAGATATTGATTTCTACTTCTAACTACAGCTATAGTCTCTAACTCTTGTGTGATGTCCTTGTGTATTTCTTTCTGCTCTTTTGCCCATTTAGAGTTTGAAAAAGCTGAGCTGCTGTTGTTTGAAGAGGTTGCCCGGATGCCGCCTTTTGAGCGGAAGACAGTAGTTCTCGTTGGAGCACGGGGTGTTGGCAGACGTTCACTGAAGAACAAGCTTATTAGCTACGATCCAGCACGCTTTGGGACACCACTTCCTCGTAAGTTGCTTTCTGTTTATGTGCTCTGCTATGTCAGGGCACAGGAACACTTGAGGACAGCTGCATCAAAATTTTGTTTTCAGTGAAATTCTATTCTGTGGCTATTTCTGGCTATAAAGGTGCATTTATTACTGAGAAAATTAGGTTGAAAATATTCCCGCCACTCAATTTAAACTCACGACGCCCTACACGGAAAAGGACTCCCGGATCACTATATTGAATTACACGATAGAGTAGCCTATACCTCATCTCACAAGCTGTTTGCATCACTGTGAAAGGTAGAGCGCTCTCATCCAGTCAGGGCCAAGGAAGACAACAAATAGTTCCTCGGATATTTGAGTAGTGTTGGGACTATTTCTCAAACGGTTATTTCAGTAATTGAAAAGACAGTTCAGAATGGTGTTTTGAAAGTGCAGCAAGTGTTTCATTCCCTGCATAAATTAGCAGAGAAAGTCCACACGAACACAGCATTGCGGAGGCCTGCTGCGAAGTGGTCTGCCACCATTCGTGAACGTGGCATCCGCTGTGTCGGTGCTCTGGTGCTCTTTCCTTCCTAGGGATGGAGCCACCAGTTGCGGGGTTAGGGGCACGGAGGAACACGTCTTGCAGCACACGCTGTTCTGATTGGCTCAGATCACCACAGCCTTCACGGTGCTGCAAACGGCTTGTGAGATGGAGTATAGCGTCTGGAATTTGGGGAAAAAAAGGCTGTTTGCCTGGGAAAGAAGCCGGTGGTGGTGACACCTCTATTTCGTTTCTTGGTCTTTTCTAATTTATAAAAGATATGTTTTCTGGAGGAGTGGTCTCTGTGACTAGCATTTAATAATGCATCAGTACTGGCTGACTTCTATTTCTACTCATCTACTCAGCGTCCCTTTAAAGAAAGAACCCTAAGTGGTCTAAATTAATCAAGAGTGCTCCACTACAGTGTCCCTCACAGCCCATGTGTCACTTCGGGATGTTAAACACCACAGTTTATAATTTACAATTTGTTTACGAGTACAGCCACTTTTATGTTCTCCTGTTGGAGATTTTGAAACAAATGGATTCAAAGATTTTTACAGGTAAGAAGGCTGCGTGTTATCCATGTTCCACTAGTGCCTGGCAGAATGTTGTATGTGAAACTGCATGAACTTTTTTTGTGTGTGTGTGTACAGTATACAGCTGTAAAGGAGCTTAACAGGCTGTAGAAGCTGTGGCTAGAACGTGTCTTTCATCAAGTAGTTGTAATGCATTCAGGCTTGTGTTCATAGGAAACATACCACCCTTACATGGGCAATAGCATTATTTTTCAGTAAGTTGTTATTGTTGTTATGTTACAATGTGTCGTATTAAATCATTGCGTCTTTATTTAAATAAAATGAAAGGAGCTTGTTAAGCACATTGTAAATTGGGAGGGGGAGCAAGAGTCTAAGGGTAAAAAGAATTGTTATTCCACGTAATGCCTCTGATGGGTTGGTATGTGGAACTATCGACTAGCTGAATAAATTACAAGGATACATATGAAGCAAGCAGAACTAAATAAGGATATGAGAAGGCACACGTAAGATAGGATGCAGTGAACCAACTAGCCAAACCAAAGTTTTGACCTAAATTAAAAAGAAGTAACGAAGGGATCTACACACATTATATGTCTATCTTCATAACAGCAGGCAGTTTTTAAGGCTCTTTATGGCCATGAGAAACATGTTAAATTCAGTTTTGAAGTGAAACAGTAGTAACAATAGCTAGTAATTTTGTTAAGAGCTTTTATTAAGCATTTTTGTTTTTTACATGGTCACTAGCAGTGCCTGAAATGGTTGTGCTAATGTTAACTACCCTCCACTGTCAAGTATAATTCAGTATCGAGTGTGATTGTGATGATACATGATTTTTATGTTTCACATACAAGGTACTCTATGTAAACTTGGCTACCCACTCACTTTCATGGCAGTTTGACTTTTTTTACCAGGTTTTAACAAAACTGTTTTATTATGTGGCGATGCAGATACATCTCGCCCAATCCGGGAGACAGAAACTGATGGCAAAGTGTACTACTTTGTGTCACGTGAGGTAATGGAGGCAGACATAGCTGACAACAAGCACCTTGAGTGGGGTGAGCATAGTGGTCATCTGTATGGCACCAAACTGGACACCCTGCGCGCAGTCATCCGCTCCGGAAAGATGTGCGTGGTGGACTGCAGCCCCCAGGTATGCCCCTTATGCTGCACTTGAGAGTAACTTAAGGTTGTATTTACTGTTGTGCTGGCATACATAGTTTCTATGTCTCCAAGGCCTTTGACACTTTTGCTGGACTACCTTCTGAATTGGAGCATAATATGCCGATTATGACTAAGCTGAAGTAATCTGGCTATTCATGAAGCATTAGAACAATTTTTTAGCCCGCAGCTTACAGTATCCAAGGAAGGGGCATATGGAAAGTACCTTTAGTTCAAATATATGGCTTGTATTTCTTCGACCTGCTTTGCAGATGTTTTAATGCTTTCTTTGTTCTCTGCAGTATGTAAAGATTACTATGAGACTTCTTGTGGTACCTTCTGATAGACGAAGATGTTTTGCTACTGCTGAGGCCACTATATTCATTCCAAATGGGCTCATGATGCTCTTGTAATTTGCAGAAATTGAATATTGGCCACTTACCTTGTATCACACTTGCACATAGCTAGCAACAATGGCTTTGAAGTGCATTTAATGAAACTGTGGTATGTGCACTACAGTGATTTTACCTTTTGAATTGATTGCTCACTATGGCCCCTCATTTGTCAGGGCCTTCATGTGTATACAGCAGCCTATACTTGTGTAGCGACATTAACTAAATCAATGCGTACAGCACTTCACTGCGTATTGTGGAGTGCATTGTGGATGCAAATGCTGGCGAGCATTTCCACAGATCGCGTGAAGGTACACATGAACAGAATACAGTGAAAGCTCGTTAATTCACAACTCGTCGCTGTTGAAAACCATCGTTGGAAGCTTTCACGGCAGAACGATAGATGGCACAACCATCGGGGCGCCGCTAGGGTGCTAGAACAAGTACTAACCAGTCTTTCCTGCCGCGACTGCTTCAAGGAACGACGTTTTAGTGTTTTAGCCCTCGTTTTGCACGCCGCTTGCTGTGAGCTTGTGTCCGCGAGATGTGTTCGCGTGGGAAATACTGCGCCAAGACGGTGAAGGAGAAAGTGGCAATTTTACGTGAGGTGGACGAACGGAAGGCCAGCAAAGTGGAAATCGCGAAGAAGCACAGGATTCCACAAAGCACGTTGTCGACCTACGTCCGAAATAGGAAGGCCATCGAGGATGCCTACAAAGCCGAAGATTTCGCCAGCAACAGAAAAAGGCTCCGATTAGCCAAGTATCCGAAAATTGAGACCGCTGTCATCACGTGGGTGAAGGAAATGAGAAGCGCAGACATTCCACTGAGTGACTACGGTAGCCGTCAGAAAGAAGAAGCAAAAGATGATAACAGATTGTTTTGCTAAATAAATGTTTTTCGTGCCCTCCGGTCATCAAACACGTCCATTTTTGCTCACTTTCATTAGTTCGAATTTTGGTTAGATCGAACTGGCCTGGCGGCCCCGTGGAATTCGAATTAACGAGCTTTTACTGTACAGTCAAGCCCACTTATAATAGCATCCACAGATATAACGAACGCTTGCTTATTACGAAGGAGTACAGTGCTACCGTCAAAATATGCATTAGGGCTATGGCAATTCGTCTCAGATACAACGAACAACTGTGGTGACACCACTGAGCTACAGCAAACGAGGAGACACCATAAACTTGCCCCGAAGTTGAAAAACTGGCTCTTCCAGCGAGTGGGGAACACCGGAGGCACCTCTAAGCTCCCATGACACGCTACAAAAAGAACATGTCGATCCAAAAAAGGCCCAAAAAAAAATGACTGAAGAGGCAGCATTGAAACTCATGCACAGGTCGATCATTGCCTGCACGTGCGCCAACGGGGCAAAACATCTTAAGTGGAAGCAAAAGGGTGATGGGTGCAAGACGGTGGCAGTGTCAAAACTGAAGCTACTGTGCATTGTCGTGGATCAGCTAACTGCAGTGATCTGAGAAATTTTAATGCCTTGCTGGCCATGCTGGTGACGTGGTATGCATTGCCTGCCAAGTCAGCTCCACCTTTTGTTCTGCTACTACATGCACACAGTGCCAGACAACAGACAGTGCAGCTGATTCTGTAGGCATGTGCTCTGTGTTCTACTTTTGCAGGTGCAAGGGTCCAGAAACGATAGCTGACACTGTAGAAAACTCTTTTGATCAGATGCACGTAGACTTGTGGCAATGCGTCATTGATGCAAAGCTGGTTGGATGTTGCCTCCGATGACAACGTTCACTTGAACGACATTGCAGAGCCATACTATGAGGAAGCCCTTGTGCACAAAGTGTGAGAGCACTCTCCTACCGCTAGAAATCTGATAAAGGTGGTCGACCTGCAACCAGCTGCCTAGCACACTTCAGCCACGATCAGTTGTACCTAGGGCCTTTGGTTTTCAGGTTTTATTTTTTCCGTAATTTGGGGGGTAAACATCAGGCAATATTTTTCGAGCTCAAATATGGGGGAAAATCGGGTTATTCAGGAGAAATTTTCGTAGTTCGGGGTTTTTGGCGTCTTTTTTTCGTCGTAGGAAAGTTTAATACAACGGTTTGTTTTTCTGCTAGGCATAAAATGCCCTATATTTTGCTTATTTCATAAACAAGGAATTCACAGGTTCCACTAAAAAATTGTTCACGAATTAAAATTTTTTCTTAATCTATTACAAATATTTCATTGCATACGTTATCAATATCCTACGAAGCACTGCCGCATCTGAGCAAGACCACTCTGCCTTTATGCGTACAGTGTGAGAACAGTATCACAACGATAATTTTAAACACACAAGGTCTAGGGATTAGGGTGCCGATATCTTTGGTAAAGCTTCATACAGTGACTCCGATAAGTTGCCTTTTCGGCAGCCATGCTTTTGGCCTCTCACTTCTAAATCGCCCTTTTTGGAACTTATCCTATAATTCATCCACCTCATAAAAATGAGCGTTAAAAGAAGTTTATAAGATTCCTAGTTGACCGTAGGCACCCCTCAGGAGTAAACACTAGATATCCACACATTTTATTGCGGTCTCTTGAGCTCTGTGAACTGGAAAACCAACATCATCTTGAAGGCTCATTTTTGGGGAGAAATTTGGTTTACCCCAATTTTTAAGAAATAATTTCGGGATGCAAGAATTGGGTAAAATTGGGTTTTACCCAAAGACTAAGGGCCCTAGTTAGGGTCTGTTATCTTGAAATAGATGCACTTGATATAGTTTTAAAGTAATAAATGCTATTTTTGATGAACTTAGTATCTTTAGCTGTAATATGCAGAGTCCTCTTACTGCGAACACCGGATACAATGAACATAGTCCATATTTCTGTCGGGTTCGTTATAAGTGGGATCGACTCTAGTAGGTGAAAAACATTGAACAAGGTGATGAACAAAATCGAGTACATTGTTGTACGAATTGGATCTTTTGGAAAGAAGGTATAGAGGTGACTGAATGGGGCGGTGCCTCCAGTCTGAACTAGGCTTTGGAATGAAATAGTTGCAATCCAAATCAGTCCAGGAGCTGGGTCCTGTACAAATCAGTCGGGAAATTTTGAACTGGTGGTCGCTTCGGAATGAGATGTGTGGTGGTGGCAAGAATCATTTTTGACATCGCCACAGCACACATGCCTGCACAAGATGGGTACTTTGTGAATTAGGCACAGATAGATCTTTCAACGAAGGAAAAAAATCAAGCAAGTTGAGGTTTGTCCTGCAGGGAAAGGTGAATCTAAGTCGGAACTCTTTTTCTTACTCCCCATTCATGCCATGCTGGCTGCACACCTGCACCCGTTGCATGGAGGCTGCACATCACGATTCCTGATTAGCGTAGCACGGTGCTAAAGCGTGATTAACAAAGCAGCAGAGCTAGACATCTCAGTAATGTATAAGCAGTGGTTTTCATAAGTTGGTTTACGTACGTTATATACACTATTGCAGAGAAGGACTTCAGCCGGTGCACAATAATGCTGTGATGCTAAAAGAAACAAGTGACCAAGGCAAACAACAATGCAGCAGTACCTTGGAATGGGTTGCCTTACTACTCTGTTTACTCGCATAATTTGTGCACCCCCAACTTTTTATCTGGATTTCTGAAAAAAAAAAAAAAACTTTTACTCCCTAATTTTGTGCTGTCTGCTGTACCAGACCACCAGCATGTACATAAGTGCGCGTGGAACTCTGAAATACAGTGCTCCTCTTAGATTAGGTGCAAGTGCAGGACATAAAAATTTCATGAATAAAAAAAATAAGAAATGGTGCCATCAACAGACATGTGCAAGTATGTCATTTTATGGTTGTCCATGAACTAGACTAAGGAGTAGCTGCAATGTGCCCCCAGGAGCTGGTAAAAACTGCCATACAAGTAGGCCAAGTGCATTTCTGTTCAGCAGGAATATGTTGGGAAGGTTGATGCTGCAACCATGCTCTAAGTGAGGAGTGTCAGCAGCAGGAATAGAGTGCTAGTCATTTAGTAGTGCGCCTTATGTGTGCTATGACCCATCTCTTGTCATTTAAAAAAAAAGTAGCTGAGCTGCACCACGAGTCATTAGGAACTCATAGTTGGCAATGTCTTCTTGCAGTATCTGAAAATCCTGAACACACCAGAGTTCATGCCTTACGTGGTCTTCATTGCTGCACCTCAGCTGGAGCACTTCCGACAGATGCATGAATATGGGCGTCATCATGGATATGGAAGCAGCCGCAATCTCACGGTAGGATGTGTATCGCATAATGATAGTGCTAATGTGGGAAACTATTTAAAACTGAAGAGTAAATTGCATACACCCTAACACCTACTCGAGAGGTTTGCCTGTCCTGTTAAATGAGCCACATTCAGGGCTGCTGGTTTGCCTGGCCTGTTAAATGAGCCACATACAGGGCTGCTTGTCTACACCAGCAGCCCTGAATGTGGCTCATTTAACAGGCCAGGCAAACCTCTCGAGTAGGTGTTTGAGTGTATGCAATTTACTCCCAAGTAGACCAGCAGCCCTGAATCCAAGTTTGGTTACGAATTCATTCAAGTTTATATATGTTTAAAGTTAAATATTTGTGCTTATATATACAAAGGGTGTGTACATTTAGATGAATTTCTCTTACTGTAAGCTACAGTGCTGCTGTTATCTTGGGCCAACACCTTTTTGTTTTTGCAAGCAGCTAAGTTTGGCCCAAGTGATGCAGAAGACCATGGATTAGTTATCTTTTAATTTATGCCCTTTATTCCTTGGTATGATTTCTTTCTTTGCTGCAATATTAAAAAGCTTTCTTGTTATTTATTCTCCATGGTTAAACTTCTCATTTAATTACTGTCATGTAGTTAATATTAGTCAGCTGGGACCAAGCAGTGCAGCTCAAGAGTGATTAAATTTAACCATATAGTAAGGCAGTTTTTATGCTTCATCTTTCTTGCTCCTTCACAGTTTAATTCTTTGCTCTTGACTATTGCTGCTCTTTGCTTGGAGTGAAACTTGGATTATTTTTTTTTCTTCATAAATTTAGTTTGATAGAGCCATGAGTCGACATGGTTCACGACGGGCAAGGACTCTTGAAAGCTTGGCATCTCTTCAGGAGGTAATGTACTGTTTTATATATATAATTTCCCTTAGTCTAAGTAGATTTATGCTTCAACATTGCCATAAGCTATACCACTTAGAATTGTGGTTATCAATGAAGCTTGCTGTTATGAGGCAACAGTTAGGCTGTGAGAGCCGTTGTAGTGCAGAGTTAGAGCTAACTTTGAAGGGTATAGAACCAAAATACAGTATGGAAAATTAGGGATTGGCTCTTGCTTTGACTGTTTTTGCTACAATTTATCAATGACGTTTGTGATGGCGAGCACAATGCAAATCTATTTTTATATACCAAGTGTTTCTGCAAAGCCTGCCACTAATTTTTTAAAAAAGTCTGAAAGACAGCTTTTGCATCATAGTAATGCCTGTGGTGGCAGATGTCAAGGGGGCTGGTCATTCATGTGAATTGTAAGCTGGTTAACTAAATTCTAATAGATAAATTTTTAACTATGTATTACACTTAGGCACCTGGTTGCAATGAGAGATTTGTAGTTGGCCGTAGTAATGGTCATATCAGTTTTTAGAATTTAAAAAATGTGATTCAAAAGCAGCATGGCTGTGGAGCGTACACAGGGAGTCCTACCAGTACATATCATCAGTGACATCGTGGAAAAAACAACGCGGAAAGACAATGGACGTAGAAAGAACAGACACCACAAGCGCTGACTCTGAACTGATTGTATACTCACAGAACAACAAAAGAGAAGATATGGATGAGGTGCATTTAGACACCATATTTACTTGCATAATCTGCGTACTCTATTCCTAGAATTAAGGCTTCAAAAAAAAGTTGACTCGAAACATAACTCGACGCATAACCCCCCGCGCTCGCCCCGTTCCACGTTATGTAGTTCCTTGCAGGATGGCACGACGGCACGTGTGCAGCTCAAAGCAAGAAACCCGGAACGATACAATTGCAAAGTCAGCAGTCCGAGGCAAATGGAGACAAAAGGCGATAAAACGACGCCCTCATATGCGGCCCAGCTGAGTAGTGGCAAACAGAATAGCCAATGGTTTGGTAGTTATGGATTATGATGCAACTCACGCTTTGTAGGTTACCAGAAGTTTACACTCGCAGGCTATCGTACAGGATATTGACCACTGGTGTGAACGAGCCAGGTAAACGGTGCACAGTTTACTTTTTCTTACTGGAAGCAATTTACAAACAGATTACTGACTGTTTTAACACCACGCACTCGCTTTTCGCAACTGCGCGTGTGACGCAGCCGCACCTATGTTCCCAAGCCTGCTGGTGTGCTTGCGTAGCAGGGAGTGAAAATAGATGGGTAAAAGTATTTGTTTTTTTTCTTCAAAAATCCGGGTAATAAGTTGGGGGTGTGCAAATTATGCGAGTAAGTACGGTACAACTCCATTTCATGCAGGACAACTGATGGGTCACGAACACATGTGTGCTTGTTCTTTACAGATATGGTAGGCCTCTAACACCTTACTTGTTAGTTGATTATGATGCCGAAAAAAAATTGTCGTTTGGTAAAAAAAAGGCTCACACCCACGACATTCACTACAATGCTTCACTACTTTGAAGAAGGCAGTTTCTTCAGAGATAGGTTATGCTCCTGCAGTCATACATTTAAGCAGCGGCCAATTTGTCCAATGTACGTACTACCACAGGGGAGCGGAATTTTATAGACCACCGCTTTTTCACAAGTGGCGTGCTGGTTTACAAGGTTTACTGCACATCCCCTAGCCCTGCCATGCCCTTCACTACCAGAGTGTGTTCCGACCATAGCGCAGATTCTGCCACGTTTTTTGGGGGCCAAAAATAGCACATTGATACTGTACTTATTACCGTCATTTTTTTATTTGAGTGAAATGTTAAACACATGGAAGAACCATTACTTTTTTCTTTTTCTTTCCCACTTCAGCAATCGTGGGTGATAACCTCTTGGTATCTTTAACTTTCATAAGCACCTTATTGAGGCGAGGGACAAGACATCCTCAGGAAACCCAGCCAGCCTTAATCTGCCAACTTGTTCACAGAAATTGTCATTCATTGAGTTAGTACCTGACTTGTGCAAAGATGATCCCAGGCAAGCCGCAGCAGTGCCACATTTCACAATTTTATAATTTCCTGACTGAAAATTTAAAAGCGGCTTCACTGACCTTGGGGAATACTTCCAGCACACATGATCCTGCTGAAAACGGAGTTTAATGTCTAGGAATAGCAAATGGTCATCAGTGGGCCTGTCGAAGGTGAACGCACGTCCAAATCCACTTTCTTTAAATATTTTGACTACATCCACAACGTGCTTCATAAAATTAGGTCTGTCTACGAATGCCAGATAGTCTTCAACGTACCTGAAAATCTTTTTTGAAAGGCTGCTCAAGTCTCAGCAATGCACTTATCAACCCTAGAAAGGAAATTATCGCTAAGTATCGGAGCTACTTTTGAACAAATGCATACGCCAGTTTTTTTAAGAAACAGACAGCCGTCCAATTCAACAAAGGTAGAAATGAGATAAAAAGTTAACAACTCTAAAAAAGAAGCAACTGAAATATCACAGGCGTTAACATTAGCGTTCTTCATCGTTATTTGTGATGCAGTCACTAACATTTCAACACAGTATCTTGCTGGAGGCGACTAGAAAAGGTCCTTGACATCTATACTGAACGCACAGATTGCACCATGGTTCTGGTGTCTAAGGTAATCCACAACAGCCAAAGAATTTCATGTCTGAAATGGGTCTTCCAAAGCAAGATCAGTTGCGAATCAGCTCTTTTGGTGTCTGTTCTTTCTATGTCCATCGTCTTTTTGCGCTGTTTTTTCCAAGATGCTGTACCAACTAGCTCAGATGTCAGTATTACTTCATCAGTGGCATGCGTGTCATGGGACTTTCGCTGTCCTGCCACGGCCACCGCTCGAGAGCACCAGCCAGGGCAGTACATAAAAGGTCATGTAACACATGCTTCACCGAATGACGTGTACTGCTTGAGATCCCTGTGTGCACTCCACAGCCATACCGCTGCTGAATCGCAGGCTGTAAGACAAAATTCATTGCGGAAGAGTGCCGGGTGTAATCGTATTTTTATATTGTAAAAACTGATATAGCCATTACTAATAGCCACCTACAGATCTCTAATTACAACCATGTGCCAAGCGTAATAGTTAAAAAATTAATCATGTGAATTTTTTATTCAGCTTACTAGTTGACATGATTACCCTGTTTCCCGACATCTGCCACAACTAATACTCGTATGCTTCAAATGCTATCTTTATAATGCAAAAAGCCAGTTAATAAAAATTACTGGTGGGCTTTGCTGAAACACCTGGCATTTAATGCTCAGAGAGCTAGTTAACAGCTCTGTGGCTTCTATTGTGTCAGATTCCTTCTATTCCGGGTAATCAAATGTACTCTTTTCTATGCGGTATAGTCAGATTCATTTGGACTTCACAGTACTGACCAAACTCACTGTAACTAACCCCGGACTAGGGGCATTGGCAATAAAGGTGTTTCACCACCACCTTTGTAATTATTCAATGCTCAGGTGATACTAAATATTATGAGCAGTTCTGTCATGTCTTTCTTGTGCCTTCCTCAGAAGTTAACATGCTACATACAATCTTTTGAAAATGCCATTTGCTACATATTTTGTACTGTCTGTAATGTTGGGAAATTTGGTTGTCCTACCAATATAAGAGTAACGGAGCTTACACAACTTTCCATCTGTAGCTGTTTTGCTCAAAAAGGAGCTTTAGCTCAGGCTCAACTTTAGTTTTCATATTCAGGCGCATGGAGAACGTAGAAATGCTCACATCAGAAAGTCGCTGCACTATTTGTACATAATTGGTTTTATGCTGAAAGAAGAGATTAGAATCAAATTATTTGAAGTGGGATTTCCTAAGTTCTCATGTTTCTAAAAATTGCCAAAAACGGACTGAATTGAAATTTTCAAAAATATATTTTTTTGGCCTAGTCTGTGATCTTGTAATGAGAAAAAAAAAACATGTCACATTGCTGTAAATTGCACCTGTTAGAATGTTTAGAGTAAACGAGATTGGCGTCTTCAATTACATTGTGGTAAACTACGACGTTGGGTGTTATTTGCAAACATGGAGGAAGAAAACCTCAAGAGAGGCCCACGCTATCTGAGCTGCATGTCAAAAGGTGTGCTGGAAGTCATGCACTTTCACAAGGACTACTGGGAGTCATTGGCCATCGGCACAGCAGTAGTAACATTGGGCCCAGCTGCATTGTCTGCTGTGCATGCGCGAGCACGCTGAGATGGCAGCCAAGAAGGGGGGGGGGGGGGGGGCAGAGCAGGAGGGAGCCTTCACGTGCTGCTTCAAAAACTTAGGCATAACCGCCTCTCCTGAGTTCTTTCCGTCCTCCATGTTTGAAATTTATTTTTTATAGGTGACTGCACAGCATAGAATAAATTTTAACATGCCAGTTTTGATTATGCTTATGTGCTCTAACAGGTGTAGTTTACAGCATTGTGAGGTCTGTTTTTAAGTTGCAAAGCTATAGAGCCGTAAATGTGAAATTTTAAAAAGTTTTCTTCAAGTTTTGTAACCTTTGGCAACGTATTAGTAAAAATTTAGGCTTAGATTGAAATTATGCTTCCGTTAGTGGCTAGGTACTGAAATAGATATTACAAGTAGTCTTTCTCATTCAATGCGCCGTATTTCATTCAAATTAATTCAGCAGCTGCCTGTGGGAGCAGTTTGGTGGCCCTGATGTCTATGCATAAGAGAACTACCGTATTTACTTGCATAATTTGTGCACTTTTTTTTTGTCTTTGAATAAGGCTTCAAACAGGGAGTGTGCACATTATGCAAAAATTTTGTGAACACGTCCTAAAAAACTAGAAAGGTCATAGCACACAATATATACTGTATTTTGCCGCCTATACGTCCACACTATAACTCCCCCCTCACTGGCCAAAAAAAAAGTTGAATTCAAATATAAGGCACAGAGCTGCACCTGCTCCACCTACCTTATGTAGTTCCCTGCGGGATGGCATGACAGTGCGTGTGCAGCTCAGTGCAATAAATTCACAACAATACTATCAAAGCCAGCAGTCAAAGGCAAGTGGAGATAACAGGCGATAAAACAGCGCCCTCTCATGCAGCCCGGCTGAGTAGTGGCAAACTGAAAAGCAAACGGTTCGGTAGTTTCGGATTCTGGCGCATGCGCACCTGTTCATCCGGGAAAGTGACCGCCAGCGTTGCCGAGCCGGGTAAACGGTGTGCAGTTTGTCCCCTCGCCACTTGCACCTTTCGCAGCTGCACATGGCAAAGCGGCCACACCATTCTTCCCAAGCCTGCCTTGTGCGCACCTGCGTCATCTCGTGCATGCTGGGGGTCTGTCACAGCGGAAAACATGAGGAGCGTAAAATGTGCGGGTAAAAGTTTTAGCGCGAAAGCGCTACTTCACTAGCAAAGCTGAAAAACCCGAGATGTGTGTGAAGCATCAACCTTTGACGGAGCACCAGTGGTGGAGGTCTTGCTTGCGCAGCTGCACTGTCAACGCATGGAACCATCACCCCCTCCCCACGCGCGGCTGCCAATAATGGCTGACGATAAGACCTTGCATGTGGTTGCCTTTGAGGCGATGTTGTCTCAAGTGCTTTCGCATGTCCTACTCGGCTTTAACTGCGTTAAAACCCTACAATTTTTTTTTTTATAAATCCAGGCAATAAATTAGGGCGTGCAAAATGCTTGCGGGCGCAAATTATGCAAGATAATACGGTACTGTTGGGCTCAAATTCAGGCTTGTTACTAAATGCCTGCTCAAGACCAGTCACTATGATCGCTGGTCAGGTTTATGAAGTTTTCATGGCTGTTACGCTATAGCTAATTCAGTGCCCTGAAATTGTGCATCGCTGATTGTAATTGCTTTGGATAGTCTGTAGGATGGTCATTTCAGTTTATAATTTCAAGCATAGCACTTGACCATAGTGCTGCTATTACTCTATTAATCTTTCGAGTATATTCTGCTTGCAGCTTATAGATTATGATGTGTTTATTTCACAGTACTAAGCAGAGGAAATTTTTTGGGGCTTCAAGTAGTGCTTCCCTGTCATGGTTGTGTATATTGCAGAAGAGAAGAAATCAAGAATTTTTCTCATAGCGAGCAATATGGTTATTATGCCTCTTCACGTAGTGTGCAAGGTTTACAAATTAAATGCAGCGGTGCTACGCAGAGATGTGTGTTTTTTTGGTCACCATACCGTTATCTCGAAAACAAGTTTTGTTTGCCTTTGGTCCCACTGATAATTTAAAGGATCACGTATGTCCTGCAGCTTCTAGTGCACTCCAGCCAGGTTGTGTCCAGCTAGGTTGGGTACAGCCAGGTTGTGCGATCTGATTCAGAGAATTTGCGATCTGATTCAGTGCAAAAAGTGTGTATTTGAGCCTATAAAAAGAAGCTTTTGCTGGTACTTTGAAGTGCAATAAAATTAATCTTACTGAATTAGCAAGCTCTTTTTCTGTGCAAGTTCTGTTTATATTTTTTTTATGCCTTCTGCTTTTTGTTTTGAAAGTTGACTGTTTATGGTTGCATGTTACAATTTTTTCTATTTGCAGAGAAAGGGAAAAGTATGTATTCACTGTAGTGTAGAAAGTAGTAGTAGTTTCAGTTTTTTTATTGCATTTATTTCTGTTTTCATTCTTATGTTTTGATGCATGCATTTTTTTTCTCGACAGCAAAAGGGCCGAGTATGTATCATAGCTGTAGACATGCGTAGATATCCTAGTGGGTGCTTTATGTTGGAAAAATTTCCTTTTATTTATAACGTCATTCATGTATTGCAGTGTAGCTGACAGTGCAGTTATTTGGTCTGATTCTTGTGTTGTATTTCTTAACTTCTGTGGAGCCATACCATTCGTGTGGCTGGACATTTGTGCACGTTGTAATGCTTAGAAACATTTGTCTGCCGAAATTAGTTCACTGTGGAGACATTTGCTTCCTTACAGCCGAAGCTATTGAACCAGAACATGAAAAATCCTTGAGAATTCTTGAAAGAACGTTCTTGTTACAATTGACTTATTAGGGAGAGGGAGAATTGGGAGATGTTGATCTGTGAGGATTGACTGCAGGTGACAAATTATTTTAATTCTGAATTTAAATAACTTAATAATACTCCAAGTTGCTAGGCTAAGAATTGATAACAATCCTTGTCGTTTAGTTTAACGTTGCTGTTTAATAAAGACTGCTTTTAATGTCACTGCAAAGTGTAAAAAAGAAGTTTTCTAAATTTTTGCAGTCACATGTGCGTCTTTAATAGAAGCTGCTATTGCCAGAGGGCGTGATAATCACTGAGCTGCGATTATAAGCCATGAATACCATTGTAGCCAGAGTTAAGCCTGCCTTTTTGTACAGGATGAAGATCTCAAGAGGACCATTGAGGAAAGTGCCCAGCTTCAGAGAGCTTATGAACGCTATTTCGACACAATCCTTGTAAACAACAACTTTGAAAAGACCTTTGAACAGCTCAAGGATGTGATTGATTCACTATCAACAGAACCTCAGTGGGTGCCCATTTCATGGGTGTACTGAAGTATTTTTTGCAAGCGTGCTGGCAAGCGACGCCCTCTGAAAACATGGCTGAAAGCCAAGGGTGTCTTTTAGTTGGCCTGTGCCAACAAATTTTGTCAAAAGCAAAGACAAGGTCTGGAAGTAGTAGGTTTTAAGAACATTCTTTTAGATAACAGGCTGATCCTAATCAGGTACATGCTTAAATACTGCAATTTTCCTGCAGTTTGTGTTCAGAAAAAAAATTGAGATTGTGTGTTGCTTTTACTGCTTAGTTGTGGTTGTGTACTTTGCAGATGCCATAACTCAATATGAATGAGTCTCATTTTGTAACTACGCCCCCCCCCCCCCCCCTTTTTTTTCCTCCTTTTTTTTTTTCATGCTACTTGTGTTGGCACCCAAAGAGTGCCTTCCACAGCCATTCTAATTCCGTCCTCTTACTTGATATCTTGCCTTTGAAAGGCTGTACTGGCTGTGACAAGTATGAAAGGAGGTTTTAAGTACTGCATTCAGGCATTTAAGTTGATGACCTTTTGTTGGCCAAATGAAGAATCTCAAAGATAGCTGTCTGAGCAGCATTGTTTTACATCAGATGCTGTTTCGTGTGTTGTGCATTCCATTTTGAAGCTGTTTGTTGATTTTGCCTTTTGATTACACACAGATGTGTGCACTCCTCACATGAAGGGTAGTGTGTAGACTTGTGTTATGTGTGGAGTGAACACAGGTTTCTTGCCACTGTGTATAACCGGTGATGCCACCTGCAATACATAAACATACATATCACTCATAGTACATCATATCAGTTGCATCCGGTTCCATGCAGAGCACGATGATGTTTGACTGTTGCACTTTTATCTGTATAATGTCCCAGTGAGATGACCTAGATACAGCACGTTGAACCATTGTCTATGTTGTGTTTGCTAGTGAAAGCACATCTGATTTTTTTGCCTGTGCTCTTCTTGCTCTGTTGTTAAAATAAGCAATGGTTTTAAATCTGCGAACATCATTAGTGCTTACTAATGACTGTTCAAATGGCGTGTTATTTGTTAAAATATGTGGGACTTTGTTAGAAGAGGTAATAAATGATCTGATATTATCCTTCATTTTTATGCAAGATATAGGACTTGTGGTGATAACGAGCGAAGATTATAAGAGTAACTCAACTAGATTTGATGTGAAGCAACAAGTTTGGAATACGCATGCCTTTGTCATGGCACACATGTCACAGTAATTGTCTTTTCACTGATGCTGGGGCCACAATTACTGAAGCCAGTGCATAAGGTATGGATTTTTGACTGAGGCAGGCCCAGTGCAGCACTGTACAACTTGTATGGTCTAATTTACGTAAATATGGATGGATTTTAAAGGGCAACTCAAAACGTTTCTTGAACGTCTTGAGTTGGTAGGCGCATCACATTCCTTAAGGTCCCCTCTCTCCGTCACAACAAACCATGTTTAAAAACATGAAGTGGAACAGTTTTAAAACAGCTAAAATGACAAATTGAAACCCAAACTCAATCCATGGCCAGGGATGATGCTCCACGTGAAGCAGTGATGATGCCATAAACATTACTAGAAAAACACTTGTACGCATGTTGTATGGCTGAAATAGTGGCTGGTGACTGAATCCTTTCATAACATGCCTGAGACGACCTAATATGAGCTTTGCAAAACTTCGTTAGTGAAGCAGGGAGCGGGTATTGACATGTGGCACGTTTGTGACGTTGAAAATTCAGTGTTGCTCATAGAAATCGTCTGAACTGAGGCCACGGAAATGCAAACTTTAAAATCAATTTGTGCCAGAATGAAATGTCACATGGCTACCAAACTTGGTGGGAAATCAAAAAATTAGGACAAGAAAGAAATTTTGCAGTATAAGGTTCATTAAATAATGGTAGTCTCAAAAAACCTCGCACACGCATGCACACACGCACACACACATATCACCACGCACCTTTTGTGAAGAGGCAAGAGGGCTCTTGTCGCATTAGATCAAATTTTGGTGAGTTACTCTTATGATGTATATGTTTCAGTGCCACAAGTCCACTAGAGTACATTTGACAGAAAAATGAAATTGGGGAGATCATTTGCAGTAGTATTGTACTATAGCCCAGAGGCTTGACCTGCATATTCTTCTGGTAACATTGTGCTGCAGACACAGGTTTAACGGTACAGACACACTGGCGGCAAAACATGGGCGGCACGCCAGTGGCGGCAAGCCGCTTGCCGCGAAACCTGCCGCGGCAGCGGATTGATCTGCCGCGCAAAGTATAGGTCGAGGAGCCATTTTCGGCGGCTTGCCGCGTGCCACAGACCGGGGAGACCAATGATGAACGCCCGAATTAGTCACGTGGGGAGCGTCAGTGCCGCCACCTCTTAGCTCCTAGCAAAGTTGCCTTCCACAGGCTACAGCGAAGCCACGCGTGTTCCTCCACTAGCAGGGACCTCGACCGGTCTGGCAAGAAAGGCGCTTTGTGCGGCCGCGCTTTCCTGCGCACTCCTCGCCACCTGTGCCGCCAGCGGCTTGCCGCACGTTTTTCTGCCAATGTGTTCGTACCTTAAGACAGCAGATGTGATGGTTTTGGGAAACAGTTGAACCTGTAGCTAGCTTATGTTACTTGTTGACTCAAGCTTCATTTGCAGAAGTGAAATGATGCTTTTAAGCATGTGGGTAAATAATGTACATGCTTGCTTTATATATGAATGCACGAATAATGAATTGGGTTTGCTCGGTCGCTTGTATGAATGGTGTGCTGCTGAGCTAAGAAGTCCTTTTTGTGCAACTTTGAGCAGTGAGTTAAAGCTCGGCTGAGCGAAATGCGTGGCTTTGGCGCAGGATTATGTTACAGAGGAGAAATTGGTAGAAAGGTTATATGCTTAATATCATGGAGTACCTGT
Organism: Amblyomma americanum; assembly: GCF_052857255.1. Taxonomy (NCBI): domain Eukaryota; kingdom Metazoa; phylum Arthropoda; class Arachnida; order Ixodida; family Ixodidae; genus Amblyomma; species Amblyomma americanum. The sequence continues at coordinate 407,684,674 of NC_135497.1, forward strand.
GGTTTGGCTTGTCTTAACAATGTGAGTGGTTTTGCTTTTCTGGCAAGAATGATTCAGATGAGACAATGAACGTGATTGGGAGGTCTCGCTTAATTATAATCTGTACTTGTGTGGTTTTACGAGAGGTACCTTGCAGAATTTTGCATGGGATGTTGCCTGTGAGCAAAGATCAAATACATTCCAGGTTTTGGTGACATGCAACTGTAAGTCTATTTTTATATTCATAGATAAATGCATTTTAACTCTGTAGTGATAACATGTGCAACAGCAACACTTTTGTGTCATTTGACAAGTGCTCAGGTATTCAAATGATTCATGATAGAGGTGCTAGTAATAACCAAGAGTGATATGCTTTGGCATATTCATATTTTTATGAGTAATAAGTTTACTTTATGCAGAGGTCTGTGAATTTTGACACATATTTTGGATATTCATATACTGCTGATTTGTATGCAGCCTTGAACAGTCAAGTTTATAAAACCAGAAGCATCTGCCTTGCTTTAGGAAATGTTGCTCATTTGTGTAATTTGTACTTTGTACTTCATGACATCACAGATATGTTTGACTTTACTTTTCTTGTAATAGCATAGTGCATTTTGCATCATCAACTGCTACCAATTGTGTGCCATGCAGAATTTTGATGTAAATTGTGATTACAGGCAGTGCACAGCTCTTAGGAATTTCACCACGATCTTCAAGGTGCTTTCATTTCAAGAAGGAAACGTGCTTTTCCATGCAGTAGGAAATGTGTGCTTTCATTTTTGTCATTAGCATTGAGGGAAAAATATATAATCAATGTGATGCTTATTTAGTGTTTAGGCTTGCAAGTTTGTCATACTAATAGTCTTTACATGTTTTTACTTTGTAGTGGATTGGAAACGGTTGATGTTCATGTCAGGCGACATGCTGTGCATATGAAAGGTTCACATCTGTTCAAAAATTGGATTCAGTAATAATTGGTAATGTGTTGAATAAATATTGTGCTGCCGGATTTGTTCAACCAAAAAACTTCAATTTTAGGCAACACTACTGAAGGGAACATTGCAATGCAAGTTATTTTTGCTCTTATGACATTATTGTACGCTGACATATTTTGAGGTATGCACTGTAAAAGTGCAGGTGTAGCTACACTGCATTTTTTAAATTTAAGTGCCAGTTATGAACAGATGGGGTGGGGTGGGTGGGAAGTCGGGATTTTTTGATGCCTCGGATGATAAATAGCATTCACACTTCCCTTAATGGTTGCAGCACACAGTTTTGTCCCCTTTAGCTCTTAGTGCTGTGGCTCTTAATGCTGGCTATCTGTGTTAAATTTGAGGAGCTTCACAGCCATTTTTTTTTTTTTTTCTGTGAATAGGGGGCAAAAAAAAATAGCCAAATGACTGTTTGATGTCCAGTATGGCTATTGTGAATCATTTATTGCTTTTCATTCAACCTGGGCCTAAATCCCAGTCTGCTGTGGAAGTGTGCACAGCTACACACAATGATAACTGTTTATTAAAAGCGAACTTCCAAGCTTAAACTGTCTATACTAATGAAGACTACGTGCTGTGATGCGCGAATTGTGTGCATTGTTGATCATAGTGTGACCGTAGTGAGATTTTGCTTCTGGTTACAAAGCTGTATTTCTGCCTTTTTACTAAGTGGTGAAACCTGTTCCCAAGAGTAGTGCACTTTTCAGTGGCCTGTGTAATTTTTGTCATTTAGAAATATTGAAGCAACACTTGTGTGTCTTGGACCTCAATTTGGAGCCATTGCATTAGAAACAGATCTCACACTGTTTGAAGACACTGTTGCATTACAGATGAAACAGACTGGCATCATGTTTTCATGGCACTATACAGCCATTTTCTTTTACACCTGTGCTTGAATTTTCTTTTGTTAGTTTGTGTGTGCTTCTGTATCTGGCATCTTTACAACTGAGATTTTTATAGACCTGTTACCTTGTTGCCATTCTGGCATCATCCGTCCAGAGGTGTGCCTTTGACAGCTGCAGAATAAAGTTGGTGTTCTGTTCATTACAGGACACTTCCTAATTTTGTGCATTCCACTGTCTCTGTATCTTGCATGGTGGGCACTGAGTACTACTTGCTGCATGCCACAGTGGCTCTGCAGTATTCAGTTATCACATGCATATACGCCATATTTGCATTGCAAAATGTGTAGTGGTTTTAAGGCATTTTATTTTCAGGACTGGTGCAGATTGGGGGATACCTTTTTGTGCTTTTTGTCTGGTAACACACTTACATGTTCTCAGAATTGAATTTCAGTTCAGTGCACTTGATAAGTCATACAGGTCTGGAAGCTTATCATTAGGCACTGTTCTCTTATTTTACACGTCATTTTCTCTGACCACATGTGCCATAAAGCTGACCCTACTTTGAGAGCTTCCCTGGCCATTCATCCTGGGATTTTTCTTTTTTTTTTTGTAGAATAAGCTGTCAACACTGAAAAAATTTACTTGTGTCAGGCCATTGTACGCTTTTGCATGTTTAGTTATATTTAGTCGTGCTGTGAATGGTGCACTAAGCCATGCCATCACACAGAATGTGCGTTTATTGTGAGACTTATATAGTTTCAGGTTTGATGCACCTCTAAGCATGTGCTGTGTCGCCACACTAAAGATAATCGACTGGCTGCATTAGGCTGAATGCTGCTTCAAGGTGAGGAATAGTGGTGTTGGTAAATTGTATTCGGTGATTAGCCCCGTTATAGATTCTTCTGGGTCAGTGAAAAAGGGTAGCACAGTAGAATAAAGATGGGATTCACACCAGCACTACCACTAAGTAAGCGTTCACAATTCCACCCCACAGTCCTTGTTTTGTCATGCTACCCTTCACGGTTCTAAAGCACCAACTCATTTTTCAGTTGGACACTTTTATGTTAAACTGATCTTTCTTTTACCTTAAGGGTAAACAAAATGTCTGCACTTTGTAAGAGTTATTGGTCAAAATAATTAGTTTCCTTCATTTCCAATAGCATATACAAAGTGTCCCATGAATTGGAGGCTGCCAAGGGTTTAAAAAAAAAATCTACAGATTGTGGAAATTAAACACAAGCAGTATTATTGGGGGTTGTTGAGTGCTAACAGCAGCATTTTTCAACTCTGCCTAATGTCGAGCGCCAAAAGAAACCAGGTATGTTGTGGCTTTTGCAAGAAAATGTTCTTTGCGCTCTGGTCGAAGTGCCCAATGTGTGGGCTGTGCAACTGGCAGCACTGCCCTGGTGGCTGCCGACATGGCGCGCTTAAGTTTGCCCAGCCACACTGGCTACTGCGGGGCTCCCACACCTTTCTTTCATTTTGGGGTTTCACGCATTTCCTTCAAAAACAAAATAGATCCGGAATAATCCTGTATTTGTAGAAATATAGAGTACGTGGCACCATTTTGCAGTGTCTTGTACTGGTCTGCAACTTACTAATCAGCAGTTTGCACATTTCTCCAGTGGTTTGAAAAATAATCCTTACTAATTAGTTGGTGTGAAATGAAAAAATGCTTCTGCTTGCTTTAGATCGCTGCCCGCTGTATTATCCCAGCTGTATTTCCTTAGTGTGTGCTGGCTTTATTATTTATTTTTATCCTGTAGTTTACGTTGCCTAACTAACTAGGTTCCGTGCATAAAACTGACTTATTTGCCGAATGGATGGTGTGGGAGCTTGGTTATGGTTGTATAGGGAGTTGGATTACAGGCCACCTGCTGAGGTTGCATTCCATAATTTGATTACGATTTTACGCTGCATAAGGATCATGGCCAGGCGCCGCTATACGGGAAAGCGCAGGCATTCAGAAAAATTAGAGCTCAAGAAAAATAAAATCCAGTATTGAAAACTGTGCGCACACGCGTTGTATCGACTTTGCCGAATTTCGGGCGATCAATTCAGCAGGCCCAATCGGTATAATTTCTTGGATAGTTCAGGGAGCTGGGCATGTGAGAGCTTTGTCCTCCAGTACTGGGCTGCTGCCGCCTGCCTACACGCGAGTCCATTAGTTTTGGAATTACTTATTCAATAGAGCGGAGGACTCTTGCACGCGAGCAACCCTGCCATGGCACCTCGCACTTTAGTGAGACCTCGCTGCCTGCTACCTATCCCCCTTCATTTGCTATTCCTATTCTTTTCTCCTTCGCACTCTTTGTTGACCACGCACTGACTGTAAGAGATTTTGGACATGGCAGGCCGTTTTTTTTTCCCTTGTTCACTGAAATTCTTCAGTAGACTTTCTTGATTCACGACCTAGTTCTTTCACATTACCTTTCGTGGTTTCTGCGCAGTTTCTTGAAGGTCGACTCGCATCGACTCACGCGCTGTGCGTGTCGTTTTCGCTCGATTCTCTTCGATGCCCCATCGCGCCGTAACGCCGCTCCCCGCTCTATTTCCAGGGGCTCCAGTGATTCCAAAGGTTTTTTTTTTTTTCAAAACGTACGCTGTGGTAAAGGTAGGGATTAGCGATTGTTAAGGTGGTGGTACAGTACCGCGGACCATTGGCGCAGCACAAGTGTTCTTCCTTAAGCCTCGTGTCGCTGCAGGTTTAGGTTGTTCGGTATAAACAGGCTGCACTTACTATGCACAAGCATCTGCGGCGTTGTATTGCCAAAAGACCGTTTACAATATTCCAGCGTGACGCGGCATATACGTGCGGTACCTTGTTTTGGTAAAGTGCGTTTTCTGATGTCAGCGTGTTATACTAAATATATAGCATTCAACACAACCGGAGTGTTCAGTGCCGAGAGCAGATTTCGCGCTTGAAGTGGCAATACGTCGAAACGTTTCCGCAGGTGTGTCCGAGCGGCATCGGAAAACTGGGTATTTTCATTAATTTATTTTAATTTTTATATTTCGTTTGTTTTTAATTTATTTCAATTATTTATTTTATATTTTAACTGTGTATTTTTATTTTAGTTTGGTAATATACAAAAAATTGCTTGTTTACTAAATGGACGCTTTCTTCGCCATAGTATGTCCCGACGGATGACATCAGAAAACAGTTGGGGCATGTTAAGTTGCAAAATGTGGTAGCTAACATCTTAAATATTAGGCGTCCTGCTGTTAATCAGAATTTTGCAGCTTGCTGTTAGTAATAGCCATAAGCCGCGGCGGCGCAAGGAATTTTTGGCCTCCCGACGCGTAAAACCGAAACCGGTGATTCGAAGCGCGCATTGCCAACACGGCGGCGTATGTCACTTGCTCTGCGACACAGAGCACGTGACACGCACGCGATCAGATGACCTGTGCGTGTGGGGTGCGGCAGCGGCAGACGGAAGCTTTCGTTGTTACGAAGGCGGCAGATATCCGTTTTTGAGTTTTCTTTTGAAGACGGGGCAAGGTGTCATTTCTGCCCATTCGGGGGTCATGCTTTTATACCCGAAAGGCGACATGCTTTTATACCCGAACCGTTCATTCAGCGGAGATGGTACGAAAATAGCAGGTCGCGGGTTTTGATCGCGGCCGTGCACCGCGAACGAATTTTGAGGGGAGCGAAACGCGAAAACGTTCATGTGCTAATATTTCTGTGCACTTTAGGGTCATTCCACGCCAAACTATCTCCCGATTTATTCCAGAAAATTTACGGCTTTTGATCGCTCTGTCGAAAGTAATTTCCCTCTATAATTTTGCGGAAATTTTTCCTGTCATGCGGCAGCCCTTTGAACTTTCCAGACGAATGCAAGACTAGAACTCATTAAAAAAATGTACAAGAAATTTTTATTTCGCGGTTCAAGTTTTTGCGAACAATGCAGAAGCATTGTACTTTAGTATCAGTCAGCAATAAACAGCCAGCAGAAAACCTTGATGTGTTTTCAGTTCATTAATATAGCCCCAAAAGCATCATTTTTATCATTTTTTTTCCTCAAGAACGTAGGTGACATTCATGAACAATATAAACCGCTTTATCAGATTTCTTGGACATAAACGTGCATTACTCTGTTAAAATGTTTGTACTCGAATAGAACAGAATAAATCTCACGAAAAAAAATTGGAAGTTGCAAATGATGCGATTTGTCGCGTTTTCACCTTAAATTCCACACTGAGTGGTCCAGGTAAAAATACAGACTGTGGTTCCTTTGATAGCTGATGTTATCGTAATTTCGCTCAGCGTTATTTATCGAAGTGTTGTTTTTGTTTTAGGCGAGAAACGAATATTTGAAGTTCAATGCCACCAGCAATTGTCCCATATTGCCACTACGCCACATGGCACACTCGTCAGTTCCTAAGAGGCACAGGCCGGCTGTTTTGTGCTCCAGAAAAAAAGTTCGTTCCTTACTGTGCATGTGAAGATTCGAGTTCAATGTCGGTACGGGTGAAATGCGTTTCCGAAGACAATGCAAAGAATTATGGAAAAATCGTCTGCTAGGTACTTACGATTTCAATTTTTTTTTCCACTGCTTGAGTTGGGAAGAGACTGTTTTTTTTCAAAATATTATCAACTCTTAGATTTTGCACCCTGATGATAGAGCATTTCATTAGCTTTCATAAAATATATTACACTTGTGTGTTCGCGATTTCAGAGATGCTTTTTAAATCCTTTTTGTGGTCTCGTCTAGCGGAAAAGTGGAAGTTTTTAGAGGGTTTATTCGCATTTTTCTCACTTCACTTTCTTTGCAATTTTTAGGTTTGGCGGCCTTCTAACGGAGCACGTTATTAGCGTTCAGCAAATATATTACACTTGGCTATTTGCGACTTCGGAAATGCTTTTGGATCTTTTTTCGTGATCGTGTCGAACGGAAAGGTGCGAGTTTTCAGATGTGCTTCATCCGCATTTTTCTCAAAATAGCATTTCTGGAAGTTCGTGTACTTTTTTCTCAGGAACTATTAGGCGTAAGCAAATAAAAATTTTCCCAGATTTTAACCAATGCCTTTTACAATACTAGTACCAGAATCGAAAGTACAAGTCCATTTTTATTTTAACGACAAAAAAAACATTAATGGGTCGCAATTTTATTGCACCTGTTGTGCCGCCAAGTATAGGTTTTCTTTGGCTTCAACATTCAGGTTGACTTTTTACCGCCTTTCTCGTGTGATAAAAGTTCTCTAGCTGTTTCATAACAATACTTATACAGGCTGTCCAGGCTAACTTTTGCCAAGGGTTAAAAAATAGGATATTTGAGGTAGGCCAGGGAAACCACTTACATACAACTACCAGCCGGCTTGCGCATCTAGACAATTTTTGTATTGCTATTAAGTAGTAATTAAGATAATTTTCCTAAATGCGTAAATATTGACTTTAGACAGCAGATGTGAATATCAAAGTTAGCACCGTCAGAAAACCCCCATTCCATTTATTTGCGATAACGAAAGCCTCACGTGTACCTTTTTTCTGAGCTCAAAAGAAAGCCCGCGAAATACCAAAAAATCACGTGACAAGCACATCCGCGCGCCACGATTGTGGTGCTCTCAATCCTGGCTTGAGTGAATGAAATCAGCTGCTGGCATGGCGCGACGACACCATTGCTCCGGCAGACCGATATGTCGACGGTGGTTGCACCGTCACGACCCCATTGCTCCGGCAGGCCGATATGTCGACGGTGGTTGCACCGTCACGACGCCATTGCTCCGGCAGACCGGTGCAACCACCGTCGACATACCGGCCTGCCGGAGCAATGGGGTCGTGACGGTGCAACCACCGTCGACATACCGGTCTGCCGGAGTAATGGGTTCGTGACGGTGCAACCACCGTCGACATATCGGCCTGCCGGAGCAATGGGGTCGTGACGGTGCAGCCACCGTCGACATATCGGTCTGCCGGAGCAATGGTGTCGTCGCGCCATGCCAGCAGCTGATTTCATTCACTCAAGCCAGGATTGAGAGCACCACAATCGTGGCGCTCGGATGCGCTTGTCACGTGATTTTTTGGTATTTCGCGGGCTTTCTTTTGAGCTCAGAAAAAAGGTACACGTGAGGCTTTCGTTATCGCAAATAAATGGAATGGGGGTTTTCTGACGGTGCTAACTTTGCTATTCACATCTGCCGTCTAAAGTCAATATTTACGCATTTAGAAAAATGATCTTAATTGCTAATTAATTAATTGCAATACAAAAAATTGCCTATGATGCGCAAGCCGGTTGGTAGGTGTATGTAAGTGGTTTCCCTGACCTATCTAAAATATCTTCTTTTTTAACTCTTGGCTAAAGTTGGCCTGGACACCCTGTATACTTCAGTATCCAAACGTGTAACCTTCATGCACGTTTGTCAGCCTCAGAGATCCGTGCTGTGTTTCGGCTATTTTGCCATCGCGTTTGTACCTTGTGCTTGCGAGATTGGCCTGTGGAGGCGATACGGCGATAGCTGTATGTTAGTTCTTGCCCTTCCCTACCTTACGAGAGCTTTGTTTTCAGTAAGAGTGGTCTTTTTGTGTTCAGGAGCTGGCATTCTATTGACGCAAGCCAACTTCAATTTCTCCTTCGCTGCGGCGGTGAATAGGCTGTTTCCTCCGTTGCGTGAGTGGTTCGCCGGTACACTGGTACGTTGTTGTCAGGGTAGTGCTGCAAAAATATATCTTAGGAGCCCTGCTATACGTGGATGTCCGCATGATGTCACTGCTTGTCAGCAATGCAGAGAGTATGGGGACAGGAAGTTTGCACAATGTGCAGTGGAGCGCTTACAGCACCATACGACAGAGCAGTTGTCGTCAGCTACTATTTCTAAAGACGACTTGCGTGGACCTATGTAAATACGAGGCGCTGTTTGTAAACAGCCATCGCTGCACGCACGCAACCAAGGGAAGCGCGAGGTGTTTTATGCATGAATGTCCGTGTAATGGAAGGCCTTATTGCGGCGTGCGTGTATGAGGATTTGTTATTTCCGTAGAGAGAAAGGGGAAGGGGATGATATATTGATTCTTTTTGTAATTCTTTTTGTATTTCGTTATTGGCTCATGCATTCGCTGTGACTGGAAGCATGCACTCGGACGGGTAGATAGCAAGAACCTAATATAGTCGTACGAAAAGATTGTACCAGAGTGACCTTATCAATTACGTGCCTTGCATCCACTGCTTATGAACAAAAAGAGAGCGCAAGGCGTGGTTGTTCCGAGATAAATAGTGCGCGGGGAAGGCGATCATATTGTTCTCGCTTTCCACAGTAGACGTGATTAAAAATATGTATTCATATCTAAAGTATCACGTTGTCATTGAAATTTGTGAGCACGAAAAAACGCGAAGCAGAGGAAGTTTTAGCAGTTAAAACTTATGCGACAATGGGAATGTCTCTGCCTTATTTTCTGCGCAAGCCGCATGGCAGTAGCTCAGTACGTCTTGCTTACCAGAAGTGCTAGAGGCAAAAAATAAAAATAAAATACGCTTCTAGTTTTGTCATTCACCCATTGTACAAGTCTCCAATGACGATGTTAATTATTTTAAATTTCTTCCAAAGTGCGCGTCCAAGTCCATGGCTCCGCAATCACGCCTGCCGTTTTTACGTGCCAGGCGGCGATTTCTTCATCTCTGTTGAGTCGTTTTGCACCGTCGTCGCGAGTAACGGAGGACTGGCTCACAGGAGGTCGCCAACATTAACAAAAAAGCGCGAGGTTGTGACGTTTGAAAACAAGCAAGATTCTACCTATAGGCTGCTCTCAGAAATAGTGGTAGCTCCGCCACATTGGATATAGAGGTGGCATGCATTGGATATAGAGGTGGCATGTTTGCGCGTTTATATAACAAACCTGGTTGCGTCTTTCTGCCTCTGTAACTTACGGCTAGAAGTTTACTTTTCTGGGCGCCACATCCCGTGGCAAGTGCACGCAGCAATTGCTGAACAGAGAGGAAAAGTTCGCGGGTTCTGTTTCGGGAATCAAACGTGCAAACGTGTGGGCCAGCGGAAAAAAATAAAAATCAGGCGTGACTCACGGCGCGTCGGTTTATCGCATCAACTGAGTAAACATGGCGCAGTAAAGAGGAGTAAGCGTATTGGAGCCAAAACTGCGCGGGCCAAGCGCGAGTTGTGCCCCTGAAGCGGCCCTCTGACAATGGCAGCAATGTGGCTGTCATACGCTGCGTACTTTGACCATCGAAGAAGATTGGTCCGTATGATTTGAGAGTGTCAGCATTAACCGGCCGTTTCGCTACTTTCGTGCACATCTTTAGCTGTCGACTCGTATGTTGTTTCAAAAAGTGGGCTTTGAATTTATTATTTCATGAAATGAAAGACTCGCAATAAATTTCCGGACGATCATCCAACGACCGCTTGTTCGGCGCATGATATTCTTCATATTTGCTGGGGCGACTTTATTACTTCACTACGACCGAACTAGTGGCATTGAGGAAGGTTTATTAGTTGCAACTTAGCTATAGTACAACATGCCTCAGCAGCAAACTGCCTTATTTCATATTTGGGATAAGAGCTGGACTGCGTCTGCTCTGCTATAGGCGAACAACTGCTGTTGCATTATGGGAGCCCGACGAAATATGTCGGCTCCGGACGATCGAGGAGGGAGAGAGCGAGCGAAAGCAGAGCGGAGCGGAGGCCAGACGCGCTGCGCCAGATGCCGAGTCACTTGATGCCAGGCGCGCATACCACTGCTCGTGTAAACAGCACGTGAGGAGCGCCGGTGCCTGCTGCGATCAGAGCGTGGGAACAGGAACGCCCGAACGACGACACGGCACACCGTGAGTGCGCGGCAGATTAGGATTTCGAGCAGTGCCATTGCCGTATTGTGCAGTGAGGTGGCGTTCAAATCAATTTTTTTTCCTGCCTAAAACAAGGACCACCGCAATAACAATCGCTGATCGAAACTGAAATGATATTACTATGAAATTAGGTGCAATTTGCGCCTCATTTCGCCTCAGTGGCACCTCAGCGCCACCTCAGTGGCACCTCAGCATAGATTTTCGGGCTGAGTATGCGGCAAAACGCGCTTTGTTGCAAATTCAGAATTTTTTCTGAAATTTCTTTTGGTCTATTCGAGTTGGAACATTATAAAAGAATATTGCATCAACCTTACAGCCGAAGAAGCGGTTTATGTTGCGCACAAATGTCGCCTACTTTTTGAAAAAAAAAATCTAAAAATGGTAATTTTTGTGCTAAAATAATGAACAAAACGTACCTAAAAAATTTTCTTCTGGCAGTTTATTGCTAGCTGATACTGAGGTACAATGTTTATACATCGTTCGGGAAAATTTTGAGCTGTGAAAGAAAAATAACTATTTTGTTAATTTTTTAATGTTACCTAGTTTTGCCTTTATCTGGAAAATTCAAAGGGCTGTCACGTGGCCGAAATTTTTTTCCGCAAAAATATTCACTTTCGACAGTGCAATAAAGAGCCATAAATTTTCTGGAAGAAATCGGTGAGGGTAGAGCACGAACTCTGGCGCGTCTGGCGTGGAATGACACTTTAAAGAAATTTAAGGTGACGATATTATACCGGTGACCAACAGTGTTGTCTTGGCATGTAAAAACCAATCAGCCGTAATAAAGTGCGCGCCTGCTCTGGTTTCAACCATCGTATTGACTTCCACGCAGTTAAATGCGATGAAGCAGACCTGATGCGCTATAGCTGCCAGCGACTTCTTGAGTAAGAAATAAACCCTTGCTGACCCTTGCCAGCACCGCGTGCGTAACCTCGTCCTGTTGTCAAGAGCACATCACGTGATCACGCACTTGTGAATAAACTGTGCTTATGTATAGAGGGAGAAAAGGTAGCGGTGTTCTTGCTGCTGCAAACGAAAGCCAGTTGTCCGAATTTTTGAGTGTTGCAGGCAAATTTCTTCATTGCAAGACTCAATGTGCGAAAGCATATGAAGATTTTTTTTTTTTTCCAAATGAGCCAGATCCACCTATACGAAAACCGAGAAAGGGACGAGATTTGGTTATCTGCACAAACAGTAGCGCTATCCAAGATGTTATATGGTATGGTTTACATGTTACAGAAGCTCTACACAACGATGTATTGAAATATATGCAAATAATATAGTCAATATGAGCATGTAAACTTTGGATTTGACTCTTTGCAATGTGGAACTCTGCGCTTGACACAGTTTTGTCCAGAAGACGTTTTATACGGCCGTTTACAAGCGCTGTTTATGAAAACAGTGCCTAAAAATTATTATGATGCGAATACAGCAGAGAAACAGTTAAAACATTCATTGTGTGCAATCAGGGGCAGTGCTTTGCTTCAACAGAAGCAAGCAAATACGAACAGCAGGCTTCTGTCGCAAGCGCTTACGCGACAACCTTCTTTTCCAATGTCCACACTTCGGCAGCGGCAAAGTAAGCTACCTAGAATATATGGGATCTATATATTTTACTTCACTGCAGCATTCTAATTCAATGAGTAGCAGCGAAATGGTAGGCGCGTTCAGGAGGCAAAACGTCAGGACAGTGGCTAGTATTGTCGTTTTCTGTCTGTATCTACTATTACGCTTGTAATAATGAATTGAGAAAGCCACTTGAATTGAGAAAGAAGTCGCCCAACTGAGTGCTTTAACGTGCACTATTGCAGAGGCGCATCCTTGCTTCATCGGCGACAGCCCTTGCAAAAATATATTGAGTTTAAGTTGACGCTTAATTCAATTTTCTCATTAGAACCCTTTGATAATAAATTGACTAGGTTTTGAATTTTTCTATTGACTTACGATAGCAAATTGGCCACCGCGTTAAAACTGAAACAAACTGCAGAGTGGCAATTAGACTCAACTGAGCTCATTCGTTCTTTCGAACGAAAATTTAATGTCTATCCAGTACCTTAACTCACTGACCTTGAATGGTAGCAGCCTACAGCTTGGTGCTGAAACGTTACCGGAATGCTATAAAATTATTTATTTTGGTAAAAATTCATAATATATGCCGTCCGTCATATTCCTGATCTCGCTGAAACATAATTCACGCTCTACATGACGCGTTTTTAAGCTTTGAATAACATTTTATAACCGGGATCGCCAAAGTTTACAGCAAATACCCTCTGCCAGCATTGCGAAAGCAGCAAGTAACAGGCACTTGGAGACCGCACTACTACACAGCATAAACATGTTACAGCCATACAATCACCTGCCCTAAACCTACATGTTCCTGCTTGTATACTCGATATGAAGAGTGTTTCAGCTAGTATAAGTTGCGAGTTGTTAATAACCGCAGATTTCAAAAAGGATTTAAGCGCCATTGCCGCATTCTGTGGATGGAAATGTTTCATTTCCATTCATTTATTTTTTTCACTTAAAGACCCGAAGGCATTACATAAGGGGGGAGCAAAATCAAGGTCAAAAGAGAAAGAATAAATTGACAAAAGAGAACAATAACAAAACAAAAAAGGGTATGTAACAGTTAAATGATCTTGTCACGCGTATACAATGCAAAGTAAAATTCACGGGTTTGAAACACGAGAAATATATATATATATATATATATATATATATATATATATATATATATATATATATATATATATATATATATATATATGTCAAATAACATCCTGTATATCTTTTGTCCCTCGACACCGGAAGAGGTGACGTAAAGCCGCAGAACTCTTAGATGTCTGCACACCAAGAAAAACACGCTTTATGCACGTGTTACAGAATTCTTTGAAAGTTGAAAGGAACAGCTCAGATATTCACGCAACATTGTTTCGCAAATGAACATCCGTTGATGTCACCTGGTGGGGCTGAATGAAGATCAAGTAGAATTATTCAAAGCTTGCCTTTGCGCGGACATTTCTAAATTTATTAGGCATCTGTACTTTCGCGCCTAAATTCAATGCACAGGCCAGGTGTTAAAAAAGTGCTATGCAATTTCTAATTTTCCAAGCTTTTGGATAAGTGCCTATCGCTAGAAGTCCTCACGGGCCGATCAAACACATCAAAAAGAACACGTCAACGACATTTGCGAATCTGCACCTCCGATTCCAATCCACGTGTCAATAATGGACCCTTTGCAAAACTCTGGATGTCAGTTTCCCTGCACAGCGAGAACCCCTTCAACATGGCAACCCGGCCTCTTTTTTTCGGACAGAAATTAGGTGCAGCTCTAGCAACTTCTGGTCACAAAATATTTCCGCGGGTCTCTCGGGCACACTTCTGCAGTGTGCTGTATTCGCAGTAAAGGGGTTATGCGCTCTTTTGGCGAGTCACTGCTTGGCAGGTGCAACCCACCTGCCGCGTGTTGCACTCGCGACGTGGGGAAGAGCAACTGTGTCAAGCTGCTGCTCGCCAGGTGCGTGCACGGCATAAGTCTTTCTGTTTGTCTCCAGCCCTGCACCCAACTTCTGCCCTTGCTTGGGACAAGCCGCGCCGCCATGGTAAAGGAGGTGTTCATGTTGAGGGAGGCTAACTTTCGCAGATTTTCAAATGAACTGCGAGGCTTTTCTGGACGTGATCGCATCACTTTACATCACGCGAGATTTCTATCGTCAGACAGCGCTCGGAAGCGAGCAAATACCGTTCCATAGCTACTCCACAATGATTTATTAGGCGGTGCACTCTGCTGCTCACTGTCGGAGCAGATGTTGTCAATACTTATCGGCAGAAATAAACTGAGCGGAGCAAAAAGCAAAAAAAAAGTTAGAAGGCCAGGACGTATACCCTGGCCCTAAAATTTCAAGCACATATTTGAAAAAGAAGTCTGGCTATAGAAGGGGAACATATGATCAATGAACGAAAAAAGAACATAGTATTAAGTTTGCCGATGACAAAGTCCAAGTTCATTGGTGAGGGTGAGTGGAGGCAAGGATATGACATAAGACTACAATGTTTTTCGAAAATAACACAACATGCGGCCACTCCTCACGTTCGTCTTCCCGTCACTCTGCGTTGGCTAGTCTCTGCGAGGAAGACGGGACACCGGCTGCAACTCAACGTCATGATGCAGCCGTTGCGCCATGCCTCCAACGTCCCGCTGGCCATGAATGAAGGCGACCGTGGCGCGCGTCTTCTTGTTGTTCTTGTTGTTGTTAGCCTATAAGAGGATGGCACATAACCACACTGGGGGATCGGCCAAGAATCGGGTGACTATTCGCCTGTATTCAGGTAATTAAAATGAAAAGCACGCTGGAAAGCAACACTGGAGGATTCTTCCTCATGAACAGAAAAGGGATTAAAGTTTTGATTTCAAAATTACTACTACTACTACTACTACTACTACTACTACTACTACTACTACTACTACTACTACTAATATTAATAATAATAATAATAATAATAATAATAATAATAATAATAATAATAATAATAATATTAATAATATTAATAATAATAAAGACAAGGACTGGAAAGAGTTATTGAGTCAAAATTTACTAATTGAGAGGAAAGAAAATTTTGTAACCCTTAGCATGGAAGTCGGTAAGATTCTAGCAGGAAATTTATAACAGCGGTACAAACAGATCTGTGGATGGTGGCGCCAAATAAGGTGGCGCCAAATGATAGCAAGAGCGGGCTGCTTAAACTAAGACCAAGGGGCCGCAAGGGCTCCTCCGGCAACCTTCTTCTCAATCAGGTGTATCGGCAACAATAGAGCAAAAAATGCTCAATGGATTCAAGCTCATGGCAAAATGCACAAAGTGGAGAGAGCGCCAAACCCAACCTGTGCAAATAGAAATTTAGAGGAGGTATACGGCACCGCAGCCTGTCAGAGATACTTCAAGCTGCCGAGATCGACAAACTTGCCTGTTCCAAGAATATCTGAGGTGCTGATAATCCGCCGATGTTATAAGTTTTGTGTCTTGCGTGCTTAAAAACGCACGTCGCCAAAACCTAGATGCTGTCATATAGGCTGTAGCCGGGATGATAGGCAACACGGGGCCGCTTAGGGAAGCCTTCGCGAGAGTATCAGCGATCTCATGAACTGTCGTACTGCTGTGACCGGGAACCCATACTAAATGAACAAGACTCAAATGCGGAGGAAGCAGGGACAAGAATGTGTTGAAAATGGAACCGTCAACATGCGCAGCGAGGGACGAACACAGAGATAAAGAATCGGTAATTACTGCCACTGCGGTAATAGAGGGGTCTAGCTTGCGTAGAGCAAGTACTACTGCCAGAAACTCTGCTTGAAAAACAGGGGTGAAATCTGGAAGCCGCCGTGAAAAAGACCAGTCTAAATGCGAACAGAATATTCCCACACTTGCCTTTTCATTGCACTGCGTCGGTTGCTATTGCAATTTTTGTAGGTAGGGTCCTTAGATGATCGTTCAGTAGACCATTTGGAATACAGGGTGGCAAAAGTTTTGCATTTTGGGGGTAAATATCGTCGAAAACAATGTGGACAGCGGGCACTCTGTATAGCGCAGGAAGGATGTCATAAATCTTCACATCTAAAGGCTCATGTGATCTTTGCACAAACACTACCTGTGGGGTATGAAAACGAGACCAGAGGGCACTAAAAAAGGAGGTCGGCTGGCAACAGAAAATGCTTTGTGAACGGTGGAAATGAGATTCGTGGATTCTTAGGTAAGTCTGCACAGTTAAAAATTGAAGTCGAGATAAGAGAGAGGGAATGCGGGCTTCAAGGTACAGCACAATGGTAGTCACAAATTTTGGGAGGCCGAGGCACATCCTAAGTGCTTCCCTCTCCAAAAGGACGAGAGGACGAAGTTGTATGTAGCCGAGCCTGAAAACAACACAGATCTAAAATCCAAAATTGACATACATTTTGTAGATCTTTAATAGCGCATCTCTTCGCATGCCGTACCGGTGAATACACAATCTACGCAACATGCCCACGGCCCGAGGCCCCTTCACCGCGACATGGTCAATGTTGGGTCGCCCGGTGAGTTTCTCGTCATAAATGACCCTTAGGTATTTTAGGGATTGAACCTGCAGTATTGGTTGTAAGTGGCAAGTGAGAGAGACCACTACAGGATTCTGTAGAGGGAAAACAAGGATGGCACACTTGCTAGCATTAAAATTCAGATGTCAGCTGCTCAGCCAGCGCTCAAGTGTACTCAGATATGACTGCAACAGACCATGCAGGGAATGTATACCCTGCGCAGCCGCAAAAAACGCAATGCCGTCCGCATAGAAGTAAGTGCGTACATATTGATGGAGAAGAATTGAGCTCAACAGAATATTAGAGAGCACAGGAGAAAGAACAGCTCCTTGCGGTACACCTCTCGTTTGTTTCTACCTCTCTGGATGGACACCATTATGGACGCAAAAGAATTCCCTATTATAAAGAAATGCAGATATCCAAGCAACTATATAATCTGGAAACTGGAGAGACTGTAGCCTATGCATTAGGATGGAGTGTTCTACACTGTCGTAAGCTTTGGCGACGTCTAACGCAACCAAAGCCGTGACCTGGCGTTGACGACGAGCAAGGAGAATTCTGCTCTCAAGATCAGCATGTGCATTCCATATCGAACACCGTGGCCGGAATCCGAGTTGACACGGGCTGAGTACATTTTTGCTGTCCACGAAGGCAGACACCCCAATTAGTAACACCCTTTCTATTAATTTTGCCACGTTTTCTGTTAAAGAAATTGGCCTAATATTATCCAATTCATAGCCTCCCCCCTGATTTTTATGTAAAGGGATCACCTTGGCCAGCTTCCACTCAGGAGGCATCCAAGCGTGTTTGATAGAGTAGTTTATGAGGTGCAATAAGGAGTCAGGGGACTACTCTTAGAATCTTGAGCATCTTTGTAGTGACACCATCAGGGCCAGGAGCAGCCGCTAGTAATCTCTGTACAACTTGGGAAAGCTGCGATAGATTAACTTGTGAGGCATTATTATTTGGCACCACTGACGCAAACAATATTGGTCGCAAAGGCAGTAGAGACGAAAGCCGCGTTTGCAGGCCCGTGGAAATTAATTCAACCGCCTGGATAGCTTCTTTAGGTGACATAACTAACGACTGTAAATAACTAGAGGACGTGAGCAGTTTTCTGGACCGTAGAAAGCCGAATAGTGCACGTCGGTTGCCTGACTTCGAAAGATAATCGAAATGTTCTGAGTCATATTTTTCCTTCGCACGAGAAACTGGGCGTTTAAAGGTGGCTGCAAAAAATTTATAATCACTAGTTATTTGGGCATTGGTTATGAAGAAACTTTTCCATGCTGCCTTCCTCCGCCTGTAATCTCTTGTACAGTCCGCATTCCACCAGTTAGAAGAATTCCCTTTTGTTGGCCGCACCAGAAACTCCGTCTTTTTACGGCATTCTTCTATAGCCAGACATATGCTTGTTGACTGGTGGGCCTCGGCGATGCTAGACACTGACGCAAGGGCAGAGCGCAACGCCGTCCGAAATCTGTCATAATTTATATGTGGCCGCAACTGAGAAGACGCAGGAGTTACACGACATACGATATCAAAATGAATAGGTATATGATCACTTGAGGTGCCGCAATCAACAGTCGACCAATCCGTCACACCAAATCCAGGACTAGTGAACGTGAGATCTAAAACGGATTGAGTCCGTGCGCGAAGATAAGTGGCCAGACATATGCTTGTTGACTGGTGGGCCTCGGCGATGCTAGACACTGACGCAAGGGCAGAGCGCAACGCCGTCCGAAATCTGTCATAATTTATATGTGGCCGCAACTGAGAAGACGCAGGAGTTACACGACATACGATATCAAAATGAATAGGTATATGATCACTTGAGGTGCCGCAATCAACAGTCGACCAATCCGTCACACCAAATCCAGGACTAGTGAACGTGAGATCTAAAACGGATTGAGTCCGTGCGCGAAGATAAGTGGCCGATCCTGAATTTAAGCACATCAGGTTGTGATCAGAAACCCAGTCCCAAAGGCGCTTGCCGCATGAATTAGTCCTGAAACCCCAAGACACATGGTGAGAATTGAAGTCCCCAGCCACGAGAACTGGGTTTTTACAGTTTACGAGTAAAAAATCCAGAGGTCTAACATCCTGGACTCCATTGGGGAAATAACAATTTGCTATGGAAAACGGAGAGCCCCCAGGAAGTACCAAGTCTAGTGCCAAAATCTCACAGTCAGGAGACATTTGTTGAAAAGATACCTTAGCCCTGTGGGAAAATTTTGAAGAGACTTAAGTTAGTAAACCAGCTCCTCTTGACCGGCGATCTATGCGAAATGAACGGTAATTTTTAAAATGAAAATGGTTGTCGGTTGAAAGCCAGGTTCCTTGCAGAATTATGACATCCGGATTAAGCTGGGTAGAAATGCAGAGTAAATCTGTGGAATCTGAAATAGAGCGACAGTTCTACTGTAGAACTCGGAACGACGCTATTGTTGCGAAAGCCTAGCAGCAGCAACTGCCTGTCCCTAAATGGTATCCTTGGGCTTGGTGTCGAGCTGTTGCTTCTTTGGTTTGGGCTGGGCACGTGGAGACGACGAATGAGATATGGGGGACCCGCTGCGCTTGAGAACCCGCCAATCAGGCTCCATCATCTCGGAATCATAGATGATGCCATCATCACTCGAAGTACCCGAGGTAAGTGCCGCGGAAGGGGCTGTAGTACGTTCATGGGGCTGAGGTGCTTCAGGAATTGTAGACCGGGTAAGAGTAGAGGGAATTGCTGTAGAGAGAGGGGGCAAACCGGCCTGCACGGCATGTGTAAGCTGAGTCGCTAGAACGTTTGTAAAGCACTCCGATACACTTGCGACAATCCTTTCTACCATTTTAGACATGGAAGCCTCCACAGCAGCCGCAATTGCCTGGGACAGCGTCGAGTCTAACATGGCTCCTTGACGAGCGGTCACACCTGCATAACCGTGGGCACGTTCTTTCAACTGTGTAATAGGGTCACGGCGCGAACACCGTTTTCTGTCAATTATCTCTATAATTTGGATTTCCTGCGCTCGGGAGGGACAATTTGAGTAGTTTGCCGAGTGGGCCCCACCGCAACGGCAACACTTCTCGTTCTGCTCAGTGCAGGCGCTCGTTGCATGACTATCCCCACAGTTGCAACACCGCAAGTTGGATTTGCAACCACCGGCGCTATGGCCATAGCGCCAGCAGTTGTTGCATTGCAGAGGCCTAGATGACAAAGGGGCTACCCGAAAAATTAGAGGCCATGCCTTGATTTCAGAGGGGCAGAAAGTTCCGACAAAGGTGGCAATCACAGATTCGGAAGGCACCCGCATGTTGTTTACATCCCGGCTACAGCGGTGCACAGCAACAACACCTGCAACAGACAGAAGCTCAGAGGTCTCTGCTGAAGACAGGGAAGAGTCCATAGCCGAGGTCTGGAGATCTACACAGAATCCCGCCGCGTCCAAACTGGCGCACCTCTGAGATTGACTCATAATGAGAAGTGGCTGACTGGACAGCAGCCCGAACAGCTGCAGGGTTGGTCATCTTGATTGCACCGCCATCCTGAGGCACCAGCGCAACAGGGATACTGCCGACGCCGCTGCGCAAGAAAAGCTTCCAAAGGCAGGAGATCAGGGGATAGAGAAGCCGACCAGGGGGAGCCCCCCTGGCCGGGAGACTGGGTAGACATTGCCCGGGCTTACCGCCTTACCACGTGCTTAAAGCCCACAAAACGAGAAGCCACCCGAAACTTAGCTGATCGTTCCCAACAGAGCAGAGCAGGTCAGAATCGAACACGTCCAGAACAGAACCACCACCGTGGCGCGTCTTCTCTGGGTGGTGCACAAGTTCTTCCTTGTATTCTATAGCACCACGGAGGCCAGGTGGCAAGAGCGCAGCGGTTGTGTTGGCAGCAGAGTCGGAAGGTAGCACGAAAGAGTCGAGTAGCAGCCTTGGGCAGCGGCAGTTCTTTCGCGTGTCTTTCAACATCGCGCTGGCCATATGGCTCAAGCCCGGAATATTTATCATCAGTAGGCTGCACCGTGAGGCAGATGACTCGGACAATATTGCTAAGCAGATGTTGAAGCTGGTCCGTGAGTTCGTGTGCGCCTTCGATGACACAGCTGGAAGGTGTTGCAAGTGAATCACGCGCGTCAAGACCAAGGGTTTTCGTGAGACGAAAGACACCGGCACAGTCCTCGACGATAGCCAGGCGTCGCAAACACATACGGGGCCTTAGAAAAGGGTCCGTCGTAAGATGCAAAACATGAGTGACAGCACAGTGAAGAATCAGGAGGGGTATGAGGCGGTCACCTTTACCATAACGGTGGTGGTCTGTGCACCACGAGTACCAAAATTTCCCGGTCGTAGGCAACGATGGCTTCGTACCCGACCTGCGCTGTAGATTTCACTAGCTCCTCTCTGTCACCAGCGTGTTATTTGGTGTCAAGTATAGAGTTTTTGTACTTGGAGATACCATCGATGACGGCGCTCAGCTGCGTAAAATTTTAACGGCGCTCTATAGCCGTGGCGAATAGCAGGACGTTGAGTGCCGCACCGACGATCGCTCGTACACCAGCTACCACATTATCGGAAGCGCACGGCTAACGGAGAAAACCTTGATCTCTTGTGAAGTGCCGGCCATGACCGCAAATGATCCGGAGCCGTTCAAACCCCCTTTGCCGTCCATGAATACCGCTGACGGCTCCAATTTCGGTACTCGCATCAACAGGATGCTGAAACGTCTTCGCGTAGAGCTAGATAGGGAGATGGAACATCATTTCATGGTGCACAGTGGTACAGCAAGGCTTAGGAAGGGACCGGAACTTTCGCTGCGCGGCCTGCGCCAAAGGCGATTCGGCGGCACCTATGCCCCGAAGTGGGCGAGAGTGGCACGAGCTCCCTTCATGTTTCTCTTTGTCGACATGAGCTAAACCCGCGTACAAACAGCGAAGGGCGGCTTCGTTTGAAGGATTCTTTTTTTTAGCCAGTTTTTAACATGACAGCGTTAAGGTTCCCGTGTCGCAGAAAAGCCAGCGTCGGCGTCGTTGGCCGCGAGCGAAAAATTTCCGAAAAATCCCCAGAGATGTAACCCAGGTAGCAGGTGGGCCAGTTACGTCACGTGACCTTGTGACGTAATCACAACCAGCCCACCGCATTGTGAGCACACTGGCCACCACAGAGGGCGGCAGTTAAATTAATGATTTCTCGCGAGAGGTTGCTCTGGAAGTGCAGCCTGGGTCGCACAAGCCCCACCGATGGCAAGGCAGCAGCTGCTATTGCAGTGCAGTGGAGCATAGCATAACCAGTGCAACACTGCACCAGAAGTGGTATGAGGACTCCCAGGGCTCTATGAATGTAATGCAGAGAATGACCAATTCCGCATATATACCAGCAAACAACGTACCTCCCCACGTGCGCCCAGAAAGGATGGAATGTCCCAGTCCCAGCACAACATTTATCGAACATTTCCAGGCCGTAGAGGCAGGACACAGAGACACAAGCAAAAGGGCAGTGCGCCCACTAATGACCTAGTAACGTTTTTTCGAGGGTGTTAAGCAGAAACAAAAACAAATCATAGCATTTTGGTCCCAGAAAGGTAACTGGGAGAACGTTTTTGGGACCAATGCTTTTCAATAAAAAATACAAATTGACTCCTCGCGCCCTTTTCCCTCTTTCTCGTGCCAGAAGCTACGGGGAGAGGATTTTGCCCTTGCACTCGCCGTTTTGAGAGATCAAACAGTTTTGTTCGAACAGCCGAAGGAAGCGCAGTTCACCCCGCATCTCTCTCGTGGGCCGTCGGCTCCATGCTGCAGGCAGGCACGTGACGGCGGTCTGCCTTTTCATCGCACCGCCGGAAGCGGCGGTCACCAACGTGCCCGTCTTCTATAGTGTTTCCAACTTCAGCACAGTGCGGCGGTCGCTGCAGGCATCTCCAACTACCAGAAGTCCTCGTTGCGCCACTGTCTAGCAGAGGCGCAGTAGTGGCCTCCCGTCGCTCGCCCGGCTTCCTCGCTCTACGGAAGCCATCTTGCGCACACGTATTCGCGCAGCCCCTAGCCGCTCACGCGCAAGCCCCAACGAGCGGCTGCTCTTGCTCTCATCACTGGGCTGACGTGAACTTCGTAGCTACGGATCCATGGCAGCTTTCCCTCACACCTCGGCGTGTCCCCATAATTCCTTTTGGAACTGATGCAGCGGCGCGCGGCGCATCGCAAGTCTTTTGCGTAGCTTCACGGCCCTACAGCATAATGGCGCTCTTACAGGCGTCGTTCGCGGCAGCGGATTTCAAGGCAATGGGCGACTCCTAGCGCGCACTGTGCATCCCTCAGCGCCTCCGACGACTGTGGCGTGTTGTTGGTGGCAGCGTGGCCGTCCACTGCGGTCATAGGCGGGAGAGATCTTCGAAGGCCCACCAGACTTTTGCTGCGTGTGCCCATGGATTAACCTGCTCTACCTACATTGCCGTCCTGTCGCAGCGGTATAGTTTGTGTTGTGTTCGCGTCGCTGACTCCCAACCCACCCCCACCGGATTACTTGTGCCTTGATCACCTTGATCTCGCCTTCCACGCCGTATTGTGCCGCACGCGCGGTGTGCTGTACCATGGGTGCGGCGCGCCAGGGCTCCTACCTCAAGACGTCCCCCCTTTCCATCCGGCTCCAAGCAGTCTTATCTCCACACTTAGACACAAGAAAATAAAACGGGGGTGTAACGCGTATGTTTTAGCGTTCGCTGTGCCGTGAGAAGGCGCAGGACAGAAGAAGGCTGCGTTGAAGTCATATATATATAGTTGCGGGTTTCCGTTGGCAACGTCGTCAAGGTATGTTGGTTTATGCTCGTTTTTTATTTTCGTCTAGTAGAATTAATTTTTTCCTGATTTGATAACACGCTCAAGCTTACTCCGAGGCTCATGCGAGAGGCAAAACGAGAGGGAGGTTTCACCCTGCAGAAAATCTGTGACCTGAAACCGCGTATCTGTATTGTACGCCCATATCGTCTTTTCTTTTGGCACCCAGGTTGCTCGTTACATGCGCTTGCTTTTGCGTGTGCATATACTCTTCTGTACCCTTTAGAGTGTTTGCTTAAGGTGCATCAACTTTCAGCTTGTATTATGCTTTTATTGCTTAATTTTTTCAGATTTCTCAGATCTAGAGAAAAATTTGGTCATTATTATATGCTGGTGCCGTAGTGCTCCGTACATTTTGTGTTAAATGGTGCATACATATGCGTCTCCTGTTTGTATTCATTTAAATGCAAAGAGCACATCTAATATTCTGAAATTACATCTGTATTGCGCTGCTATTCCCTGTTGTATGGGCGGGATCGAACGACTTTTTGAATTTATATTTCCTTTGTGTGTAAAATTCTAGCATATTTCATCTTGTGGCGGGAGCAGCGCAGCACGAAACAAAGAAGAGAGAGGCGGGAATAGACGCTAACAGCCAGATTTTTAATGCACGTTCGTCGAATATATACATCTCGTTCGTGCTATAAGGAAAGGACAGAAGCATGACAAACGCATAAGAAGTACACGTGGTAAAATATTAGGGAAACGCATGCAGATAATCAATTTCGCTGTCACTAAACGCTATCGAAAGTATGCTGACGCATACGTCGCTCTTTTGTAGGATGTTGAAGTCTTCTTCAATCTCCCTGGTCTGTTGTTCAAAATATGACGTGATGGCCATTGTGTTGCTAAGCTGCAGGTCACATTCATGCTCTCTGCAATGTTTCGCAAATTCACTGCTGATGGCGCCCTTTAGGGATCTTTTGTGGTCTCGAAGCCGTTCATTCAAACAGCGCCCTGTTTGACCAATGTAGGTGCGTCCGCATGACAGAGGTATTTCATAAACCCCCTTTTCACACATTTCACATGTTTTTTTTCCGGTGCTTTTTCTTGCATTAATCTTTCTTTGCTCGCTGTTGACTTTGGCGCACAGGGTTCTTAATTTGTTGGGTGCTGACATGAGCACATTTACACCAGCTCTTGCGCCTACCTTTCTGAGACTGTGGGAAATGCCATTAACGTAAGGAATGACAGAGTACGGGTTCCTTTCTTCTGATGTGGTTGTGACATATTTTCTGCCTCTAAGTGCTTGCAGAATCCCTTCTGCGACACTGGACAGCAGTCTCGTCGGGTAACCTGCTGCTTTCAGCCGACTGTTCTGGGCGTCAAAACTGCCTTGAACTTCATGATGACAGGATCTCGTCAATTCGGATCTCATTGCTGTTTTTGCTAATGACTAAAGGACTAGAAAAACTAGGACTAGAAATAACGAGTAAACGCCCAGAAAACAACGTTATGCGATTTCTTGACTTGACGCTAGCCTTTCTAGGCGCTCACATATGCTGGCGGTACGGACCACGAAGCTAGAAGGGACTGCTCCCCTACACATCTGCGCACTCCAAGATCATCAAGAAGGGGTAGAAAAAAACAGCAATGAGAGCCGCATGGACGAGATCCTGTCATCATGAAGTTCAAGGCAGTTTTGACACACAGAACCGTCGGCTGAAAGCAGCAGGTTGCCCGACGAGACTGCTATCCAGTGTCGCAGAAGGGATTCTGCAAGTACTTAGAGGCAGAAAATGTCACAACCACATCAGAATGAAGGAAGCCGTACGCGGTCATTCCTTGCATTAATGTCCTTTCCCAACGTCTCAAAAAGGTAGGAGCAAGAGCTGGTGTAAAAGTGCTCATGTCCGCAACCAACAAGTTAAGAAGGCTTTGCGCCAAAGTCAACAGCGAGCAAAGAAAAAAATCAATGCAAGAAAAACCACCGGAAGAAACATGTGAAATGTGTGAAAAGCGGGGTTTATGAAATACCTCTGTCATGCGGACGCACCTACATTGGTCAAACAGGGCGCTGTTTGTATAAACGGCTTCGAGAGCACAAAAGATCCATAAAGGGCGCCATCAACAGTGAATTAGCAAAACATTGCAGAGAGCATGAATGCGCTCAGCAGCTTATCAACACAATGTTCATCCCGTCATATTTAGATCAACGAACCAGGTAGATTGAAGAAGCCTTTAACATCCGACAAAAGAGCGATGTATGCGTCTGCATACCTTCAATAGCGCTTCGTGACAGAGAAATCGATTATCTGCGTGCGATGTCTTAATATTTCACCACGTGTACATCTTATGTGTTTTTCATGCTTCTTTCTTTTCCGTCTTATACGAGCGAGATGTATGTATTCGACGAACATGCATTAAAAATCTGGTTGTTATTCAGCGTCGTGTCCTGCCTCTCTCTTTGTCTCGTGCTGCGCTGCTCCCGTCACAAGATCATGCACCAACCAGCCCAAATTTTTACCTTGTTAAAGCACATTTCATGGAAACAAGTAAGTCTGAATGGCCTAGCCAGCAAGCATTCACGCGAGGGGACAGATGTATTACACCACCTGTAACGTAAGCATGTTCCTGAAATTTGGTACATATGTGCGCTTGGATGTCTGAAGTCTGCATGCAAAAGAATAAATAGTTTTATTGAGCCAGCACGGAGATAGCGAGCATTAACCTTTTGGGGCTGTCCCCGGGACGCACAACTCTTTGGACACGGCTAGTTGTGGGGACGTTTTTTGGATGTCTTCGGGAAAAATGAGCCCCTCCTGGGGAGATTCCAAATGTCCTCATGGGATATTTCTGGGAGATTTTGAGGAGGTTTTGTGTTGGGATGGGCATCAGCCCACTATCGCTATCGCGTCACACCGTTAAGGCGGAGCTCAAGTGGTTTGGTTGGTTTATGGGGTTTAACGTTCCAAAGCAACTCGGGCTATGAGGGACGCTGTAGTGAAGTGCTCCGGAGATTTTCGCCACCTGGGGTTCTTTAGCGTGTTCTGACGTCGCAAAGTACACGGGTCTTTAGCATTTCACCTTCATCGAAATGCTACCGCCGCGGACGGGATGCAACCCGCATCTTTCGGGGCAGCAGCCGAGCGCCATGACCACTGAGCCACCGCGGCGGCACGGAAGGTAACATTCAGCTTCTGGCTTCTCGCCGTCGCGCTTCTGTATACCATGCATTAAATAAAAATTGCTGCGAAGGGATCTACCTGCATTCTGCACATTTTATTTTGGGGTCTCTCTTAATGTCTCTATTGTTTTGCGGATTACCGCCTCTTTCACACACCTTCCTCTCAATTTCGAATACTGGAGCCTTAATCTGAGCATCGGTGAAATTACTCAATGTAGCGTCAATGTACACTTGTTCGCGCCGTTCTCAAGGACAGGACGCGCCACATGCCCGGGAAGCGTGGCGCTCTTCCTGGTTTGTGCGACAACCTGCGGTTCTTGCTTTCCTTCTCGTGCGGGTGCCCTTGACCCCAGCGCGCACTTGGCTTTTCCCTCTCAGATGCAGTTGCGCACACGCTCGCGGAGATGGAACGGCGAGTTAAGTTCCACGGTTGAGTGTCGTATATACCTCGTCGAGCGGCGGTCGCTTAAACGTAGCCCTCGACACACACACACACACACACACACACACACACACACACACACACACACACACACACACACACACACACACACACATATATATATATATATATATATATATATATATATATATATATATATATATATATATATATATATATATATATATATATATATATATATATATATATATATATATATATATACACGCCGTCCCTGGAGTGTGAACATCTATGGACTCTAACCGAAACCCCTGAAAGCGAAGGCAGGCGCCAAGTGCTCTGCGTCCCTATTTCGTTCTTCATCGTTTGTGCTGACAATCAGGCGAGGGAATTTTTCGCTTCGCAATGCGTCTTGTTCAAGCTGCCTCAGAAGACAGATATTCGCTTTTAACGAGCGGAATTACAGGTTGATATGAGAACACTTAAAGTATGCAGTGTATACGGGTATGTAGTTTTCTATTGCCTCGGTGAGACAGCTCCATATTAACATCTAAGCCTATAGGCCTTTAGCAACCCGACATTGGAGAGATTTAGCACAGCTGTACGGCGAGTACGGCAAATACGGTAACGTGTACTATACGTTGCCGTTGCTGCTGTTGCAGTGCTTGCTTAGCCGTGTTCGCCTTATGGTCACAATTACCGTAGTTAGCGTATTTACCGCACGACGGTGTTAAACTCTCTATTTTAGTGATGGTATAGAGGTCCGGCATACAGCGCTGACACGAAACGCTGAACATGACGTGGCACTGCAAAAACCGGGTATATAGGGACTAAAGTGTATTGGTTTGATGCGACAGATCACATTTTATTTATTCAGGAGCAATAGGCTGCGCTGAAAGTTGAAGGGCAAATCAGATATTCATGTAGGGCAGATCAGAGGAACGACTTTCGCTGCGGCAGCGTAAACCGGTCATGCGATGACTAAATCATGAAAGTTCTAGTCACCTGTCTCTACTTAAGATTTAATTTCTTTTTTGCTGAAATCAACAGACAAGCAATCACGCCATTTATCCGCAGATGATGATATTGCGGTCGTACCATTTGCAACGGATGGATGGATGGATGGATGGATGGATGGATGGATGGATGGATGGATGGATGGATGGATGGATGGATGGATGGATGGATGGATGGATGGATGGATGGATGGATGGATGGATGGATGGATGGATGGATGGATGGATGGATGGATGGATGGATGGATCGTCCCCTTTGTGTTGGGAGATGCCACCATGCTCGACATTTTTCTTTGCATTTATCTAAGCTATCTGTCAAATTTAACAGCATTATCTATAAATCTGCGAATTTTCTTTAAATACAAATTACTCTGACCTTTATAGTTTTTGCCAATCTTTAATCTTGAACTTGCACCCTTGTGTTGACAACATTTTATTGTCCACTTCCGTCAGGCGTTCTTCATAGCATCGCACTCTGAGCTTCCCGTGTTTCCCGTTGCGTCACCAGTTAGGGCCAGGCCATCCGTCAGCCACCAGTAGTGAACACAGCGCAAATCTGTGGCAATATTTTCATTTATTATTGAGCGAAAACTAAAGAGCGGGCTGTGAGATAATGCGCGATGATGCTGATACTGATGGCTTACTCTTTCTGCGCGCTGCAGAATCTGAGTTATTAAATGCTTGCAGCGCTCGCCCCACTTTCAATCAATCAACGAGCATTTATTTCACCAACAAAGTGTACAGGTGGTGAAAAAGGGCGGCGGAGAAAAAGCTGCAAGTTTCGCAGCTTGACAAAAGCCCCGTCCGCCCCTCGAGCAGCGACAGGTTATAGTACATGTAAAAAAAAACGCGCATGCACACACACTGATAACAAAAGAAAAAAAGCATGTAATCGATGCTGATCAAGAGTTACAAGACAGAAATACCACTCAGATCTGTCATTTGTGATAACATATGTTGAACAGAAAACTGTGACGAAATAGCACATGGTTATCAAATATGTAAATCTTGGAAGGCACATGCATGCAGTACACAAGAGACACAGAAAAACACGATTGCACTTGTAATTGAATATTTCATTCATTTTTGTCTAGTAAAATGTGATGCATATTACCTACAAGAATAATTCTGTAAGGCGCCGATTATTTAGTGTAAATACATCGATACCTAGTTGATCAAAGTAGTTTATTAGTTTAGGTAGAGTACAACTTGCCCGTTGCCGACCGTACTCTGTGCGTGAGAATGGTATTTGCCATGGGGGTTGGTGTATATATGGGTACACGTAGTGGGAGCGTTTGAGGTTGGCATTTGGTAAAAATGAGTCCAGTTTTCCATGGACTGCACTTTTATAGCATCTTAGTAGTTTGTTATTATACACGTCTGCCACTTTAGGTATTTTAGGTGTCTGAAAAAATCCTTCCGTATGTTCAAGAAAATGTGCATTTTGTATGGCTCGTATTGCTTTCTTTTGTAAAATAGTCAGTTTATGCAGGTTTTGGGACGTCGTATTTCCCCAAACTGACACACAGTAACAGAGATGAGAATGGAAAAGAGAATGGTATATGAGTTTTTTTATGCCGACAGGAAGTGAATGCCGGGTTCTGTTAAGCACGCCAACTGATTTGCGATTTTTTGTACACATAGCGTTAATATGTTCATTCCAGGACATGTTTTCTGAGAAAATTACTCCTAAAGTTTTAACGTGTTTTTCGACTGTGATTGAGTAGGGGCCTAAAGTAATGTTTCCAGTCACATTTGTTTGAAGCCCTGCTGCACGAAAAAGAACACATTTTGTTTTAGATTCATTTAGCACTAGGTTATTCTTTCAGACCAATCTTGAAGGCTACAACACACAGAGCTTGCCTGCCTTAAAATGCTTCCCAAATCCTTTCCTTCCACGTATATGGTGCAATCGTCTGCATAGATAAAGAACTTACAGGTTTTACTGATTGCTACAATATCATTTATATAATAAAGAAAAGGTACCAGGTCAAGGATGCTACCTTGTTCTCACGGCCATAAGAAATCTATTGAGTTCGCCACGCATTAAAAATTTCCCCGCAGATTTTTGATGTTCAGCGTCGTGCAGATGGGGGTGGTAGCCGCGCAAACTAGAAGCGTCTGTCCCGATTTTCTGTACTCGTTTTTATCGTAAGGCTTTCCTGCAGTGAGTATCTTCACCGTAGCAGCCAGATCTTCACAAGACCGATGTGGGCAGCAAGTAATTGCTGTTCCGTAGCGTTCGTTCGCGTTGACTGATTTGACGGGGCACTACGCTGCTCTCCGAAAGTACCACAGCTGTCAACCAACTACAGCAAAAAGAAACTGCGAACGGCCAAGATCAAACCGCAGGTTTTTCGCCAATCTTTCGAGGGCGCACAAGTAAATGCAGTGTGGCTTAGCCAAGCCAAGATTGTGTTGTTCTACATGAAAATCCCTCTACTAATTTGCAGACAACTTCACGATTCCACGCATCCGGCGATGCCTACCTATGTTTGAGAAAGCTAGAGCCTGAATCCGCTTTATTCGGCAGCCGCCAGGACTCAAAACGTGCCTCTCAAAGTTTACCAGAGGCGAAATTCATTGGCCGGAACAGGAGAGAACACGAAACAGAGTGGCCGCGGTGGTTTTTCTAAAGCATGCGACATGCGGCTACTTCAGAGAAAACAAAGTTAGTGTCGCGAAAATCGAGCAAAAGGTCCTTGACGCAATGAATAATAGTTTTCTGGATATGAAGTTCATTACCCGGGATGAGTAGAGAGGATTAAATTGCGGATGGCCCCAGTGTCTTCCCTAAAGGGTTAAACACTTGGCCACTCAACACGTCCATCTTCGCATCCGTGGTCGACTATACCCAAAAACGAATATGGTGCGCTGGCTGCAACTCGACGACCTGATGCAGCCGCCTCGCCACGCCTCCGTCGTCCCGCTGGCCATCACAAACGGCCGGCCACCGTGGTGCGCTGCTTCTGCAGGCGATGCACAAAATCTTCCTCGCCTCCTATGGCACCATGGAGGCCTGCTGGTGGCAAAAGCACAGCAGGTGCACCATCAGCAGGGTCTCCGGTAAGAAAGCGTCGAGCAGCAGCCTTGGTCAGCAGCAGGTGAAGGTCGTTCTCGTCTTTGGGCGCATCATCAGTAGGGTCGATCGCACGTCGGTAAATACCAACAGCACCATGAAACAGTTGTCGGACGGTCTTCATGAGATCTGCACGTTCCGCGACTTTGATGGCAGTTGGAATAAGCGCAAAAGACCTACCAACACCAAGGTTTGTAGTGAGACTGAAGACTTCGTTAATATCCTGGAGATCTTCCAGCAGGACGTCGACTTCTTTCGTATCTTCGATAATAACGAAGCCGTTTGTCGTAATTGACGATGGGCTTCGAGAACGAGGCTCATCGCAATATGGAGAAGTGATAGCGCAAAGAAATATCGGGAGCACGAGGTTGTCACGTGCACCGATATTACAGTGGGGTCCGTGTGGTACGGGAACCAGAACTCCCCGGGTGCGGACAACAGTGGCATAGTGCCCGATGTGTACGGTAGTCTTGACCAGTTGCGCAGCTTGCTGTTCGTGGTTGTCAGGAACAGGCTCTTTGTGCTTGGACAGGCGACATGTAGCGCGATTCTTGTGAGTAAAATTCTTGCAGCGCTCCGCGGTATTGACGAAGAGCAGAATGTCGTCTGGTGCACCGAACAGCAGTCGTATGTCAGCTGCCTGCATGCAGGAAGCGCACGGGTGGTCGTAGGCAACTAGGGACTCCCCTTCCAACGGCTGCGAATACGGCACAAGACTTGGGTCGCAGAGTGGCCGCGGGTGTTGTAGCACGGACATGGGCCAGTGTTTCTTCATCGCATCAGGACTCACGATTGCGGCGTCTAGGAGTCCAGCGACGCTCCACCTGTGGGTAGGCCTCTTGAGCTTGGGAGTGGCGCCGTGCTCTAACCAAAAAGGTACCCGTATCCGTTGCAGCTGTTGACTTCGTCGTCCACAAATCGCGCTCACGTACTGCTCCGGTTTCGGTATCCTACAGGGTGCTGCAACGTCGTCGTGTTGAGCTATACGGTGAGAGAGGACATCGTTTGATGTCTCCCGGTGGGGCAGCAAGGCTTAGGACTCGAAAGATGATCAGTGGGCCCGGCACGTTCTCTGGGCTGCCTGCGCCGAAAGCGATTGAGGGCACGTGTTCCGCGAGGTGCGCGAAAGTGGAATGAGCTGCCTTCATCTTTGCCTGCGTCAGAATTTTTCAAAATGGTGTAGAAAAACCGGTGCACCACTCTGCTTGTGTGGGACCAGAAAATTTTGGCCCTGCCTCGAAATACGGCATCCAGCTATGGCTTCTTCCTGTAGTCCTGCCACACAGTAGCCAAGGGAATCGACGTGGAGAGATATGGCTGCACTCTGCAGTAGGGTCTTCGGTGTTTGCGTTTTCTCCGCTTATTGTTTTTGTAGCATGCTTCTGCCACTCTGCCTCGCACACTTCTCTGACCACAAAATATTTGCACCTTTCTCAGCGCGTTGAAAATTTTACAAATCGCATCGTTCCTACAACCTTAACTAAGCGCTCAGACCTCGCGGCACTGACGCGCCAGATGCCCTGCAAGTGTGGCGCTTCTGCTTCGTTCGTGCGACAACCTTTTTGCTTTCAATCACATCTGCGTGCCTTTTGGCATAAAATGTGACATACTCGTACCCGACGTTTTGGGCAGAAAAATTGTGAATATTGGAAAATTGTAAGGAACTAGCCGTTACAGATATATTGAAGGTAATGGGTCATTCTTCTGATTTGTAGCAAAGTCTTTGTTTCGAAGTTTATCATCGCTCGCATCATGCAGTTAAGATTGCCATAGAAAACCAATTGGGAACACTTTTGATGATAGCAAAAACGTTATCAGCAAAAAAATGCAAGCCTGTCCACGGGAGATCTGCGGATATGTTGACTGTCATTGTGAAATCTTAAAAGAAATTAATAAAACCTGCGGTCATTGACCCTTCGTATTTAAAAATGCGTTTCCAGAATTGTTGGGTATGTTACAAATGGAGGTGCAAATCTGATTTCCCTCCCTGCCGTATTTCCGGGAACCAGAGTAGGCGTGCAGTTGTCATTTCCCGCCGACAAAAAGTACGGGATCACTCACACTCAAGGGCGCCATAAAGGAACGCCGTATTCGGCGAGGGTCAGCGTCTGCAGAATGAAACCGTGCCATCTGAAAGTGAAGGCAGGCGCAGAGTGTTTTGTGTTTCTTGTTTTGCCTCCCAGTGGTGCGTGTTTATTTTTCTTTTGTAACGATAGCTACATTACGTAGCATCTCGAGCCTTGAGCGTGCCACGGCGCCGCCACCCTGTGGCTGCGCCGCCACGCTGTCACCTGGTTGGTCACATGGTGCGGAGAAGCTGCCGGCAGCGCGGCGCCGTGGCTGATCACGTGAGCATGTTCCACTCGGCCAGCTGTAGCTATCGCGTCACTCCAGGTTTAACCAAAGCTAAACCACCGCCAATTTTTTCATGAATGTGAACAGCGCTACGTATATGGAAGAATACACAGACAACACACACTAATTAGAGGCGGATTCATAGGTAACTCTTGGAGGGAATGGGTGGAAGGGGGGTGAGGTCCCATATGAGCGCCATGTATTTCTTGGACTTCTTTTGGTCGAAACAATTGGTACAGCATGGTTTTCCTAAGCAAAAATTTATCGAGTTAGTGGCGGGGAGTGGGGAGGGGTGGAATAACAGCCCCTCTTTAAATTTGCCCCCGCATACACACGACTTAGGGCTGCGCCTCTTATTTTCACGATTTAGGAGGCGCCCCTTAAATGGAAGACATTTTTCTGCTTAATTTTTTGAACTATATTGTACCATACGTTCCCCAACAAACATGAAACCTGTTTACATGAAATGTGCTTTAACAAGGTGAAAATTTGGGCTGGTTGGTGCATGATCTTTTGACGGGAGCAGCGCAGCACGAGACAAAGAGAGAGGCGGGACACGACGCTGAATAACAACCAGATTTTTAATGCACGTTCGTCGAATATATACATCTCGCTCGTATAAGCAGGAAAAAAAGAAGCATGAAAAACGCATAAGATGTACACGTGGTGAAATATTAAGGCATCGCACGCAGATAATCAATTTCTCTGTCACGAAGCGCTATTGAAGGTATGCAGACGCATATGTCGCTCTTTGGTCGGATTTTGAAGGCTTCTTTAATCTCCCTGGTCCGTTGATCAAAATATGACGGGATGACCATTGTGTTGATAAGCTGCGGAGCGCATGCATGCTCTCTGCAATGTTTTGCTAATTCACTGCTGATGGCGCCCTTTAGGGATGTTTTGTGCTTTCGAAGCCGTTTATTCAAACAGCGCCCTGTTTGACCAATGTATGTGCGTCCGCATGACAGAGGTATTTCATAAACTCCGCTTTTCACACATTTGACATGTTTTTCAGGTGTTTTTTCTTGCATTGATTTTTTTCTTTGCTCGCTGTTGACTTTGGCGCACAGGCTTCTTAACTTGTTGGGTGCTGACTTGAGCACTTTTACACCAGCTCTTGCTCTTACCCTTTTGAGACTGTGGGAAATGCCATTAATGCAAGGAATGACCGCGTACGGCTTCCTTTATTCTGATGTGGTTGTGACATATTTTCTGCCTCTAGGTGCTTGCAGAATTCCTTCTGCGACACTGGATAGCAGTCACGTCGTGCAACCTGCTGCTTTCAGCCGACGGTTCTGGGTGTCAAAACTGCCTTGAACCTCATGATGACAGGATCTCGTCTTGTCTTGTTGTACGCCTTTGGAGTGAACAGAGCACAAAAAGGCAAGTAGAAGACCAGATGAACATAGCGCTGGCTTGCAACAACATTTATTCGGCGTACAGGAAATCTCCGTTTGTTCGTGGCGAAACAAAAACAAACAGTCTAGGAAAAGTTGTTTAACGCATGTGGCCGTAACTTCCGTCCTCTTCTGGTAAAAGAGAAACTGAGCATATGCACTGACATAGTCTTCGCCCCCTGCTGCTGTCATATCAGCTTCCATACGTTACTGTATCAGTTGCACTTCGTATTTTTTAGAGCAAAACAGTTGCGAAGTGAGGCATGCACCCACAGGTACTACAAAGCAATCATCCTTCATCATAGTCAGTTTCCACCTTGTTGGCGTACTCTCTCAACTACTTGCAAGCATACTAACTGCTTGCTGCATGAGAAATGATTGCATGCAGTATACCACACGTTGTGTGCTCACTTCACGAACTCTGAGTAACAACTTATGATAATGCATGGCGACACGACTGACTACTTTCACTATCCAGTTGCGCACATTGCAAAGCCATGAAAAGAACATTGATTATGTTTTGTTTAGATTTCTCTGAAGAAGTCTTGCTCTGACGAAGTGGACGAAAGTTTTCAGCAACTATGTATGCGGTTGATATGTGCCAGTTGCACAACTTATATTCACATTTGCATTGAAGAAAAATTGCTGCAGCCATCACGTTTTGTGAATGCAGTTTACTCACAGCTTTTAAACAAAAGGCAGAGCACATTGTTGCTGTCATTCTTTACCTTCACACTCTGCCACACAATCTCCAAAGGTTGGCCAATGTTAAGGTTGGTTTTTCAGCACCTAAAATGCTGGGTAACATACGTAAAATCATGATATCTGTTCACTCAGTGAGTCTTCAGAGGAGTGCAGGGTCTTGTCTCTCACTCACGCCAAGTAGTACGTTCGATACAGTGGCTGGTGTGATAAAACTCTCAGTAGGCCTGCCAGCAAGGTTAAAACGGGCCATGAAGGATACATGGCTGCGCATTGCAGTATCAGTGGGTGCATATGTCGGTTCGCAGATTCATTCTCCAAAACATGAAGGTAAATAGGAGCAGAAAACTAAAGAAAATCAGAAGATTGCAGCAGGAGGTGGTGACTGTATCAGTATATGCTCGCTATCATGACGCAGAGCTCGCGTAGCTAATGGGTACATGCAGGCATTAAAATATTTATCCTAGCATGTCTGCTTGGTGACCTGCCATGAATATATATATATATATATATATATATATATATATATATATATATATATATATATATATATATATATATATATATATATATATATATATATATATATATATATATTCGGACATTTTATCTTCACTTCACTTTGTTTTCCTCAAAGACCACCTCTGGAGGTATTGCATGAAGGGTGGGGTTAGAGATATTTGAGGAAAAAAATAGAAGTACAAGCATTGCCTTTGAAAATGCATTGTAAAGGCTTCGAGAAGTGAAAATGGCCATGTGGTGGCGGCGACTTCATGGGGAAGGGCATTGCAGTCCACAATAGCTCGGGGGAAAAGATCCTGAAAACGTTGTTGTGCGAGCAACAGGGCAAGTTGTCTGAAACGGATGCACAGCGTGGTGAGATATGTGGGGGCGATGCACAATGTAAACAAAGGCTGGCAGTGCAGCGTCAAAGTAAGAGGCTTTCAAGGCTGTCCTTCAGAAATGAAACGCTGATGGAATAAGAGTATGCATGATGCATGACATTGACGGCATGGCTTTGAATTGATTCGAGCGCATTTGTTAGGTGTAACTGAGGTGGGTTCGAGATGGGACTGGCGTACTCAGGTGTTGATCTGATGCGTGTTTTATATGTCAGAAGTTTCACGTGTTCGAATTAATTGTGTTTTAAGCAAGTGCTGTGTTTGTGTGGTCTGCTTTGTTTCTGCCTATTAATGTGTTGTTTATTTCGAAAATGTACCAGAAAGGTGAAATTTTACTGCAGCTCTATACTGCTGTGATGCTTTAAATGTTTCCCCGCGCTGGTTGCTCAGTGCCAAGGGCGCTCACCGACCCCGGTGACAAAATGGCACCAATGTGCTGCTCTGTGATATTGCAAATGGTCTAGGTTAATTCGGAACCCTCCACTGCAGCAGCCCTCATAGCTGAAGTCAGTTTGGGACATTAACCCTAGATATCATACCATGTTTCACGTATTGCCTTAATTTGCCCTATTTCTGAACAAATTCTATTTTATTTTCAGCATCGCTTCCGGGATGTAGCTAAAGCACCAAAGAAGCACCTTTTTGCTGGTGATGGATACCATCTGTCGGCTGGTGAAGGAGTGGAGGAGCCGGCCGAGATCCTTGTCAGGAGCCTGGAAAAGTTGTATGGACCAGGTATCCTTGCTCTTTCTCAAGGGTGCCAACCAGGCACATCATTTACGCATGCCATCTCTGCGGTACAAAGGGCCATGTGAATGAGGACTGCTACGAGTACCGCAGGCCGTAGGACCTGCTATACTACCTGCAGTGCTCGTATCAGTGGGTACTGTAGTGACAGTGAGACCTGTTTCTGCTATGCTTCTGAGCTACATCTGCTCCTTGGAATCTGTTGACATCATCTGGGATTTTTTTACATGCATTGACAACACAGAGCATGCTGGCGTTTTTGCATTTAATCTTCGCAGAACTTGCCACCGCTGCGGTTGAAATTAATCTGGAGCTCTCCACTGTTGTGTCGCTTATAGTCCGTATGAAGATTTCCGACATTCAACCCCGCATGACAAGGATTTCAAGTCCACTAACGTTGTGCTGGCTTGCTTGACAGCCTGTATTGGCAAGCTGGAAATCTTGGATGGGAAAACAATCGGGAAAGTGTGGAATTCTACTTCTCAGCAAGCTATGTCCTTGCGAATGGCAAGCTGTTTTATATTCTTGTGGTGCAGCTACGTCTTCACTGCTTCGGAATAACGGCACCTCACAACCATGTAGTGCTGCATGTTGCCACTAGTCGAATACTTTTCATGGAGCCAAAGCACTTGCAGAACTTTGCAGTGCCCCTTCACCAATGTCGTCACCTGCGGTACCTGGTTCCATATTTTCCACAAATACAAGCGACCATGTATCATACAGCTTGCCACTGTTCACAAACTGTCACAAGCAAACTGTTCAGCTCTGAATCGAAGACATTTAATGAATGCTGCAGTTTGCGGTTCGCATTGCCGACAGTAAACTTCGAAGAACAGCCAACAACCAGTATCAGACGAGGTAGCAGGCAGCTGGCTTGGGACCCATGGAGCTGTGCAATCATGAATGCATTCATCAACGACCAACACAATGGCAATACCAGCTTATTACAAGGTACAACCCAATTGTCTGCTGGTCTACAATTAGGCTTACACCAAGCTGCAAATTACTGACAGATGTCCAACAAACCTGTTGGACACTACGAGCATAGCCACACAGTGGTGTTTATGTCTTCACCTTTCTTGCAGTCTGCACAGACTGTGACTTGGCTCCACATTATGTACAGACTCGGCCAACCCAGGCCTTGTGCTCGAGTGAACCGTTACAGTTACAGCCTTGTGAGTGCCCTTTCCAGCTCCCTTGTTCAGGCTGATCAAGCGTGAAGCTGTTTGTTCAACTGAGCGAAATAACAAACTGCTGCCTCTGCTGCAGCTCTCTAGCCCGCCACATCATTATTGCAAATGGGGTCTGCCTCCTGCTACAAAACAAGCCTGGTACTGCACCCTTTTGCAATGCTGTGGTGCACACGTCTTTCATCCAGGCCTGTCATTGACACTGTTTGAATGAAGTGCCATGGAGAGTGTTGCCTAGTATCTTGATGCCTAATTAAAAAGCATCAATGCCTCTGCCAGTCAGGTGCAACAGCACCACTTCCTCTTTGGCTCCCGGCACTGCATAGCAGCCTTTCAGAAGATCTTCAGGGCTTGCAGCTGTGTTGTGCAATTTTCTCTTTCAACGTTTCAAGCTACAGAACACTCAGTACTGGACCTGCCTCCAAGAACATGTCTATTCTTATCTTGGTACCCCGGTTGTCTTGAGATTCATAGGAATCTATGTCTGCAAAACCAGCACCACCTTTCATTTGGTGAGCCCAGCATACAAGAATTTCTCAAGGTTAAAATTAATCAAGTTCACAAGCATTGTCCCCGTTTCCATTCCGCTGTGGTGCCTTGCATGTCACTGCCTGGGTAGAGAAGGAGGCTGGTATTGCACTTCTGTTTTTCAGAAAGAGAAGGAGGGGTCACTTCAATCATTGTAACAGGTTGCGATGTGATGTGTACTGAGTGAACTTAGTGAATGACTGCACGTTTCCAACTGTTGTGTGTGTATTGCAACTGTAGAAACTGTTTAAAAAGCACAAGTGCAGTGATGTGCAGGTGTTAACTTTTATACAAAAATTTTAGCTCTGCACATTTCTTGACCCAGTTCCTCCTCTCATGTCTTTTTTGTGGTGCCGAGGTAGAACGTTTAAATAGCAGGGTACAAGTAATGCTTATGGAATGTCAACATGGGTAGCATTGGTTGAACGGTCCTACCTGTTCTGTGTACGTGGCAATGTCTGTTCATCGAGAAATATGACACTAAGTGTTTACAACAGCCGCCGCGGTGGCTGAGTGGTTATGGCACTCGGCTGCCGGCCCGAAAGACGCGGGTTCGATCCCGGCCGCGGCGGTCGAATTTCGATGGAGGCGAAATTCTAGAGGCCCGTGTACTGTGAGATGTCAGTGCACGTTAAAGAACCCCAGGTGGTCGAAATTTCCGGAACCCTTCACTACGGCGTTTCTCATAGCCTGAGTTGCTTTGGGACGTTAAACCCCTATAAACCAAACCAAACGAAGTGTTTACATGTTGAGTGTGTTTCTGCCAGCACAGTTTCTGCACTTCTATGGCTTCTTGTAGAGTGGTATCGCAAATTTGTGCAGACGAAGGATTTTCTCACATTCAACCATACTTTATCTATTGGTCAGCCCTGCAAAATTCCCACTGGTTCTTCTCATGCGTTTTTGAGTGCAATCTGCATTGGAGTGTTATGTAGCCATTTGCTGTTCATTAGAGTTTACACTGACCACGTAGCTCAAAGAGGTGTTCCTAAAAGCCTTGCACCCTGTCGCACAAAAGTGTACTTATGGTGTGGAATGGTAAGCGCTCTGTATGTGTGCAAGCCTATAAAGCAGAGAGAAGGCTTCGAAGAGGAAACTCAAGACGCACTTTACACATGACTGAACAACAAACAAAACAGCGCACTACACATACACCAATATAAGGCTACAGAAAACACCGCAGTCCTATCACACTATTGGTCCTCACACGTAAACCACAAAGTCGCACTTATAGTCTTGCTACCAAAGGCGGGTGACTCGTGCGCTATCTCGGACGCGGAGTAGGGACAAAAACCCAGGCGGTACCTTGTTTCAAGAGACGCCGCTCTTCCACGAGAGGAGTGTTGAGGAGGATCAGGTGAAAAGAGACGGTAGTGCCACGTCGCCTTAGCTGGATGTCGGTGTTGGGGCATCCCCGTACTGGTGACGAGGTCTGGGAGCTAGCAACTACCGCTGGCAGAGTCGTCGATCCGGAGGCGTTGACACAGGGCCCACGTTCCAAAGACAGGGTCAGCGTCATGATCCACAGGACCGGGGTATCAACCGGTGGGGACCACGCCTGGTCAGTAGGCCTCGCGATTAAACACCTCCTGCAGCAGCTGACGGCCGTGCACCAACGTCCGCACCTAGAATATTCCTCCTCCTGTCCACGTCGCCATACCTTCTTCTTCTTCACCCCAGGTATATGGCACATACCCACGCGGGGGGATTGGCCAAGGTGTAGTTGAGTAAACAAAGTTTGCGTGGAAGATGATGACAAAAATGTAGCACCAATCGTGAATTTTGAAAAATCAATGAATAAAAACAAGAGAACAATATTGACAGTTAAATAACAGACAGCATTTTATACCTCCTTTTATACGTCCACTTCATGTTCTTCTACTTCCGCCTTGTTTTCAGTGTTGTCGTAGTCTTCTCCATTTCTTGCAAAAATACCACTGCACTCTCTTTTCTTCCCTCTTATCTTTCTTTCAGGTGCCATGTGCCAATTAACGTGCCTGTCCTTAGGTCCAGTTTTTTACTCATCCCTCTTTTCTTTCGCTCATGACACACCCTTACATCTGCGGATTTCAAAACCATTAGCAATTCAAACAGTCCAGTAAGGTTTTTTGCTGTTGACTTTTGTTGTGCTCCCTTTTATCCTTTTTTAAGCTAACTTGTGAGAAATGTGACTAGTTAGCATGAAGCACAACCGGCGAGAGCATGGCGTAGTCTCCTTGTCATTCTCATAATTTAATATATTTGCATATTAGTAGAGGCTCATTTCAGCTCAGAGATGAATTCCTTTTTAAGTGCCTGACGTTTCCAGTGCCCTTGCAGTCATGCTCCAATTATCGTTGTAATGATGCTATGGCAATGACAGTGCTTGTCTTCCCCTGCTCACATTGTGACATGTTCTCAAAGTAGTCATTTCCAAATCACATGGTGCCTGTCGATGCGAGCGCAGAACTGTCCTGGGCGCTGCCCATGCTTACTGCTGATGCTGTTTGCAAGACTCCTGGGGCCGTATTACTGAACTGTCAAATATCAAAGATTTCAAAAACTTGCAAAAATGGATGGTTAGCGTCCCTCCTATTGGTCGGTCGTGGCCGGCGGCCATAATACTTTTTTGCGTCATGGGTGGCTTCAGATTACGTCACGGATGTGGTAGAAGTGATGGAGTTGCACACCTAATTATGCAGGCACAAATTGACATTTTTTTGTGATCACCTCGAGGCAGTCGATTTTACTGTTGCGTTTGTGACAGAAAATAGCGGCGGTGTACGCGGCGATGATGACTGAGGCGGCTCCGCCGACGCGAGCAGCGGCGAAGGAGGGCGCACGAAGGCGCGTTTGATTCGCCGGACGAGCTGTTTCGGCGCCTTTTTTTGACTGGAGAAGCAGACTGTGGAGTGGCTATGCGACGAAGTCGCCGATGGACTGGGAGGTGTGCATGCGAGCGTGCTGTCGGTGCGGCGGCAGGTGCTATGGGCACTGCGGTTATTTGCCATGGGCGGCTTTCAGGCTGCCGTTGATAACGAGGCGCACGTCAGCACCACAAAACTGATGGTAAGCAAATGCGTGCAGAAGGTGCCAGAGGCAATCTGCTAACTTAGCGCGCATAAAGGGTGGTTCCCCGCGGTCACGTCTGTGCAACAGCTACATATAAACAAAACACGCTTATGCTGGTAAAGCACTTTATTTTTCCTAGAAAATCACACTTCGTGGTCGTCTTCTATTTCCCAAGGGAAAAGAAACAGACAACCACACATCACATACAGCAACACTTCGCCCTTTGGCGTTTTGTCATCGATCGTGAGCGCCGAACAAGACAGAAGAATAAGTTGTCTTCGTCGATTTCTTACCAAGCGCTCCCTGCTAGTTTGCTCGGCAGGCACGTAGCCTTAATTGCCTTCGTTTAGTTTTTTATGCGCACTAATTAGGTCAACCGCACTGTAGCTTGATTTCAGACGACACGTAAAAAAACAAAACAGCGTGGAATCGGCTGCTTTCGTGCCATGGAAGAAGGACTCCATGTTTCGTGCAATTCTTCAAGCCCACCACTACTACCACTGGAAGCACCCTTGCACAAGTCTTACTTAAAATTAGGTTCAGTGCAGCTTAACGCACTGAACGAATTTCAAATTATTTTTTTTATGCAAAAGCTTGCAACTTTCATTGTAAACGCTTTCACACTCCTCCATGTTGGGCGAAACTGTTTGTGACCGTTTGACAGCATACATTGATTTGTGTGGTGATGTGTTTATTTATATTTTGTCTGTACTGGCACATGTTGGGAGTGTATAGCTGTGCCCCCAGTTCTAGGTTGTATGTGTGCCTTTGTAAAAGTTATAAATATTTAATTCAGAACCATATGTTTTATTCATTCCTGCTGCATTGAATTCCATTCGTACAATTCGTCACGCAGCACCTGCCAGGTGCAATAAATGAAATATAATGGTGCGCAACACAATAATGGTGCAAATGAAAATAGTAGTTCCATAATCAACATTTAATGTGCTGAGCCGTGTAATGTCTCCAGGACTACTTTTTTCACTCACCACTTCCCAGGGTGGCTCTGTCTAGGCATTCATGAGATGCCTCTTTTTTCCCGCTGAGCACCATTACCATAATTTGAATTTTCCTCATAAGGAAAGGCGCCTCGATTTATCAGGCTAAATGTTTTGAAGTGCCTGCTGTTCACTGCACCAGTGGTTTCATTTTAGTGCAGTGTGGCGTTAGTTGCAGGAAAATGAAACGGCCTACTAAAAGTTGTGTAAATGCGCACTTACACTCATTTATTGCGCGTCGTGAAATGTGGCAGTGAATGTCAGGTTAATATACAGGAATGGGAATGTAGGTGTTTTCAAACACAACTTGTGAAGGGAAAGGTTGAAGTGGGGATGGCCTTGCAGGTATACATGCATCTTCCACGGCCAGGTGGGAAGGAAGAGAAAGCAGGAATAGGAAAAGGTAATGAGAAGGGGGAAGAATTTCAAGGCAAGGTGCTATGCACTATTAAACGCCTGAGGAGATCAAAACCAGTTATTTAGAAGGAGGGCAATTAGTACTGCATGCTTAAATCAGTGCCTGCACAATACAATGAAATCCCTTCACTGCGTAACATAGTTGTAGTGCCGAGAAGCTGCCAATATTGATGACGGCATCACAGAGTATAATGAAGGCCCTTGATTTGTTTTTATGCACACATATCACTCATGCAAAGTGAAGTAAACTGTCCACTTGCATAAAAGTGTGAGCACGACACAGGTATGCCGCGCGTACGGCTGGAGCAATTTTAAGCGTTACATTCGTTGCCCAGGTTTCAAACTACGGACCTAGATTTCGTTCAGCTCATATTACACCGCCTCGAAGGACTACGCTTGGCGATGTGGCAACAAGCAATGAACCATTTAAGGCGCATTTATAGTCCGACGTGTTCAGTCTCGCTACGCCGGTTTCGCTGCGCTGGCCGAAGCGCCACCCCCTATGCGACCAGACGCCGCGCGCCGAGCATGCGCAGAACGACCGCCGCCTCGCGCGCCGACCGTCGACACGCCGGCAGTTTGAATTCCGTTCGCGCCTTTTTCTGCGTCGCCTCATCCGTTTCGTTCCATCCACGGCATTGCGGCTACTAATGAAACATGGCTAGGGTGTTATCCGCGCGACAGAAACTTGCTCTCGTGTTGCTAGTGCACCGCTTGCGGCGAAAGCGCAGGCGCTCGATGCATGTGCGAAAGATCGCTCTCTCCACGGGAACAACCCACCCGTGGAGAGACCGGTGATTCGCCTTCTGTTGCCAAGTGTTCTCTTTGCCCTGGTGGTCTCTCAAAAACAACCTTTTGGTGTCGTATACACAAGGGTGCTGTTTTATGGCTTCGATAAACCGTTCCACAACGATGTCCGGCACAATTTCAATATTTGGGCAGCTCGCGCCACTCACGCCGGCATCCGCCATTTTTCTCCGCGCGATGCATTGTGTGTCGACGCGGTCGGCGGCGCCGGCGCGCAATTGGAGCAGGAGCCAAAGCTGCGCCGGGCCCGTCGGGGCACGCTGGCAGCCGCCGGTTACGCTGGCCGCGGCAGTGCGTCGAACTATAGACGGAGCCTTTTCACCAAAGCAGCGCGCGCGCGCTTGCGTTACATCGGACTATATTCGCGCCTTCACTACGAAAACAAAGTTCTGAAGACGCACGGAC
The DNA here is from genome assembly GCF_052857255.1 of Amblyomma americanum. Classification (NCBI taxonomy): domain Eukaryota; kingdom Metazoa; phylum Arthropoda; class Arachnida; order Ixodida; family Ixodidae; genus Amblyomma; species Amblyomma americanum. Next base: position 407,729,300 of record NC_135497.1, read on the forward strand.
ATTAAACCATCAGTTGCGTGCTTTCTTAGTTGTAACAGTGCTTAGCGCACAAGTAGATATGGATGACCACTTTCGTCCATGCCGACTAAATATTTTGTAACTCTAATTGGTTTTGTAAGCCCACGTAACGTGTACGTAATTGCACTAGTCCGCTTTGCTATTCGGATGCTAGACAGCGAAACCAAAATAAAAAGAAATTCATTGGAATTATTTACTAGACGTATTCATATTCTACATGGCAGTTTATATTCACCTATGTCTTGTGCTTACACAGAACGTACAGCCGAATGTGTCTGTACTGCTTTGATGATTGCGCACCTTAGGCCGATCTTTGGTAATGTATACATGGTATTGTCGAGCATTTTTCGCTCTCTCAACACCGCCATTTAGCCTCAGAGCACTTCCTTTTGAATAATTTGGAAGGGCGCATTTTGCGAGCAAGGGAAAAAGAGAAGCTTCGAAACATGGCGTCTCACCTGCACCGTTGCCGTATCAAACTCTGCGCGTTTCGCTTGCCACGCTAGCTTATCAAAACCACTGCGACACGAATCATCTGCGTCAGCACTTTTTCAAACGGCACCCGTCGTCTGCACTGGCCCATAGCGCTATCGTTTTCAAACGCCGCGCCTTTTATACCATAAGCGCTGTTGTGCTAGTGTCATCATCAGCAGCCAAATTTGCTTGCCAACCACTGTGTTGCAAACTTACAAACGTAAAAACCATTGTGAAATCTTGACAACTTGGGGTGTGTACGTTATTCAGTGTTAGCAAAGCTAAAATGCGAGCATTTAAATGTGCTGGCATGCATTTCGACATGTTTTTTTTTTGTTTTGCTTTCAAATATGCTTGCTATGGCAGTACTGGCGTTGACCGCTAGGGGACCATAAAGCGTTAGACAAGATGGCCGCCTCCATGCTGCTTGTGTTACATTTCAAAACATCGCGAATAGTTCCCAAGACGTAAGCTTACGAAGGGTAGGTGAACGTTTCAGGTATATCAAGTGATTCAGTGCGTACGATTGTTGGAAATATGGCGCAGAAGTTTCGTAGCTGGCCTTACATGACAGGCAAGTGCGTGAGCAACGAGTGCTAGAGTGGAGTAAAGCTTTGCTTTTACTTGAACATTAAGTACCAGGAGGCTGTTTTTTTGAATGGTGGAAGATGAGCTCTACACGAAATACAAACCTTTGACGGCACTGATGCTCATTAATTTTTAACGTCAGGTCCGGTGAGTTGCACCGAGCATTGTATGTTTTATTTCTGTGTGAATTAAACTGCAGTGAGCCTTTCGTCTTGCCTCTCGCGTCTGCATGCTACTTTGCACTGAAAGTTGTGTCAGTTAAAGAACTGTGCAGCGAGTCTTTCGCCTTGCCTGTCACGCGTCCCGGTTACTTTGCTGTGGAAGTTGTGTGGGTGTGAATTCCTGGCGCTTAGTTGGGCTTCAATCTATAATAGTGCCACAGCGAAAATGTAGGATCGTTCACTAGTACGCAACGTGAACGATCACGCCAGGATATTTCGGAGAGTTCGGAATATTGGTAGACCTGCTAGTTTTTCGCTTTCAAACGAAGGCATTTTTTGTTTTATTTATTTTCAATATTGCACAGAGCATGGTATTCGACGGCCAAGTCAAAGGCAGCTGGCCTGAGCCTAACAAGGCCCCACTACCGATGTAATTCTCGGCAGAAAATAAAAGAGAAAAGCGCTACGAACCAAAGTACATAGCTAGATATTACCTTGTGCCTATGATGTCTGTGTCCACTTACCACAGCACCTTTCTGTTGCAGACATTCCTCTGGCATCATGGGCTCAGTTAACATGGTTTTGCAAAGGCAATAATGGGCTGTTTTGTGCTACTGTTTGTGAGGTGCCAATATTTAAGTGTGCCAAGAATTTCTACTGTCATATCGACTGCACAATGAAGTTTTCACTCTTTCACGCATTGCTATGCATGGCTATACGTGGGGATCACATGTTTTGTCATTTGAAAAATGCACAGCAATTACGTGTGTGCTAATACGACCATGGGTGTTTCCGCCACCTTCTAACGCTTAATCTGGGACTGTTTTGTTAGTTAGACTGCAAAGGAATTGGGGCTGATGCTGCTTATACCGCCTCATCATTTAATTCCTCATGCATTTAAGTTTTACGCTGCAGCTGTGCTATAAATTGCTGTGCACCTAGCCAAAGCAATCATTGCCCTTCCGTCGCGAATTCTCAACAGGAGATTCATTTAGTCAAAACACTCACACGCTTCTAATAGGAGTATTATGTGCGGAGGGCGTATACAGAAAGCGAAGGAGAGAAAAAAGCCGCATACATGTAGGACATCACTTTTTTACAGAGAAGCTCTTGAGCGCATGTTCCTGCATTCAACGTCTTAACTGATTGCTCATTCCTCCACTCTTGGCGTGGCAGGTGGTAGCAGAGTGAAACGCCACCTGCCAGGGAGAGAGTGGAGGAATGGGCAACTGGAAGGTGGCTAGCAGTGTAACACGTCACCTGCCAGTGGTGGCAAGTGGCATTTGAAGAGCTGCACTCAAATTTCACATTACCCACTGTCATATTTCAAACTTCTGAAGCTTCACCATAAATGGGTTACACAAAAGGCAAGCATGTAGGAAAGAAGTTACAGAACTGCACGTGGTGCAGAAAATCATATGTAATACAATATAAGGCTTTGGAGAATAGTACACAACACATTATATTTCTGCTGTTTAAATGAACATTTAAAACATGACTAACAAAGTACAAGACAGCACAAAATAAACCAGGAAAAGCATAACAGCTCTTGGTGATTTAAGACTGCAGGGTCATTAATGGAAGCGGTGTGATCAGAAATATCATTCCAGCAGCTTATGGTTTGCAGGAGGGCTGTCAAATTAGCAGCAGTGGTGCGACCGAATAAGTGCCTAAAGCTGCTGTCTTTATAAAGGCAACGGGATGCACAATGTGGTTCTGCTAGGGGAAGGTTAGTAGGATGCCTGATTTGGACAAAGCAAAGCAATCTTCGTACGTAACTCTAGTGTTGTAATTAACTTTAGTGAGTGATAGCGGTAACTTAACATTAGTAACGCTTGATTACTGGTCATATTTTATGGTTAGAAAATGTGCTGTGCAGGTGTGAATTCAATTGAACAATTGTATTAAATAGGCTTGGTGTGGTGACCACATGGGGAACGTAAATTCAAGTTGGGCAAGAACAAGTCTGATATGCAAGTTTTCAAGTGGTTAACAGGGCATCTCAAAGATTACGTTTTAGATAGCTGAGAGTACGGCGATTTTAATTATGCCATGCTTGAAGGTATTTATATGGAGGCACGTATGCACAAGGGTTAAAATTTAATTTTTTTTTGCTTGCCACGTTGGCCAGGTTTGGAACTGCCGACTATATTCTGGTCTTACAAAGACGAACCTATCCTGAACACGCATCTGTTTCTTCAGGCAAACTGCAGCCCACATTTTGGTCTGACCAAGAGTCTCAAACTCGTTTTGCCATGCAAGCCAGACTGTAGTTGTACCACTCGGGTATGTGATTTTGTGCAGGGAAGTAGGATCAAGGGAAGGGGGTGTTGCATTTTTGTAACAAAGCGTATCTTCCTCTGTAATGGCAGATGTCCCTGGTGTTGAAGCTGTGCGGTGCAAGCTGCATCTGCAAGAATGTCTCTTACATGTGGATACCATCTACACACTTTAGAATTTTGGAGGAACCTATCTTGGCTCTGTATTATATGCTCAAGCACATGTCTGGAAGTAAAATTATCATGGCTGGTGACCTGAACCTTGCTGGTATAAACTGGAACACACTGAATACCGCAAATATAAGAATATAAGATTTTATGTTCACCTTTAGCCTCAAATAGCATAATGAGTTAATTGTCATATATACAGGTGATTCTCTAATTTACAGTCATAGATCGCCGGGAGTCCTCGTACCCTTTCTGGCGCGGTGGTGCAGCGGTTAAGCGATGCGCCACTGCCCTGTGATGGCAGGTGCTCCCAGCAGTGGGCCTTCTGCGGCCCCGGTTGCTCTTCCCGAGCGACCAATCATTCATTTAACTGGCCCATGCCATGGTAGGCACTTGGCTCTTTTCCAGTGGGCAGGCTGTGAGGACGGTGCAAGGTTACACGACCTAAGTGGCCCATCTGCCTCCTAGGTTGCTCTGTGCGGACCACCTGCCAGAGCCATGCCAGTGTTGTTTTTTTTTGCTCACAACGCTGACACCAGATGTTCTGGATAACGGGGCCATTAACGCTATCACGTTAATATAAAGACAGATAGCAGTAGACAGTCATGTTCATTTGAGTGCATTGTTTGCACAAAAGGCACAGAAAAATGGAAGGGTCACGACTATAGCTGGAGGTAACATTTCAGACTGGCTTCAAATTTATCATGATCAATGGCACATGCAATGGTACCAGGCAGTTGATTCCATTAACGAATGGGGTGGAAAAAAGGTGAATGAAAAAAGCAAATTGAGGAAAGGTATGTGCATCTCTCAGTTGGTGATCAATGCAGGTAAAAACACGACAGGTTGGTGTGATATGGCACAAAGCGAAGTAAGAGTGACTATGGTATTATTTGTGAAAAAGGAGGGAATGGAAAATATTTGCTGTCCTTTGAGCAGAGGTAAGTTCAGATATTTGTTTCATTTCTTTGATACTCAGTAATTCTTAGATATAAATTGGGCAGGCTCATTCTCCAAACTCCGATTTTGTTAGTATATGTGCATCTGTTAGAAATCAAGGAGGTATATTCCATTTCGAGCACACTAATTAATTCTATGTTAAAAGCATTGTGTCTGGGTTTCATAAACCAAGGTTGCATTGAAGGAATTCAGATGCTTTCGATGCCTTGTTGAAGAGGTCATGGTACCATTCTTCAGACTCAAATTGTTTATTGCATGTAGTTTGTTAAGTATATCTGAACAAGTAGGCGAGATATAGGCTGATTTGGTGCGACAAGTAATTTGTATTTAAGTTATCCTGAACCGTGTGAAAGTTGGGCAACACTGGTGCACCCTCGATCTGTGACGCCATAAACCAATGGTCACGTGCTTGCCTGGAACTGAACTGCGCATAGTGAGGATAGGGCAGTGGGTTGTTTATTGTTCATGCTAGGGGTGAAGAAGGGGTGTTGGCAAGAGAATGAGGAGCCCACACCCCACAATAGGGGGACAAAAGACAAAGGCAACAAAGGCCTGTGTCCTGTTTCATGTCTGATCTTGGAGACTTCACCGCAGTGTGCCACGGCGGGACTTGAATAGGTGCATGTTGTGCTCCACACTGACTGTGCGCGGCAGTTTTGGAGATGATGACAGCGCTAACGATTTATGACGTCACTCAGGCTGCATCTATATGGCCGTCACTGCCATCGGGAGGGGATTAGAACCGATAACTTCTAATTGCAATTTCTAGCTTTCCAGCTGAAATGTGCACATAGGGCCGTACGCCTTTTTTATGTATAGTTAATAATGCCGTGGCCAGTGGCAGTAACATAAAATCATGATTTGTGGGGAGAACATGTCATGTCCCCTTTAATAATCGCGTCTATGTGATTGTTCCAAGAAAGGTCGGATGTTATGTGAACCCCGAAATACTTGATGGTGGGTACTGATTCTATGGCAACATTGTTCACAGTGTAATGGCATGGTACGATGCTATATTGTGAAATTGAAGGGTGTCAAAATCGGAGGCAAGCATAGCTTTTCAGAACCTGTATGAAGCCTCGAGATATCGAACATGAAAATAGCTTCAGAGAACTCAAGTTGGGTTTTCTCACGTTGCATATCGAAAATGGGCGGTTTTAGAACATAGGTGATGTAAGCAACGTCCTTTTATGAACATGTAATGTGGGAAAGGCAATTTTTACGAGCTGCCAAATGCATATTTTCTGTGGTCCATATCTCGAATTACGATTCTGTTTCAGAAGTTTTTTAAACTGGGTTTACCTCTTATGTTGAAGGCCTTCAATTTGTCAGTATAATCTTGTGCCCTGAACAAAAAAAAATTTAGAGGTTCCATTTATATTGGTTAATTACTCATTATTTCGTTGTGTTCTGTTATGTACATGATGTCTGCCTTGCTGTATAATCAACCTGCATAGACGTACCTTTCGCTGCTTTTCAAATAAAAATCTGTATTGAATAATTTAAAACAACAAGTTTGTGTGTATGCATATATAAGCGCATGTGTGTAGAAAGATTCTACAAAAATGCCTGGTGCAGTCATTTCATCCTTTTGCATGATGAGGTCCTCCTGCTTCTTCTGTCACCATTTAGACCTCAAAATCAAAATAAGGTGGCTGCTAGCTCACTGCGACAACATGGCAGTGTTTCTCTTCTGTGTGTTGCAACAAAAAGAGAGTTCAAATAAAGGTCAAAGAATAACTGCAGAACTGCTTGCTGGTCAGCAGAATGACAGCATAATAGTATGACTGCAATAAAAACACCTGGGCATATGTGCTCTTTTCACACCTGTAAAGCAGACTTGCAGTGTGCAGAAGCATTTTTTTGAAGTGATCATGTGGTTGTGAGGCACGATATCCCACCCAGTGGTAACGGAGCAACTTTATGAAAACAGGCAAGAACAGAAAACTTGATGCTGTTGGTCCTGCGGGACGACATGTTTGCTGTCTGCATGAATTATGCTGCTATCTTCTCCGTCCTATTGTGGACATCCAAACCCGGATCTGTACAAATAAATAATACAACAAAAATATGTGATCATGCCCTCCTTTATTTGATACTGCCAAAACAGGTCCCTGACAGGGAGGTCCTGGCAAGGCAGTCATGTTCAAGCACTCTGCAATGAAAAAAAACAGACTATAATGTAATCAGCACAAATAACTGTGCACAATAACATCACAATTGGGTTAAAATGAAACAGTATAAGCAGAAATGTATAATATATACACAGAAAGGGAAAAAACATAAAGCAGTAATATCATATAGCGGCTACAAAACACCACGCAAGAAGTATACAAAAAACAGCAACAAAATTACCATATCCAAAAGGAGGAAAGAATAGAAATTTAAAACACGATAAAACAGCCGGAAGAAATTTTGGAATCCTCTGAAACAAGAAGGAAACCATCATGCAAAGAAAAAACAAGGCTGTAAAAGTTTTAATCGGTACCAAGATAATTAAATGTCACGAACTGGTTTGACTGAGGCATTGGTTCGTGCTAGAGCCGTACCTCACTGGCCTGCAAGGTAGCCTTGAATATGCAACTGGAAGAAAAATGTGCTTAAAAAAAGGACCAAATCTGAGAAAAAAACTTGGAGATGAAGAAAAAAAGTGCTACCAGGCATTCCACATCTGGTTATCAAGCAGTTACCGCAAGCTACAGAATTATCCAAAACTGTTCTGTACTTAGATGAAGCAAAAGGACCGGAGCATAGATATTTAGGGCATTGGCAAAAGTAGTGAGAAATTCCATCTACTTGACTTCCACTGGGGCAAGCAGATTTAGGAAAGCCCAGTTTTAGTATTAGGTGTGACGGTCCCTTGAACTGCCCCAGACATGAGAAATGTCTGCGCTTTACAGCATACAGCATTGTAATAAGGGAGTATTTACTCTCTTACAAATCTACTCCACCTTGAGGGATTCTCCTAAACATTTGACCAGCATATAGCATTACACACGTTCACACCATGCAAGTGGCAACAGTACTAGCAGCACCTCTTGCTCCCATGACAACCTGGCCAGTTTGTGGAACTGGGCTGCAGACTACGACCATGGAAGTGGCACAGCAGTGGGGGCATCGCTCACTCACGTTTCACCTGGGCCAGTTTGTGCCACTTGCCTAGACTATGAATACATTCAGACCTTGTTGATATGTTGCCAGTTCATACGCTCAAAATCACGAACAGCAGAAATCTCACCTCCTAGAATTACAAACACCTTGTGACACATTTTCCCAGCTTCTAAATTTACAGTTGTGACGAATTCTGGTCGTATAATATGTTTAATGACTAACTGAGGTGTGCAAACATTTAAACGGGCCAAACATAGCGGCACGCAACATGGGAAAACTAGGATGCAGCAGCAGTCACCCACTGCGGTGGCTTCTGTGCAGTGCGCAAGTGCAGAGCACCAGAAAAGCGACAAAGGTGCTGAAACATATGAGCAGACCATTTTTGTGGTAAGGCAACAAGAGGAAGCCGAGTTACGCCTCCACAAAAGGCGGCAGTGTGGTGCGCGATGTTGGCACATGCTACAAAACCCCCTGGCGGTCTAAACTAATCCGGAGCCGTCCAATACGGCGTCCCTCGCAGCCGAAGTGTCAATTCACGACGTTAAACTGCTTGATTAAATTACTACGCCTACTTGCTTACAAATGTATTGTTCTGCCTACCTTAGATTATGCTGCTATCATTTGGGACTCGTTCACGCAAACTAACAAATAAATTAGAGAAGGTTCAAGAGAGCGCGGCACAATACATACATAACAATTACCAACGTACATCAGTAACACATCTTTTAATCCAAGCTGGCCTCTCAACAATAACTGAGCGAAATCGTTGCGCACGACTTAAATTTATGTATCAATTAATCAGGAGACACTACAGAACGGAGCTTACCGATTTGCTTGTTTTTTCGTCCGTATATGCAACGCGACAATGACACCAGCTAACTTTAACTCCTTTTTGGGTTCGAAATAACTGCTTTAAATACTCATTCCTTCCACGAACTATTTCCGATTGGAGTAACCTCACTAACAGTGAAGTGCTGCAGCCGTCGCTGACGCTGTGCAGCATATCACCTAGTTTTCAGTGCATTTGCTATTTCGCTGTTCTGTTGTATATGTTTAAGGGGGGAGCCTGGTCTTGAAAACAAAATTTTATTAATGTAGTAATAATTATGAAATCTTCAGGGAACATGAATTTTTGCGCACTGATTGTAAATATGTAATTTAATTTCATGTAAAACAATTTCTTGGGCACTTATATAATTCTTATGCAATTATTCTGCGAAGAGCATGGAAGAAAATTTGCTGTAGGAGAATCGCTGAAATGTATGCCTTTGGGTCGTCTTGATACTAAGGAATGCAATAAGGGTAAAATAATCATTCTGAATATTGAAGAACTTCAGTTACAGGGTATTGAAGCTGCTACCAGAAACGAGAATACACACTTTTCTTCACATTTGATGACTGATGTTATAAACTACCGCATATCATCACAAAACATTCAAATGCACAGCAAGTTTCCGAGACGCGTTATTTCAACTTGTGTGGCTTCCCTACTACGCATACTGCAACCGGCCGCCGCGGTGGCTGAGTGGTTACGGCGCTCAGCTGCTGGCCCGAAAGACACGGGTTCGATCCTGGCCGTGGCGGTCGAATTTCGATGGCTCATTCCCGGTTAAAAGCAGAAAAGCAATGACAAAAATAAAGTGGAACGAGAAACGGCCTGTACCTGCATAGCACCACCAGGCTTAAACCAATTAAAGAAAAAATGAACAGGGCCCATTCGGCGAAATTTTTAATTTAGTAGGAAAAGCCACTGGGAAAAATAAAATTGGGCATGGTAACTGAAACGGTGTCCGGAGGGCTCAACGTACACCACCCCCCCCCCCCACCCCCTGCAGCGTCCCGTCAACCTTTACTACGGTGAGTAGCTTTGGGACGTTAAACCGCCATAGACCATAAATGGGCTTAATTCTTAATAAGAAGCGAAAAAAAGGAGCCCTTTGATGTGCCACAAACACATCAGCCAAGCAGGCACACGTGCTCGTGAGTGGTACGACAGTGTACCGGCGCTTCTGTAATTGGATTTGATGGCGCTAGCTCCTTTCCCAAGCCATGCACCCTAGAAGGCGGAGCACCAGGCCGGGGATGGCTTGTACCCATTAAAGCATAACCGGTGGGTAACCGGCGGCAGTGGGAGTCGAACCCACCACCTCCCGAAGCCGAGGCGAGTGCTCTACCACCAAGCCACAACAGACATTCCCACCACAAAGCCACAGAATTTGTACTTTGTATCTACTATAAAAAAAAAGAGAAGAAATCGACAGGGACACAGAGAACAGAACAGCAATATTTAGTTGCGTTTTAGCGTAGTTCCTTTTCAACTGCAAACAAAAACCAGGTCTACTTCATTTTTATTTTACACGCACATTTTGATGCTGTCACGACAGATGGCGCTCACTAGTGGCGCATATAATGTGGACAACTAGTGGCAAAATAATGTGGATAAACGGCTCACCCTACAGTGGAAAGCAGCGGGGCTGATTTATCCAAGGCATTGGGGTTTAAGGACAGTGAAGGGAAAATATATTTTAAGCGGGTAGAAATAACCAAGCAAAAGTTATCTGATTGGCGGATAAAATCAAGAGAAGAGTAAAATTTCATAAGTCATGGCTAGGTGGCTTGAGCCACCGCCCGATTTAAGGGGTTCAGCCGTATCCATCCATCCATCCATCCTATAGGGTGCCTTGATGTGCGCGGCTCGGGCATCGAGGCTGAGCAAATCCAGAATATACAAAGCGAAAGATGTTGGCGTTCACTGTGTTCATGAACTTGAGATGGCTTTGGGGAAAGGAAGGGCGCATAACTGGCTCCCTGGATATGCGGACGCCTCATTCGTGCATTGATACATGTGGTGGTGGTGAGAGAGAGATGTGGCCTGAATGCATTAGCGCTGACAGCGTTGTGGCTGACATGCAGTACTGCAGCAATAGCTAGGCCGCAGCGTTCATTTCGTGATCAATCTCTCGCGATCAACCATTAACTGCATGGTTGCAGTTAATGGTTGCAGGTGGGATTAACTGCAGCCGGTTGTGCGCTTTTCAAGGAAAGGCCTTTGCAAAGTTGTCAACGCCAATGAGCTCTGTGAATGCCGTCGGCTCACTTGTTTTGGAGCACGGACTGTTGGGCGAGTTGGTGCATTGCAAACACGTACAAGCGCACAAAAAAAAAACGCACGAAGAAAGAAACAGAAACCACGAGCGCTTTGGTGTCTGGTAAGCGCTCGTGGTATCAGTCTCTTTCTTCGTGTGTTTGTGTTTTTTGTGCGCTTGTGCGTGTTTGCACTTTTTTGGTTTTTGAGGAAAGGAAATGGCACAGTAACCATCTCTCATACCTCGGTGGACACCCGAACCGCGCCATAAAGGAAAAAAATAAAGGAGGGAGGTAAAGAAGAGAGAACTGAAAATTGAAAGTTGGATTTTGAGGAAAGGCGCGGCGCTGCGCAGTGGCGGAACACCTGTGGCTCAGTGCTTCTAAGGGCTAGGGAGTGGCTAGTGATTAGGGAGTGAGAGAGAGCGAGAAATATCCTCGTCGAGGTGCGCGTTGTGACTTCATGTGCCTCCTCGGAGCACCGCCACGGCGAAATTGCAAGTTCGCGGCCAGTAAAGCTTTCGCTTTAAAATTTTGAGGACGCTTAAGGGCGGTTCACATGCAAGCGAATTGGCGAACAGAGCAAACAGCGGCGCGGCGCTGCGAAGCGGTTCGCGAGCTTTCGTTTCACATGCATCGCCGCTCCGCGTTTCCCACTGCTGCGAAAACCAATGTTGCTGGCAAAAGACATGCGCCTGCGGCCGGTTTTGCTGGCCTGCAAACACAAAAAAAGCGTAATATAAAAGCGTTATTTTGTCATTTCTTTTCACAGTTTATTTAAATAAATATAATTATTGCGTTTTAAGCCTTAAACAGCACTTTATACAATTTCTTTCCTAAATAAGTTTGTACGTGCGGCGTACAAACTCGCGTGGCAACGCCGGGCCGTCATTGGTTGAGATGCGGTGCTGCCGCGTCGCCGCCGCGAAAATTTCCAACTTGCCCGAACCTCGCCGCTCCAGCCACTGGGGCTTCCTCCGCCGCTTCGCGAGCGGTTCGCTTGCATGTGAAACGGGCTTTAAGCTTTGCCTTTAAGAACAGGACGCGACTGCGTGTAGCAGCATTGACAAGGAATCCACGGAACGCCATCGTTCTTCAGTGCGAGCCCTTGCCCGGTCAATTTAAGGAAACATATCTTGGTGGACACCCGAACCGCACTGTAAGGCAAGGAAAATGCAAACATTTTTTTAAGGAAAGGAAAAGACGCCTCTCTCACATATCTCGGTGGACACCTGAACCGGGCCGTAAGGGAGGGAGATTGAAAAGAATAATAATGATTGTTTTTGGGGGGAAAGGAAATGACGAAAATTTGGTTTTAAGCAAAGGAAATGATGCCTGTCTCAGAATTCTCGCTGGACTCCCGTACCACCCGACCGCGGCAGCTGCGTTTTTATGGAGGAAAAACGCTAAGGCGCCCGTGTGCTGTGCGATGTCAGTGCACGTTAAAGATCCCCAGGTGGTCGAAATTATTCCGGAGCCCTCCACTACGGCATCTCCTTCTCCCCTTCTTCTTTCACTCCCTCCCTTGTCCCTTCCCTTACGGCGCAGTTCAGGTGTCCAACGATATATGAGACAGATACTGCGCCATTTCCTTTCCCTAAGAACCAATTATTATTATAATTCCCGTACCGCGCCGTTAGAGAAGGAAAATCCCTTCCCTTACGGTGCGCTTCAGGTGTCCAGCGAGATGCGCCATTTTGCGCTCACGGCCAAAGACGCCGACAACACCGGCTTTTCTGCGAAACGAGCTCCTTAACGCTGTCGAGCTAAAATAATAGCATAGCACAGAAAAACGTTATTGAGCTCAGATCAAGTGTCAGGAGCTAGGGCGGGTCGTTACGGGGAAAGGAATAAAGCAGTGTTATTTTTACGCCGACGCGACCGGTGGCGTTGAGCGCACCGTTAGCGCTTCCGTCTACTCCACCAGATGGCTCTCACGTTCGAGGGCTGAACCGAAGGATGCGGTGTGAAATTCCGGCAGCGGCGACTGCATTGAGGTAAAGGCGATACTAAAAAAATGGCAGCCAATTTCCATGGTTATTGAAATGCGAGCGCGCGACTGCTTGAGGGATCGCGAGCCCCCCAGCGTCCCCTCAAGGTTCACTACGGCGTCCCTCATAGCCTGAGTCGCTTTCGGACGTTAAACCGCCATAAACGTTTGACAAGAAAAGCAAAAAAAGGAGCCCCTTGATGTGCCACCCAAAAAACACATCAGCCAAGCACGCGATGGGGTGGGATTGGTTGTGAGCGAACACTAATCCTCGAGCTCCACGACAGAAGAACAGCGGACGGGGATTTAGTATGCCCATGCAAGGCTCACTCGGGATTTGAAGGCGGGGGATCCTTTCTCAAGAACAGCGGACGCGCATTGAGTGTGCCCATGCAAGGCTCACACAGTGTCGGGATTTAAGGCGCGGGCTCCTTTCCCAGGCCATGCACCCTAGTAAGCCGAGCACCAGGCCGGGGAATGCCTTGTACCAATTAAAGCATGGCCTCTGGGTAACCGGCGGCAGTGGGAGTCGAGCCCACCACCTCCCGAGGCCGAGGGGGGGGGGGGGGCTCTACCAAGAGGCCACGGCTGCGATGGGATCTAGAGTCACAGGGTTCGTATTTGTATCTGCCGTTAACAACAAAGCAGGAAAGAAGAAATCGGCAGGGCACGCAGAACAGAACAGCGCTACGTAGTTGCCTCTCAGCGTAGTTCCTTTTTAGCTGCAAACGAAAGAACCCAGCTCGACGTCAGTTTGATTTTGCACCCACATTTCGATGCTGGCACGAAATGTGGCGTATCCACTAGTGGATACCCACTAGTGGCGTATCCTAGTGTTCCTGTATATGCTCCCGCAGGGAGCAGAGGAACGCGAAGGTCCGCCATCATGTTCCAATATCTGCGGGAAAGCCCACGCTACTGCGTACAGGGTCTGCTACATAGGCTCGCTGTGTAGAGCCCTTGGGCTTGTTTTTTTATTTGCGTACAAATTGCACTCGATCGCAATTTTTTAAACTTAACGCCAAAAACTAATCTGTGACTTGCCGAGGGTGTGCATACAGCATTAAAAAACAATCGCCAAAGACTAACTGCAAATTGTAGTCATGACAAATTGACGAAAAATAATAGAAAAGGCCTGCGAGTTTTTTTTCTTCTTGAAAAAATAATTTCGGATGCACAGGCAGTTCTGTTCCGGATGGTACAGCGTCTGTCCCGTCGTGTCTTCCTCTGTGCGCTTCACAACTAGCACCGCCGCGTGTTCTGTGCGAGTTATGCACGGAAAATATGAAAACGCATCTCCCTAGAACATTAAAATGATTCTGCAGCTTGTTACAGGCAAGTAGACTAAAACAACACCAATCCGTTGAACAGGTGAGTCTGACCTAACGAAAAAAATTAAAACTCAATTGCTTGCCTAAAACATTTTACACAATGTACCACGTTGCTAAATGCAGTGAAATGACAAATCTTTAAAAACCATTGAAAGTGCTCTCTCTCGTTGATATTATTAGCTTACTTAATTTTTATTAAGCATTATCTTTTCACCTGTGTTATTAAGTTATATTTCGTCGCGCTTAACGCGGCCCATTCTCAAAAGCTACATTAATCGCCGACGCACTTCAGCCGCCGAACTTCCAAATGTCAGTTCGTAAAACGCTTTGCCGTTTCCAGTGCGTTTGTGACAGTTTGTCGCACTGCACGCAGTCATAGCTGACGACGGCGTGGCTCACTGCCACAGCAGAACCCCAAACCTGACGCCACAGGTGAGCACTGGAAATGGCGTCGAGCTGACGAGGGGTCGCTCGGCACTGCGCCTGTGAAGTCAGCTTCCCCGCTGAAAGTTCAACACCTGACGTCACGAAAATCATGTGACCGCCTCTTGGCGAATGGCGTTCGGAGCGGCGAGGGAAAACAGACACGCAACTCTGCTCCCTGCGGGAGCATATACAATTCAATTCAATTTCAATTTATTCAACATCTTGAGGATTTTGGGTGCGTCGACAAAAAGCCAGAGAGAAGGCTTGACAGGGGTCGACGCAGCCTACAATGACTTGACAGCAGCATCAGAATACATTAATAACAGGATCACTACGTGAATATGGAAATAAAATAAAATAAAACGGCAAGTAAGCACGCCGGAAAGAAAATACAAAATAATAAGTACAAATCACACTTGCACGAAGCGCTGACGGGTACCTAAGTGTACATTAATTTAGATGCCTTATTTAATGAGCACGGAAGAGTGTATGAAAGCATATGACGACTATAATTCGTTCAAGTTTTCGGCACGAACCATGTAAAACCAGTACGAGGGGCATACTTCAGTTCGTTACATTTTAAGCTCGACAGGTGCACCATAAATATATTATTTTTTCTAATACTTGTTTTATACCGCCTCAGTAGTATAGATTCAAAGATTTGGGGAAGGGGGTGATGCGAAGTGATGCAAAAATCGGTTCCGTATGTTCAAAACGTGAAGCATTAACAATATTTCGGACAATTTTCTTTTGAAATAAAAGCAACCGTTTGATATTCATAAATGATGTTGTTCCCCAGACCAAAATACAATAGTTAGCAACAAAGGAAAACGGTGCGTTGTACAGCATCAGCTTAATATGCTTTGGAAAGAGGTACCGCAGTCGGGACTCAATACCAGCAACCTTGGACTGCTTGTCTCTAATTTTTTCAACGCGTTCATCCCATGATAAATTTTCATTAAAAAGCACTCCTAGGCTTTTGACCGTAGGAACTATTTGAATGCATGAGGAACCCATTTTTAGATGAATTTGTGAGACAGCAGGATCCTTATAACGAGGCCTAAAAAGTACATCTTTGCTTTTTCCGGTGTTTATGATCAGTGAATTTGACTCAGACCATTCGTGAAGTTTCTGCAAACAATCTGCAGCTTGCTCTTCAAGATCTCGCACATGTGCTGCTCGGAAAAATGGAGTGGTGTCGTCTGCATAATGACAAAAGTTGGAGGATTACTTATACAGACTATGTCGTTTACATAAAGAAAGAAAAGCAGCGGTCCCAATATACTGCCTTGCGGCACCCCAGAAGACAGATGTATAAAATTTTATGTCTCGTTGTCTACTGCTACTTGTTAGACATGACAACCAAAGTATGACGTAATAATTTGATGAAATTTTCCGCGATAACCATAGTGTTCGAGCTTCGCCAACATTGTGTTGTGGTTGATATGATCGAAAGCTTTCGAAAAGTCAATAAAAATGCGGAGAGTGAAAAGTTTTTGTTCAAAGGACTCTAGAATTAATTGTTTTTGGGTTGGAAGCGCAATTTCTGTAAAAAAGTTTTTCCTGAAGCCATGCTGACTAGGCGTTAATATGTTACATTTCTCGCAGAAACTGGACATTCGCTTGTATAATATTTTTTCAAAACACATCGAGAAAATGGGGAGGATAGGAATTGGGCGATAATTGGATAGGTCATTTTTGTCACCACCCTTATGAACAACGGTTACTTTGGCAATCTGCAATCGTTGGGGAAACACCGCATGTTCGAGGCAGCAATTCAAAATGTGCTCTAAAACTGGGCTGATTACATCGGCTACACCGACCACGCCCTATGAAGACGCTGCACCCGCGACGCCGCATGAAGAACCGACACTCGCTGCATCGACGCCGCACACAATGAGAACGCCGACCACGACGCAGGCTGCCTTGAAAACGACGCCGCCACCCAGAAGAGCTTCGACCACACGCCCCACCCGCGACTCGCATACGCGACGAAGCCGTGACCCGACGCCGAGAGCGACATGCAATGCAAGAGCTAGGACCTCCGTCTTAGATGTGACTATCGACGGCCGGAAAGTTACCGCTCTAGTCGACACAGGAGCCGATTACTCGGTGATGAATGGAACATTCGCTGCGCAGCTGAGAAAAGTCACAACGACTTGAGACGGCCCACAAATTCGCACCGCAGGGGGCCACCTCATTACGTCATCAGGACGATGTACAGCGCGAGTGACTCAAAGGACATACCTATCCTGCGACCTCTGTTGTGCTACCGCAATGCTCCCGCGAAGTGATCTTGGGTATGGATTTCCTTAATGAGCATCAGGCGATCATCGACCTGATATCCAAGCTGATCACGCTTTCGACGGACGAAGCCATCGCTTCGATGAAAACTCGGGAAAATCACATTGCACTGAGTGTCCTGGAGGAAGAAGTGAGCGTCCCACCCCGTTCAAGCGTTATCGGGACTGTAGGCGCCACGAAAGCCATTAACGCTGAAGCCATCATCGAGGGGAACATGCAGGTGCTTCTAGATCGAGGAATCAGCATCGCAAGAGGCATCGCACATTTCCGCAATGACCAGGCCGAAGTACTGCTGACTAACTTCCGCGAAGAATACCGGCACATTAAATGAGGAACGACGATTGCTTTCTTAGACGAAATATCCGACGTACGAGGCTCCTTCGCCCTCTCTGACCCCCTCCGCAGAAGATTCGCCTGACCAAGAGAACTCGCCCACTTTTGACATCAACCCAGCCCTGCCCCGGAACAGAGAAGACCAGATCCGCAATCTGCTTCGAAGCTAGAGTGAGTGTTTTTCGACATCGCCGAAGGTCCGACAAACGCCAATTGCCGAGCATCGCATTATAACGGACCAACACGTCCGACCTCTCCGTCAAAGCCCCTACCGTGTGTCACCGCGACCAAGTCGAATAAATGCTTCGCGACGACGTCATCCAGCCTTCAAACAGCCCATGGGCGGCACCGGTTGTTCTAGTGAGAAAGAAAGACGGCGCACTTTGATTCTGCGTGGATTACCGCCGCTTGAACAACATAACAAAGAAGGACGTCTATCCCCTCCCCCGCATCGACGACATACTGGACCGCCTCTGCAACGCTAAATATTTCTCATCGATGGACCTCAGGAGCGGCCACTGGCAAATTGAGGTCGACGAAAGAGATCGCGAGAAGACAGCATTCATCACTCCGGATGGGCTGTTTGAGTTCATTTGGTCTCTGTTCCGCACCAGCGACGTTTCAGCGAGTAATGGATACAGTGCTGGCAGGCCTGAAGTGGCAAATTTGTCTGGTATATTTAGATGACGTCGTTGTCCTCGCCTCGAACTTTGAAGAGCACCTCAAAAGACTTCGAACAGTACTAGACGCCATCAAGTCGTCTGGCCTAACCTTGAAAGCAGAGAAGTGCCACTTTGCCTACGAAGAGCTGTTTCTAGGCCACATTTTTTTTTATTCGAGAAGTGTGCCATGAGGCATAAGTTGAAAAAGGAAGGAGGGGGGGGGGAATGCACGGGATTGAAAGTTAAAAGAAGGAGTGAAGAACCGTTGCGCTGAGGTAGTCGCACAGGTTGCCAATGAAACGGTTGTCCATAGTCCACTTCACGTAGTCACTTTCACGGTTCCACCGCAGGCCCACATCCCTGAGGAGCCGTTTTCTGATAGCAGCCGTCGCTGGGCACGTCCACAAGTGCCGCACATCACAAATGTCCGGTGCAGCGCTACAGTGAGGGCACCTGTCAGGTGCTGGCAGATCTTTGGCACGCCACCGATGACGGACAGATAGTGTCAGAGCCGCCCTTGCCCGAATCCGGCGCACGGATACCTCCTCCTGCCTAGTAAAACTACGGGGGAGAGGGTGCGAACACGGAGGAATTAGAGCGCGTGTTCGCTGGTGCAGAACTTCGGAATCGGAAACATGGGACAGGAACGGATCTGGGGGAAGAGGCGAAGGTGGCGGATCGTCTAATGTATGAAGATGAGTCATAGCATCCGCTTGAATGTTATGTGGATCCTGGGCATGGCCGCGAATCCAGTGTATGCGCACAGGACATGGATACTTTGCGCAGAGCACATGAATTGATTGTGAAATCTGGAACGTTCGTCGAACAGACTTAAGCTGTTTAAGGGCGGCGCGGGAGTCGGTGTAAATATGAACTGTATTGAATGTAGGAACGAGCGGAAGGGAAGCAATGGCATTATAAATTGCTTGAAGTTCCAATGCCAGGGGAGTGCACGTATCCGCAGTATACGTCGCGCGAGAGTTGAGATGCGGATGAGATGGACTATACACAGCAGTAACTCCCCTCTCTGCAGGATGTGATGCATCCGTGTATAATATGCACCCTTCAGGCGGATACGCTGCTGATACCGACGGGGAAACAGTGGGGCGATTGTCAGTGAGCTGGCAATAGGACCACGGTGGAAGTGTCTTTAAACGATGAAGTTTGAGAGACTGATTTCGAGCTCTATTTGCCACCCGTTGGTCTCTGATTTCACTGAGTGTATTAAGTTGGGCGAACTCCTGTAGCACAGGTATGGGTGTTAAACGAGGCAGATATGTTATGACGCGCATAGCCTCACGATTGATAGCTTCAAGGGAGTCCCACTGTCTGCGGGTGAGACGTTGAAGTTGTGCCTGATATACTATCCGTGGCTGAAGGATATAGAGCGCACAAGCTGGCGGGCCGTATGAGCACGTGCGCCACCAGAGCGCGTAGCTATACGACGAATCAGACCTAGAGTAGCGTGAGCCAATTTACGGGTGGCTCTCAGCCACGGGGTGCCAGTCCCAGATGTATGGAGGAGAAGACCAAGAATACGAACAGTTTCTACCTGAGGAATCAGAGAATTATGTACCGTAAAGTTTAAAGGGGGAGCTTTCCGTAAGCCGGCTTTATTTCCAATTCGAATGAAACATGATTTAGTAGGAGAGAGTGTTAGACCCAGAGGTGGGAGGCGAGATGTTAATACATCCAGCGCGTGTTGAAGGACAGACTGATGAATAGACGCATCTGGATGACAGCACCACAAGGTTATATCATCGGCATGCGCAAGCACGCGGATAGAAGGTATGGTTTCTAGGGCTCGAACAACAGGAATTAAAGCCACATTAAATAATGTGGGCGCGAGAACGGAGCCCTGAGGCACTCCTCTATTGGAAGTGAAGTTACCAAAGGGCTTTCCGTGGACACGCACGCTGAAGGTTCGATTTGCTAAGAAGGCGTGAATAGAGAGGAGGAACCGGTGAGGGAGACCAAGAGTTTGAAGGGAGGAAAGAATGACAGAGTGAAGGATGTTATCATATGCCTTTGTTATGTCTGTAGCGATTACGGTTCGTACAAGGTGACTCTGCGGAGAGTGGTCAAGCACGTCAGCAGCCAAAGTAGCAAGGCCGTCCTCCGTTCCAATCTGTGGGCGGAAACCAATTTGGGAATCTGGGCAACAATCATGGGATTCCAGCCACCATGATAAGCGTGCGGCTAGAATGGTTTCGTAAAGCTTGCAGATGGTAGGCGTAAGGGAAATTGGACGAAGGGCCGAGAGAGATAGTGGAGGCTGACCTGACTTTGGTATTGGAACCACAATAGAATGCTTCCAGTCTCCCTGCATGACGCCAGAAAGCCACACTTCGTTAAAAGTATCAAATAGGGTTTGCAAAGCCCTCCCTTCCAAGTTACGGAATAAGGAGTTAGGTATGCCGTCGTGCTCGGGAGTAGTAGTAGTTTTTAAACGTTCAATGGAGGCCAGCAGCTCTGCCATGGTGAGGTCAGAAATAATCCCATCGGAGGGCTCTATAACCGATAAGTCAGGTGGAGACGTAGCGGTGCAGTCATGGTTTGGAAAAAATTGACGGGCCGCTTGTTGTGCAAATGTGTCCTCATCCACATTTAGCGCAAGGCGAATGCTCTCTGTGTAATCTGCAACCTGAGAAGGGCGCTCCATGGCGTGAAACACTCTCCAAAGATGTCGATTGCCCTGCGTAGAGGACAGGCGGGCACACCATGCAGCCCAGCGTTGCCTGCCTAGCCGCTTTGCATAGCGCCACGCCCGTGCGGTAGCGCGGTGAAGAGTAGGAAGAGCCGATGGGTCATCGGAGTGACGAGTAGCGTAAAGATCCGCCTGGCGGCGAAGAGCCCACAGATTCAAGAGATGTATGTCCGGGTTTGGGTCGTCTTCATTTACAGTAGTGGTAATAGTGTGAGTGGCGAGAACAGCGGAGAGAGTAGACAGTGCTGAAGAGGGGTTGAATGTAGATAAATGATTGTCGGCGCGTACAGAGTCCCATGACGTTGTTCGTACAGTGCGGCGTATTTTCCGTATACGAGTAGGCGTGAGGGAGATAAAAATAGGGCTGTGATCGCTACCCCAAGTATCAGAATAAACAGCCCAACGAGGGTTACTGGGGCCTAACCACCAAGTAAATCAGGTGAATACGGGCCACCTCGTGGGCGGGTAGAAGTATTCGGGTGGTTTAAAAGTTTAAATGAATGATCCGAAAAGCTCCCTTGGATGTGTGCACACCTTGAGGAATCCAATGGGTAACCCCACAAAGTGTGCGCGCTGTTGAAGTCACCACCAACTAGAACAGGGATACCCGAATTGGTAGAACGTAGAAAACGAACCCATCCCAGATTGGGAGATGCGGGGCCAGGACGACTATAAAATGAATCTAGGACAAGGGGTGTGCGTGCAAGCTTTACCAGAAGGGCGACAACCTCTTGACGTGTGTTGCACCACCGTGAAAGGTCGAGCGGTGTGTGCGGAACTGAACTGTGAATATAAATTGCAGATTTACCTGAGCTGAGGGGAGGAGGCGGTGCAACGGCGATCAGGGATAGAGGGTGAATGGTATGCGCAGAAACCTGAAAGGCGTCGGAGTGCATTATGCTCTTGCAGTAGGAACGCCCATGCCCTCAGCTTTCCGTCGCGAAGGCGGATGTTCACTTCAGAGGCCTTATTAGCGAATCCTCGACAGTTCCACTGCACCACCACCGATGATGATGCGCTATACACGACGAGGCTGAAGAGCTTCCACGATGAGGGATGTCACCTGCTTCATCCGCGCTAATATCTTATCCACTGTCGGGGTAGTCACGGCTAACAGGTGGTCGGCACCTGATTGTAGCCCAGTGCTTACCCTATTTGATTCCTCTGATGATTGCTCCCGAGTTATTAGAATTCTTCGAGAGGATTGAGAACGACGCTGTTCCCGGCGCTGGGTGAGTTCGTCTAGTCGGCGGCGAGCCTCCGCGATTGCATTGTCTAAAGCTGTGTCTTCATCTGTGGTATCCACATGTGTTGGATGCACTGGACGTTTTGGCGTACCATTTGATCCGGGAAGGTGAGCCGCTTGTGCATATGTACGCTGGTGAGAAGACGTATGGTGAGCAGCGGGCTCAGATAAAGGAAGTTCAGGGAAATCGTTGTCGTCACATGCGAGGGCTGCAAAGCGTTTACTTGTAGGAACATCCATTTTTGCAGGCGACTTGTGAAACTTCTTCGCTTGCTTCTTCTTTGGACAAGCGGAGGAGCGAATGTCATGGTCCGGCGATTTGCACAGGGCACAAGGAACTGTTGGTTCATTCATGTCGGCCACAGCTGCTGGATTAGGGCATATGGGGGTATTAGGGTATTTTGCATATGTCCTTCTTTGTGGCAGTGATAACAAAAAAATACGACGAGGTCGGAAGGGCTGTGGTTTGATGATCGCACCGTAGTAGGTAAGGTACTTCGGGAGAGTCAACGGGCCCTGCATGATGAGCAGATATGAGCCCCGGCGACCCATAGGCCGTGTTTGCAGTACAACGTGAGTTGAGCAGCGAATATTTTCGCGCACCTCCTCGGGAGGGCTCCTGCTGTCGATATGATAAACCATGCAGTGGAGTGTGTCAGGACCAGATTCAAAATATATTTGCACCGGGACATGCTTGCTGTCATCCAGGGGGATCCGCGTAACTGCGCAAAGTTTCTGGGCGTCCATCAAGGATGACAAGTTTACCGTGATGGTGTTCGATGGGCGATGGGACGACAAACCCGCAGTAGTTCGAAGAGCCAAGAGCGTGGTCAATTGTGACTTGAACATTCCGGGCAGGGATGGCAGTCATATCAAAGCGCAATGTAGGCTTGATGGTAACGCGGAAAGAGTTCGCAGCAGGCGGAAGAGAGCCCTGACTCACGGGGGGCATCTGTGGAGGAGGCTCAGACACTGATGACGGCCCTTGGTGGGAATACTGAACTGGCGCGACGGGCACATTTTCTTGAGGGAGTGCCACGGGCGCGGAGGCGGTGGAGCAGTAGGCCACATCGTTCTAGGCCACATCGTTAGCAAGGAGGGAGTACGCCCAGACCCGCAGAAAACAACTGCTATTGAACAGTTTCCATCGCCGGCTGATAAGAAAGCAGTGCGCAGATTTCTCGGACTGTGCGCACATTATCGACGATTTGTGAAAAACTTTTCGCGCATCGCCGAGCCCCTAACCCAACTGACGAAGGCAGACGTGCCGTTTAAATGGGAAGTGCCGCAAGCAGAAGCCTTCAAGGAACTTCAGCCTCGTTTACAGTCCCCACCAATCCTCGCGCATTTTGATGAAAACGCCGATACTAAGTTCATACCGACGGAAACAGCGTGGGCCTATGCGCCGTCCTCGTTCAAAAAAGGGACGGACTGGAGAAAGTCATCGCATACGCTAGCCGTTCCCTTTCCAAGACCGAGGCTAACTATTCGACAACTGAGGAGTGTCTTGCCATCATCTGGGCTACGTCGAAATTCCGCCCCTACCTGTACGGACGACCGTTCAAGGTGGTCGGCGATCATCACGCGCTGTGCTGGCTTGCCAATTTGAAGGACCCCTCGGGCCGACTCGCTCGATAAAGTCTGCGTCTCCAGGAGTTTGACGTCGCCGTCGTTTACAAGTCCGGACGCAAGCACTCTGACGCCGATTGCCTCTCACGAGCCCCTGTAGATACACCGCCGCTGGACGACGATGAGGACGCCTTCCTGGGACCCATCAGCCCCAGCTCTTTTGCTCAGCAGCAACGCTCGGACCCCGACCTAAGACGCCTCATCGAGTACCAGGAAGGCAAAGTTTCTTCATCCCCCCAGCCCACCCCGCTTCATTCAAGCGAGGACTGTCTTCCTTCTGTGTGCAGAATGGGGTCCTTGTGAAGAAGGACTTTGCAGCGAGCAAAACAGCCTACCTCCTTGTTGTACCTGCTTGTCTCCGCGAAGAAGTTCTACACACTTCACACGACGAGCCGACAGGTGGACATATCGGGTTTCCTCGCACCCTCCGCCGCATTCAAGACAAGTATTACTGGCCCCGACTGTCTCCCGATGTCGCACATTATGTGAAAACCTGCCGAGATTGTCAGCGACGAAAGACCCCTCCCGCACGACCAGCAGGATTTCTGAACCCCACTGAACCTCCCTCAGGGCCCTTTCAGCAGATCGGCATGGACTTGCTTGGCCCTTTTCAACGTCAACGTCTGGAAATAAGTGGATCATTATAGCGACCGACTACCTGACCCGCTACGCTGAGGCGAAAGTCCTACCGAACGGAACAGCAGCAGAAGTCGCCAAATTTTTCGTGGAGTGCATTCTTCTTCGACACGGCGCCCCCGATGTGCTCATCACGGACAGAGGAACAGCATTCACGGCGGAGCTAACGCAAGCCATCCTGCGTTACAGCCAAGCCAGCCACTGGAGGACAACTGCATACCATCCGCAGACCAACGGACTGACCGAGCGCCTGAACAAAACCATCGCCGATATGCTCGCCATATATGTCGATGCCGAACACAAAACTTGGGATATCATTCTGCCTTGCAGGAGACCACCCAGATGACAACTTCTAGGCTCGTCCATGGCAGGGAGGCCACGACCACGCTAGACGCCATGCTGCCCAACGTTACAGAAGAGAACGTCGACGTGGCCGCCTACCTTCAACGCGCCGAAGAAGCACGAAGGCTTGCCCGATTACGGATCAAAGATCAGCAGCGGTCCGACACCAGACGCTACAACCTACGAAGACGCAACGCGGAATACAAGCCAGGAGACCAAGTCTGGGCTTGGACGCCCATTCGCCGCCGTGGATTCAGTGAAAGCTTTTCCGCCGCTATTTCGGCCCGTATAAGGTTGTTCGTCGGCTAGGTGAACTGGATTATGAAGTATCCCTGACGCAATGACTGCATCTCAGCGACGCCGCGTAAGACCAGAAGTTGTCCATGTCGTCTGTCTGAAGCCGTATTATGCGCGCTAAAGGACGCTGCATGTCCATAGTACTCTATTTTCGCAAGATCCGCTTTATCTCTTACTAGTCGCATTATTTGTTTTAATGCATCGGGTCGTTGCTTCTTTGAGAGGGGAGTAATGCTACGAATATTTGCAGTTTTTGTTCGTTCTTCAAAACTGCCGCCACACCACTTTATCGCTTTGTTTGCGACGCAAGACGCGACTAGATTTATCTCGATTGATCGCAGCCGGGCAGAGCTGATTCTACGTTGTTCCAGATTGTTCTAGTAACTTTTCACTCTTTATCTCGAAAGTTCGCTATCAGCTTTAAATTGAGCACGGCCGACAGCGGCGGGCATTCTGTTCGACGACCGCCGAGCACGCTTGTCGCTTCGCCGCAGCCGAGTGATTCAGACCATTGTGGGCGCAAGTCAGCCCAATAAACAGTTTTCTGTTAGAAGACCTTCTGTTCGTCTTCATCGCTCCTTCGACTGCCGTCACCGCTACGTGACAATATGAAAGCACTGTCGGCCACAAAAGTTTACCGGGATGTGGGTGTGCGAGAAAAAAAAATCCAAGCAGCTACGCGCGCCAATCGCCCAAATGTCTGCAGGTGTGCGGGAACGAGCTTGCTCCGTCAGTTCGCTACATTACCAGGCAGCTGGATCGCGAGGCTGCGCAACATTATTTTTAAGAGCGTGAGCTCTTACTCTTCACGTTTCGAGATTTCGTAGGGTCTGCTACCACCCTTGATCACAGCGCCATCTGTGGCAGCAACTACTCATCGCGTTTCGAGATTTCATGAGGTCTCCTACCACCCTGAGATCAAAGCGCCATCTTTGGCTGCAACTAGAAAACAGCGCACCTCGCATTGAGACTTGTAGCGACATCTACAACATTGTAGAAACAACCACCTGCCGCGTGCCAATATGACTTCACGGTCCAATATGGTGGATAGAGGTCGAACTATGGGAGTATGACGTCAGGGGACGAAATGGCGGCATAGTTTCGGCATATAGTTTCTTACTATTAACTACAGGGAAAGCTGGCGGCACTGCACCTGAACCTCCATGGGCGCGCAAAGCATCATGGGGCGATGAGGTACTTGGTGCGGGACCGTAGTTTTTTTTTCAGGAACACGGAGGGGTGTTACGGAGATGTCCCATTCCGTATTCACAGCGCACTCCGCGCGCAGACTTCGGCGTAAAAGTAGTGCGCGAAAGCCATAGTAGCGAAAACGCAACAGCACACGATGCCAATAAAAGGTTTTTCTTTTCCGAAATGTTGTGGAAAAACCTTTTAAAATGTTGACGCGACATTTTTTTTCAAAAATATATCTATTTTTAAAAGTGCGCCTGTTAAGCACGAAATATTGGCTTTTGTGGTCTGCAGTGCTTGGCCAATAGGAGAGCAAGTCATCGCTTATTTTGAGCAAACTTTGCATTTACATGCTTTTCTGCTCGTTTGTTGCGATTTATAGACAGGATATTGAATGATAGGACAATCTTGATTATCGAACAATGTGTGTTTTTTCATTATTTTTGGCCAAAAGTTGTAGTTCTGCAGTCGGTAGCTCTCCACCTTATGATGCTTAGAGCGCCCCTGGTTGTACAGGTGGTATCGAGGAAGCTCCTTGCAAACTCGCATAGGCGGGGCGCCAGCTTTCCCTCTAGTTAATAGTAAGAAACTCTACTTGTTTCGGTTTCTCTAATCCAAGATGGCGGCCATTAAAATTGGTTGTGCCCTCTTATTGTGAACTTTTTCTTATGTGAACTTTTTCTTCTTGCGTGGCCATGTTTTTCTGACGAGAGTGAGAAACTCTTGGCCAACGAGAGGAAAATGGACGTTCCGTTTGACGACGCCTCTCGCATCGTGTACCTTGAGGGCTCCCGAACTAAGCGGCGGTCGAAAGAATTCTTGGAAGTTTTTAGAGGACACTGGCCTTATGGAAAATTGATAGAGGCACAATCATTCAAATCTGTGATTCAGACGGAGCAACTGCTGACAGGCCACTGTAAGGCTAATCCCACTCGTAAATTAACACCACCGCCTCCTGCATAACATCGAGCTTAGATTTTGTTAAGTTTTCTTGCATTTTCGCCTGCATCCATAAGCATAAAAACAGAAGCCGGGTTTCGCGTTTCTTTGTTTTGTTATGGTTCGCGATGAATCCGAGCGATTAAAAAAGAAAATAAAAAAGGGGGTGACTGCTCTCGTGGTAACATCAATGATCAGCGCTGGCTGTTAGCGTTCGGTGGTTTTGCATTTGCTTTTGCGTTGCGCTGTAGCTTGTTTTGTGAATGCGTAATGTGCTACTAAGGTGGTTCTGCAACCACCCTCGGCTCGCTGCCGTTCCATCGCCCTTGTCTCTCGCTTACGCGCCGCGCCAGAAGGATTAGCTTCCACACGCCGTTGTGGCGCTTCATCCATAGCACTGTTGTGAAGAAGGAAGCGCAAAAAAAAAAAAACGGACGAGGTACGGAGTAGGGGACACAAAAACACGTTCATGAGCGCTCGTGAACGTGTTTTTTGTGTCCCCTGCTCCGGCCCTCGTCCGTTTTTTTTTTTTGCGCTTCCTTCTTCACAACATGCATCACTCTCCATAGCATTGGTATTAGCGCGACGCACCTATGACGTCGACAGCCCGGGACTGTCTGCTACGCCAGCACGCAGGTATTTTTTTCTGTTTAACGGCGCCCTGTGCGTGTGGCGGTGCTCTATATTTGAGCTACTGCTCATGCGTCGCTCGACGCTCCGGCGCCTACCCTGTAGCATAAGTATTCCTTTCCCCCTCCCCCTCCTTTACCTCCTCTCGTGATTTTCTTTCTTTAAGTACGAAAACATTATTAGCCTCCTACCCGGCCAAATCGGTCTGTTTGCGTTAAGCCTCGGAGAGAGTCACGAATGGAAACGAAAAGCACATAACTGCCCCCCCCCCCCCCCCCCCGGGTTAGTGGGCACCTCATTCGCGCTTTGAGCTACATGGCGGGGGTGACAGCCCCAAAATGGATTGGTATAATGGATGAACTTGCAAACTTGAAACATATTTAATGAACGCTCTACCCAATGGGGGAGGACGCATTTTAATTTTTCACCTAGAGTAATCTTGTTTTTTGCCAAGCCGGCAGTAAAGAAAAAAAAAAGTGGTGGTGGTGACAGAGAAATGTGCGCTGCATGCGCCGGCGTTAACAACGTTGTGGCAGAAACGCGGCACTAGAGCAATAGGCCGCCGGCGTTCATTGGGTTCATTAGCTTTGGCGTTGACATCTTTGTAGACTCAGTAGATTTTGAGGAAAGAAAAGGCCCATAACTGGCTCCCTGGGTCAGTGGACCCCTCGCTTTCAGGTGTACGTGGCGGTGGTGTCCACCTGCAAAAACCCATGCTTTGCACAATATTTCGGGCTCAGAAATGCTAAACCTCCAGCACGGAGCAAGACTATATAGGAGGTCAAACTCCCGTCAGCGCGAGCGAGCGCAGGCGACCAGATAAAAGTCACAATTGTATGCGCCGACGGGGTCGCACGCAGTGGCGGCGGCATGCGGCGCCTCGCAGAAGCCGCAGCGAAAAAAAAAAAATGCAGAGCCCGGGCAGGCGGCTCCGGCGGCGCGCGCTCAAAGCAGACGACAAGCAGACGACACGGGTGTTTGCTTCAGCGGGCACGCCGTGACGTTGTGTTTCAGTAGTTTCTTTCCAGGCCGCCAGCATGTTAGTGGCGCCGCGGGCTTGTGACCTTTTCTGGTCGCCGCAGACAGCGGAGTTTCCACTCCTATATAGTCTTCCTCCGTGACCGCCAGCCAATTTTTTTTTTACTTTAGGTCGAGCCCATGCTGCCTCGACTGAAATACGTTTCATGTTTTTGTTCTTCCACCAACACCTGTTCCTCCTTCCGGTGCACGAGGACACGTGAAGGTGACGATGCGTTCAGCGTTCGATGTGAATTCGGGCGAACCTATCTATAACAGGCAGCGCTGTGTCAAAAGATAGGCATCGTTACGCGCCGGTTTGAGTACACGAAGCGGATAGATAGACTGAATGGAGATTGGCATGTCGTGCAGATCACTACCAGCGGTCTCGTTCGCAGCCATATCGACAACAGCACAACGGAGCCTGTATGCCGTAGGAGCCCGGCGACGACGCAGTAAATCGTTGTTTGTTGGGCACCCGGACCGCTCGCAAAAATTCCGCTCGTCCATCATACAGGCAACAAGCGCCGTACGCTGGGCCGCGCGCTGCTGCCGTGTACCACTTGCCACAGTCCGTGACCGGCGAACGGTCCTTGCGAAGGCCAGCTCTCTTTCTCTCCCTCTTTTTGGGCTGCCTTGAACTTTTCGGTTCTCTTTCTTCTTCCCCTCCCTCCTTTATCCCTTCCTTTACGGCGCGGTTCGGGTGTCCACCGAGATATCTGAGACGGTTACTCTGCCATTTCCTTTCCTCAAAAACCAAACAAAACAAATAAGCAGACGGCGTTCACAGAGTTCATTGGGGTTGACAGCATTGCAAAGGCCGTTCATTTTCACGAAAGGAAAGGTGCACAACCGGCTCCGTGAGTCAGTGGAGACTTCAATAGAGAGTTTTAGTCTCACGTACGTAGAGGCTTCACGTACGTAGAGCTCTTACGGGTGACCAGTGCGCATGCGCAGAACGCAAAGGGTATGAGCGAGTCTCACGTACGTACGTGAGATTCGGATTTTTACGTTGCGGTCTTTGCGTTGCTTGCGTACGTAGCGTTGACAAACATGGCGGCACCCTGCCCGCCGCTTCACGGCGATAACAGCTTCGTCGCTAATCCCTCGAGGCGATATGGTGTTCTAAACTGCTGTATTCGCCTTCGATTTGCCCATTCTTACCCTCGCACAAGGTTTCAAGCGACAAATAGCTTTTGTTTTTCAGACAGAAGGGCGATTTTTCAGCTGCTAAGCCTGACGAAGTAGCGTTTGTCGTCGTCATAGTAACGGTCTCTCTATGAATGGCTTCGCTTAATGACTTGTCTTGGATGATTTTGGCTACAACCAGTGTCTGTGTTTCTTAGTAGATGGCGCTAGGCGTAATGCGCGGCGTGTTTCGCGTACGTGTAACTATAAGGGTTTCAAACCACCTGCGTGCAGGCTACGTAGACTTCTCACGTTTGCGTGCGTGAAGCCTCTACGTACGTGAAACTAAAACTCTCTAATCTCGCTTTCATGTACGTGACGTTGGTGTCCAACTGCAAAAGCCTCCTTTGATTGCGTTCCGCACACTGAATAGGCAGCGCGCCCTCCCTGCCACCCTGGGAGGTAGCATGCAGTTAATGGTTGATCGCGAGAGATTGATCACCAAATGAACGCGGCGGCCTAGCTATTGCTTCAGAGCCGCATCTCAGCCACAACGCTGTCAGCGCTAATGCATTCAGGCCACATCTCTCTCTATCTCTAACCACCGCCACATGTATCAAAGCACGAATGAGGCGTCCGCATGTCCAGGAAGCCAGTTATGCGCCCTCCCTTTGCTCAAGGCCACCGTCGTCTAGAGCATTGTCAATGCCAACGCCAATGAACACAGTGAACGCCAACATTTTTCGCTTTGTATATCCTGGATTAGCTGAGCTAATCCAGATAATTTTTTCAGGAACGGAACGGTGTGTGTGCCCCGCCGCGGTGGCTCAGTGGTTAGGGCGCTCGACTACTGATCCGGAGTTCCCGGGTTCGAACCCGACCGCGGCGGCTGCGTTTTTATGGAGGAAAAACGCTAAGGCGCCCGTGTGCTGTGCGATGTCAGTGCACGTTAAAGATCCCCAGGTGGTCGAAATTATTCCTGAGCCCTCCACTACGGCACCTCTCTCTTCCTTTCTTCTTTCACTCCCTCCTTTACCCTTTCCTTACGGCGCGGTTCAGGTGTCCAACGATATATGAGACAGATACTGCGCCATTTCCTTTCCCCCCAAAACCAATTATTATTTCCCCCCCAAAACCAATTATTATTATTATTTCAGTAGGTGCGATGGCAGTGCACGTTAAAGATCCCCAGGTGGTCGAAATTATTCCGGAGCCCTCCACTACGGCACCTCTCTCTTCCTTTCTTCTTTCACTCCCTCCTTTACCCTTTCCTTACGGCGCGGTTCAGGTGTCCAACGATATATGAGACAGATACTACGCCATTTTCTTTCCCCCCAAAACCAATTATTATTATTATTTCAGTAGGTGCGATGGCAGTGCACGTTAAAGATCCCCAGGTGGTCGAAATTATTCCGGAGCCCTCCACTACGGCACATCCTTCCTCCTTTCCTCTTTCACTCCCTCCCTTATCCCTTCCCTTACGGCGCGGTTCAGGTGTCTAACGATATACGAGACAGATACTGCGCCATTTCCTTTCCCCCTAAAAACCAATTATTATTATTTCAGTAGCTGCAGCCTAGCGCGTGGCACGCGTTCCTTAGCGCTCTCCGCCCTCGCCTCGCAGCTTTGGCTGTGCTTCGGTGCGGACAGCGCACGCATTTTCCAACGTTGTATGCAGATCTCCCAAAAGCTAGTTTTAAAATCCCATGCTCCCAGGTGGATTGCCGTGACACTATGCGTAACTAGCAAAATTATTGGGAAGATATAGCGAACAGTACGAACTAGCCTTTACCATACCTGGTGCATCGATGCACGTCGCGGGCCATAGCATGTTAGTGTAACTGCCAGTGATACAACTGAATTTCTTATAACATTCTGCGGATGCCATCGTAGCATAACCCGTTTCTGAATTTGGTGGCAATGTGACGTAACTCCAATAATGAAGGAATAAAAAAAAGAACCGTCTAGCACACTCTCAGGCTTCGGACAGCCGCACGAAATGCTTTGGATGAAATGGCGAGGACCGCCGCTCATTGCATATCCTGATGGAAGCTAATGGCCGGCCGCATTTGTTTACACTGAAAGCGTTTACTGATTTACGGCACCTATTCTTCCTTTCTTCTTTCACTCCCTCCTTTATCCCTTCCCTTACGGCGCGGTTCAGGTGTCCAAAGGTATATGAGACAGATACTGCGCCATTTCCTTTCCCCAAAAAACAATTATTATTATTATTGTGGACACTTTGTTGTCCACTCTATGGTATAGCCCAGTTCCCGTTTTATTTACGTTTTCACGTATTTCGATCAAGCGCCTGACTTTGTTATCAGTTGCGGGCATTCTGCTCTATGAGAGGTGGCGCAAAAAAGTTGGTAAGATTCAGGCTGAAGCCCCGTTCTCCGCAGAGCAGTAGGAAGCGAGCCGGAGAGTAAATGGACGCCGGCTGCTTGGCTATCGTAAGGAAAAAGTTGCCGGCGAAAATATTCGCTCCGCTGTTGAGTGCGTCGATGTGGGCAGGGCTTGGCGAGGCGTTACGCGTTTTATCAGCCCCGTGTCGTTCACTAACGAATCACGGGTGCAATGCTGCTGCGCGACACTTCCGCGGTGGAGGCGGCGATCGGAAGGGGACAGTATATACTGTGCTGGGTACCTCGGCCGCTTTCGCGACAATAACGACGTCGACTCTCCCCAGGCTTCCGGCAGTGCACGCGTGGCCATCGTCGAATTCAAAGAGAAAACTTTTCTTACATCCTCCGCCGAAAACCGGCACCTGGATGTGCGCCCTCTACCGGTCGTGCACTGCAACTTTGTGTGCGCCGCTCGGCAAAAGCTCCGTCGTCGAGCTGGGAGCAATGGAACAGCAGCAGCAATGCAGCAACGACCAATGTTCTTCTGTTTCTTGGTGCAGATGCTATCTTGGAGCGGACTTAGTCATGACTCGAGCGACCGGCAGCACGTTCCCTACCTGACATCGACTGTGCGCCCCGTATCGCCTCTTCGGCTGTCTGTACCACCGTTTATAAAGCTTCTATAAACGATGGTCTAAAAAAGGATCTATAAACGATGGTCTGTACACTTCAAGCCCGACTCGCTACGAATGAGCGAATGTTGCCCGACGCCACCGGAAGAAGCCATCGCCTTCAAGTGGTCTGCACCTTTGGCCGCGCAAGCCCCATCGTCACAGTCATCAAGTGTATCGCGCCAAGTTTTAATATAACCTCCTTGATCGCGCCCATTTAAGCACTGGCAATCACCGAGCGCCTTCAGTGGGCATGGAACAGCAGCAGCAATGCAGCAACGACCAATGTTCTTCTGTTTCTTGGTGCAGGTCAGTTCATGTCCTTCTTTGCACTGTAAACGCACAAGTAA
The DNA here is from genome assembly GCF_052857255.1 of Amblyomma americanum. NCBI lineage: Eukaryota > Metazoa > Arthropoda > Arachnida > Ixodida > Ixodidae > Amblyomma > Amblyomma americanum. The sequence goes on from NC_135497.1 coordinate 407,762,317, forward strand.
TGTCAACCTGCTGCTTGTGCCATGCCCAAGCGTATTCATGTGCATTGTCTGCGAATGTGTATATGTGCTGAAATTATTGCTCCTAGGTGGCGACATTGAACAGAACCCAGGGCCCCCTAAAAAAGATTCTAGCCAGTCCAATGATGACGCAGTCACTCTGTTAAAATCTTTAAACGAAAAAATTGACAAGAACCATAGCGAAATACTCTCCCAGCTCAATGAAGTTCGGCAAACACAAACAAAGCTTGAGCGTCAGATGGCCAGAATGAACGATAGGCTTGTTGCCGTCGAAGAAAAAGTATAGCTGCCTCGCAAGCCTCCAGCGCCCTTGACATTACCCAGGAAGTGTCTGAGGCTGTACAGAATGAAGCCTGGACTCCATGTACGCGAAAACTCACGCGAACGCGAAGGCGACGGCGGCGGCGACGGCTGGCGTTCGCTCTGTCGCTTGTGGGCAACCTCCATGCAAGCGAAGGCGGCAGGCGACGCGAACCCGCGACGTGCGCAGCGGATTCCGTGCTTTGCGCACTCAAGCTTAGAAACACGCCCGTAACCTGTTCTCTCTCTTAAAATTTTGTGAGTGTGCCTCATAGTCAGGGCCAAAGGAATATTTCCTCTACGGCAGCGGTGTAGCGGCAGTAGAGATAGCCACAGGCGTGCTTGCGGAGACGAAGTCACATCACGGGTTCACGGGGGAGGTGTGCTTTCGTTCGGTGCCTGTGCACTCCGGCTTAGTAAAAACACTCCCATAAACTGTCACCGCAACCTGATTGTAAGTGAGCAAACTATAATATACCACTGAGAATGCGCGCCGCGAGTGTTTCTGCACAGTTGGAGCGCAGCGGCACGGTGGATCGAGCGCCGGTACCCGCGGCTCGACACGCATCTCTCCCTGCAGTACGCCCGCTCGCGTAGCCCGCTCCAAATGCAGTTAGCCCTCCGCACCCAACAAGTAGATTGTTTTAATTATTTACATCATGCGGGTCTGCCTCTCAGCTACAAAACCAAATATTTTATCGACGGTGGCGATGACCAAGACGACGGGCTGGTAGGGTTTCGTGAGATGTGCCCGTGAGAAACCGTGGACAAACCGGAAACGGCTTTGGGGGGCTCTGATTGGCCAGTCGCGTGGGGGACTTCCGGGCGACGAGCGAAATTTTCTGTGGGTGCAGATCCGAGCGACACGGCAAGCGACACATGCATTTTGCTTCGCGCGACGGCGTCGCTCGTCGCTTGCCGCCGTCGCCTTCGCGTTCGCGTGAGTTTTCGCGTACATGGAGTCCAGGCTTGAAGCAGTGGCGTTTCATAAACGACTCAACGACCTCGAAGGCAGGTCACGACGCCATAATCTATTTTTTCACGGCCTCCCTGACACGCAAAACGAAACATGGCATGAATCTGAAAAGCTCGTGCGTGAAAAGCTTCTTTCTGAAATGGACCTTGAGCTACCCAGCGAGGCCATAGCACGCGCGCATCGGCTGGGTAAATTTTCGAATAATAATAATAATAATAATTGGTTTTTTGGGGAAAGGAAATGGCGCAGTATCTGTCTCATATATCGTTGGACACCTGAACCGCGCCGTAAGGGAAGGGATAAGAGAGGGAGTGAAAGAAGAAAGGAAGAATTAGGTTCCGTAGTGGAGGGCTCCGGAATAATTTCGACCACCTGGGGATCTTTAACGTGCACTGACATCGCACAGCACACGGGCGCCTTAGCGTTTTTCCTCCATAAAAACGCAGCCGCCGCGGTCGGGTTCGAACCCGGGAACTCCGGATCAGTAGTCGAGCGCCCTAACCACTGAGCCACCGCGGCGGGTCAAATTTTCGAATGACAAATGCCGTCCTGTCATAGTCAAGTTTACGAATTTTAAGATCCGAGAAGCCGTGTTTACTGACCGATGCAAAATGCTGGGATAAAGGTTACGGAAGATTTCTGCTTATCAACTCGCAACGCACGTAAAAAACTTTTTGACTTTGGACAAGCAAGTGGAGAGAAGTGCGCTATTCGTCAGAACAAATTGTTCATAAAGAATAAGTGTTACATCTACATTTCGGCATCAGATAGCATCTGTGAATATCATATCAATAACCAAGCATCCCCACGCAGCCCTGATAGTAGTGCCTTGCCTGCCGATCTTTCTACCGCGTAGCTACCTGCTCGTGGTCATGAGCTTCCAAATGAGATATGTGTTTTGTTCTCTAATATTCGTAGTGTTGTTAACAAGCGTGATGATCTGTGTACTATCATCGACACGTGCGATGCAGACATTCTGGTCCTCACCGAAACCTGGCTGAATTCAAAGATTTGTAATGAAATACTAAACTGCGAAAAGGATTTCATTACTTATCGATGTGACCGTGGAGACAGAATAGGAGGCGGTGTTCTGATAGCGGTCACTGATCTGCATTCTTCACACGTGTCACTTGTTTCTTCACTAGAAATTGTATGCGCCTCTATACGCATTAATCATCGAGACGTAATCTTCTGCGCATGCTATCGCCCTCCAAATGCTCCATCGTCTTTCTGTAGTGAACTTCATGATGTGCTCAATCGCATTTTAGTTAGGTTTCCTTCTTCGCCAATCTTTTTACTTGGCGATTTCAACATGCCAAAAATAATTTGGTCTGGCGCGTTCCCTTCCACTCTGGATTCGTCACCTGACTCGATTGGCTTCATAAATCTGTGCACTGACTTCAATTTTTCTCAGCTCATTTACCCAGCCAACCCGTATCACCACTACTAGCGCTAACATTCTTGATCTTGTTCTAACTACGCTTCGTGAGCTAGTTCATTGGCATTTCTACCAGGCCTCAGTGACCACTCCTTCATCCAGTTTGACCTTAAAGATACTAGCACACGTGTGCGACCGAATCCCAAATATATCAGAGTTTATTCAATGGCAAATTTTCCGTCGATTAACGCTGAACTCGAAATCTTCTTAGGAGAGTGCATGCCAAACTTTTATAACCGTACTGTGGAAATGAACTGGCGCCTTTTTAAAGAAAAAGTTCATTTTCTCGTCCAAAAACACATACCTTTACGCGTCATATCAGGCAAGCAACGTTCCCCGTGGTTCACTGCCGCATTAAAACGCCTTTTAAGTAAAAAAAACGAGTTTATCGTAGAGCGAAAACCACCGGTTGCCCTGATCACTGGGATGTGTATCGTGCCATAACATCTGAGTATCGAAAAGCCTTAAGAAGCGCCAAGCAGGCTTTCTTCCAGAGTACGCTTCCATTTTTGTTGATTGATAATGCCAAAAAATTTTGGAACATCATTTCTGGTCCCAAGCATAAAGCAATAGCTCTGAACGATAGAAGCGGCGCAGCCATTCCTTCATCAGAATGCCCTCAAGTGCTAAACGACGCCTTCTCAAATACTTTTTTACAGCAATCATCTGTTTCTCTGCCCTCTTTTCAGCCTGTGCAGAATCCATTAATGGACCCGATTGTGTTTGACAGTCTTGGTATAGAAGGTCTAATTAATAATCTCAAAATTTCTTCGTCTTCGGGAATCGACGACATAAATTCTAAATTTTTAAAGAATACAAGTGTTTATTCTTCCATTTACTTGTGTGCACTGTTTTTGCAATCTTTGAATTCAGGAAAGCTACCCGGGGACTGTAAGGTGGTACCAATATTCAAGTCTGGTGATGCTCATTGTGCTCTTAATTACAGACCCATATCATTAACGAGTGTCCCGTGTAAACTGTTTGAACATGTCATTTATTCTAATCTGGTTAAATTTCTAGAAAATCATTCGTGTTTTTTTCCTCGTCAGCATGGCTTTCGTCAATCATTTTCTTGTGAAACGCAACTCATTTCCTTCACCCATGATTTATTTGATGCATTAGACAAGGGATTTTTCATTGACTGTGTATTTTTAGATTTTCAGAAAGCATTCGATCTTGTTAATCACCAACTACTTTGTTTTAAGCTCGGCAAACTAAACATCGACCCAAACATTCTTTCATGGATCGAGAGTTTTTTGCGTAACAGAACTCAATTCGTCACTGCAAATAACGCTGATTCCTCACCATGCTCTGTTACCTCCGGCATGCCTCAAGGTTTTGTGCTCGGGCCGCTATTGTTTCTAACATACATAACGATCTACCAATTTCTATTAACTCCACAATTAGGCTTTTCGCAGATGATTGCGTTATTTATTGAGTAATCAAATCCGCTTCAGACTCATCCTTACTTCAAAGTGACCTAAATAAGGTATCTAGTTGGTGTAATATTTGGCTCATGAGACTGAATACTAACAAGTGTAAGGTCATGCATATTTCACACCGGTCTGCTAACGAAAATCTTATTCCCTACAATATTTCAGGTTCTCTCCTTGAGCAGGTTACCACATATAAATATTTAGGGGTTCATATAACTGCTAACCTTTCATGGCAGGCACATGTTGATTATATTGTTAGCAATGCTAACCGCATGCTTGGCTACTTGCGTCGTAATTTTTCCATGGCTCCATCTTCTTTAAAACTGCTACTCTGTAAAACCTTAGTTAGATCGAAATTAGAATATGCGTGCTCTGTGTGGGACCCGGGACTTGAAACTCTTACCCGGGACTTGAAACTCTTACTAATCAGTTAGAGTCAGTACAGAATCGTAGCGCCCGATTTATTTTCTCTAATTTTTCCCGCACTGCTAGTGTAACTACAATGAAAAATTCTTTGAACCTTCCTAGCCTTTCCCTTCGTAGAAAACTCGCGCGAATACTAACTTTTCACAAGATTTACTACCACAATCATCAGCTAAAACGGGATCTTCTATTTGAACCATCCTTCATATCACCTCGCACGGATCATCGCCACAAGGTACGCATTCCATACTGCCGAAGCAATGCATATTTTAACTCGTTTATACCCAAGACGGCGAGCGATTGGAACCACCTGCCCACCTTGCTTGCCGACATTTCTGACACCTGTTTATTCAAAAATGCCGCGGAAAACTATGTGTTTGACTAGGCTGTTTTCTTACGTAATCTGATTTGTATTTTGTTCAAGCTTATGTTTTTTCATTCCTTGCTGTATTACATTACATTTTCCATTTACTTTTTGTTTTCATTTTGCTGCATTGTTTTTACTTTTTTATCCACTCCCTTCTGTAACGCCCCACTGGGGCCCTGAAGGTATTGTAATAAATAAATAGAGCATGGGGCGGGCGAAGCTTTCTCCACCTTGTCGGGGCGACTGCTTCGTGCACGGTGTTTTTACGGAGATCCGGGCGTCGGGGAGGGAAGGGGGGCGCTGTTCACATGTTTGCCCGGCCAAAAAGCCGCGGAGACGCCCTGTAGTCGACGTGCAGCTGCGCGAGAAAAATTGGCTGTGGTTTAGCTCTTTATTGTAGTTAGAAATTTATATTGACCTTTTTAAAGAGAGAGACACTGACATGGTATACATTTACAGCACTTTACTATACAACAAAGTAAGAGTGGTTTGATTTGTGTGTGAAGCTCCATTTGAAAATAAGAAGTTTCGAGGTTGTTTCATTTCTTTGAAATTCTTTATTATACTCCATAACCTGTGTACCTTATCAGAGATGTGCATTACAGAGTAATAAATGCAGAAATTTGCACTGGTGCCTGCTGTGAATACTCACATATGTCGATGGGAAGTTTACAGTTTTCATCTTCATGTGAAGATGTTTTTTTTCTCATGGTATAACAATGCTACCGTCGTGGTAGGTATGCATTCTTTCCATGTTTTATATGAGGACATGCATGGCTGGGCCCTTACTAACAAAGGCATATCAGTGTGATCCAAGGCTCTTTGTTGCAAATGATAGCTGCCAGCAATTCTTTTGTGTCGGGTGCCTGATTTTTATGCAGCTCAAGGAGAAATAATAGCTGAATGGGTATGTACAGGTTTCATTATGGTGCAGTTAAAGAAAATTACATCCGTTGCTTTACAATCCTGAATACAAAGGAAGATCGTTGATGGTGGCGTTCTTTTGTCTAGGAATACTCAGGGAAGACTTCTGTAGAAGAATTGAGGATTGGGCGAGTTGTGTGGTGATCCATGTCGTATTTGGCCAAGAGTCCAACAGATGGCGGCACCGCCCCATTGCTGTGCTTAACTGCACAGTTCGCGGAGCGCGCGAACATGAATAAAGTCAGTCGTTCACCGGACTCTGTGTTGGCTGTTCGTTCCCTGGCGCTCGCCCGCAACGCGCGGGGCTCGGACATCACAATGGCGACGAGGAACACGTGTTGAACTGTTTGAAGCGTTCCTGTACTTCGGAAATGCCAGGCGTCGGCAAGCTAGAGCCGTTCGACACGCAGACGAACTGGGACGAGTACCGAGAGAGAGCTGTTCAGTACTTTATTGCCAACGATGTGCCGGATGACAAGAAACGAGCTGTCTTGCTCACGTGTTGTGGCCCGGCCACATACACCTTGCTGCGGAATCTGCTGGCGCCCGTGAAGCCGTGCGAGGCAAGTTTGACTACCATTTTTGATGTCCTCGGGAGGCATTTCTCGCCACAGCCGTCGGAAGTTGTTGCCTCATTCAAGTTCAACTCCAGAACACGACAGGCGGGTGAAGCGGCTGCTGACTACTTCGCAGCCCTGAACAAGCTGGCCGATGAATGCGGGTTTGGCACCTTTCGTGAGAGAATGCTGCGCGACCGCATAGTGGCGGGAATTAACGATGAATCGATGCAGAGACGACTGTTGGAGCTGCCGGACTTGACGCTTGACATGGCGAAGAAAACGGTTATCGCGATGGAAGCGGCAAACAAGGATTCGCAAGTGCTTTCAACGGCGCCCGCGCCCTTTGTCGCGCCGACCAACGCTGTGTCACGTGACTCTACGAAGCCGAGGCGAGAAGAAACGGCCATTTTGTGCTTTCGCTGTGGTGGCGGGCATCTGGCGACGCAGTGCCGACATCTAAACAGTGTCTGCCACAACTGTGGGATTAAGGGCCATCTCTCTCGTGTGTGCAAGGGGAGAAAAAATGCGACAAACACCAGGAGAGCGAAAGATGTAGCAAATACCAGGAAAGCGGCGCCGCCGTCTGTGAACAAATCTGTGCATGTCGTGAACGATGCCAGGTGTGATGAAGCCAATGAGCGACCGGATGCGCTTCAGGTATACGAATTGTGGAGTCTGCAAGGCACTGCAGGAGTTACTCAGCCATACCGCGTGGAAGTCGCGGTGAACGGAACTTCGCTGCTAATGGAAGTTGACACGGGAGCAAGTGTATCCGTCGTATCTGGGGACACATTTCACCGAAAGTTTCCGTCGGCACGTCTGAAGCCTTCAACTGTTGTGTTGAAGAGCTACTCAGGTGAACTGTCTCCTGTACTAGGAAGTTTGCCTGTGACTGTTCAGCTGGGGAACCGGAAGTGCGAGGAGGTGTTGTACGTTATTTCTGGTGATTGCCCGTCCCTCATGGGGCGCGGTTGGATGAAGGGTCTTGGTTTGGAATTATGCAATGCGAGAGAGCTCAATGCTGTGTCGTCGCTTGAGGATGTACTGGCTGCGTACTCCACTGTTTTTGATGGCAAACTTGGAACTCTCAAGGGCGTGGCTGCCAAGATCACCATTCAAGACAATGCCAAGCCAAGGTTTTTCAAGCCTCGATCTGTACCGTTCGCGATGATCGATCGTGTTAACGAGGAGCTGCTCCGTATGGAACGCGCTGGAGTGCTGCAACCGGTAAGATCATCAGAATGGGCTGCACCCATTGTGCCTATTCTCAAGCGCAACGGACAGATTCGAATCTGTGGTGACTTCAAGGTCACGGTGAATCCTGTGACTGTGCCGGAGAACTATCCGATACCGCGTGTTGAGGATCTATTCGCCAGACTGAGTGGGGGTGAGAAGTTCTCCAAGCTCGACCTCAAGGATGCCTACTTGCAAGTGGAGCTGGACGAGGCGTCCTCGAAACTGCTGACCGTCAACACGCCAAGGGGGCTGTACCAATACACACGCCTGCCTTTCGGCGTAACCTCAGCACCGTCGATTTTCCAGAGGGAGATGGACAACTTGATGCGCGGTCTACCACACGTGGTCGTGTACTTCGATGACATCCTGGTGACTGGGCGCAATGATAAGGATCACCTTCAGAACTTGTGCCGAGTACTGCATCGCTTGAAGGAAGCCGGTCTGAAGCTGAAGCTTGACAAGTGCACCTTCATGGGTCCAAAAGTGGAATACCTGGGCCACGTTGTCACGTCGGCTGGTTTCCATCCTAACCCTGAAAAGACTTAGGCTGTGCTGAAGGCCCCCAAGCCTAGCGATGTGAAGTCACTGCAAAGTTATTTGGGACTGGTAAATTTCTACCGGCGATTCCTGCCAAATCCGTCTGCTGTTCTTCATCCACTGAATCAATTACTTGGAGCCAAGACACCGTGGATGTGGGGTGCTGACCAGGAACGCGCGTTTAGGGAAAGCAAGGAGTTGCTGGTGTCTGCTGCGGTTTTGGCACACTACGACCCTAGGAAAACATTGGTGCTGATTTGCGATGCATCACCGTATGGAGTGGGGGCTGTGCTGGCTCACCGTGAGGACACGGGCGCTGAGCGTCCGATCGCTTTTGCATCAAGAAGTCTCACATCAGCTGAGCGCAACTATAGTCACTTGGATAAAGAGGCACTTGCCCTGGTGTTTGGAGTGACCAAGTTTCGGCAATATGTCTGGGGCAGAGAGTTTGAGGCGGTCACCGACCACAAGCCTTTGCTAGGCCTGCTCTCCGCTGACAAACCCGTGCCAGAGACGTGCTCTCCTCGAGTGCTGCGCTGGTCACTGATGCTGGCCGCTTATAACTACAAGCTTAAGTACAGACCCGGAGCCAGCATCGCCAGCGCTGACTGCTTGAGTCGGCTGCCGCTGCCTACTTCGGAACACACTGTTGAGCGGCCAGCTGAAGTATTCATGCTTGAGGCTGTATACCCCAGGGTTTTGGTGGCGTCTGTTGTGGCGGAAGCCACTTCCAAAGACCCTGTGTTAGCAAAGGTTCGCGAGGCACTGTGGGCTGGAACAGAGCTGCGCGATCCTGTGCTAAAGCCATATGCCAATCGCACAACGCAAATGAGCGTCCAAGAAAATTGCATCCTGCTGGGTTCGCGAGTGGTTATTCCTAGTACACTGCAACCTCAAGTGCTGCGTCTACTCCATGAAGGCCACCCTGGAATTTCAAAAATGAAGGCAGTTGCTCGAAGCCATGTGTGGTGGTCGACCCTGGATGAAGACATTACGAATACGGTGCGTGGATGCCGTGTGTGTCAGGAGAACCAGAGAACTGCGCGGCCAGTAGCTATGACGCCATGGCCGTATCCCGAGAAGCCGTGGTCACGAATTCACATCGACTTTGCTGGACCTCTCAAGAATCGCTACTTGCTGATCGTGACGGATGCTTTTTCAAAATGGATAGAAGTTGTTCCTGTGACCACACCATCAGCAGATGCCACGATTCCATGCCTACGGACTATGTTTGCTGCCCATGGTTTGCCAGACGTGATTGTGTCGGATAATGGGCCAGCATTCGTGAGTGCCTCGTTCAGGGAATTCCTTCAGCGCAATGGCATAAAGCATGTGCTGACGCCACCGTATCACCCGGCATCAAATGGTGCTGCGGAGCGTGCAGTGCAAACTATCAAGACAAAGCTGAAGAAAGCAGTGGGTGGAAGCTTCGACTGTCAGCTAGCCCGCGTCCTGCTGAACTACAGGTCAACGCCGCACGAGACTACTGGGTGCTCCCCGGCTGAGTTGATGATGGGGCGCAAGCTGAAGACAGCTTTGACCCTACTGCGGCCTGACATGAGGTCCACAGTTCTTACAAGGCAGCTAAAGCAGAAAGTTGCGCACGAGCAGCATGCCCATCGGACGCCGCTTGTGCAGCCAGGGGATTCTGTATATGCACGAAACTTTCGAGATGGTCCACCCTGGTTTCCTGCAATGGTGACTGCTACATCGGGCGACCACATCGCCGATGCCACATTGCCTGATGGTCGGTCCTGGAGGCGACATCAAGAACATCTGCGACACGATTTCTCCGCAACCGAAGTGTCTCCGCCGGCTGCAGCAAAACATCAAGTCGGTACACGTGATGTGAGTGCAGATGACCAACAGACCTCTGCCATGCAATCACACCTGAATGCCGGCAGCGAGGACGGATCTGTACAGCACGAGGCTCCACCAAGGGATAATTCAGCACTGGGTGTGCCGGTTGATCCAGAGCTTCCCAAGTGTGAGCCGCAAACACCACCGTTGCGAAGAAGCTCAAGAGCAAGACAGCCCAATGTACGCTATTCGCCGTGAGGCCTGTTCACGTTACCTTCTTTGTGTGGGTGGGGAGGGGTGTCGTATTTGGCCAAGAGTCCAACAGATGGCGGCACCGCCCCATTGCTGTGCTTAACTGCACAGTTCGCGGAGCGCGCGAACATGAATAAAGTCAGTCGTTCACCGGACTCTGTGTTGGCTGTTCGTTCCCTGGCGCTCGCCCGCAACGCGCGGGGCTCGGACATCACAATCCATAGTATTAAAAACAAGCGCTAAAAAACACTGACTGAGGACGAGACTAGACACACAGAAGGCGCTGACTTACAACTGCAGTTGTAAGTCAGCGCCTTCTGTGTGTCTAGTCTCGTCCTCTGTCTGTGTTTTTTAGTGCTGGTTTTTAATACTATGAGACTTCTGTCTTGGGTGTGGAATCTTTATAGTAGCGAGGTAGGCAGAGTCACTTTGGGACATTGAACCCCATAAAACCACATGTAGTGAGGGGCAGTGAAATTGCCTAAAAAGCTTCAATGTAGCAGGAGTCATGAAACTTTCAATAAAGATGGGAATTGACGAGTAAGTGTTAGAAGTGTCTTGGATCCTGCCCATGCAAGGCAAGATGTGGCTTATCTCAGTCTTTTTCATGGAAAGCTGTTCGATTTCTTTATTCGGTAGTTAATGCCTCATTGAAGTGGATGGGGGCATGTGGCTGGCCTCCATCCTTCTTGACCTTAGTGCTGTTGTGCAGTTATTAGGTTCATTATAGAAGCCCACAAATATTCAATTTCAACAAATTTCAACGTTGCTCACAAATATGCTGCGAAAACAATGAGAGATTTGGTTTTTAGGACAGTGTTTATGCTTTTGGAATCTTCATGAAGGTGAAAAAAAATAATAAATGGAGTAGGAGGTGAAATGAGAACCGTTGAAGCAAGTAGTTAAATCCCATAAAAAAAAAAATTCTAGAGTATTCCTGGACCATTGAATGAGCTACTCGGGTCGCTGTCAGCCATGGACTGATAGCCACCTAGCACGGATCATCTGCATTTTGCCTTCTGACGAAATAAATGTTTTGCAATCCAATCCTAGGCTGGATATATATTCATTTCATGAATATAGCAATCTGTTATGTGGTGGTGGTCAGGTGCAAAAGTGCATGTGGCATGTGAATGTAGTGCACATTATGGCAGCTAGATACATTAAAGGCAATCTATGGCGCTTCCATTATTTCCATTCCTTTTATTTCCTTCCATTCCTTCAATGAATTAAAAAAATTTAGGATGACAACCACAAATGAAAAAGAAATGATCTAAGCTTCATATCTTCTTCACTTCTGGTGTAAAATCTGTCTTTTGCTATAATTATCACATAGTGTTGTGATAATTGCCTTGGTAACCATTTGTAACCACTGCTGAAAACTTAACAAATTTTTCTGTTCTCGAGTTGCTAAAGCAGTCATTCAGTCTTTTTTACTTCATTCTTCAGCTGCCTTTCAGCATGTCAGGGAAAACATCGAGGACCTCAATGGACGTGTGGGTGTTCGGGACACTGACCTCATTTTTCTCAAAGGTCTCATGGAATCGCCTGTCATGAGCTGCTTAGTGCAGGTATGGCACTTTCATAAATTTTTGTCAAATCTTGTCGTTTATCATCATAAGGGCATTGGACATTTTATTACTACTTTAAAGTTTTTGTTTAACTTGGAATAGTGATCAGCGAAATTCGAGGAAGTTGAAAATAGCTACGTTCTGCAACTTCATAGGCTGGCATTTTGCATGTTAATAGCAACGTCCCTTGCAGCTGGGCATCTATGCATGTTGTACAAGGCATTGGAGTCACTGCCCTCTCTCTGTCAGAAAGCTAAAAGAGTGTAATTGGCATGGCATTTATTATCATGGTCATATTGTCTACATCATCGCTGTGGTTGTTATTAGTGAGCAATTTAGGTACATTGAAGTGAATGTTTGTTTCTTTTGATAAGCAGGTTTTCTAATGAAGCTTAAAAAGATTTTTGAAAGGGTCTTGTTTTCTTTTCTTCTATAAAAATTAAGTGTAAAACTGGCTTTAAAGCCTGGTGCTGGCACAAAGTCACAGACTACAATGGCAGTCAATAGACTTTTCACCTGCACCCGCAAGCTTAACCAGAAACGTGAGCCACCAGTAATGTGGCCGAGCGCAGTGTTCTAAATGAGGCCAGTGTTGGGGAAAAACTTGCGAAAGTTCTGCCATTTCTTCCACGCTTGTATGCTACATGTAGTGTTGTGCTTGCTTTTGAGTGTGAGCTCTGCCACTTTTGCAGCGATGCTGAATATGTGTGAGAAGTCTTCCTTGCGGAAATTTTTTATGTTCCCTTTTTTTTATTTGAAAAATGGAGAACCTTTGAGAATATTGGAACAATGCAGTCTCCATGACTGCTTAGCCCTTCATATTTGATAAACTGCACTTTGTTACCTTTGGAGTGCACAGGAACTAATTGGGGCTCTTACTTGTCTGTCCAACATGAAAAATGTTTGGTATGTTCAGTTATTGCTAGGGGCTGTAATTGAATCTGCTGTATCACCATGAATAGTTATAACCTGTTGGTTGGGTACCCTTGTATTTATTATGAATTTTAATTCATTAGACGGTCACTTCGGGTGCATCTTGGGGTGTTTGGCATTATGTTTTTTGAGTATGCCCATGAGTGATAAAAATGTATTGCCTCCTCAGCTTCAAACTTCAGTAGTGACCCAGTTGGTGTTATCTGTTGACGTTCTTTGTTTATTACTCATTTTTGTCCTTCAGTAATGCCCTAAGTGAAAGAGGTGTAATTAATATAAAAGATTTGTCACTTCAGGGATAAAATTTTGTTCAAAGCAGAGAAGGGGGTTTTACCTTTGCTTATAGGTTCACATAATAAATCTACCTGCAAGGTTTCTTTTGTTTCACATCTTTTAAATAACAGAGTGTTGACAATTCTCTGCAATAAGTGTTGCATTAGCCACAGAATTTGTAAAAAAAGCTACTGGAAAATCTTGCCATATGTGTCTTCAAGGTTTATTGAGATCAAAATTGTAAAACACTTTACCTTGCTTATAAATTTACCATTCTTAATATATGCATCAAGAAAAACAGTGAAAGCTAGAGGGATAAAAATTACTACCAAATGAGCATTTGGAGTTAGACTGCAGTGAGTTCTTGTATTTTGTTTTTGATGGTTCTTTTGTTCATGGTAGGCCTTGCTCAACGCCCATGATGCTGTAGTTACAAAGAGCTATGAACCTGCTAAACCACTAGCACTTGAGAAGGAGGCACCAGCAATGGCACCTGAGACCCTGAATGACACTATCAGGATGGTGGGAATCTGAAAGAATGATGATGAACCCTTGGTGAGTGGCTGTTTCATTTCCAGCTTGCTGCTTTTCTTATTCTGCATACATGTGGTATAAAGGTGCTTTTGCTTAATGTTTTCAGGGGATAACGGTACGAGTTGAGGATGACAATTTGATGATAGCTCGCATCCTTGCTGGTGGAATCATTGATAGGCAAGGTGAGTTTGAGTGCAAGCTTTCTTTTTCACTAGATGCTAGGATTTGAAGTAGATTTCTTGACTGACTGATTGTGATGCTTATGGCAGTATCAGACTTCCCGACCTTCCTTGTGCAATATGGTTTCATGTGATTTGAGGATTCTTTTCTACTTGTTACTAGCTCTAATCTTTTCCTTTTGTGGAAGAATAATGAATACCAGAATGGTAGTATTTGCTGTCTGTTAGTCCCTAAAGAACTAAAGTAATATCATAGCTACTTTTCTGATTTGTATATGTGTTTTATGCCTTTTAGTGGTATTCATGATAATGTATTTTGCCTTTTTAAGTTCTTGTGTGACTTTTTTTTTTTTCAAGTGGTAACTTATGTTGAAATAATAAATAAATTGGTTTTTGAGGAAAGGAAAGGTATAGGAATGGTCTCATGTCTTACTGGACATCTGAACCCTGCTGTGAGGAAAGAGATGAACAAGCTTACCAAAAAAATTTGTGGTCACTGCATTTTCTGTTTTCAATTTCAATATAGGTTGAGGTGTGAAGGTCAAAGCATGCTTAACTGTAAAGTGTGGTAAAGGCATGCTAAGTATAAACCTCATGTCATGACATACACTGAATGTTCAACAGAGGAAGGCATGTCTGCACTAGTTATTTCATTTAGAACATTCAGTTTGTGTTTCCTCATGGTTACTTTTAAAAGGAACTTTCAGAACATGCACATTTTGTTGTGTTAAAGGGAATGCAACTTAGTATTGTGGACACCTTGCTTATATTTCAGGGTTGTTACATGTTGGTGATACAATCTTGGAGGTCAATGGAGTGCCAGTTCACACGCCTGAGCAGCTGCAGCTGCAACTGAAAAAGGCCCAAGGCAGTGTTGCATTCAAAATCCTCCCCTCATATCACGACAACCTGCCAACATTTCAGGTATGTGTCTGTGACATCAACTGACATATTACAAATGTGAGGCTTTTTTTGTATGTGTGCTTGAATGGTACTTTATTTTGCAGTGTTTTGTGAAAGCACTGTACACATATGAGCCATCTAAAGATACCCTTCTACCATGTAAAGAAATTGGGTTGCCATTCAAGCAGGGTGACATCCTGCAAGTGCTCAATCAGGAGGATCCAAACTGGTGGCAGGTAGGTACAAAATTATAGTCTGAAGTATTCATGCACCTCTCTTTCAGCACATCTAGTGGTCACAAGTGAGCCGGCAATCAATTTTTTTGCTTGGTTTAATCTTCCTTTTTTTTTATTGCATAATCAATGATGAATCAGGCAAAATAAAAAAGGCTGCTTCCTGGCAAACAGTTTTTTTACCCTTTGCTATACACGCAGAGCTGTAATCTGCCCACAAGAGTGCTGAAACTGCTGCTGCTTTGATTGCCTCCGGAGTTTTTTGAGCATTTATGCTTCACAATGCGACGACTCTGCTAGACACCAGCATGCCAGTGATGCATGTCTCGTCAGATGTCAGGCATCAGGTGGTGATACGTACGAGCTCATTTAAACCTGCAGTTTCTTTTATTCTTGCTAGATTGTTGTAGCTTGCTAAAATTCCACATAATATGTCAGAAAAGCAGCAGCACTACAGAAGTGAGTGCTTTATAGGGAACGTGCTGAAGTGAGCATTTTGGTTTATTCACAACACTCACAACTCATATGTGCACAACAGTTTTTTTTTGGCCACAATGACTCTAGAATAGGTGACATGTCTGAACTACTGAGGCTAAGCTTTCACTTTTTTTTTTGTCTCTGCAGTGCATCATGAATCAGTTCATTAGCTGGGCTCTAAAGTCTTAATAAACAAAGTGCACATGTCAAAGATCAGGCAGACTGGCATGAGGTTTTGTGGTGCCAGATTAAGCGGATCTTAATTGCATTTGAATTGATAAGTGTCATCAGGTTGAATCTACTACCTTATTAAAGTATCTCTGTTAAAACAATTATGCTATCAGCTTGTTGACTTAGATTTGAATTGTATTTTCATTATTTTTGTAGTTGTTTTTATTGTGACTAATTTTAATATATTTGTTTGATTACAAAGCCTGAAGGTTTTCATGTGTCATTCTTTGCTTACACAGGCAAGAAGAGTATCTGCTTCAGGTCCGGCAAGCCTTATCCCATCTCAGGAACTTGAGGAACGAAGACAATTCTTTTGTGCGGCCAGAGTATGACTATGCAACAAAGACAAGTATGCATTAATTGCTGCTTTTCATGAGACAGATATGTCACAGGTGTTGAGGACTGCAATGAAAGTATTTTTGCATTTTAATTTCACATGTGCATAGTACCTGTTTTAAGTAGTATTGTCAACTTGTTGCTCGCACGAGCCTGTTCGCAGTCAAGATTTTGCATTTAGATTTAAATTCATTTTGCTGGACTGCATACTGTTGTCATGCAGTATTTTATTTTGACATGAGCAGGCTTTAACCATTATAGGCACGTACTAGCGTGTTTTGCATAACTGCAAAGTTTCCCAGTTTCCCTCCTGTAATGTAAGGATTTTTGTGATTTTAAATAGGTGTAGAATTAACACTCAAGTTCCCCAAACTAGAGGGGAATCCATTATTGTTGTGTAGCTAAAGCTGCATGACAATGAAAGCTTCATTGCTAGGTTTCAGCCAGCTGCCAGTGTTTTACAATGGTGTGTCACCACCGCACTTCAGTGGTTTGGAGCTCTGCCGTTTCTGGTTGACAGCTATTGGATCTCAAATGTGCAGACCACCTTATAACTAGTTCGAGCTTGGCTGACAGGTGCTCTGAGCAAGCATGATGGCAAAGTTTGTTTCACGCTTTTTCTTTATAAAAGGCGTGTGCAGTGTTAAACTTGCCTCAACTGTGGCCCCATTGGTTTGGTTTTTATATAATTTTATGTTTGCATTTACCTTTCTGTTGGGTCAAGCATCGCAAACAAATGGTGAAATGAAAATATTTGTCTAAATGTGCTTGAAGCAATACATGGCGAAACTTTGTAGTATTTTATTGTTTTGGAAAGCTAAGGATACTGCATTGCACAGTTTATTTGTGGCACAAATGTTTTGTTCACTACAATCTAAGCACCTGAAGGCTGTAAATTCATGGGGATGTATGCACAGATTTGAAGGATGTTTTGAAATGTTAAATTTAATCGCTATAACATGGGCAGTGCTTTAGTCAGAGGCAAAACTCGGCATTGCGCGTCCCTCATAGGCCGAGTCGCTTTGGGACATTAAATCCCCATAAACCAAACCAAAACTCGGCATTGCAGTATTATGTAGTTAAAAACATGTGCTTGCAGCATGAGCAGTCATTGACGCCATTCCTCTTTAGATTGATTCATGTTGTTGCTTGAGCTGCTGCTCTCAGTGACCGCTGTTTCATCACAGTGGTTTGTGATTCATTGTCCTAAATGCCATCGTGGAAGGGGTGCTCATACTTGAGCACTAGCAACTTTATGGTTGCTATGGAAAAGGTTGAGAAAATTTGGACAGACTCTATAGTGAGAGTTAGAGAACAAAAGTTTTTTTTGGGGGGGAGGGGGGGGGTACCAAATGCCATATGATGTTTGTACTGAATTTAAACAGCAGTGTTTATGTGTGGTACTGAGGGCCCGTCCATTTATGCAATGAACAATACTTGTGTCGGCATCTGCATATATCATTGGTGAGGTTTGGGCAGTTTTATAATATCTGTTTTGTATTTTTGCCTTTTTGTTCTCACTTGTGAATTGTGCGGGGATGAGATAGAAAAATGTAGTAAACATAAAAAGTTAAAAAAGATACTAATAAATTCAAGATACGTTTGCAGGAAATATTTTGACAGTGATGAGTTATACCATTTGTAAAAACATGAATGTTGTATGAAATAGGTTGCAGTTAACTTTCCTTGCTCCTAATTATGGTTTTCTTTTGCAAGTTTCCTACTTTTATTTCAGCATGAAATTGCTAATTTCCTGTAGACAGAACTTATTCTGGTAAATAATTTCTGGTGGAGTACATTCTCATCATATACTTACAGCTGTTAATATTGAAATTATAGAATTCTAGTGCATCGTACCGCTATTAAATGTTTGCATTATTTACTTTGGTTTCAGTGTGTTGGCTTGCTGTGTATGATGTTTGTGTGGGATATGAGGAAAAGGAGGTGCTGCTCCTTGGCGATCTAAATATGAAATTTGGAACATCCTAAGGAGCTGCTGCAGATATTTTTGTCATTTTTTTATTTTTACAGTGTACAAATGTTATGAACATCAAAGCAGTGAAAAACTAAAAATGTATGAGTTTTGTGCAGCAAACAGCTCAATTTTGATGTTGGCCATTACAAATCAAACTTTTGGGGCATGATACTGTAAGCGTATGCCTTGCGGTTTCTTGTTAATGTACACTGTGTCTTTGAAAGCACTCTACCACAGGCTTTGATTAGTTTTGTTTTCAGTGCATTTTATACACACTCATGTCACCAGTAGACTTGCAGTATTATTTAAGCTTATTTCTTGTCTCTATGTGATAGTGCAACATATTTTGGGCCATTTCCTACAGAAGTGTTGGTTTATAACATGTTAGTTGTGTGACCAGTAGTAGTCTGTGAAGTAAAGCTTGCTTAATTTTATCATTTTTCTAATGCAAAAATAGTTTCTGTAGCCAGGTAGTAAATGTGTGCTTGACATAATATTATCTGTATCCATCTCTTTCCAGAAATGTGTGGTACAAAGATTACTAAAAAGAAGAGAAAAACAATGTATGAGAGCAAGGCATCAGCAGGTATGTTTGCATTTCTGCTTGTGTTTGTTTTTAATTTATACTCACAGGCACGAGAGTTGAGTTAGATATGCACAGCGGAACCTTAATATGATACAGTCACACCGCCCCTCGAAAAGGCCACCAAAATGGCGATTTAGAGTCAAGATTTTTGTTTTTTGGCAATGCAGGTATTTTTTTGTGGTTGAAAGCAACACCTTTTGGCTTACAGGATGTAAATGGCCCTATGTGTATAAATGCATGGGAGAATATGTGGGTGTGTTCTTTTTGCTTTTTTTTTTGCCGGTACAAATATAACGATAATCGGTTATAACGATCAGATTTTCTAGTTTTGTCAGTATTGTTTACTCACGTACTCATCATAACAGTCGGCTCAGCTGGCTGATGTGCTGGAGCCATTATAGTGAAAGTGCCACATTCCTATTGCTCATATATATATGCTTTGAGGTACTGCGCAACAAGAATGCACTGTGAATTTCTGGAGCACTTGGAAGTGCCTGTGAACACATAGCTGTTGTCTGGTGGTACACTCATTGTAGCCTGACTATTACCATCTGCCATTTCCATCTGCAAGCAGTGCTAACATATCTCATTCACTGTGCTGTTGTCTGACTATGCTCACTCTTAAGCCAAGAAACTGTGAGTTATGAGTTCAGTCAGAATTCGCTGTCATCGTCGACTCGGAGAAGCTCATTACTGACCCCACTGAGTAGTTTCTAAGCATCCCAACAAGCTCAGAAAGCATGCATCTAGAATATGCCTGTATGTGCCTGTATGTGTATGTAAAGTATTTGCTTGCCTGACCATGCCGCAGTTGTCAGCCGCTTCCTTGTTCTGACTTTTACCTGTGATCGTAAATGCATAGACAGTGAAACATATCTGGCATTGATTTTTTTGTTTTCCTCCATGGCTCTTGGTGCAGAACTGCTTTGCATAGTAAGGGAAAAAACAGTCGTGGCCAAAGCAAACAGAAAAAAAATTCTCACCTTATGTATATTGTCATATTGAGGTTAGTTTTCTGCATAAAAAAATTGAAAATTGAAAGTTAAAAATTGGTTTCTTGGGGAAAGGAAATGACGCAGTATCTGTCTCACACATCACATTGGAGGACACCTGAATAGGCCCCATAAGGGAAGAGATAAAGGAGGGACTGAGAAAAGAAAGGAAGAAAGAGGTGCTGTAGTGGAGGGCTCCAGAATAATGTGCCGTAGTGGAGGGCTCCAGAATTATTTCGACCACCTGGGGATCTTTGCACACGGGTTTGCCTCCATCGAAATGCAGCGTCTGTGGACGAGTTCGAACCCCAGACACTCTGGATCAGCAGCTGAGCGCCCTAACTACTGAGCCACCATGTGGGGTCTGTATAAAAGCGGCTGATTTAGGTTTATGCACAGTGTGCACATGTGGGGTAAACCAAGTGGTCTCCCTTTTCTCTATCTGCTACTCTCTTCACACCAAGTTGCAGAAAAAAGTAAGGTGCAGTTGTGATGTCCTGGCGTTGTTAGTTGTTTTGAAGGCTCACGGAATGTCTGTACTCGTTTCATGCATTTCCTCTACACGAATGCCCAGGAGGGCTCTGTAGGAACCTGTATAAATAAATAAATAGTTTTTTTTAGTGAGCATGTCATTTGTACTGAAAAAGAGCTTCGCTAACACAAGCACAGCACGTAGCAGTCGTGCAGGATGGCAGAATTAGAGGAAAATGTGTTATATTTGAAAAATGAGAACACGAGTTGCATTGATTATCAACTAAAGGGTCATTTACCATTTACAGATTTTTATTTTAAATTAAAACTGTAAGAGATATGTCAGTGCAGTCTATGCAGGCAAATTGTACAACTAGGTGAACATTATGTACCTGATGTGGATTGATAACTACAAGACTAATTTACTAAAATTAGTTAATAAACGTTTATTTTTTATAATCAGGGGCAAGGTTATATTGCGAAATTGAAGGCTGTCAACATCAGAGGTGAGCCCTGTTTTCAAATTTTCTTAATCGGCAGTGTGGTCCGAAACTTGAACATCAAAAATACACATTTGAAAGCTTGTTGAGTTGGCTTTCCCAAATTGCATAGTTACAAAATGGCGTCACTTCGTGTGGTATCGTCGCTGAAATCAAGTTAACTTCTACAGTATCAAATACACAAACGCATCAAATAGGATCGAAGTAAACATGCATTGATGGAAGGACAACTCAACGATATTGCATGTGCATATTTTTGACGTTCGACATTTCGAACCACATTGCCAATTAAGAAAATTTAAAAACAAGACTCACCTTAGATGCTGGTGGTCTCCAGCTTTGTAGTATAACCTTGCCTCCTGAAATCAAATAAAAACAACTAATTATAGTTAATTAGTCATCTATTTATTGATCTATATCAAGTATACCAGGTGTCCCAGCTAACTTGAGTCAAGGGTTAAGAAATAAATTATTAGAGACAGGCGAGTGAGACCATCTGCATATTGGTGACATCCATCTTGAGCACCACAGGCAATTTTTGTTTTGCTTATAATTAATAGTTGGTTTAATTATTTAATTTAAGAAATATTGACTTTAGACAACAAATTGCATTTGAAGAGTTGTAGAGCGCGTTCAGAAACCCTCATTTTATCATTTACGCTAAGGAAACCCTCAATGGTGTCTTTTTTTTCCCAGCTCCAAAGAAAGCCCGCGAAATACAAAAATAAACCACGTGACTAACACATTCGCACGCCATGATCGTGCTGCTCTCAAGCATCATTTGAGCAATTGAAATCACGTGCAGCTTTGACTCGGCGGCCCTGCAGCAGCGGCAGGCCGATATGTTAGCGGCGGCTACTCGCACCGTCATGTGTGCCAACTGGCTAACGCAGACGAGAAACCACCGCGAACATATCGGCCTGTCGCTGCTGAGGGGCCGCCGGGTCAGAGTTGCAGGTGATTTCGTTTGCTCAAACCACACTTGAGAGCAGCATGATCGTGAACGCACGAATGCGTTAGTCATGTGGTTTATTTTTGTATTTCGTGGGCTTTCTTTGGAGCTGGGAAAAAAAGACATGCGTGTGGGGGGTTTCCTTATCGTAAGTGATGGAGTGAGGGTTTCTGAACGTGCTCTACAACTCTTCAAATGCAGTTCGTTATCTAAAGTCAATATTTTAAAATTAGATAATTAAACTTAGTTAAACTATTAATTAATTGTGGGAAAATTTGCCTGTGGTGCGCAAGATGGCTGTTGCCAATATGCAACTGGTTTCGCTCGCCTGGCTCTATTAATTTATTTTTTAACCCTTGGCTGAAGTTAGCTGGGACACCCGGTATAATGTCCTCCTTGCTGTACAATCCACTTGCACAAACAGCACTGACGTATCTCACACAGTCTTAAAAATAAAAATCTGCAAATGTTAAAAGAAATCAGTGAGCCAGAGTACCCGTGGTCGAACCCAGCTGCAGTGGCTGTGTTTTGATGGAGGCGAAA
The DNA here is from genome assembly GCF_052857255.1 of Amblyomma americanum. Classification (NCBI taxonomy): domain Eukaryota; kingdom Metazoa; phylum Arthropoda; class Arachnida; order Ixodida; family Ixodidae; genus Amblyomma; species Amblyomma americanum. The sequence continues at coordinate 407,784,273 of NC_135497.1, forward strand.
CAACGCAAAAGGCACCTGTGTGCTCTGCGATGTTTAAAGATCCCCAGGTGGTCGAAATTATTCGGGAGCCCTCCACTACAGCACTTCTTTCTCTCTTCCTTCTTTCACTCCCACCTTCCTTCCTTCCCTTACAGAGCGGTTCAGGTGTCCACAGATATGAGACAATTGCTACGCCATTTTCCTTTCCTCAGAAATCAATTTTTCAAAATATCTCCCTCTATATATTCACAAGGGGCAGGGGTGGAAAGCGAAAGCATGTTAGAACATGTGCAGACTGGAAGAAAGCAAAGTTCCAGCAGCGTACAAGGCACGAAGGTCAACAACGTTGATGGTGGTGTAGGCAAGGTACTTTTAGTGCGCAAGCACTAAGTACTAAGCACTCACCGATTTCGCTGATCTTTGTTTGAAACCTTCTTGACCTGAAATAAAATGAACTAAAATAAAACAGTTTATGGCCACGAGTGGCTTTCGAATCTGCAGCAATGCAAACAGATCAGCAACTCTGGCCACTGCATTAGAGCACTACGCCATAGCCGCAGCTGAACATCCCGCACGTTTAAACTGCTAGTCTCTCACGCCATGCTTTGGATGTCATCTTCTTCATCAACTTCCATCCGTGCCCAATGGATCCAGAACACACTGCTATCGCATTGCCCTCTTTAGGTGCATTAAGCGGCCCCATAATTTTTTAGCCACTCACTGATTTCGCCAAATCTTTGTCTGAAGCCTGCTTGACGTTGAAAACCATGCCTCGAACCAAAACTGACACTGAAGTGAAAACCAAGCGCTAGTGCACCTAATTTGCATTTGGCCCAACCATGCTAAATCATCTATTATTTTTTTCATCTGCCAGCCACCACCAAATTCTGACTGAACATTGCTTTCTGTTCTTTGGCTGTGGGGTAAGCCTCAAGGATCAATTGCGCGCATTGGTTTTGGTGATTGTGTAAAAATCTCAGCTTCATGAAACATGGGATGGCATGAGTAGCTGCAGTAAAACTTTGCGAAGTGTGCATATTTTTGTCATCTTTAGTGGCGCTGAATGCTAATAATTCGACCTTAACATACAGTCGCGAGTAAAAAAGATCAGCACAATGACATCACCAGAGCGGTGAAAATCAGTGTGTGGACGGCGCGGCACTATGCTTTGCTGACACACCTGGCACTTTTGTTATCGGCATGTTCGTAACTGCAGTGCCGAGTGTTGCTATCCACTGCTTTGGGGGCACGTCACTAGCTGTAATATTTCGTGACTATACCTTCCTGGCTGACCCTCTGCAAGATGAGAGCCACATTTTGAGAACTGGTGAAAAATTTTCCTGTGATATTACTTGTATTGCATCTTTTGCTGGCATCATCTTTGCACAGTCAGCTTGCATATCAATTGTAGGACAGTGCTTGCTAGCTTCCGAGACTTTTAAAAGACATCAATACCATATCAGGTTCCTACTTTCATCACTCTGAAAAATGTGGTGCGTGTTGGGATGAAATCACCAGGGATACTGATTTTTAACTCCTGAAAGCAATTGTGAGAGGGCTGAAATGTACTGCATGTGGGACCTATTTGTGTGGCAAGTATTAGACCCCTTTTGCATGATCCTTTGGGTAACTCAAATTCTGGTGAACAAAATTCTCTGGCTGCAGCGAGTTTCAATTAACGCAAGCTGCCAGCAGATCTACATATTTCTGGGTTTACAATGCTGTGTCATCAGTATTGTGCACAGCATACTACACTGCAGACAGCATCCCTTCAATTACAACTTGTCAATGCTTCTTAACGTACCACTTCACCTTTACAAGGTGCTGTGTTTGCTGCAATGACATGTTGCATCATGGCATTAGGCTGTCTTCGAAGTCTCAAGTCTCACAGGTATTAGAGGAATATGTTAAAAAATTACTTAGTTCACACTTAAGATATTGATTTCTACTTCTAACTACAGCTATAGTCTCTAACTCTTGTGTGATGTCCTTGTGTTTATTTCTTTGTGCTCTTTTGCCCATTTAGAGTTTGAAAAAGCTGAGCTGCTGTTGTATGAAGAGGTTGCCCGGATGCCGCCTTTTGAGCGGAAGACAGTAGTTCTCGTTGGAGCACGGGGTGTTGGCAGACGTTCACTGAAGAACAAGCTTATTAGCTACGATCCAACACGCTTTGGGACACCACTTCCTCGTAAGTTGCTTTCTGTTTATGTGCTCTGCTATGTCAGGGCACAGGAACACTTGAGGACAGCTGCATCAAAATTTTGTTTTCAGTGAAATTCTTTTCTGTGGCTATTTCTGGCTTTAAAGGTGCATTTATTACTGAGAAAATTAGATTGAAAATAATCCCGCCACTCAATTTAAACTCACGACGCCCTACACGGAAAAGGACTCCCTGATCACGATATTGAATTACACGATAGAGTAGCCTATACCTCATCTCACAAGCTGTTTGCATCACTGTGAAAGGTAGAGCGCTCTCATCCAGTCAGGGCCAAGGAAGACAACAAATAGTTCCTCGGATATTTGAGTAGTGTTGGGACTATTTCTCAAACAGTTATTTCAGTAATTGAAAAGACAGTTCAGAATGGTGTTTTGAAAGTGCAGCAAGTATTTCATTCCCTGCATAAATTAGCAGAGAAAGTCCACACGAACACAGCATTGCGGAGGCCTGCTGCGAAGTGGTCTGCCACCATTCGTGAACGTGGCATCCGCTGTGTCGGTGCTCTGGTGCTCTTTCCTTCCTAGGGATGGAGCCACCAGTTGCGGGGTTAGGGGCACGGAGGAACACGTTTTGCAGCACATGCTGTTCTGATTGACTCAGTTCACCGCAGCCTTCACGGTGCTGCAAACGGCTTGTGAGATGGAGTATAGCGTCTGGAATTTGGGGAAAAAAAGGCTGTTTGCCTGGGAAAGAAGCCGGTGGTGGTGACACCTCTATTTCGTTTCTTGGTCTTTTCTAATTTATAAAAGATATGTTTTCTGGAGGAGTGGTCTCTGTGACTAGCATTTAATAATGCATCAGTACTGGCTGACTTCTATTTCTACTCATCTACTCAGCGTCCCTTTAAAGAAAGAACCCTAAGTGGTCTAAATTAATCAAGAGTGCTCCACTACAGTGTCCCTCACAGCCCATGTGTCACTTCGGGATGTTAAACACCACAGTTTATAATTTACAATTTGTTTACGAGTACAGCCACTTTTATGTTGTGCGGTTGGAGATTTTGAGACAAATGGATTCAAAGATTTTTACAGGTAAGAAGGCTGCATGTTATCTATGTTCCACTAGTGCCTGGCAGAATGTTGGATGTGAAACTGCATGAACTTTTTTTTTTGTGTGTACAGTATGCAGCTGTAAAGGAGCTTAAAGGGACACCGAGGAGAAATTGAAGTTGGCTTGTATCGATAGAATAGCAGCTCCTGATCACAAAAACGCCACTCTTACTGAAAACAAAGCTCTTGTAATGTAGAAAATAGCAAGAACCAAAATACAGGTGTCGCCGCCACAGGCCAATCTCGCAAGTACAAGCGTGATGACTTCCTAGGACAAGAGGCGCCACCTTGGAGGAATTTTCCGTACTTCATGGAAGCCACGAATCTCTGAGACTGGCAAAGGAAGGTTGCGCACCGCACCGCTAGCTGTCAGAAATCACGGAGTCTGCGTTTACGTCACGTATCACGTCACTCCGTTCTGTGACGTCATAAGAGTTCTCCGTGTCCTCATAAGAGTTCTCGAGTTTGAATCAGAGCGGCGGGAAAAACTTTCTCAACTTCGAATCCAAATTTCTTTGAAATAAATGCATCTTTCGCGCTCGACAAGCGGCAACAAAGCCATGAAATGTCGAAGTATCAGATTTTGCTAACAAAAAAAAAATGATAGAGTTCTCCTCAGTGTCCCTTTAACAGGCTGTAGAAGCTGTGGCTAGAACGTGTCTTTCATCAAGTAGTTGTAATGCATTCAGGCTTATGTTCATAGGAAACATACCACCCTTACATGGGCAATAGCATTATTTTTCAGTAAGTTGTTATTGTTGTTATGTTACAGTGTGTCGTATTAAATCATTGTGTCTTTATTTAAATAAAATGAAAGGAGCTTGTTTAGCTCATTGTAAATTGGGAGGGGGAGCAAGAGTCTAAGGGTAAAAAGAATTGTTATTCCACGTAATGCCTCTGATGGGTTGGTATGTGGAACTATCGACTAGCTGAATAAATTACAAGGATACATATGAAGCAAGCAGAACTAAATAAGGATATGAGAAGGCACACGTAAGATAGGATGCAATGAACCAACTAGCCAAACCAAAATTTTGACCTAAATTCAAAAGAAGTAACGAAGGTATCTACACACATTATATGTTTATCTTCATAACAGCAGGCAGTTTTTAAGGCTCTTTATGGCCATGAGAAACATGTTCAATTCAGTTTTGAAGTGAAACAGTAGTAACAATAGCTAGTAATTTTGTTAAGAGCTTTTATTAAGCATTTTTGTTTTTTACATGGTCACTAGCAGTGTCTGAAATGGTTGTGCTTATGTTAACTACCCTCCACTGTCAAGTATAATTCAGTATCGAGCGTGATTGTGATGATACATGATTTTTATGTTTCACATACAAAGGTACTCTATGTAAACTTGGCTACCCACTCACTTTCATGGCAGTTTGACTTTTTTTACCAGGTTTTAACAAAACTGTTTTATTATGTGGCGATGCAGATACATCTCGCCCAATCCGGGAGACAGAAACGGATGGCAAAGTGTACTACTTTGTGTCACGTGAGGTAATGGAGGCAGACATAGCTGACAACAAGTACCTTGAGTGGGGTCAGCATAGTGGTCATCTGTATGGCACCAAACTGGACACCCTGCGCGCAGTCATCCACTCCGGAAAGATGTGCGTGGTGGACTGCAGCCCCCAGGTATGCCCCTTATGCTGCACTTGAGAATAACTTAAGGTCGTGTATTTACTGTTGTGCTGTCATACATAGTTTCTATGTCTCCAAGGCCTTTGACACTTTTGCTGGACTACCTTCTGAATTGGAGCATAATATGCCGATTATGACTAAGCTGAAGTAATCTGGCTATTCGTGAAGCATTAGAACAATTTTTTAGCCCGCAGCTTACAGGTATCCAAGGAAGGGGCATGTGGAAAGTACCTTTAGTTCAAATATATGGCTTGTATTCCTTCGACCTGCTTTGCAGATGTTTTAATGCTTTCTTTGTTCTCTGCAGTATGTAAAGATTACTGTGAGACTTCTTGTGGCACCTTCTGATAGACGAAGATGTTTTGCTACTGCTGAGGCCACTATATTCATTCCAAATGGGCTCACGATGCTCTTGTAATTTGCAGAAATTGAATATTGGCCACTTACCTTGTATCACACTTGCACATAGCTAGCAACAATGGCTTTGAAGTGCATTTAATGAAACTGTGGTATGTGCACTACAGTGATTTTACCTTTTGAATTGATTGCTCACTATGGCCCCTCATTTGTCAGGGCCTTCATGTGTATACAGCAGCCTATACTTGTGTAGCGACATTAACTAAATCAATGCGTACAGCACTTCACTGCGTATTGTGGAGTGCATTGTGGATGCAAATGCTGGCGAGCATTTCCATAAATCGCGTGAAGGTACACATGAACAGAATACAGTGAAAGCTCGTTAATTCACAACTCGTTAATTCGAAATTTTGGATAATTCGAAATAGTCATCGTGGTCCGGTCCGCAGTGCATAGAAGTCTATGCGCGTAACAGCTCGTTAAGTCACTCAAAAATTGATGCCGCCACCCATAATTCGAACTGCGCGCCGCCAAGCGCCGCTGTTGAAAACCATCGTTGGAAGCTTTCACGGCAGAACGATAGATGGCACAACCATCGGGGCGCCGCTAGGGTGCTAGAACAAGTACTAACCAGTCTTTCCTGCCGCGACTGCTTCAAGGAACGACGTTTTAGTGTTTTAGCCCTCGTTTTGCATGCCGCTTGCTGTGAGCTTGTGTCCGTGAGATGTGTTCGCGTGGGAAATACTGCGCCAAGACGGTGAAGGAGAAAGTGGCAATCTTACGCGAGGTGGACGAACGGAAGGCCAGCAAAGTGGAAATCGCGAAGAAGCACGGGATTCCACCAAGCACGTTGTCGACCTACGTCCGAAATAGGAAGGCCATCGAGGATGCCTACGAAGCCGAAGATTTCGCCAGCAACAGAAAAAGGCTCCGATTAGCCAAGTATCCGGAAATTGAGACCGCTGTGATCACGTGGGTGAAGGAAATGAGAAGCGCAGACATTCCACTGAGCGGCCCAATTATCATGGCGAAGGCGGTCGATTTCGCCCTGCGCATGAATGTGGAAGATTTTGTCGCTTCCGAAGGATGGTTTCACCGCTTTCGAGACAGACATAATCTTGTCTTCCGGGTGTTGTCCGGAGAAGCCAAAGAAGTGAACGCAGAAGCTTGTGCCACGTGGCGAAGCGGTGCTCTGCAGCAGTACTTAGAAAGCTACTCGGCACAAGATATATTCAATGCTGATGAGACGGCTTTGTTCTATAAGCTCCAGCCCGACAGAACAGTAACATTTAAAGGGGATTCCCTGCGTCGCATTCGCGCGCTAGAAGACAGAGTGACTACGGTAGCCCTCAGAGAGAAGAAGCAGAAGATAACAGATTGTTTTGCTAAATAAATTTTTTTCGTGCCCTCTAGGCATCAAACGCGTCCATTTTTGCTCACTTTCATTAGTTCGAATTTTGGTTAGATCGAACTGGCCTGGCGGCCCCGTGGAATTCGAATTAACGAGCATTTACTGTACAGTCAAGCCCACTTATAATAGCATCCACAGATATAACGAACGCTTGCTTATTACGAAGGAGTACAGTGCTACCGTCAAAATATGCATTAGGGCTATGGCAATTCGTCTCAGATACAACGAACAACTGTGGTGACACCACTGAGCTACAGCAAACGAGGAGACACCATAAACTTGCCCCGAAGTTGAAAAACTGGCTCTTCCAGCGAGTGGGGAACACCAGAGGGCACCTCTAAGCTCTCATGACACGCTACAAAAAGAACATGTCTATCCAAAAAAGGCCCAAAAAAAGGACTGAAGAGGCAGCATTGAAACTCATGCACAGGTCGATCATTGCTTGCACGTGCACCAACGGGGCAAAACATCCTAAGTGGAAGCAAAAGGGTGATGGGTGCAAGACGGTGGCAGTGTCAAAACTGAAGCTACTGTGCATTGTCGTGGATCAGCTAACTGCAGTGATCTGAGAAATTTTAATGCCTTGCTGGCCATGCTGGTGACGTGGTATGCATCGCCTGCCAAGTCAGCTCCACCTTTTATTCTGCTACTACATGCACACAGTGCCAGACAACAGACAGTGCAGCTGATTCTGTAGGCATGTGCTCTGTGTTCTACTATTGCAGGTGGAAGGGCCCAGAAACGATAGCTGACACTGTAGAAAACTCTTTTGATCAGATGCACGTAGACTTGTGGCAATGCGTCATTGATGCAAAGCTGGTTGGATGTTGCCTCCGATGACAACGCTCACTTGAACGACATTGCAGAGCCATACTATGAGGAAGCCCTTGTGCACAAAGTGTGAGAGCACTCTCCTACCGCTAGAAATCTAATAAAGGTGGTCGACCTGCAACCAGCTGCCTAGCACACTTCAGCCACGATCAGTTGTACCTAGGGCCTTTGGTCTTCAGGTTTTATTTTTTCCGTAATTTGAGGGGTAAACATCAGGCAATATTTTTCGAGCTCAAATATTGGGGAAAATCGGGTTATTCAGGAAAAATTTTCCTAGTTCGGGGTTTTTGGCGTCTTTTTTCCGTCGTAGGAAAGTTTAATACAACGGTTTGTTTTTCTGCTAGGCATAAAATGCCCTATATTTTGCTTATTATTTCATAAATAAGGAATTCACAGGTTCCACTAAAAATTGTTCACGAATTAAAATTTCTTCTTAATCTATTACAAATATTTCATTGCGTACGTTAGCAATATCCTACGAAGCACTGCCACATCTGAGCAAGACCAGTCTGCCTTTATGCGTACAGTGTGAGAACAGTATCACAACGATAATTTTAAACACACAAGGTCTAGGGATTAGGGTGCCGATATCTTTGGCAAAGCTTCATACAGTGACTCCGATAAGTTGCCTTTTCGGCAGCCATGCTTTTGGCCTCTCACTTCTAAATCGCCCTTTTTGGAACTTATCCTATAATTCATCCACCTCATAAAAATGAGCGTTAAAAGAAGTTCATAAGATTCCTAGTTGACTGTAGGCACCCCTCAGGAGTAAACACTAGATATCCACACATTTTATTGCGGTCTCTTGAGCTCTGTGAACTGGAAAACCAACATCATCTTGAAGGCTCATTTTTGGGGAGAAATTTGGTTTACCCCAATTTTTAAGAAATAATTTCGGGATGCAAGAATTGGGTAAAACCCAAAGACTAAGAGCCCTAGTTAGGGTCTGTTATCTTGAAATAGATGCACTTGATATAGTTTTAAAGTAATAAATGCTATTTTTGATGAACTTAGTATCTTTAGCTGTAATATGCAGAGTCGTCTTACTGTGAACACCAGATACAATGAACATAGTCCATATTTCTGTCGGGTTCGTTAAAGTGGGATAGACTCTAGTAGGTGAAAAACATTGAACAAGGTGATGAACAAAATCAAGTACATTGTTGTACGAATTGGATCTTTTGGAAAGAAGGTATAAAGGTGACTGAATGGGGTGGTGCCTCCAGTCTGAACTAGGCTTTGGAATGAAATAGTTGCAATCCAAATCAGTCCAGGAGCTGGGTCCTGTACAAATCAGTCGGGAAATTTTGAACTGGCGGTCGCTTCGGAATGAGATGTGTGGTGGTGGCAAGAATCATTTTTGACATCGCCACACCACACATGCCTGCACAAGATGGGTACTTTGTGAATTAGGCACAGATAGATCTTTCAACAAAGGAAAAAAATCAAGCAAGTTGAGGTTTGTCCTGCAGGGAAAGGTGAATCCAAGTCGGAACTGTTTTTCTTACTCCCCATTCATGCCATGCTGGGTGCACACCTGCACCCGTTGCATGGAGGCTGCACATCACGATTCCTGATTAGCGTAGCACGGTGCTAAAGCGTGATTATCAAAGCAGCAGAGCTAGACATCTCAGTAATGTATAAGCAGTGGTTTTCATAAGTTGGTTTACGTACGTTATATACACTATTGCAGAGAAGGACTTCAGCCGGTGCGTGATAATGCTGTGACGCTAAAAGAAACAAGTGACCAAGGCAAACAACAATGCAGCAGTACCTTGGAATGGGTTGCCTTACTACTCTATTTACTCGCATAATTTGTGCACCCCCAACTTTTTATCTGGATTTTTGAAAAAAAAAAAACTTTTACTCCCTAATTTTGTGCTGTCTGCTGTGCCAGACCACCAGCATGTACATAAGTGCGCGTGGAACTCTGAAATACAGTGCTCCTCTTAGATTAGGTGCAAGTGCAGGACATAAGAATTTCATGAATTAAAAAAAATAAGAAATGGTGCCATCAACAGACATGTGCAAGTATGTCATTTTATGGTTGTCCATGAACTAGACTAAGGAGTAGCTGCAGTGTGCCCCCCAGGAGCTGGTAAAAACTGCCATACAAGTAGGCCAAGTGCATTTCTGTTCAGCAGGAATATGTTGGGAAGGTTGATGCTGCAACCATGCTCTAAGTGAGGAGTGTCAGCAGCAGGAATAGAGTGCTAGTCATTTAGTAGTGCGCCTTATGTGTGCTATGACCCATCTTTTGTCATTTAAAAAAGAAGTAGCTCAGCTGCACCACGAATCATTAGGAACTCATAGTTGGCAATGTCTTCTTGCAGTATCTGAAAATCCTGAACACACCAGAGTTCATGCCTTAGTGGTCTGCATTGCTGCACCTCAGCTGGAGCACTTCCGACAGATGCATGAATATGGGCGTCATCATGGATATGGAAGCAGCCGCAATCTCACGGTAGGATGTGTATCGCATAATGGTAGTGCTAATGTGGGAAACTATTTAAAACTGAAGAGTAAATTGCATACACCCTAACACCTACTCGAGAGGTTTTCCTGTCCTGTTAAATGAGCCACATTTAGGGCTGCTGGTTTGCCTGGCCTGTTAAATGAGCCACATACAGGGCTGCTTGTCTACACCAGCAGCCCTGAATGTGGCTTATTTAACAGGCCAGGCAAACCTCTCGAGTAGGTGTTAGAGTGTATGCAATTTACTCCCAAGTAGACCAGCAGCCCTGAATCCAAGTTTGGTTACGAATTCATTCAAGTTCATATATGTTTAAAGTTAAATATATGTGCTTATATATACAAAGGGTGTGTACATTTAGATGAATTTCTCTTACTGTAAGCTACAGTGCTGCTGTTATCTTGGGCCAACGCCTTTTTGTTTTTGCAAGCAGCAAAGTTTGGCCCAAGTGATGCAGAAGACCATGGATTAGTTATCTTTTAATTTACGCACTTTATTCCTTGGTATGATTTCTTTCTTTGCTGCAATATTAAAAAGCTTTCTTGTTATTTATTCTCCATGGTTAAACTTCTCATTTAATTACTGTCATGTAGTTAATATTAGTCAGCTGGGACCAAGCAGTGCAGCTCAAGAGTGATTAAATTTAACCATATAGTAAGGCAGTTTTTATGCTTCATTTTTCTTGCTCCTTCACAGTTTAATTCTTTGCTCTTGACTATTGCTGCTCTTTGCTTGGAGTGAAACTTGGAATATTTTTTTTTCTTCATAAATTTAGTTTGATAGAGCCATGAGTCGACATGGTTCACGACGGGCAAGGACTCTTGAAAGCTTGGCATCTCTTCAGGAGGTAATGTACTGTTTTATATATATAATTTCCCTTAGTATAGTAGATTTATGCTGCAACATTGCCATAAGCTATACCACTTAGAATTGTGGTTATCAATGAAGTTTGCTGTTATGAGGCAACAGTTAGGCTGTGAGAGCCGTTGTAGTGCAGAGTTAGAGCTAACTTTGAAGGGTATAGAACCAAAATACAGTATGGAAAATTAGGGATTGGCTCTTGCTTTGACTGTTTTTGCTACAATTTATCAATGACGTTTGTGATGTCGAGCACAATGCAAATCTATTTTTATATACCAGGTGTTTCTGCAAAGCCTGCCACTAATTTTTTAAAATAGTCTGAAAGACAGCTTTTGCATCATAGTAATGCCAGTGGTGGCAGATGTCAAGGGGGCTGGTCAATCATGTGAATTGTAAGCTGGTTAACTAAATTCTAATAGATAAATTTTTAACTATGTATTACACTTAGGTACCTGGTTGCAATGAGAGATTTGTAGTTGGCCGTAGTAATGGTCATATCAGTTTTTAGAATTCAAAAAATGTGATTCAAAAGCAGCACGGCTGTGGAGCGTACACAGGGAGGCCTACCAGTACATATCATCAGTGACATCGTGGAAAAAACAACGCGGAAAGACAATGGACGTAGAAAGAACAGACACCACAAGCGCTGACTCTGAACTGATTGTATACTCACAGAACAACAAAAGAGAAGATATGGATGAGGTGCATTTAGATACCATATTTACTTGCATAATCTGCGTACTCTGTTTTCCTAGAATTAAGGCTTCAAAATGGGGGTGTGCAAATTATGCGGAGATTTCGCGAACACGTCCTAAAAACTTTAAAAAGGTTATAACGCAGAATTTATATGGCATACTGCCACGTTTAAGTCGACTCTGCAACTCGCGCCCCACGCTGGTCAAAAAAAAGTTGACTCGAAACATAACTCGACGCATAACCCTCCGCGCTCGCCCCGTTCCACGTTATGTAGTTCCTTGCAGGATGGCATGACGGCACGTGTGCAGCTCAAAGCAAGAAACCCAGAACGATACAGTTGCAAAGTCAGCAGTCCGAGGCAAATGGAGACAAAAGGCGATAAAACGGCGCCCTCATATGCGGCCCAGCTGAGTAGTGGCAAACAGAATAGCCAATGGTTTGGTAGTTATGGATTATGATGCAACTCACGCTTCGTAGGTTACCAGAAGTTTACACTCGCAGCCTATCGTACAGGAAATTGACCACTGGTGTGAACGAGCCAGGTAAACGGTGCACAGTTTACTTTTTCTTACTAGAAGCAATTTACAAACAGATTACCGACTGTTTTTGACGCCACGCACTCGCTTTTCGCAACTGCGCGTGTGACGCAGCCGCACCTATGTTCCCAAGCCTGCTGGTGTGCTTGCGTAGCAGGGAGTGAAAATGTATGGGTAAAAGTATTTGTTTTTTTTTCTTCAAAAATCCGGGTAATAAGTTGGGGGTGTGCAAATTATGCGAGTAAGTACGGTACAACTCCATTTCATGCAGGACAACTGATGGGTCGCTAACACATGTGTGCTTGTTCTTTACAGATATGGTAGGCCTCTAACACCTTCCTTGTTAGTTGATTATGATGCCGAAAAAAAATTGTGGTTTGGTAAAAAAAAGGCTCACACCCACGACATTCACTTCAATGCTTCACTACTTTGAAGAAGGCAGTTTCTTCAGAGATAGGTTATGCTCCTGCAGTCATACATTTAAGCAGCGGCCAATTTGTCCAATGTACGTACTACCACAGGAGAGCGGAATTTTATAGACCACCGCTTTTTCACAAGTGGCGTGCTGGTTTACAAGGTTTACTGCACATCCCCTAGCCCTGCCATGCCCTTCACTACCAGAGTGTGTTCCGACCATAGCGCAGATTCTGCCACGTTTTTTGGGGGCCAAAAATAGCACATTGATACTGTACTTATTACCGTCATTTTTTTATTTGAGTGAAATGTTAAACACATGGAAGAACCGTTACTTTTTTCTTTTTCTTTCCCACTTCAGCAATCGTGGGTGATAACCTCTTGGTATCTTTAACTTTCATAAGCACCTTATTGAGGCGAGGGACAAGACATCCTCAGGAAACCCAGCCAGCCTTAATCTGCCAACTTGTTCACAGAAATTGTCATTCATTGAGTTAGTACCTGACTTGTGCAAAGATGATCCCAGGCAAGCCGCAGCAGTGCCACATTTCACAATTTTATAATTTCCTGACTGAAAATTTAAAAGCGGCTTCACTGACCTTGGGGAATACTTCCAGCACACATAATCCTGCTGAAAACGGAGTTTAATGTCTAGGAATAGCAAATGGTCATCAGTGGGCCTGTCGAAGGTGAACGCACGTCCAAATCCACTTTCTTTAAATATTTTGACTACATCCACAACGTGCTTGATAAAATTAGGTCTGTCTACGAATGCCAGATAGTCTTCAATGTACCTGAAAATCTTTTTTGAAAGGCTGCTCAAGTCTCAGCAATGCACTTATCAACCCTAGAAAGGAAATTATTGCTAAGTATCGGAGCTACTTTTGAAGAAATGCATACGCCAGTTTTTTTAAGAAACAGACAGCCGTCCAATTCAACAAAGGTAGAAATGAGATAAAAAGTTAACAACTCTAAAGAAGAAGCAACTGAAATATCACAGGCATTAACATTAGCGTTCTTCATCGTTATTTGTGATGCAGTCACTAACATTTCAACACAGTATCTTGCTGGAGGCGACTAGAAAAGGTCCTTGACATCTATACTGAACGCACAGATTGCACCATGGTTCTGGTGTCTAAGGTAATCCACAACAGCCAAAGAATTTCATGTCTTAAATGGGTCTTCCAAAGCAAGATCAGTTGTGAATCAGCTCTTTTGGTGTCTGTTCTTTCTATGTCCATCGTCTTTTTGCGCTGTTTTTTCCAAGATGCTGTATCAACTAGCTCAGATGTCAGTATTACTTCATCAGTGGCATGCGTGTCATGGGACTTTCGCTGTCCTGCCAGGGCCACCGCTCGAGAGCACCAGCCAGGGCAGTACATAAAAGGTCATGTAACACATGCTTCACCGAATGACGTGTACTGCTTGAGATCCCTGTGTGCACTCCACAGCCATACCGCTGCTGAATTGCAGGCTGTAAGACAAAATTCCTTGCGGAAGAGTGCCGGGTGTAATCGTATTTTTATATTGTAAAAACTGATATAGCCATTACTAATAGCCACCTACAGATCTCTAATTACAACCATGTGCCAAGCGTAATAGTGAAAAAATAATCATGTGAATTTTGTATTCAGCTTACTAGTTGACATGATTACCCTGTTTCCTGACATCTGCCACAACTAATACTCGTATGCTTCAAATGCTATCTTTATAATGCAAAAAGCCAGTTAATAAAAATCACTGGTGGGCTTTGCTGAAACACCTGGCATTTAATGCTCATAGAGAACTAGTTAACAGCTCTGTGGCTTCTATTGTGTCAGATTCCTTCTATTCCGGGTAATCAAAGGTGTTCTTTTCTATGCGGTATAGTCAGATTCATTTGGACTTCACAGTACTGACCAAACTCACTGTAACTAACCCCGGACTAGGGGCATTGGCAATAAAGGTGTTTCACCACCACCTTTGTAATTATTCAATGCTCAGGTGATACTAAATATTATGAGCAGTTCTGTCATGTCTTTCTTGTGCCTTCCTCAGAAGTCAACATGCTACATACAATCTTTTGAAAATGCCATTTGCTACATATTTTGTACTGTCTGTAATGTTGGGAAATTTGGTTGTCCTACCAATATAAGAGTAACGGAGCTTACACAACTTTCCATCTGTAGCTGTTTTGCTCAAAAAGGAGCTTTAGCTCAGGCTCAACTTTAGTTTTCATATTCAGGCGCATGGAGAATGTAGAAATGCTCACATCAGAAAGTCGCTGCACTATTTGTACATGATTGGTTTTATGCTGAAAGAAGAGATTAGAATCAAATTATTTGAAGTGGGATTTCCTAAGTTCTCATGTTTCTAAAAATTGCCAAAAACGCACTGAATTGAAATTTTCAAAAATATATTTTTTTGGCCTAGTCTGTGATCTTGTAATGAGAAAAAAAAAACATGTCACATTGCTGTAAATTGCACCTGTTAGAATGTTTAGAGGAAACGAGATTGGCATCTTCAATTACATTGTGGTAAACTACGACGTTGGGTGTTATTTGCAAACATGGAGGAAGAAAACCTCAAGAGAGGCCCACGCTATCTGAGCTGCATGTCAAAAGGTGTGCTGGAAGTCATGCACTTTCACAAGGACTACTGGGAGTCATTGGCCATCGGCACAGCAGTAGTAACATTGGGCCCAGCTGCATTGTCTGCTGTGCATGCATGAGCACGCTGAGATGGCAGCCAAGAAGGGGGGGGGGCAGAGCAGGAGGGAGCCTTCACGTGCGGCTTCAAAAACTTAGGCATAACCGCCTCTCCTGAGTTCTTTCCGTCCTCCATGTTTGAAATTTATTTTTTATAGGTGACTGCACAGCATAGAATAAATTTTAACATGCCAGTTTTGATTATGCTTATGTGCTCTATTAGGTGTAGTTTACAGCATTGTGAGGTCTGTTTTTAAGTTGCAAAGCTATAGAGCCGTAAATGTGAAATTTTAAAAAGTTTTCTTCAAGTTTTGTAACCTTTGGCAACGTATTAGTAAAAATTTAGGCTTAGATTGAAATTATGCTTCCGTTAGTGGCTAGGTACTGAAATAGATATTACAAGTAGTCTTTCTCATTCAATGCGCCGTATTTCATTCAAATTAATTCAGCAGCTGCCTGTGGGAGCAGTTTGGTGGCCCTGATGTCTATGCATAAGAGAACTACCGTATTTACTTGCATAATTTGTGCACTTTTTTTTTTGTCTTTGAATAAGGCTTCAAACAGGGAGTGTGCACATTATGCAAAAATTTTGTGAACACGTCCTAAAAAACTAGAAAGGTCATAGCACACAATATATACTGTATTTTGCCGCCTATACGTCCACACTATAACTCCCCCCTCACTGGCCAAAAAAAAAGTTGAATTCAAATATAAGACACAGAGCTGCTCCTGCTCCACCTACCTTATGTAGTTCCCTGCGGGACGGCATGACAGTGCGTGTGCAGCTCAGTGCAATAAATTCACAACAATACTATCAAAGCCAGCAGTCAAAGGCAAGTGGAGATAACAGGCGATAAAACAGCGCCCTCTCATGCAGCCCGGCTGAGTAGTGGCAAACTGAAAAGCAAACGGTTCGGTAGTTTCGGATTCTGGCGCATGCGCACCTGTTCATCCGGGAAAGTGACCGCCAGCGTTGCCGAGCCGGGTAAACGGTGTGCAGTTTGTCCCCTCGCCACTTGTACCTTTCGCAGCTGCACATGGCAAAGCGGCCACACCATTCTTCCCAAGCCTGCCTTGTGCGCACCTGCGTCATCTCGTGCATGCTGGGGGTCTGTCACAGCGGAAAACATGGGGAGCGTAAAATGTGCGGGTAAAAGTTTTAGCGCGAAAGCGCTACTTCACTAGCAAAGCTGAAAAACCCGAGATGTGTGTGAAGCATCAACCTTTGACGGAGCACCAGTGGTGGAGGTCTTGCTTGCGCAGCTGCACTGTCAACGCATGGAACCATCACCCCCTCCCCACGCGCGGCTGCCAATAATGGCTGACGATAAGACCTTGCATGTGGTTGCCTTTGAGGCGATGTCTCAAGTGCTTTCGCATGTCCTACTCGGCTTTAACAGCGTTAAAACCCTACCATTTTTTTTTTATAAATCCAGGCAATAAATTAGGGCGTGCAAAATGCTTGCGGGCGCAAATTATGCAAGATAATACGGTACTGTTGGGCTCAAATTCAGGCTTGTTACTAAATGCCTGCTCAAGACCAGTCACTATGATCGCTGGTCAGGTTTATGAAGTTTTCATGGCTGTTACGCTATAGCTAGTTCAGTGCCCTGAAATTGTGCATCGCTGATTGTAATTGCTTTGGATAGTCTGTAGGATGGTCATTTCAGTTTATAATTTCAAGCATAGCACTTGACCATAGTGCTGCTATTACTCTATTAATCTTTCGAGTATATTCTGCTTGCAGCTTATAGATTATGATGTGTTTATTTCACAGTACTAAGCAGAGGAAATTTTTTGGGGCTTCAAGTAGTGCTTCCCTGTCATGGTTGTGTATATTGCAGAAGAGAAGAAATCAAGAATTTTTCTCATAGCGAGCAATATGGTTATTATGCCTCTTCACGTAGTGTGCAAGGTTTACAGATTAAATGCAGCGGTGCTACGCAGAGATGTGTGTTTTTTTGGTCACCATACCGTTATCTCGAAAACAAGTTTTGTTTGCCTTTGGCCCCACTGATAATTTAAAGCATCGCGTATGTCCTGCAGCTTCTAGTGCACTCCAGCCAGGTTGTGTCCAGCTAGGTTGAATACAGCCAGGTTGTGCGATCTGATTCAGAGAATTTGCGATCTGATTCAGTGCAAAAAGTGTGTATTTGAGCCTATAAAAAGAAGCTTTTGCTGGTACTTTGAAGTGCAATAAAATTAATCTTACTGAATTAGCAAGCTCTTTTTCTGTGCAAGTTCTGTTTATATTTTTTTTATGCCTTCTGCTTTTTGTTTTGAAAGTTGACTGTTTATGGTTGCATGGTACAATTTTTTCTATTTGCAGAGAAAGGGAAAAGTATGTATTCAC
Source organism: Amblyomma americanum (assembly GCF_052857255.1). Classification (NCBI taxonomy): domain Eukaryota; kingdom Metazoa; phylum Arthropoda; class Arachnida; order Ixodida; family Ixodidae; genus Amblyomma; species Amblyomma americanum. The sequence continues at coordinate 407,801,788 of NC_135497.1, forward strand.
TGTAGTGTAGAAAGTAGTAGTAGTTTCAGTTTTTTTATTGCATTTATTTCTGTTTTCATTCTTATGTTTTGATGCATGCATTTTTTTTCTCGACAGCAAAAGGGTCGAGTATGTATCATAGCTGTAGACATGCGTAGATATCCTAGTGGGTGCTTTATGTTGGAAAAATTTCCTTTTATTTATAACGTCATTCATGTATTGCAGTGTAGCTGACAGTGCAGTTATTTGGTCTGATTCTTGTGTTGTATTTCTTAACTTCTGTGGAGCCATACCATTCGTGTGGCTGGACATTTGTGCACGTTGTAATGCTTAAAAACATTTGTCTGCCGAAATTAGTTCACTGTGGAGACATTTGCTTCCTTACAGCCGAAGCTATTGAACCAGAACATGAAAAATCCTTGAGAATTCTTGGAAGAACGTTCTTGTTACAATTGACTTATTAGGGAGAGGGAGAATTGGGAGATGTTGATCTGTGAGGATTGACTGCAGGTGACAAATTATTTTAATTATGAATTTAAATAACTTAATAATACTCCAAGTTGCTAGGCTAAGAATTGATAACAATCCTTGTCGTTTAGTTTAACGTTGCTGTTTAATAAAGACTGCTTTTAATGTCACTGCAAAGTGTAAAAAAGAATAGTTTTCTAAATTTTTGCAGTCACATGTGCGTCTTTAATAGAAGCTGCTATTGCCAGAGGGCAGGATAATCACTGAGCTGCGATTATAAGCCATGAATACCATTGTAGCCAGAGTTAAGCCTGCCTTTTTGTACAGGATGAAGATCTCAAGAGGACCATTGAGGAAAGTGCCCAGCTTCAGAGAGCTTATGAACACTATTTCGACACAATTCTTGTAAACAACAACTTTGAAAAGACCTTTGAACAGCTCAAGGATGTGATTGATTCACTATCAACAGAACCTCAGTGGGTGCCCATTTCATGGGTGTACTGAAGTATTTTTTGCAAGCGTGCTGGCAAGCGACGCCCTCTGAAAACGTGGCTGAAGCCAAGGGTGTCTTTTAGTTGGCCTGTGCCAACAAATTTTGTCAAAAGCAAAGACAAGGTCTGGAAGTAGTAGGTTTTAAGAACATTCTTTTAGATAACAGGCTGATCCTAATCAGGTACATGCTTAAGTACTGCAATTTTCCTGCAGTTTGTGTTCAGAAAAAAAATTGAGATTGTGTGTTGCTTTTACTGCTTAGTTGTGGTTGTGTACTTTGCAGATGCCATAACTCAATATGAATGAGTCTCATTTTGTAACTACGCCCTCCCCCCCCCTTTTTTCCTCCTTTTTTTTTCATGCTACTTGTGTTGGCACCCAAAGAGTGCCTTCCACAGCCATTCTAATTCCGTCCTCTTACTTGATATCTTGCCTTTGAAAGGCTGTACTGGCTGTGACAAGTATGAAAGGAGGTTTTAAGTACTGCATTCAGGCATTTAAGTTGATGACCTTTTGTTGGCCAAATGAAGAATCTCAAAGATAGCTGTCTGAGCAGCATTGTTTTACATCAGATGCTGTTTCGTGTGTTGTGCATTCCATTTTGAAGCTGTTTGTTGATTTTGCCTTTTGATTACATACAGATGTGTGCACTCCTCACATGAAGGGTAGTGTGTAGACTTGTGTTATGTGTGGAGTGAACACAGGTTTCTTGCCACTGTGTATAACCGGTGATGCCACCTGCAATACATAAACATACATATCACTCATAGTACATCATATCAGTTGCATCCGGTTCCATGCAGAGCACGATTATGTTTGACTGTTGCACTTTTATCTGTATAATGTCCCAGTGAGATGACCTAGATACAGCGCGTTGAACCATTGTCTATGTTGTGTTTGCTAGTGAAAGCACATCTGATTTCTTTGCCTGTGCTCTTCTTGCTCTGTTGTTAAAATAAGCAATGGTTTTAAATCTGCGAACATCATTAGTGCTTACTAATGACTGTTCAAATGGCGTGTTATTTGTTAAAATATGTGGGACTTTGTTAGAAGAGGTAATAAATGATCTGATATTATCCTTCATTTTTATGCAAGATATAGGACTTGTGGTGATAACGAGCGAAGATTATAAGAGTAACTCAACTAGATTTGATGTGAAGCAACAAGTTTGGAATATGCATGCCTTTGTCATGGCACACATGTCACAGTAATTGTCTTTTCACTGATGCTGGGGCCACAATTACTGAAGCCAGTGCATAAGGTATGGATTTTTGACTGAGGCAGGCCCAGTGTAGCACTGTACAACTTGTATGGTCTAATTTACGTAAATATGGATGGATTTTAAAGGGCAACTCAAAACGTTTCTTGAACGTCTTGAGTTGGTAGGCGCATCACATTCCTTAAGGTCCCCTCTCTCCGTCACAACAAACCATGTTTAAAAACATGAAGTGGAACAGTTTTAAAACAGCTAAAATGACAAATTGAAACCCAAACTCAATCCATGGCCAGGGATGATGCTCCACGTGAAGCAGTGATGATGCCATAAACATTACTAGAAAAACACTTGTACGCATGTTGTATGGCTGAAATAGTGGCTGGTGACTTTGAATCCTTTCATAAAATGCCTGAGACGACCTAATATGAGCTTTGCAAAACTTTGTTAGTGAAGCAGGGAGCGGGTATTGACATGTGGCACATGTTTGTGACGTTGAAAATTCAGTGTTGCTCATAGAAATCGTCTGAACTGAGGCCACGGAAATGCAAACTTTAAAATCAATTTGTGCCAGAATGAAATGTCACATGGCTACCAAACTTGGTGGGAAATCAAAAAATTAGGACAAGAAAAAAATTTGCAGTATAAGGTTCATTAAATAATGGTAGTCTCAAAAAACCTCGCACACGCATGCACACACGCACACACACACATCACCACGCACCTTTTGTGAAGAGAGAAGAAGGCTCTTGTCGCATTAGATCAAATTTTGGTGAGTTACTCTTATGATGTATATGTTTCAGTGCCACAAGTCCACTAGAGTACATTTGACAGAAAAATGAAATTGGGGAGATCATTTGCAGTAGTATTGTACTATAGCCCAGAGGCTTGACCTGCATATTCTTCTGGTAACATTATGCTGCAGACACAGGTTTAACGGTACAGACACACTGGCGGCAAAACGTGGGCGGCACGCCAGTGGCGGTAAGCCGCTTGCCGCGAAAGGATAGGTCGAGGAGCCATTTTCGGCGGCTTGCCGCGTGCCACAGACCGGGGAGACCAATGATGAACGCCCGAATTAGTCACGTGGGGAGCGTCAGTGCCGCCACCTCTTAGCTCCTAGCAAAGTTGCCTTCCACAGGCTACAGCGAAGCCACGCGTGTTCCTCCACTAGCAGGGACCTCGACCGGTCTGGCAAGAAAGGAGCTTTGTGCGGCCGCGCTTTCCTGCGCACTCCTCGCCACCTGTGCCGCCAGCGGCTTGCCGCACGTTTTTCTGCCAATGTGTTCGTACCTTAAGACAGCAGATGTGATGGTTTTGGGAAACAGTTGAACCTGTAGCTAGCTTATGTTACTTGTTGACTCAAGCTTCATTTGCAGAAGTGAAATGATGCTTTTAAGCATGTGGGTAAATAATGTACATGCTTGCTTTATATATGAATGCACGAATAATGAATTGGGTTTGCTCGGTCGCTTGGGTGTGCTGCTGAGCTAAGAAGTCCTTTCTGTGCAACTTTGAGCAGTGAGTTAAAGCTCGGCTTAGCGAAATGCGTGCTTTGGCGCAGGATTATGTTACAGAGGAGAAATTGGTAGAAAGATTACATGCTTAATATCATGGAGTACCTGTGGTTTGGCTTGTCTTAACAATGTGAGTGGTTTTGCTTTTCTGGCAAGAATGATTCAGATGAGACAATGAATGTGATTGGGAGGTCTCGCTTCATTATAATCTGTACTTGTGTGGTTTTACGAGAGGTACCTTGCAGAATTTTGCATGGGATGTTGCCTGTGAGCAAAGATCAAATACATTCCAGGTTCTGGTGACATGCAACTGTCAGTCTATTTTTATATTCATAGATAAATGCATTTTAACTCTGCAGTGATAACATGTGCAACAGCAACACTTTTGTGTCATTTGACAAGTGCTCAGGTATTCAAATGATTCATGATAGAGGTGCTAGTAATAACCAAGAGTGATATGCTTTGGCATATTCATATTTTTATGAGTAATAAGTTTACTTTATGCAGAGGTCTGTGAATTTTGACACATATTTTGGATATTCATATACTGCTGATTTGTATGCAGCCTTGAACAGTCAAGTTTATAAAACCAGAAGCATCTGCCTTGCTTTAGGAAATGTTGCTCATTTGTGTAATTTGTACTTTGTACTTCATGACATCACAGATATGTTTGACTTTACTTTTCTTGTAATAGCATAGTGCATTTTGCATCATCAACTGCTACCAATTGTGTGCCATGCAGAATTTTGATGTAAATTGTGATTACAGGCAGTGCACAGCTCTTAGGATTTCACCACGATCTTCAAGGTGCTTTCATTTCAAGAAGGAAACATGCTTTTCCATGCAGTAGGAAATGTGTGCTTTCATTTCTGTCATTAGCATTGAGGGAAAAATATATAATCAATGTGATGCTTATTTAGTGTTTAGGCTTGCAAGTTTGTCATACTAATAGTCTTTACATGTTTCTACTTTGTAGTGGATTGGAAACGGTTGCTGTTCATGTCAGGCGACATGCTCTGCATATGAAAGGTTCATGTTCAAAAATTGGATTCAGTAATAATTGGTAATGTGTTGAATAAATATTGTGCTGCCGGATTTGTTCATCCAAAAAACTTCCAATTTTAGGCAACACTACTGAAGGGAACATTGCAATGCGTTATTTTTGCTCTTATGACATTATTGTACGCTGACATATTTTGAGGTATGCACTGTAAAAGTGCAGGTGTAGCTACACTGCATGATTTAAATTTAAGTGCCAGTTATGAACAGATGGGGTGGGGTGGGTGGGAAGTCGGGATTTTTTGATGCCTCGGATGATAAATAGCATTCACACTTCCCTTAATGGTTGCAGCACACAGTTTTGTCCCCTTTAGCTCTTAGTGCTGTGGCTCTTAATGCTGGCTGTCTGTGTTAAATTTGAGGAGCTTCACAGCCATTTTTTTTTTTCTGTGAATAGGGGGCAAAGAAAAATAGCCAAATGACTGTTTGATGTCCAGTATAGCTATTGTGAATCATTTATTGCTTTTCATTCAACCTGAGCCTAAATCCCAGTCTGCTGTGGAAGTGTGCACAGCTACACACAATGATAACTGTTTAATAAAAGCGAACTTCCAAGCTTAAACTGTCTATACTAATGAAGACTACGTGCTGTGATGCGCGAATTGTGTGCATTGTTGATCATAGTGTGACCGTAGTGAGATTTTGCTTCTGGTTACAAAGCTGTATTTCTGCCTTTTTACTAAGTGGTGAAACCTGTTCCCAAGAGTAGTGCACTTTTCAGTGGCCTGTGTAATTTTTGTCATTTAGAAATATGGAAGCAACACTTGTGTGTCTTGGACCTCAATTTGGAGCCATTGCATTAGAAACAGATCTCACACTGTTTGAAGACACTGTTGCATTACAGATGAAACAGACTGGCATCATGTTTTCATGGCACTATACAGCCATTTTCTTTTACACCTGTGCTTGAATTTTCATTTGTTAGTTTGTGTGTGCTTCTGTATCTGGCATCTTTACAACTGAAATTTTTATAGATCTGTTACCTGGTTGCCATTCTGGCATCATCCGTCCAGAGGTGTGCCTTTGACAGCTGCAGAATAAAGTTGGTGTTCTGTTCATTACAGGACACTTCCTAATTTTGTGCATTCCACTGTCTCTGTATCTTGCATGGTGGGCACTGAGTACTACTTGCTGCATGCCACAGTGGCTCTGCAGTATTCAGTTATCACATGCATATACGCCATATTTGCATTGCAAAATGTGTAGTGGTTTTAAGGCATTTTATTTTCAGGACTGGTGCAGATTGGGGGATACCTTTTTGTGCTTTTTGTCTGGTAACACACTTGCAAAAAGCCACACATGTTCTCAGAATTGAATTTCAGTTCAGTGCACTTGATAAGTCATACAGGTCTGGAAGCTTATCATTAGGCACTGTTCTCTTATTTTACACGTCATTTTCTCTGACCACATGTGCCATAAAGCTGACCCTACTTTGAGAGCTTCCCTGGCCATTCATCCTGGAATTTTTCTTTTTTTTTTGTAGAATAAGCTGTCAACACTGAAAAAATTTACTCATGTCAGGCCATTGTATGCTTTTGCATGTTTAGTTATATTTAGTCGTGCTGTGAATGGTGCAATAAGCCATGCCATCACACAGAATGTGCGTTTATTGTGAGACCTATATTTTCAGGTTTGATGCACCTCTAAGCATGTGCTGTGTCGCCACACTAAAGATAATCGACTGGCTGCATTAGGCTGAATGCTGCTTCAAGGTGAGGAAGAGTGGTGTTGGTAAATTGTATTCGGTGATTAGCCCTGTTATAGATTCTTCTGGGTCAGTGAAAAAGGGTAGCACAGTAGAATAAAGATGGGATTCACACCAGCACTACCACTAAGTAAGCGTTCACAATTCCACCCCATAGTCTTTGTTTTGTCATGCTACCCTTCACGGTTCTAAAGCACCAACTCATTTTTCAGTTGGACACTTTTATGCTAAACTGATCTTTGTTTTACATTAAGGGTAAACAAAATGTCTGCACTTTGTAAGTGTTATTGGTCAAAATAATTAGTTTCCTTCATTTCCAATAGTATATACGAAGTGTCCTATGAATTGGAGGCTGCCAAGGGTTTAAAAAAAAAGTCTACAGATTGTGGAAATTAAACACAAGCAGTATTATTGGGGGTTGTTGAGTGCTAACAGCAGCATTTTTCAACTCTGCCTAATGTCGAGCGCCAAAAGAAACCAGGTATGTTGTGGCTTTTGCAAGGAAATGTTCTTTGCGCTCTGGTCGAAGTGCCCAATGTGTGGGCTGTGCAACTGGCAGCACTGCCCTGGTGGCTGCCGACATGGCGCGCTCAAGTTTGCCCAGCCACACTGGCTACTGCGGAGCTCCCACACCTTTCTTTCATTTTGGGGTTTCACGCATTTCCTTAAAAACAAAATAGATCCAGAATAATCCTGCATTTGTAGAAATATAGAGTACGTGGCACCATTTTGCAGTGTCTTGTACTGGTCTGCAACTTACTAATCAGCAGTTTGCACATTTCTCCAGTGGTTTGAAAAATAATCCTTACTAATAAGTTGGTGTGAAATGAAAAAATGCTTCTGCTTGCTTTAGATCGCTGCCCGCTGTATTATCCCAGCTGTATTTCCTTAGTGTGTGCTGGCTTTATTATTTATTTTTATCCTGTAGTTTACGTTGCCTAACTAACTAGGTTCCGTGCATAAAACTTACTTATTTGCCGAATGGATGGTGTGGGAGCTTGGTTATCGTTGTGCAGGGAGTTGGATTACAGGCCACCTGCTGAGGTTGCAGTCCATAATTTGATTACGAGTTTACGCTGCATAAGCGCAGGCATTCAGAAAAATTACAGAGCTCAAGAAAAATAAAATCCATTTTTGAAAACTGCGAACACGCGTTGTATCGACTTTGCCGAATTTCGGGCGATCAATTCAGCAGGCCGATCGGTATAATTTCTTGGATCGTTCAGGGAGCTGGACATGTGAGAGCTTTGTCCTCCAGTACTGGGCTGCTGCCGCCTGCCTACACGCGAGTCCATTAGTTTTGGAATTACTTATTCAATAGAGCGGAGGACTCGTGCACGCGAGCAACCCTGCCACGGCACCTCGCACTTTAGTGAGACCTCGCTGCCTGCTACCTATCCCCCTTCATTTGCTATTCCTATTCTTTTCTCCTTCGCACTCTTTGTTGACCACACACTAAGAGATTTTGGACATGGCATGCCGTTTTTTTTTTCTCCTTGTTCACTGAAATTCTTCAGTAGACTTTCTTGATTCACGACCTAGTTCTTTCACATTTCCTTTCGTGGTTTCTGCGCAGTTTCTTGAAGGCCGACTCGCATCGACTCACGCGCTGTGCGTGTCGTTTTCGCTCGATTCTCTTCGATGCCCCATCGCGCCGTAACGCCGCTCCCCGCTCTATTTCCAGGGACTCCAGTGATTCCAAAGGTTTTTTTTTTTTTCAAAACGTACGCTGTGGTAAAGGTAGGGATTAGCGATTGTTAAGGTGGTGGTACAGTACCGCGGACCATTGGCGCAGCACAAGTGTTCTTCCTTCAGCCTCGTGTCGCTGCAGGTTTAGGTTGTTCGGTATAAACAGGCTGCACTTACTGTGCACAAGCATCTGCGGTGTTGTATTGCCAAAAGACCGTTTACAATATTCCAGCGTGACGCGGCATATACGTGCGGTACCTTGCTTTGGTAAAGTGCGTTTTCTGATGCCAGCGTGTTATACTAAATTTATAGCATTCAACACAACCGGAGTGTTCAGTGCCGAGAGCAGATTTCACGCTTGAAGTGGCAATACGTCGAAACGTTTCCGCAGGTGTGTCCGAGCGGCATCGGAAAACTGGGTATTTTCATTAATTTATTTTATTTTTATATTTCGTTTGTTTTTAATTTATTTCAATTATTTATTTTATTTTATATTTTAACTGGGTATTTTTATTTTAGTTTGGTAATATACAAAAAATTGCTTGTTTACTAAATGGACGCTTTCTTCGCCATAGTATGTCCGACGGATGACATCAGAAAACAGTTGGGGCATGTTAAGTTGCAAAATGTGGTAGCTAACATCTTAAATATTAGGCGTCCTGCTGTTAATCAGAATTTTGGAGCTTGCTGTTAGTAATAGCGATAAGCCGCTGCGGCGCAAGGAATTTTTGGCCTCCCGACGCGTAAAACCGAAACCGGTGATTCGAAGCGCGCATTGCCAACACGGCGGCGTATGTCACTTGCTCTGCGACACAGAGCACGTGACACGCACGCGATCAGATGACCTGTGCGTGTGGGGTGCGGCAGCGCGCGCGCGGCGCGATACGCCGAACACCGCAGACGGAAGCTTTCGTTGTTACGAAGGCGGCAGATATCCGTTTTTGAGTTTTCTTTTGAAGACGGGGCAAGGTGTCATTTCTGCCCATTCGGGGGTCATGCTTTTATACCCGAAAGGCGAGATGCTTTTATACCCGAACCGTTCATTCAGCGGAGATGGTACGAAAATAGCAGGTGGCGGGTTTTGATCGCGGCCGTGCACCGCGAACGAATTTTGAGGGAAGCGAAACGCGAAAACGTTCATGTGCTAATATTTCTGCGCACTTTAGGGTCATTCCACGCCAAACTATCTCCCGATTTATTCCAGAAAATTTACGGCTTTTTATCGCTCTGTCGAAAGTAATTTCCCTCTATAATTTTGCGGAAATTTTTCCTGTCATGCGGCAGCCCTTTGAACTTTCCAGACGAATGCAAGACTTGAACTCATTAAAAAAATGTACAAGAAATTTTTATTTTGCGGTTCAAGTTTTTGCGAACAATGCAGAAGCATTGTACTTTAGTATCAGTCAGCAATAAACAGCCAGCAGAAAACCTTGATGTGTTTTCAGTTCATTAATATATCCCCAAAAGCATCATTTTTATCATTTTTTTTCCTCAAGAACGTAGGCGACATTTATGAACAATATAAACCGCTTTATCAGATTTCTTGGACATAAACATGCATTACTCTGTTAAAATGTTTGTACTCGAATAGAACAGAATAAATCTCACGAAAAAAAAATTGGAAGTTGCAAATGAGGCGATTTGTCGCGTTTTCACCTTAAATTCCACACTGAGTGGTCCAGGTAAAAATACAGACTGTGGTCCCTTTGATAGCTGATGTTATCGTAATTTCGCTCAGCGTTATTTATCGAAGTGTTTGTTGTTTTTCTTTTAGGCGAGAAACGAATATTTGAAGTTCAATGCCACCAGCAATTGTCCCATATTGCCACTACGCCACATGGCACACTCGTCAGTTCCTAAGAGGCACAGGCCGGCTGTTTTGTGCTCCAGAAAAAAAGTTCGTTCCTTACTGTGCATGTGAAGATTCGAGTTCAATGTCGGTACGGGTGAAATGCGTTTCCGATGACAATGCAAAGAATTATGGAAAAATCGTCTGCTAGGTACTTACGATTTCAATTTTTTTTCCACTGCTTGAGTTGGGAAGAGACTGTTTTTTCAAAATATTATCAACTCTTAGATTTTGCACCCTGATGATAGAGCACTTAATTAGCTTTCATAAAATATATTACACTTGTGTGTTCGCGATTTCAGAGATGCTTTTTAAATCCTTTTTGTGGTCACGTCTAGCGGAAAGGTGGAAGTTTTTAGAGGTTTTATTCGCATTTTTCTCACTTCCCTTTCTTTGCAATTTTTAGGTTTGGCGGCCTTCTAACGGAGCACGTTATTAGCGTTCAGCAAATATATTGCACTTGGCTATTTGCGACTTCGGAAATGCTTTTGGATCTTTTTTCGTGATCGTGTCGAACGGAAAGGTGCGAGTTTTCAGATGTGCTTCATCCGCATTTTTCTCAAAATAGCATTTCTGGAAGTTCGTGTACTTTTTTCTCAGGAACTATTAGGCGTAAGCAAATAAAAATTTTCCCAGATTTTAACCAATGCCTTTTACAATACTAGTACCAGAATCGAAGGTACAAGTCCATTTTTATTTTAACGACAAAAAAAAACATTAATGGGTCGCAATTTGATTGCACCTGTTGTGCCGCCAAGTATAGGTTTTCTTTGGCTTCAACATTCAGGTTGACTTTTTACCGCCTTTCTAGTGTGATAAAAGTTCTCTAGCTGTTTCATAACAATATACTTATACAGGCTGTCCAGGCTAACTTTTGCCAAGGGTTAAAAAATAGGATATTTGAGGTAGGCCAGGGAAACCACTTACATATATCTACCAGCCGGCTTGCGCATCTAGACAATTTTTGTATTGCTATTAAGTAGTAATTAAGATAATTTTCCTAAATGCGTAAATATTGACTTTAGACAGCAGATGTGAATAGCAAAGTTAGCACCGTCAGAAAACCCCCATTCCATTTATTTGCGATAACGAAAGCCTCACGTGTACCTTTTTTCTGAGCTCAAAAGAAAGCCCGCGAAATACCAAAAAATCACGTGACAAGCGCATCCGCGCGCCACGATTGTGGTGCTCTCAATCCTGGCTTGAGTGAATGAAATCAGCTGCTGGCATGGCGCGACGACACCATTGCTCCGGCAGACCGATATGTCGACGGTGGTTGCACCGTCACGACCCCATTGCTCCGGCAGGCCGATATGTCGACGGTGGTTGCTCCGTCACGACCCCATTGCTCCGGCAGGCTGGTATGTCGACGCACCGGCCTCCCGAAGCAATGGGGTCGTGACGATGCAACCACCGTCGATATATCGGCCCGCCGGAGCAATGGGGTCGTGACGGTGCAACCACCGTCGACATATCGGCCTGCCGGAGCAATGGGGTCGTGACGGTGCAACCACCGTCGACATATCGGTCTGCCGGAGCAATGGTGTCGTCGCGTCATGCCAGCAGCTGATTTCATTCACTCAAGCCAGGATTGAGAGCACTACAATCGTGGCGCTCGGATGCGCTTGTCACGTGATTTTTTGGTATTTCGCGGGCTTTCTTTTGAGCTCAGAAAAAAGGTACACGTGAGGCTTTCGTTATCGCAAATAAATGGAATGGGGGTTTTCTGACGGTGCTAACTTTGCTATTCACATCTGCCGTCTAAAGTCAATATTTACGCATTTAGAAAAATAATCTTAATTGCTAATTAATTATTTGCAATACAAAAAATTGCCTATGATGCGCAAGCCGGTTGGTAGGTGTATGTAAGTGGCTTCCCTGACCTATCTAAAATATCTTCTTTTTTAACTCTTGGCTAAAGTTGGCCTAGACACCCTGTATACTTCAGTATCCAAACGTGTAACCTTCATGCACGTTTGTCAGCCTCAGAGATCCGTGCTGAGTTTCGGCTATTTTGCCATCACGTTTGTACCTTGTGCTTGCGAGATTGGCCTGTGGAGGCGATACGGCGATAGCTGTATGTTAGTTCTTGCCCTTTCCTACATTACGAGAGCTTTGTTTTCAGTAAGAGTGGTCTTTTTGTGTTCAGGAGCTGGCATTCTATTGACGCAAGCCAACTTCAATTTCTCCTTCGCTGCGGCGGCGAATAGGCTGTTTCCTCCGTTGCGTGAGTGGTTAGCCGGTACACTGGTACGTTGTTGTCAGGGTATTGCTGCAAAAATATATCTTAGGAGCCCTGCTATACGTGGATGTCCGCATGATGTCACTGCTTGTCAGCAATGCAGAGAGTATGGGGACAGGAAGTTTGCACAATGTGCAGTGGAGCGCTTACAGCACCATACGACAGAGCAGTTGTCGTCAGCTACTATTTCTAAAGACGACTTGCGTGGACCTATGTAAATACGAGGCGCTGTTTGTAAACAGCCATCGCTGCGCGCACGCAACCAAGGGGAGCGCGAGGTGTTTTATGCATGAATGTCCGTGTAATGGAAGGCCTTATTGCGGCGTGCGTGTATGAGGATTTGTTATTTCCGTAGAGAGAAAGGGGAAGGGGATGATATATTGATTCTTTTTGTAATTCTTTTTGTATTTCGTTATTGGCTCATGCATTCGCTGTGACTGGAAGCATGCACTCGGACGGGTGGATGGTAAGAACCTAATATAGTCGTACGAAAAGATTGTACCAGAGTGACCTTATCAATTACGTGCCTTGCATCCACTGCTTATGAACAAATAGAGAGCGCAAGGCGTGGTTGTTCCGAGATAAATAGTGCGCGGGGAAGGCGATCATATTGTTCTCGCTTTCCACAGTAGACGTGATTAAAAATATGTATTCATATCTAAACTATCACGTTGTCATTGAAATTTATGAGCACGAAAAAACGCGAAGCAGAGGAAGTTTTAGCAGTTAAAACTTATGCGACAATGGGAATGTCTCTGCCTTATTTTCTGCGCAAGCCGCATGGCAGTAGCTCAGTACGTCTTGCTTACCAGAAGTGCTAGAGGCAAAAAATAAAAATAAAATACGCTTCTAGTTTTGTCATTCACCCATTGTACAAGTCTCCAATGACGATGTTAATTATTTTAAATTTCTTCCAAAGTGCGCGTCCAAGTCCATGGCTCCGCAATCACGCCTGCCGTTTTTGCGTGCCAGGCGGCGATTTCTTCTTCATCTCTGTTGAGTCGTTTTGCACCGTCGTCGCGAGTAACGGAGGACTGGCTCACAGGAGGTCGCCAACATTCACAAAAAAGCGCGAGGTTGTGACGTTTGAAAACAAGCAAGATTCTACCTATAGGCTGCTCCCAGAAGTAGTGGTAGCTCCGCCACATTGGATATAGAGGTGGCATGTTTGCGCGTTTATATAACAAACCTGGTTGCGTCTTTCTGCCTCTGTAACTTACGGCTAGAAGTTTACTTTTCTGGGCGCCACATCCCGTGGCAAGTGCACGCAGCAATTGCTGAACAGAGAGGAAAAGTTCGCGGGTTCTGTTTCGGCAATCAAACGTGCAAACGTGTGGGCCAGCGGAAAAAAAATAAAAATCAGGCGTGACTCACGGCGCGTCGGTTTATCGCATCAACTGAGTAAACATGGCGCAGTAAAGAGGAGTAAGCGTATTGGAGCCAAAACTGCGCGGGCCAAGCGCGAGTTGTGCCCCTGAAGCGGCCCTCTGATAATGGCAGCGATGTGGCTGTCATACGCTGCGTACTTTGACCATCGAAGAAGAGTGGTCCGCATGATTTGAGAGTGTCAGCATTAACCGGCCGTTTCGCTACTTTCGTGCACATCTTTAGCTGTCGACTCGTATGTTGTTTCAAAAAGTGGGCTTTAAATTTATTATTTCATGAAATGAAAGACTCGCAATAAATTTCCGGACGATCATCCAACGACCGCTTGTTCGGCGCATGATATTCTTCATATTTGCTGGGGCGACTTTATTACTTCACTACGACCGAACTAGTGGCATTGAGGAAATTTTATTAGTTGCAACTTAGCTATAGTACAACATGCCTCAGCAGCAAACTGCCTTATTTCATATTTGGGATAAGAGCTGGACTGCGTCTGCTCTGCTATAGGCGAACAACTGCTGTTGCGTATTATGGGAGCCCGACGAAACATGTCGGCTCCGGACGATCGAGGAGGGAGAGAGCGAGCGAAAGCAGAGCGGAGCGGAGGCCAGACGCGCTGCGCCAGATGCCGAGTCACTTGATGCCAGGCGCGCATACCACTGCTCGTGTAAACAGCACGTGAGGAGCGCCGGTGCCTGCTGCGATCAGAGCTTGGGAACAGGAACGCCCGAACGACGACACGGCACACCGTGAGTGCGCGGCAGATTAGGATTTCGAGCAGTGCCATTGCCGTATTGTGCAGTGAGGTGGCGTTCAAATCAAATTTTATTTTCCTGTCTAAAACAAGGACCACCGCAATAACAATCGCTGATCGAAACTGAAATGATATTACTGTGAAATTAGGTGCAATTTGCGCCTCATTTCGCCTCAGTGGCACCTCAGCGCCACCTCAGTGGCACCTCAGCATAGATTTTCGGTCTGAGTATGCGGCAAAACGCGCTTTGTTGCAAATTCAGAATTTTTCTGAAATTTCTTTTGGTCTATTCGAGTTAGAACATTATAAAAGAATATTGCACCAACCTTACAGCCGAAGAAGCGGTTTATGTTGCGCACAAATGTCGCCTAGTTTTCGAAAAAAAATCTAAAAATGGTAATTTTTGTGCTAAAATAATGAACAAAACGTACCTAAAAAATTTTCTTCTGGCCGTTTATTGCTAGCTGATACTGAGGTACAATGTTTATACATCGTTCGGGAAAATTGTGAGCTGTGAAAGAAAAATAACTATTTTGTTAATTTTTTAATGTTACCTAGTTTTGCCTTTATCCGGAAAATTCAAAGGGCTGTCACATGACCGAAATTTTTTTCCGCAAAAATATTCACTTTCGACAGTGCAATAAAGAGCCATAAATTTTCTGGAAGAAATCTGTGAGGGTAGAGCACGAACTCTGGCGCGTCTGGCGTGGAATGACCCTTTAAAGAAATTTAAGGGGACGAAATTATACCGGTGACCAACAGTGTTGTCTTGGCATGTAAAAACCAATCAGCCGTAATAAAGTACGCGCCTGCTCTGGTTTCAACCATCGTATTGACTTCCACGCAGTTAAATGCGATGAAGCAGACCTGACGCTATAGCTGCCAGCGACTTCTAGAGTAAGAAATAAACCCTTGCTGACCCTTGCCAGCACCGCGTGCGTAACCTCGTCCTGTTGTCAAGAGCACATCACGTGATCACGCACTTGTGAATAAACTGTGCTTATGTATAGAGGGAGAAAAGGTAGCGGTGTTCTTGCTGCTGCAAACGAAAGCCAGTTGTCCGCATTTTTGAGTGTTGCAGGCAAATTTCTTCATTGCAAGACTCAATGTGCGAAAGCATATGAAGATTTTTTTTTTCCAAATGAGCCAGATCCACCTATACGAAAACCGAGAAATGGACGAGATTTGGTTATCTGCACAAACAGTAGCGCTATCCAAGATGTTATATGGTATGGTTTACATGTTACAGAAGCTCTACACAACGATGTATTGAAATATATGCAAATAATATAGTCAATATGAGCATGTAAACTTTGGATTTGACTCTTTGCAATGTGGAACTCTGCGCTTGACACAGTTTTGTCCAGAAGACGTTTTATACGGCCGTTTACAAGCGCTGTTAATGAAAACAGTGCCTAAAAATTATTATGGTGCGAATACAGCAGAGAAACAGTTAAAACATTCATTATGTGCAATCAGGGGCAGTGCTTTGCTTCAACAGAAGCAAGCAAATACGAACAGCAGGCTTCTGTCGCAAGCGCTTACGCGACAACCTTCTTTTCCAATGTCCACACTTCGGCAGCGGCAAAGTAAGCTACCTAGAATATATGGGATCTATATATTTTACTTCACTGCAGCATTCTAAATCAATGAGTAGCAGCGAACTGGTAGGCGCGTTCAGGAGGCAAAACGTCAGGACAGTGGCTAGTATTGTCGTTTTCTGTCTGTATCTACTATTACGCTTGTAATAATGAATTGAGAAAGCCACTTGAATTGAGAAAGAAGTCGCCCAACTGAGTGCTTTAACGTGCACTATTGCAGAGGCGCATCCTTGCTTCATCGGCGACAGCCCTTGCAAAAATATTTTGAGTTTAAGTTGACGCTTAATTCAATTTTCTCATTAGAACCCTTTGATAATAAATTGACTAGGTTTTGAATTTTTCTATTGACTTACGATAGCAAATTGGCTACTGCGTTAAAACTGAAACAAAATGCAGAGTGGCAATTAGACTCAACTGAGCTCATTCGTTCTTTCGAACGAAAATTTAATGTCTATCCAGTGCCTTAACTCACTGACCTTGAATGGTAGCAGCCTACAGCTTGGTGCTGAAACGTTACCGGAATGCTATAAAATTATTTATTTTGGTAAAAATTCATAATATATGCCGTCCGTCATATTCCTGATCTCGCTGAAACATAATTCACGCTCTACATGACGCGTTTTTAAGCTTTGAATAACATTTTATAACCGGGATCGCCAAAGTTTACAGCAAATACCCTCTGCCAGCATTGCGAAAGCAGCAAGTAACAGGCACTTGGAGACCGCACTACTACACAGCATAAACATGTTACAGCCATACAATCACCTGCCCTAAACCTACATGCTCCTGCTTGTATACTCGATATGAAGAGTGTTTCAGCTAGTATAAGTTGCGAGTTGTTAATAACCGCAGATTTCAAAAAGGATTTAAGCGCCATTGCCGCATGCTGTGGATGGAAATGTTTCATTTCCATTCATTTATTTTTTCCCTTAAAGACCCGAAGGCATTACATAAGGGGGGAGCAAAATCAAGGTCAAAAGAGAAAGAATAAATTGACAAAAGAGAACAATAACAAAACAAAAAAGGGTATGTAACAGTTAAATGATCTTGTCACGCGTATACAATGCAAAGTAAAATTCACGGGTTTGAAACACGAGAAATATATATATATATATATATATATATATATATATATATATATATATATATATATATATATATATCAAATAACATCCTGTATATCTTTTGTCCCTCGACACCGGAAGAGGTGACGTACAGCCGCAGCACTCTTAGATGTCTGCACACCAAGAAAAACACGCTTTAGGCACGTGTTATAGAATTCTTTGAAAGTTGAAAGGAACAGCTCAGATATTCACGCAACATTGTTTCGCAAATGAACATCCGTTGATGTCACCTGGTGGGGCTGAATGAAGATCAAGTAGAATTATTCAAAGCTTGCCTTTGCGCGGACATTTCTAAATTTATTAGGCATCTGTACTTTCGCGCCTAAATTCAATGCACAGGCCAGGTGTTAAAAAAGTGCTATGCAATTTCTAATTTTCCAAGCTTTTGGATAAGTCAACGACATTTGCGAATCTGCACCTCCGATTCCAATCCACGTGTCAATAATGGACCCTTTGCAAAACTCTGGATGTCAGTTTCCCTGCACAGCGAGAACCCCTTCAACATGGCGACCCGGCCTCTTTTTTTCGGACAGAAATTAGGTGCAGCTCTAGCAACTTCTGGTCACAAAATATTTCCGCGGGTCTCTCGTGCACACTTCTGCAGTGTGCTGTATTCGCAGTAAAGGGGTTATGCGCTCTTTTGGCAAGTCACTGCTTGGCAGGTGCAACCCACCTGCCGCGTGTTGCACTCGCGACGGGGGGAAGAGCAACTGTGTCAAGCTGCTGCTCGCCAGGTGCGTGCACGGCATAAGTCTTTCTGTTTGTCTCCAGCCCTGCACCCAACTTCTGCCCTTGCTTGGGACAAGCCGCGCCGCCATGGTAAAGGAGGTGTTCATGTTGAGGGAGGCTAACTTTCGCAGATTTTCAAATGATCTGCGAGGCTTTTCTGGACGTGATCGCATCACTTTACATCACGCGAGGTTTCTATCGTCAGACAGCGCTCGGAAGCGAGTAAATACCGTTCCATAGCTACTCCACAATGATTTATTAGGCGGTGCACTCTGCTGCTCACTGTCGGAGCAGATGTTGTCAATACTTATCGGCAGAAATAAACTGAGCGGAGCAAAAAGCAAAAAAAAAGTTAGAAGGCCAGGACGTATACCCTGGCCCTAAAATTTCAAGCACATATTTGAAAAAGAAGTCTGGCTATAGAAGGGGAACATATGATCAATGAACGAAAAAAGAACGTAGTATTAGTTTGCCGATGACAAAGTCCAAGTTCATTGGTGAGGGTGAGTGGGGGCAAGGATATGACATAAGACTACAATGTTTTTCGAAAATAACACAACATGCGGCCACTCCTCACGTTCGTCTTCCCGTCACTCTGCGTTGGCTAGTCTCTGCGAGGAAGACGGGGCACCGGCTGCAACTCAACGTCATGATGCAGCCGTTGCGCCATGCCTCCAACGTCCCGCTGGCCATGAATGAAGGCGACCGTGGCGCGCGTATTCTTGTTGTTCTTGTTGTTGTTAGCCTATAAGAGGATGGCACATAACCACACTGGCGGATCGGCCAAGAATCGGGTGGCTATTCGCCTGTATTCAGGTAATTAAAATGAAAAGCACGCTGGAAAGCAACACTGGAGGATTCTTCCTCATGAACAGAAAAGGGATTAAAGTTTTGATTTCAAAATTAATAATAATAATAATAATAATAATAATAATAATAATAATAATAATAATAATAATAATAATAATATAATACTAATAATAAAGACAGGGACTGGAAAGAGTTATTGAGTCAAAATTTACTAATTGAGAGGAAAGAAAATTTTGTAACCCTTAGCATGGAAGTCGGTAAGATTCTAGCAGGAAATTTATAACAGCGGTACAAACAGATCTGTGGATGAACCCAAATAAGGTGGCGCCAAATGATAGCAAGAGCGGGCTGCTTAAACTAAGACCAAGGGGCCGCAAGGGCTCCTCCGGCAACCTTCTTCTCAATCAGGTGTATCGGCGACAATAGAGCAAAAAATGCTCAATGGATTCAAGCTCATGGCAAAATGCACAAATTGGAGAGAGCGCCAAACCCAACCTGTGCAAATAGAAATTTAGAGGAGGTATACGGCACCGCAGCCTGTCAGAGATACTTCAAGCTGCCGAGATCGACAAACTTGCCTGTTCCAAGAATATCTGAGGTGCTGATAATCCGCCGATGTTATAAGTTTTGTGTCTTGCGTGCTTAAAAACGCACGTCGCCGAAACCTAGATGCTGTCATATAGGCTGTAGCCGGGATGATAGGCAACACGGGGCCGCTTAGGGAAGCCTTCGCGAGAGTATCAGCGATCTCATGAACTGTCATACTGCTGTGACCGGGAACCCATACTAAATGAACAAGACTCAAATGCGGAGGAAGCAGGGACAAGAATGTGTTGAAAATGGAACCGTCAACATGCGCAGCGAGGGACGAACACAGAGATAAAGAATCGGTAATTACTGCCACTGCGGTAATAGAGGGGTCTAGCTTGCGTAGAGCAAGTACTACTGCCAGAAACTCTGCTTGAAAAATAGGGGTGAAATCTGGAAGCCGCCGTGAAAAAGACCAGTCTAAATGCGAACAGAATATTCCCACACTTGCCTTTTCATTGCACTGCGTCGGTTGCTATTGCAATTTTTGTAGGTAGGGTCCTTAGATGATCGTTCAGTAGACCATTTGGAATACAGGGTGGCAAAAGTTTTGCATTTTGGGGGTAAATATCGTCGAAAACAATGTGGACTGCGGGCACTCTGTATAGCGCAGGAAGGATGTCATAAATCTTCACATCTAAAGGCTCAAGTGATCTTTGCACAAACACTACCTGTGGGGTATGAAAACGAGACCAGAGGGCACTAAAAAAGGAGGTCGGCTGGCAACAGATAATGCTTTGTGAGCGGTGGAAATGGGATTCGTGGATTCTTAGGTAAGTCTTCACAGTTAAAAATTGAAGTCGAGATAAGAGAGAGGGAATGCGGGCTTCAAGGTACAGCACATTGGTAGCCACAAATTTTGGGAGGCCGAGGCACATCCTAAGTGCTTCCCTCTCCAAAAGGACGAGAGGACGAAGTTGTATGTAGCCGAGCCTGAAAACAACACAGATCTAAAATCCAAAATTGACATACATTTTGTAGATGTTTAATAGCGCATCTCTTCGCATGCCGTACCGGTGACTACACAATCTACGCAACATGCCCACGGCCCGAGGCCCCTTCACCGCGACATGGTCAATGTTGGGTCGCCCGGTGAGTTTCTCGTCATAAATGACCCTTAGGTATTTTAGGGATTGAACCTGCAGTATTGGTTGTAAGTGGCAAGTGAGAGAGACCACTACAGGATTCTGTAGAGGGAAAACAAGGATGGCACACTTGCTAGCATTAAAATTCAGGTGTCAGCTGCTCAGCCAGCGCTCAAGTGTACTCAGATATGACTGCAACAGACCATGCAGGGAATGTATATCCGGCGCAGCCGCAAAAAACGCAATGCCGTCCGCATAGTAGTAAGTGCGTAAATGTTGATGGAGAGGAATTGAGCTCAACAGAATATTAAAGAGCACAGGAGAAAGAACAGCTCCTTGCGGTACACCTCTCGTTTGTTTCTACCTCTCTGGATGGACACCATTATGGACGCAAAAGAATTCCCTATTATAAAGAAATGCAGATATCCAAGCAACTATATAATCTGGAAACTGGAGAGACTGTAGCCTATGCATTAGGATGGAGTGTTCTACACTGTCGTAAGGTTTGGCGACGTCTAACGCAACCAAAGCCGTGACCTGGCGTTGACGACGAGCAAGGAGAATTCTGCTCTCAAGATCAGCATGTGCATTCCATATCGAACACCGTGGCCGGAATCCGAGTTGACACGGTCTGAGTACATTTTTGCTGTCCACGAAGGCAGACACCCCAATTAGTAACACCCTTTCTATTAATTTTACCACGTTTTCTTTTAAAGAAATTGGCCTAATATTATCCAATTCATAGCCTCCCCCCTGATTTTTATGTAAAGGGATCACCTTGGCCAGCTTCCACTCAGGAGGCATCCAAGCGTGTTTGATAGAGTAGTTTATGAGGTGCAATAAGGAGTCAGGGGACTACTCTTAGAATCTTGAGCATTTTTGTAGTGACACCATCAGGGCCAGGAGCAGCCGCTAGTAATCTCTGCACAACTTGGGAAAGCTGCGATAGATTAACTTGTGAGGCATTATTATTTGGCACCACTGACGCAAACAATATTGGTCGCAAAGGCAGTAGAGACGAAAGCCGCGTTTGCAGGCCCGTGTAAATTAATTCATCCGCCTGGATAGCTTCTTTAGGTGACATAACTAACGACTGTAAATAACTAGAGGACGTGAGCAGTTTTCTGGACCGTAGAAAGCCGAATAGTGCACGTCGGTTGCCTGACTTCGAAAGATAATCGAAATGTTCTGATTCATATTTTTCCTTCGCACGAGAAACTGTGCGTTTAAAGGTGGCTGCAAAAAATTTATAATCACTAGTTATTTGGGCATTGGTTATGAAGAAACTTTTCCATGCTGCCTTCCTCAGCCTGTAATCTCTTGTACAGTCCGCATTCCACCAGTTAGAAGAATTCCCTTTTGTTGGCCGCACCAGAAACTCCGTCTTTTTACGGCATTTTTCTATAGCCAGACATATGCTTGTTGACTGGTGGGCCTCGGCGATGCTAGACACTGACGCAAGGACAGAGCGCACCGCCGTCCGAAATCTGTCATAATTTATATGTGGCCGCAACTGAGAAGACGCAGGAGTTACACGACATACGATATCAAAATGAATAGGTATATGATCACTTGAGGTGCCGCAA
Source organism: Amblyomma americanum (assembly GCF_052857255.1). Lineage (NCBI taxonomy): Eukaryota > Metazoa > Arthropoda > Arachnida > Ixodida > Ixodidae > Amblyomma > Amblyomma americanum. Next base: position 407,823,664 of record NC_135497.1, read on the forward strand.
TCAACAGTCGACCAATCCGTCACACCAAATCCAGGACTAGTGAACGTGAGAACTAAAACGGATTGAGTCCGTGCGCGAAGATAAGTGGCCGATCCTGAATTTAAGCACATCAGGTTGTGATCAGAAACCCAGTCCCAAAGGCGCTTGCCACATGAATTAGTCCTAAAACCCCAAGACACATGGTGAGAATTGAAGTCCCCAGCCACGAGAACTGGGTTTTTACAGTTTACGAGTAAAAAATCCAGAGGTCTAACATCCTGGACTCCATTGGGGAAATAACAATTTGCTATGGAAAACGGAGAGCACCAAGGAAGTACCAAGTCTAGTGCCAAAATCTCACAGTCAGGAGACATTTGTTGAAAAGATACCTTAGCCCTGTGACAAAATTTTGAAGAGACTTAAGTTAGTAAACCAGCTCCTCTTGACCGGCGATATATGCGAAATGAACTGTAATTTTTAAAATGAAAATGGTTGTCGGTTGAAAGCCAGGTTCCTTGCAGAATTATGACATCCGGATTAAGCTGGGTAGAAATGCAGAGTAAATCTGTGGAATCTGAAATAGAGCGACAGTTCTACTGTAGAACTCGCAACGACGCTATGGTTGCGAAAGCCTATCAGCAGCAACTGCCTGTCCCAAAATGGTATCCTTGGGCTTGGTGTCGAGCTGTTGCTTCTTTGGTTTGGGCTGGGCACGTGGAGACGACGAATGAGATATGGGGGACCCGCTGCGCTTGAGAACCCGCCAATCAGGCTCCATCATCTCGGAATCATAGATGATGCCATCATCACTCGAAGTTCCCGAGGTAAGTGTCGCGGAAGGGGCTGTAGTACGTTCATGGGGCTGAGGTGCTTCAGGAATTGTAGACCGGGTAAGAGTAGAGGGAATTGCTGTAGAGAGAGGGGGCAAACCGGCCTGCACGGCATGTGTAAGCTGAGTCGCTAGAACGTTTGTAAAGCACTCCGATACACTTGCGACAATCCTTTCTACCATTTTAGACATGGAAGCCTCCACAGCAGCCGCAATTGCCTGGGACAGCGTCGAGTCTAACATGGCTCCTTGACGAGCGGTCACACCTGCATAACCGTGGGCACGTTCTTTCAACTGTGTAATAGGGTCATGGCGCGAACACCGTTTTCTGTCAATTATCTCTATAATTTGGATTTCCTGCGCTCGGGAGGGACAATTTGAGTAGTTTGCAGAGTGGGCCCCACCGCAAAGGCAACACTTCTCGTTCTGCTCAGTGCAGGTGCTCGTTGCATGACCATCCCCACAGTTGCAACACCGCAAGTTGGATTTGCAACCACCGGCGCTATGGCCATAGCGCCAGCAGTTGTTGCACTGCAGAGGCCTAGATGACAAAGGGTCTACCCGAAAAATTAGAGGCCATGCCTTGATTTCAGAGGGGCAGAAAGGTCCGACAAAGGTGGCAATCACAGATTCGGTAGGCACCCGCATGTTGTTTACATCCCGGCTACAGCGGTGCACAGCAACAACACCTGCAACAGACACAAGCTCAGAGGTCTCTGCTGGAGACAGGGAAGAGTCCATAGCCGAGGTCTGGCGATCTACACAGAATCCCGCCGCGTCCAAACTGGCGCACCTCTGAGATTGACTCATAATGAGAAGTGGCTGACTGGACAGCAGCCCGAACAGCTGCAGGGTTGGTCATCTTGATTGCACCGCCATCCTGAGGCACCAGCGCAACAGGGATACTGCCGACGCCGCTGCGCAAAAAAAAAAAGCTTCCAAAGGCAGGAGATCAGGGGATAGAGAAGCCGACCAGGGGGAGCTCCCCTGGCCGGGAGACTGGGTAGACATTGCCCGGGCTTACCGCCTTACCACGTGCTTAAAGCCCACAAAACGAGAAGCCACCCGAAACTTAGCTGATCGTTCCCAACAGAGCAGAGCAGGTCAGAATCGAACACGTCCAGAACAGAACCACCGCCGTGGCGCGTCTTCTCTGGGTGGTGCACAAGTTCTTCCTTGTATTCTATAGCACCACGGAGGCCAGGTGGCAAGAGCGCAGCGGTTGCGTTGGCAGCAGAGTCGGAAGGTAGCACGAAAGAGTCGAGTAGCAGCCTTGGGCAGCGGCAGTTCTTTCGCGTGTCTTTCAACATCGCGCTGGCCATATGGCTCAAGCCCTGAATATTTATCATCAGTAGGCTGCACCGTGAGGCAGATGACTCGGACGATATTGCTAAGCAGGTGTTGAAGCTGGTCCGTGAGATCGTGTGCGCCTTCGATGACACAGCTGGAAGGTGTTGCAAGTGAATCACGCGCGTCAAGACCAAGGGTTTTCGTAAGACTAAAGACACCGGCACAGTCCTCGACGATAGCCAGGCGTCGCAAACACATACGGGGCCTTAGAAAAGGGTCCGTCGTAAGATGCAAAACATGAGTGACAGCACAGTGAAGAATCAGGAGGGGTATGAGGCGGTCACCTTTACCATAACGGTGGTGGTCTGTGCACCACGAGTACCAAAATTTCCCGGTCGTAGGCAACGATGGCTTCGTACCCGACCTGCGCTGTAGATTTCACTAGCTCCTCTCTGTCACCAGCGTGTTATTTGGTGTCAAGTATAGAGTTTTTGTACTTGGAGATACCATCGATGACGGCGCTCAGCTGCGTAAAATTTTAACGGCGCTCTATGGCCGTGGCGAATAGCAGGACGTTGAGTGCCGCACCGACGATCGCTCGTACACCAGCTACCACAGTATCGGAAGCGCACGGCTAACGGAGAAAACCTTGATCTCTTGAGAAGTGCCGGGCCATAACCGCAAATGATCCGGAGCCGTTCAAACCCCCTTTGCCGTCCATGAATACCGCCGACGGCTCCAATTTCGGTACTCGCATCAACAGGCTGCTGAAACGTCTTCGCGTAGAGCTAGATAGGGAGATGGAACATCATTTCATGGTGCACAGTGGTACAGCAAGGCTTAGGAAGGGACCGGAACTTTCGCTGCGCGGCCTGCGCCAAAGGCGATTCGGCGGCACCTATGCCCCGAAGTGGGCGAGAGTGGCACGAGCTCCCTTCATGTTTCTCTTTGTCGACATGAGCTAAAACCGCGTACAAACAGCGAAGGGCGGCTTCGTTTGAAGGATTCTTTTTTTTAGCCAGTTTTTAACATGACAGCGTTAAGGTTCCCGTGTCGCAGAAAAGCCAGCGTCGGTGTCGTTGGCCGCGAGCGAAAAATTTCCGAAAAATCCCCAGAGATGTAACCCAGGTAGCAGGTGGGCCAGTTACGTCACGTGACCTTGTGACGTAATCACAACCAGCCCACCGCATTGTGAGCACACTGGCCACCACAGAGGGTGGCAGTTAAATTAATGATTTCTCGCGAGAGGTTGCTCTGGAAGTGCAGCCTGGGTCGCACAAGCCCCACCGATGGCAAGGCAGCAGCTGTTATTGCAGTGCAGTGGAGCATAGCATAACCAGTGCAACACTGCATCAGAAGTGGTATGAGGAGTCCCAGGGATCTATGAATGTAATGCAGAGAATGACCAATTCCGCATATATACCAGCAAACAACGTACCTCCCCACGTGCGCCCAGAAAGGACGGAATGTCCCAGTCCCAGCACAACATTTATCGAACAAATTCCAGGCCGTAGAGGCAGGACACAGACACAAGCAAAAGGGCAGTGCGCCCACTAATGACCTAGTAACGTTTTTTCGAGGGTGTTAAGCAGAAACAAAAACAAATCATAGCATATTGGTCCCAGAAAGGTAACTGGGAGAACGTTTTTGGGACCAATGCTTTTCAATAAAAAATACAAATTGACTCCTCGCTCCCTTTTCCCTCTCTCTCGTGCCAGAAGCTACGGGGAGAGGATTTTGCTCTTGCACTCGCCGTTTTGAGAGATCAAACAGTTTTGTTCGAACAGCCGAAGGAAGCGCAGTTCACCCCGCATCTCTCTCGTGGGCCGTCGGCTCCATGCTGCAGGCAGGCAGGTGACGGCGGTCTGCCTTTTCATCGCACCGCCGGAAGCGGCGGTCACCAACGTGCCCGCCTTCTATAGTGTTTCCAACTTCAGCACAGTGCGGCGGTCGCTGCAGGCATCTCCAAATACCAGCAGTCCTCGTTGCGCCACTGTCTAGCAGAGGCGCAGTAGTGGGCCTCCCGTCGCTCGCCCGGCTTCCTCGCTGGACGGAAGCCATCTTGCGCACACGTATTCGCGCAGCCCCTAGCCGCTCACGCGCAAGCCCCAACGAGCGGCTGCTCTTGCTCTCATCACTGGGCTGACGTGAACTTCGTAGCTACGGATCCATGGCAGCTTTCCCTCACACCTCGGCGTGCCCACATAATTCCTTTTGGAACTGATGCAGCGGCGCGCGGCGCATCGCAAGTCTTTTGCGTAGCTTCACGGCCCTACAGCATAATGGCGCTCTTACAGGCGTCGTTCGCGGCAGCGGATTTCAAGGCAATGGGCGACTCCTAGCGCGCACTCTGCATCCCTCAGCGCCTCCGACGACTGTGGCGTGTTGTTGGTGGCAGCGTGGCCGTCCACTGCGGTCATAGGCGGGAGAGATCTTCGAAGGCCCTAGAGACTTTTGCTGCGTGTGCCCATGGATTAACCTGCTCTACCTACATTGCCGTCCTGTCGCAGCGGTATAGTTTGTGTTGTGTTCGCGTCGCTGACTCCCAACCCACCCCCACCGGATTACTTGTGCCTTGATCACCTTGATCTCGCCTTCCACGCCGTATTGTGCCGCACGCGCGGTCTGCTGTACCATGGGTGCGGCGCGCCAGGGCTCCTACCTCAAGACGTCCCCCCTTTCCATCCGGCTCCAAGCAGTCTTATCTCCACACTTAGACACAAGAAAATAAAACGGGGGTGTAACGCGTATGTTTTAGCGTTCGCTGTGCCGTGAGAAGGCGCAGGACAGAAGAAGGCTGCGTTGAAGTCATATATATATAGTTGCGGGTTTCCGTTGGCAACGTCGTCAAGGTATGTTGGTTTATGCTCGTTTTTTATTTTCGTCTAGTAGAATTAATTTTTTCCTGATTTGATAACACGCTCAAGCTTACTCCGAGGCTCATGCGAGAGGCAAAACGAGAGGGAGGTTTCACCCTGCAGAAAATCTGTGACCTGAAACCGCGTATCTGTATTGTACGCCCACATCTTCTTTTCTTTTGGCACCCAGGTTGCTCGTTACATGCGCTTGCTTTTGCGTGTGCATATACTCTTCTGTACCCTTTAGAGTGTTTGCTTAAGGTGCATCAACTTTCAGCTTGTATTATGCTTTTATTGCTTAATTTTTTCAGATTTCTCAGAGCTAGAGAAAAACTTGGTCATTATTATATGCTGGTGCCGTAGTGCTCCGTACATTTTGTGTTAAATGGTGCATACATATGCGTCTCCTGTTTGTATTCATTTAAATGCAAAGAGCACATCTAATAATCTGAAATTACATCTGTATTGTGCTGCTATTCCCTGTTGTATGGGCGGGATCGAACGACTTTTTGAATTTATATTTTCTTTGTGTGTAAAATTTTAGCACATTTCATCTTGTGGCGGGAGCAGCGCAGCAAGAAACAAAGAAGAGAGAGGCGGGAATAGACGCTAACAGCCAGATTTTTAATGCACATTCGTCGAATATATACACCTCGTTCGTGCTATAACGAAAGGACAGAAGCATGACAAACGCATAAGAAGTACACGTGGTAAAACATTAGGGAAACGCACGCAGATAATCAATTTCGCTGTCACTAAACGCTATCGAAAGTATGCTGACGCATACGTCGCTCTTTTGTAGGATGTTGAAGGCTTCTTCAATCTCCCTGGTCTGTTGTTCAAAATATGATGTGATGGCCATTGTGTTGCTAAGCTGCAGGTCACATTCATGCTCTCTGCAATGTTTCGCAAATTCACTGCTGATGGCGCGGTTTAGGGATCTTTTGTGCTCTCGAAGCCGTTCATTCAAACAGCGCCCTGTTTGACCAATGTAGGTGCGTCCGCATGACAGAGGTATTTCATAAACCCCCTTTTCACACATTTCACATGTTTTTTTTTCGGTGCTTTTTCTTGCATTAATCTTTCTTTGCTCGCTGTTGACTTTGGCGCACAGGGTTCTTAATTTGTTGGGTGCTGACATGAGCACATTTACACCAGCTCTTGCGCCTACCTTTCTGAGACTGCGGGAAATGCCATTAATGTAAGGAATGACAGCGTACGGGTTCCTTTCTTCTGATGTGGTTGTGACATATTTTCTGCCTCTAAGTGCTTGCAGAATCCCTTCTGCGACACTGGACAGCAGTCTCGTCGGGTAACCTGCTGCTTTCAGCCGACTGTTCTGGGCGTCAAAACTGCCTTGAACTTCATGATGACAGGATCTCGTCAATTCGGATCTCATTGCAGTTTTTGCTAATGACTAAAGGACTAGAAAAACTAGGACTAGAAATAACGAGTAAACTCCCAGAAAACAACGTTATGCGATTTCTTGACTTGACGCTAGCCTTTCTAGGCGCTCACATATGCTGGCGGTACGGACCACGAAGCTAGAAGGGACTGCTCCCCTACACACCTGCGCACTCCAAGATCATCAAGAAGGGGCAGAAAAAAACAGCAATGAGAGCCGCATGGACGAGATCCTGTCATCATGAAGTTCAAGGCAGTTTTGACACACAGAACCGTCGGCTGAAAGCAGCAGGTTGCCCGACGAGACTGCTATCCAGTGTCGCAGAAGGGATTCTGAAAGTACTTAGAGGCAGAAAATATGTCACAACCACATCAGAATGAAGGAAGCCGTACGCGGTCATTCCTTGCATTAATGTCCTTTCCCAACGTCTCAAAAAGGTAGGAGCAAGAGCTGGTGTAAAAGTGCTCATGTCCGCAACCAACAAGTTAAGAAGGCTTTGCGCCAAAGTCAACAGCGAGCAAAGAAAAAATCAATGCAAGAAAAAACACCGGAAGAAACATGTGAAATGTGTGAAAAGCGGGGTTTATGAAATACCTCTGTCATGCGGACGCACATACATTGGTCAAACAGGGCGCTGTTTGTATAAACGGCTTCGAGAGCACAAAAGATCCATAAAGGGCGCCATCAACAGTGAATTAGCAAAACATTGCAGAGAGCATGAATGCGCTCAGCAGCTTATCAACACAATGGTCATCCCGTCATATTTAGATCAACGAACCAGGGAGATTGAAGAAGCCTTTAACATCCGACAAAAGAGCGATGTATGCGTCTGCATACCTTCAATAGCGCTTCGTGACAGAGAAATCGATTATCTGCGTGCGATGTCTTAATATTTCACCACGTGTACATCTTATGTGTTTTTCATGCTTCTTTCTTTTCCGTCTTATACGAGCGAGATGTATGTATTCGACGAACATGCATTAAAAATCTGGTTGTTATTCAGCGTCGTGTCCTGCCTCTCTCTTTGTCTCGTGCTGCGCTGCTCCCGTCACAAGATCATGCACCAACCAGCCCAAATTTTTACCTTGTTAAAGCACATTTCATGGAAACAAGTAAGTCTGAATGGCCTAGCCAGCAAGCATTCACGCCAGGGGACAGATGTATTACGCCACCTGTAACGTAAGCATGTGCCTGAAATTTGGTACATATGTGCGCTTGGATGTCTGAAGTCTGCATGCAAAAGAATAAATAGTTTTATTGAGCCAGCACGGAGATAGCGAGCATTAACCTTTTGGGGCTGTCCCCGGGACGCACAACTCTTAGGACACGGCTAGTTGTGGGGACGTTTTTTGGATGTCTTCGGGAAAAATGAGCCCCTCCTGGGGAGATTCCAAATGTCCTCATGGGATATTTCTGGGAGATTTGGAGGAGGTTTTGTGTTGGGATGGGCATCAACCCACTATCGCTATCGCGTCACACCGTTAAGGCGGAGCTCAAGTGGTTTGGTTGGTTTATGGGGTTTAACGTTCCAAAGCAACTCGGGCTATGAGGGACGCTGTAGTGAAGGGCTCCGGAGATTTTCGCCACCTGGGGTTCTTTAGCGTGTTCTGACGTCGCAAAGTACACGGGTCTTTAGCATTTCACCTTCATCGAAATGCTACCGCCGCGGACGGGATGCAACCCGCATCTTTCGGGGCAGCAGCCGAGCGCCATGACCACTGAGCCACCGCGGCGGCACCGAAGGTAACATTCAGCTTCTGGCTTCTCGCCGTCGCGCTTCTGTATACCATGCATTAAATAAAAATTGCTGCGAAGGGATTTACCTGCATTCTGCACATTTTATTTTGGGGTTTCTCTTAATCTCTATTGTTTTGCGGATTACCGCCTCTTTCACACACCTTCCTCTCAATTTCGAATACTGGAGCCTTAATCTGAGCATCGGTGAAATTACTCAATGTAGCGTCAATGTACACTTGTTCGCGCCGTTCTCGGGGACAGGACGCGCCACATGCCCGGGAAGCGTGGCGCTCTTCCTGGTTTGTGCGACTACCTGCGGTTCTTGCTTTCCTTCTCGTGCGGGTGCCCTTGACCCCAGCGCGCACTTGGCTTTTCCCTCTCAGATGCAGTTGCGCACACGCTCGCGGAGATGGAACGGCGAGTTAAGTTCCACGGTTGAGTGTCGTATATACCTCGTCGAGCGGCGGTCGCTTAAACTTAGCCCTCGACACACACACACACACACACACACACACACACACACACACACACACACACACACACACACACACACACACACACACACACACACACACACACACACACACACACACACACACACACACACACACATATATATATATATATATATATATATACACACACACACACGCCGTCCCTGGAGTGTGAACATCTATGGACTCTAACCGAAACCCCTGAAAGCGAAGGCAGACGCCAAGTGCTCTGCGTCCTTATTTCGTCTTTCATCGTTTGTGCTGACAATCAGGCGAGGGAATTTTTCGCTTCGCAATGCGACTTGTTCAAGCTGCCTCAGAAGACAGATATTCGCTTTTAACGAGCGGAATTACAGATTGATATGAGAACACTTAAAGTATGCAGTGTATATGGGTATGTAGTTTTCTATTGCCTCGGTGAGACAGCTCCATATTAACATCTAAGCCTATAGGCCTTTAGCAACCCGACATTGGAGAGATTTAGCACAGCTGTACGGCGAGTACGGCAAATACGGTAACGTGTACTATACGTTGCCGTTGCTGCTGTTGCAGTGCTTGCTTAGCCGTGTTCGCCTTATGGTCACAATTACCGTAGTTAGCGTATTTACCGCACGACGGTGTTAAACTCTCTATTTTAGTGATGGTATAGAGGTCCGGCATACAGCGCTGACACGAAACGCTGAACATGACGTGGCACTGCAAAAACCGGGTATATAGGGACTAAAGTGTATTGGTTTGATGCGACAGATCACATTTTATTTATTCAGGAGCAATAGGCTGCGCTGAAAGTTGAAGGGCAAATCAGATATTCATGTAGGGCAGATCAGAGGAACGACTTTCGCTGCGGCAGCGTAAACCGGTCATGCGATGACTAAATCATGAAAGTTCTAGTCACCTGTCTCTACTTAAGATTTAATTTCTTTTTTGCTGAAATCAACAGACAAGCAATCACGCCATTTATCCGCATGATGATGATATTGCGGTCGTACCATTTGCAACGGATGGATGGATGGATGGATGGATGGATGGATGGATGGATGGATGGATGGATGGATGGATGGATGGATGGATGGATGGATGGATGGATGGATGGATGGATGGATGCATGGATGGATGCATGGATGGATGGATGGATGGATGGATGGATGGATGGATGGATGGATGGATGGATGGATGGATGGATGGATGCATGGATGGATGGATGGATGGATGGATGGATGGATGGATGGATGGATGGATGGATGGATGGATGGATGGATGGATGGATGGATGGATGCATGGATGGATGGATGGATGGATGGATGGAGCGTCCCCTTTGTGTTGGGAGATGCCACCATGCTCGACATTTTTCTTTGCATTTATCTAAGCTATCTGTCAAATTTAACGGTATTATCTATAAATCTGCGATTTTTCTTTAAATACAAATTACACTGACCTTTATAGTTTTTGCCAATCTTTAATCTTGAACTTGCACCCTTGTGTTGACAACATTTTATCGTCCACTTCCGTCAGGCGTTCTTCATAGCATCACACTCTGAGCTTCCCGTGTTTCCCGTTGCGTTACCAGTTAGGGCCAGGCCATCCGTCAGCCACCAGTAGTGAACACAGCGCAAATCTGTGGCAATATTTTCATTTATTGTTGAGCGAAAACTAAAGAGCGGGCTGTGAGATAATGCGCGATGATGCTGATACTGATGGCTCACTCTTTCTGCGCGCTGCAGAATCTGAATTATTAAATGCTTGCAGCGCTCGCCCCACTTTCAATCAATCAACGAGCATTTATTTCACCAACAAAGTGTACAGGTGGTGAAAAAGGGTGGCGGAGAAAAAGCTGCAAGTTTCGCAGCTTGACAAAAGCCCCGTCCGCCCCTCGAGCAGCGACAGGCTATAGTAAATGTAAAAAAAAACGCGCATGCACACACACTGATAACAAAAGAAAAAAAAAGCATGTAATCGATGCTGATCAAGAGTTACAAAGACAGAAATACCACTCAGATCTGTCATTTGTGATAACATATGTTGAACAGAAAACTGTGACGAAATAGCACATGGTTATCAAATATGTAAATCTTGGAAGGCACATGCATGCAGTACACAAGAGACACAGAAAAACACGATTTCACTTGTAATTGAATATTTCATTCATTTTTGTCTAGTAAAATGTGATGCATATTACGTACAAGAATAATTCTGTAAGGCGCCGATTATTTAGTGTAAATATATCGATACCTAGTTGATCAAAGTAGTTTATTAGTTTAGGTAGAGTACAACTTGCCCGTTGCCGACCGTACTCTGTGCGTGAGAATGGTATTTGCCATGGGGGTTGGTGTCTATATGGGTACACGTAGTGGGAGCATTTGAGGTTGGCATTTGGTAAAAATGAGTCCAGTTTTCCATGGACTGCACTTTTATAGTAGTTTGTTATTATACACGTCTGCCACTTTAGGTATTTTAAGTGTCTGAAAAAATCCTTCCGTATGTTCAAGAAAATGTGCATTTTGTATGGCTCGTACTGCTTTCTTTTGTAAAATAGTCAGTTTATGCAGGTTTTGGGACGTCGTATTTCCCCAAACTGGCACACAGCAACAGAAATGAGAATGGAAAAGAGAATGGTATATGAGTTTTTTTTATGCCGACAGGAAGTGAATGCCGGGTTCTGTTAAGCACGCCAACTGATTTGCGGTTTTTTGTACACATAGCGTTAATATGTTCATTCCAGGACAAGTTTTCTGAGAAAATTACTCCTAAAGTTTTAACGTGTTTTTCGACTGTGATTGAGTAGGGGCCTAAAGTAATGTTTCCACCCACATTTGTTTGAAACCCTGCTGCACGAAAAAGAACACATTTTGTTTTAGATTCATTTAGCACTAGGTTATTCTTTCAGACCAATCTTGAAGGCTACAACACACAGAGCTTGCCTGTCTTAAAATGCTTCCCAAATCCTTTCCTTCCACGTATATGGTGCAATCGTCTGCACAGATAAAGAACTTACAGGTTTTACTGATTGCTACAATATCATTTATATAATAAAGAAAAGGTACCGGGCCAAGGATGCTACCTTGTTCTCACGGCCATAAGAAATCTATTGAGTTCGCCACGCATTAAAAATTTCCCCGCAGATATTTGATGTTCAGCGTCGTGCAGAAGGGGGTGGTAGCCGCGCAAACTAGAAGCGTCTGTCCCGATTTTCTGTACTCGTTTTTATCGTAAGGCTTTCCTGCAGCGAGTGTCTTCACCGTAGCAGCCAGATCTTCACAAGACCGATGTGGGCAGCAAGTAATTGCTGTTCCGTAGCGTTCGTTCGCGTTGACTGATTTGACGGGGCACTACGCTGCTCTCCGAAAGTACCACAGCTGTCAACCAACTACAGCAAAAAGAAACTGCGAACGGCCAAGATCAAACCGCAGGTTTTTCGCCAATCTTTCGAGGGCGCACAAGTAAATGCAGTGTGGCTTAGCCAAGCCAAGATTGTGTTGTTCTACATGAAAATCCCACTACTAATTTGCAGACAACTTCACGATTCCACGCATCCGGCGATGTCTACCTATGTTTGAGAAAGCTAGAGCCTGAATCCGCTTTATTCGGCAGCCGCCAGGACTCAAAACGTGCCTCTCAAAGTTTACCAGAGGCGAAATTCATTGGCCAGAACAGGAGAGAACACGAAACAGAGTGGCCGCGGTGGTTTTTCTAAAGCATCCGACATGCGGCTACTTCAGAGAAAACAAAGTTAGCGTCGCGAAAATCGAGCAAAAGGTCATTGACGCAATGAATAATAGTTTGCTGGATATGAAGTTCATTACCCGGGATGAGTAGAGAGGATTAAATTGCGGATGGCCCCAGTGTCTTCCCTAAAGGGTTAAACACTTGGCCACTCAACACGTTCATCTTCGCATCGGTGGTCGACTATACCCAAAAACGAATATGGTGCGCTGGCTGCAACTCGACGACCTGATGCAGCCGCCTCGCCCCGCCTCCGTCGTCCCGCTGGCCATCACAAACGGCCGGCCACCGTGGTGCGCTGCTTCTGCAGGCGATGCACAAAATCTTCCTCGCCTCCTATGGCACCATGGAGGCCTCTTGGTGGCAAAAGCACAGCAGGTGCACCATCAGCAGGGTCTCCGGTAAGAAAGCGTCGAGCAGCAGCCTTGGTCAGCAGCAGGTGAAAGTCGTTCTCGTCTTTGGGCGCATCATCAGTAGGGTCGATCGCACGTCGGTAAACACCAACAGCACCATGAAACAGTTGTCGGACGGCCTTCATGAGATCTGCACGTTCCGCGACTTTGATGGCAGTTGAAATAAGCGCAAAAGACCTACCAACACCAAGGTTTGTAGTGAGACTGAAGACTTCGTTAATATCCTGGAGATCTTCCAGCAGGACGTCGACTTCTTTCGTATCTTCGATAATAACGAAGCCATTTGTCGTAAATGCACGATGGGCTTCGAGAACGAGGCTCATCGCAATATGGAGAAGTGATAGCGCAAAGAAATATCGGGAGCACGAGGTTGTCATGTGCACCGATATTACAGTGGGGTCCGTGTGGTACGGGAACCAGAACTCCCCGGGTGCGGACAACAGTGGCATATGCCCGATGTGTACGGTAGTCTTGACCAGTTGCGCAGCTTGCTGTTCGTGGTTGTCAGGAACATGCTCTTTGTGCTTGGACAGGCGACATGTAGCGCGATTCTTGTGAGTAAAATTCTTGCAGCGCTCCGCGGTATTGACGAAGAGCAGAATGTCGTCTGGTGCACCGAACAGCAGTCGTATGTCAGCTGCCTGCATGCAGGAAGCGCACGGGTGGTCGTAGGCAACTAGGGACTCCTCTTCCAACGGCTGCGAATACGGCACAAGACTCTGGTCGCAGAGTGGCCGCGGGTGTTGTAGCACGGACATGGGCCAGTGTTTCTTCATCGCATCAGGACTCACGATTGCGGCGTCTAGGAGTCCAGCGACGCTCCACCTGTGGGTAGGCCTCTTGAGCTTGGGAGTGGCGTCGTGCTCTAACCAAAAAGGGACCCGTATCCGTTGCAGCTGTTGACTTCGTCGTCCACAAATCGCGCTCACGTACTGCTCCGGTTTCGGTATCCTACAGGGTGCTGCAACGTCGTCGTGTTGAGCTATACGGTGAGAGAGGACATCGTTTGATGTCTCCCGGTGGGGCAGCAAGGCTTAGGACTCGAAAGATGATCAGTGGGCCCGGCACGTTCTCTGGGCTGCCTGCGCCGAAAGCGATTGAGGGCACGTGTTCCGCGAGGTGCGCGAAAGTGGAATGAGCTGCCTTCATCTTTGCCTGCGTCAGAATTTTTCAAAATGGTGTAGAAAAACCGGTGCACCACTCTGCTTGTGTGGGACCAGAAAATTTTGGCCCTGCCTCGAAATACGGCATCCAGCTATGGCTTCTTCCTGTAGTCCTGCCACACAGTAGCCAAGGGAATCGACGTGGAGAGATATGGCTGCACTCTGCAGTAGGGTCTTCGGTGTTTGCGTTTTCTCCGCTTATTGTTTTTGTAGCATGCTTCTGCCACTCTGCCTCGCACACTTCTCTGACCACAAAATATTTGCACCTTTCTCAGCGCGTTGAAGATTTTACAAATCGCATCGTTCCTACAACCTTAACTAAGCGCTCAGACCTCGCGGCACTGACGCGCCAGATGCCCTGCAAGTGTGGCGCTTCTGCTTCGTTCGTGCGACAACCTTTTTGCTTTCAATCACATCTGCGTGCCTTTTGGCATAAAATGTGATATACTCGTACCCGACTTTTTGGGCAGAAAAATTGTGAATATTGGAAAATTGTAAGGAACTAGCTGTTACAGAAATATTGAAGGTAATGGGTCATTCTTCTGATTTGTAGCAAAGTCTTTGTTTCGAAGTTTATCATCGCTCGCATCATGCAGTTAAGATTGCCATAGAAAACCAATTGGGAACACTTTTGATGATAGCAAAAACGTTATCAGCAAAAAAATGCAAGCCTGTCCACGGGAGATCTGCGGATATGTTGACTGTCATTGTGAAATCTTAAAAGAAATGAATAAAACCTGCGGTCATTGACCCTTCGTATTTAAAAATGCTTTTCCAGAATTGTTGGGTATGTTACAAATGGAGGTGCAAATCTGATTTCCCTCCCTGCCGTATTTCCGGGAACCAGAGTAGGCGTGCAGTTGTCATTTCCCGCCGACAAAAAGTACGGGATCACTCACACTCAAGGGCGCCATAAAGGAACGCCGTATTCGGCGAGGGTCAGCGTCTGCAGAATGAAACCGTGCCATCTGAAAGTGAAGGCAGGCGCAGAGTGTTTTGTGTTTCTTGTTTTGCCTCCCAGTGGTGCGTGTTTATTTTTCTTTTGTAACGATAGCTACATTACGTAGCATCTCGAGCCTTGAGCGTGCCACGGCGCCGCCACCCTGTGGCTGCGCCGCCACGCTGTCACCTGGTTGGTCACATGGTGCGGAGAAGCTGCCGGCAGCGCGGCGCCGTGGCTGATCACGTGAGCATGTTCCACTCGGCCAGCTGTAGCTATCGCGTCACTCCAGGTTTAACCAAAGCTAAACCACCGCCAATTTTTTCATGAATGTGAACAGCGCTACGTATATGGAAGAATACACAGACAACACACACTAATTAGAGGCGGATTCATGGGTAACTCTTGGAGGGAATGGGTGGAAGGGGGGTGAGGTCCCATATGAGCGCCATGTATTTCTTGGACTTCTTTTGGTCGAAACAATTGGTACAGCATGGTTTTCCTAAGCAAAAATTTCTCGATTTAGTGGCGGGGAGGGGGGAGGGGTGGAATAACAGCCCCTCTTTAAATTTGCCCCTGCATACACACGACTTAGGGCTGCGCCTCTTATTTTCACGATTTAGGAGGCGCCCCTTAAATGGAAGACATTTTTCTGCTTAATTTTTTGAACTATATTGTACCATACGTTCCCCAACAAACATGAAACCTGTTTACATGAAATGTGCTTTAACAAGGTGAAAATTTGGGCTGGTTGGTGCATGATCTTGTGACGGGAGCAGCGCAGCACGCGACAAGGAGAGAGGCGGGACACGACGCTGAATAACAACCAGATTTTTAATGCACGTTCGTCGAATATATACATCTCGCTCGTATAAGAAGGAAAAAAAGAAGCATGAAAAACGCATAAGATGTACACGTGGTGAAATATTAAGGCATCGCACGCAGATAATCAATTTCTCTGTCACGAAGCGCTATTGAAGGTATGCAGACGCATATGTCGCTCTTTGGTCGGATTTTGAAGGCTTCTTTAATCTCCCTGGTCCGTTGATCAAAATATGACGGGATGACCATTGTGTTGATAAGCTGCGGAGTGCATGCATGCTCTCTGCAATGTTTTGCTAATTCACTGCTGATGGCGCCCTTTAGGGATGTTTTGTGCTCTCGAAGCCGTTTATTCAAACAGCGCCCTGTTTGACCAATGTATGTGCGTCCGCATGACAGAGGTATTTCATAAACTCCGCTTTTCACATATTTGACATGTTTTTCAGGTGTTTTTTCTTGCATTGATTTTTTTCTTTGCTCGCTGTTGACTTTGGCGCACAGGCTTCTTAACTTGTTGGGTGCTGACTTGAGCACTTTTACACCAGCTCTTGCTCTTACCCTTTTGAGACTGTGGGAAATGCCATTAATGGAAGGAATGACCGCGTACGGCTTCCTTTATTCTGATGTGGTTGTGACATATTTTCTGCCTCTAGGTGCTTGCAGAATTCCTTCTGCGACACTGGATAGCAGTCTCGTCGTGCAACCTGCTGCTTTCAGCCGACGGTTCTGGGTGTCAAAACTGCCTTGAACCTCATGATGACAGGATCTCGTCTTGTCTTGTTGTACGCCTTTGGAGTGAACAGAGCACAAAAAGGCAAGTAGAAGACCAGATGAACATGGCGCTGGCTTGCAACAACATTTATTCGGCGTACAGGAAATCTCCGTTTGTTCGTGGCGAAACAAAAACAGTCTAGGAAAAGTTGTTTAACGCATGTGGCCGTAACTTCCGTCCTCTTCTGGTAAAAGAGAAACTGAGCATATGCACTGATATAGTCTTCGCCCCCTGCTGCTGTCATCTCAGCTTCCATATGTTACTGTATCAGTTGCACTTCATATTTTTTAGAGCAAAACAGTTGCGAAGTGAGGCATGCACCTACAGGTACTACAAAGCTGTCATCCTTCATCATAGTCAGTATCCACCTTGTTGGCGTACTCTCTCAACTACTTGCAAGCATACTAACTGCTTGCTGCATGAGAAATGATTGCATGCAGTATACCACACATTGTGTGCTCACTTCACGAACTCTGAGTAACAACTTATGATAATGCATGGCGACACGACTGACTACTTTCACTATCCAGTTGCGCACATTGCAAAGCCATGAAAAGAACATTGATTATGTTTTTTTTAGATTTCTCTGAAGAAGTCTTGCCCTGACGAAGTGGACGAAAGTTTTCAGCAACTATGTATGCGGTTGATATGTGCCAGTTGCCCAACTTATATTCACATTTGCATTGAAGAAAAATTGCTGCAGCCATCACGTTTTGTGAATGCAGTTTACTCGCAGCTTTAAAAAAAAGGCAGAGCACATTGTTGCTGTCATTCTTTACCTTCACACTCTGCCACACAATCTCCAAAGGTTGGCCAATGTTAAGGTTGGTTTTTCAGCACCTAAAATGCTGGGTAACATACGTAAAATCGTGATATCTGTTAACTCAGTGAGTGTTCAGAGGAGTGCAGGGTCTTGTCTCTCACTCACGGCAAGTAGTACGTTCGATACAGTGGCTGGTGTCATAAAACTCTCAGTAGGCCTGCCAGCAAGGTTAAAACGGGCCATGAAGGATGCATGGCTGCGCATTGCAGTATCAGTGGGTGCATATGTCGGTTCGCAGATTCATTCTCAAATACATGAAGGTAAATAGGAGCAGAAAACTACAGAAAATCAGAAGATTGCAGCAGGAGGTGGTGACTGTATCAGTATATGCTCGCTATCATGACGCAGAGCTCACGTAGGTAATGGGTACATGCAGGCATTAAAATATTTATCCTAGCATGTCTGCTTGGTGACCTGCCATGAATATATATATATATATATATATATATATATATATATATATATATATATATATATATATATATATATATATATATATATATATATATATATACGGACATTTGATCTTCACATCACTTTGTTTTCCTCAAAGACCACCTCTGGAGGTATTGCATGAAGGGTGGGGTTAGAGATATTTGAGGAAAAAAATAGAAGTACGAGCATTGCCTTTGAAAATGCATTGTAAAGGCTTCGAGAAGTGAAAATGGCCATGTGGTGGCGGCGACTTCATGGGGAAGGGCATTACAGTCCACAATAGCTCGGGGGAAAAAGATCCTGAAAACGTTGTTGTGCGAGCAACAGGGCAAGTTGTCTGAAACGGATGCACAGCGTGGTGAGATATGTGGGGGCGATGCACAATGTAAACAAAGGCTGGCAGTGCAGCGTCAAAGTAAGAGGCTTTTAAGGCTGTCCTTCAGAGATGAAACGCTGATGGAATAAGAGTATGCATGATGCATGACATTGACGGCATGGCTTTGAATTGATTCGAGCGCATTTGTTAGGTGTAACTGAGGTGGGTTCGAGATGGGACTGGCGTACTCAGGTTTTGATCTGATGCGTGTTTTGTATGCCAGAAGTTTCACGTGTTCAAATTAATTGTGTTTTAAGCAAGTGCTATGTTTGTGTGGTCTGCTTTGTTTCTGCCTATTCATGTGTTGTTTACTTCGAAAATGTACCAGAAAGGTGAAATTTTACTGCAGCTCTATACTGCTGTGATGCTTTAAATGTTTCCCCGCGCTGGTTGCTCAGTGCCAAGGGCGCTCACCGAGCCCGGTGACAAAATGGCACCCATGTGCTGCTCTGTGATATTGCAAATGGTCTAGGTTAATTCGGAACCCTCCACTGCAGCAGCCCTCATAGCTGAAGTCAGTTTGGGACATTAACCCTAGATATCATACCATGTTTCACGTATTGCCTTAATTTGCCCTATTTCTGAACAAATTCTATTTTATTTTCAGCATCGCTTCCGGGATGTAGCTAAAGCACCAAAGAAGCACCTTTTTGCTGGTGATGGATACCATCTGTCGGCTGGTGAAGGAGTGGAGGAGCCGGCCGAGATCCTTGTCAGGAGCCTGGAAAAGTTGTATGGACCAGGTATCTTTGCTCTTTCTCAAGGGTGCCAACCAGGCACATCATTTACGCATGCCATCACTGCGGTACAAAGGGCCATGTGAATGAGGACTGCTACGAGTACCGCAGGCCGTAGGACCTGCACTACTACCTGCAGTGCTCGTATCAGTGGGTACTGTAGGGACAGTGAGACCTGTTTTTGCTATGCTTCTGAGCTACATCTGCTCCTTGGAATCTGTTGACATCATCTGGGATTTTTTTACATGCATTGACAACACAGAGCATGCTGGCGTTTTTGCATTTAATCTTCGCAGAACTTGCCACCGCTGCGGTTGAAATTAATCTGGAGCTCTCCACTGTTGTGTCGCTTATAGTCCGTATGAAGATTTTCGACATTCAACCCCGCATGACAAGGATTTCAAGTCCACTAACGTTGTGCTGGCTTGCTTGACAGCCTGTATTGGCAAGCTGGAAATCTTGGATGGGAAAACAATCGGGAAAGTGTGGAATTCTACTTCCCAGCAAGCTATGTCCTTGCGAATGGCAAGCTGTTTTATATTCTTGTGGTGCAGCTACGTCTTCACTGCTTCGGAATAACGGCACCTCACAACCATGTAGTGCTGCATGTTGCCACTAGTCGAATACTTTTCATGGAGCCAAAGCACTTGCAGAACTTTGCAGTGCCCCTTCACCAATGTCGTCACCTGCGGTACCTGGTTCCATATTTTCCACAAATACAAGCGACCATGTATCATACAGCTTGCCACTGTTCACAAACTGTCACAAGCAAACTGTTCAGCTCTGAATCGAAGACATTTAATGAATGCTGCAGTTTGCGGTTCGCATTGCCGACAGTAAACTTCGAAGAACAGCCAACAACCAGTATCAGACGAGGTAGCAGGCAGCTGGCTTGGGACCCATGGAGCTGTGCAATCATGAATGCATTCATCAACGACCAACACAATGGCAATACCAGCTTATTACAAGGTACAACCCAACTGTCTGCTGGTCTACAATTAGGCTTGCACCAAGCTGCAAATTACTGACAGATGTCCAACAAACCTGTTGGACACTACGAGCATAGCCACACAGTGGTGATCATGTCTTCACCTTTCTTGCAGTCTGCACAGACTGTGACCTGGCTCCACATTATGTACAGACTCGGCCAACCCAGGCCTTGTGCTCGAGTGAACCGTTGCAGTTACAGCCTTGTGAGTGCCCTTTCCAGCTCCCTTGCTCAGACTGATCAAGCGTGAAGCTGTTTGTTCAACTGAGCGAAATAACAAACTGCTGCCTCTGCTGCAGCTCTCTAGCCCGCCACATCATTATTGCAAATGGGGTCTGCCTCCTGCTACAAAACAAGCCTGGTACTGCGCCCTTTTGCAATGCTGTGGTGCACACGTCTTTCATCCAGGCCTGTCATTGACACTGTTTGAATGAAGTGCCATGGAGAATGTTGCCTAGTATCTAGATGCCTAATGAAAAAGCATCAATGCCTCTGCCAGTCAGGTGCAACAGCACCACTTCCTCTTTGGCTCCCGGCACTGCATAGCAGCCTTTCAGAAGATCTTCAGGGCTTGCAGCTGTGTTCTGCAATTTTCTCTTTCAACGTTTCAAGCTACAGAACACTCAGTACTGGACCTGCCTCCAAGAACATGACTATTCTTATCTTGGTACCCCGGTTGTCTTGAGATTCATAGGAATCTATGTCTGCAAAACCAGCACCACCTTTCATTTGGTGAGCCCAGCATACAAGAATTTCTCAAGGTTAAAATTAATCAAGTTCACAAGCATTGTCCCCGTTTTCATTCCGCTGTGGTGCCTTGCATGTCACTGCCTGGGTAGAGAAGGAGGCTGGTATTGCACTTCTGTTTTTCAGAAAGGGAAGGAGGGGTCACTTCAATCTGTTAGCGGATCTTCAGATGCGCGGCGAGCGCGCGCAGCGGGAAAAGCGCAGTTGTCCGGCAACCCTGGGCGAGCAGGCGGCTAGCAACCCCGGGGAGGAAGACAGGAGACGCAAGATGGACGCTGGACCGTACGCACCCGTGTAATCGCTCTAAACGTAACCTTGTTAATAAACAGTTTGAAAAAGTAATAAGGCATCCTGCCGTTAATTCGCGCCCCAACACAAAGATAGCCTACAAATCAGAAGTGGGATTACCGCCTCCGAAAGCCTGGAGCGGATTACCGCCTCCGAAAGCCTGGAGCAACAGGAAAAAGGCAACCGCAACGACGCCGACTGCGTGAAGACGGCACCGGTGAGCCTCCTTCCAATACTCTGATTCCTCGAACTGAAGCGGTCAGCTAGCAGCAACCCCTACAGCATCGCCATGTCCCAAGACAGGGAAATAATCAAGTCGCTGACGACGCTCACCGAACAACTAGCCCACGTACAGCTGTTGGCAGCCCAAAACCAAGGCAATGCGCAAGTTACAGCAATGCCGGACTTGTCGGCATCCATTCCCGCCTTCTCGGGAACCGCCATTGCGGGGACCGGAGCGAGAGAGAGCGCGAGGGAGTGGATATCGAATGTCAAGATGGTGGCGGGGCAGGCCGGCTGGAGGGACGGTGTCGTTTTCGCTGTTGCAGCGTCGAAGCTCAGCGGCACTGCCTTGAAGTGGCACAGAGCAAGGGGGAAGCAGCTGGAGACCTGGGAGAAATGGGCGGAGGAGCTGCAGAAGGTCTTTCCCGACGACGAGAGCAACCCACTTGCCCTCTACGAAAGAATGCTCCGCCGTACGCAAGGTCCACGCGAGTCCGTTGTCGACTATTTTTTCGACAAGAGTTACCTCTGCACAAAGTGCGATGTCAAGGAGGACACTTCGCAATGGAAGAATTTGGTCATTGCGGGCCTGCAGAATGCAAACCACGCTGCGATACTGCGGCTTAAAGCAGCAAGCTTCACTACATCCTTGGAGCTGCTTGAGGCGGCAAAAAGCCTCGAAGCAGGGGAGGAAGCCTACCTCAGCTCCCATGGAAGCCACCGGCCACCCAGCCAGGGCGGAAGCAAGCGTGTGTCGACCACACCAGAAGGCGTGGAAACGAAGCCGACGCAGATCGCGCACGGTAGCGCTGAAAGGGCCGCAGAACCGAAATGTTACAGATGCCGGAAATACGGTCACGTTGTTAAAGACTGTGCGATGCCTGTTCACCGCACCAACAATGAAACCACAAAGCCGGGGGCTGGACAGCCATCACAATACGTGTCTGCGTCATCGAGTAGCGAGCTACCCAACATTAAGTACGTGAAGACTGCGGTGGTCAACCAGAAGAGCTATGATGCGCTCGTCGACACCGGAAGTTCAGTCTGCACGATCAAGGCATCCGACGCCATGGGTTGTTGCTCTTGCTTCGAAGAAGACAACCTGGAGTTGTATGGATTTGGCCAAAGCCCTGTCAAATGCCTTTCAAGATTCAGAACAACAATAGAGATAGATGGCGTAAAAGGCGAAAACGTCATGCTTCATGTCGTGCCGGACACAGCACAGCACTTCTCTGTAATCATTGGTCGCACGTGGACGGAGTTGCCTAACATCGCTTATGTCAAGGTAGACGACACCTTCAAGATCATGGACAAGAGAGACGATACAATCGGGCATCTCGAACCCTTCACCCAAAATCAAGCCTTAAAAATCACTATAAAGAACGACATAGCCCTCGAGCCACGTTCAGTGAATTTCATCATGGCAAGTGTAGACCTTGAAGGCGAGACTGACATCCTGTACCAGCGAAAGGGTACGATGACTGGAAGCGTGTTTCATGTTGCCAGCAAGCAGCTCAGTGTACCTGTGGCAAACACTTCCAACTTCGAGAAGGTTCTGAAGAAAGGGATGAGCCTTGGTCGAGTAGAAGAAGTAAATATAGACACGGCTAAGCTCAGTACAACAAGCGAAACAACGGAAGTGAAAACGGCAACTGCGGATCCGATTCACGAGAAGGATGTTGCAACAGGCAACGACGTGACGACGAAGGAACGACAAGACCTACTCAAACTCCTCAACCAACACCGCGAGTGCTTCGCAACGAATATTGAGGAGCTAGGCTGCACCAACCTCATTGAAATGGACATTGTCCTGAAGGAAGGAAGTATGCCGGTTTCTTCTAGACCCTACCGAACAAGCAAAGAAGAGCGTGAAACTATACAGAAAATTGTCAGCGAGTGGAAGGACGCAGGAATTGTGACGGAGTCACGGTCACCTTACGCAAGCCCTGTACTTCTCGTGCGCAAGAAAAACGGCGAACCGAGACTTGTAGTCGATTATCGGAAGCTGAATGCACAGACAGTCAAGGACAAGTACCCCTTGCCACTAATTGATGACGCTGTCGAGCAGCTCGCAGGAAGCAAGCTCTTCACAACGCTTGACCTTGCGCACGGCTTTCTTCAGATCCCTTTGAAGGAATCTGCGAAAGAGAAGACCACCTTTGTGACCCCAGACGGAACATGGAAGTTTGAAAGACTCATTTTTGGACTTTCGAATGGACCAACAGAGTTCCAGCGCCTTATGAACACAGCTCTGGGAAATCTCCGCAATACTATAGCAGTATGCTACTTGGATGACATCCTTGTACCTGCGAAAAATTTTGAAGAGATGCTAGAAAGGCTGACGAAAGTGTTCCGAGCTCTCCGCGACGCAGGACTGACACTCCGACTTTCAAAGTGTAGATTCGCAGATCACCGAGTCGAGTACCTTGGCTTCGTCATCGGTGCAGGTGGCGTGAGACCGGGAACTGACAAAGTAAGGGCAATCGATGAGTTCTCAGTGCCGAAAGACCTTCATGAAGTCAAGAGGTTTCTCGGGCTCACCAGCTTCTTCAGACGCTTTGTCCCGCGTTACGCAGCGCTGAGCGAACCGCTGAGTCGGTTAACTCGAAAAGGCGAGGCATTTCACTGGGACCAGGATCAGGAGGACGCATTTCAGGCCCTGAAGAGCGCATTGACATCACATCCTGTGCTGCAGCTCTACAATCCGAAGGCGAGAACAGAGGTGCACACCGACGCCTGTGCTAACGGGTTGGCGGGCATTCTTCTGCAAGCGGACGAGAATGACGTCCTACACCCCGTCTACTACGTCAGCAAAAAGACCAGCCCAGCTGAGAGGTTCTACCATTCGAGTAAGTTGGAGCTGCTAGCAATAGTGTGGACCATCGAGAGGTTGAGACCGTTCTTGATTGGAATCGAGTTCACCCTTGTGACTGACTGTCAGGCTCTCGTCTACCTGAATGCCACAAAGACGCTCAAGCCACAGATAGCCAGATGGTTTGACATGCTTCAAGAGTATACCTTCGACATACGCCATCGACCAGGTTCGAAGATGGAGCACGTTGACGCAATGAGTCGCGCTGCAGTTGAAGACCCAAGCGATCCGTGGGATAACGTCATCGCCGACAAACTGGACATGTGGATGACAATCAGTTTGCACGACCAAGCTTTGATAATTCAAAGGTCAGACGAAGAAATTCGTCTGATAGCTACAATTCTAGAGAAAAAGTCATGCGATCGAACTGCAGAAGAACGCGCCTTGGCACAGAACTTCGTGCTGAAGGAGGGACGACTGTTTCGCGAAACAGAGGCAAACGGCAAGAAAAAGTTGCTATACGTTATGCCTAAGTCCATGCGAAAAAGCCTTTGTGTTAAATTTCACGACTTGGAAGGTCACTTCGGGCTTGATCGCACAATCGCAAAGATCAGCGAAACATACTGGTTCCCAGGGATGCGCAGGTACGTCCGTGAGCACATCAGACGGTGTTTTGAGTGCCTGATCTGCAAGGTGCCAAGTGGCAAGGAAAAGGGACTCCTGCACCCCATCCCTCCTGGGCGGCGACCGTTCGAGACCATTCATGCAGATCACCTGGGCCCATTTGTGAGAAGCAAAAAGGGAAACAAGTACATCCTTGTCGTCATCGACAACCTGACAAAGTACGTGAGGCTCTTCCCTTCACGAGACACATCGGCAAAAAGCGTGATAAAGTCTTGTGAGGACTTCACCTTTAGTCACGGTCTGCCGGAAAGGATAATAACCGACCGAGGAACGTGCTTCACATCAAAGGCATTTGAGGAATTCTGCAAAGCCAGGGGTATCCAGCACGTGCTGAACTCAACGAGACACCCTCGCGCGAACGGTCAAGTTGAGAGGGTCAACCGAACCCTTGTTCCGACCATCATGACCACCATGGACGGAAACGACCAGCGAGAATGGGACATTGGATTAAAGGGTGTCGAAGCTTTCCTCAACACGTCCTACAACAAGAGTACCGGAAGGACTCCGTTCGAGGTGCTTTATGGCTACAACCCGAAATTTCATGACGGAGCGTTGCGTGAGATTGCAGAGACAGAAGATAATGTCGCCTGGACGAATCCAGAACAACTTCAAGCTGAAGTGCGAACGCGTATACTGGATTCTCAGGCAAAGTACAAGAAAAGGTTCGACATGCGTCACTGCAGTGGAGACACGCTCAAGGCTGGCGACGTAGTCGTCATGCGATGTGCGCCCGAGCACACCGGCGAGCCGACAAAGACGCAGCCTCGCTACAAAGGGCCGCTGGTTGTCACCGAAGTTAAACCAAACGACACGTATGGAGTCGCAGCACTGAAGGGGACACGAAGCAGGCACTACGCAACAACGGCTCACATCAGTTCGCTAAAAACATGGTCCACGTCGAACAAAGACGTTGAAGACTTTGAGGAGCCTTCGGACGAAAGCGAGGGCGCTTCTGATGCCAGAATGGCCGAATGTTAGCGGATCTTCAGATGCGCGGCGAGCGCGCGCAGCGGGAAAAGCGCAGTTGTCCGGCAACCCTGGGCGAGCAGGCGGCTAGCAACCCCGGGGAGGAAGACAGGAGACGCAAGATGGACGCTGGACCGTACGCACCCGTGTAATCGCTCTAAACGTAACCTTGTTAATAAACAGTTTGAAAAAGTAATAAGGCATCCTGCCGTTAATTCGCGCCCCAACACAAAGATAGCCTACAAATCATTGTAACATGTTGCGATGTGATGTGTACTGAGTGAACTTAGTGAATGACTGCACGTTTCCAACTGTTGTGTGTGTATTGCAACTGTAGAAACTGTTTAAAAAGCACAAGTGCAGTGGTGTGCAGGTGTTAACTTTTATACAAAAATTTTAGCTCTGCACATTTCTTGACCCAGTTCCTCCTCTCATGTCTTTTTTGTGGTGCCGAGGTAGAACGTTTAAATAGCAGGGTACAAGTAATGCTTATGGAATGTCAACATGGGTAGCATTGGTTGAACGGTCCCACCTGTTCTGTGTACGTGGCAATGTCTGTTCATCGAGAAATATGACACTAAGTGTTTACAACAGCCGCCGCGGTGGCTGAGTGGTTATGGCACTCGGCTGCCGGCCCGAAAGACGCGGGTTCGATCCCGGCCGCGGCGGTCGAATTTCGATGGAGGCGAAATTCTAGAGGCCCGTGTACTGTGCGATGTCAGTGCACGTTAAAGAACCCCAGGTGGTCGAAATTTCCGGAACCCTTCACTACGGCGTTTCTCATAGCCTGAGTTGCTTTGGGACGTTAAACCCCTATAAACCAAACCAAACGAAGTGTTTACATGTTGAGTGTGTTTCTGCCAGCACAGTTTCTGCGCTTCTCTGGCTTCTTGGAGAGTGGTATCGCAAATTTGTGCAGACGAAGGATTTTCTCACATTCAACCATACTTTATCTATTGGTCAGCCCTGCAAAATTCCCACTGGTTCTTCTCATGCGTTTTTGAGTGCAATCTGCATTGGAGTGTTATGTAGCCATTTGCTGTTCATTAGAGTTTACACTGACCACGTAGCTCAAAGAGGTGTTCCTAAAAGCCTTGCACCCTGTCGCACAAAAGTGTACTTATGGTGTGGAATGGTAAGCGCTCTGTATGTGTGCAAGCCTATAAAGCAGAGAGAAGGCTTCGAAGAGGAAACTCAAGACGCACTTTACACATGACTGAACAACAAACAAAACAGCGCACTACACACACACACCAATATAAGGCTACAGAAAACACCGCAGTCCTATCACACTATTGGTCCTCACACGTAAACCACAAAGTCGCACTTATAGTCTTGCTACCAAAGGCGGGTGACTCGTGCGCTATCTCGGACGCGGAGTAGGGACAAAAACCCAGGCGGTACCTTGTTTCAAGAGACGCCGCTCTTCCACGAGAGGAGTGTTGAGGAGGATCAGGTGAAAAGAGACGGTACTGCCACGTCGCCTTAGCTGGATGTCGGTGTTGGGGCATCCTCGTACTGGTGACGAGGTCTGGGAGCTAGCAATAACCGCTGGCAGAGTCGTCGATCCGGAGGCGTTGACACAGGGCCCACGTTCCAAAGACAGGGTCAGCGTCATGATCCACAGGACCGGGGTATCAACCGGTGGGGACCACGCCTGGTCAGTAGGCCTCGCGATTAAACACCTCCCGCAGCAGCTGACGGCCGTGCACCAACGTCCGCACCTAGAATATTCCTCCTCCTGTCCACGTCGCCATACCTTCTTCTTCTTCACCCCAGGTATATGGCACATACCCACGCGGGGTGATTGGCCAAGGTGTAGTTTAATAAACAAAGTTTACGTGGAAGATGATGACAAAAATGTAGCACCAATCGTGAATTTTGAAAAATCAATGAATAAAAACAAGAGAACAATATTGACAGTTAAATAACAGACAGCATTTTATACCTCCTTTTATACGTCCACTTCATTTTCTTCTACTTCCGCCTTGTTTTCAGTGCTGTAGTCTTCTCCATTTCTTGCAAAAATACCACTGCACTCTCTTTTCTTCCCTCTTATCTTTCTTTCAGGTGCCATGTGCCAATTAACGTGCCTGTCCTTAGGTCCAGTTTTTTACTCATCCCTCTTTTCTTTCGCTCATGACACACCCTTACATCTGTGGATTTCAAAACCATTAGCAATTCAAACAGTCCAGTAAGGTTTTTTGCTGTTGACTTTTGTTGTGCTCCCTTTTATCCTTTTTTAAGCTAACTTGTGAGAAATGTGACTAGTTAGCATGAAGCACAACCGATGAGAGCATGGCGTAGTCTCCTTGTCATTCTCATAATTTAATATATTTGCATATTAGTAGAGGCTCATTTCAGCTCAGAGATGAATTCCCTTTTAAGTGCCTGACGTTTCCAGTGCCCTTGCAGTCATGCTCCAATTATCGTTGTAATGATGCTATGGCAATGACTGTGCTTGTCTTCCCCTGCCCACATTGTGACATGTTCTCAATGTAGTCATTTCCAAATCACATGGTGCCTGTCGATGCGAGCGCAGAACGGTCCTGGGCGCTGCCCATGCTTACGGCTGATGCTGTTTGCAAGACTCCTGGGGCCGTATTACTGAACTGTCAAATATCAAAGTTTTCAAAAACTTGCGAAAAATGGATGGTTAGCCTCCCTCCTATTGGTCGGTCGTGGCCGGCGGCCATATTACTTTTTTGCGTCATGGGTGGCTTCAGATTACGTCACGGATGTGGTAGAAGTGATGGCGTTGCACACCTAATTATGCAGGCACAAATTGACATTTTTTTGTGATCACCTCGAGGCAGTCGATTTTACTGTTGCGTTTGTGACAGAAAATAGCGGCGGTGTACGCGGCGATGATGACTGAGGCGGCTCCGCCGGCGCGAGCAGCGGCGAAGGAGGGCGCACGAAGGCGCGTTTGATTCGCCGGACGAGCTGTTTCGGCGCCTTTTTTTGGCTGGAGAAGCAGACTGTGGAGTGGCTATGCGACGAAGTCGCCGATGGACTGGGAGGTGCGCATGCGAGCGTGCTGTCGGTGCGGCGGCAGGTGCTATGGGCACTGCGGTTATTTGCCATGGGCGGCTTTCAGGCTGCCGTTGATAACGAGGCGCACGTCAGCATCACAAAACTGATGGTAAGCAAATGCGTGCGGAAGGTGCTAGAGGCAATCTGCTAACTTAGCGCGCATAAAGGGTGGTTCCCCGCGGTCACGTCTGTGCAACAGCTACATATAAACAAAACACGCTTATGCTGGTAAAGCACCTTATTTTTCCTAGAAAATCACACTTCGTGGTCGTCTTCTATTTCCCAAGGGAAAAGAAACAGACAACCACACATCACATACAGCAACACTTCGCCCTTTGGCGTTTTGTCATCGATCGTGAGCGCCGAACAAGACAGAAGAATAAGTTGTCTTCGTCGATTTCTTACCAAGCGCTCCCTGCTAGTTTGCTCGGCAGGCACGTAGCCTTAATTGCCTTCGTTTAATTTTTTCTGCGCACTAATTAGGTCAACCGCACTGTAGCTTGATTTCAGACGACACGTAAAAAACAAAACAGCGTGGAATCGGCTGCTTTCGTGCCATGGAAGAAGGATTCCATGTTTCGTGCAACTCTTCAAGCCCACCACTACTACCACTGGAAGCACCCTTGCACAAGTCTTACTTAAAATTAGGTTCAGTGCAGCTTAACGCACTGAACGAATTTCAAATTATTTTTTTATGCAATAGCTTGCAACTTTCATTGTAAAGGCTTTCACACTTCTCCATGTTGGGCGAAACTGTTTGTGACCGTTTGACAGCATACATTGATTTGTGTGGTGATGTGTTTATTTATATTTTGTCTGTACTGGCACATGTTGGGAGTGTATAGCTGTGCCCCCAGTTCTAGGTTGTATGTGTGCCTTTGTAAAAGTTATAAATTTTTAATTCAGAACCATATGTTTTATTCATTCCTGCTGCATTGAATTCCATTCGTACAATTCGTCACGCAGCACCTGCCAGGTGCAATAAATGAAATATAATGGTGCGCAACACAAAAATGGCGCAAATGAAAATAGTAGTTCCATAAACAATTTTTAATGTGCTGAGCCGTGTAATGTCTTCAGGACTACTTTTTTCACTCACCACTTCCCAGGGTGGCTCTGTCTAGGCATTCATGAGGTGCCTCTTTTTTCCCGCTGAGCACCATTCCCATAATTTGAATTTTCCTCATAAGGAAAGGCGCCTCGATTTATCATGCTAAAGGTTTTGAAGTGCCTGCTGTTCACTGCACCAGTGGTTTCATTTTAGTGCAGTGTGGTGTTAGTTGCAGGAAAATGAAACGGCCTACTAAATGTTGTGTAAATGCGCACTTACACTCATTTATTGCGCGTCGTGAAATGTGGCAGTGAATGTCAGGTTAATATACAGGAATGGGAATGTAGGTGTTTTCAAACACAACTGGTGAAGGAAAGGTTGAAGTGGGGATGGCCTTGCAGGTATACATGCATCTTCCACGGCCAGGTGGGAAGGAAGAGAAAGCAGGAATAGGAAAAGGTAATAAGAAGGGGGAAGAATTTCAAGGCAAGGTACTATGCACTATTAAACGCCTGAGGAGATCAAAACCAGTTATTTAGAAGGAGGGCAATCAGTACTGCATGCTTAAATCAGTGCCTGCACAATACAATGAAATCCCTTCACTGCGTAACATAGTTGTAGTGCCGAGAAGCTGCCAATATTGATGACGGCATCACAGAGTATATATAATGAAGGCCCTTGATTTGTTTTTGTGCACATATAACACTCATGCAAAGTGGAGTAAACTGTCCATTTGCATAAAAGTGTAAGCACGACACAGGTATGCCGCGCGTATGGCTGGAGCAATTTTAAGCGTTACATTCGTTGCCCAGGTTTCAAACTACGGACCTAGATTTCGTTCAGCTTATATTACACCGCCTCGAAGGACTACGCTTGGCGATGTGGCAACAAGCAATGAACCATTTAAGGCGCATTTATAGTCCGACGTGTTCAGTCTCGCTACGCCGGTTTCGCTGCGCTGGCCGAAGCGCCACCCCCTATGCGACCAGACGCCGCGCGCCGAGCATGCGCAGAACGACCGCCGCCTCGCGCGCCGACCGTCGACACGCCGGCAGTTTGAATTCCGTTCGCGCCTTTTTCTGCGTCGCCTCATCCGTTTCGTTCCATCCACGGCATTGCGGCTACTAATGAAACATGGCTAGGGTGTTATCCGCGCGACAGAAACTTGCTCTCGTGTTGCTAGTGCACCGCTTGCGGCGAAAGCGCAGGCGCTCGATGTATGTGCGAAAGATCGCTCTCTCCACGGGAACAACTTACCCGTGGAGAGACCGGTGCTTCGCCTTCTGTTGCCAAGTGTTCTCTTTGCCCTGGTGGTCTCTGAAATCCAGCCTTTTGGTGTCGTATACACAAGGGTGCTGTTTTATGGCTTCGATAAACCGTTCCACAACGATGTCCGGCACAATTTCAATATTTGGGCAGCTCGCGCCACTCACGCCGCTCGCACTGGCATCCGCCATTTTTCTCCGCGCGATGCATTGTGTGTCGACGCGGTCGGCGGCGCCGGCGCGCAATTGGAGCAGGAGCCAAAGCTGCGCCGGGCCCGTCGGGGCACGCTGGCAGCCGCCGGTTACGCTGGCCGCGGCAGTGCGTCGAACTATAGACGGAGCCTTTTCACCAAAGCAGCGCGCGCGCGCTTGCGTTACGTCGGACTATATTCGCGCCTTCACTACGAAAACAAAGTGCTGAAGACGCACGGACATTAAACCATCAGTTGCGTGCTTTCTTAGTTGTAACAGTGCTTAGCGCACAAGTAAATATGGATGACCACTTTCGTCCATGCCGACTAAATATTTTGTAATTCTAATTGGTTTTGTAAGCCCACGTAACGTGTACGTAATTGCACTAGACCGCTTTGCTATTCGGATGCTAGACAGCGAAACCAAAATAAGAAGAAATTCATTGGAATTATTTACTAGACGTATTCATATTCTAGATGGCAGTTTATATTCACTTATGTCTTGTGCTTACACAGAACGTACAGCCGAATGTGTCTGTACTGCTTTGATGATTGCGCACCTTAGGCCGATCTTTGGTAATGTATACATGGTTTTGTCGAGCATTTTTCGCTCTCTCAACACCGCCATTTAGCCTCAGAGCACTTCCTTTTGAATAATTTGGAAGGGCGCATTTTGCGAGCAAGGGAAAAAGAGAAGCTTCGAAACATGGCGTCTCACCTGCACCGTTGCCGTATCAAACTCTGCGCGTTTCGCTTGCCGCGCTAGCTTATCAAAACCACTGCGACACGAATCATCTGCGTCAGCACTTTTTCAAACGGCACCCGTCGTCTGCACTGGCCCAAACATAGCGCTATCGTTTTCAAACGCCGCGCCATTTATACCATAAGCGCTGTTGTGCTAGTGTCATCATCAGCAGCCAAATTTGCTTGCCAACCACTGTGTTGCAAACTTACAAACGTAAAAACCATTGTGAAATCTTGACAACTTGGGGTGTGTACGTTATTCAGTGTTAGCAAAGCTAAAATGCGAGCATTTAAATGTGCTGGCATGCATTTCGACATGTTTTTTTTTTGTTTTTCTTTCAAATATGCTTGTTATGGCAGTACTGGCGTTGACCGCTAGGGGACCATAAAGCGTTAGACAAGATGGCCGCCTCCATGCTGCTTGTGTTACATTTCAAAACATCGCGAATAGTTCCCAAGACGTAAGCTTAAGAAGGGTAGGTGAACGTTTCAGGTATATCAAGTGATTCAGTGCATACGATTGTTGGAAATATGAAGCAGAAGTTTCGTAGCTGGCCTTACATGGCAGGCAAGTGCGTGAGCAACGAGTGCTAGAGTGGAGTAAAGCTTTGCTTTTACTTGAACATTAAGTACCAGCAGGCTGTTTTTTTGAATGGTGGAGGATGAGCTCTACACGAAATACAAACCTTTGACGGCACTGATGCTCATTAATTTTAAACGTCAGGTCCGGTGAGTTGCACCGAGCATTGCATGTTTTATTTCTGTGTGAATTAAACTGCAGTGAGCCTTTCGTCTTGCCTCTCGCGTCTGCATGCTACTTTGCACTGAAAGTTGTGTCAGTTAAAGAACTGTGCAGCGAGTCTTTCGCCTTGCCTGTCACGCGTCCCGGTTACTTTGCTGTGGAAGTTGTGTGGGTGTGAATTCCTGGCGCTCAGTTGGGCTTCAATCTATAATAGTGCCACAGCGAAAATGTAGGATCGTTCACCAGTACGCAACGTGAACGATCACGCCAGGATATCGCGGAGAGTTCGGAATACTGGTAGACCTGCTAGTTTTTCGCTTTCAAACGAAGGCATTTTTTGTTTTATTTATTTTCAATATTGCACAGAGCATGGTCTTCGACGGCCAAGTCAAAGGCAGCTGGCCTGAGCCTAACAAGGCCCCACTACCGATGTAATTCTCGGCAGAAAATAAAAGAGAAAAGCGCTACGAACCAAAGTACATAGCTAGATATTACCTTGTGCCTATGATGTCTGTGTCCACTTACCACAGCACCTTTCTGTTGCAGACATTCCTCTGGCATCATGGGCTCAGTTAACATGGTTTTGCAAAGGCAATAATGGGCTGTTTTGTGCTACTGTTTGTGAGGTGCCAATATTTAAGTGTGCCAAGAACTTCTACTGTCATATCGACTGCACAATGAAGTTTTCACTCTTTCACGCATTGCTATGCATGGCTATACGTGGGGATCACATGTTTTGTCATTTGAAAAATGCACAGCAATTACGTGTGTGCTAATACGACCATGGGTGTTTCCGCCACCTTCTAACGCTTAATCTGGGACTGTTTTGTTAGTTAGACTGCAAAGGAATTGGGGCTGATGCTGCTTATACCGCCTCATCATTTAATTCCTCATGCATTTAAGTTCTACGCTGCAGCTGTGCTATATATTGCTGTGCACCTAGCCAAAGCAATCATTGCCCTTCCGTCGCGAATTCTCAACAGGAGATTCATTTAGTCAAAACACTCACACGCTTCTAATAGGAGTATTATGTGCGGAGGGCGTATACAGAAAGCGAAGGAGAGAAAAAAGCCGCATACATGTAGGACATCACTTTTTTACAGAGAAGCTCTTGAGCGCATGTTCCTGCATTCAACGTCTTAACTGATTGCTCATTCCTCCACTCTTGGTGTGGCAGGTGGTAGCAGAGTGAAACGCCACCTGCCAGGGAGAGAGTGGAGGAATGGGCAACTGGAAGGTGGCTAGCAGTGTAACACGTCACCTGCCAGTGGTGGCAAGTGGCATTTGAAGAGCTGCACTCAAATTTCACATTACCCACTGTCATATTTCAAACTTCTGAAACTTCACCATAAATGGGTTACACAAAAGGCAAGCATGTAGGAAAGAAGTTACAGAACTGCACGTGGTGCAGAAAATCATATGTAATACAATATAAGGCTTTGGAGAATAGTACACAACACATTATATTTCTGCTGTTTAAGTGAACATTTAAAACATGACTAACAAAGTACAAGACAGCACAAAATAAACCAGGAAAAGCATAACAGCTCTTGGTGATTTAAGACTGCAGGGTCATTAATGGAAGCGGTGTGATCAGAAATATCATTCCAGCAGCTTATGGTTTGCAGGAGGGCTGTCAAATTAGCAGTAGTGGTGCGACCGAATAAGTGCCTAAAGCTGCTGTCTTTATAAAGACAACGGGATGCACAATGTGGTTCTGCTAGGGGAAGGTTAGTAGGATGCCTGATTTGGACAAAGCAAAGCAATCTTCGTACGTAACTCTAGTGTTGTAATTAACATTAGTGAGTGATAGCGGTAACTTAACATTAGTAACGCTTGATTACTGGTCATATTTTATGGTTAGAAAATGTGCTGTGCAGGTGTGAATTCACTTGAACAATTGTATTAAATAGGCTTGGTGCGGTGACCACATGGGGAACGTGAATTCAAGTTGGGCAAGAACAAGTCGGATATGCAAGTTTTCAAGTGGTTAACAGGGCATCTCAAAGATTACGTTTTAGATAGCTGAGAGTACGGCGATTTTAATTATGCCATGCTTGAAGGTATCTATATGGAGGCACGTATGCACAAGGGTTAAAATTTAATTTTTTTTTGCTTGCCACGTTGGCCAGGTTTGGAACTGCCGACTATATTCTGGTCTTACAAAGACGAACCTTTCCTGAACACGCATCTGTTTCTTCAGGCAAACTGCAGCCCACATTTTGGTCTGACCAAGAGTCTCAAACTCGTTTTGCCATGCAAGCCAGACTGTAGTTGTACCACTCGGGTATGTGATTTTGTGCAGGGAAGTAGGATCAAGGGAAGGGGGTGTTGCATTTTTGTAACAAAGCGTATCTTCCTCTGTAATGGCAGATGTCCCTGGTGTTGAAGCTGTGCGGTGCAAGCTGCATCTGCAAGAATGTCTCTTACATGTGGATACCATCTGCACACTTTAGAATTTTGGAGGAACCTATCTTGGCTCTGTATTATATGCTCAAGCACATGTCTGGAAGTAAAATTATCATGGCTGGTGACCTGAACCTTGCTGGTATAAACTGGAACACACTGAATACCGCAAATATAAGAATATAAGATTTTATGTTCACCTTTAGCCTCAAATAGCATAATGAGTTAATTGTCATATATACAGGTGATTCTCTAATTTACAGTCATAGATCGCCGGGAGTCCTCGTACCCTTTCTGGCGCGGTGGTGCAGCGGTTAAGCGATGCGCCACTGCCCTGTGATGGCAGGTGCTCCCAGCAGTGGGCCTTCTGCGGCCCCGGTTGCTCTTCCCGAGCGACCAATCATTCATTTAACTGGCCCATGCCATGGTAGGCACTTGGCTCTTTTCCAGTGGGCAGGCTGTGAGGACGGTGCAAGGTTACATGACCTAAGTGGCCCATCTGCCTCCTAGGTTGCTCTGTGCGGACCACCTGCCAGAGCCATGCCAGTGTTTTTTTTTTTTTTGCTCACAACGCTGACACCAGATGTTCTGGATAACGGGGCCATTAACGCTATCACGTTAATATAAAGACAGATAGCAGTAGACAGTCATGTTCATTTGAGTGCATTGTTTGCACAAAAGGCACAGAAAAATGGAAGGGTCACGACTATAGCTGGAGGTAACATTTCAGACTGGCTTCAAATTTATCATGATCAATGGCACATGCAATGGTACCAGGCAGTTGATTCCATTAACGAATGGGGTGGAAAAAAGGTGAATGAAAAAAGCAAATTGAGGAAAGGTATGTGCATCTTTCAGTTGGTGATCAATGCAGGTAAAAACACGACAGGTTGGTGTGATATGGCACAAAGCGAAGTAAGAGTGACTATGGTATTATTTGTGAAAAAGGAGGGAATGGAAAATATTTGCTGTCCTTTGAGCAGAGGTAAGTTCAGATATTTGTTTCATTTCTTTGATACTCAGTAATTCTTAGATATAAATTGGGCAGGCTCATTCTCCAAACTCCGATTTTGTTAGTATATGTGCATCTGTTAGAAATCAAGGAGGTATATTCCATTTCGAGCACACTAATTAATTCTATGTTAAAAGCATTGTGTCTGGGTTTCATAAACCAAGGTTGCATTGAAGGAATTCAGATGCTTTCGATGCCTTGTTGAAGAGGTCATGGTACCATTCTTCAGACTCAAATTGTTTATTGCATGTAGTTTGTTAAGTATATCTGAACAAGTAGGCGAGATATAGGCTGATTTGGTGCGACAAGTAATTTGTATTTAAGTTATCCTGAACCGTGTGAAAGTCAGGCAACACTGGTGCACCCTCGATCTGTGACGCCATAAACCAATGGTCACGTGCTTGCCTGGAACTGAACTGCGCATAGTGAGGATAGGGCAGTGGGTTGTTTATTGTTCATGCTAGGGGTGAAGAAGGGGTGTTGGCAAGAGAATGAGGAGCCCACACCCCACAATAGGGGGACAAAAGACAAAGGCAACAAAGGCCTGTGTCCTGTTTCATGTCTGATCTTGGAGACTTCACCGCAGTGTGCCACGGCGGGACTTGAATAGGTGCATGTTGTGCTCCACACTGACTGTGCGCGGCAGTTTTGGAGATGATGACAGTGCTAACGATTTATGACGTCACTCAGGCTGCATCTATATGGCCGTCACTGCCATCGGGAGGGGATTAGAACCGATAACTTCTGATTGCAATTTCTAGCTTTCCAGCTGAAAAATGTGCACATAGGGCCGTACGCCTTTTTTATGTATAGTTAATAATGCCGTGGCCAGTGGCAGTAACATATAGGCCAATATCATTATTGTGTACATGTTCCAAGGTTCTTGAGCACATTATTTTTAATCATATCTCGACATTTGTTGAACATAATAATCTAATCGACAGCAGGCAACATGGGTTCCGAAAAGGACTCTCCACAGTAACAGCACTCCTGGAGCTAACTCACGATTTTGCAACAGCCATTGACATTCAAAGCCAAGTCGACATTATATTTCTTGATTTTGAAAAGGCTTTTGATCGCGTCTCTCACCCTAAACTTCTTTCAAAACTATAACCGCTGCTGAAAAACAATTCTCTTCTTGCATGGATC
The DNA here is from genome assembly GCF_052857255.1 of Amblyomma americanum. NCBI lineage: Eukaryota > Metazoa > Arthropoda > Arachnida > Ixodida > Ixodidae > Amblyomma > Amblyomma americanum. The sequence continues at coordinate 407,860,760 of NC_135497.1, forward strand.
GAAGCTTACCTATGTGGCCGATCCCAATGCGTCAGAATAGATCACGTGTGCTCTGCTCCTGCGCCTGTCAAGTCCGGTATACCGCAGGGATCTGTTCTCGGGCCCTTATTCTTTTTAATATTTATTAACGACATAGTTCATAACCTACCCGTTAAAATCAAGCTATACGCCGATGACTGCATAATCTATCACGAAATTCACAACTCCAGCGATCAGGCTCTACTTAATAGTGCCTTAGCAAGGATTGCAACCTGGTGCTCAGACTGGCAGATGTCAATAAACACAAAAAAATCTGTTGCGATGACCGTAACACGCAAAAGGCAGCCATTAAATTTCTCCTATTCCATAGGCAGCAGCACTCTCGCAGTGGTAAACAACTATAAATACCTAGGCATAATCATAACATCGGATCTAAGGTGGAATGAACATATATCGGATATTGTGAAGAGGGCCATGCGGAAATTAGGTTATTTAAGAAGAACTCTGCGACAATGTACAAACGAAGTTAAACTAATAGCATATAAAACCTTAGTTCGACCAGTTCTAGAATATGGATCAATTGTTTGGGACCCGCACACTCGTGGCAACATAAACAAGCTCGAATCTGTACAAAAGAAAGCAGCTAGGTTTATATACCGATCATATAGCTGGCGTACTTCCGCGAGTACTCTAGTAAAAAAGGCAGGTTTAGACAATTTACAAAAACGGCGTCAGTATGATCGATTAAAATACATGCACTTGCTGTTTCATGATAAACTAGGTATGAGAAAACACGATTACATAGAGCCTGTACACCGACGAACCACCCGATCGCATCATAGCAAAAAACTTAAAGATTATTCCTGCCACACTCAAACCTTCGCTAACTCTTTTTTTCCGAAAACTGTCCGTGAGTGGAACCGGCTTCCGGCCAGCATTGTAGAATGCCCTACTACTGAAGCATTTATGAATGCTGTCAGAATGCGGTCAGATAGTAATTGATGATTACGGAGTGTTCTTGAGATTTTTTTGGGGGGTTTCTGCACGCAACTTTCCTTCATCTATTTTTGCTTGTGAGTGCATCTCATTTGTTGAAGGCAGCGTGTTGTGCCTTGATTCGTTTTGCGCATGTCACTTATGTTTTGTTTTTTTCTTCTCCCGCTCCTGCTTACAGCCTCACCTAGAGGCTCGCAGTACTGTGTAAATAAATAAATAAATAAAATCATGATTTGTGGGGAGAGCATGTCATGTCCCCTTTAATAATCGCGTCTATGTGATTGTTCCAAGAAAGGTCGGATGTTATGTGAACCCCGAAATACTTGATGGTGGGTACTGATTCTATGGCAACATTGTTCAGAGTGTAATGGCATGGTACGATGCTATATTGTGAAATTGAAGGGTGTCAAAATCGGAGGCAAGCATAGCTTTTCAGAACCTGTATGAAGCCTCGAGATATCGAACATGAAAATAGCTTCAGAGAACTCAAGTTGGGTTTTCTCACGTTGCATATCGAAAATGGGCGGTTTTAGAACATAGGTGATGTAAGCAACGCCCTTTTATGAACATGTAATGTGGGAAAGGCAATTTTTACGAGCTGCCAAATGCATATTTTCTGTGGTCCATATCTCGAATTACGATTCTGTTTCAGAAGTTTTTTAAACTGGGTTTACCTCTTATGTTGAAGGCCTTCAATTTGTCAGTATAATCTTGTGCCCTGAACAAAAAAAAATTTAGAGGTTCCATTTATATTGGTTAATTACTCATTATTTCGTTGTGTTCTGTTATGTACATGATGTCTGCCTTGCTGTATAATCAACCTGCATAGACGTACCTTTCGCTGCTTTTCAAATAAAAATCTGTATTGAATAATTTGAAACAACAAGTTTGTGTGTATGCATATATAAGCGCATGTGTGTAGAAAGATTCTACAAAAATGCCTGGTGCAGTCATTTCATCCTTTTGCATGATGAGGTCCTCCTGCTTCTTCTGTCACCATTTAGACCTCAAAATCAAAATAAGGTGGCTGCTAGCTCACTGCGACAACATGGCAGAGTTTCTCTTCTGTGTGTTGCAACAAAAAGAGAGTTCAAATAAAGGTCAAAGAATAACTGCAGAACTGCTTGCTGGTCAGCAGAATGACAGCATAATAGTATGACTGCAATAAAAACACCTGGGCATATGTGCTCTTTTCACACCTGTAAAGCAGACTTGCAGTGTGCAGAAGCATTTTTTTGAAGTGATCATGTGGTTGTGAGGCACGATATCCCACCCAGTGGTAACGGGAGCAACTTTATGAAAACAGGCAAGAACAGAAAACTTGATGCTGTTGGTCCTGCGGGACGACATGCTTGCTGTCTACATGAATTATGCTGCTATCTTCTCTGTCCTATTGTGGACATCCAAACCCGGATCTGTACAAATAAATAATACAACAAAAATATGTGATCATGCCCTCCTTTATTTGATACTGCCAAAACAGGTCCCTGACAGGGAGGTCCTGGCAAGGCAGTCATGTTCAAGCACTCTGCAATGAAAAACAACAGACTATAATGTAATCAGCACAAATAACTGTGCACAATAACATCACAATTGGGTTAAAATGAAACAGTATAAGCAGAAATGTATAATATATACACAGAAAGGGAAAAAACATAAAGCAGTAATATCATATAGCGGCTACAAAACACCACGCAAGAAGTATACAAAAAACAGCAACAAAATTACCATATCCAAAAGGAGGAAAGAATAGAAATTTAAAACACGATAAAACAGCCGGAAGAAATTTTGGAATCCTTTGAAACAAGAAGGAAACCATCATGCAAAGGAGAAACAAGGCTGTAAACGTTTTAATCGGTACCAAGATAATTAAAAGTCACGAACTGGTTTGACTGAGGCATTGGTTCGTGCTAGAGCCGTACCTCACTGGCCTGCAAGGTAGCCTTGAATATGCAACTGGAAGAAAAATGTGCTTAAAAAAAGGACCAAATCTGAGAAAAAAACTTGGAGATGAAGAAAAAAAGTGCTACCAGGCATTCCACATCTGGTTATCAAGCAGTTACCGCAAGCTACAGAATTATCCAAAACTGTTCTGTACTTAGATGAAGCAAAAGGACCGGAGCATAGATATTTAGGGCATTGGCAAAAGTAGTGAGAAATTCCATCTACTTGACTTCCACTGGGGCAAGCAGATTTAGGAAAGCCCAGTTTTAGTATTAGGTGTGACGGTCCCTTCAACTGCCCCAGACATGAGAAATGTCTGCGCTTTACAGCATACAGCATTGTAATAAGGGAGTATTTACTCTCTTACAAATCTACTCCACCTTGAGGGATTCTCCTAAACATTTGACCAGCATATAGCATTACACACGTTCACACCATGCAAGTGGCAACAGTACTAGCAGCACCTCTTGCTCGCATGACAACCTGGCCAGTTTGTGGAACTGGGCTGCAGACTACGACCATGGAAGTGGCACAGCAGTGGGGGCATCGCTCACTCACGTTTCACCTGGGCCAGTTTGTGCCACTTGCCTAGACTATGAATACATTCAGACCTTGTTGATATGTTGCCAGTTCATACGCTCAAAATCGCGAACAGCAGAAATCTCGCCTCCTAGAATTACAAACAACACCTTGTGACACATTTTCCCAGCTTCTAAATTTACAGTTGTGACGAATTCTGGTCGTATAATATGTTTAATGACTAACTGAGGTGTGCAAACATTTAAACGGGCCAAACATAGCGGCACGCAACATGGGAAAACTAGGATGCAGCAGCAGTCACCCACTGCGGTGGCTTCTGTGCAGTGCGCAAGTGCAGAGCACCAGAAAAGCGACAAAGGTGCAGAAACATATGAGCAGACCATTTTTGTGGTAAGGCAACAGGAGGAGGCCGAGTTACGCCTCCACAAAAGGCGGCAGTGTGGTGCGCGATGTTGGCACATGCTACAAAACCCCCTGGTGGTCTAAACTAATCCGGAGCCCTCCAATACGGCGTCCCTCGCAGCCAAAGTGTCAATTCACGACGTTAAACTGCTTGATTAAATTACTACGCCTACTTGCTTACAAATGTATTGTTCTGCCTACCTTAGATTATGCTGCTATCATTTGGGACTCGTTCACGCAACTAACAAATAAATTAGGGAAGGTTCAAGAGAGCGCGGCACAATACATACATAACAATTACCAACGTACATCAGTAACACATCTTTTAATCCAAGCTGGCCTCCCAACAATAACTGAGCGAAATCGTTGCGCACGATTTAAATTTATGTATCAATTAATCAGGAGACACTACAGAACGGAGCTTACCGATTTGCTTGTTTTTTCGTCCGTATATGCGACGCGACAATGACACCAGCTAACTTTAACTCCTTTTTGGGTTCGAAATAACTGCTTTAAATACTCATTCCTTCCACAAACTATTTCCGATTGGAGTAACCTCACTAACAGTGAAGTGCTGCAGCCGTCGCTGACGCTGTGCAGCATATCACCTAGTTTTCAGTGCATTTGCTATTTCGCTGTTCTGTTGTATATGTTTAAGGGGGGAGCCTGGTCTTGAAAACAAAATTTTATTAATGTAGTAATAATTATGAAATCTTCAGGGAACATGAATTTTTGCGCACTGATTGTAAATATGTAATTTAATTTCATGTAAAACAATTTCTTGGGCACTTATATAATTCTTATGCAATTATTCTGCGAAGAGCTTGGAAGAAAATTTGCTGTAGGAGAATCGCTGAAATGTATGCCTTTGGGTCGTCTTGATACTAAGGAATGCAATAAGGGTAAAATAATCATTCTGAATATTATAGAACTTCAGTTATAGGGTATTGAAGCTGCTACCAGAAACGAGAATACACACTTTTCTTCACATTTGATGACTGATGTTATAAACTACCGCATATCATCACACAACATTCAAATGCACAGCAAGTTTCCGAGACGCGTTATTTTTTTTTTTTCAAATATTTATTCCAACATTACACCATACAGATATAATGTCGAGGATGGCAGGCAAAAAGCCTCCTGGAGGCTTGACCGGTCCTGCATCCTGGTGTACACTTGACAGAGCAGCGGTGGCAGTCAGCTCATCAGAACACAAGAGTGAATAAAGAAAGCCCAAAACAAAACATAGAAACATTCACAAATATGTATAAAGGATGTATTTCAACTTGTGTGGCTTCCCTACTACGCATACTGCAACCGGCCGCCGCGATGGCTGAGTGGTTACGGCGCTCAGCTGCTGGCCCGAAAGACACGGGTTCGATCCTGGCCGCGGCGGTCGAATTTCGATGGCTCATTCCGGTTAAAAGCAGAAAAGCAATGACAAAAATAAAGTGGAACGAGAAACGGCCTGTACCTGCATAGCACCACCAGGCTTAAACCATTAAAGAAAAATGAACAGGGCCCATTCGGCGAAATTTTTAATTTAGTAGAAAAGCCACTGGGAAAAATAAAATTGGGCATGGTAACTGAAACGGTGTACGAAGGGCTCACGTACACACAGGAATGAAAAAGTCCTCACAGCCCCCCCCCCCCCCCCCCCCACGTTAAGCCGCCATAGACCATAAATGGGCTTAATTCTTGACAAGAAGCGAAAAAAAGGAGCCCTTTGATGTGCCACAAACACATCAGCCAAGCACACTGTGCTCGTGAGTTACCGGCTACGACAGTGTACCGGCGCTTCTGTAACTGGATTTGATGGCGCTAGCTCCTTTCCCAAGCCATGCACCCTAGAAGGCCGAGCACCAGGCCGGGGATGGCTTGTACCCATTAAAGCATAACCGGTGGGTAACCGGCGGCAGTGGGAGTCGAACCCACCACCTCCCGAAGCCGAGGCGAGTGCTCTACCACCAAGCCACAGACATACCCACCACAAAGCCACAGAATTTGTACTTTGTATCTACTAATAAAAAAAAAGAGAAGAAATCGACAGGGACACAGAGAACAGAACAGCAATATTTAGTTGCGTCTTAGCGTAGTTCCTTTTCAACTGCAAACAAAAACCAGGTCTACTTCATTTTCATTTTACACGCACATTTTGATGCTGTGACGACAGATGGCGCTCACTAGTGGCGCATATAATGTGGACAACTAGTGGCCAAATAATGTGGATAAAGGGCTTCACCCTACAGTGGAAAGCAGCGGGGCTGATTTATCCAAGGCATTGGGGTTTAAGGACAGTGAAGGGAAAATATATTTTAAGCGGGTAGAAATAACCAAGCAAAAGTTATCTGATTGGCGGATAAAATCAAGAGAAGAGTAAAATTTCATAACTCATGGCTAGGTGGCTTGAGCCACCGCCCGATTTAAGGGGTTCAGCCGTATCCATCCATCCATCCATCCATCCTATAGGGTGCCTTGATGTGCGCGGCTCGGGCATCGAGGCTGAGCAAATCCAGAATATACAAAGCGAAAGATGTTGGCGTTCACTGTGTTCATGAACTTGAGATGGCTTTGGGGAAAGGAAGGGCGCATAACTGGCTCCCTGGATATGCGGATGCCTCATTCGTGCATTGATACATGTGGTGGTGGTGAGAGAGAGATGTGGCCTGAATGCTTTAGCGCTGACAGCGTTGTGGCTGACATGCAGTACTGCAGCAATAGCTAGGCCGCAGCGTTCATTTCGTGATCAATCTCTCGCGATCAACCATTAACTGCATGGTTGCAGTTAATGGTTGCAGGTGGGATTAACTGCAGCCGGTTGTGCGCTTTTCAAGGAAAGGCCTTTGCAAAGTTGTCAACGCCAATGAGCTCTGTGAATGCCGTCGGCTCACTTGTTTTGGAGCACGGACTGTTGGGCGAGTTGGTGCATTGCAAACACGTACAAGCGCACAAAAAAAAACAAACGCACGAAGAAAGTAACAGAAACCACGAGCGCTTTGGTGTCTGGTAAGCGCTCGTGGTATCAGTCTCTTTCTTCGTGTGTTTGTGTTTTTTGTGCGCTTGTGCGTGTTTGCACTTTTTTGGTTTTTGAGGAAAGGAAATGGCACAGTAACCATCTCACATACCTCGGTGGACACCCGAACCGCGCCATAAAGGAAAAAAATAAAGGAGGGAGGTAAAGAAGAGAGAACTGAAAATTGAAAGTTGGATTTTGAGGAAAGGCGCGGCGCTGCGCAGTGGCGGAACACCTGTGGCTCAGTGCTTCTAAGGGCTAGGGAGTGGCTAGTGATTAGGGAGTGAGAGAGAGCGAGAAATATCCTTGGCGAGGTGCGCGTTGTGACTTCATGTGCCTCCTCGGAGCACCGCCACGGCGAAATTGCAAGTTCGCGGCCAGTAAAGCTTTCGCTTTAAAATTTTGAGGACGCTTAAGGGCGGTTCACATGCAAGCGAATTGGCGAACAGAGCAGAGAGAGAGAAACAACTTTATTGCCATAGATTGGCGGGATTTAGGGCAGGTGGGCTTGGTGTGGCCCCCAGGTGGGGGCGACTTCCTGGGCCCACGAAATGAGTGCCAGTTGGATGCTCTTGTCTGGCCTTTTGAGGAGTTCGTTCCATCCATCTTCGGAGGGAGCTGGCAGTAAGGTTCGAGGGGGCGGATTTCCCGCGCAACCCCAGAGGATGTGAGCCTGGGTGGCGATTTCTCCCTGGTAACAATTTTGGCAGACGGGGTCGTATTCCCCGTCTGTGATGAGTGAAAGTCTAGAATGGCTAAGGATAGAGTGTGTCTGCAACCTGCGGAGCAAGGTGGCTTGCGCTCGGTTCAAGTCGGGGTGTGGAGGCGGGAACTGGCGTCTCATCTCTCTGTAGAGGTTGGTAATTTCGGCAAAGGTCTGGGGAGCCTCGGCAAGAGCGTCTGGGTCCGTGGGGCCGGCCGCCCGGTTGGTTAGTCCTCGGGCTAGTCGGTCGACCCCTTCGTTGCCAGAGTTTCCCGCGTGGGCGGGTACCCAGACCAGGTTGATCTTATGGTCGGGAGTGCAGCCGCGAAGGATGCGGGCAGCGGGGTGGCAGATAAAACCTGCCGAGTAATTTTGTATTGCTCTTTTGGAGTCGCTGAGGACTGTGCGCGTACGTGGGTCAGCGATGGCCAGCGCGATGGCGGTTTCTTCTGCCGCTGTCGGAGAGTGAGCTACTACTGTGGCGGCGGTGACGAGAGTAGACTGTGGCGTGGCTGCACAAGCCACGTATGTGTTTGCACTTTGCCGTGCAGCATCTACGTATATTGCGTGTTCGTCGGCAAGGTATGTGGCATCTAGTGCTTGGGCTTTCAGCTGACGGCGCGTATCATGGCGGCCAGGTAGCATGTTTTTGGAGATTGGTTTTATAACTAGGCGGCTATAGACCCCTATCGGAATGGGCGTCGTGGGGTGGACGTCGCCTATGGGGTTGATGTTGAGACGGTCAAGTATGAGCCGCCCGTGTTTAGTGCGGGAGAGGCGGTGGATTTGGGCGGTCTTGTGTGCCTCTATGAGTTCTGTGAGCGTGTTGTAGATGCCGAGTTGGAGGAGGTGCTGTGTGCTGGCGTACTGAGGTAGCCCCAGTGCCGCTTTGTAAGCTGAACGTATAATGCTGTTCACAGCTTCCTCGTCCTTCCGGCGGAGGTGATAGTAGGGGTAGGAGTAGACTATCCTGCTAATGAGGAAAGCTTGCGTGAGCCGACAGAGGTCATCCTCCTTCATACCTCTGCGGCGGGTGCTGATGCGGCGGATAAGGCCGTTGATCTGGTTGGCTGTGGTGCGGAGGCGCTGAATGGCCTCCGAGTTTTGCGTGTTGTTCTGTATTAACATACCCAGAACGCGAATAGTGCGGACCGGAGGTATGGGATGTGTGTCGACTTGAAGCACAATAGGTTCTTGCGGGTCGGGGACAGGCAGGCCAGCTCGTCTGTCCCTGATGACTAGTAATTCGGACTTCGTGGAGGAGCATGTGAGCCCGTTCGCCTGTACAAAGGAGTGTACTTGATCGATTGCTGTTTGGAGGGAGTTTTGGATTTCCCCGTCAGAGCCAGAGTTGGTCCACAGGGTAATGTCGTCGGCATATATGGAGTGTTTAATGTGAGGTATCTTTTCCAGGAGCAGAGGGAGGCCTCTCATTGTAGTGTTGAAAAGGAACGGAGATAGGACTGCTCCTTGTGGTGTTCCTCGGGTGCCTAGTGTGATCTTCTCACTGTGGAGGTCTGCAATATGAAGTTCTGCTGTACGGTTATGAAGAAAGTCGGCGATGTAGTTGTAAGTGCGAGTGCCTACATTCATTTGTGAGAGGTTTGCCAGGATGGAAGCATGTGACACGTTGTCGAAAGCCTTGCTGACATCTAGGCTTAGGATGGTTCGTGTAGCTCGGATGGGTCTCGGATCGAGGATGTCTTGAGTGGAGAGGCCGGTTCTGAAGCCGATCATAGTGGGGGGGAAAAGGTCCTCTTGGTCTACGTGAGTGTGGAGTCTATTGAGTATGACGTGTTCCATGACCTTTCCCAGGCAGGACGTGAGCGAGATGGGCCGAAGGTTGCCCAGCTCGAGTCGTTTGCCTGGCTTAGGTATGAAAATCACTTTGGCATGCTTCCAAGTGTCTGGAAGGCGACCCTCATGCCAATGTTGGTTGAAGAGGTCCGTGAGTGCTTCGACGGACTGATCTTCGAGGTTACGAAGCATCTTGTTGGTTATGTGGTCGTCGCCAGCGGCCGCGGTGGTTTTAATCTGGTTGAGGGCGGCGCGGACTTCTCCTGCCGTGATGTCGGCGTCCATGTTGGTGTTCTGAGCACCCGTGTATCCTGAAGGGATGGGAATTTCAGTGGAAGTATTGATGTATTTGTCTTTCAGGGTAGCGAGGAGTTCCTCATTTGTTCCCTGAAAAGCGTGTATGACACGGGTGAGGTTCTTGTGAGATGTGGATTTGGTGTGAGTTGGGTCCAGTAAATGTCTGAGCAAGAACCACGAGTTTTTGCATCCTAACTGGCCGTTAAGACGGTCGCAGGTTTGATGCCATTGCTCCTGACTCAGTTTGACGGAGTAAGCTTCGATCTCTCGCTCGAGGCGAACGAGACGGAGCTTGAGGGGTCGATTGTGCTTTTGGCGGAGCCAGCGAGCCCTAAGACTGCGCTGGGCCTCCCACATGTGTATTATTTTGGCGTCGGGAGAGGGGCCATCCTCGTTCTGGGTAGTCGTGGAGGTGGCATTGGCGGTGTCTTCGAGAAGTGCGTTTGCCCATGCGTCCAGGTCGTCTATGGGGGCCGAAGTGCGTTTGGTGCGCACGTATCGGAAGGCGTCCCAGTTAGTGTGCCAGATTGTTCGGTTGGGGGCTTTGCTGTGTGTAGCCGTGAAGGTTGTGCTGAGAACATAATGGTCGCTACCTATGTTCATGCCGAGGTTTCCCAGCGTGCGTCTGGGATGTTGCGGGCGAAAGTGAGATCGGGGCAGCTGTCCTGTGTGACACTGTTTCCAATGCGAGTAGGCCTGTCGGGGTCTAGGAGTAGTGTCAGGCCCAGTGTTTGGGCTGTCTCCCACACTTTGGCTCCCTTACGACCGCATGCTTTGCGGGGGTAGCCCCACTCGGTATGCGGCGCGTTGAAGTCACCTAAGATGAGTAGCATCCCTGTTTGTGCAGTCGCGCAGGCCTTACGAACGAGGGTTGCCACTCGTGTGCTTTTGTCGCTAGGGGGGGCTGTAGACGTTAAGGATGTGGAGCGGGGCTCGTGAGCGACTGTTCGGTAGGACCTGTACGAAAGTGTGCGGAACCTCGGGGTAACTAAGGTCTATATGATTAGCTGCTAAATTTCGGTGGACAGGATGGCGGTGTTGGGCCGTTGGTCTGGTGTCGTTTGTTGGTTATATGCGGCGTAGCTGGTAAGTTTCGTGTCCATGTATGTTTCCTGAAGTGCGATGATGTGGGGGGGGGGGGGTGCGGCTGGGCCTGCAGGGTGTGCTCCAAGGCTCGCCGCTTCGCCTTGAAGCCCCTGCAGTTCCATTGCCAAACTGTGAAGGGGGAGCTAGCCATCGCGTTTCCCGTAGGGTTCGGGGCGCTGTGATAGCGCGACGGGTGATTTAAGAATGCCGCCTGCACGTGAGCGCGCGGTTGCACTCTCCGATGTGGCGACAATAATGGGTGCTGGGTAGTTAGGAGGGGTTGGCGACTGCAAGGGGGTTGCTGATGTCGGGGGATTCGTGAGGGTATCGAGCCTGGCATGAAGGGTTTGGATGTTGGCTGCCATTGTGGCGCAGCTTTCTACTAGACGGTCAATGATGGGGGCGAGTCAAAGGAGGGCGCCCTCGAATTGGGCCATTCGCGCATCAGCTGCCTCGAATTTGGCATCTATGTCTGCTTGTGAGGAGGGGAGAGGTGCTTTACGCTTCCGGCGCTTAGGCTGCGCAGTGTCCATGCGTGGATCACCTACAGGGTCGGATGTGGGAGCGTGAGCCACCTGCTGTGGTTGCAATTTGGGGTTTGCCTGTGCTGATTCTAGGCTATGAATTTTAGCGTTTGCTTTGGCCAATTGTAGCTGTAGTTCCTTGACCATATCTGCCAGCTCCTTACCTGTGAATCTGGTGGAGAAGCGGTGACTTGTGCAGGAGTCTTCCATCCAACTTGTTTGGCTGCTTTGGTCCCCGGCCGGGCTTGAGAGCTGGCCCGAGAGCTGGGTGAGGCGGATGTGGAACGGCTGCGAGTGCGGCTGGAAGGGCTGTCGCTGCCGTCGCTGCCAAGCGGGGGGAAGGAGCCGTCCCGTAGTAGGTTGTCGTCGCCGCGTTTGCGGTCTCGGGACCGGGACTGGCGTCCGGGGTTTGCCAAGTTGGAGCTGGTATCGGTGTCAGTGACCGACGGGGAAGACTTGGGCCGAGTGGAGGGCGTGAACCGGTATTTGCAGCTTCTGCTGCCTGTAGGGTGGGCACCTTTGCAGACGATGCATGAGGCTTGGCACGTGGGCGGTTGGCCAGCTGGAGGAGGGTCATGGGCTGCGCCACAGCGTCGGCAGGTCGGTTGTCGCGGGTGGGGGCACACATCCGCCCTGTGGCCTAGCTTCCGGCAGTTGAAGCATGCCTCCGGACGGCGTTTGTAGGGGTACACCTCAAAAGTGAAGCCGAGATACCTCACGTAGCGGGGTAGCTTGGCATTGGCGATAGTCACCACGAAATGTCGTGTGCGGCCCATGCGGCGTGCGGCGACTACGGGGAGATCAGGGTTTCGAGCTTGGAGCTCAGCGAGGATCTCAGAGTCGGTCTCGTGACTGTAGGCTCTGTATATGATTCCTCGAACGGAGTCATCGGGGGCTGGGGCGTACGTGGCTACCCGGATGGCATTGGAGTCAATGGTTAACGTTTGTATTTTAGCATACAGGAACGCCCGTTCTTTTTTCCGGTGTGCTGATGGTAACAGTGTTGTTTGTGGGGTGGATGCGGACTTGGTCGGCGGTGATTGCAAGGCGGCCGTCGATCTTGGCGGCGTTGTAGATGGCCATCGCCAATTTGGCCGGCCGACTGCGTTGAGGTCGACGGTACCTTGCGGTCGGCAGACGATTTTGTAGTCCTCTGTAGGCAGGCGAGGAAGTGGTCGTTTTTTAGTCGGCGGTGGTGGACGGCCGCGGGGTCGTTGGTCTGACAGGACAGTGGTGGCTGCAGGCGTTTGGGTGTTGGCCGGCGGCGTTGCCGGTGGTGGCGGGCGTCTGTAGCGGCGTTGCATTTCGAGCGCCGTCCAAGTGCCATCGGCCAGCTCCGCGGCGGTAACATCCGTGCCGGTGACTGTGTACTGCATCTTTAAATGCAGGGAAGCGCCGTCGAGGCGAAGCGGGCGTCGCCGCCGCAGGTGGGAGCAGAGCACGCACTAGGCGTGCTGAGCCGTTAGGCCTAGCTCCCGCGGTCGGGCGTTGCCGCAAATCGGCCGTAAAGTTGAAGACACTCGCCTGAAAGTAGTTAAAAGTCCCACAGGTGATGCCGGATGGGTGGCGGGCCGTCCTGTGAAAATTGGTGGCTGTAAATAGCCGGAAACTGGTGAAATCGCCGGAAAATCGCAGACCGCATATAAGATGCGTCCGCTCGCTCCCGAGGCGAAACGCTAAGGCGCCCGTGTGTTGTGCGATGTCTGTCTGTTACACTGGCGAACAGAGCAAACAGCGGCGCGGCGCTGCGAAGCGGTTCGCGAGCTTTCGTTTCACATGCATAGCCGCTCCGCGTTTCCCACTGCTGCGAAAACCAATGTTGCTGGCAAAAGACATGCGCCTGCGACCGGTTTTGCTGGCCTGCAAACACAAAAAAAGCGTAATATAAAAGCGTTATTTTGTCATTTCTTTTCACAGTTTATTTATATAAATATAATTATTGCGTTTTAAGCCTTAAACAGCACTTTATACAATTTCTTTCCTAAATAAGTTTGTACGTGCGGCGTACAAACTCGCGTGGCAACGCCGGGCCGTCATTGGTTGAGATGCGGTGCTGCCGCGTCGCCGCCGCGAAAATTTCCAACTTGCCCGAACCTCCCCGCTCCAGCCACTGGGGCTTCCTCCGCCGCTTCGCGAGCGGTTCGCTTGCATGTGAAACGGGCTTTAAGCTTTGCCTTTAAGAACAGGACGCGACTGCGTGTAGCAGCATTGACAAGGAATCCACGGAACGCCATCGTTCTTCAGTGCGAGCCCTTGCCCGGTCAATTTAAGGAAACATATCTTGGTGGACACCCGAACCGCACTGTAAGGCAAGGAAAATGAAAACATTTTTTAAGGAAAGGAAAAGACGCCTCTCTCACATATCTCGGTGGACACCTGAACCGGGCCGTAAGGGAGGGAGATTGAAATGAATAATAATAATTGTTTTTTGGGGGAAAGGAAATGACGAAAATTTGGTTTTAAGCAAAGGAAATTATGCCTGTCTCAGAATTCTCGCTGGACTCCCGTACCACCCGACCGCGGCAGCTGCGTTTTTATGGAGGAAAAACGCTAAGGCGCCCGTGTGCTGTGCGATGTCAGTGCACGTTAAAGATCCCCAGGTGGTCGAAATTATTCCGGAGCCCTCCACTACGGCACCTCCTTCTTCCCTTCTTCTTTCACTCCCTCCCTTGTCCCTTCCCTTACGGCGCAGTTCAGGTGTCCAACGATATATGAGACAGATACTGCGCCATTTCCTTTCCCTAAGAACCAATTATTATTATAATTCCCGTACCGCGCCGTTAGAGAAGGAAAATCCCTTCCCTTACGGTGCGGTTCAGGTGTCCAGCGAGATGCGCCATTTTGCGCTCACGGCCAAAGACGCCGACAACACCGGCTTTTCTGCGAAACGAGCTCCTTAACGCTGTCGAGCTAAAATAATAGCATAGCACAGAAAAACGTTATTGAGCTCAGATCAAGTGTCAGGAGCTAGGGCGGGTCGTTACGGGGAAAGGAATAAAGCAGTGTTATTTTTACGCCGACGCGACCGGTGGCGTTGAGCGCACCGTTAGCGCTTCCGTCTACTCCACCAGATGGCTCTCACGTTCGAGGGCTGAACCGAAGGATGCGGTGTGAAATTCCGGCAGCGGCGACTGCATTGAGGTAAAGGCGATACTAAAAAAATGGCAGCCAATTTCCATGGTTATTGAAATGCGAGCGCGCGACTGCTTGAGGGATCGCGAGCCCCCCAGCGTCCCCTCAAGGTTCACTACGGCGTCCCTCATAGCCTGAGTCGCTTTCGGACGTTAAACCGCCATAAACGTTTGACAAGAAAAGCAAAAAAGGAGCCCCTTGATGTGCCACCCAAAAAACACATCAGCCAAGCACGCGATGGGGTGGGATTGGTTGTGAGCGAACACTAATCCTCGAGCTCCACGACAGAAGAACAGCGGACGGGGATTTAGTATGCCCATGCAAGGCTCACTCGGGATTTGAAGGCCGGGGATCCTTTCTCAAGAACAGCGGACGCGCATTTAGTGTGCCCATGCAAGGCTCACACAGTGTCGGGATTTAAGGCGCGGGCTCCTTTCCCAGGCCATGCACCCTAGTAAGCCGAGCACCAGGCCGGGGAATGCCTTGTACCAATTAAAGCATGGCCTCTGGGTAACCGGCGGCAGTGGGAGTCGAGCCCACCACCTCCCGAGGCCGAGGGGGGGGGGAGGGGGGGGGGGGGCTCTACCAAGAGGCCACGGCTGCGATGGGATCTAGAGTCACAGGGTTCGTATTTGTATCTGCCGTTAACAACAAAGCATAAACGAAGAAATCGGCAGGGCACGCAGAACAGAACAGCGCTACGTAGTTGCGTCTCAGCGTAGTTCCTTTTTAACTGCAAACGAAAGAACCCAGCTCGACGTCAGTTTGATTTTGCACCCACATTTCGATGCTGGCACGAAATGTGGCGTATCCACTAGTGGATATCCACTAGTGGCGTATCCTAGTGTTCCTGTATATGCTCCCGCAGGGAGCAGAGGAACGCGAAGGTCCGCCATCATGTTCCAATATCTGCGGGAAAGCCCACGCTACTGCGTACAGGGTCTGCTACATAGGCTCGCTGTGTAGAGCCCTTGGGCTTGTTTTTTTATTTGCGTACAAATTGCACTCGATCGCAATTTTTTAAACTTAACGCCAAAAACTAATCTGTGATTTGCCGAGGGTGTGCATACAGCATTAAAAAACAATCGCCAAAGACTAACAGCAAATTGTAGTCATGACAAATTGACGAAAAATAATAGAAAAGGCCTGCGAGTTTTTTTTCTTCTTGAAAAAATAATTTCAGATGCACAGGCAGTTCTGTTCCGGATGGTACAGCGTCTGTCCCGTCGTGTCTTCCTCTGTGCTCTTCACAACTAGCACCGCCGCGTGTTCTGTGCGAGTTATGCACGGAAAATATGAAAACGCATCTCCCTAGAACATTAAAATGATTCTGCAGCTTGTTACAGGCAAGTAGACTAAAACAACACCAATGCGTTGAACAGGTGAGTCTGACCTAACGAAAAAAATTAAAACTCAATTGCTTGCCTAAAACATTTTACACAATGTACCACGTTGCTAAATGCAGTGAAATGACGAATCTTTATTTATTTATTTATTTATTTATTTATTGATACTGCGGGCCAATAAACTGGCCCTAGCAGGAGGGGCAATACAGTAAAAAGTGTGACAATGCAAAACAACAATAAACACTAACGAAAAATAATGCTGGGTGTAGCAGTGTTACTCAATGAATACGCTCTGGCACCAGCACAATAACGAACAAAACATGAAGAGTGGCACATGTGAAATAACAAACAGGCGGGCAATTTTTACTCAGAACAACAGAACTGTTTCTGGGGAAAAAAAAAGGCATCACAAAGTGAAGGAGTTAGGAAAACATAACAGATTGTGAACACTGGTTTTGTTTCAGTTAGTTTATGGAAGAAAGATGTTTTTCCAGCTCTTCTGCAAAGTTTTGTGACTGCAATACATCGACAGGTATAGAATTCCATTCATGTATAGTACGCGGAAAGAAACTATTCATATGGGATTTTGTTTTAGAAAATATTGGCGTAAGTGAAAGGTTATGTCTGTGTCTTGTCTGGCGTGAACTTAGAGGTTTTACGCAATGAGGCTGCTGAAGTGCGCTTTTTCCATTTATAATGTTATGTAAAAATTGGAGGCGACTTATCTTCCGCCTGTTTTCCAGCGTACTGATTTTATTTGCAAGCATTATTAAAGACGGAGAATCCTCTCTTTTATATTTACTAAAGATGAATCTGATAGCCTTCCTTTGAACACGCTCTAAATTCATTATATTCTTTTTAGTATGAGGATCCCATACAACTGCTGCATACTCCAGTTTGGAACGGACAAATGTGTTGTATGCTAACATTTTGGTATTTGCAGGTGCATTTCTAAGTTTCCTTTTCAAGAACCACAATTTGCGCAATGCTGCTGAACATGTAATGGAAATATGGTTTGACCAAGAGAGTTTACTGTTGAATGTGAGACCCAAATACTTGTATTTTTCAACCTCAGATATTATTGAAAGTGCTCTCTCTCGTTGATATTATTAGCTTACTTAATATTTATTAAGCATTATCTTTTCACCTGTGTTATTAAGTTAAATTTCGTCGCGCTTAACGCGGCCCATTCTCAAAAGCTACATTAATCGCCGACGCACTTCAGCCGCCGAACTTCCAAATGTCAGTTCGTAAAACGCTTTGCCGTTTCCAGTGCGTTTGTGACAGTTTGTCGCACTGCACGCAGTCATAGCTGACGACGGCGTGGCTCACTGCCACAGCAGAACCCCAAACCTGACGCCACAGGTGAGCACTGGAAATGGCGTCGAGCTGACGAGGGGTCGCTCGGCACTGCGCCTGTGAAGTCAGCTTCCCCGCTGAAAGTTCAACACCTGACGTCACGAAAATCATGTGACCGCCTCTTGGCGAATGGCGTTCGGAGCGGCGAGGGAAAACAGACACGCAACTCTGCTCCCTGCGGGAGCATATACAATTCAATTCAATTTCAATTTATTCAACATCTTGAGGATTTTGGGTGCGTCGACAAAAAGCCAGAGAGAAGGCTTGACAGGGGTCGACGCAGCGTACAATGACTTGACAGCAGCATCAGAATACATTAATAACAGGATCACTACGTGAATATGGAAATAAAATAAAATAAAACGGCAAGTAAGCACGCCGGAAAGAAAATACAAAATAATAAGTACAAATCACACTTGCACGAAGCGCTGACGGGTACCTAAGTGTACATTAATTTAGATGCCTTATTTAATGAGCACGGAAGAGTGTATGAAAGCATATGACGACTATAATTCGTTCAAGTTTTCGGCACGAACCATGTAAAACCAGTACGAGGGGCATACTTCAGTTCGTTACATTTTAAGCTTGACGTGCACCATAAATATATTATTTTTTCTAATACTTGTTTTATACCGCCTCAGTAGTATAGATTCAAAGATTTGGGGAAGGGGGTGATGCGAAGTGATGCAAAAATCGGTTCCGTATGTTCAAAACGTGAAGCATTAACAATATTTCGGACAATTTTCTTTTGAAATAAATGCAACCGTTTGATATTCATAAATGATGTTGTTCCCCAGACCAAAATACAATAGTTAGCAACAGAGGAAAATGGTGCGTTGTACAGCATCAGCTTAATATGCTTTGGAAAGAGGTACCGCAGTCGGGACTCAATACCAGCAACCTTGGACTGCTTGTCTCTAATTTTTTCACGCGTTCATCCCATGATAAATTTTCATTAAAAAGCACTCCTAGGCTTTTGACCGTAGGAACTATTTGAATGCATGAGGAATCAATTTTTAGATGAATTTGTGAGACAGCAGGATCCTTATAACGAGGCCTAAAAAGTACATCTTTGCTTTCTCCGGTGTTTATGATCAGTGAATTCGACTCAGACCATTCGTGAAGTTTCTGCAAACAATCTGCAGCTTGCTCTTCAAGATCTCGCACATGTGCTGCTCGGAAAAATGGAGTGGTGTCGTCTGCATAATGACAAAAGTTGGAGGATTACTTATACAGACTATGTCGTTTACATAAAGAAAGAAAAGCAGCGGTCCCAATATACTGCCTTGCGGCACCCCAGAAGACAGATGTATAAAATTTTATGTCTCGTTGTCTACTGCTACTTGTTAGACATGACAACCAAAGTATGACGTAATAATTTGATGAAATTTTCCGCGATAACCATAGTGTTCGAGCTTCGCCAACATTGTGTTGTGGTTGATATGATCGAAAGCTTTCGAAAAGTCAATAAAAATGCGGAGAGTGAAAAGTTTTGTTCAAAGGACTCTAGAATTAGTTGTTTTTGGGTTGGAAGCGCAATTTCTGTAAAAAAGTTTTTCCTAAAGCCATGCTGACTAGGCGTTAATATGTTACATTTCTCGCAGAAACTGGACATTCGCTTGTATAATATTTTTTTCAAAACACATCGAGAAAATGGGGAGGATAGGAATTGGGCGATAATTGGATAGGTCATTTTTGTCACCACCCTTATGAACAACGGTTACTTTGGCAATCTGCAATCGTTGGCGAAACACCGCATGTTCGAGGCAGCAATTCAAAATGTGCTCTAAAACTGGGCTGATTACATCGGCTAGACCGACCACGCTCTATGAAGACGCTGCACCCGCGACGCCGCATGAAGAACCGACACTCGCTGCATCGACGCCGCACACAATGAGAACGCCGACCACGATGCAGGCTGCCTTGAAAACGACGCCGCCACCCAGAAGAGCTTCGACCACACGCCCCACCCGCGACTCGCATACGCGACGAAGCCGTGACCCGACGCCGAGAGCGACATGCAATGCAAGAGCTAGGACCTCCGTCTTAGAAGTGACTATCGACGGCCGGAAAGTTACCGCTCTAGTCGACACAGGAGCCGATTACTCGGTGATGAATGGAACATTCGCTGCGCAGCTGAGAAAGGTCACAACGGCTTGAGACGGCCCACAAATTCGCACCGCAGGGGGCCACCTCATTACGTCATCAGGACGATGCACAGCGCGAGTGACTCAAAGGACATACCTATCCTGCGACCTCTGTTGTGCTACCGCAATGCTCCCGCGAAGTGATCTTGGGTATGGATTTCCTTAATGAGCATCAGGCGATCATCGACCTGATATCCAAGCTGATCACGCTTTCGACGGACGAAGCCATCGCTTCGATGAAAACTCGGGAAAATCACGTTGCACTGAGTGTCCTGGAGGAAGAAGTGAGCGTCCCACCCCGTTCAAGCGTTATCGGGACTGTAGGCGCCACGAAAGCCATTAACGCTGAAGCCATCATCGAGGGGAACATGCAGGTGCTTCTAGATCGAGGAATCAGCATCGCAAGAGGCATCGCACATTTCCGCAATGACCAGGCCGAAGTACTGCTGACTAACTTCCGCGAATAATACCGGCACATTAAATGAGGAACGACGATTGCTTTCTTAGACGAAATATCCGACGTACGAGGCTCCTTCGCCCTCTCTGACCCCCTCCGCAGAAGATTCGCCTGACCAAGAGAACTCGCCCACTTTTGACATCAACCCAGTCCTGCCCCGGAACAGAGAAGACCAGATCCGCAATCTGCTTCGAAGCTAGAGTGAGTGTTTTTCGACATCGCCGAAGGTCCGACAAACGCCAATTGCCGAGCATCGCATTATAACGGACCAACACGTCCGACCTCTCCGTCAAAGCCCCTACCGTGTGTCACCGAGACCAAGTCGAATAAATGCTTCGCGACGACGTCATCCAGCCTTCAAACAGCCCATGTGCGGCACCGGTTGTTCTAGTGAGAAAGAAAGACGGCGCACTTTGATTCTGCGTGGATTACCGCCGCTTGATCAACATAACAAAGAAGGACGTCTATCCCCTCCCCCGCATCGACGACATACTGGACCGCCTCTGCAACGCTAAATATTTCTCATCGATGGACCTCAGGAGCGGCCACTGGCAAATTGAGGTCGACGAAAGAGATCGCGAGAAGACAGCATTCATCACTCCGGATGGGCTGTTTGAGTTCATTTGGTCTCTGTTCCGCACCAGCGACGTTTCAGCGAGTAATGGATACAGTGCTGGCAGGCCTGAAGTGGCAAATTTGTCTGGTATATTTAGACGACGTCGTTGTCTTCGCTTCGAACTTTGAAGAACACCTCAAAAGACTTCGAACAGTACTAGACGCCATCAAGTCGTCTGGCCTAACCTTGAAAGCAGAGAAGTGCCACTTTGCCTACGAAGAGCTGCTGTTTCTAGGCCACTTTTTTTTTATTCGAGAAGTGTGCCATGAGGCATTAGTTGAAAAAGGAAGGGGGGGGGGGAATGCACGGGATTGAAAGTTAAAAGAAGGAGTGAAGAACCGTTGCGCTGAGGTAGTCGCACAGGTTGCCAATGAAACGGTTGTCCATAGTCCACTTCACGTAGTCACTTTCACGGTTCCACCACAGGCCCACTTCCCTGAGGAGCCGTTTTCTGATAGCAGCCGTCGCTGGGCACGTCCACAAGTGCCGCACATCACAAATGTCCGGTGCAGCGCTACAGTGAGGGCACCTGTCAGGTGCTGGCAGATCTTTGGCACGCCACCGATGACGGACAGATAGTGTCAGAGCCGCCCTTGCCCGAATCCGGCGCACGGATACCTCCTCCTGCCGAGTAAAACTACGGGGGAGAGGGTGCGAACACGGAGGAGTTAGAGCGCGTGTTCGCTGGTGCAGAACTTCGGAATCGGAAACATGGGACAGGAACGGATCTGGGGGAAGAGGCGAAGGTGGCGGATCGTCTAATGTATGAAGATGAGTCATAGCATCCGCTTGAATGTTATGTGGATCCTGGGAATGGCCGCGAATCCAGTGTATGCGCACAGGACATGGATACTTTGCGCAGAGCACATGAATTTATTGTGAAATCTGGAACGTTCGTCGAACAGACTTAAGCTGTTTAAGGGCGGCGCGGGAGTCGGTGTAAATATGAAATGTATTGAATGTTGGAACGAGCGGAAGGGAAGCAATGGCATTATAAATTGCTTGAAGTTCCAATGCCAGGGGAGTGCACGTATCCGCAGTATACGTCGCGCGAGAGTTGAGATGTGGATGAGATGGACTATACACAGCAGTAACTCCCCTCTCTGCAGGATGTGATGCATCCGTGTATAATATGCACCCTTCAGGCGGATACGCTGCTGATACCGACGGGGAAACAGTGGGGCGATTGTCAGTGAGCTGGCAATAGGACCACGGTGGAAGTGTCTTTAAACGATGAAGTTTGAGAGACTGTTTTCGAGCTCTATTTGCCACCCGTTGGTCTATGATTTCACTGAGTGTATTAAGTTGGGCGAACTCCTGTAGCACAGGTATGGGTGTTAAACGAGGCAGATATGTTATGACGCGCATAGCCTCACGATTGATAGCTTCAAGGGAGTCCCACTGTCTGCGGGTGAGACGTTGAAGTTGTGCCTGATATACTATCCGTGGCTGAAGGATATAGAGCGCACAAGCTGGCGGGCCGTATGAGCACGTGCGCCACCAGAGCGCGTAGCTATACGACGAATCAGATTTAGAGTAGCGTGAGCCAATTTACGGGTGGCTCTCAGCCACGGGGTGCCAGTCCCAGATGTATGGAGGAGAAGACCAAGAATACGAACAGTTTCTACCTGAGGAATCAGAGAATTATGTACCGTAAAGTTTAAAGGGGGAGCTTTCCGTAAGCCGGCTTTATTTCCAATTCGAATGAAACATGATTTAGTAGGAGAGAGTGTTAGACCCAGAGGTGGGAGGCGAGATGTT
The DNA here is from genome assembly GCF_052857255.1 of Amblyomma americanum. NCBI lineage: Eukaryota > Metazoa > Arthropoda > Arachnida > Ixodida > Ixodidae > Amblyomma > Amblyomma americanum. The sequence goes on from NC_135497.1 coordinate 407,882,862, forward strand.
AATACATCCAGCGCGTGTTGATGGACCGACTGATGAATAGACGCATCTGGATGACAGCACCACAAGGTTATATCATCGGCATACGCAAGCACGCGGATAGAAGGGATGGTCTCTAGGGCTCGAACAACAGGAATTAAAGCCACATTAAATAATGTGGGCGCGAGAACGGAGCCCTGAGGCACTCCTCTATTGGAAGTGAAGTTACCAAAGGGCTTTCCGTGGACACGCACGCTGAAGGTTCGATTTGCTAAGAAGGCGTGAATAGAGAGGAGGAACCGGTGAGGGAGACCAAGAGTTTGAAGGGAGGAAAGAATGACAGAGTGAAGGATGTTATCATATGCCTTTGTTATGTCTGTAGCGATTACGGTTCGTACAAGGTGACTCTGCGGAGAGTGGTAAAGCACGTCAGCAGCCAAAGTAGCAAGGCCGTCCTCCGTTCCAATTTGTGGGCGGAAACCAATTTGGGAATCTGGGCAACAATCATGGGATTCCAGCCACCACGACAAGCGTGCGACTAGAATGGTTTCGTAAAGCTTGCAAATGGTAGGCGTAAGGGAAATTGGACGAAGGGCCGAGAGAGATCGTGGAGGCTGACCTGACTTTGGTATTGGAACCACAATAGAATGCTTCCAGTCTCCCGGCATGACGCCAGAAAGCCACACTTCGTTAGAGGTATCAAGTAGGGTTTGCAAAGCCCTCCCTTCCAAGTTACGGAATAAGGAGTTAGGTATGCCGTCGTGCTCGGGAGTAGTAGTAGTTTTTAAACGTTCAATGGAGGCCAGCAGCTCTGCCATGGTGAGGTCAGAAATAATCCCATCGGAGGGCTCTATAACCGATAAGTCAGGTGGAGACGTAGCGGTGCAGTCATGGTTTGGAAAAAATTGACGGGCCGCTTGTTGTGCAATTGTGTCCTCATCCACATTTAGCGCAAGGCGAATGCTCTCTGTGTAATCTGCAACCTGAGAAGGGCGCTCCATGGCGTGAAACACTCTCCAAAGATGTCGACTGCCCTGCGTAGAGGACAGGCGGGCACACCATGCAGCCCAGCGTTGCCTGCCTAGCCGCTTTGCATAGCGCCGCGCCCGTGCGGTAGCGCGGTGAAGAGTAGGAAGAGCCGATGGGTCATCGGGGTGACGAGTAGCGTAAAGATCCGCCTGGCGACGAAGAGCCCACAGATTCAAGAGATGTATGTCCGGGTTTGGGTCGTCTTCATTTACAGTAGTGGTAATAGTGTGAGTGGCGAGAACAGCGGAGAGAGTAGACAGTGCTGAAGAGGGGTTGAATGTAGATAAATGATTGTCGGCGCGTACAGAGTCCCATGACGTTGTTCGTACAGTGCGGCGTATTTTCCGTATACGAGTAGGCGTGAGGGAGATAAAAATAGGGCTGTGATCGCTACCCCAAGTATCAGAATCAACAGCCCAACGAGGGTTACTGGGGCCTAACCACCAAGTAAATCAGGTGAATACGGGCCACCTCGTGGGCGGGTAGAAGTATTCGGGTGGTTTAAAAGTTTAAATGAATGATCCGAAAAGCTCCCTTGGATGTGTGCACCCCCTGAGGAATCCGATGGGTAACCCCACAAAGTGTGCGCGCTGTTGAAGTCACCACCAACTAGAACAGGGATACCCGAATTGGTAGAACGTAGAAAACGAACCCATCCCAGATTGGGAGATGCGGGGCCAGGACGACTATAAAATGAATAGGACAAGGGGTGTGCGTGCAAGCTTTACCAGAAGGGCGACAACCTCTTGACGTGTGTTGCACCACCGTGAAAGGTCGAGCGGTGTGTGCGGAACTGAACTGTGAATATAAATTGCAGATTTACCTGAGCTGAGGGAGGAGGCGGTGCAACGGCGATCAGGGATAGAGGGTGAATGGTATGCGCAGAAACCTGAAAGGCGTGGGAGTGCATTATGCTCTTGCAGTAGGAACGCCCATGCCCTCAGCTTTCCGTCGCGAAGGCGGATGTTCACTTCAGAGGCCTTATTAGCGAATCCTCGACAGTTCCACTGCACCACCACCGATGATGATGCGCTATACACGACGAGGCTGAAGAGCTTCCACGATGAGGGATGTCACCTGCTTCATCCGCGCTAATATCCACTGTCGGGGTAGTCACGGTTAACAGGTGGTCGGCACCTGATTGTAGCCCAGTGCTTACCCTATTTGATTCCTCTGATGATTGCTCCCGAGTTATTAGAATTCTTCGAGAGGATTGAGAACGACGCTGTTCCCGGCGTTGGGTGAGTTCGTCTAGTCGGCGGCGAGCCTCCGCGATTGCATTGTCTAAAGCTGTGTCTTCATCTGTGGTATCCACATGTGTTGGATGCACTGGACGGTTGGGCGTACCATTTGATCCGGGAAGGTGAGCCGCTTGTGCATATGTACGCTGGTGAGAAGACGTATGGTGAGCAGCGGGCTCAGATAAAGGAAGTTCAGGGAAGTCGTTGTCGTCACATGCGAGGGCTGCAAAGCGATTACTTGTAGGAACATCCATTTTTGCAGGCGACTTGTGAAATTTCTTCGCTTGCTTCTTCTTTGGACAAGCGGAGGAGCGAATGTCGTGGTCCGGCGATTTGCACAGGGCACAAGGAACTGTTGGTTCATTCATGTCGGCCACAGCTGCTGGATTAGGGCATATGGGGTATTAGGGTATTTTGCATATGTCCTTCTTTGTGGCAGTGATAACAAAAAAATACGACGAGGTCGGAAGGGCTGTGGTTTGATGATCGCACCGTAGTAGGTAAGGTACTTCGGGATAGTCAACGGGCCCTGCAGGATGAGCAGATATGAGCCCCGGCGACCCATAGGCCGTGTTTGCAGTACAACGTGAGTTGAGCAGCGAATATATTCGCGCACCTCCTCGGGAGGGCCCCTGCTGTCGATATGATAAACCATGCAGTGGAGTGTGTCAGGACCAGATTCAAAATATATTTGCACCGGGACATGCTTGCTGTCATCCAGGGGGATCCGCGTAACTGCGCAAAGTTTCTGGGCGTCCATCAAGGATGACAAGTTTACCGTGATGGTGTTCGATGGGCGATGGGACGACAAACCCGCAGTAGTTCGAAGAGCCAAGAGCGTGGTCAATTGTGACTTGAACATTCCGGGCAGGGATGGCATGCAGTCATATCAAAGCGCAATGTAGGCTTGATGGTAACGCGGAAAGAGTTCGCAGCAGGCGGAAGAGAGCCCTGACTCACGGGGGGCATCTGTGGAGGAGGCTCAGACACTGATGACGGCCCTTGGTGGGAATACTGAACTGGCGCGACGGGCACATTTTCTTGAGGGAGTGTCACGGGCGCGGAGGCGGTGGAGCAGTAGGCCACATCGTTCTAGGCCACATCGTTAGCAAGAAGGGAGTACGCCCAGACCCGCAGAAAACAACTGCTATTGAACAGTTTCCATCGCCGGCTGATAAGAAAGCAGTGCGCAGATTTCTCGGACTGTGCGCACATTATCGACGATTTGTGAAAAACTTTTCGCGCATCGCCGAGCCCCTAACCCAACTGACGAAGGCAGACGTGCCGTTTAAATGGGAAGTGCCGCAAGCAGAAGCCTTCAAGAAACTTCAGCCTCGTTTACAGTCCCCACCGATCCTCGCGCATTTTGATGAAAACGCCGATACTGAAGTTCATACCGACGGAAACAGCGTGGGCCTATGCGCCGTCCTCGTTCAAAAAAGCGACGGGCTGGAGAAAGTCACCGCATACGCTAGCCGTTCCCTTTCCAAGACCGAGGCTAACTATTCGACAACTGAGGAGTGCCTTGCCATCATCTGGGCTACGTCGAAATTCCGCCCCTACCTGTACGGACGACCGTTCAAGGTGGTCAGCGATCACCACGCGCTGTGCTGGCTTGCCAATTTGAAGGACCCCTCGGGCCGACTCGCTCGATGGAGTCTGCGTCTCCAGGAGTTTGACGTCGCCGTCGTTTACAAGTCCGGACGCAAGCACTCTGACGCCGATTGCCTCTCACGAGCCCCTGTAGATACACCGCCACTGGACGACGATGAGGACGCCTTCCTGGGACCCAACAGCCCCAGCTCTTTTGCTCAGCAGCAACGCTCGGACCCCGACCTAAGACGCCTCATCGAGTACCTGGAAGGCAAAGTTTCTTCATCCCCCCCGCCCACCCCGCTTCATTCAAGCGAGGACTGTCTTCCTTCTGTGTGCAGAATGGGGTCCTTGTGAAGAAGGACTTTGCAGCGAGCAAAACAGCCTACCTCCTTGTTGTACCTGCTTGTCTCCGCGAAGAAGTTCTACACACTTCACACGACGAGCCGACAGGTGGACATATCGGGTTTCCTCGCACCCTCCGCGGCATTCAAGACAAGTATTACTGGCCCCGACTGTCTCCCGATGTCGCACATTATGTGAAAACCTGCCGAGATTGTCAGCGACAAAAGACCCCTCCCGCACGACCAGCAGGATTTCTGAACCCCATTGAACCTCTCTCAGGGCCCTTTCAGCAGATCGGCATGGACTTGCTTGGCCCTTTTAAACGTCAACGTCTGGAAATAAGTGGATCATTATAGCGACCGACTACCTGACCCGCTACGCTGAGGCGAAAGTCCTACCGAACGGAACAGCAGCAGAAGTCGACAAATTTTTCGTGGAGTGCATTCTTCTTCGACACGGCGCCCCCGATGTGCTCATCACGGACAGAGGAACAGCTTTCACGGCGGAGCTAACGCAAGCCATCCTGCGTTACAGCCAAGCCAGCCACCGGAGGACAACTGCATACCATCCGCAGACCAACGGACTGACCGAGCGCCTGAACAAAACCATCGCCGATATGCTCGCCATATATGTCGATGCCGAACACAAAACTTGGGATATCATTCTGCCTTACGTCGTCTTCGCCTACAACACCTCAGTGCAGGAGACCACCCAGATGACAACTTCTAGGCTCGTCCATGGCAGGGAGGCCACGACCACGCTAGACGCCATGCTGCCCAACGTTACAGAAGAGAACGTCGACGTGGCCGCCTACCTTCAACGCGCCGAAGAAGCACGTAGGCTTGCCCGATTACGGATCAAAGATCAGCAGCGGTCCGACACCAGACGCTACAACCTACGAAGACGCAACGCGGAATACAAGCCAGGAGACCAATTCTGGGCTTGGACGCCCATTCGCCGCCGTGGATTCAGTGAAAGCTTTTCCGCCGCTATTTCGGCCCGTATAAGGTTGTTCGTCGGCTAGGTGAACTGGATTATGAAGTATCCCTGACGCAATGACTGCATCTCAGCGACGCCGCGTAAGACCAGAAGTTGTCCATGTCGTCTGTCTGAAGCCGTATTATGCGCGCTAAAGGACGCTGCATGTCCATAGTACTCTATTTTCGCAAGATCCGCTTTATCTCTTACTAGTCGCATTATTTGCTTTAATGCATCGGGTCTTTGCTTCTTTGAGAGGGGAGTAATGCTACGAATATTTGCAGTTTTTGTTCGTTCTTCAAAACTGCCGCCACACCACTTTATCGCTTTGTTTGCGACGCAAGACGCGACTAGATTTATCTCGATTGATCGCAGCCGGGCAGAGCTGATTCTACGTTGTTCCAGATTGTTCTAGTAACTTTTCACTCTTTATCTCGAAAGTTCGCTATCAGCTTTAAATTGAGCACGGCCGACAGCGGCGGGCATTCTGTTCGACGACCGCCGAGCACGCTTGTCGCTTCGCCACAGCCGAGTGATTCAGACCATTGTGGGCGCAAGTCAGCCCAATAAACAGTTTTCTGTTAGAAGACCTTCTGTTCGTCTTCATCGCTCCTTCGACTGCCGTCACCACTACGTGACAATATGAAAGCACTGTCGGCCACAAATGTTTACCGGGATGTGGGTGTGCGAGAAAAAAAAATCCAAGCAGCTACGCGCGCCAATCGCCCAAATGTCTGCAGGTGTGCGGGAACGAGCTTGCTCCGTCAGTTCGCTACATTACCAGGCAGCTGGATCGCGAGGCTGCGCAACATTGTTATTTTTAAGAGCGTTAGCTCTTACTCTTCACGTTTCGAGATTTCGTAGGGTCTGCTACAACCCTTGATCACAGCGCCATCTGTGGCAGAAACTACTCATCGCGTTTCGAGATTTCGTGAGGTCTCCTACCACCCTGAGATCAAAGCGCCATCTTTGGCTGCAACTAGAAAACAGCGCACATCGCATTGAGACTTGTAGCGACATCTACAACATTGTAGAAACAACCACCTGCCGCGTGCCAATATGACTTCACGGTCCAATATGGTGGATAGAGGTCGAACTATGGGAGTATGACGTCAGGGGCCGAAATGGCGGCATAGTTTCGGCATATAGTTTCTTACTATTAACTACAGGGAAAGCTGGCGGCACTGCACCTGAACCTCCATGGGCGCGTAAAGCATCATGGGGCGATGAGGTACTTGGTGCGGGACCGTAGTTTTTTTTTTCAGGAACACGGAGGGGCGTTACGGAGATGTCCCATTCCGTATCCACAGCGCACTCCGCGCGCAGACTTCGGCGTAAAAGTAGTGCGCGAAAGCCATAGTAGCGAAAACGCAACAGCACACGATGCCAATAAACGGTTTTTCTTTTCCGAAATGCTGTGGAAAAACCTTTTAAAATGTTGACGCGACATTTTTTTTTTCAAAAATATATCCATTTTTAAAAGTGCGCCTGTTAAGCACGAAATATTGGCTTTTGTGGTCTGCAATGCTTGGCCAATAGGAGAGCAAGCCATCGCTTATTTTGAGCAAAATTTGCATTTACATGCTTTTCTGCTCGTTTGTTGCGATTTATAGACAGGATATTGAATGATAGGACAATCTTGATTATCGAACAATGTGCGTTTTTTTCATTATTTTTGGCCAAAAGTTGTAGTTCTGCAGTCGGTAGCTCTCCGCCTTATGATGCTTAGAGCGCCCCTGGTGGTACAGGTGGTATCGAGGAAGCTCCTTGCAAACTCGCATAGGCGGGGCGCCAGCTTTCCCTCTAGTTAATAGTAAGAAACTCTACTTGTTTCGGTTTCTCTAATCCAAGATGGCGGCCATTAAAATTGGTTGTGCCCTCTTATTGTGAACTTTTTCTTATGTGAACTTTTTCTTCTTGCGTGGCCATGTTTTTCTGACGAGAGTGAGAAACTCTTGGCCAACGAGAGGAAAATGGACGTTCCGTTTGACGACGCCTCTCGCATCGTGTACCTTGAGGGCTCCCGAACTAAGCGGCGGTCGAAAGAATTCTTGGAAGTTTTTAGAGGACACTGGCCTTATGGAAAAGTGATAGAGACACAATCATTCAAATCTGTGATTCAGACGGAGCAACTGCTGACAGGCCACTGTAAGGCTAATCCCACTCGTAAATTAACACCACCGCCTCCTGCATAACATCGAGCTTAGATTTTGTTAAGTTTTCTTGCATTTTCGGCTGCATCCATAAGAATAAAAACAGAAGCCGGGTTTCGCGTTTCTTTGTTTTGTTATGGTTCGCGATGAATCCGAGCGATTAAAAAAGAAAATAAAAAAGGGGGCGACTGCTCTCGTGGTAACATCAATGATCAGCGCTGGCTGTTAGCGTTCGATGGTTTTGCATTTGCTTTTGCGTTGCGCTGTAGCTTGTTTTGTGAATGCGTAATGTGCTACTAAGGCGGTTCTGCAACCACCCTCGGCTCGCTGCCGTTCCATCGCCCTTGTCTCTCGCTTACGCGCCGCGCCAGAAGGATTAGCTTCCACACGCCGTTGTGGCGCTTCATCCATAGCACTGTTGTGAAGAAGGAAGCGCAAAAAAAAAAAACGGACGAGGTACGGAGTAGGGGACACAAAAACACGTTCATGAGCGCTCGTGAACGTGTTTTTTGTGTCCCCTGCTCCGGCCCTCGTCCGTTTTTTTTTTGCGCTTCCTTCTTCACAACATGGATCACCAACTAGACCGGCAGCTTGCTCTCCATAGCATTGGTGTTAGCGCGACGCACCTATGACGTCGACAGCCGGGACTGTCTGCTACGCCAGCACGCAGGTATTTTTTTCTGTTTAACGGCGCCCTGTGCGTGTGGCGGTGCTCTATATTTGAGCTACTGCGCATGCGTCGCTCGACGCTCCGGCGCCTACCCTGTAGGATAAGTATTCCTTTCCCCCTCCTCCTCCTTTACCTCCTCTTCTGATTTTCTTTCTTTTAGTACGAAAACATTATTAGCCTCCTACCCGTCCAAATCGGTCTGTTTGCGTGAAGCCTCTGAGAGAGTCGCGAATGGAAACGAAAAGCACATAACTGCCCCCCCCCCCCCCCGGGTTACTGGGCAACTCATTCGCGCTTTGAGCTACATGGCGGGGGTGACAGCCCCAAAATGGATTGGTATAATGGATGAACTTGCAAACTTGAAACATATTTAATGAACGCTCTACCCAATGGGGGAGGACGCATTTTAATTTTTCACCTAGAGTAATCTTGTTTTTTGCCAAGCCGGCAGTAAAGAAAAAAAAAGTGGTGGTGGTGACAGAGAAATGTGCGCTGCATGCGCCGGCGTCAACAACGTTACAGACTCAGTAGATTTTGAGGAAAGAAAAGGCCCATAACTGGCTCCCTGGGTCAGTGGACCCCTCGCTTTCAGGTGTACGTGGCGGTGGTGTCCACCTGCAAAAACCCATGCTTTGCACAATATTTCGGGCTCAGAAATGCTAAACCTCCAGCACGGAGCAAGACTATATAGGAGGTCAAACTCCCGTCAGCGCGAGCGAGCGCAGGCGACCAGATAAAAGTCACAATTGTATGCGCCGACGGGGTCGCACGGAGTGGCGGCGGCATGCGGCGCCTCGCAGAAGCCGCAGCGAAAAAAAAAAAAATGCAGCGCCCGGGCAGGCGGCTCCGGCGGCGCGCGCTCAAAGCAGACGACAAGCAGACGACACGGGTGTTTGCTTCAGCGGGCACGCCGTGACGTTGTGTTTCAGTAGTTTCTTTCCAGGCCGCCAGCATGTTAGTGGCGCCGCGGGCTTGTGACCTTTTCTGGTCGCCGCAGACAGCGGAGTTTCCACTCCTATATAGTCTTCCTCCGTGACCGCCAGCCATTTTTTTTTTACTTTAGGTCGAGCCCATGCTGCCTCGACTGAAATACGTTTCATGTTGTTGTTCTTCCACCAACACCTGTTCCTCCGTCCAGTGCACGAGGACACGTGAAGGTGACGATGCGTTCAGCGTTCGATGTGAATTCGGGCGAACCTATCTATAACAGGCAGCGCTGTGTCAAAAGATAGGCATCGTTACGCGCCGGTTTGAGTACACGAAGCGGATAGATAGACTGAATGGAGATTGGCATGTCGTGCAGATCACTACCAGCGGTCTCGTTCGCAGCCATATCGACAACAGCACAAGGGAGCCTGTATGCCGTAGGAGCCCGGCGACGACGCAGTAAATCGTTGTTTGTTGGGCACCCGGACCGCTCGCAAAAATTCCGCTCGTCCATCATACAGGCAACAAGCGCCGTACGCTGGGCCGCGCGCTGCTGCCGTGGACCACTTGCCACAGTCCGTGACCGGCGAACGGTCCTTGCGAAGGCCAGCTCTCTTTCTCTCCCTCTTTTTGGGCTGCCTTGAACTTTTCGGTTCTCTTTCTTCTTCCCCTCCCTCCTTTATCCCTTCCTTTACGGCGCGGTTCGGGTGTCCACCGAGATATCTGAGACGGTTACTCTGCCATTTCCTTTCCTCAAAAACCAAACAAAACAAATAAGCCGACGGCGTTCACAGAGTTCATTGGGGTTGACAGCATTGCAAAGGCCGTTCATTTTCACGAAAGGAAAGGTGCACAACCGGCTCCGTGAGTCAGTGGAGACCTCAATAGAGAGTTTTAGTTTCACGTACGTAGAGGCTTCACGTACGTAGAGCTCTTACGGGTGACCAGTGCGCATGCGCAGAACGCAAAGGGTATGAGCGAGTCTCACGTACGTACGTGAGATTCGGATTTTTACGTTGCGGTCTTAGCGTTGCTTGCGTGCGTAGCGTTGACAAACATGGCGGCACCCTGCCCGCCGTTTCACGGCGATAACAGCTTCGTCGCTAATCCCTCGAGGCGATATGGTGTTCTAAACTGCTGTATTCGCCTTCGATTTGCCCATTCTTACCCTCGCACAAGGTTTCAAGCGACAAATAGCTTTTGTTTTTCAGACAGAAGGGCGATTTTTCAGCTGCTAAGCCTGACGAAGTAGCGTTGGTCGTCGTCATAGTAACGGTATAGTGAACTAGAATAGTGGGTAGTGTGCTCACTCAGCGGCGGCTCCGGGGGGAGAGGTGGCCCCGCGAATGTCGACAGGCTTGTGCTTCGCGGCGTTGTCACGAGGTGGCGCCACAATAGACTTCACGGTAGGATTTGCCGTCGCTGGCAGTGTGCCGTCCGTGTGTATTTGTGGGCTCGTTGTTCTGCTGTGCGGTTTTGCGCTAGTTTGAGTGCTTCTCGAGGATCATTTCACGTTTTTGTTCACGTATGGTGCCAGTGCTTGTTCAAGCTCCCGTCGACAGTGAAAGTGTTGTTTACACCAAGTTCTACTAATAATCCATTTACGTCTGTGTGGTCGTGTTTTGCCACGTGGTTGGACCGCTGTTATGCTTTTCTTTCACACACGGCGTGGTAACAGGACATCTGGCGTTCGCTAGCTGGTTGCTGCACTGGGACTGACTGCTAATATGCCGGCCCGCCGCCAAAACCACTGTTACGCGCCTGGTTGCAAGACCGGTTATGTGCATACCAAAGGTGGCCCAAAGATAGCCCTGTTCGGAGTTCCCAAAGATGACGCTCTTAAAAAGCAGTGGGAAAGCAACCTCCGTCGGTCGGACAAGAGACTAGATGAGAGCTGCGCTGTCTGTGAACTTCATTTCGAACCGCGTTTCGTTCTACGGGACTATGTTCATATTGTGAATGGAGATGAAGTCCGCATTCCTCGTGGGAAACCAGCACTATCCCCTGATGCCGTACCAACGCTGTTGCCGAATCTGCCGGTCTACCTTTCAAAGAAGCTACCGAAAGAAAGGCAACAAAGAAAGAGGAGGATACCCGCTGATGCTGAATCTCATGGGCCCTCGAAAACAAAATTTTCAAGTCCGCCCGCTGTCTCTCTACCAGTACCAACAGAAGAGCAGGAACCGGCCTCAGACCACCAGAAGCAAACGGAAGATTAATCCTCGGAGTGCCCAAACTCGGAATATGATGACTCTGCATGCGTTTCCATTAAACATTCTAATGCCTGCGCATCAGAAGAATATGCTGGAAGCCTGAAGATGCCATCGAACTTTTGGGCAAAACACATGCTTCCGGACCATGATGGCTCAGTTTTCTACTGCACTTCAGTATTAAGTTCTCAAATGGAAGTTGTCTCCGAAAAAGTTGTGATATTTCTTCCTGGCCATTCTGTCCACTCTTGCAAAGTGTATGTAAGAGGCCTTTTGCTAGAGGAAAAAACCATTTCTTCAAAATTGGAAGCAGAAGGTGTCCTTGAGCATGTTGACGCACTTCAACTCTGTACAGGAGCACTGAAGACCCAGGAATACAACAGCGCCTACCTCACTGAAAAGCTTAGTGGTCATGCTGTCGCACGTGATGACACATGCTTCAGCAATACCTGTTTAACAACAGTGACTGAACCAGGTATTCACAGTTGTTTTTTCTTCTTTTTCAATTGAACATTTTTTTTTCTGTAAGCGTGCTGCGGATATTTTGAGACCATTTATAAACAATTAGAAATAATGTATTGCTTTGCTCTTTACAGGTAGGCGATGCGTCTCCTGCAAATACTTCAGAAAAGCTGTGCTGACATGCCGTTCTAGGGTTCAGCGGAAGATTGCCACGTCAGCTCGCTCATCTGCACAGAAGGTTAAGGCCCTGTCACGGAAGAACAAGCGACTTGTGAGGCGTCTTCAGAGCGTGACTGCTGCCTTGGAAAAAGCGCAGGAACGTGCAGCATCTACAGGGGAGAATGTTTTCAATGAAAAAATCTCATTGCTACCCCCAAAGCAGCAAGAGGCTGTCCGTCAATGCTTTGCTGCTGCACGGGTGAAACCGAAAGGCATGCGCTACAGCAGGAAATGGGTGCTTGAGTGCTTAATCATGAAAATGAAGAGCCCACAGCTTTATCAGCACATTAGAAAAAATGACATCCTCAGTCTCCCAAGCAAGTCTACTCTGAAACGGTACCTTGCCTCATACCGATCATCATTTGGCTTTAGTGAGAACGTTTTGAAAAAGATCAAGGCAAAGGCTGCTGAAATTGACCCTTACAGGAGGCATGGTGGCCTCATTATTGATGAGCTGAAGCTCTCTGAAAGCCTGACCGTGAAACGTGGTGGCTTTATCGAAGGCTTTGTAGACTTGGGCCCTTTCACCACACCCAACCAACAGCGTCTGCCATCTGATCATGGGATGGTTGTCCTCTTTGTACCCTTTGTGGGCAAATGGAGCCAAATAATTGGCTGCTTTGCGACTAGCGGCAATATGAAGGCAGAAATTTTAACAAAGGTAGTCATAGAAGCAACTATTCTTGCTGAGAACAGTGGCCTTTTCGTTGACTTTATTACGTGTGATGGTGCGACGTGGAATCGCAAGATGTGGCGATTAATGGGTATTCAAGGAACTTCTAATTCTGTGAAATGTAAAGTTCAGCATCCAGTGGAACCCTCAAGGAGCTTGTTCTTTATATCAGATTTTCCTCACTTATTCAAGTGCCTACGGAACTGCCTTCTGAAGAATGGATTTCACACTCCAGATGGACAAGTAAGTTTCACTCAATATGACCGTTCAGTTTCAGATAGTTGCTACATACATTGGTGTCTAACAAGAATCCTTTTTCACAGGTAACTGTGGAGCATGTGAAGGAGGCATTCAGAATGGACTCTACCACTGTGACACTCAAGGCTATGCCTGGAATCACGCGAAGCCACATGGAGCCGAACAATTTTGAGAAGATGCGAGTTTCGTATGCGTTCCAGCTTTTTGGAATGAAAGTCCAGCAAGGTCTTCACCTGTACGAGACGGAATTGAAGAAAAAATATGGATGTATTGCTGGAACACAAGCATTTTTCAGGTGAGCAGAACTGTTTGCCAATTTCATTCAATTTTCCTTTTTTTATACGAACAATAAAGGAGAGGTTGGTGCTGCCTAGCGGCTCTGGCTACTCCTTTTCAAGAATTCATTGCAACACTTGGTCCCAAGATATACAGTTCAACATAACGTGACAGAAATAGTACACAACATACAAAACAAAGTGCAAGCATCAGGAGAAGTAACACTAATGAGCGAACAAAAACACTGTGAATGTTAAGACAACAGTACACAATACAACATACATAGGAGATATGAATAAACAGGACAGAAGAACGAAACATAAGCTTATTTGCAGTACGCACAGCAAAAGCAAATAACAAAGATATTGAAGCACTCACGCTCTGAGAGGTCAGAGCTCTAGCATTGACTCCAATTCTACTAAACTAGTATTGCCGAAGGATGCCGCTGTCCTCAAGGAATGATATCAAGGGAACAAGCGCTCGCTTTTGTAGTTCACATGTCGGCCACGGGCCTAAGAGCTTTTGTAGACTTATTGGTCTTTTGTCAAGAGCACTCGCGCGCCTTCTTCCTGATTCTGGTAAATATCTGTTATGCTCAATACTACTACAAAATAATACACTACTAGCAGCCAGCTACAAACCTATGTACACCTGTAAAACTCTGTTCAGAAACTCTCCAGGCTAGTGTTACAACAAATGTTTTGTCGTTGTGTCAAGTGCTGAGGGTCTCTTTATTTTGTGTGGTGCAGACGGATCCACGAGCTCATAGAGGCCATGACTTCCCGGTTTCCACTAGAGGCTCTGCGGCCGGAATCAAAGCGTCACAATGTTTTGAAGACATTTTTATCATTCCTCGACGACTGGGAGGCACTTGTAAAAAGTGGTCGTGGTTTTCTTAGTGCCTCAACAGCCACTGGTTTTCGTGTGACTATTTCCAGCACACTTCAACTGTTAACATACCTGACAGAAAAGCTAAAGTGTAAATATATGATGACTGCAAAGCTTAGCCAGGATCCTCTTGAGAATCTGTTTGGAATAATAAGGCAGTCTTCAGGATGTAACCAGCACCCTACACCAACCCAATTTTTAATTCTAGTTAATTGCCTTTCATTTTATGGGCTCATAAAATGTGTATCACAGGGCAACCATCCTGAGACAGTGCTAGATTCTCTGCTATATTTTGAAGACGGAGATGATGGAGCATGCCCAGATAAGCAGCCTTCAAATGCACTGTCAAGGCCCTCCGCACAAGAACATATTTCAACTTGTGTGCCTGCACATGACCACAATGAGCACGTAGCTAGAAGTGACAGTAGACTTGTTTTCTACGTAGCAGGATATGTTGCACGGAAGTGTGTATTGAAGAGAAATTGCCAAACGTGCATAACGTTGCTCACAATGCAGTCTACCGATGATAACTTTTTTCTTGCAAGGCTGACAAAGTACCGCGACCACGGAGGACTGCTGTACCCATCGGCGGAGCTTTATGGCTTTGTTTTGAAGCTAGAAAACCTCTTCACAGAATGCTTTAGTTGCAATGAATTACATTCCGAAAGCATTCTTGGTGTGTTGGAAGTGGTCAGAAGTAGACTGCAGAAAGAAGTTGGTTGCGCCGCTCACGCAGAAGGCCTCTCTGAGGAAATAATCAGGTTTTATTTGGTAACTAGACTGCACTTCTATGTTAAAGGAGTTAATTCAAAAAAAGCAGAGAAACGCGAACGGGCGAAGCACCTTAAACTGAGCCGTTGCTAACGCTGCTCTTAGTGCTAGAATAAGTTGGGAAAAAATAACAGGCTAAATTGTTTGGTTTATGGGGGTTTAACGTCCCAAAGCGACTCAGACTATGAGGGACGCCGTAATGAAGGGCTCCGGAAATTTCGACTGCCTGGGGTTCTTTAACGTGCACTGATATTGCACAGTACACGGGCCTCCAGAATTTCGCCTCCATCGAAATTCGACCACCGCGGCCGGGTGCGAACCCGCGTCTTCAAGGTCAACAGCCGAGCGCCATAACCACAGAGCCACCGCGGCCAGAGGCGAAATGAGCGAGTATAAATGTAAGCATGTAAGCAGTGATGACTAGTCTGCCTCATTTTTTTTCAAATAGCAGTGGCGGCTGCATGGCTGTCCAAATAAATGTGAAGTTACTGTTCTGTCCACTCTTCGTGTTCAGCGCAAAACGTCAGTTGTAAATAATGTATATAACCTCCCCCCCCCCCCCTTGTACTTTCTCTCACTTACGTGTCTTCCTTCTACCTATCGCCTCCCTGCCCCTCTGTTTTCTGTGTGCTGCAGCTTGGCTCCTTGCGAATAAAAATAATTGTTGCCGTCGAAACTTTTCATTCCGCGTTTGTCCCTGGCATGAATCAAATGCCGCTACACCATATGCTACTACTATTGACTTTGAGTATAAATAGAAAAGCTGTATGACCCCTCGGCGTGCAGTGCATAACTCCAGGGAAACATTGCAGGCCCGAGTGACAATACGTGATCATCCCTGCGTACCAAACGTACTGATAAAAGTTGCTCGTGTAACCCCTCATCAATGACCTTTGTGGACCTTTGAGAAATAAATAAACATGTGCATATGCCAGAAATAAAGTTGCAATCAAGATCCGCTAAGCCATTTCGGCGACACCCACGCGAATGTTGCGATAATAATTCAATTCGTCGGCGCGGCTACCACGGCTACTGCGACGCCGGCCGAATGCGCCGCTCGTTTCTACCAGTGAACACGCCTGCAGCGCCACCACGCGCCGCCCCGCCCTGTCGACACTGGCGGGGTCACCCCGAGCGGGGCCTGTGAGCACACTACCCAGTATTCTAGTTCACTGTAGTAACGGTCTCGCTATGAATGGCTTCGCTTAATGACTTGTCTTGGATGATTTTGGCTACAACCAGTGTCTGTGTTTCTTAGTAGATGGCGCTAGGCGTAATGCGCGCGTGTTTCGCGTACGTGTAACTATAAGGGTTTCAACCCACCTGCGTGCAGGCTACGTAGACTTCTCACGTTTGCGTGCGTGAAGCCTCTACGTACGTGAAACTAAAACTCTCTAATCTCGCTTTCATGTACGTGGCGTTGGTGTCCAACTGCAAAAGCTTGCTTTGATTGCGTTCCGCACACTGGATAGGCAGCGTGCCCTCCCTGCCACCCTAGGGGGTGAAATGCAGTTAATGGTTGATCGCGAGAGATTGATCACCCAATGAACGCGGCGGCCTAGCTATTGCTTCAGAGCCGCATCTCAGCCACAACGCTGTCAGCGCTAATGCATTCAGGCCACATCTCTCTCTATCTCTAACCACCGCCACATGTATCAAAGCACGAATGAGGCGTCCGCATGTCCAGGAAGCCAGTTATGCGCCCTCCCTTTGCTCAAGGCCACCGCCGTCTAGAGCATTGTCAATGCCAACGCCAATGAACACAGTGAACGCCAACATTTTTCGCTTTGTATATCCTGGATTAGTTGAGCTAATCCAGATAATTTTTTCAGGAACGGAACGGTGTTTGTGCCCCGCCGCGGTGGCTCAGTGGTTAGGGCGCTCGACTACTGATCCGGAGTTCCCGGGTTCGAACCCGACCGCGGCGGCTGCGTTTTTATGGAGGAAAAACGCTAAGGCGCCCGTGTGCTGTGCGATGTCAGTGCACGTTAAAGATCCCCAGGTGGTCGAAATTATTCCGGAGCCCTCCACTACGGCACCTCTCTCTTCATTTCTTCTTTCACTCCCTCCTTTATCCCTTCTCTTACGGCGCGGTTCAGGTGTCCAACGATATACGAGACAGATACTGCGCCATTTCCTTTCCCCCCAAAAACCAATTATTATTATTTCAGTAGCTGCAGCCTAGCGCGTGGCACGCGTTCCTTAGCGCTCACCGCCCTCGCCTCGACCCTTTGGCTGTGCTTCGGTGCGGACAGCGCACGCATTTTCCAACGCTGTATGCAGATCTCCCAAAAGCTAGTTTTGAAATCCCACGCACCCGGTGAATTGCCGTGACACTATTTGCGAGTAGTAAGGTTATTCGAAGGTATAGCAAACAGTACGAACTAGCTTTTAACCATACCTGGTGCATCAATGCACGTCGGGGGCCATAGCATATAGTGTAACAGCCAGTGATACAACTGAATTTCTTATAACATTCTGCAGTGCTTTCGTAGGGTGAACATAACCCGTTTCTGAATTTGGTGGCAATGTGACGTAACTCCAATAATGAAGGAAAAAAAAGAACCGTCTAGCACACTCTCAGGCTGCGGACAGCCGCACGAAATGCTTTGGATGAAATGGCGAGGACCGCCGCTCATTGCATATCCCGATGGAAGCTAATGGCCGGCCGCATTTGTTTACACTGAAAGCGTTTACTGATTTGTGGACACTTTGTTGTCTACTCTATGGTATAGCCCAGTTCCCGTTTTATTTACGTTTTCACCTATTTCGATAAAGCGCCTGACTCTTATCAGTTGCTTTCATTCTGCTCTATGAGTGGTGGCGCAAAAAAGTTGGTAAGATTCAGGCTGAAGCCCCGTTCTCCGCAGAGCAGTAGGAAGCGAGCCGGAGAGTAAATGGACGCCGGCTGCTTGGCTATCGTAAGGAAAAAGTTGCCGGCGAAAATATTCGCTCCGCTGTTGAGTGCGTCGATGTGGGCAGGGCTTGGCGAGGCGTTACGCGTTTTATCAGCCCCGTGTCGTTCACTAATGAATCACGGGTGCAATGCTGCTGCGCGACACTTCCGCGGTGGAGGCGGCGATCTGAAGGGGACAGTATATACCGTGCTGGGTACCTCGGCCGCTTTCGCGACAATAACGACATCGACTCTCCCCAGGCTTCCGGCAGTGCACGCGTGGCCATCGTCGAATTCAAAGAGAAAACTTTTACATCCTCCGCCCAAAACCGGCGCCAGGACGTGCGCCCTCTACCGGGCGTGCACTGCAACTTTGTGTGCGCCGCTCGGCAATAGCTCCGTCGTCGAGCTGGGAGCAATAGAGCGTGGGGCGGGCGAAGCTTTCGCCACCTTGTCGGGCCGACTGCTTCGTGCGCTGTATTTTTACGGAGATCCGGGCGTCGGGGAAGGAAGGGGGGGGGGGGGGGCGCTGTTCACATGTTTGCCCGGCCGAAAAGCCGCGAAGACGCCCCGTAGTCGACGTGCAGCTGCGCGAGAAAAATTGGCTGTGGTTTAGCTCTGGTTAACCCTAGTTGAATAGCGAAAGCTTCGTTTCCTCGGCACGTCGTCTACGCAGGGTCTCAATCCGACGCTCTCGAGAACTCAAACCGGTCTCTGACGCAGTTCAAGACTCCGGGACGTGGAACGACTTCTAGCCGCATCTTCGTTATGCTGCGTTTGATTCGTGCGGCGCGTTCTTCTGCCGTCTCTTGAGCGCGTTCTCTCTTCCTCGCTTCGTTGTCCCCCTCCCCTATCTCCCTCCCTCTCTCTCTCTCTCTCTCTCTCTCTCTATATATATATATATATATATATATATATATATATATATATATATATATATATATATATATATATATATATATATATATATATATATATATATATATATATATATATATATACCCCACGGGGCGACACCTCCTCTCTCTATACCCAGCGGGTCACATCTGGTGGAGCGAGCAGCGCCGTCAACGGCGGCGCCATCTGTTGGAGCGCGGCTGCGGTGATGCTTTGCAGAATATTTCGGGCTCAGAAACGCTAAACCTCCAGCACGGAGCAAGACTATATAGGAGGTCAAACTCCCGTCAGCGCGAGCGAGCGCAGGCGACCAGATAAAAGTCATTCGCCGACGGGGTCGCACGCAGTGGCGGCGCCAAGCGGCGCCTCGCAGAAGCCTCGGCGAAAAAAAAAATGCAGCGCCCGGGCAGGCGGCTCCGGCGGCGCGCGATCAAAGCAGACGACACGGGTGTTTGCTTCAGCGGGCACTCCGTGACGTTGTATTTCAGTAGTTTCTTACCAGGCCGCCAACATGTTAGTGGCGCCGCGGGCTTGTGACTTTTTCTGGTCGCCGCAGACAGCGGAGTTTCCACTCCTATATAGTCTTCCTCCGTGACCGCCAGCCATTTTTTTTTTACTTTAGGTCGAGCCCATGCTGCCTCGACTGAAATACGTTTCATGTTGTTGTTCTTCCACCAACACCTGTTCCTCCGTCCGGTGCACGAGGACACGTGAAGGTGACGATGCGTTCAGCGTTCGATGTGAATTCGGGCGAACCTATCTATAACAGGCAGCGCTGTGTCAAAAGATAGGCAAGGTTACGCGCCGGTTTGAGTACACGAAGCGGATAGATAGACTGAATGGAGATTGGCATGTCGTGCAGATCACTACCAGCGGTCTCCTTCGCAGCCATATCGACAACAGCACAAGGGAGCCTGTATGCCGTAGGAGCCCGGCGACGACGCAGTAAATCGTTGCTTGTTGGGCACCCGGACCGTTCGCAAAAATTCCGCTCGTCCATCATACAGGTAACAAGCGCCGTACGCTGGGCCGCGCGCTGCTGCCTAGGACCACTTGCCACAGTCCGTGACCGGCGAACGGTCCTTGCGAAGGCCAGCTCTCTTTCTCTCCCTCTTTTTGGGATGCCTTAAAATTTTCAGTTCTCTTTCTTCTTTCCCTCCCTCCTTTATCCCTTCCTTTACGGCGCGGTTCGGGTGTCCACCGAGATATCTGAGACGGTTACTCTGCCATTTCCTTTCCTCAAAAACCAAACAAAACAAATGAGCCGACGGCGTTCACAGAGTTCATTGGGGTTGACAACTTTGCAAAGGCCGTTCATTTTCACGAAAGGAAAGGTGCACAACCGGCTCCGTGAGTCAGTGGAGACCTCAATCTCGCTTTCATGTACGTGGCGTTGGTGTCCAACTGCAAAAGCCTCCTTTGATTGCGTTCCGCACACTGAATCGGCAGCGCGCCCTCCCTTCAACCCTGGGAGGTAGCATGCAGTTAATGGTTGATCGCGAGAGATTGATCACCAAATGAACGCGGCGGCCTAGCTATTGCTTCAGAGCCGCATCTCAGCCACAACGCTGTCAGCGCTAATGCATTCAGGCCACATCTCTCTCTATCTCTAACCACCGCCACATGTATCAAAGCACGAATGAGGCGTCCGCATGTCCAGGAAGCCAGTTATGCGCCCTCCCTTTGCTCAAGGGCACCGTCGTCTAGAGCATTGTCAATGCCAACGCCAATGAACACAGTGAACGCCAACATTTTTCGCTTTGTATATCCTGGATTAGCTGAGCTAATCCAGATAATTTTTGCAGGAACGGAACGGTGTGTGTGCCCCGCCGCGGTGGCTCAGTGGTTAGGGCGCTCGACTACTGATCCGAAGTTCCCGGGTTCGAACCCGACCGCGGCTGCTTCGTTTTTATGGAGGAAAAACGCTAAGGCGCCCGTGTGCTGTGCGATGTCAGTGCACGTTAAAGATCCCCAGGTGGTCGAAATTATTCCGGAGCCCTCCACTACGGCACCTCTCTCTTCCTTTCTTCTTTCACTCCCTCCTTTACCCTTTCCTTACGGCGCGGTTCAGGTGTCCAACGATATATGAGACAGATACTACGCCATTTCCTTTCCCCCCAAAACCAATTATTATTATTTCCCCCCAAAACCAATTATTATTATTATTTCAGTAGGTGCGATGTCAGTCCACGTTAAAGATCTCCAGGTGGTCGAAATTATTCCGGAGCACTCCACTACGGCACATCCTTCTTCCTTTCTTCTTTCACTCCCTCCTTTACCCTTTTCCTTACGGCGCGGTTCAGGTGTCTAACGATATACGAGACAGATACTGCGCCATTTCCTTTCCCCCAAAAAACCAATCATTATTTCAGTAGCTGCAGCCTAGCGCGTGGCACGCGTTCCTGACCGCTCACCGCCCTCGCCTCGCAGCTTTGGCTGTGCTTCGGTGCGGACAGCGCACGCATTTTCCAACGTTGTATGCAGATCTCCCAAAAGCTAGTTTTAAAATCCCATGCTCCCAGGTGGATAGCCGTGACACTATGCGTAACTAGCAAAATTATTGGGAAGATATAGCGAACAGTACGAACTAGCCTTTACCATACCTGGTGCATCGATGCACGTCGCGGGCCATAGCATGTTAGTGTAACTGCCAGTGATACAACTGAATTTCTTATAACATTCTGCTGATGCCATCGTAGCATAACCCGTTTGTGAATTTGGTGGCAATGTGACGTAACTCCAATAATGAAGGAATAAAAAAAGAACCGTCTAGCACACTCTCAGGCTGCGGACAGCCGCACGAAATGCTTTGGATGAAATGGCGAGGACCGCCGCTCACTGCATATCCTGATGGAAGCTAATGGCCGGCCGCATTTGTTTACACTGAAAGCGTTTACTGATTTGTGGACACTTTGTTGTCTACTCTATGGTATAGCCCAGTTCCCGTTTTATTTACGTTTTCACCTATTTCGATAAAGCGCCTGACTCTTATCAGTTGCTTTCATTCTGCTCTATGAGTGGTGGCGCAAAAAAGTTGGTAAGATTCAGGCTGAAGCCCCGTTCTCCGCAGAGCAGTAGGAAGCGAGCCGGAGAGTAAATGGACGCCGGCTGCTTGGCTATCGTAAGGAAAAAGTTGCCGGCGAAAATATTCGCTCCGCTGTTGAGTGCGTCGATGTGGGCAGGGCTTGGCGAGGCGTTACGCGTTTTATCAGCCCCGTGTCGTTCACTAATGAATCACGGGTGCAATGCTGCTGCGCGACACTTCCGCGGTGGAGGCGGCGATCTGAAGGGGACAGTATATACCGTGCTGGGTACCTCGGCCGCTTTCGCGACAATAACGACATCGACTCTCCCCAGGCTTCCGGCAGTGCACGCGTGGCCATCGTCGAATTCAAAGAGAAAACTTTTCTTACATCCTCCGCCGAAAACCGGCGCCTGGATGTGCGCCCTCTACCGGTCGTGCACTGTAACTTTGTGTGCGCCGCTCGGCAAAAGCTCCGTCGTCGAGCTGGGAGCAATGGAACAGCAGCAGCAATACAGCAACGACCAATGTTCTTCTGTTTCTTGGTGCAGATGCTATCTTGGAGCGGACTTAGTCATGACTCGAGCGACCGGCAGCACGTTCCCTACCTAACATCAACTGAGCGCCCCGTATCGCCTCTTCGGCTGCCTGTACAGTTCAAGCCCGACTCGCTACGAATGAGCGAATGTTGCCCGACGCCACCGGAAGAAGCCATCGCCTTCAAGTGGTCTGCACCTTTGGCCGCGCAAGCCCCATCGTCACAGTCATCAAGTGTATCGCGCCAAGTTTTAATATAACCTCCTTGATCGCGCCCATTTAAGCACTGGCAATCACCGAGCGCCTTCAGTGGGCATGGAACAGCAGCAGCAATGCAGCAACGACCAATGTTCTTCTGTTTCTTGGTGCAGGTCAGTTCATGTCCTTCTTTGCACTGTAAACGCACAAGTAATGTCAACCTGCTGCTTGTGCCATGCCCAAGCGTATTCATGTGCATTGTCTGCGAATGTGTATATGTGCTGAAATTATTGCTCCTAGGTGGCGACATTGAACAGAACCCAGGGCCCCCTAAAAAAGATTCTAGCCAGTCCAATGATGACGCAGTCACTCTGTTAAAATCTTTAAACGAAAAAATTGACAAGAACCATAGCGAAATACTCTCCCAGCTCAATGAAGTTCGGCAAACACAAACAAAGCTTGAGCGTCAGATGGCCAGAATGAACGATAGGCTTGTTGCCGTCGAAGAAAAAGTAGCTGCCTCGCAAGCCTCCAGCGCCTTTGACATTACCCAGGAAGTGTCTGAGGCTGTACAGAATGAAGCAGAGGCGTTTCATAAACGACTCGACGACCTCGAAGGCAGGTCACGATGCCATAATCTATTTTTTCACGGCCTCCCTGACACGCAAAACGAAACATGGGATGAATCTGAAAAGCTCGTGCGTGAAAAGCTTCTTTCTGAAATGGACCTTGAGCTACCCAGCGAGGCCATAGCACGCGCGCATCGGCTGGGTAAATTTTCGAATGACAAATGCCGTCCTGTCATAGTCAAGTTTACGAATTTTAAGATCCGAGTGTTTACTGACCGAAGCAAAATGAAAAATGCTGGGATAAAGGTTACGGAAGATTTCTGCTTATCAACTCGCAACGCACGTAAACTTTTTGACTTTGGACAAGCAAGTGTAGAGAAGTGCGCTATTCGTCAGAACAAATTGTTCATAAAGAATAAGTGTTACATCTACATTTCGGCATCAGATAGCATCTGTGAATATCATCAATAACCAAGCATCCCCACGCAGCCCTGATAGTAGTGCCTTGCCTGCCGATCTTTCTACCGCGTAGCTACCTGCTCGTGGTCATGAGCTTCCAAATGACATATGTGTTTTGTTCTCTAATATTCGTAGTGTTGTTAACAAGCGTGATGATCTGTGTACTATCATCGACACGTGCGATGCAGACATTCTGGTCCTCACCGAAACCTGGCTGAATTCAAAGATTTCTAATGAAATACTAAACTGCGAAAAGGATTTCATTACTTATCGATGTGACCGTGGAGACAGAATAGGAGGCGGTGTTCTGATAGCGGTCGCTGATCATCTGCATTCTTCACACGTGTCACTTGTTTCTTCACTAGAAATTGTATGCGCCTCTATACGCATTAATCATCGAGACGTAATCTTCTGCGCATGCTATCGCCCTCCAAATGCTCCATCGTCTTTCTGTAGTGAACTTCATGATGTGCTCAATCGCATTTTAGTTAGGTTTCCTTCTTCGCCAATCTTTTTACTTGGCGATTTCAACATGCCAAAAATAATTTGGTCTGGCGCGTTCCCTTCCACTCTGGATTCGTCACCTGACTCGATTGGCTTCATAAATCTGTGCACTGACTTCAATTTTTCTCAGCTCATTACCCAGCCAACCCGTATCACCACTACTAGCGCTAACATTCTTGATCTTGTTCTAACTACGCTTCCTGAGCTAGTTCATTCATTGGCATTTCTACCAGGCCTCAGTGACCACTCCTTCATCCAGTTTGACCTTAAAGATACTAGCACACGTGTGCGACCGAATCCCAAATATATCAGAGTTTATACAATGGCAAATTTTCCGTCGATTAACGCTGAACTCGAAATCTTCTTAGGAGAGTGCATGCCAAACTTTTATAACCGTACTGTGGAAATGAACTGGCGCCTTTTTAAAGAAAAAGTTCATTTTCTCGTCCAAAAACACATACCTTTACGCGTCATATCAGGCAAGCAACGTTCCCCGTGGTTCACTGCCGCATTAAAACGCCTTTTAAGTAAAAAAAACGAGTTTATCGTAGAGCGAAAACCACCGGTTGCCCTGATCACTGGGATGTGTATCGTGCCATAACATCTGAGTATCGAAAAGCCTTAAGAAGCGCCAAGCAGGCTTTCTTCCAGAGTACGCTTCCGTTTTTGTTGATTGATAATGCCAAAAAATTTTGGAACATCATTTCTGGTCCCAAGCATAAAGCAATAGCTCTGAACGATAGAAGCGGCGCAGCCATTCCTTCATCAGAATGCCCTCAAGTGCTAAACGACGCCTTCTCAAATACTTTTTTACAGCAATCATCTGTTTCTCTGCCCTCTTTTCAGCCTGTGCAGAATCCATTAATGGACCCGATTGTGTTTGACAGTCTTGGTATAGAAAGTCTAATTAATAATCTCAAAATTTCTTCGTCTTCGGGAATCGACGACATAAATTCTAAATTTTTAAAAAATACAAGTGTTTATTCTTCCATTTACTTGTGTGCACTGTTTTCGCAATCTTTGAATTCAGGAAAGCTACCCGGGGACTGTAAGGTGGTACCAATATTCAAGTCTGGTGATGCTCATTGTGCTCTTAATTACAGACCCATATCATTAACGAGTGTCCCGTGTAAACTGTTTGAACATGTCATTTATTCTAATCTGGTTAAATCGGATCATCTGCATTTTGCCTTCTGACGAAATAAATGTTTTGCAATCCAATCCTAGGCTGGATATATATTCATTTTATGAATATAGCAATCTGTTATGTGGTGGTGGTCAGGTGCAAAAGTGCATATGGCATGTGAATGTAGTGCACATTATGGCAGCTAGATACATTAAAGGCAATCTATGGCGCTTCCATTATTTAAAATGTATGCGACTTAAGCATTCAATGAATTAAGAAAAATTTAGGATGACAACCACAAATGAAAAAGAAATGATCTAAGCTTCATATCTTCTTCATTTTTGGTGTAAAATCTGTCTTTTGCTATAATTATCACATTGTTTTGTGATAATTGCCTTGGTAACCATTTGTAACCACTGCTGAAAACTTAATTTTCCTGTTCTCGAGTTGCTAAAGCAGTCATTCAGTCTTTTTTACTTTATTCTTCAGCTGCCTTTCAGCATGTCAGGGAAAACATCGAGGACCTCAATGGACGTGTGGGTGTTCGGGACACTGACCTCATTTTTCTCAAAGGTCTCATGGAATCGCCTGTCATGAGCTGCTTAGTGCAGGTATGGCACTTTCATAAATTTTTGTCACATCTTGTCGTTTATCATCATAAGGGCATTCAACATTTTATTACTACTTTCGAGTTTTTGTTTAACTTGGAATAGTGATCAGCGAAATTCGAGGAAGTTGAAAAAAGCTAGGTTCTGCAACTTCATAGGCTGGCATTTTGCATGTTAATAGCAACGTCCCTTGCAGCTGGGCATCTATGCATGTTGTACAAGGCATTGGAGTCACTGCCCTCTCTCTGTCAGAAAGCTAAAAGAGTGTAATTGGCATGGCATTTATTATCATGGTCATATTGTCTACATCATCGCTGTGGTTGTTATTAGTGAGCAATTTAGGTACATTGTGCTAATTCATTTATTTTTACTGATCTTTGCTAAGTCCAGTTAGTTGCATAGAATGGAGGCATTCTGAATGCATTTCAGCATTGTAATAAGGTTTTTGATGAGGCACAAATTACATTGTTTTCATCCTGTGCTTGCTAGCTCAACGTGCTGTCATCATTGTACTCAAGCAGGAAAGTTGCTTGGACCAGTTTTTTAAGATCCATAATATCAAGTGTTTGCAGCACAAAAGTATGAAGGCAAAAGACGTGTGTGTTCCTCTTGCTTTTTTCTTTCATTTTATGCTGTGAAGACTTTATATTGCGCACTTGAGTATTTTTTTATGTAGTGCTGTGCTAATCATGTGTTACTGTTCTGGAGTTGTGCAGAAGAATAAGACATCAGTGAACAGCAGGTAGAAAAATATTTTGCATTCATTTTCTTTTCTGCTATTTTTTACCCTTTTGCTGATATGTTGCCTTCTGTGTTTGAGATGAGGTTGAAGTTACTTGTTGAAATCATTTACATGATGTTACATTCATAGATATGGAGAGTCTTTCACCAGACAGTAGTCATGAGAAAATTAATTTTAGAGTGGGGCCAGTGCCTCAGAAATAGCATCAATGTAATTTCTGAGGCACTGTTAAGAGTTTCTGATTCGGAAAAGGTCTAGAAATGTCAGAAACACATTGGCGTACTGGTATTCGCAGTTTGGCGTAAGAGCCAGTACCATGGTATATTTATTTTTGCATAGTTTTTCAGTGTAATGAGAACTGGTCGACTTTTAATATTAAAAAGTTTATGGAGGAGGTCGATGTCAACAAAATGTGCACTGATCAATGTGATACCTTGTATGCTGACTGAGGATATGTGTAGCATTTGAAGTGCTAATGGTATTCAGGTGAGTGGTTAGCCAAAATGAGTTGAGGAGGTAACCCCAGCGTGTTATTTAAAATGAAAGTTCCAGCTGTAACCTTACATGAAGAAGTTCCTGGTGTATCACGGTACAAAAACAAAGCACAATTACTTGGCATCGTTTTGATCTTTAGCATCAATATTTGGTTATTAGGTGTTACGGTGACATCCATTATGAGCCGTAAATAAAGTTGGTCGGTTCTGTTGCTGTGAAATACATGTAAAGTTGATAAATTCAGTTAAATTTTCTTTCTTTGTCTACCAGGTCCAAGATCATCTTGAAGAGAAAACTACCACTTTCAAGCCTGTCTCCACAAACAATGTAGAACTTTTGAGGGATGTCTGCCAGGCTTGCCGTAGAGTCAGTGGTCGTGACGCCCAAGAGCTCGCCAACATTCTTAGTGGTCCTCACTTCTCAGTATGGCTCTTTCTTGAAATTATTCTTTAGTGTCTGGCCTTATTGACAACAGTGAAAAATATATATTGCATGTCTTGCCCCTGGTGTAGTTTCACACTCTTTTGTCAAGCCTAGTGGGCTGTGTGTTTGAGGTTGGTGTTGCCTCTGTGGCCTGGCATTGCATTTGGATAGCTGTTGTGGAACTGCACATGGGCGTTTCTTAACTTTTGTTGCAATAGTGTAAATAGACCAACTGAATTGATTCATGGCAGTTGTTCATGGCCAAGGTAAGCAAGAAGTGAATCTTTGTTTCTTTTGATAAGCAGGTTTTCTAATGAAGCTTAAAAAGATTTTTGAAAGGGTCTTGTTTTTTTTTTCTTCTATAAAAATTAAGTGTAAAACTGGCTTTAAAGGCTGGTGCTAGCACAAAGTCACAGACTACAACGGCAGTCAATAGACTTTTCACCTGCACCCGCAAGCTTAACCAGAAACGTGAGCCACCAGTAATGTGGCCGAGCGCAGTGTTCTAAATGAGGCCAGTGTTGGGGAAAAACTTGCGAAAGTTCCGCCATTTCTTCCACGCTTGTATGCTACATGTAGTGTTGTGCCTGCTTTTGAGTGTGAGCTCTGCCACTTTTGCAGCGATGCTGAATATGTGTGAGAAGTCTTCCTTGCGGAAATTTTTTATATTCGCTTTTTTTTTATTTGAAAAATGGAGAACCTTAGAGAATATTGGAACAATGCAGTCTCCATGACTGCTTAGCCCTTCATATTTGATAAACTGCACTTTGTTACCTTTGGAGTGCACAGGAACTAATTTGGGGCTCTTACTTGTCTGTCCAATATGAAAAATGTTTGGTATGTTCAGTTATTGCTAGGGGCTATAATTGAATCTGCTGTATCACCATGAATAGTTATAACCTGTTGGTTGGGCACCCTTGTATTTATTATGAATTTTAATTCATTAGACGGTCACTTCGGGTGCATCTTGGGGTGTTTGGCATTGTTTTTTGAGTATGCCCATGAGTGATAAAAATGTATTGCCTCCTCAGCTTCAAACTTCAGTAGTGACCCAGTTGGTGTTATCTGTTGACGTTCTTTGTTTATTACTCATTTTTGTCATTCAGTAATGCCCTAAGTGAAAGAGATGTAATTAATATAACAGATTTGTCACTTCAGGGATAAAATTTTGTTCAAAGCAGAGAAGGGGGTTTTTACCTTTGCTTATAGGTTCACATAATAAATCTACCTACAAGGTTTCTTTTGTTTCACATCTTTTAAATAACAGAGTGTTGACAATTCTCTGCAATAAGTGTTGCATTAGTCGCAGAATTTGTAAAAAAAGCTACTGGAAAATCGTGTCATATGTGTCTTCAAGGTTTATTGAGATCAAAATTGTAAAACACTTTACCTTGCTTATAAATTTACCATTCTTAATATATGCATCAAGAAAAACAGTGAAAGCTAGAGGGATAAAAATTACTACCAAATGAGCATTTGGAGGACTGCAGTGAGTTCTTGTATTTTGTTTTTGATGGTTCTCCTTTTGTTCATGGTAGGCCTTGCTCAACGCCCATGATGCTGTAGCTACAAAGAGCTATGAACCTGCTAAACCACTAGCACTTGAGAAGGAGGCACCAGCAATGGCACCTGAGACCCTGAATGACACTATCAGGATGGTGGGAATCAGAAAGAATGATGATGAACCCTTGGTGAGTGGCTGTTTCATTTCCAGCTTGGTGCTTTTGTGATTCTGCACACATGTGGTATAGAGGTGCTTTTGCTTAATGTTTTCAGGGGATAACGGTACGAGTTGAGGATGACAATTTGATGATAGCTCGCATCCTTGCTGGTGGAATCATTGATAGGCAAGGTGAGTTTGAGTGCAAGCTTTCTTTTTCACTAGATGCTAGGATTTGAAGTAGATTTCTTGACTGACTGATTGTGATGCTTATGGCAGTATCAGACTTCCCGACCTTCCTTGTGCAATATGGTTTCATGTGATTTGAGGATTCTTTTCTACTTGTTACTAGCTCTAATCTTTTCCTTTTGTGGAACAATAATGAATACCAGAATGGTAGTATTTGCTGTCTGTTAGGAAATACTACCATTCTGGTATTCATTATTGTTCCACAAAAGGAAAAGATTAGAGCTAGTAACAAGTAGAAAAGAATCCTCAAATCACATGAAACCATATTGCACAAGGAAGGTCCGGAAGTCTGTTAGTCCCTAAAGAACTAAAAGTAATATCATAGCTACTTTTCTGATTTGGATATGTGTTTTATGCCTTTTAGTGGTATTCATGATAATGTATTTTGCCTTTTTAAGTTCTTGTGTGACTTTTTTTTTTTCAAGCGGTAACTTATGTTGAAATAATAAATAGATTGGTTTTTGAGGAAAGGAAAGGTATAGGAATGGTCTCATGTCTTACTGGACATCTGAACCCTGCTGTGAGGAAAGAGATGAACAAGCTTACCAAAAAAGTTTGCCCTCACTGCATTTTCTGTTTTCAATTTCAATATAGGTTGAGGTGTGAAGGTCAAAGCATGCTTAACTGTAAAGTGTGGTAAAGGCATGCTAAGTATAAACCTCATGTCATGACATACACTGAATGTTCAACAGAGGAAGGCATGTCTGCACTAGTTATTTCATTTAGAACATTCAGTTTGTGTTTCCTCATGGTTACTTTTAAAAGGAACTTTCAGAACATTCACATTTTGTTGTGTTAAAGGGAATGCAACTTAGTATTGTGGACACCTTGCTTATATTTCAGGGTTGTTACATGTTGGTCATACAATCTTGGAGGTCAATGGAGTGCCAGTTCACACGCCTGAGCAGCTGCAGCTGCAACTGAAAAAGGCCCAAGGCAGTGTTGCATTCAAAATCCTCCCCTCATATCACGACAACCTGCCAACATTTCAGGTATGTGTCTGTGACATCAACTGACATATTACAAATGTGAGGCTTTTTTTTTGTGTGTGTGCTTGAATGGTACTTTATTTTGCAGTGTTTTGTGAAAGCACTGTACACATATGAGCCATCTAAACATACCCTTCTACCATGTAAATAAATTGAGTTGCCATTCAAGCAGGGTGACATCCTGCAAGGGCTCAATCAGGAGGATCCAAACTGGTGGCAGGTAGGTACAAAATTATAGTCTGAAGTATTCATGCACCTCTCTTTCAGCACATCTACTGGTCACAAGTGAGCCAGCAATCAATTTTTTTGCTTGGTTTAATCTTCCTTTTTTTTATTGCGTAATCAAGGATGAATCGGGCAAAATAAAAAAGGCTGCTTCCTGGCAAACAGTTTTTTTACCCTTTGCTATACACGCAGAGCTGTAATCTGCCCACAAGAGTGCTGAAACTGCTGCTGCTTTGATTGCCTCTGGAGTTTTTTGAGCATTTATGCTTCACAATGCGACGACTCTGCTAGACACCAGCATGCAAGTGATGCATGTCTCGTCAGATGTCAGGCATCAGGTGGTGATACGTACGAGCTCATTTAAACCTGCAGTTTCTTTTATTCTTGCTAGATTGTTGTAGTTTGCTAAAATTCCACATAATATTTCAGAAAAGCAGCAGCACTACAGAAGTGAGTGCTTTATAGGGAACGTGCTGAAGTGAGCATTTTGGTTTATTCACAACACTCACAACTCATATGTACACAACAGTTTTTTTTTGGCCACAATGACTCTAGAATAGGTGACATGTCTGAACTACTGAGGCTAAGCTTTCACTTTTTTTTTTGTCTCTGCAGTGCATCATGAATCAGTTCATTAGCTGGGCTCTAAAGTCTTAATAAACAAAGTGCACATGTCAAAGATCAGGCAGACTGGCATGAGGTTTCGTGGTGCCAGCTTAAGCGGATCTTAATTGCATTTGAATTGATAAGTGTCATCAGGTTGAATCTACTACTTTATTAAAGTATCTCTGTTAAAACAATTATGCTATCAGCTTGTTGGCTTAGATTTGAATTGTATTTTCATTATTTTTGTAGTTGTTTTTATTGTGACTAATTTTAATATATTTGTTTGATTACAAAGCCTGAAGGTTTTCATGTGTCATTCTTTGCTTACACAGGCAAGAAGAGTATCTGCTTCAGGTCCGGCAGGCCTTATCCCATCTCAGGAACTTGAGGAACGAAGACGAGCTTTTGTGCGGCCAGAGTATGACTATGCAACAAAGACAAGTATGCATTAATTGCTGCTTTTCATGAGACAGATATGTCACAGGTGTTGAGGACTGCAATGAAAGTATTTTTGCATTTTAATTTCACATGTGCATAGTACCTGTTTTAAGTAGTATTGTCAACTTGTTGCTCGCACGAGCCTGTTCGCAGTCAAGATTTTGCATTTAGATTTAAATTCATTTTGCTGGACTGCATACTGTTGTCATGCAGTACTTTATTTTGACATGAGCAGGCTTTAACCATTATAGGCAGGTACTAGTGTGTTTTGCATAACAGCAATGTTTCCCAGTTTCCCTCCTGTAATGTAAGGATTTTTGTGATTTTAAATAGGTGTAGAATTAACACTCAAGTTCCCCAAACTAGAGGGGAATCCATTATTGTTGTGTAGCTAAAGCTGCATGACAATGAAAGCTTCATTGCTAGGTTTCAGCCAGCTGCCAGTGTTTTACAGTGGTGTGTCACCACTGCACTTCAGTGGTTTGGAGCTCTGCCGTTTCTGGTTGACAGCTATTGGATCTCAAGTGTGCAGACCACCTTACAACTAGTTCGAGCTTGGCTGACAGGTGCTCTGAGCAAGCATGATTGCAAAGTTTGTTTCACGCTTTTTCTTTATAAAAGGAGTGTGCAGTGTTAAACTTGCCTCAACTGTGGCCACATTGGTTTGGTTTTTATATCATTTTATGTTTGCATTTACCTTTCTGTTGGGTCAAGCATCGCAAACAAATGGTGAAATGAAAATATTTGTCTAAATGTGCTTGAAGCAATACATGGCGAAACTTTGTAGTATTTTATTGTTTTGGAAAGCTAAGGATTCTGCATTGCACAGTTTATTTGTGGTACAAATGTTTTGTTCACTACAATCTAAGCACCTGAAGGTTGTAAATTCAATGGGGATGTATGCACAGATTTGAAGGATGTTTTGAAATGTTAAATTTAATTGCTATAACATGGGCAGTGCTTTAGTCAGAGGCAAAACTCGGCATTGCGCGTCCCTCATAGCCTGAGTCGCTTTGGGACGTTAAATCCCCATAAACCAAACCAAAGCTCGGCATTGCAGTATTATGTAGTTAAAAACATGTGCTTGCAGCATGAGCAGTCATTGACGCCATTCCTCTTTAGATTGATTCATGTTGTTGCTTGAGCTGCTGCTCTCAGTGACCGCTGTTTCATCACAGTGGTTTGTGATTCATTGTCCTAAATGCCATCGTGGAAGGGGTGCTCATACTTGAGCACTAGCAACTTTATGGTTGCTATGGAAAACGTTGAGAAAATTTGGACAGACTCTATAGTGAGAGTTAGAGAACAAAAGTTTTTTCTTGGGGGGGGGTACCAGATGCCATATGATGTTTGTACTGAATTTAAACAGCAGTGTTTATGTGTGGTACTGAGGGCCCGTCCATTTTTGCAATGAACAAGACTTGTGTCGGCATCTGCATATATCATTGGTGAGGTTTTGGGCAGTTTTATAATATTTGTTTTGTATTTTTGCTTTTTTGTTCTCACTTGTGACTTGTGCGGGGATGAGGTAGAGAAATGTAGTAAACATAAAAAGTTAAAAAAGATACTAATAAATTCAAGATACATTTGCAGGGAATATTTTGACAGTGATGAGTTATACCATTTGTAAAAACATGAATGTTGTATGAAATAGGTTGCAGTTAACTTTCCTTGCTCCTAGTTATGCTTTTCTTTTGCAAGTTTCCTACTTTCATTTCAGCATGAAATTGCTAATTTCCTGTAGACAGAACTTATTCTGGTAGATAATTTCTGGTGGAGTACATTCTCATCATATACTTACAGCTGTTAATATTGAAATTATAGAATTCTAGTGCATCGTACCACTATTAAATGTTTGCATTATTTACTTTGGTTTCAGTGTGTTGGCTTGCTGTGTATGATGTTTGTGTGGGATATGAGGAAAAGGAGGTGCTGCTCCTTGGCGATCTAAATATGAAATTTGGAACATCCTAAGGAGCTGCTGCAGATATTTTTGTCATTTTTTTATTTTTACAGTGTACAAATGTTATGAACATCAAAGCAGTGAAAAACTAAAAATGTATGAGTTTTGTGCAGCAAACAGCTCAATTTTGATGTTGGCCATTACAAATCAAACTTTTGGGGCATGATACTGTAAGCGTATGCCTTGCGGTTTCTTGTTAATGTACACTGTGTCTTTGAAAGCACTCTACCACAGGCTTTGATTAGTTTTGTTTTCAGTGCATTTTATACACACTCATGTCACCAGTAGACTTGCAGTATTATTTAAGCTTATTTCTTGTCTCTATGTGATAGTGCAACATATTTTGGGCCATTTCCTACAGAAGTGTTGGTTTATAACATGTTAGTTGTGTGACCAGTAGTAGTCTGTGAAGTAAAGCTTGCTTAATTTTATCGTTGTTCTAATGCAAAAATAGTTTCTGTAGCCAGGTAGTAAATGTGTGCTTGACATAATATTATCTGTATCCATCTCTTTCCAGAAATGTGTGGTACAAAGGTTACTAAAAAGAAGAGAAAAACAATGTATGAGAGCAAGGCATCAGCAGGTATGCTTGCATTTCTGCTTGTGTTTGTTTTTAATTTATACTCACAGGCACGAGAGTTGAGTTAGATGTGCACAGCAGAACCTTAATATGATTCAGTCACACCGCCCCTCGAAAAGGCCACCAAAATGGCGATTTAGAGTCAAGATTTTTGTTTTTTGGCAATGCAGGTATTTTTTTGTGGTTGAAAGCAACACCTTTTGGCTTACAGGATGTAAATGGCCCTATGTGTATAAATGCATGGGAGAATAATTTGGGTGTGTTCTTTTTGCTTTTTTATTGCCGGTACAAATATAACGATAATCGGTTATAACGATCAGATTTTCTAGTTTTGTCAGTATTGTTTACTCACGTACTCATCATAACAGTCGGCTCAGCTGGCTGATGTGCTGGAACCATTATAGTGAAAGTGCCACATTCCTATTGCTCATATATATATGCTTTGAGATACTGCGCAACAAGAATGCACTGTGAATTTCTGGAGCACTTGCAAGTGCCTGTGAACACATAGCTGTTGTCTGGTGGTACACTCATTGTAGCCTGACTATTACCATCTGCCATTTCCATCTGCAAGCAATGCTAACATATCTCATTCACTGCGCTGTTGTCTGACTATGCTCACTCTTAAGCCAAGAAACTGTGAGTTATGGGTTCAGTCAGAATTCGCTGTCATCGTCGACTCGGAGAAGCTCATTACTGACCCCACTGAGTAGTTTCTAAGCATCCCAACAAGCTCAGAAAGCATGCATCTAGAATATGCCTGTATGTGCCTGTATGTGTATGTAAAGTATTTGCTTGCCTGACCATGCAGCAGTTGTCAGCCGCTTCCTTGTTCTGACTTTTACCTGTGATCGTAAATGCATAGACAGTGAAACATATCTGGCATTGATTTTTTTGTTTTCCTCCATGGCTGTTGGTGCAGAACTGCTTTGCATAGTAAGGGAAAAAACAGTCGTGGCCAAAGCAAACAGAAAAAAAATTCTCACCTTATGTATATTGTCATATCGAGGTTAGTTTTCTGCATAAAATAAAATTGAGAATTGAAAGTTAAAAATTGGTTTCTTGGGGAAAGGAAATGGCGCAGTATCTGTCTCACACATCACATCGGAGGACACCTGAATGGGCCCCATAAGGGAAGAGATAAAGGAGGGACTGAGAAAAGAAAGGAAGAAAGAGGTGCTGTAGTGGAGGGCTCCAGAATAATGTGCCGTAGTGGAGGGCTCCAGAATAATTTCGACCACCTGGGGATCTTTGCACACGGGTTCCCCTCCATCGAAATGCAGCCTCTGCTGTCGAGTTCGAACCCCGGATACTCTGGATCAACAGCTGAGCGCCCTAACTACTGAGCCACCATGTGGGGTCTGTATAAAAGCGGCTGATTTAGGTTTATGCACAGTGTGCACATGTGGGGTAAACCAAGTGGTCTCCCTTTTCTCTATCTGCTACTCTCTTCACACCAAGTTGCAGAAAAAATTAAGGTGCAGTTGTGATGTCCTGGCGTTGTTAGTTGTTTTGAAGGCTCACGGAATGTCTGTACTCGTTTCATGCATTTCCTCTACACTAATGCCCACGAGGGCTCTGTAGGAACCTGTATAAATAAATAAATAGTTTTTTTTAGTGAGCATGTCATTTGTACTGAAAAAGAGCTTCGCTAATACAAGCACAGCACGTAGCAGTCGTGCAGGATGGCAGAATCAGAGGAAAATGTGTTATATTTGAAAAATGAGAACACGAGTTGTATTGATTATCAACTGAAGGGTCATTTACCATTTACAGATTTTTATTTTAAATTAAAACTGTAAGAGATATGTCAGTGCAGTCTATGCAGGCAAATTGTACAACTAGGTGAACATTATGTACCTGATGTGGATTGATAATTACAAGACTAATTTACTAAAATTAGTTAATAAACTTTTATTTTTTATAATCAGGGGCAAGGTTATATTGCGAAATTGAAGGCTGTCAACATCAGAGGTGAGCCCTGTTTTCAAATTTTCTTAATCGGCAGTGTGGTCCGAAACTTGAACATCAAAAATACACATTTGAAAGCTTGTTGAGTTGGCTTTCCCAAATTGCATAGTTACAAAATGGCGTCACTTCGTGTGGTATCGTCGCTGAAATCAAGTTAACTTCTACAGTATCAAATACACAAACGCATCAAATGCGATCGAAGTAAACATGCATTGATGGAAGGACAACTCAACGATATTGCATGTGCATATTTTTGACATTCGACATTTCGAACCACATTGCCAATTAAGAAAATTTAAAAACAAGACTCACCTTAGATGCTGGTGGTCTCCAGCTTTGTAGTATAACCTTGCCTCCTGAAATCAAATAAAAACAACTAATTATAGTAATTAGTCATCTAATTATTGATCTATATCAAGTATACCAGGTGTCCCAGCTAATTTGAGTCAAGGGTTAAGAAATAAATTATTAGAGACAGGCGAGTGAGACCATCTGCATATTGGTGACAGCCATCTTGAACACCACAGGCAATTTTTGTTTTGCTTATAATTAATAGTTGGTTTAATTATTTAATTTAAGAAATATTGACTTTAGACAACAAATTGCATTTGAAGAGTTGTAGAGCACGTTCAGAAACCCTCATTTTATCATTTACGCTAAGAAAACCCTCAATGGTGTCTTTTTTTTCCCAGCTCCGAAGAAAGCCCGCGAAATACAAAAATAAACCACGTGACTAACACATTCGCACGCCATGATCGTGCTGCTCTCAAGCGTCATTTGAGCAATTGAAATCACGTGCAGGTTTGACTCGGCGGCCCTGCAGCAGCGGCAGGCCGATATGTTAGCGGCGGCAACTCGCACCGTCATGTGTGCCAACTGGCTAACGCAGACGAGAAACCACCGCGAACAAATCGGCCTGTCGCTGCTGAGGGGCCGCCGGGTCAGAGTTGCAGGTGATTTCGTTTGCTCAAACCACACTTGAGAGCAGCATGATCGTGAACGCACGAATGCGTTAGTCATGTGGTTTATTTTTGTATTTCGTGGGCTTTCTTTGGAGCTGGGAAAAAAAGACATGCGTGTGGGGGTTTCCTTATCGTATGTGATGGAATGAGGGTTTCTGAACGTGCTCTACAACTCTTCAAATGCAGTTCGTTATCTAAAGTCAGTATTTTTAAATTAGATAATTAAACTTAGGTAAACTATTAATTAATTGTGGGAAAATTTGCCTGTGGTGCGCAAGATGGCTGTTACCAATATGCAACTGGTTTCGCTCGCCTGGCTCTATAATTTATTTTTTAACCCTTGGCTGAAGTTAGCTGGGACACCCGGTATAATGTCCTCCTTGCTGTATAATCCACTTGCACAAACAGCACTGACGTATCAGTACGTATCAGTACCCGTGGTCGAACCCAGCTGCAGTGGCTGTGTTTTGATGGAGGCGAAACCAAAAGGCACCTGTCTGCTGTGCGATGTTTAAAGATCCCCAGGTGGTCGAAATTATTCGGGAGCCCTCCACTACAGCACTTCTTTCTCTCTTCCTTCTTTCACTCCCACCTTCCTTCCTTCCCTTACAGAGCGGTTCAGGTGTCCACAGAGATGTGAGACAATTGCTACGCCATTTTTCTTTCCTCAGAAATCAATTTTTCAAAATATCACCCTCTATATATTCACAAGGGGCAGGGGTGGAAAGCGTAAGCATGTTAGAACATGTGCAGACTGGAAGAAAGCAAAGTTCCAGCAGCGTACAAGGCATGGAGGTCAACAACGTTGATGGTGGTGTAGGCAAGGTACTTTTAGTGCGCAAGCACTAAGTACTAAGCACTCACCGATTTCGCTGATCTTTGTTTGAAACCTTCTTGACCTGAAATAAAATGAACTAAAATAAAACAGTTTATGGCCACGAGTGGCTTTCGAATCTGCAGCAATGCAAACAGATCAGCAACTCTGGCCACTGCATTAGAGCACTACGCCATAGCCGCAGCTGAACATCCCGCACGTTTAAACTGCTAGTCTCTCACGCCATGCTTTGGATGTCATCTTCTTCATCAACTTCCATCCGTGCCCAATGGATCCAGAACACACTGCTATCGCATTGCCCTCTTTAGGTGCATTAAGCGGCCCC
Organism: Amblyomma americanum; assembly: GCF_052857255.1. Taxonomy (NCBI): domain Eukaryota; kingdom Metazoa; phylum Arthropoda; class Arachnida; order Ixodida; family Ixodidae; genus Amblyomma; species Amblyomma americanum. The sequence continues at coordinate 407,920,810 of NC_135497.1, forward strand.
ATAATTTTTTAGCCACTCACTGACTTCGCCAAATCTTTGTCTGAAGCCTGCTTGACGTTGAAAAATATGCCTTGAACCAAAACTGACACTGAAGTGAAAACCAAGCGCTAGTGCACCTAATTTGCATTTGGCCCAACCGTGCTAAATCATCTATTATTTTTTTCATCTGCCAGCCACCACCAAAGATTGCTTTCTGTTCTTTGGCTGTGGGGTAAGCCTCAAGGATCAATTGCGCGCATTGGTTTTGGTGATTGTGCAAGAATCTCAGCTTCATGAAACATGGGATGGCATGAGTAGCTGCAGTAAAACTTTGCGAAGTGTGCATATTTTTGTCATCTTTAGTGGCGCTGAATGCTAATAATTCGACCTTAACATACAGTCGCGAGTAAAAAAGATCAGCACAATGACATCACCAGAGCGGTGAAAATCAGTGTGTGGATGGCGCGGCACTGTGCTTTGCTGACACACCTGGCACTTTTGTTATCGGCATGTTCGTAACTGCAGTGCCGAGTGTTGCTATCCACTGCTTTGGGGGCACGTCACTAGTTGTAATATTTCGTGACTATACCTTCCTGGCTGACCCTCTGCAAGATGAGAGCCACATTTTGAGAACTGGTGAAAAATTTTCCTGTGATATTACTTGTATTGCATCTTTTGCTGGCATCATCTTTGCACAGTCAGCTTGCATAGCAATTGTAGGACATGTGCTTGCTAGCTTCCGAGACTTTTAAAAGACATCAATACCATATCAGGTTCCTACTTTCATCACTCTGAAAAATATGGTGCGTGTTGGGATGAAATCACCAGGGATACTGATTTTTAACTCCTGAAAGCAATTGTGAGAGGGCTGAAATGTACTGCATGTGGGACCTATTTGTGTGGCAAGTATTAGACCCCTTTTGCAATATCCTTTGGGTAATTCAAATTCTGGTGAACAAAATTCTCTGGCTGCAGCGAGTTTCAATTAATGCAAGCTGCCAGCAGATCTACATATTTCTGGGTTTACAATGCTGTGTGGTCAGTATTGTGCACAGCATACTACACTGCAGACAGCATCCCTTCAATTACAACTTGTCAATGCTTCTTAACGTACCACTTCACCTTTACAAGGTGCTGTGTTTGCTGCAATGACATGTTGCATCATGGCATTAGGCTGTCTTCGAAGTCTCAAGTCTCACAGGTATTAGAGGAATATGTTAAAAAATTACTTAGTTCACACTTAAGATATTGATTTCTACTTCTAACTACAGCTATAGTCTCTAACTCTTGTGTGATGTCCTTGTGTTTATTTCTTTCTGCTCTTTTGCCCATTTAGAGTTTGAAAAAGCTGAGCTGCTGTTGTATGAAGAGGTTGCCCGGATGCCGCCTTTTGAGCGGAAGACAGTAGTTCTCGTTGGAGCACGGGGTGTTGACAGACGTTCACTGAAGAACAAGCTTATTAGCTACGATCCAACACGCTTTGGGACACCACTTCCTCGTAAGTTGCTTTCTGTTTATGTGCTCTGCTATGTCAGGGCACAGGAACACTTGAGGACAGCTGCATCAAAATTTTGTTTTCAGTGAAATTCTTTTCTGTGGCTATTTCTGGCTATAAAGATGCATTTATTACTGAGAAAATTAGATTGAAAATATTCCCGCCACTCAATTTAAACTCACGAAGCCCTACACGGAAAAGGACTCCCTGATCACGATATTGAATTACACGATAGAGTAGCCTATACCTCATCTCACAAGCTGTTTGCATCACTGTGAAAGGTAGAGCGCTCTCATCCAGTCAGGGCCAAGGAAGACAACAAATAGTTCCTCGGATATTTGAGTAGTGTTGGGACTATTTCTCAAACAGTTATTTCAGTAATTGAAAAGACAGTTCAGAATGGTGTTTTGAAAGTGCAGCAAGTATTTCATTCCCTGCATAAATTAGCAGAGAAAGTCCACACGAACACAGCATTGCGGAGGCCTGCTGCGAAGTGGTCTGCCACCATTCGTGAACGTGGAACTCAGTGTCCCTTTAAAGAAAGAACCCTAAGTGGTCTAAATTAATCAAGAGTGCTCCACTACAGTGTCCCTCACAGCCCATGTGTCACTTCGGGATGTTAAACACCACAGTTTATAATTTACAATTTGTTTACGAGTACAGCCACTTTTATGTTGTGCGGTTGGAGATGTTGAGACAAATGGATTCAAAGATTTTTACAGGTAAGAAGGCTGCATGTTATCCATGTTCCACTAGTGCCTGGCAGAATGTTGGATGTGAAACTGCATGAACTTTTTTTTTGTGTGTGTACAGTATGCAGCTGTAAAGGAGCTTAAAGGGACACCGAGGAGAAATTGAAGTTGGCTTGTATCGATAGAATAGCAGCTCCTGATCACAAAAACGCCACCCTTACTGAAAACAAAGCTCTTGTAATGTAGAAAATAGCAAGAACCAAAATACAGGTGTCGCCGCCACAGGCCAATCTCGCAAGTACAAGCGTGATGACTTCCTAGGACAAGAGGCGCCACCTTGGAGGAATTTTCCGTACTTCATGGAAGCCACGAATCTCTGAGACTGGCAAAGGAAGGTTGCGCACCGCACCGCTAGCTGTCAGAAATCACGGAGTCTGCGTTTACGTCACGTATCACGTCACTCCGTTCTGTGACGTCATAAGAGTTCTCCGTGTCCTCATAAGAGTTCTCGAGTTTGAATCAGAGCGGCGGGAAAAACTTTCTCAACTTCGAATCCAAATTTCTTTGAAATAAATGCATCTTTCGCGCCCGACAAGCGGCAACAAAGCCATGAAATGTCGAAGTATCAGATTTTGCTAACAAAAAAAAAATGATAGAGTTCTCCTCAGTGTCCCTTTAACAGGCTGTAGAAGCTGTGGCTAGAACGTGTCTTTCATCAAGTAGTTGTAATGCATTCAGGCTTATGTTCATAGGAAACGTACCACCCTTACATGGGCAATAGCATTGTTTTTCAGTAAGTTGTTATTGTTGTTATGTTACAGTGTGTCGTATTAAATCATTGTGTCTTTATTTAAATAAAATGAAAGGAGCTTGTTTAGCTCATTGTAAATTGGGAGGGGGAGCAAGAGTCTAAGGGTAAAAAGAATTGTTATTCCACGTAATGCCTCTGATGGGTTGGTATGTGGAACTATAGACTAGCTGAATAAATTACAAGGATACATATGAAGCAAGCAGAACTAAATAAGGATATGAGAAGGCACACGTAAGATAGGATGCAATGAACCAACTAGCCAAACCAAAATTTTGACCTAAATTAAAAAGAAGTAACGAAGGTATCTACACACATTATATGTTTATCTTCATAACAGCAGGCAGTTTTTAAGGCTCTTTATGGCCATGAGAAACATGTTCAATTCAGTTTTGAAGTGAAACAGTAGTAACAATAGCTAGTAATTTTGTTAAGAGCTTTTATTAAGCATTTTTGTTTTTTACATGGTCACTAGCAGTGTCTGAAATGGTTGTGCTAATGTTAACTACCCTCCACTGTCAAGTATAATTCAGTATCGAGCGTGATTGTGATGATACATGATTTTTCTGTTTCACATACAAGGTACTCTATGTAAACTTGGCTACCCACTCACTTTCATGGCAGTTTGACTTTTTTTACCAGGTTTTAACAAAACTGTTTTATTATGTGGCGATGCAGATACATCTCGCCCAATCCGGGAGACAGAAACGGATGGCAAAGTGTACTACTTTGTGTCACGTGAGGTAATGGAGGCAGACATAGCTGACAACAAGTACCTTGAGGGGGGTGAGCATAGTGGTCATCTGTATGGCACCAAACTGGACACCCTGCGCGCAGTCATCCGCTCCGGAAAGATGTGCGTGGTGGACTGCAGCCCCCAGGTATGCCCCTTATGCTGCACTTGAGAATAACTTAAGGTCGTGTATTTACTGTTGTGCTGTCATACATAGTTTCTATGTCTCCAAGGCCTTTGACACTTTTGCTGGACTACCTTCTGAATTGGAGCATAATATGCCGATTATGACTAAGCTGAAGTAATCTGGCTATTCGTGAAGCATTAGAACAATTTTTTAGCCCGCAGCTTACAGGTATGCAAGGAAGGGGCATGTGGAAAGTACCTTTAGTTCAAATATATGGCTTGTATTTCTTCGACCTGCTTTGCAGATGTTTTAATGCTTTCTTTGTTCTCTGCAGTATGTAAAGATTACTGTGAGACTTCTTGTGGTACCTTCTGATAGACGAAGATGTTTTGCTACTGCTGAGGCCACTATATTCATTCCAAATGGGCTCATGATGCTCTTGTAATTTGCAGAAATTGAATATTGGCCACTTACCTTGTATCACACTTGCACATAGCTAGCAACAATGGCTTTGAAGTGCATTTAATGAAACTGTGGTATGTGCACTACAATGATTTTACCTTTTGAATTGATTGCTCACTATGGCCCCTCATTTGTCAGGGCCTTCATGTGTATACAGCAGCCTATACTTGTGTAGCGACATTAACTAAATCAATGCGTACAGCACTTCACTGCGTATTGTGGAGTGCATTGTGGATGCAAATGCTGGCGAGCATTTCCATAAATCGCGTGAAGGTACACATGAACAGAATACAGTGAAAGCTCGTTAATTCACAACTCGTTAATTCGAAATTTTGGATAATTCGAAATAGTCATCGTGGTCCGGTCCGCAGTGCATAGAAGTCTATGCGCGTAACAGCTTGTTAATTCACTCAAAAATTGATGCGGCCACCCATAATTCGAACTGCGCGCCGCCAAGCGCCGCTGTTGAAAACCATCGTTGGAAGCTTTCACGGCAGAACGATAGATGGCACAACCATCGGGGCGCCGCTAGGGTGCTGGAACAAGTACTAACCAGTCTTTCCGGCCGCGACTGCTTCAAGGAACGACGTTTTAGTGTTTTAGCCCTCGTTTTGCACGCCGCTTGCTGTGAGCTTGTGTCCGTGAGATGTGTTCGCGTGGGAAATACTGCGCCAAGACGGTGAAGGAGAAAGTGGCAATCTTACGCGAGGTGGACGAACGGAAGGCCAGCAAAGTGGAAATCGCGAAGAAGCACGGGATTCCACCAAGCACGTTGTCGACCTACGTCCGAAATAGGAAGGCCATCGAGGATGCCTACGAAGCCGAAGATTTCGCCAGCAACAGAAAAAGGCTCCGATTACCAAGTATCCGGAAATTGAGACCGCTGTGATCACGTGGGTGAAGGAAATGAGAAGCGCAGACATTCCACTGAGCGGCCCAATTATCATGGCGAAGGCGGTCGATTTCGCCCTGCGCATGAATGTGGAAGATTTTGTCGCTTCCGAAGGATGGTTTCACCGCTTTCGAGACAGACATAATCTTGTCTTCCGGGTGTTGTCCGGAGAAGCCAAAGAAGTGAACGCAGAAGCTTGTGCCACGTGGCGAAGCGGTGCTCTGCAGCAGTACTTAGAAAGCTACTCGGCACAAGATATATTCAATGCTGATGAGACGGCTTTGTTCTATAAGCTCCAGCCCGACAGAACAGTAACATTTAAAAGGGATTCCCTGCGTCGCATTCGCGTGCTAGAAGACCGAGTGACTACGGTAGCCCTCAGAGAGAAGAAGCAGAAGATGATAACAGATTGTTTTGCTAAATAAATGTTTTTCGTGCCCTGCGGGCATCAAACGCGTCCATTTTTGCTCACTTTCATTAGTTCGAATTTTGGTTAGATCGAACTGGCCTGGCGGCCCCGTGGAATTCGAATTAACGAGCTTTTACTGTACAGTCAAGCCCACTTATAATAGCATCCACAGATATATAAAGAACGCTTGCTTATTACGAAGGAGTACAGTGCTACCGTCAAAATATGCATTAGGGCTATGGCAATTCGTCTCAGATACAACGAACAACTGTGGTGACACCACTGAGCTACAGCAAACGAGGAGACACCATAAACTTGCCCCGAAGTTGAAAAACTGGCTCTTCCAGCGAGTGGGGAACACCGGAGTGCACCTCTAAGCTCCCATGACACGCTACAAAAAGAACATGTCGATCCAAAAAAGGCCCAAAAAAAAATGACTGAAGAGGCAGCATTGAAACTCATGCACAGGTCGATCATTGCTTGCACGTGCACCAACGGGGCAAAACATCTTAAGTGGAAGCAAAAGGGTGATGGGTGCAAGACGGTGGCAGTGTCAAAACTGAAGCTACTGTGCATTGTCGTGGATCAGCTAACTGCAGTGATCTGAGAAATATTAATGCCTTGCTGGCCATGCTGGTGACGTGGTATGCATCGCCTGCCAAGTCAGCTCCACCTTTTGTTCTGCTACTACATGCACACAGTGCCAGACAACAGACAGTGCAGCTGATTCTGTAGGCATGTGCTCTGTGTTCTACTTTTGCAGGTGCAAGGGCCCAGAAACGATAGCTGACACTGTAGAAAACTCTTTTGATCAGATGCACGTAGACTTGTGGCAATGCGTCATTGATGCAAAGCTGGTTGGATGTTGCCTCCGATGACAACGTTCACTTGAACGACATTGCAGAGCCATACTATGAGGAAGCCCTTGTGCACAAAGTGTGAGAGCACTCTCCTACCGCTAGAAATCTAATAAAGGTGGTCGACCTGCAACCAGCTGCCTAGCACACTTCAGCTACGATCAGTTGTACCTAGGGCCTTTGGTCTAGAGGTTTTATTTTTTCCGTAATTTGGGGGGTAAACATCAGGCAATATTTTTCGAGCTCAAATATTGGGGAAAATCGGGTTATTCAGGAAAAATTTTCGTAGTTCGGGGTTTTTGGCGTCTTTTTTCCGTCGTAGGAAAGTTTAATACAACGGTTTGTTTTTCTGCTAGGCATAAAATGCCCTATATTTTGCTTATTATTTCATAAATAAGGAATTCACAGGTTCCACTAAAAAATTGTTCACGAATTAAAATTTCTTCTTAATCTATTACAAATATTTCATTGCGTACGTTAGCAATATCCTACGAAGCACTGCCACATCTGAGCAAGACCAGTCTGCCTTTATGCGTACAGTGTGAGAACAGTATCACAACGATAATTTTAAACACACAAGGTCTAGGGATTAGGGTGCCGATATCTTTGGCAAAGCTTCATACAGTGACTCCGATAAGTTGCCTTTTCGGCAGCCATGCTTTTGGCCTCTCACTTCTAAATCGCCCTTTTTGGAACTTATCCTATAATTCATCCACCTCATAAAAATGAGCGTTAAAAGAAGTTCATAAGATTCCTAGTTGACTGTAGGCACCCCTCAGGAGTAAACACTAGATATCCACACATTTTATTGCGGTCTCTTGAGCTCTGTGAACTGGAAAACCAACATCATCTTGAAGGCTCATTTTTGGGGAGAAATTTGGTTTACCCCAATTTTTAAGAAATAATTTCGGGATGCAAGAATTGGGTAAAACCCAAAGACTAAGGGCCCTAGTTAGGGTCTGTTATCTTGAAATAGATGCACTTGATATAGTTTTAAAGTAATAAATGCTATTTTTGATGAACTTAGTATCTTTAGCTGTAATATGCAGAGTCCTCTTACTGCGAACACCGGATACAATGAACATAGTCCATATTTCTGTCGGGTTCGTTAAAGTGGGATCGACTCTAGTAGGTGAAAAACATTGAACAAGGTGATGAACAAAATCAAGTACATTGTTGTACGAATTGGATCTTTTGGAAAGAAGGTATAAAGGTGACTGAATGGGGCGGTGCCTCCAGTCTGAACTAGGCTTTGGAATGAAATAGTTGCAATCTAAATCAGTCCAGGAGCTGGGTCCTGTACAAATCAGTCGGGAAATTTTGAACTGGTGGTCGCTTCGAAATGAGATGTGTGGTGGTGGCAAGAATCATTTTTGACATCGCCACACCACACATGCCTGCACAAGATGGGTACTTTGTGAATTAGGCACAGATAGATCTTTCAACAAAGGAAAAAAATCAAGCAAGTTGAGGTTTGTCCTGCAGGGAAAGGTGAATCCAAGTCGGAACTGTTTTTCTTACTCCCCATTCATGCCATGCTGGGTGCACACCTGCACCCGTTGCATGGAGGCTGCACATCACGATTCCTGATTAGCGTAGCACGGTGCTAAAGCGTGATTATCAAAGCAGCAGAGCTAGACATCTCAGTAATGTATAAGCAGTGGTTTTCATAAGTTGGTTTACGTACGTTATATACACTATTGCAGAGAAGGACTTCAGCCGGTGCGCGATAATGCTGTGACGCTAAAAGAAACAAGTGACCAAGGCAAACAACAATGCAGCAGTACCTTGGAATGGGTTGCCTTACTACTCTATTTACTCGCATAATTTGTGCACCCCCAACTTTTTATCTGGATTTTTGAAAAAAAAAAAAAAAACTTTTACTCCCTAATTTTGTGCTGTCTGCTGTGCCAGGCCACCAGCATGTACATAAGTGCGCGTGGAACTCTGAAATACAGTGCTCCTCTTAGATTAGGTGCAAGTGCAGGACATAAGAATTTCATGAATTAAAAAAATAAGAAATGGTGCCATCAACAGACATGTGCAAGTATGTCATCTTATGGTTGTCCATGAACTAGACTAAGGAGTAGGTTCAGTGTGCCCCCCAGGAGCTGGTAAAAACTGCCATACAAGTAGGCCAAGTGCATTTCTGTTCAGCAGGAATATGTTGGGAAGGTTGATGCTGCAACCATGCTCTAAGTGAGGAGTGTCAGCAGCAGGAATAGAGTGCTAGTCATTTAGTAGTGCGCCTTATGTGTGCTATGACCCATCTTTTGTCATTTAAAAAAGAAGTAGCTCAGCTGCACCACGAATCATTAGGAACTCATAGTTGGCAATGTCTTCTTGCAGTATCTGAAAATCCTGAACACACCAGAGTTCATGCCTTACTTGGTCTTCATTGCTGCACCTCAGCTGGAGCACTTCCGACAGATGCATGAATATGGGCGTCATCATGGATATGGAAGCAGCCGCAATCTCACGGTAGGATGTGTATCGCATAATGGTAGTGCTAATGTGGGAAACTATTTAAAACTGAAGAGTAAATTGCATACACCCTAACACCTACTCGAGAGGTTTTCCTGTCCTGTTAAATGAGCCACATTTAGGGCTGCTGGTTTGCCTGGCCTGTTAAATGAGCCACATACAGGGCTGCTTGTCTACACCAGCAGCCCTGAATGTGGCTTATTTAACAGGCCAGGCAAACCTCTCGAGTAGGTGTTAGAGTGTATGCAATTTACTCCCAAGTAGACCAGCAGCCCTGAATCCAAGTTTGGTTACGAATTCATTCAAGTTCATATATGTTTAAAGTTAAATATATGTGCTTATATATACAAAGGGTGTGTACATTTAGATGAATTTCTCTTACTGTAAGCTACAGTGCTGCTGTTATCTTGGGCCAACGCCTTTTTGTTTTTGCAAGCAGCAAAGTTTGGCCCAAGTGATGCAGAAGACCATGGATTAGTTATCTTTTAATTTACGCACTTTATTCCTTGGTATGATTTCTTTCTTTGCTGCAATATTAAAAAGCTTTCTTGTTATTTATTCTCCATGGTTAAACTTCTCATTTAATTACTGTCATGTAGTTAATATTAGTCAGCTGGGACCAAGCAGTGCAGCTCAAGAGTGATTAAATTTAACCATATAGTAAGGCAGTTTTTATGCTTCATTTTTCTTGCTCCTTCACAGTTTAATTCTTTGCTCTTGACTATTGCTGCTCTTTGCTTGGAGTGAAACTTGGAATATTTTTTTTTCTTCATAAATTTAGTTTGATAGAGCCATGAGTCGACATGGTTCACGACGGGCAAGGACTCTTGAAAGCTTGGCATCTCTTCAGGAGGTAATGTACTGTTTTATATATATAATTTCCCTTAGTATAGTAGATTTATGCTGCAACATTGCCATAAGCTATACCACTTAGAATTGTGGTTATCAATGAAGTTTGCTGTTATGAGGCAACAGTTAGGCTGTGAGAGCCGTTGTAGTGCAGAGTTAGAGCTAACTTTGAAGGGTATAGAACCAAAATACAGTATGGAAAATTAGGGATTGGCTCTTGCTTTGACTGTTTTTGCTACAATTTATCAATGACGTTTGTGATGTCGAGCACAATGCAAATCTATTTTTATATACCAGGTGTTTCTGCAAAGCCTGCCACTAATTTTTTAAAATAGTCTGAAAGACAGCTTTTGCATCATAGTAATGCCAGTGGTGGCAGATGTCAAGGGGGCTGGTCAATCATGTGAATTGTAAGCTGGTTAACTAAATTCTAATAGATAAATTTTTAACTATGTATTACACTTAGGTACCTGGTTGCAATGAGAGATTTGTAGTTGGCCGTAGTAATGGTCATATCAGTTTTTAGAATTCAAAAAATGTGATTCAAAAGCAGCACGGCTGTGGAGCGTACACAGGGAGGCCTACCAGTACATATCATCAGTGACATCGTGGAAAAAACAACGCGGAAAGACAATGGACGTAGAAAGAACAGACACCACAAGCGCTGACTCTGAACTGATTGTATACTCACAGAACAACAAAAGAGAAGATATGGATGAGGTGCATTTAGATACCATATTTACTTGCATAATCTGCGTACTCTGTTTTCCTAGAATTAAGGCTTCAAAATGGGGGTGTGCAAATTATGCGGAGATTTCGCGAACACGTCCTAAAAACTTTAAAAAGGTTATAACGCAGAATTTATATGGCATACTGCCACGTTTAAGTCGACTCTGCAACTCGCGCCCCACGCTGGTCAAAAAAAAGTTGACTCGAAACATAACTCGACGCATAACCCTCCGCGCTCGCCCCGTTCCACGTTATGTAGTTCCTTGCAGGATGGCATGACGGCACGTGTGCAGCTCAAAGCAAGAAACCCAGAACGATACAGTTGCAAAGTCAGCAGTCCGAGGCAAATGGAGACAAAAGGCGATAAAACGGCGCCCTCATATGCGGCCCAGCTGAGTAGTGGCAAACAGAATAGCCAATGGTTTGGTAGTTATGGATTATGATGCAACTCACGCTTCGTAGGTTACCAGAAGTTTACACTCGCAGCCTATCGTACAGGAAATTGACCACTGGTGTGAACGAGCCAGGTAAACGGTGCACAGTTTACTTTTTCTTACTAGAAGCAATTTACAAACAGATTACCGACTGTTTTTGACGCCACGCACTCGCTTTTCGCAACTGCGCGTGTGACGCAGCCGCACCTATGTTCCCAAGCCTGCTGGTGTGCTTGCGTAGCAGGGAGTGAAAATGTATGGGTAAAAGTATTTGTTTTTTTTTCTTCAAAAATCCGGGTAATAAGTTGGGGGTGTGCAAATTATGCGAGTAAGTACGGTACAACTCCATTTCATGCAGGACAACTGATGGGTCGCTAACACATGTGTGCTTGTTCTTTACAGATATGGTAGGCCTCTAACACCTTCCTTGTTAGTTGATTATGATGCCGAAAAAAAATTGTGGTTTGGTAAAAAAAAGGCTCACACCCACGACATTCACTTCAATGCTTCACTACTTTGAAGAAGGCAGTTTCTTCAGAGATAGGTTATGCTCCTGCAGTCATACATTTAAGCAGCGGCCAATTTGTCCAATGTACGTACTACCACAGGAGAGCGGAATTTTATAGACCACCGCTTTTTCACAAGTGGCGTGCTGGTTTACAAGGTTTACTGCACATCCCCTAGCCCTGCCATGCCCTTCACTACCAGAGTGTGTTCCGACCATAGCGCAGATTCTGCCACGTTTTTTGGGGGCCAAAAATAGCACATTGATACTGTACTTATTACCGTCATTTTTTTATTTGAGTGAAATGTTAAACACATGGAAGAACCGTTACTTTTTTCTTTTTCTTTCCCACTTCAGCAATCGTGGGTGATAACCTCTTGGTATCTTTAACTTTCATAAGCACCTTATTGAGGCGAGGGACAAGACATCCTCAGGAAACCCAGCCAGCCTTAATCTGCCAACTTGTTCACAGAAATTGTCATTCATTGAGTTAGTACCTGACTTGTGCAAAGATGATCCCAGGCAAGCCGCAGCAGTGCCACATTTCACAATTTTATAATTTCCTGACTGAAAATTTAAAAGCGGCTTCACTGACCTTGGGGAATACTTCCAGCACACATGATCCTGCTGAAAACGGAGTTTAATGTCTAGGAATAGCAAATGGTCATCAGTGGGCCTGTCGAAGGTGAACGCACGTCCAAATCCACTTTCTTTAAATATTTTGACTACATCCACAACGTGCTTGATAAAATTAGGTCTGTCTACGAATGCCAGATAGTCTTCAATGTACCTGAAAATCTTTTTTGAAAGGCTGCTCAAGTCTCAGCAATGCACTTATCAACCCTAGAAAGGAAATTATCGCTAAGTATCGGAGCTACTTTTGAACAAATGCATACGCCAGTTTTTTTAAGAAACAGACAGCCGTCCAATTCAACAAAGGTAGAAATGAGATAAAAAGTTAACAACTCTAAAAAAGAAGCAACTGAAATATCACAGGCATTAACATTAGCGTTCTTCATCGTTATTTGTGATGCAGTCACTAACATTTCAACACAGTATCTTGCTGGAGGCGACTAGAAAAGGTCCTTGACATCTATACTGAACGCACAGATTGCACCATGGTTCTGGTGTCTAAGGTAATCCACAACAGCCAAAGAATTTCATGTCTGAAATGGGTCTTCCAAAGCAAGATCAGTTGTGAATCAGCTCTTTTGGTGTCTGTTCTTTCTATGTCCATCGTCTTTTTGCGCTGTTTTTTCCAAGATGCTGTACCAACTAGCTCAGATGTCAGTATTACTTCATCAGTGGCATGCGTGTCATGGGACTTTCGCTGTCCTGCCACGGCCACCGCTCGAGAGCACCAGCCAGGGCAGTACATAAAAGTTCATGTAACACATGCTTCACCGAATGACGTGTACTGCTTGAGATCCCTGTGTGCACTCCACAGCCATACCGCTGCTGAATCGCAGGCTGTAAGACAAAATTCATTGCTGAAGAGTGCCGGGCGTAATCGTATTTTTATATTGTAAAAACTGATATAGCCATTACTAATAGCCACCTACAGATCTCTAATTACAACCATGTGCCAAGCGTAATAGTTAAAAAATTAATCATGTGAATTTTTTATTCAGTTTACTCGTTGACATGATTACCCTGTTTCCTGACATCTGCCACAACTAATACTCGTATGCTTCAAATGCTATCTTTATAATGCAAAAAGCCAGTTAATAAAAATCACTGGTGGGCTTTGCTGAAACACCTGGCATTTAATGCTCAGAGAGCTAGTTAACAGCTCTGTGGCTTCTAATGTGTCAGATTCCTTCTATTCCGGGTAATCAAAGGTGTTCTTTTCTATGCGGTATAGTCAGATTCATTTGGACTTCACAGTACTGACCAAACTCACTGTAACTAACCCCGGACTAGGGGCATTGGCAATAAAGGTGTTTCACCACCACCTTTGTAATTATTCAATGCTCAGGTGATACTAAATATTATGAGCAGTTCTGTCATGTCTTTCTTGTGCCTTCCTCAGAAGTCAACATGCTACATACAATCTTTTGAAAATGCCATTTGCTACATATTTTGTACTGTCTGTAATGTTGGGAAATTTGGTTGTCCTACCAATATAAGAGTAACGGAGCTTACACAACTTTCCATCTGTAGCTGTTTTGCTCAAAAAGGAGCTTTAGCTCAGGCTCAACTTTAGTTTTCATATTCAGGCGCATGGAGAACGTAGAAATGCTCACATCAGAAAGTCGCTGCACTATTTGTACATAATTGGTTTTATGCTGAAAGAAGAGATTAGAATCAAATTATTTGAAGTGGGAGTTCCTAAGTTCTCATGTTTCTAAAAATTGCCAAAAACGCACTGAATTGAAATTTTAAAAAATATATTTTTTTGGCCTAGTCTGTGATCTTTTAATGAAAAAAAAACAACGTCACATTGCTGTAAATTGCACCTGTTAGAATGTTTAGAGGAAACGAGATTGGCGTCTTCAATTACATTGTGGTAAACTACGACGTTGGGTGTTATTTGCAAACATGGAGGAAGAAAACCTCAGGAGAGGCCCACGCTATCTGAGCTGCATGTGAAAAGGTGTGCTGGAAGTCATGCACTTTCACAAGGACTACTGGGAGTCATTGGCCACCGGCACAGCAGATAGTAACATTGGGCCCAGCTGCATTGTCTGCTGTGCATGCGCGAGCACGCTGAGATGGCAGCCAAGAAGGGGGGGGGGGGGGGGGGATGCAGAGCAGAAGGGAGCCTTCACGTGCGGCTTCAAAAACTTAGGCATAACCGCCTCTCCTGAGTTCTTTCTGTCCTCCATGTTTGAAAATTATTTTTTATAGGTGACTGCACAGCATAGAATAAATTTTAACATGCCAGTTTTGATTATGCTTATGTGCTCTAACAGGTGTAGTTTACAGCATTGTGAGGTCTGTTTTTAAGTTGCAAAGCTATAGAGCCGTAAATGTGAAATTTTAAAAAGTTTATTCAAGTTTTGTAACCTTTGGCAACGTATTAGTAAAAATTTAGGCTTAGATTGAAATTATGCTTCCGTTAGTGGCTAGGTACTGAAATAGATATTACAAGTAGTCTTTCTCATTCAATGCGCCGTATTTCATTCAAATTGATTCAGCAGCTGCCTGTGGGAGCAGTTTGGTGGCCCTGATGTCTATGCATAAGAGAACTACCGTATTTACTTGCATAATTTGTGCACTTTTTTTTTGTCTTTGAATAAGGCTTCAAACAGGGAGTGTGCATATTATGCAAAAATTTTGTGAACACGTCCTAAAAAACTAGAAAGGTCATAGCACACAATATATACTGTATTTTGCCGCCTATACGTCGACACTATAACTCCCCCCTCACTGGCCAAAAAAAAAGTTGAATTCAAATATAAGACACAGAGCTGCTCCTGCTCCACCTACCTTATGTAGTTCCCTGCGGGACGGCATGACAGTGCGTGTGCAGCTCAGTGCAATAAATTCACAACAATACTATCAAAGCCAGCAGTCAAAGGCAAGTGGAGATAACAGGCGATAAAACAGCGCCCTCTCATGCAGCCCGGTTTGGTAGTTTCGGATTCTGGCGCATGCGCACCTGTTCATCCGGGAAAGTGACCGCCAGCGTTGCCGAGCCGGGTAAACGGTGTGCAGTTTGTCCCCTCGCCACTTGCACCTTTGGCAGCTGCACATGGCAAAGCGGCCACACCATTCTTCCCAAGCCTGCCTTGTGCGCACCTGCGTCATCTCGTGCATGCTGGGGGTCTGTCACAGCGGAAAACATGGGGAGCATAAAATGTGCGGGTAAAAGTTTTAGCGCGAAAGCGCTACTTCACTAGCAAAGCTGAAAAACCCGAGATGTGTGTGAAGCATCAACCTTTGACGGAGCACCAGTGGTGGAGGTCTTGCTTGCGCAGCTGCACTGTCAACGCATGGAACCATCACCCCCTCCCCACGCGCGGCTGCCAATAATGGCTGACGATAAGACCTTGCATGTGGTTGCCTTTGAGGCGGTGTTGTCTCAAGTGCTTTCGCATGTCCTACTCGGCTTTAACTGCGTTAAGGCCCTACCATTTTTTTTTATAAATCCAGGCAATAAATTAGGGCGTGCAAAATGCTTGCGGGCGCAAATTATGCAAGTTAATACGGTACTGTTGGGCTCAAATTCAGGCTTTTTACTAAATGCCTGCTCAAGCCCAGTCACTATGATCGCTGGTCAGGTTTATGAAGTTTTCATGGCTGTTACGCTATAGCTAATTCAGTGCCCTGAAATTGTGCATCGCTGATTGTAATTGCTTTGGATAGTCTGTAGGAAGGTCATTTCAGTTTATAATTTCAAGCATAGCACTTGACCATAGTGCTGCTATTACTCTATTAATCTTTCGAGTATATTCTGCTTGCAGCTTATAGATTATGATGTGCTTATTTCACAGTACTAAGCAGAGGAAATTTTTTGGGGCTTCAAGTAGTGCTTCCCTGTCATGGTTGTGTATATTGCAGAAGAGAAGAAATCAAGAATTTTTCTCATAGCGAGCAATATGGTTATTATGCCTCTTCACGTAGTGTGCAAGGTTTACAGATTAAATGCAGCGGTGCTACGCAGAGATGTGTGTTTTTTTTTTGTCACCATACCGTTATCTCGAAAACAAGTTTTGTTTGCCTTTGGTCCCACTGATAATTTAAAGGATCGCGTATGTCCTGCAGCTTCTAGTGCACTCCAGCCAGGTTGTGTCCAGCTAAGTTGAATACAGCCAAGTTGTGCGATCTGATTCAAAGAATTTGCGATCTGATTCAGTGCAAAAAGTGTGTATTTGAGCCTATAAAAAGAAGCTTTTGCTGGTACTTTGAAGTGCAATAAAATTAATCTTACTGAATTAGCAAGCTCTTTTTCTGTGCAAGTTCTGTTTATATTTTTTTTATGCCTTCTGCTTTTTGTTTTGAAAGTTGACTGTTTATGGTTGCATGTTACAATTTTTTCTATTTGCAGAGAAAGGGAAAAGTATGTATTCACTGTAGTGTAGAAAGTAGTAGTAGTTTCAGTTTTTTTATTGCAATTATTTCTGTTTTCATTCTTATGTTTTGATGCATGCATTTTTATTCTCGACAGCAAAAGGGCCGAGTATGTATCATAGCTGTAGACATGCGTAGATATCCTAGTGGGTGCTTTATGTTGGAAAAATTTCCTTTTATTTATAACGTCATTCATGTATTGCAGTGTAGCTGACAGTGCAGTTATTTGGTCTGATTCTTGTGTTGTATTTCTTAACTTTTGTGGAGCCATACCATTCGTGTGGCTGGACTTTTGTGCACGTTGTAATGCTTAAAAACATTTGTCTGCCGAAATTAGTTCACTGTGGAGACATTTGCTTCCTTATAGCCGAAGCTATTGAACCAGAACATGAAAAATCCTTGAGAATTCTTGAAAGAGCGTTCTTGTTACAATTGACTTATTAGGGAGAGGGAGAATTGGGAGATGTTGATCTGTGAGCATTGACTGCAGGTGACAAATTATTTTATTATGAATTTAAATAACTTAATAATACTCCAAGTTGCCAGGCTAAGAATTGATAACAATCCTTGTCGTTTAGTTTAACGTTGCTGTTTAATAAAGACTGCTTTTAATGTCACTGCAAAGTGTAAAAAAGAATAGTTTTCTAAATTTTTGCAGTCACATGTGCGTCTTTAATAGTAGCTGCTATTGCCAGAGGGCATGATAATCACTGAGCTGCGATTATAAGCCATGAATACCATTGTAGCCAGAGTTAAGCCTGCCTTTTTGTACAGGATGAAGATCTCAAGAGGACCATTGAGGAAAGTGCCCAGCTTCAGAGAGCTTATGAACGCTATTTCGACACAATCCTTGTAAACAACAACTTTGAAAAGACCTTTGAACAGCTCAAGGATGTGATTGATTCACTATCAACAGAACCTCAGTGGGTGCCCATTTCATGGGTATACTGAAGTATTTTTTGCGAGCGTGCTGGCAAGCGATGCCCTCTGAAAACATTATGGCTGAAGCCAAGGGTGTCTTTTAGTTGGCCTGTGCCAACAAATTTTGTCAAAAGCAAAGACAAGGTCTGGAAGTAGTAGGTTTTGAGAACATTCTTTTAGATAACAGGCTGATCCTAATCAGGTACATGCTTAAATACTGCAATTTTCCTGCAGTTTGTGTTCAGAAAAAAAATTGAGATTGTGTGTTGCTTTTACTGCTTAGTTGTGGTTGTGTACTTTGCAGATGCCATAACTCAATATGAATGAGTCTCATTTTGTAACTACGCCCCCCCCCCCTTTTTTTTTCCTCCTTTTTTTTTTCATGCTACTTGTGTTGGCACCCAAAGAGTGCCTTCCATAGCCATTCTAATTCCGTCCTCTTACTTGATATCTTGCCTTTGAAAGGCTGTACTCGCTGTGACAAGTATGAAAGGAGGTTTTAAGTACTGCATTCAGGCATTTAAGTTGATGACCTTTTGTTGGCCAAATGAAGAATCTCAAAGATAGCTGCCTGAGCAGCATTGTTTTACATCAGATGCTGTTTCGTGTGTTGTGCATTCCATTTTGAAGCTGTTTGTTGATTTTGCCTTTTGATTACACACAGATGTGTGCACTCCTCACATGAAGGGTAGTTGGTAGACTTGTGTTATGTGTGGAGTGAACACAGGTTTCTTGCCACTGTGTATAACCGGTGATGCCACCTGCAATACATAAACATACATATCACTCATAGTACATCATATCAGTTGCATCCGGTTCCATGCAGAGCACGATGATGTTTGACTGTTGCACTTTTTATCTGTATAATGTCCCAGTGAGATGACCTAGATACAGTGCGTTGAACCATTGTCTATGTTGTGTTTGCTAGTGAAAGCACATCTGATTTCTTTGCTTGTGCTCTTCTTGCTCTGTTGTTAAAATAAGCAATGGTTTTAAATCTGCGAACATCATTAGTGCTTACTAATGACTGTTCAAATGGCGTGTTATTTGTTAAAATATTTGGGACTTTGTTAGAAGAGGTAATAAATGACCTGATATTATCCTTCATTTTTATGCAAGATATAGGACTTGTGGTGATAACGAGCGAAGATTATAAGAGTAACTCAACTTGATTTGATGTGAAGCAACAAGTTTGGAATACGAATGCCTTTGTCATGGCACACATGTCACAGTAATTGTCTTTTCACTGATGCTGAGGCCACAATTACTGAAGCCAGTGCATAAGGTATGGATTTTTGACTGAGGCAGGCCCAGTGCAGCGCTGTACAACTTGTATGGTTTAATTTACGTAAATATGGATGGATTTTAAAGGGCAACTCAAAACGTTTCTTGAACGTCTTGAGTTGGTAGGCGCATCACATTCCTTAAGGTCCCCTCTCTCCGTCACAACAAACCATGTTTAAAAACATGAAGTGGAACAGTTTTAAAACAGCTAAAATGACAAATTGAAACCCAAACTCAATTCATGGCCAGGGAAGATGCTCCACGTGAAGCAGTGATGATGCCATAAACATTACTAGAAAAACACTTGTACGCATGTTGTATGGCTGAAATAGTGGCTGGTGACTTTGAATCCTTTCATAAAATGCCTGAGACGACCTAATATGAGCTTTGCAAAACTTTGTTAGTGAAGCAGGGAGCGGGTATTAACATGTGGCACATGTTTGTGACGTTGAAAATTCAGTGTTGCTCATAGAAATTGTCTGAACTGAGGCCGCGGAAATGCAAACTTTAAAATCAATTTGTGCCAGAATGAAATGTCACATGGCTACCAATCTTGGTGGGAAATCAAAAAATTAGGACAAGAAAAAAAATTTGCAGTATAAGGTTCATTAAATTATGGTAGTCTCAAAAAACCTCGCACACGCATGCACACACGCACACACACATATCACCACGCACCTTTTGTGCAGAGACAAGGCTCTTGTCGCATTAGATCAAATTTTGGTGAGTTACTCTTATGATGTATATGTTTCAGTGCCACAAGTCCACTAGAGTACATTTGACAGAAAAATGAAATTGGGGAGATCATTTGCAGTAGTATTGTACTATAGCCCAGAGGCTTGACCTGCATATTCTTCTGGTAACATTATGCTGCAGACACAGGTTTAAAGGTACAGACACACTGGCGCAAAAACGTGGGCGGCACGCCAGTGGCGGAAAGCCGCTTGCCGCGAAACCTGCCGCGGCAGCGGATTGATCTGCCGCGCAAAGGATAGGTCGAGGAGCCATTTTCAGCGGCTTGCCACGTGCCACAGACCGGGGAGACCAATGATGAACGCCCGAATTAATCACGTGGGGAGCGTCAGTGCCGCCACCTCTTAGCTCCTAGCAAAGTTGCCTTCCACAGGCTGCAGCGAAGCCACGCGTGTTCCTCCACTAGCAGGGACCTCGACCGGTCTGGCATGAAAGGAGCTTTGTGCGGCCGCGCTTTCCCGCGCACTCCTCGCCACCTGTGCCGCCAGCGGCTTACCGCACGTTTTTTCGCCAATGTGTTCGTACCTTAAGACAGCAGATGTGATGGTATTGGGAAACAGTTGAACCTGTAGCTAGCTTATGTTACTTGTTGACTCAAGCTTCATTTGCAGAAGTGAAATGATGCTTTTAAGCATGTGGGTAAATAATGTACATGCTTGCTTTATATATGAATGCACGAATAATGAATTGGGTTTGCTCGGTCGCTTGTATGAATGGTGTGCTGCTGAGCTAAGAAGTCCTTTCTGTGCAACTTTGAGCAGTGAGTTAAAGCTCGGCTGAGCGAAATGCGTGGCTTTGGCGCGGGATTATGTTACAGAGGAGAAATTGGTAGAAAGATTATATGCTTAATATCATGGAGTACCTGTGGTTTGGCTTGTCTTAACAATGTGAGTGGTTTTGCTTTTCTGGCAAGAATGATTCAGATGAGACAATGAACGAGATTGGGAGGTCTCGCTTAATTATAATCTGTACTTGTGTGGTTTTACGAGAGGTACCTTGCAGAATTTTGCATGGGATGTTGCCTGTGAGCAAAGATCAAATACATTCCAGGTTTTGGTGACATGCAACTGTCAATCTATTTTTATATTCATAGATAAATGCATTTTAACTCTGTAGTGATAACATGTGCAACAGCAACACTTTTGTGTCATTTGACAAGTGCTCAGGTATTCAAATGATTCATGATAGAGGTGCTAGTAATAACCAAGAGTGATATGCTTTGGCATATTCATATTTTTATGAGTAATAAGTTTACTTTATGCAGAGGTCTGTGAATTTTGACACATATTTTGGATATTCATATACTGCTGATTTGTATGCAGCCTTGAACAGTCAAGTTTATAAAACCAGAAGCATCTGCCTTGCTTTAGGAAATGTTGCTCATTTGTGTACTTTGTACTTCATGACATCACAGATATGTTTGACTTCACTTTTCTTGTAATAGCATAGTGCATTTTGCATCATCAACTGCTACCAATTGTGTGCCATGCAGAATTTTGATGTAAATTGTGATTACAGGCAGTGCACAGCTCTTAGGAATTTCACCACGATCTTCAAGGTGCTTTCATTTCAAGAAGGAAACGTGCTTTTCTATGCAGTGGGAAATGTGTGCTTTCATTTCTGTCTTTAGCATTGAGGGAAAAGTATATAATCAATGTGATGCTTATTTAGTGTTTAGGCTTGCAAGTTTGTCGTACTAATAGTCTTTACATGTTTTTACTTTGTAGTGGATTGGAAACGGTTGCTGTTCATGTCAGGCGACATGCTGTGCATATGAAAGGTTCACATCTGTTCAAAAATTGGATTCAGTAATAATTGGTAATGTGTTGAATAAATATTGTGCTGCCGGATTTGTTCAACCAAAAAACTTCCAATTTTAGGCAACACTACTGAAGGGAACATTGCAATGCAAGTTATTTTTGCTCTTATGACATTATTGTACGCTGACATATTTTGAGGAATGCACTGTAAAAGTGCAGGTGTAGCTACACTGCATGATTTAAATTTAAGTGCCAGTTATGAACAGATGGGGTGGGGTGGGTGGGAAGTCAGGATTTTTTGATGCCTCGGATGATAAATAGCATTCACACTTCCCTTAATGGTTGCAGCACACAGTTTTGTCCCCTTTAGCTCTTAGTGCTGTGGCTCTTAATGCTGGCTGTCTGTGTTAAATTTGAGTAGCTTCACAGCAATTTTTTTTTTCTGCGAATAGGGGGCAAAGAAAAATAGCTAAATGACTGTTTGATGTCCAGTATGGCTATTGTGAATCATTTATTGCTTTTCATTCAACCTGAGCCTAAATCCCGGTCTGCTGTGGAAGTGTGCACAGCTACACACAATGATAACTGTTTATTAAAAGTGAACTTCCAAGCTTAAACTGTCTATACTAATGAAGACTACGTGCTGTGGTGCGCGAATTGTGTGCATCATAGTGTGATCGTAGTGAGATTTTGCTTTTGGTTACAAAGCTGTATTTCTGCCTTTTTACTAAGTGGTGAAACCTGTTCCCAAGAGTAGTGCACTTTTCAGTGGCCTGTGTAATTTTTGTCATTTAGAAATATGGAAGCAACACTTGTGTGTCTTGGACCTCAATTTGGAGCCATTGCATTAGAAACAGATCTCACACTGTTTGAAGACACTGTTGCATTACAGATGAAACAGACTGGCATCATGTTTTCATGGCACTATACAGCCATTTTCTTTTACACCTGTGCTTGAATTTTCATTTGTTAGTTTGTGTGTGCTTCTGTATCTGGCATCTTTACAACTGAGATTTTTATAGACCTGTTACCTGGTTGCCATTCTGGCATCATCCGTCCAGACGTGTGCCTTTAACAGCTGCAGAATAAAGTTGGTGTTCTGTTCATTACAGGACACTTCCTAATTTTGTGCATTCCACTGTCTCTGTATCTTGCATGGTGGGCACTGAGTACTACTTGCTGCATGCCACAGTGGCTCTGCAGTATTCAGTTATCACATGTATATACGCCATATTTGCATTGCAAAATGCGTAGTGGTTTTAAGGCATTTTATTTTCAGGACTGGTGCAGATTGGGGGATACCTTTTTGTGCTTTTTGTCTGGTAACACACTTGCAAAAAGCCACACATGTTCTCAGAATTGAATTTCAGTTCAGTGCACTTGATAAGTCATACAGGTCTGGAAGCTTATCATTAGGCACTGTTCTCTTATTTTACACGTCATTTTCTCTGACCACATGTGCCATAAAGCTGACCCTACTTTGAGAGCTTCCCTGGCCATTCATCCTGGGATTTTTCCTTTTTTTTGTAGAATAAGCTGTCAACACTGAAAAAATTTACTCGTGTCAGGCCATTGTACGCTTTTGCATGTTTAGTTATATTTAGTCGTGCTGTGAATGGTGCACTAAGCCATGCCATCACACAGAATGTGCGTTTATTGTGAGACTTATATAGTTTCAGGTTTGATGCACCTCTAAGCATGTGCTGTGTCGCCACACTAAAGATAATCAACTGGCTGCATTAGGCTGAATGCTGCTTCAAGGTGAGGAAGAGTGGTGTTGGTAAATTGTATTCGGTGATTAGCCCTGTTATAGATTCTTCTGGGTCAGTGAAAAAGGGTAGCACAGTAGAATAAAGATGGGATTCACACCAGCACTACCACTAAGTAAGCGTTCACAATTCCACCCCACAGTCTTTGTTTTGTCATGCTACCCTTCACGGTTCTAAAGCACCAACTCATTTTTCAGTTGGACACTTTTATGTTAAACTGATCTTTGTTTTACCTTAAGGGTAAACAAAATGTCTGCACTTTGTAAGAGTTATTGGTCAAAATAATTAGTTTCCTTCATTTCCAATAGTATATACGAAGTGTCCCATGAATTGGAGGCTGCCAAGGGTTTTAAAAAAAAGTCTACAGATTGTGGAAATTAAACACAAGCAGTATTTTTGGGGGTTGTTGAGTGCTAACAGCAGCATTTTTCAACGCTGCCTAATGTCGAGCGCCAAAAGAAACCAGGTATGTTGTGGCTTTTGCAAGGAAATGTTCTTTGCGCTCTGGTCGAAGTGCCCAATGTGTGGGCTGTGCAACTGGCAGCACTGCCCTGGTGGCTGCCGACATGGCGCGCTCAAGTTTGCCCAGCCACACTGGCTACTGCGGGGCTCCCACACCTTTCTTTCATTTTGGGGTTTCACGCATTTCCTTCAAAAACAAGATAGATCCGGAATAATCCTGTATTTGTAGAAAATATAGAGTACGTGGCACCATTTTGCAGTGTCTTGTACTGGTCTGCAACTTACTAATCAGCAGTTTGCACATTTCTCCAGTGGTTTGAAAAATATTCCTTACTAATAAGTTGGTGTGAAATGAAAAAATGCTTCTGCTTGCTTTAGATCGCTGCCCGCTGTATTATCCCAGCTGTATTTCCTTAGTGTGTGCTGGCTTTATTATTTTTATCCTGTAGTTTACGTTGCCCAACTAACTAGGTTCCGTGCATAAAACTGACTTATTTGCCGAATGGATGGTGTGGGAGCTTGGTTATGGTTGTGCAGGGAGTTGGATTACAGGCCACCTGCTGAGGTTGCAGTCCATAATTTGATTACGAGTTTACGCTGCATAAGGATCATGGCCAGGTGCCGCTATACGGGAAAGCGCAGGCATTCAGAAAAATTACAGAGCTCAAGAAAAATAAAATCCATTATTTAAAACTGTGCGCACACGCGTTGTATCGACTTTGCCGAATTTCGGGCGATCAATTCAGCAGGCCCGATCGGTATAATTTCTTGGATCGTTCAGGGAGCTGGGCATGTGAGAGCTTTGTCCTCCAGTACTGGGCTGCTGCCGCCTGCCTACACGCGAGTCCATTAGTTTTGGAATTACTTATTCAATAGAGCGGAGGACTCTTGCACGCGAGCAACCCTGCCACGGCACCTCGCACTTTAGTGAGACCTCGCTGCCTGCTACCTATCCCCCTTCATTTGCTATTCCTATTCTTTTCTCCTTCGCACTCTGTTGACCACACACTGACTGTGAGAGATTTTGGACATGGCATGCCGTTTTTTTTTTCCTTGTTCACTGAAATTCTTCAGTAGACTTTCTTGATTCACGACCTAGTTCTTTCACATTTCCTTTCGTGGTTTCTGCGCAGTTTCTTGAAGGTCGTCTCGCATCGACTCGCGCGCTGTGCGTGTCGTTTTCGCTCGATTCTCTTCGATGCCCCATCGCGCCGTAACGCCGCTCCCCGCTCTATTTCCAGGGACTCCAGTGATTCCAAAGGTTTTTTTTTTTTTTTCAAAACGTACGCTGCGGTAAAGGTAGGGATTAGCGATTGTTAAGATGGTGGTACAGTACCGCGGACCATTGGCGCAGCACAAGTGTTCTTCCTTCAGCCTCGTGTCGCTGCAGGTTTAGGTTGTTCGGTATAAACAGGCTGCACTTATTGTGCACAAGCATCTGCGGCGTTGTATTGCCAAAAGACCGTTTACAATATTCCAGCGTGACGCGGCATATACGTGCGGTACCTTGTTTTGGTAAAGTGCGTTTTCTGATGCCAGCGTGTTATACTAAATATATAGCATTCAACACAACCGGAGTGTTCAGTGCCGAGAGCAGATTTCGCGCTTGAAGTGGCAATACGTCGAAACGTTTCCGCAGGTGTGTCCGAGCGGCATCGGAAAAATGGGTATTTTCATTAATTTATTTTAATTTTTATATTTCGTTTGTTTTTAATTTATTTCAATTATTTATTTTATTTTATATTTTAACTGGATATTTTTATTTTAGTTTGGTAATATACAAAAAATTGCTTGTTTACTAAATGAACGCTTTCTTCGCCATAGTATGTCCGACGGATGACATCAGAAAACAGTTGGGGCATGTTAAGTTGCAAAATGTGGTAGCTAACATCTTAAATATTAGGCGTCCTGCTGTTAATCAGAATTTTGGAGCTTGCTGTTAGTAATAGCCATAAGCCGCTGCGGCGCAAGGAATTTTTGGCCTCCCGACGCGTAAAACCGAAACCGGTGATTCGAAGCGCGCATTGCCAGCACGGCGGCGTATGTCACGTGCTCTGCGACACAGAGCACGTGACACGCACGCGATCAGATGACCTGTGCGTGTGGGGTGCGGCAGCGCGCGCGCGGCGCGATACGCCGAACACCGCAGACGGAAGCTTTCGTTGTTACGAAGGCGGCAGATATCCGTTTTTGAGTTTTCTTTTGAAGACGGGGCAAGGTGTCATTTCTGCCCATTCGGGCGACATGCTTTTATACCCGAACCGTTCATTCAGCGGAGATGGTACGAAAATAGCAGGTGGCGGGTTTTGATCGCGGCCGTGCACCGCGAACGAATTTTGAGGGAAGCGAAACGCGAAAACGTTCATGTGCTAATATTTCTGTGCACTTTAGGGTCATTCCACGCCAAACTATCTCCCGATTTATTCCAGAAAGTTTACGGTTTTTTATCGCTCTGTCGAAAGTAATTTCCCTCTATAGTTTTGCGGAAATTTTTCCTGTCATGCGGCAGCCCTTTGAACTTTCCAGACGAATGCAAGACTAGAACTCGTTAAAAAAATGTACAAGAAATTTTTCTTTTGCGGTTCAAGTTTTTGCGAACAATGCAGAAGCATTGTACTTTAGTATCAGTCAGCAATAAACAGCCAGCAGAAAACCTTGATGTGTTTTCAGTTCATTAATATAGCCCCAAAAGCATAATTTTTATCATTTTTTTTCCTCAAGAACGTAGGCGACATTCATGAACAATATAAACCGCTTTATCAGATTTCTTGGACATAAACATGCATTACTCTGTTAAAATGTTTGTACTCGAATAGAACAGAATAAATCTCACGAAAAAAATTGGAAGTTGCAAATGATGCGATTTGTCGCGTTTTCACCTTAAATTCCACACTGAGTGGTCCAGGTAAAAATACAGACTGTGGTTCCTTTGATAGCTGATGTTATCGTAATTTCGCTCAGCGTTATTTATCGAAGTGTTTGTTGTTTTTGTTTTAGGCGAGAAACGAATATTTGAAGTTCAATGCCCCCAGCAATTGTCCCATATTGCCACTACGCCACATGGCACACTCGTCAGTTCCTAAGAGGCACAGGCCGGCTGTTTTGTGCTCCAGAAAAAAAGTTCGTTCCTTACTGTGCATGTGAAGATTCGAGTTCAATGTCGGTACGGATGAAATGCGTTTCCGAAGACAATGCAAAGAATTATGGAAAAATCGCCTGCTAGGTACTTACGATTTCAATTTTTTTTTCCACTGCTTGAGTTGGGAAGAGACTGTTTTTTCAAAATATTATCAACTCTTAGATTTTGCACCCTGATGATAGAGCATTTAATTAACTTTCATAAAATATATTACACTTGTGTGTTCGCGATTTCAGAGATGCTTTTTAAATCCTTTTTGTGGTCACGTCTAGCGGAAAGGTGGAAGTTTTTAGAGGTTTTATTCGCATTTTTCTCACTTCACTTTCTTTGCAATTTTTAGGTTTGGCGGCCTTCTAACGGAGCACGTTATTAGCGTTCAGCAAATATATTACACTTGGCTATTTGCGACTTCGGAAATGCTTTTGGATCTTTTTTCGTGATCGTGTCGAACGGAAAGGTGCGAGTTTTCAGATGTGCTTCATCCGCATTTTTCTCAAAATAGCATTTCTGGAAGTTCGTGTACTCTTTTCTCAGGAACTATTAGGCGTAAGCAAATAAAAATTTTCCCAGATTTTAACCAATGCCTTTTACAATACTAGTACCAGAATCGAAAGTACAAGTCCATTTTTATTTTAACGAAAAAAAAAACATTAATGGGTCGCAATTTTATTGCACCTGTTGTGCCGAAAAGTATCGGTTTTCTTTGGCTTCAACATTCAGGTTGACTTTTTACCGCCTTTCTCGTGTGATAAAAGTTCTCTAGCTGTTTCATAACAATACTTATACAGGCTGTCCAGGCTAACTTTTGCCATGGGTTAAAAAATAGGATATTTGAGGTAGGCCAGGGAAACCACTTAAATACAACTACCAGCCGGCTTGCGCATCTAGACAATTTTTGTATTGCTATTAAGTAGTAATTAAGATAATTTTCCTAAATGCGTAAATATTGACTTTAGACAGCAGATGTGAATAGCAAAGTTAGCACCGTCAGAAAACCCCCATTCCATTTATTTGCGATAACGAAAGCCTCACGTGTACCTTTTTTCTGAGCTCAAAAGAAAGCCCGCGAAATACCAAAAAATCACGTGACAAGCGCATCCGCGCGCCACGATTGTGGTGCTCTCAATCCTGGCTTGAGTGAATGAAATCAGCTGCTGGCATGGCGCGACGACACCATTGCTCCGGCAGACCGATATGTCGACGGTGGTTGCACCGTCACGACCCCATTGCTCCGGCAGGCCGATATGTCGACGGTGGTTGCACCGGTCTGCCGGAGCAATGGCGTCGTGACGGTGCGACCACCGTCGACATATCGGCCTGCCGGAGCAATGGGGTCGTGACGGTGCAACCACCGTCGACATATCGGCCTGCCGGAGCAATGGGGTCGTGACGGTGCAACCACCGTCGACATACCGGTCTGCCGGAGTAATGGGGTCGTGACGGTGCAACCACCGTCGACATATCGGCCTGCCGGAGCAATGGGGTCGTGACGGTGCAACCACCGTCGACATATCGGTCTGCCGGAGCAATGGTGTCGTCGCGTCATGCCAGCAGCTGATTTCATTCACTCAAGCCAGGATTGAGAGCACCACAATCGTGGCGCTCGGATGCGCTTGTCACGTGATTTTCTGGTATTTCGCGGGCTTTCTTTTGAGCTCAGAAAAAAGGTACACGTGAGGCTTTCGTTATCGCAAATAAATGGAATGGGGGTTTTCTGACGGTGCTAACTTTGCTATTCACATCTGCCGTCTACAGTCAATATTTACGCATTTAGAAAAATGATCTTAATTGCTAATTAATTGCAATACAAAAAATTGCCTATGATGCGCAAGCCGGTTGGTAGGTGTAAGTGGTTTGCCTGACCTATCTAAAATATCTTCTTTTTTAACTCTTGGCTAAAGTTGGCCTGGACACCCTGTATACTTCAGTATCGAAACGTGTAACCTTCATGCACGTTTGTCAGCCTCAGAGATCCGTGCTGTGTTTCGGCTATTTTGCCATCGCGTTTGTACCTTGTGCTTGCGAGATTGGCCTGTGGAGGCGATACGGCGATAGCTGCATGTTAGTTCTTGCCCTTCCCTACCTTACGAGAGCTTTGTTTTCAGTAAGAGTGGTCTTTTTGTGTTCAGGAGCTGGCATTCTATTGACGCAAGCCAACTTCAATTTCTCCTTCGCTGCGGCGGTGAATAGGCTGTTTCCTCCGTTGCGTGAGTGGTTCGCCGGTACACTGGTACGTTGTTGTCAGGGTATTGCTGCAAATATATATCTTAGGAGCCCTGCTATACGTGGATGTCCGCATGATGTCACTGCTTGTCAGCAATGCAGAGAGTATGGGGACAGGAAGTTTGCACAATGTGCAGTGGAGCGCTTACAGCACCATACGACAGAGCAGTTGTCGTCAGCTACTATTTCTAAAGACGACTTGCGTGGACCTATGTAAATACGAGGCGCTGTTTGTAAACAGCCATCGCTGCGCGCACGCAACCAAGGGAAGCGCGAGGTGTTTTATGCATGAATGTCCGTGTAATGGAAGGCCTTATTGCGGCGTGCGTGTATGAGGATTTGTTATTTCCGTAGAGAGAAAGGGGAAGGGGATGATATATTGATTCTTTTTGTAATTCTTTTTGTATTTCGTTATTGGCTCATGCATTCGCTGTGACTGGAAGCATGCACTCGGACGGGTGGATGGTAAGAACCTAATATAGTCGTACGAAAAGATTGTACCAGAGTGACCTTATCAATTAAGTGCCTTGCATCCACTGCTTATGAACAAATAGAGAGCGCAAGGCGTGGTTGTTCCGAGATAAATAGTGCGCGGGGAAGGCGATCATATTGTTCTCGCTTTCCACAGTAGACGTGATTAAAAATATGTATTCATATCTAAAGTATCACGTTGTCATTGAAATTTATGAGCACGAAAAAACGCGAAGCAGAGGAAGTTTTAGCAGTTAAAACTTATGCGACAATGGGAATGTCTCTGCCTTATTTTCTGCGCAAGCCGCATGGCAGTAGCTCAGTACGTCTTGCTTACCAGAAGTGCTAGAGGCAAAAAATAAAAATAAAATACGCTTCTAGTTTTGTCATTCACCCATTGTACAAGTCTCCAATGACGATGTTAATTATTTTAAATTTCTTCCAAAGTGCGCGTCCAAGTCCATGGCTCCGCAATCACGCCTGCCGTTTTTACGTGCCAGGCGGCGATTTCTTCTTCATCTCTGTTCAGTCGTTTTGCACCGTCGTCGCGAGTAACGGAGGACTGGCTCACAGGAGGTCGCCAACATTGACAAAAAAGCGCGAGGTTGTGACGTGAGGTTGTGACGTGAAACAAGCAAGATTCTACCTATAGGCTGCTCCCAGAAATAGTGGTAGCTCCGCCACATTGGATATAGAGGTGGCATGTTTGCGCGTTTATATAACAAACCTGGTTGCGTCTTTCTGCCTCTGTAACTTACGGCTAGAAGTTTACTTTTCTGGGCGCCACATCCCGTGGCAAGTGCACGCAGCAATTGCTGAACAGAGAGGAAAAGTTCGCGGGTTCTGTTTCGGCAATCAAACGTGCAAACGTGTGGGCCAGCGGAAAAAAATAAAAATCAGGCGTGACTCACGGCGCGTCGGTTTATCGCATCAACTGAGTAAACTTGGCGCAGTAAAGAGGAGTAAGCGTATTGGAGCCAAAACTGCGCGGGCCAAGCGCGAGTTGTGCCCCTGAAGCGGCCCTCTGATAATGGCAGCAATGTGGCTGTCATACGCTGCGTACTTTGACCATCGAAGAAGATTGGTCCGTGTGATTTGAGAGTGTCAGCATTAACCGGCCGTTTCGCTACTTTCGTGCACATCTTTAGCTGTCGATTCGTATGTTGTTTCAAAAAGTGGGCTTTAAATTTATTATTTCATGAAATGAAAGACTCGCAATAAATTTCCGGACGATCATCCAACGACCGCTTGTTCGGCGCATGATATTCTTCATATTTGCTGGGGCGACTTTATTACTTCACTACGACCGAACTAGTGGCGTTGAGGAAATTTTATTAGTTGCAACTTAGCTATAGTACAACATGCCTCAGCAGCAAACTGCCTTATTTTATATTTGGGATAAGAGCTGGACTGCGTCTGCTCTGCTATAGGCGAACAACTGCTGTTGCGTATTATGGGAGCCCGACGAAATATGTCGGCTCCGGACGATCGAGGAGGGAGAGAGCGAAAGCAGAGCGGAGCGGAGGCCAGACGCGCTGCGCCAGATGCCGAGTCACTTGATGCCAGGCGCGCATACCACTGCTCGTGTAAACAGCACGTGAGGAGCGCCGGTGCCTGCTGCGATCAGAGCGTGGGAACAGGAACGCCCGAACGACGACACGGCACACCGTGAGTGCGCGGCAGATTAGGATTTCGAGCAGTGCCATTGCCGTATTGTGCAGTGAGGTGGCGTTCAAATCAAATTTTTTTTCCTGCCTAAAACAAGGACCACCGCAATAACAATCGCTGATCGAAACTGAAATAATATTACTGTGAAATTAGGTGCAATTTGCGCCTCATTTCGCCTCAGTGGCACCTCAGCATAGACTTTCGGGCTGAGTATGCGGCAAAACGCGCTTTGTTGCAAATTCAGAATTTTTTCTGAAATTTCTTTTGGTCTATTGGAGTTGGAACATTATAAAAGAATATTGCATCAACCTTACAGCCGAAGAAGCGGTTTATGTTGCGCACAAATGTCGCCTACTTTTTGAAAAAAAAATCTAAAAATGGTAATTTTTGTGCTAAAATAATGAACAAAACGTACCTAAAAAATTTTCTTCTGGCAGTTTATTGCTAGCTGATACTGAGGTACAATGTTTATACATCGTTCGGGAAAATTTTGAGCTGTGAAAGAAAAATAACTATTTTGTTAATTTTTTAATGTTACCTAGTTTTGCCTTTATCCGGAAAATTCAAAGGGCTGTCACATGACCGAAATTTTTTTCCGCAAAAATATTCACTTTCGACAGTGCAATAAAGAGCCATAAATTTTCCAGAAGAAATCGGTGAGGGTAGAGCACGAACTCTGGCGCGTCTGGCGTGGAATGACCCTTTAAAGAAATTTAAGGGGACGAAATTATACCGGTGACCAACAGTGTTGTCTTGGCATGTAAAAACCAATCAGCCGTAATAAAGTACGCGCCTGCTCTGGTTTCGACCATCGTATTGACTTCCACGTAGTTAAATGCGATGAAGCAGACCTGACGCTATAGCTGCCAGAGATTTCTTGAGTAAGAAATAAACCCTTGCTGACCCTTGCCAGCACCGCGTGCGTAACCTCGTCCTGTTGTCAAGAGCACATCACGTGATCACGCACTTGTGAATAAACCGTGCTTATGTATAGAGGGAGAAAAGGTAGCGGTGTTCTTGCTGCTGCAAACGAAAGCCAGTTGTCCGCATTTTTGAGTGTTGCAGGCAAATTTCTTCATTGCAAGACTCAATGTGCGAAAGCATATGAAATTTTTTTTTTTTTGCAAATGAGCCAGATCCACCTATACGAAAACCGAGAAAGGGACGAGATTTGGTTATCTGCACAAACAGTAGCGCTATCCAAGATGTTATATGGTATGGTTTACATGTTACAGAAGCTCTACACAACGATGTATTGAAATATATGCAAATAATATAGTCAATATGAGCATGTAAACTTTGGATTTGACTCTTTGCAATGTGGAACTCTGCGCTTGACACATTTTTGTCCAGAAGACGTTTTATACGGCCGTTTACAAGCGCTGTTTATGAAAACAGTGCCTAAAAATTATTATGATGCGAATACAGCAGAGAAACAGTTAAAACATTCATTGTGTGCAATCAGGGGCAGTGCTTTGCTTCAACAGAAGCAAGCAGATACGAACAGCAGGCTTCTGTCGCAAGCGCTTACGCGACAACCTTCTTTTCCAATGTCCACACTTCGGCAGCGGCAAAGTAAGCTACCTAGAATATATGGGATCTATATATTTTACTTCACTGCAGCATTCTAAATCAATGAGTAGCAGCGAAATGGTAGGCGCGTTCAGGAGGCAAAACGTCAGGACAGTGGCTAGTATTGTCGTTTTCTGTCTGTATCTACTATTACGCTTGTAATAATGAATTGAGAAAGCCACTTGAATTGAGAAAGAAGTCGCCCAACAGAGTGCTTTAACGTGCACTATTGCTGAGGCGCATCCTTGCTTCATCGGCGACAGCCCTTGCAAAAATATTTTGGGTTTAAGTTGACGCTTAATTCAATTTTCTCATTAGAACCCTTTGATAATAAATTGACTAGGTTTTGAATTTTTCTATTGACTTACGATAGCAAATTGGCCACCGCGTTAAAACTGAAACAAAATGCAGAGTGGCAGTTAGACTCAACTGAGCTCATTCGTTCTTTCGAACGAAAATTTAATGCCTATCCAGTACCTTAACTCACTGACCTTGAATGGTATCAGCCTACAGCTTGGTGCTGAAACGTTACCGGAATGCTATAAAATTATTTATTTTCGTAAAAATTCATAATATATGCCGTCCGTCATATTCCTGATCTCGCTGAAACATAATTCACGCTCTCCATGATGCGTTTTTAAGCTTTGAATAACATTTTATAACCGGGATCGCCAAAGTTTACAGCAAATACCCTCTGCCAGCATTGCGAAAGCAGCAAGTAACAGGCACTTGGAGACCGCACTACTACACAGCATAAACATGTTACAGCCATACAATCACCTGCCCTAAACCTACATGCTCCTGCTTGTATACTCGATATGAAGAGTGTTTCAGCTAGTATAAGTTGCGAGTTGTTAATAATAAATAATAATAATAATAATAATAATAATAATAATAATAATAATAATAATATTAATAATAATAATAATAATAATTGGTTTTTGGTGGAAAGGAAATGGCGCAGTATCTGTCTCATATATCGTTGGACACCTGAACCGCGCCGTAAGGGAAGGGATAAAGGAGGGAGTGAAAGAAGAGAGGAACAAATAGGTCCGTAGTGGAGGGCTCCGGAATAATTTCGACCACCTGGGGATCTTTAACGTGCACTGACATCGCACAGCACACGGGCGCCTTAGCGTTTTTCCTCCATAAAAACGCAGCCGCCGCGGTTGGGTTCGAACCCGGGAACTCCGGATCAGTAGTCGAGCGCCCTAACCACTGAGCCACCGCGGCGGGGCTTGTTAATAACCGCAGATTTCAAAAATGATTTAAGCACCATTGCCGCATTCTGTGGATGGAAATGTTTCATTTCCATTCATTTATTTTTTCCCTTAAAGACCCGAAGGCATTACATAAGGGGGGAGCAAAATCAAGGTCAAAAGAGAAAGAATAAATTGACAAAAGAGAACAATAACAAAACAAAAAAGGGTATGTAACAGTTAAATGATCTTGTCACGCGTATACAATGCAAAGTAAAATTCACTGGTTTGAAACACGAGAAATATATATATATATATATATATATATATATATATATATATATATATATATATATATATATATATATATATATATATATATATATATCAAATAACATCCTGTATATCTTTTGTCCCTCGACACCGGAAGAGGTGACGTACAGCCGCAGCACTCTTAGATGTCTGCACACCAAGAAAAACACGCTTTATGCACGTGTTATAGAATTCTTTGAAAGTTGAAAGGAACAGCTCAGATATTCACGCAACATTGTTTCGCAAATGAACATCCGTTGAGGTCACCTGGTGGGGCTGAATGAAGATCAAGTAGAATTATTCAAAGCTTGCCTTTGCGCGGACATTTCTAAATTTATTAGGCATCTGTACTTTCGCGCCTAAATTCAGTGCACAGGCCAGGTGTTAAAAAAGTGCTATGCAATTTCCAATTTTCCAAGCTTTTGGATAAGTGCCTATCGCTAGAAGTCCTCACGGGCCGATCAAACACATCAAAGAGAACACGTCAACGACATTTGCGAATCTGCACCTCCGATTCCAATCCACGTGTCAATAATGGACCCTTTGCAAAACTCTGGATGTCAGTTTCCCTGCACAGCGAGAACCCCTTCAACATGGCAACCCGGCCTCTTTTTTTCGGACAGAAATTAGGTGCAGCTCTAGCAACTTCTGGTCACAAAATATTTCCGTGGGCCTCTCGGGCACACTTCTGCAGTGTGCTGTATTCGCAGTAAAGGGGTTATGCGCTCTTTTGGCAAGTCACTGCTTGGCAGGTGCAACCCACCTGCCGCGCGTTGCACTCGCGACGGGGGGAAGAGCAACTGTGTCAAGCTGCTGCTCGCCAGGTGCGTGCACGGCATAAGTCTTTCTGTTTGTCTCCAGCCCTGCACCCAACTTCTGCCCTTGCTTGGGACAAGCCGCGCCGCCATGGTAAAGGAGGTGTTCATGTTGAGGGAGGCTAACTTTCGCAGATTTTCAAATGATCTGCGAGGCTTTTCTGGACGTGATCGCATCACTTTATATCACGCGAGATTTCTATCGTCAGACAGCGCTCGGAAGCGAGTAAATACCGTTCCATAGCTACTCCACAATGATTTATTAGGCGGTGCACTCTGCTGCTCACTGTCGGAGCAGATGTTGTCAATACTTATCGGCAGAAATAAACTGAGCGGAGCAAAAAGCAAAAAAAAAGTTAGAAGGCCAGGACGTATACCCTGGCCCTAAAATTTCAAGCACATATTTGAAAAAGAAGTCTGGCTATAGAAGGGGAACATATGATCAATGAACGAAAAAAGAACGTAGTATTAAGTTTGCCGATGACAAAGTCCAAGTTCATTGGTGAGGGTGAGTGGAGGCAAGGATATGACATAAGACTACAATGTTTTTCGAAAATAACACAACATGCGGCCACTCCTCACGTTCGTCTTCCCGTCACTCTGCGTTGGCTAGTCTCTGCGAGGAAGACGGGGCACCGGCTGCAACTCAACGTCATGATGCAGCCGTTGCGCCATGCCTCCAACGCCCCGCTGGCCATGAATGAAGGCGACCGTGGCGCGCGTCTTCTTGTTGTTCTTGTTGTTGTTAGCCTATCAGAAGATGGCACATAACCACACTGGGGGATCGGCCAAGAATCGGGTGACTATTCACGTGTATTCAGGTAATTAAAATGAAAAGCACGCTGGAAAGCAACACTGGAGGATTCTTCCTCATGAACAGAAAATGGATTAAAGTTTTGATTTCAAAATTAGTAATAATAATA
This sequence comes from Amblyomma americanum, assembly GCF_052857255.1. Classification (NCBI taxonomy): domain Eukaryota; kingdom Metazoa; phylum Arthropoda; class Arachnida; order Ixodida; family Ixodidae; genus Amblyomma; species Amblyomma americanum. The sequence goes on from NC_135497.1 coordinate 407,956,552, forward strand.
ATAATAATAATAATAATAATAATAATAATAATAATAATAATAATAATAATAATAATAATAATAATAATAAAGACAGGGACTGCAAAGAGTTATTGAGTCAAAATTAACTAATTGAGAGGAAAGAAAATTTTGTAACCCTTAGCATGGAAGTCGGTAAGATTCTAGCAGGAAATTTATAACAGCGGTACAAACAGATCTGTGGATGAACCCAAATAAGGTGGCGCCAAATGATAGCAAGAGCGGGCTGCTTAAACTAAGACCAAGGGGCCGCAAGGGCTCCTCCGGCAACCTTCTTCTCAATCAGGTGTATCGGCGACAATAGAGCAAAAAATGCTCAATGAATTCAAGCTCATGGCAAAATGCACAAAGTGGAGAGAGCGCCAAACCCAACCTGTGCAAATAGAAATTTAGAGGAGGTATACGGCACCGCAGCCTGTCAGAGATACTTCAAGCTGCCGAGATCGACAAACTTGCCTGTTCCAAGAATATCTGAGGTGCTGATAATCCGCCGATGTTATAAGTTTTGTGTCTTGCGTGCTTAAAAACGCACGTCGCCGAAACCTAGATGCTGTCATATAGGCTGTAGCCGGGATGATAGGCAACACGGGGCCGCTTAGGGAAGCCTTCGCGAGAGTATCAGCGATCTCATGAACTGTCATACTGCTGTGACCGGGAACCCATACTAAATGAACAAGACTCAAATGCGGAGGAAGCGGGGACAAGAATGTGTTGAAAATGGAACCGTCAACATGCGCAGCGAGGGACGAACACAGAGATAAAGAATCGGTAATTACTGCCACTGCGGTAATAGAGGGGTCTAGCTTGCGTAGAGCAAGTACTACTGCCAGAAACTCTGCTTGAAAAATAGGGGTGAAATCTGGAAGCCGCCGTGAAAAAGACCAGTCTAAATGCGAACAGAATATTCCCACACTTGCCTTTTCATTGCACTGCGTCGGTTGCTATTGCAATTTTTGTAGGTAGGGTCCTTAGATGATCGTTCAGTAGACCATTTGGAATACAGGGTGGCAAAAGTTTTGCATTTTGGGGGTAAATATCGTCGAAAACAATGTGGACAGCGGGCACTCTGTATAGCGCAGGAAGGATGTCATAAATCTTCACATCTAAAGGCTCAAGTGATCTTTGCACAAACACTACCTGTGGGGTATGAAAACGAGACCAGAGGGCACTAAAAAAGGAGGTCGGCTGGCAACAGAAAATGCTTTGTGAACGGTGGAAATGAGATTCGTGGATTCTTAGGTAAGTCTGCACAGTTAAAAATTGAAGTCGAGATAAGAGAGAGGGAATGCGGGCTTCAAGGTACAGCACATTGGTAGCCACAAATTTTGGGAGACCGAGGCACATCCTAAGTGCTTCCCTCTCCAAAAGGACGAGAGGACGAAGTTGTATGTAGCCGAGCCTGAAAACAACACAGATCTAAAATCCAAAATTGACATACATTTTGTAGATCTTTATTAGCGCATCTCTTCGCATGCCGTACCGGTGACTACACAATCTACGCAACATGCCCACGGCCCCTTCACCGCGACATGGTCAATGTTGGGTCGCCCGGTGAGTTTCTCGTCATAAATGACCCTTAGGTATTTTAGGGATTGAACCTGCAGTATTGGTTGTAAGTGGCAAGTGAGAGAGACCACTACAGGATTCTGTAGAGGGAAAACAAGGATGGCACACTTGCTAGCATTAAAATTCAGGTGTCAGCTGCTCAGCCAGCGCTCAAGTGTACTCAGATATGACTGCAACAGACCATGCAGGAAATGTATATCCGGCGCAGCCGCAAAAAACGCAATGCCGTCCGCATAGAAGTAAGTGCGTACATGTTGATGGAGAGGAATTGAGCTCAACAGAATATTAAAGAGCACAGGAGAAAGAACAGCTCCTTGCGGTACACCTCTCGTTTGTTTCTACCTCTCTGGATGGACACCATTATGGACGCAAAAGAATTCCCTATTATAAAGAAATGCAGATATCCAAGCAACTATATAATCTGGAAACTGGAGAGACTGTAGCCTATGCATTAGGATGGAGTGTTCTACACTGTCGTAAGCTTTGGCGACGTCTAACGCAACCAAAGCCGTGACCTGGCGTTGACGACGAGCAAGGAGAATTCTGCTCTCAAGATCAGCATGTGCATTCCATATCGAACACCGTGGCCGGAATCCGAGTTGACACGGGCTGAGTACATTTTTGCTGTCCACGAAGGCAGACACCCCAATTAGTAACACCCTTTCTATTAATTTTACCACGTTTTCTGTTAAAGAAATTGGCCTAATATTATCCAATTCATAGCCTCCCCCCTGATTTTTATGTAAAGGGATCACCTTGGCCAGCTTCCACTCAGGAGGCATCCAAGCGTGTTTGATAGAGTAGTTTATGAGGTGCAATAAGGAGTCAGGGGACTCCTCTTAGAATCTTGAGCATCTTTGTAGTGACACCATCAGGGCCAGGAGCAGCCGCTAGTAATCTCTGTACAACTTGGGAAAGCTGCGATAGATTAACTTGTGAGGCATTATTATTTGGCACCACTGACGCAAACAATATTGGTCGCAAAGGCAGTAGAGACGAAAGCCGCGTTTGCAGGCCCGTGGAAATTAATTCAACCGCCTGGATAGCTTCTTTAGGTGACATAACTAACGACTGTAAATAACTAGAGGACGTGAGCAGTTTTCTGGACCGTAGAAAGCCGAATAGTGCACGTCGGTTGCCTGACTTCGAAAGATAATCGAAATGTTCTGAGTCATATTTTTCCTTCGCACAAGAAACTGTGCGTTTAAAGGTGGCTGCAAAAAATTTATAATCACTAGTTATTTGGGCATTGGTTATGAAGAAACTTTTCCATGCTGCCTTCCTCAGCCTGTAATCTCTTGTACAGTCCGCATTCCACCAGTTAGAAGAATTCCCTTTTGTTGGCCGCACCAGAAACTCCGTCTTTTTACGGCATTCTTCTATAGCCAGACATATGCTTGTTGACTGGTGGGCCTCGGCGATGCTAGACACTGACGCAAGGGCAGAGCGCAACGCCGTCCGAAATCTGTCATAATTTATATGTGGCTGCAACTGAGAAGACGCAGGAGTTACACGACATACGATATCAAAATGAATAGGTATATGATCACTTGAGGTGCCGCAATCAACAGTCGACCAATCCGTCACACCAAATCCAGGACTAGTGAACGTGAGATCTAAAACGGATTGAGTCCGTGCGCGAAGATAAGTGGCCGATCCTGAATTTAAGCACATCAGGTTGTGATCAGAAACCCAGCCCCAAAGGCGCTTGCCGCATGAATTAGTCCTAAAACCCCAAGACACATGGTGAGAATTGAAGTCCCCAGCCACGAGAACTGGGTTTTTACAGTTTACGAGTAAAAAATCCAGAGGTCTAACATCCTGGACTCCATTGGGGAAATAACAATTTGCTATGGAAAACGGAGAGCACCCAGGAAGTACCAAGTCTAGTGCCAAAATCTCACAGTCAGGAGACATTTGTTGAAAAGATACCTTAGCCCTGTGGCAAAATTTTGAAGAGACTTAAGTTAGTAAACCAGCTCCTCTAGACCGGCGATCTATGCGAAATGAACGGTAATTATTAAAATGAAAATGGTTGTCGGTTGAAAGCCAGGTTCCTTGCAGAATTATGACATCCGGATTAAGCTGGGTAGAAATGCAGAGTAAATCTGTGGAATCTGAAATAGAGCGACAGTTCTACTGTAGAACTCGCAACGACGCTATGGTTGCGAAAGCCTAGCAGCAGCAACTTCCTGTCCCAAAATGGTATCCTTGGGCTTTGTGTGGAGCTGTTGCTTCTTCGGTGTGGGCTGGGCACGTGGAGACGACGAATGAGATATGGGGGACCCGCTGCGCTTGAGAACCCGCCAATCAGGCTCCATCATCTCGGAATCATAGATGATGCCATCATCACTCGAAGTACCCGAGGTAAGTGCCGCGGAAGGGGCTGTAGTACGTTCATGGGGCTGAGGTGCTTCAGGAATTGTAGACCGGGTAAGAGTAGAGGGAATTGCTGTAGAGAGAGGGGGCAAACCGGCCTGCACGGCATGTGTAAGCTGAGTCGCTAGAACGTTTGTAAAGCACTCCGATACACTTGCGACAATCCTTTCTACCATTTTAGACATGGAAGCCTCCACAGCAGCCGCAATTGCCTGGGACAGCGTCGAGTCTAACATGGCTCCTTGACGAGCGGTCACACCTGCATAACCGTGGGCACGTTCTTTCAACTGTGTAATAGGGTCACGGCGCGAACACCGTTTTCTGTCAATTATCTCTATAATTTGGATTTCCTGCGCTCGGGAGGGACAATTTGAGTAGTTTGCCGAGTGGGCCCCACCGCAAAGGCAACACTTCTCGTTCTGCTCAGTGCAGGTGCTCGTTGCATGACCATCCCCACGGTTGCAACACCGCAAGTTGGATTTGCAACCACCGGCGCTATGGCCATAGCGCCAGCAGTTGTTGCACTGCAGAGGCCTAGATGACAAAGGGTCTACCCGAAAAATTAGAGGCCATGCCTTGATTTCAGAGGGGCAGAAAGTTCCGACAAAGGTGGCAATCACAGATTCGGTAGGCACCCGCATGTTTACATCCCGGCTACAGCGGTGCACAGCAACAACACCTGCAACAGACAGAAGCTCAGAGGTCTCTGCTGGAGACAGGGAAGAGTCCATAGCCGAGGTCTGGCGATCTACACAGAATCCCGCCGCGTCCAAACTAGCGCACCTCTGAGATTGACTCATAATGAGAAGTGGCTGACTGGACAGCAGCCCGAACAGCTGCAGGGTTGGTCATCTTGATTGCACCGCCATCCTGAGGCACCAGCGCAACAGGGATACTGCCGACGCCGCTGCGCAAAAAAAGCTTCCAAAGGCAGGAGATCAGGGGATAGAGAAGCCGACCAGGGGGAGCTCCCCTGGCCGGGAGACTGGGTAGACATTGCCCGGGCTTACCGCCTTACAACGCGCTTAAAGCCCACAAAACGAGAAGCCACCCGAAACTTAGCTGATCGTTCCCAACAGAGCAGAGCAGGTCAGAATCGAACACGTCCAGAACAGAACCACCGCCGTGGCGCGTCTTCTCTGGGTGGTGCACAAGTTCTTCCTTGTATTCTATAGCACCACGGAGGCCAGGTGGCAAGAGCACAGCGGTTGTGTTGGCAGCAGAGTCGGAAGGTAGCACGAAAGAGTCTTGCCGCTGCCTTGGGCAGCGGCAGTTCTTTCGCGTGTCTTTCAACATCGCGCTGGCCATATGGCTCAAGCCCTGAATATTTATCATCAGTAGGCTGCACCGTGAGGCAGATGACTCGGACAATATTGCTAAGCAGGTGTAGAAGCTGGTCCGTGAGTTCGTGTGCGCCTTCGATGACACAGCTGGAAGGTGTTGCAAGTGAATCACGCGCGTCAAGACCAAGGGTTTTCGTGAGACGAAAGATACCGGCACAGTCCTCGACGATAGCCAGGCGTCGCAAACACATACGGGGCCTTAGAAAAGGGTCCGTCGTAAGATGCAAAACATGAGTGACAGCACAGTGAAGAATCAGGACGGGTATGAGGCGGTCACCTTTACCATAACGGTGGTGGTCTGTGCACCACGAGTACCAAAATTTCCCGGTCGTAGGCAACGATGGCTTCGTACCCGACCTGCGCTGTAGATTTCACTAGCTCCTCTCTGTCACCAGCGTGTTATTTGGTGTCAAGTATAGAGTTTTTGTACTTGGAGATACCATCGATGACGGCGCTCAGCTGCGTAAAATTTTAACGGCGCTCTATGGCCGTGGCGAATAGCAGGACGTTGAGTGCCGCACCGACGATCGCTCGTACACCAGCTACCACAGTATCGGAAGCGCACGGCTAACGGAGAAAACCTTGATCTCTTGAGAAGTGCCGGGCCATAACCGCAAATGATCCGGAGCCGTTCAAACCCCCTTTGCCGTCCATGAATACCGCCGACGGCTCCAATTTCGGTACTCGCATCAACAGGTTGCTGAAACGTCTTCGCGTAGAGCTAGATAGGGAGATGGAACATCATTTCATGGTGCACAGTGGTACAGCAAGGCTTAGGAAGGGACCGGAACTTTCGCTGCGCGGCCTGCGCCAAAGGCGATTCGGCGGCACCTATGCCCCGAAGTGGGCGAGAGTGGCACGAGCTCCCTTCATGTTTCTCTTTGTCGACATGAGCTAAAACCGCGTACAAACAGCGAAGGGCGGCTTCGTTTGAAGGATTCTTTTTTTTAGCCAGTTTTTAACATGACAGCGTTAAGGTTCCCGTGTCGCAGAAAAACCAGCGTCGGCGTCGTTGGCCGCGAGCGAAAAATTTCCGAAAAATCCCCAGAGATGTAACCCACTAAGCAGGTTGGCCAGTTACGTCACGTGACCTTGTGACGTAATCACAACCAGCCCACCGCATTGTGAGCACACTGGCCACCACAGAGGGTGGCAGTTAAATTAATGATTTCTCGCGAGAGGTTGCTCTGGAAGTGCAGCCTGGGTCGCACAAGCCCCACCGATGGCAAGGCAGCAGCTGTTATTGCAGTGCAGTGGAGCATAGCATAACCAGTGCAACACTGCACCAGAAGTGGTATGAGGACTCCCAGGGATCTATGAATGTAATGCAGAGAATGACCAATTCCGCATATATACCAGCAAACAACGTACCTCCCCACGTGCGCCCAGAAAGGATGGAATGTCCCAGTCCCAGCACAACATTTATCGAACATTTCCAGGCCGTAGAGGCAGGACACAGAGACACAAGCAAAAGGGCAGTGCGCCCACTAATGACCTAGTAACGTTTTTTCGAGGGTGTTAAGCAGAAACAAAAACAAATCATAGCATTTTGGTCCCAGAAAGGTAACTGGGAGAACGTTTTTGGGACCAATGCTTTTCAATAAAAAATGCACATTGACTCCTCGCTCCCTTTTCCCTCTCTCTCGTGCCAGAAGCTACGGGGAGAGGATTTTGCTCTTGCACTCGCCGTTTTGAGAGATCAAACAGTTTTGTTCGAACAGCCGAAGGAAGCGCAGTTCACCCCGCATCTCTCTCGTGGGCCGTCGGCTCCATGCTGCAGGCAGGCAGGTAACGGCGGTCTGCCTTTTCATCGCACCGCCGGAAGCGGCGGTCACCAACGTGCCCGTCTTCTATAGTGTTTCCAACTTCAGCACAGTGCGGCGGTCGCTGCAGGCATCTCCAACTACCAGCAGTCCTCGTTGCGCCACTGTCTAGCAGAGGCGCAGTAGTGGCCTCCCGTCGCTCGCCCGGCTTCCTCGCTGTACGGAAGCCATCTTGCGCACACGTATTCGCGCAGCCCCTAGCCGCTCACGCGCAAGCCCCAACGAGCGGCTGCTCTTGCTCTCATCACTGGGCTGACGTGAACTTCGTAGCTACGGATCCATGGCAGCTTTCCCTCACACCTCGGCGTGCCCACATAACTCCTTTTGGAACTGATGCAGCGGCGCGCGGCGCATCGCAAGTCTTTTGCGTAGCTTCACGGCCCTACAGCATAATGGCGCTCTTACAGGCGTCGTTCGCGGCAGCGGATTTCAAGGCAATGGGCGACTCCTAGCGCGCACTCTGCATCCCTCAGCGCCTCCGACGACTGTGGCGTGTTGTTGGTGGCACCGTGGCCGTCCACTGCGGTCATAGGCGGGAGAGATCTTCGAAGGCCCACTAGACTTTTGCTGCGTGTGCCCATGGATTAACCTGCTCTACCTACATTGCCGTCCTGTCGCAGCGGTATAGTTTGTGTTGTGTTCGCGTCGCTGACTCCCAACCCACCCCCACCGGATTACTTGTGCCTTGATCACCTTGATCTCGCCTTCCACGCCGTATTGTGCCGCACGCGCGGTCTGCTGTACCATGGGTGCGGCGCGCCAGGGCTCCTACCTCAAGACGTCCCCCCTTTCCATCCGGCTCCAAGCAGTCTTATCTCCACACATAGACACAAGAAAATAAAACGGGGTGCAACGCGTATGTTTTAGCGTTCGCTGTGCCGTGAGAAGGCGCAGGACAGAAGAAGGCTGCGTTGAAGTCATATATATATATATAGTTGCGGGTTTCCGTTGGCAACGTCGTCAAGGTATGTTGGTTTATGCTCGTTTTTTATTTTCGTCTAGTAGAATTAATTTTTTCCTGATTTGATAACACGCTCAAGCTTACTCCGAGGCTCATGCGAGAGGCAAAACGAGAGGGAGGTTTCACCCTGCAGAAAATCTGTGACCTGAAAGCGCGTATCTGTATTGTACGCCCATATCTTCTTTTCTTTTGGCACCCAGGTTGCTCGTTACATGCGCTTGCTTTTGCGTGTGCATATACTCTTCTGTACCCTTTAGAGTGTTTGCTTAAGGTGCATCAACTTTCAGCTTGTATTATGCTTTTATTGCTTAATTTTTTCAGATTTCTCAGAGCTAGAGAAAAATTTGGTCATTATTATATGCTGGTGCCGTAGTGCTCCGTACATTTTCTGTTAAATGGTGCATACATATGCGTCTCCTGTTTGTATTCATTTAAATGCAAAGAGCACATCTAATAATCTGAAATTACATCTGTATTGCGCTGCTATTCCCTGTTGTATGGGCGGGATCGAACGACTTTTTGAATTTATATTTCCTTTGTGTGTAAAATTCTAGCACATTTCATCTTGTGGCGGGAGCAGCGCAGCACGAAACAAAGAAGAGAGAGGCGGGAATAGACGCTAACAGCCAGATTTTTAATGCACGTTCGTCGAATATATACATCTAGTTCGTGCTATAAGGAAAGGACAGAAGCATGACAAACGCATAAGAAGTACACGTGGTAAAATATTAGGGAAACGCACGCAGATAATCAATTTCGCTGTCACTAAACGCTATCGAAAGTATGCTGACGCATACGTCGCTCTTTTGTAGGATGTTGAAGGCTTCTTCAATCTCCCTGGTCTGTTGTTCAAAATATGACGTGATGGCCATTGTGTTGCTAAGCTGCAGGTCACATTCATGCTCTCTGCAATGTTTCGCAAATTCACTGCTGATGGCGCCCTTTAGGGATCTTTTGTGCTCTCGAAGCCGTTCATTCAAACAGCGCCCTGTTTGACCAATGTAGGTGCGTCCGCATGACAGAAGTATTTCATAAACCCCCTTTTCACATATTTCACATGTTTTTTTCCGGTGCTTTTTCTTGCATTAATCTTTCTTTGCTCGCTGTTAACTTTGGCGCACAGGGTTCTTAACTTGGTGGGTGCTGACATGAGCACATTTACACCAGCTCTTGCGCCTACCTTTCTGAGACTGTGGGAAATGCCATTAATGTAAGGAATGACAGCGTACGGGTTCCGTTCTTCTGATGTGGTTGTGACATATTTTCTGCCTCTAAGTGCTTGCAGAATCCCTTCTGCGACACTGGACAGCAGTCTCGTCGGGTAACCTGCTGCTTTCAGCCGACTGTTCTGGGCGTCAAAACTGCCTTGAACTTCATGATGACAGGATCTCGTCAATTCGGATCTCATTGCTGTTTTTGCTAATGACTAAAGGACTAGAAAAACTAGGACTAGAAATAACGAGTAAACTCCCAGAAAACAACGTTATGCGATTTCTTGACTTGACGCTAGCCATTCTAGGCGCTCACATATGCTGGCGGTACGGACCACGAAGCCAGAAGGGACTGCTCCCCTACACATCGGCGCACTCCAAGATCATCAAGAAGGGGTAGAAAAAAACAGCAATGAGAGCCGCATGGACGAGATCCTGTCATCATGAAGTTCAAGGCAGTTTTGACACACAGAACCGTCGGCTGAAAGCAGCAGGTTGCACGACGAGACTGCTATCCAGTGTCGCAGAAGGGATTCTGCAAGTACTTAGAGGCAGAAAATGTCAAGACCACATCAGAATGAAGGAAGCCGTACGCGGTCATTCCTTGCATTAATGTCCTTTCCCAACGTCTCAAAAAGGTAGGAGCAAGAGCTGGTGTAAAAGTGCTCATGTCCGCAACCAACAAGTTAAGAAGGTTTTGCGCCAAAGTCAACAGCGAGCAAAGAAAAAAATCAATGCAAGAAAAAACACCGGAAGAAACATGTGAAATGTGTGAAAAGCGGGGTTTATGAAATACCTCTGTCATGCGGACGCACCTACATTGGTCAAACAGGGCGCTGTTTGTATAAACGGCATCGAGAGCACAAAAGATCCATAAAGGGCGCCATCAACAGTGAATTAGCAAAACATTGCAGAGAGCATGAATGCGCTCAGCAGCTTATCAACACAATGGTCATCCCGTCATATTTAGATCAACGAACCAGGGAGATTGAAGAAGCCTTTAACATCCGACAAAAGAGCGATGTATGCGTCTGCATACCTTCAATAGCGCTTCGTGACAGAGAAATCGATTATCTGCGTGCGATGTCTTAATATTTCACCACGTGTACATCTTATGTGTTTTTCATGCTTCTTTCTTTTCCTTCTTATACGAGCGAGATGTATGTATTCGACGAACATGCATTAAAAATCTGGTTGTTATTCAGCGTCGTGTCCTGCCTCTCTCTTTGTCTCGTGCTGCGCTGCTCCCGTCACAAGATCATGCACCAACCAGCCCAAATTTTTACCTTATTAAAGCACATTTCATGGGAACAAGTAAGTCTGAATGGCCTAGCCAGCAAGCATTCACGCGAGGGGACAGATGTATTACACCACCTGTAACGTAAGCATGTGCCTGAAATTTGGTACATATGCGCGCTTGGATGTCTGAAGTCTGCATGCAAAAGAATAAATAGTTTTATTGAGCCAGCACGGAGATAGCGAGCATTAAACTTTTGGGGCTGTCCCCGGGACGCACAACTCTTTGGACACGGCTAGTTGTGGGGACGTTTTTTGGATGTCTTCGGGAAAAATGAGCACCTCCTGTGGAGATTCCAAATGTCCTCATGGGATATTTCTGGGAGATTTTGAGGAGGTTTTGTGTTGGGATGGGCATCAACCCACTATCGCTATCGCGTCACACCGTTAAGGCGGAGCTCAAGAGGTTTGGTTGGTTTATGGGGTTTAACGTTCCAAAGCAACTCGGGCTATGAGGGACGCTGTAGTGAAGGGCTCCGGAGATTTTCGCCACCTGGGGTTCTTTAGCGTGTTCTGACGTCGCAAAGTACACGGGTCTTTAGCATTTCACCTTCATCGAAATGCTACCGCCGCGGACGGGATGCAACCCGCATCTTTCGGGGCAGCAGCCGAGCGCCATGACCACTGAGCCACCGCGGCGGCACGGAAGGTAACATTCAGCTTCTGGCTTCTCGCCGTCGCGCTTGTGTATACCATGCATTAAATAAAAATTGCTGCGAAGGGATTTACCTGCATTCTGCACATTTTATTTTGGGGTTTCTCTTAATGTCTCTATTGTTTTGCGGATTACCGCCTCTTTCACACACCTTCCTCTCAATTTCGAATACTGGAGCCTTAATCTGAGCATCGGTGAAATTACTCAATGTAGCGTCAATGTACACTTGTTCGCGCCGTTCTCGAGGACAGGACGCGCCACATGGCCGGGAAGCGTGGCGCTCTTCCTGGTTTGTGCGACAACCTGCGGTTCTTGCTTTCCTTCTCGTGCGGGTGCCCTTGACCCCAGCGCGCACTTGGCTTTTCCCTCTCAGATGCAGTTGCGCACACGCTCGCGGAGATGGAACGGCGAGTTAAGTTCCACGGTTGAGTGTCGTATATACCTCGTCGAGCGGCGGTCGCTTAAACTTAGCCCTCGACATATATATATATATATATATATATATATATATATATATATATATATATATATATATATATATATATATTAGCAGACAAGTTAAAGGAAATGAGGGGCCCGTTTGACAAATTTATGAAGGGAGCCAACAGTCACCGAAACCAAGGTGCATAGGGGAACGTTATTTTTTTTTTTATTATTAATAATGTGTTATGCTTATCAGTGGGATAATGATACTTAGATTAATAAATCGCTTAAAGAAAATTGCTTATAAAGCAGCAGAAAACACAACCATGCCGCCGGTGGGATCCGAACCCACGACCTCCGAATATCGCGTCCGGTGCTCTTACCAACTGAGCTACGGCGACGGCTGTCCAATCTGCTGCTCTCGTGGGTATTTATGTTTACTGGGTGTAAGCGAGCCTTGAGAGTGTTCACCAGCGCCACCCTCGACCATAGCGGCGGACGTAGCACATCCTGTAATACCGCGAGCATGACGTAGAACGTCATATAACGGTGAGGGCGGAAACTGTGCGAGAGCCCTCTTATGCTACCTATGGCATCAAGACTGCCAGAACCGAGACCCTCGTTAAGCTATTAGCAGACAAGTTAAAGGAAATGAGGGGCCCGTTTGACAAATTTATGAAGGGAGCCAACAGTCACCGAAACCAAGGTGCATAGGGGAACGTTATTTTTTTTTTATTATTAATAATGTGTTATGCTTATCAGTGGGATAATGATACTTAGATTGATCGCTTAAAGAAAATTGCTTATAAAGCAGCAGAAAAAACAACCATGCCGCCGGTATCTAAGTATCATTATCCCACTGATAAGCATAACACATTATTAATAATAAAAAAAAAATAACGTTCCCCTATGCACCTTGGTTTCGGTGACTGTTGGCTCCCTTCATAAATTTGTCAAACGGGCCCCTCATTTCCTTTAACTTGTCTGCTAATAGCTTAACGAGGGTCTCGGTTCTGGCAGTCTTGATGCCATAGGTAGCATAAGAGGGCTCTCGCACAGTTTCCGCCCTCACCGTTATATGACGTTCTACGTCATGCTCGCGGTATTACAGGATGTGCTACGTCCGCCGCTATGGTCGAGGGTGGCGCTGGTGAACACTCTCAAGGCTCGCTTACACCCGGTAAACATAAATACCCACGAGAGCAGCAGATTGGACAGCCGTCGCCGTAGCTCAGTTGGTAAGAGCACCGGACGCGATATTCGGAGGTCGTGGGTTCGGATCCCACCGGCGGCATGGTTGTTTTTTCTGCTGCTTTATAAGCAATTTTCTTTAAGCGATTTATTAATCTAAGTATCATTATCCCACTGATAAGCATAACACATTATTAATAATAATAAAAAAATAATAACGTTCCCCTATGCACCTTGGTTTCGGTGACTGTTGGCTCCCTTCATAAATTTGTCAAACGGGCCCCTCATTTCCTTTAACTTGTCTGCTAATAGCTTAACGAGGGTCTCGGTTCTGGCAGTCTTGATGCCATAGGTAGCATAAGAGGGCTCTCGCACAGTTTCCGCCCTCACCGTTATATGACGTTCTACGTCATGCTCGCGGTATTACAGGATGTGCTACGTCCGCCGCTATGGTCGAGGGTGGCGCTGGTGAACACTCTCAAGGCTCGCTTACACCCAGTAAACATAAATACCCACGAGAGCAGCAGATTGGACAGCCGTCGCCGTAGCTCAGTTGGTAAGAGCACCGGACGCGATATTCGGAGGTCGTGGGTTCGGATCCCACCGGCGGCATGGTTGTTTTTTCTGCTGCTTTATAAGCAATTTTCTTTAAGCGATTTATTAATCTAAGTATCATTATCCCACTGATAAGCATAACACATTATTAATAATAAAAAAAAAAATAACGTTCCCCTATGCACCTTGGTTTCGGTGACTGTTGGCTCCCTTCATATATACATATATATATATATATATATATATATATATATATACACACACGCCGTCCCTGGAGTGTGAACATCTATGGACTCTAACCGAAACCCCTGAAAGCGAAGGCAGACGCCAAGTGCTCTGCGTCCCTATTTCGTCTTTCATCGTTTGTGCTGACAATCAGGCGAGGGAATTTTTCGCTTCGCAATGCGACTTGTTCAAGCTGCCTCAGAAGACAGATATTCGCTTTTAACGAGCGGAATTACAGGTTGATATGAGAACACTTAAAGTATGCAGTGTATATGGGTATGTAGTTTTCTATTGCCTCGGTGAGACAGCTCCATATTAACATCTAAGCCTATAGGCCTTTAGCAACCCGACATTGGAGAGATTTAGCACAGCTGTACGGCGAGTACGGCAAATACGGTAACGTGTACTATACGTTGCCGTTGCTGCTGTTGCAGTGCTTGCTTAGCCGTGTTCGCCTTCTGGTCCCAATTACCGTAGTTAGCGTATTTACCGCACGACGGTGTTAAACTCTCTATTTTAGTGATGGCATAGAGGTCCGGCATACAGCGCTGACACGAAACGCTGAACATGACGTGGCACTGCAAAAACCGGGTATATAGGGACTAAAGTGTATTGGTTTCATGCGACAGATCACATTTTATTTATTGAGGAGCAATAGGCTGCGCTGAAAGTTGAAGGGCAAATCAGATATTCATGTAGGGCAGATCAGAGGAACGACTTTCCCTGCGGCAGCGTAAACCGGTCATGCGATGACTAAATCATGAAAGTTCTAGTCACCTGTCTCTACTTAAGATTTAATTTCTTTTTTGCTGAAATCAACAGACAAGCAATCACGCCATTTATCCGCATGATGATGATATTGCGGTCGTACCATTTGCAACGGATGGATGGATGGATGGATGGATGGATGGATGGATGGATGGATGGATGGATGGATGGATGGATGGATGGATGGATGGATGGATGGATGGATGGATGGATGGATGGATGGATGGATGGATGGATGGATGGATGGATGGATGGATGGATGGATGGATGGATGGATGGATGGATGGATGGATGGATGGATGGATGGATGGATGGATGGATGGATGGAGCGTCCCCTTTGTGTTGGGAGATGCCACCATGCTCGACATTTTTCTTTGCATTTATCTAAGCTATCTGTCAAATTTAACGGTATTATCTATAAATCTGCGAATTTTCTTTAAATACAAATTACACTGACCTTTACAGTTTTTGCCAATCTTTAATCTTGAACTTGCACCCTTGTGTTGACAACATTTTATTGTCCACTTCCGTCAGGCGTTCTTCATAGCATCACACTCTGATCTTCCCGTGTTTCCCGTTGCGTCACCAGTTAGGGCCAGGCCATCCGTCAGCCACCAGTAGTGAACACAGCGCAAATCTGTGGCAATATTTTCATTTATTATTGAGCGAAAACTAAAGAGCGGGCTGTGAGATAATGCGCGATGATGCTGATACTGATGGCTTACTCTTTCTGCGCGCTGCAGAATCTGAATTATTAAATGCTTGCAGCGCTCGCCCCACTTTCAATCAATCAACGAGCATTTATTTCACCAACAAAGTGTACAGGTGGTGAAAAAGGGCGGCGGAGAAAAAGCTGCAAGTTTCGCAGCTTGACAAAAGCCCCGTCCGCCCCTCGAGCAGCGACAGGCTATAGTAAATGTAAAAAAAAAAAAACGCGCATGCACACACACTGATAACAAAAGAAAAAAAAGCATGTAATCGATGCTGATCAAGAGTTACAAAGACAGAAATACCACTCAGATCTGTCATTTGTGATAACATATGTTGAACAGAAAACTGTGACGAAATAGCACATGGTTATCAAATATGTAAATCTTGGAAGGCACATGCATGCAGTACACAAGAGACACAGAAAAACACGATTGCACTTGTAATTGAATATTTCATTCATTTTTGTCTAGTAAAATGTGATGCATATTACCTACAAGAATAATTCTGTAAGGCGCCGATTATTTAGTGTAAATACATCGATACCTAGTTGATCAAAGTAGTTTATTAGTTTAGGTAGAGTACAACTTGCCCGTTGCCGACCGTACTCTGTGCGTGAGAATGGTATTTGCCATGGGGGTTGGTGTCTATATGGGTACACGTAGTGGGAGCATTTGAGGTTGGCATTTGGTAAAAATGAGTCCAGTTTTCCATGGACTGCACTTTTATAGCATCTTAGTAGTTTGTTATTATACACGTCTGCCACTTTAGGTATTTTAAGTGTCTGAAAAAATCCTTCCGTATGTTCAAGAAAATGTGCATTTTGTATGGCTCGTACTGCTTTCTTTTGTAAAATAGTCAGTTTATGCAGGTTTTGGGACGTCGTATTTCCCCAAACTGACACACAGTAACAGAGATGAGAATGGAAAAGAGAATGGTATATGAGTTTTTTTATGCCGACAGGAAGTGAATGCCGGGTTCTGTTAAGCACGCCAACTGATTTGTGATTTTTTGTACACATAGCGTTAATATGTTCATTCCAGGACATGTTTTCTAAGAAAATTACTCCTAAAGTTTTAACGTGTTTTTCGACTGTGATTGAGTAGGGGCCTAAAGTAATGTTTCCACCCACATTTGTTTGAAACCCTGCTGCACGAAAAAGAACACATTTTGTTTTAGATTCATTTAGCACTAGGTTATTCTTTCAGACCAATCTTGAAGGCTACAACACACAGAGCTTGCCTGTCTTAAAATGCTTCCCAAATCCTTTCCTTCCACGTATATGGTGCAATCGTCTGCATAGATAAAGAACTTACAGGTTTTACTGATTGCTACAATATCATTTATATAATAAAGAAAAGGTACCGGGCCAAGGATGCTACCTTGTTCTCACGGCCATAAGAAATCTATTGAGTTCGCCACGCATTAAAAATTTCCCCGCAGATATTTGATGTTCAGCGTCGTGCAGAAGGGGGTGGTAGCCGCGCAAACTAGAAGCGTCTGTCCCGATTTTCTGTACTCGTTTTTATCGTAAGGCTTTCCTGCAGCGAGTGTCTTCACCGTAGCAGCCAGATCTTCACAAGACCGATGTGGGCAGCAAGTAATTGCTGTTCCGTAGCGTTCGTTCGCGTTGACTGATTTGACGGGGCACTACGCTGCTCTCCGAAAGTACCACAGCTGTCAACCAACTACAGCAAAAAGAAACTGCGAACGGCCAAGATCAAACCGCAGGTTTTTCGCCAATCTTTCGAGGGCGCACAAGTAAATGCAGTGTGGCTTAGCCAAGCCAAGATTGTGTTGTTCTACATGAAAATCCCACTACTAATTTGCAGACAACTTCACGATTCCACGCATCCGGCGATGTCTACCTATGTTTGAGAAAGCTAGAGCCTGAATCCGCTTTATTCGGCAGCCGCCAGGACTCAAAACGTGCCTCTCAAAGTTTACCAGAGGCGAAATTCATTGGCCGGAACAGGAGAGAACACGAAACAGAGTGGCCGCGGTGGTTTTTCTAAAGCATGCGACATGCGGCTACTTCAGAGAAAACAAAGTTAGTGTCGCGAAAATCGAGCAAAAGGTCCTTGACGCAATGAATAATAGTTTTCTGGATATGAAGTTCATTACCCGGGATGAGTAGAGAGGATTAAATTGCGGATGGCCCCAGTGTCTTCCCTAAAGGGTTAAACACTTGGCCACTCAACACGTTCATCTTCGCATCGGTGGTCGACTATACCCAAAAACGATTATGGTGCGCTGGCTGACACTCGACGACCTGATGCAGCCGCCTCGCCACGCCTCCGTCGTCCCGCTGGCCATCACAAACGGCCGGCCACCGTGGTGCGCTGCTTCTGCAGGCGATGCACAAAATCTTCCTCGCCTCCTATGGCACCATGGAGGCCTGCTGGCGGCAAAAGCACAGCAGGTGCACCATCAGCAGGGTCTCCGGTAAGAAAGCGTCGAGCAGCAGCCTTGGTCAGCAGCAGGTGAAGGTCGTTCTCGTCTTTGGGCGCATCATCAGTAGGGTCGATCGCACGTCGGTAAATACCAACAGCACCATGAAACAGTTGTCGGACGGCCTTCATGAGATCTGCACGTTCCGCGACTTTGATGGCAGTTGAAATAAGCGCAAAAGACCTACCAACACCAAGGTTTGTAGTGAGACTGAAGGCTTCGTTAATATCCTGGAGATCTTCTTTCGTATCTTCGATAATAACGAAGCCATTTGTCGTAAATGCACGATGGGCTTCGAGAACGAGGCTCATCGCAATATGGAGAAGTGGTAGCGCAAAGAAATATCGGGAGCACGAGGTTGTCACGTGCACCGATATTACAGTGGGGTCCGTGTGGTACGGGAACCAGAACTCCCCGGGTGCGGACAACAGTGGCATAGTGCCCGATGTGTACGGTAGTCTTGACCAGTTGCGCAGCTTGCTGTTCGTGGTTGTCAGGAACAGGCTCTTTGTGCTTGGACAGGCGACATGTGGCGCGATTCTTGTGAGTAAAATTCTTGCAGCGCTCCGCGGAATTGACGAAGAGCAGAATGTCGTCTGGTGCACCGAACAGCAGTCGTATGTCAGCTGCCTGCATGCAGGAAGCGCACGGGTGGTCGTAGGCAACTAGGGACTCCCCTTCCAACGGCTGCGAATACGGCACAAGACTCGGGTCGCAGAGTGGCCGCGGGTGTTGTAGCACGGACATGGGCCAGTGTTTCTTTATCGCACCAGGACTCACGATTGCGGCGTCTAGGAGTCCAGTCCAGCGACGCTCCACCTGTGGGTAGGCCTCTTGAGCTTGGGAGTGGTGCCGTGCTCTAACCAAAAAGGGACCCGTATCCGTTGCAGCTGTTGACTTCGTTGTCCACAAATCGCGCTCACGTACTGCTCCGGTTTCGGTATCCTACAGGGTGCTGCAACGTCGTCGTGTTGAGCTATACGGTGAGAGAGGACATCGTTTGATGTCTCCCGGTGGGGCAGCAAGGCTTAGGACTCGAAAGATGATCAGTGGGCCCGGCACGTTCTTTGGGCTGCCTGCGCCGAAAGCGATTGAGGGCACGTGTTCCGCGAGGTGCGCGAAAGTGGAATGAGCTGCCTTCATCTTTGCCTGCGTCAGAATTTTTCAAAATGGTGTAGAAAAACCGGTGCACCACTCTGCTTGTGTGGGACCAAAAAATTTTGGCCCTGCCTCGAAATACGGCATCCAGCTATGGCTTCTTCCTGTAGTCCTGCCACACAGTAGCCAAGGGAATCGACGTGGAGAGATATGGCTGCACTCTGCAGTAGGGTCTTCGGTGTTTGCGTTTTCTCCGCTTATTGTTTTTGTAGCATGCTTCTGCCACTCTGCCTCGCACACTTCTCTGACCACAAAATATTTGCACCTTTCTCAGCGCGTTGAAGATTTTACAAATCGCATCGTTCCTACAACCTTAACTAAGCGCTCAGACCTCGCGGCACTGACGCGCCAGATGCCCTGCAAGTGTGGCGCTTCTGCTTCGTTCGTGCGACAACCTTTTTGCTTTCAATCACATCTGCGTGCCTTTTGGCATAAAATGTGATATACTCGTACCCGACGTTTTGGGCAGAAAAATTGTGAATATTGGAAAATTGTAAGGAACTAGCTGTTACAGAAATATTGAAGGTAATGGGTCATTCTTCTGATTTGTAGCAAAGTCTTTGTTTCGAAGTTTATCATCGCTCGCATCATGCAGTTAAGATTGCCATAGAAAACCAATTGGGAACACTTTTGATGATAGCAAAAACGTTATCAGCAAAAAAATGCAAGCCTGTCCACGGGAGATCTGCGGATATGTTGACTGTCATTGTGAAATCTTAAAAGAAATGAATAAAACCTGCGGTCATTGACCCTTCGTATTTAAGAATGCTTTTCCAGAATTGTTGGGTATGTTACAAATGGAGGTGCAAATCTGATTTCCCTCCCTGCCGTATTTCCGGGAACCAGAGTAGGCGTGCAGTTGTCATTTCCCGCCGACAAAAAGTACGGGATCACTCACACTCAAGGGCGCCATAAAGGAACGCCGTATTCGGCGAGGGTCAGCGTCTGCAGAATGAAACCGTGCCATCTGAAAGTGAAGGCAGGCGCAGAGTGTTTTGTGTTTCTTGTTTTGCCTCCCAGTGGTGCGTGTTTATTTTTCTTTTGTAACGATAGCTACATTACGTAGCATCTCGAGCCTTGAGCGTGCCACGGCGCCGCCACCCTGTGGCTGCGCCGCCACGCTGTCACCTGGTTGGTCACATGGTGCGGAGAAGCTGCCGGCAGCGCGGCGCCGTGGCTGATCACGTGAGCATATTCCACTCGGCCAGCTGTAGCTATCGCGTCACTCCAGGTTTAACCAAAGCTAAACCACCGCCAATTTTTTCATGAATGTGAACAGCGCTACGTATATGGAAGAATACATAGACAACACACACTAATTAGAGGCGGATTCATGGGTAACTCTTGGAGGGAATGGTGGGAAGGGGGGTGAGGTCCCATATGAGCGCCATGTACTTCTTGGACTTCTTTTGGTCGAAACAATTGGTACAGCATGGTTTTCCTAAGCAAAAATTTCTCGATTTAATGGCGGGGAGGGGGGAGGGGTGGAATAACAGCCCCTCTTTAAATTTGCCCCTGCATACACACGACTTAGGGCTGCGCCTCTTATTTTCACGATTTAGGAGGCGCCCCTTAAATGGAAGACATTTTTCTGCTTAATTTTTTGAACTATATTGTACCATACGTTCCCCAACAAACACGAAACCTCCTCAAAATCTCCCAGAAATATCCCATCAGGATATTTGGAATGGCCCCAGGAGGTTCCCATTTTTCCCGAAGATGTCCAAAAAACGTCCCCACAACTAGCCGTGTCCAAAAAGTTGTGCGTCCTAGGGACAGCCCCAAAAGGTTAATGCTAGATTTCTCGGTTCTGGCTCAATAAAATTATTTCTTCTTTTTCATGCAGACTTCAGGCATCTAAGCGCACATATGTGCCAAATTTCAGGCACATATGCTTACGTTACAGGTGGTGTAATACATTTGTCAACTCGCGTGAATGCTTGCTGGCTAGGCCATTCAGACTTACCTGTTTACATGAAATGTGCTTTAACAAGGTGAAAATTTGGGCTGGTTGGTGCATGATCTTGTGACGGGAGCAGCGCAGCACGAGACAAAGAGAGACGAGGAACACGACGCTGAATAACAACCAGATTTTTAATGCATGTTCGTCGAATATATACATCTCGCTCGTATAAGAAGCAAAAAAAGAAGCATGAAAAACGCATAAGATGTACACGTGGTGAAATATTAAGGCATCGCACGCAGATAATCAATTTCTCTGTCACGAAGCGCTATTGAAGGTATGCAGACGCATATGTCGCTCTTTGGTCGGATTTTGAAGGCTTCTTCAATCTCCCTGGTCCGTTGATCAAAATATGACGGGATGACCATTGTGTTGATAAGCTGCGGAGTGCATTCATGCTCTCTGCAATGTTTTGCTAATTCACTGCTGATGGCGCCCTTTAGGGATGTTTTGTGCTCTCGAAGCCGTTTATTCAAACAGCGCCCTGTTTGACCAATGTATATGCGTCCGCATTACAGAGGTATTTCATAAACTCCGATTTTCACACATTTGACATGTTTTTCAGGTGTTTTTTCTTGCATTGATTTTTTTTCTTTGCTCGATGTTGACTTTGGCGCACAGGCTTCTTAACTTGTTGGGTGCTGACTTGAGCACTTTTACACCAGCTCTTGCTCTTACCCTTTTCAGACTGTGGGAAATGCCATTAATGCAAGGAATGACCGCGTACGGCTTCCTTTATTCTGATGTGGTTGTGACATATTTCCTGCCTCTAGGTGCTTGCAGAATCCCTTCTGCGACACTGGATAGCAGTCTCGTCGGGCAACCTGCTGCTTTCAGCCGACGGTTCTGGGTGTCAAAACTGCCTTGAACCTCATGATGACAGGATCTCGTCTTGTCTTGTTGTACGCCTTTGGAGTGAACAGAGCACAAAAAGGCAAGTAGAAGACCAGATGAACATGGCGCTGGCTTGCAACAACATTTATTCGGCGTACAGGAAATCTCCGTTTGTTCGTGGCGAAACAAAAACAAACAGTCTAGGAAAAGTTGTTTAACGCATGTGGCCGTAACTTCCGTCCTCTTCTGGTAAAAGAGAAACTGAGCATATGCACTGACATAGTCTTCGCCCCCTGCTACTGTCATATCAGCTTCCATATGTTACTGTATCAGTTGCACTTCGTATTTTTTAGAGCAAAACAGTTGCGAAGTGAGGCATGCACCCACAGGTACTACAAAGCAATCATCCTTCATCATAGTCAGTTTCCACCTTGTTGGCGTACTCTCTCAACTACTTGCAAGCATACTAACTGCTTGCTGCATGAGAAATGATTGCATGCAGTATACCACACGTTGTGTGCTCACTTCACGAACTCTTAGTAACAATTTATGATAATGCATGGCGACACGACTGACTACTTTCACTATCCAGTTGCGCACATTGCAAAGCCATGAAAAGAACATTGATTATGTTTTGTTTAGATTTCTCTGAAGAAGTCTTGCCCTGACGAAGTGGACGAAAGTTTTCAGCAACTATGTATGCGGTTGATATGTGCCAGTTGCCCAACTTATATTCACATTTGCATTGAAGAAAAATTGCTGCAGCCATCACGTTTTGTGAATGCAGTTTACTCACAGCTTTAAAAAAAAAGGCAGAGCACATTGTTGCTGTCATTCTTTACCTTCACACTCTGCCACACAATCTCCAAAGGTTGGCCAATGTTAAGGTTGGTTTTTCAGCACCTAAAATGCTGGGTAACATACGTAAAATCATGATATCTGTTAACTCAGTGAGTGTTCAGAGGAGTGCAGGGCCTTGTCTCTCACTCACGGCAAGTAGTACGTTCGATACAGTGGCTGGTGTCATAAAACTCTCAGTAGGCCTGCCAGCAAGGTTAAAACGGGCCATGAAGGATGCATGGCTGCGCATTGCAGTATCAGTGGGTGCATATGTCGGTTCGCAGATTCATTCTCAAAAACATGAAGGTAAATAGGAGCAGAAAACTAAAGAAAATCAGAAGATTGCAGCAGGAGGTGGTGACTGTATCAGTATATGCTCGCTATCATGACGCAGAGCTCGCGTAGCTAATGGGTACATGCAGGCATTAAAATATTTATCCTAGCATGTCTGCTTGGTGACCTGCCATGAATATATATATATATATATATATATATATATATATATATATATATATATATATATATATATATATATATATATATATATATATATATATATATATATATATATATATATATATTCGGACATTTGATCTTCACTTCACTTTGTTTTCCTCAAAGACCACCTCTGGAGGTATTGCATGAAGGGTGGGGTTAGATATTTGAGGAAAAAAATAGAAGTACGAGCATTGCCTTTGAAAATGCATTGTAAAGGCTTCGAGAAGTGAAAATGGCCATGTGGTGGCGGCGACTTCATGGGGAAGGGCATTGCAGTCCACAATAGCTCGGGGGAAAAAGATCCTGAAAACGTTGTTGTGCGAGCAACAGGGCAAGTTGTCTGAAACGGATGCACAGCGTGGTGAGATATGTGGGGGCGATGCACAATGTAAACAAAGGCTGGCAGTGCAGCGTCAAAGTAAGAGGCTTTCAAGGCTGTCCTTCAGAGATGAAACGCTGATGGAATAGGAGTATGCATGATGCATGACATTGACGGCATGGCTTTGAATTGATTCGAGCGCATTTGTTAGGTGTAACTGAGGTGGGTTCGAGATGGGACTGGCGTACTCAGGTTTTGATCTGATGCGTGTTTTATATGCCAGAAGTTTCACGTGTTCGAATTAATTGTGTTTTAAGCAAGTGCTATGTTTGTGTGGTCTGCTTTGTTTCTGCCTATTCATGTGTTGTTTACTTCGAAAATGTACCAGAAAGGTGAAATTTTACTGCAGCTCTATACTGCTGTGATGCTTTAAATGTTTCCCCGCGCTGGTTGCTCAGTGCCAAGGGCGCTCACCGACCCCGGTGACAAAATGGCACCCATGTGCTGCTCTGTGATATTGCAAATGGTCTAGGTTAATTCGGAACCCTCCACTGCAGCAGCCCTCATAGCTGAAGTCAGTTTGGGACATTAACCCTAGATATCAAACCATGTTTCACGTATTGCCTTAATTTGCCCTATTTCTGAACAAATTCTATTTTATTTTCAGCATCGCTTCCGGGATGTAGCTAAAGCACCAAAGAAGCACCTTTTTGCTGGTGATGGATACCATCTGTCGGCTGGTGAAGGAGTGGAGGAGCCGGCCGAGATCCTTGTCAGGAGCCTGGAAAAGTTGTATGGACCAGGTATCCTTGCTCTTTCTCAAGGGTGCCAACCAGGCACATCATTTACGCATGCCATCACTGCGGTACAAAGGGCCATGTGAATGGGGACTGCTACGAGTACCGCAGGCCGTAGGACCTGCACTACTACCTGCAGTGCTCGTATCAGTGGGTACTGTAGTGAGAGTGAGACCTGTTTCTGCTATGCTTCTGAGCTACATCTGCTCCTTGGAATCTGTTGACATCATCTGGGATTTTTTTACATGCACGGACAACACACAGCATGCTGGCGTTTTTGCATTTAATCTTCGCAGAACTTGCCACCGCTGCGGTTGAAATTAATCTGGAGCTCTCCACTCTTGTGTCGCTTATAGTCCGTATGAAGATTTCCGACATTCAACCCCGCATGACAAGGATTTCAAGTCCACTAACGTTGTGCTGGCTTTCTTGACAGCCTGTATTGGCAAGCTGGAAATCTTGGATGGGAAAACAATCGGGAAAGTGTGGAATTCTACTTCCCAGCAAGCTATGTCCTTGCGAATGGCAAGCTGTTTTATATTCTTGTGGTGCAGCTACGTCTTCACTGCTTCGGAATAACGGCACCTCACAACCATGTAGTGCTGCATGTTGCCACTAGTCGAATACTTTTCATGGAGCCAAAGCACTTGCAGAACTTTGCAGTGCCCCTTCACCAATGTCGTCACCTGCGGTACCTGGTTCCATATTTTCCACAAATACAAGCGACCATGTATCATACAGCTTGCCACTGTTCACAAACTGTCACAAGCAAACTGTTCAGCTCTGAATCGAAGACATTTAATGAATGCTGCAGTTTGCGGTTCGCATTGCCGACAGTAAACTTCGAAGAACAGCCAACAACCAGTATCAGACGAGGTAGCAGGCAGCTGGCTTGGGACCCATGGAGCTGTGCAATCATGAATGCATTCATCAACGACCAACACAATGGCAATACCAGCTTATTACAAGGTACAACCCAATTGTCTGCTGGTCTACAATTAGGCTTACACCAAGCTGCAAATTACTGACAGATGTCCAACAAACCTGTTGGACACTACGAGCATAGCCACACAGTGGTGATCATGTCTTCACCTTTCTTGCAGTCTGCACAGACTGTGACCTGGCTCCACATTATGTACAGACTCGGCCAACCCAGGCCTTGTGCTCGAGTGAACCGTTACAGTTACAGCCTTGTGAGTGCCCTTTCCAGCTCCCTTGTTCAGGCTGATCAAGCGTGAAGCTGTTTGTTCAACTGAGCGAAATAACAAACTGCTGCCTCTGCTGCAGCTCTCTAGCCCGCCACATCATTATTGCAAATGGGGTCTGCCTCCTGCTACAAAACAAGCCTGGTACTGCGCCCTTTTGCAATGCTGTGGTGCACACGTCTTTCATCCAGGCCTGTCATTGACACTGTTTGAATGAAGTGCCATGGAGAGTGTTGCCTAGTATCTAGATGCCTAATTAAAAAGCATCAATGCCTCTGCCAGTCAGGTGCAACAGCACCACTTCCTCTTTGGCTCCCGGCACTGCATAGCAGCCTTTCAGAAGATCTTCAGGGCTTGCAGCTGTGTTGTGCAATTTTCTCTTTCAACGTTTCAAGCTACAGAACACTCAGTACTGGACCTGCCTCCAAGAACACGTCTATTCTTATCTTGGTACCCCGGTTGTCTTGAGATTCATAGGAATCTATGTCTGCAAAACCAGCACCACCTTTCATTTGGTGAGCCCAGCATACAAGAATTTCTCAAGGTTAAAATTAATCAAGTTCACAAGCATTGTCCCCGTTTCCATTCCGCTGTGGTGCCTTGCATGTCACTGCCTGGGTAGAGAAGGAGGCTGGTATTGCACTTCTGTTTTTCAGAAAGGGAAGGAGGGGTCACTTCAATCATTGTAACATGTTGCGATGTGATGTGTACTGAGTGTACTTAGTGAATGACTGCACGTTTCCAACTGTTGTGTGTGTATTGCAACTGTAGAAACTGTTTAAAAAGCACAAGTGCAGTGGTGTGCAGGTGTTAACTTTTATACAAAAATTTTAGCTCTGCACATTTCTTGACCCAGTTCCTCCTCTCATGTCTTTTTTGTGGTGCCGAGGTAGAACGTTTAAATAGCAGGGTACAAGTAATGCTTATGGAATGTCAACATGGGTAGCATTGGTTGAACGGTCCTACCTGTTCTGTGTACGTGGCAATGTCTGTTCATCGAGAAATATGACACTAAGTGTTTACAACAGCCGCCGCGGTGGCTGAGTGGTTATGGCACTCGGCTGCCGGCCCGAAAGACGCGGGTTCGATCCCGGCCGCGGCGGTCGAATTTCGATGGAGGCGAAATTCTAGAGGCCCGTGTACTGTGCGATGTCAGTGCACGTTAAAGAACCCCAGGTGGTCGAAATTTCCGGAACCCTTCACTACGGCGTTTCGCATAGCCTGAGTTGCTTTGGGACGTTAAACCCCTATAAACCAAACCAAACGAAGTGTTTACATGTTGAGTGTGTTTCTGCCAGCACAGTTTCTGCGCTTCTCTGGCTTCTTGGAGAGTGGTATCGCAAATTTGTGCAGACGAAGGATTTTCTCACATTCAACCATACTTTATCTATTGGTCAGCCCTGCAAAATTCCCACTGGTTCTTTTCATGCGTTTTTGAGTGCAATCTGCATTGGAGTGTTATGTAGCCATTTGCTGTTCATTAGAGTTTACACTGACCACGTAGCTCAAAGAGGTGTTCCTAAAAGCCTTGCACCCTGTCGCACAAAAGTGTACTTATGGTGTGGAATGGTAAGCGCTCTGTATGTGTGCAAGCCTATAAAGCAGAGAGAAGGCTTCGAAGAGGAAACTCAAGACGCACTTTACACATGACTGAACAACAAACAAAACAGCGCACTACACATACACCAATATAAGGCTACAGAAAACACCGCAGTCCTATCACACTATTGGTCCTCACACGTAAACCACAAAGTCGCACTTATAGTCTTGCTACCAAAGGCGGGTGACTCGTGCGCTATCTCGGACGCGGAGTAGGGAAAAAAACCCAGGCGGTACCTTGTTTCAAGAGACGCCGCTCTTCCACGAGAGGAGTGTTGAGGAGGATCAGGTGAAAAGAGACGGTACTGCCGCGTCGCCTTGGCTGGATGTCGGTGTTGGGGCATCCTCGTACTGGTGACGAGGTCTGGGAGCTAGCAACTACCGCTGGCAGAGTCGTCGATCCGGAGGCGTTGACACAGGGCCCACGTTCCAAAGACAGGGTCAGCGTCATGATCCACAGGACCGGGGTATCAACCGGTGGGGACCACGCCTGGTCAGTAGGCCTCGCGATTAAACACCTCCTGCAGCAGCTGACGGCCGTGCACCAACGTCCGCACCTAGAATATTCCTCCTCCTGTCCACGTAGGAAGGAAGGAAGGAAGGCCTCAGACGTTGCTGGCACATACCCACTACGGGGGAGTGGCCAAGACACAGGCGGTTAATTACTGGATACAGAAAATTTTTGACGGGAAAAGCAGTGGAAATAGTATGTAGTCTGATAGATTGGAAGAGGGAAGGAAAGGGGTCCAGTTAACTTGGAGATCGAAGACGGGACAATTGCTTAATGTGCATAATAGTACACAATGCCTGTAATGTTGCAATGTCTTACTGACAGAGATCAGGAAAAAAAAATTAGAATGGGAGTCGCTGCGTTTCTTGAAGAACATTTTGCACAGCAGAGCGCACACTCCTGTCGCTTCGTCCAAGCAAAGAAGCGCCAATGGAAAGAACAACCGCGGAAGACACAGGCAAGCCCAGTTGATGAAATGGAATTTGCAAAAGACGCTTCCTCAAATGAGAAAAGCGGCGGCAGAACAGCAGGAAGTGATCTATTGTCTCAGGTTCGGCACAAAAAGGGCACAGTGGGGAAGCTGCCAGGCCAGATCTGTGAAGGTAGAAATTTAGAAGGGGAACCCGGCAACGCAAGCGCGTGAAAGAGACCTCTAGTCTGCGTGAGCGCCAGTCTTTGCTACTCCAAGGATGCAGAAGATGCTGATATTCGGGAGACGATGTAAGAGCCGAGGCAGCAAATTCCTGAAATATTGTGTAGCTGCGAAACCTCACCGCAGCTGTATATGCACACGATGGTAGGACAGCAACAATTGGGCCGCTGAGAGAGGCTCTTGCTAAGGAATCTGCAACCTCATTTAAGTGAAAGCCCATGTGACCTGGTACCCAAAGCAACCTTACCGAATTTAGATGCAGCGGAATCAGGAACTTAAAGAGGCGTAATGGCCGAGAGTCAGTGGGCGAGGATAAGGAAGAGCAAATGGACAGAGAGTCTGTCATAACCACGACCTGGGAAACGGTAGATTCTAATTTTCGTAAGGCTAAGATTACTGCTAATAATTCAGCCAGAAAAATTGGAGTGAAGTCAGGAAGACGGAGAGAAAAAGACCAATCCAGTGAAGGTGAAAAAATTCCCACACCTGCCGTTTCGCGATCCTGCGAGGCATCGGTAGCAATAAGAACATGAGAGGGAAAGGACCTTAGGTGGTCCTGCAATAGACCCTGAAGAAGCGGGAAGGGCTGCAGCTTTGCATTCGATGGGAAAATGTCATCGAATTCAATCTGGACAGATGAGAAGTTGTTATATATTTGGCGGACATCAGTGAAATGAATATTTATGCGATCAAGGAGGGACTGCACGTAACATATCTGCGGGGTATGAAATCGAGACCAGGCAGCACTAAAAAAGGCGGAAGGTTGACTAAGAAATATTATACTGGAAGCGTGAAGAGGGGAGTCGCACAATTTTAAAAATGTTTGAACTGTTAAAAGGCGAAACCTAGCTGATAACGAAGGCATTCGCGCCTCAAGGTGCAGAACAGCATTGGCGACATATTTTGGAAGCCCCAGACAAAGGCGCAACGCCTCACGCTCCAAAAGCACAAGAGGGCGAAGTTTATAGGCAGGAGCTCCTGAGAATAAAACACACCCGAACTCCAAAATTGGGCGGACGTACATTTTATAAATCATCAGAAGCGTATGCCTTCTCATGCCTGACCTAGCACTACAAAGCCTGCGCAGGATGCCAATGGCCCGAACTCCTTTTGCAGAAACTTGCTCAATGTGTGGCCGCCAGGAGAGAGTAGAGTCGTATATTACACCGAGATACTTCACCGTCTGAACTTGGGGTATTATGTTATTTCTATAGACCAGGCAGATGTTTACAGGAACAGAAACTGGAAATACTAACAATGCGCATTTCTTCACATTAAGGGACAGATGAATTCTTCCTAGCTAGTTGTCAAGAACATTGAGGTAATTTTGCAGGGTACGATAAAGAGTGTGAATGTCAACTGCTGATGCAAAAAATGCAATATCGTCGGCGTACACATAAGTTTTCACATTTTGAATGCATGGAATTGAGCTTAGAAAAATGTTAAAAAGAACAGGGGAGAGAACTGATCCTTGCGGAACACCTCTTGTCTGTGGAAATCTCCTTGAGGAAATACCATTTTGGCAGCAGTAAAATTCTCTATTTTCTAAAAAAACAGAAATCCAGGCTACAAAATAGCTTGGGAAGTTGAGTTCCTGTAATCTTAGTATTAGAGTCGAGTGCTCCACGCTGTCGTATGCTTTACTGATATCCAAGGTGACAAGCGCAGCAAACTGTTTTCTATTGCGAGCTAATTTAATACGACTCTCAAGATCAGTATGAGCACACCAAATTGAACAACCCGGCCTGAAACCAATTTGACATGGATTCAATACAGCATTTTCTGAAATGAATGACATGACACGGCCGAGAAGGACCCTTTCCACCAATTTCACTAGGTTCGATGTTAACGAAATAGGGCGTATATTGTCTAAAGTTAAGCCCTCCCCTTGCTTTTTAAGCAATGGAACTATTTCAGCAAGACGCCACTCATGCGGTATCCAAGGACCTTTAATAGAATGGTTAATTAGAGCCAACAGGTCTGCAGGAGATTCATTGAACAAAATTTTGATCATAGATGAAGTGACCTTATCGGGGCCAGGAGCCGCTGGGGATAAGCGCAGAACAATTTGCGACAGCTCAGGCATAGAGACCTCAGTGAAATCACTTGAGGTGCATGTGAATATAGTAGGAGAAGGTAAAGCAGATGTAAAGCGAAGCTCTAGGCCACACGCAATATCTTCTAAGGCCTTTGCGATGTCAGCAGGGGACTGAACGAGGGATTCAATGTTGGCAGTCGGAGGAATCACCTTGTTGCGCCTCATGAAACTAAACAAGGCTCGTTTACTTCCCGATTGGGAAAGGAAAGCATAATGATTTGTATTATACTCCTCCTTTGCACGGGCGACAGTGCGCTCAAATGTTGCTGCAACATACTTATAATCCAGCCAATTTTTTGGGCATTGATTGATGAGAAGTTTCTTCCAAGCTGCTTTCCGTCGTCTATATGCACGCGTGCACTCAGAATTCCACCAATTGTTCGCGATTGCACCCTTTGTTCTCTTAACCAAAAATTCAGACTTTTGCCTTGCATGGTCCAGTACTGAACATAGATGTGCAGCCTTGCTTTCGGCACTTATCTGAGCGCGAGTGTCTGAAGTGATTTGGAGGGCTGATTTTAGAGTGTCTTTAAAGCAATTGTAATTTATTAACGTGCGCTGATGTCGCTCAGGAAGAGTTAATTTACACGCAAACTTGAAACTAATCGGTACATGATCACTGTTTGTTGCACAGTCAACAGGCGCCCAAGACATAACGGAGACTCCTGGGGAGGAAAAAGTTAAATCCAGGGCAGAGCGGCATTGACTGCGAACAAACGTAGGCAATCCGGAATTGTTGCAGATCAAGTTGTTGCCAGAAGCCCAATCAAATAGCCTAGAACCAAAGCTGTCTGTTTTAAACCCCCAAGTCACATGGTGCGAATTGAAGTCGCCAAGTAATAGAACCTGAGATCGGCTACTAGACATGAGTGAGTCAAGGGGCCGAGTGTCACGCACACCAGACGGGAAATATGCATTAGCTACCGTAAACGGCTGTTGACCTGGGACACTGAGGTCAACCGCAAGGATTTCACATTCATTGTCCGCATATTGAAAAGAAATGCATGCCCTGTGGCAAAACTTTTCAGATATGAGCAATAACAACCCTCCCCCTCGTGATGACCGGCCAAGCCGGAACGGATGGTAATCCTTGAGATGATAATTGAAATTTGGAGTTAGCCATGTTTCCTGTAAAGCAACTAAATCTGGTAGAAGCTGATTGCATAGGCAGTTTAAATCTATTGAAGCTGAGAATATTGATCGACAATTCCACTGGAGTACACTTAAGAACCCTATCTTGGCGGAAGTGCCGCAGCCGCGACTGCCTTTTCTAGAATACTGGTCTTAGCGTTTTGACTTGCGTTACTTTTCTTTGTCTTTGACTGGGGGCAAGATGGACCTGCAATATTCAGAGGAGACCCACTTCGTTTCTGGGCGCGGAGATCAGACTCCATATCGATACAATCCATAGATACAATCCACGTCGCCATACCTTCTTCTTCTTCTTCTTCTTCTTCACCCCAGGTATATGGCACATACCCACGCGGGGGGATTGGCCAAGGTGTAGTTGAATAAACAAAGTTTACGTGGAAGATGATGACAAAAATGTAGCACCAATCGTGAATTTTGAAAAATCAATGAATAAAGACAAGAGAACAATATTGACAGTTAAATAACAGACAGCATTTTATACCTCCTTTTATACGTCCACTTCATTTTCTTCTACTTCCGCCTTGTTTTCAGTGTTGTCGTAGTCTTCTCCATTTCTTGCAAAAATACCACTGCACTCTCTTTTCTTCCCTCTTATCTTTCTTTCAGGTGCCATTTGCCAATTAACGTGCCTGTCCTTAGGTCCAGTTTTTTACTCATCCCTCTTTTCTTTCGCTCATGACACACCCTTACATCTGCGGATTTCAAAACCATTAGCAATTCAAACAGTCCAGTAAGGTTTTTTGCTGTTGACTTTTGTTGTGCTCCCTTTTATCCTTTTTTAAGCTAACTTGTGAGAAATGTGACTAGTTAGCATGAAGCACAACCGATGAGAGCATGGCGTAGTCTCCTTGTCATTCTCATAATTTAATATATTTGCATATTAGTAGAGGCTCATTTCAGCTCAGAGATGAATTCCCTTTTAAGTGCCTGACGTTTCCAGTGCCCTTGCAGTCATGCTCCAATTATCGTTGTAATGATGCTATGGCAATGACTGTGCTTGTCTTCCCCTGCCCACATTGTGACATGTTCTCAATGTAGTCATTTCCAAATCACATGGTGCCTGTCGATGCGAGCGCAGAACGGTCCTGGGCGCTGCCCATGCTTACTGCTGATGCTGTTTGCAAGACTCCTGGGGCCGTATTACTGAACTGTCAAATATCAAAGTTTTCAAAAACTTGCGAAAAATGGATGGTTAGCCTCCCTCCTATTGGTCGGTCGTGGCCGGCGGCCATATTGCTTTTTTGCGTCATGGGTGGCTTCAGATTACGTCACGGATGTGGTAGAAGTGATGGCGTTGCACACCTAATTATGCAGGCGCAAATTGACATTTTTTTGTGATCACCTCGAGGCAGTCAATTTTACTGTTGCGTTTGTGACAGAAAATAGCGGCGGTGTACGCGGCGATATGACTGAGGCGGCTCCGCCGGCGCGAGCAGCGGCGAAGGAGGGCGCACGAAGGCGCGTTTGATTCGCCGGACGAGCTGTTTCGGCGCCTTTTTTTGGCTGGAGAAGCAGACTGTGGAGTGGCTATGCGACGAAGTCGCCGATGGACTGGGAGGTGCGCATGCGAGCGTGCTGTCGGTGCGGCGGCAGGTGCTATGGGCACTGCGGTTATTTGCCATGGGCGGCTTTCAGGCTGCCGTTGGTAACGAGGCGCACGTCAGCATCACAAAACTGATGGTAAGCAAATGCGTGCGGAAGGTGCTAGAGGCAATCTGCTAACTTAGCGCGCATAAAGGGTGGTTCCCCGCGGTCACGTCTGTGCAACAGCTACATATAAAAAAAACACGCTTATGCTGGTAAAGCACTTTATTTTTCCTAGAAAATCACACTTCGTGGTCGTCTTCTATTTCCCAAGGGAAAAGAAACAGACAACCACACATCACATACAGCAACACTTCGCCCTTTGGCGTTTTGTCATCGATCGTGAGCGCCGAACAAGACAGAAGAATAAGTTGTCTTCGTCGATTTCTTACCAAGCGCTCCCTGCTAGTTTGCTCGGCAGGCACGTAGCCTTAATTGCCTTCGTTTAATTTTTTCTGCGCACTAATTAGGTCAACCGCACTGTAGCTTGATTTCAGACGACACGTAAAAAAACAAAACAGCGTGGAATCGGCTGCTTTCGTGCCATGGAAGAAGGACTCCATGTTTCGTGCAACTCTTCAAGCCCACCACTACTACCACTGGAAGCACCCTTGCACAAGTCTTACTTAAAATTAGGTTCAGTGCAGCTTAACGCACTGAACGAATTTCAAATTATTTTTTTATGCAATAGCTTGCAACTTTCATTGTAAAGGCTTTCACACTCCTCCATGTTGGGCGAAACTGTTTGTGACCGTTTGACAGCATACATTGATTTGTGTGGTGATGTGTTTATTTATATTTTGTCTGTACTGGCACATGTTGGGAGTGTATAGCTGTGCCCCCAGTTCTAGGTTGTATGTGTGCCTTTGTAAAAGTTATAAATTTTTAATTCAGAACCATATGTTTTATTCATTCCTGCTACATTGAATTCCATTCGTACAATTCGTCACGCAGCACCTGCCAGGTGCAATAAATGAAATATAATGGTGCGCAACACAAAAATGGCGCAAATGAAAATAGTAGTTCCATAATCAACATTTAATGTGCTGAGCCGTGTAATGTCTCCAGGACTACTTTTTTCACTCACCACTTCCCAGGGTGGCTCTGTCTAGGCATTCATGAGGTGCCTCTTTTTTCCCGCTGAGCACCATTACCATAAATTGAATTTTCCTCATAAGGAAAGGCGCCTCGATTTATCAGGCTAAAGGTTTTGAAGTGCCTGCTGTTCACTGCACCAGTGGTTTCATTTTAGTGCAGTGTGGCGTTAGTTGCAGGAAAATGAAACGGCCTACTAAAAGTTGTGTAAATGCGCACTTACACTCATTTATTGCGCGTCGTGAAATGTGGCAGTGAATGTCAGGTTAATATACAGGAATGGGAATGTAGGTGTTTTCAAACACAACTGGTGAAGGGAAAGGTTGAAGTGGGGATGGCCTTGCAGGTATACATGCATCTTCCACGGCCAGGTGGGAAGGAAGAGAAAGCAGGAATAGGAAAAGGTAATGAGAAGGGGGAAGAATTTCAAGGCAAGGTGCTATGCACTATTAAACGCCTGAGGAGATCAAAACCAGTTATTTAGAAGGAGGGCAATCAGTACTGCATGCTTAAATCAGTGCCTGCACAATACAATGAAATCCCTTCACTGCGTAACATGGTTGTAGTGCCGAGAAGCTGCCAATATTGATGACGGCATCACAGAGTATAATGAAGGCCCTTGATTTGTTTCTATGCACACATATCACTCATGCAAAGTGAAGTAAACTGTCCATTTGCATAAAAGTGTAAGCACGACACAGGTATGCCGCGCGTACGGCTGGAGCAATTTTAAGCGTTACATTCGTTGCCCAGGTTTCAAACTACGGACCTAGATTTCGTTCAGCTCATATTACACCGCCTCGAAGGACTACGCTTGGCGATGTGGCAACAAGCAATGAACCATTTAAGGCGCATTTATAGTCCGACGTGTTCAGCGCGCGTCGCTCGCAGTCAGTCTCGCTACGCCGGTTTCGCTGCGCTGGCCGAAGCGCCACCCCCTATGCGACCAGACGCCGCGCGCCGAGCATGCGCAGAACGACCGCCGCCTCGCGCGCCGACCGTCTACACGCCGGCAGTTTGAATTCCGTTCGCGCCTTTTTCTGCGTCGCCTCATCCGTTTCGTTCCATCCACGGCATTGCGGCTACTAATGAAACATGGCTAGGGTGTTATCCGCGCGACAGAAACTTGCTCTCGTGTTGCTAGTGCACCGCTAGCGGCGAAAGCGCAGGCGCTCGATGTATGTGCGAAAGATCGCTCTCTCCACGGGAACAACTTACCCGTGGAGAGACCGGTGCTTCGCCTTCTGTTGCCAAGCGTTCTCATTGCCCTGGTGGTCTCTGAAATCCAGCCTTTTGGTGTCGTATACACAAGGGTGCTGTTTTATGGCTTCGATAAACCGTTCCACAACGATGTCCGGCACAATTTCAATATTTGGGCAGCTCGCGCCACTCACGCCCCTCGCACTGGCATCCGCCATTTTTCTCCGCGCGATGCATTGTGTGTCGACGCGGTCGGCGGCGCCGGCGCGCAATTGGAGCAGGAGCCAAAGCTGCGCCGGGCCCGTCGGGGCACGCTGGCAGCCGCCGGTTACGCTGGCCGCGGCAGTGCGTTGAACTATAGACGGAGCCTTTTCACCAAAGCAGCGCGCGCGCGCTTGCGTTACGTCGTACTATATTCGCGCCTTCACTACGAAAACAAAGTTTTGAAGACGCACGGACATTAAACCATCAGTTGCGTGCTTTCTTAGTTGTAACAGTGCTTAGCGCACAAGTAGATATGGATGACCACTTTCGTCCATGCCGACTAAATATTTTGTAATTGTAATTGGTTTTGTAAGCCCACGTAACGTGTACGTAATTGCACTAGTCCGCTTTGCTATTCGGATGCTAGACAGCGAGACCAAAATAAGAAGAAATTCATTGGAATTATTTACTAGACGTATTCATATTCTGCATGGCAGTTTATATTCACTTATGTCTTGTGCTTATACAGAACGTACAGCCGAATGTGTCTGTACTGCTTTGATGATTGCGCACCTTAGGCCGATCTTTGGTAATGTATACATGGTATTGTCGAGCATTTTTCGCTCTCTCAACACCGCCATTTAGCCTCAGAGCACTTCCTTTTAAATAATTTGGAAGGGCGCATTTTGCGAGCAAGGGAAAAAGAGAAGCTTCGAAACATGGCGTCTCACCTGCACCGTTGCCGTATCAAACTCTGCGCGTTTCGCTTGCCACGCTAGCTTATCAAAACCACTGCGACACGAATCATCTGCGTCAGCACTTTTTCAAACGGCACCCGTCGTCTGCACTGGTCCAAACATAGCGCTATCGTTTTCAAACGCCGCGCCATTTATACCATAAGCGCTGTTGTGCTAGTGTCATCATCAGCAGCCAAATTTGCTTGCCAACCACTGTGTTGCAAACTTACAAACGTAAAAACCATTGTGAAATCTTGACAACTTGGCGTGTGTACGTTATTCAGTGTTAGCAAAGCTAAAATGCGAGCATTTAAAAGTGCTGGCATGCATTTCGACATGTTTTTTTTGTTTTGCTTTCAAATATGCTTGCTATGGCAGTACTGGCGTTGACCGCTAGGGGACCATAAAGCGTTAGACAAGATGGCCGCCTCCATGCTGCTTGTGTTATGGTGGCTAGAGGGGGAGGTGAGAGCATCGGCGGCCGCGGAGCGAAGCAGGCAATCATGCCAGCAGCGGCGGCGCTGCTGTCGTCACTTAGATCGCTTCGCTCACGGCGGGACGCGGGGAGCGGCTGCAATGCTCGCTGCCGAGCGCATGCATCCGCGGGTTTTGCAGAAAGAAAAGTTATATAAATATAGTCACTCCAAAATGAGCGGTTGACGATGACTCTTTAAATCTATTCACGGTAAATTGAGGTGAAACGACGTACTGTACGGTGGCTAGTATGGGCTACGTGCGCCGTTGCAGACGACCGCCGATAACAGCGTAGGGGAGCGTTTGTATTTCGTCTCTACCCATAGGCAGCCGCCGCGGCGAGGATCGAACTCGCAACATCGTTATTAGCAGTGAGACGCTGACGTTTCTAATTAGCTGTCGAGTGGGGCTCACTTCCCTTAGATCACACGCGCCAGAGTGGATCCGAAATGTTCTGTCGAACATGTACTAATTAATGCTTTTTATCACCTACTGTTATGACCAGCTTACTCCCAGTAGTATGGTCGATTCTAATCAAAGTCAAGCGCAATTTAGCACGTTATGTTTGAGGCTTAAAAGCTTTCCGAAAAAAAAAGAAAACATCGCATTTAGGCAGAAAAGAATTTATTTTAGTTTCGGAAACATGCGGCAAACCACGTGAAGATTTTGCAAACAAGCAACAGATACTCATAAAATAAGATTATAAGCTCAAGTAACACGTCGCATCTTGAGGAAGTGCATCCTCTGTCTCCTTGCCTGCATTGCCCGGTTTTGAGCTTTAACAAGGAAGTGCAGCCTTGTTAGTGTATAAAACTTAATTAGACTGTTTGTCACATCTTCCCTGTGTTGAGGGCAGCCGACAAAGTTTAGGCTGTTTCGTGTCAGGCAAGAGATCAGATCAAGGTAGCTGTTTGCTTTTAGCTTGTTGTGACTAAAACAATAAGTGAACGAGTCTTCAACCTTCGCAACAAAGGCTTGGAGGTCTTCAGAGGGGTAAAGTAATCCACCCCTGTCAACTTCCTTCGTGAGGCAGGCTTCTTTAGGTGCCTCACACCCAGCAGGGAGCAGCAGTGCTCTTGAGCACTCTTCACATTTTGTCTTGCTAAGCATCTTGCGGGCAACATAGCCAGTGACACAATAAGTTATTCTTGAGTCACTTCTGGCAGTAGCTGTTGAAGTGTGGTCAGAAATCATATCGCATGAATTAAGGAGTTCATGTACCTCATTAAGGCATCCAATGTCCATCAGCTGATCAAGCTTTGACTGGGCTTCCTTTGAATTTTTGGATTTCCCTAAGAGGCTTTTGATTACGGCTGGTGACACATTTCCGTTGCCTGGTGCTTTTGCTAAACTGCAAAAAGAGAGACAGTTTGCTGAAAGCAGGAATTGGGTGGGGGTCGGGTGGTCGTTACTTCCGGACATTTGTCTTAAAATGCCAAAAATATTTTCTAGCGGGTCTTGGCTCAAACGTGCCGTTAGCAAATATTTATAACCCAACTTTCCTGTGATATAGTCAAGGATTGATATTGTACTGCTTAATGTGACACGTAGCCCCT
Organism: Amblyomma americanum; assembly: GCF_052857255.1. NCBI lineage: Eukaryota > Metazoa > Arthropoda > Arachnida > Ixodida > Ixodidae > Amblyomma > Amblyomma americanum. The sequence continues at coordinate 407,994,601 of NC_135497.1, forward strand.
CTGCAGTTCCTTGACTGATAAAGCCTAGCTTTACTTCTGCTTCCCAAGCATTTAGGTAGCGAAGAAAATTCTCCACCTCACCAAGAGCTTGCGATTTTGGACGCATAGCATCGCGGCTCCACCTTGATGTCATTGCAGAGATGAGCTTAGACATCCTACGTATAAACGATACTGTTGGTTCACTGCAGCCTTTGCCACACATACTTTCAATGTCATTTTTGTATGCCGACAGCCCCCTTAGGACCTCATCACTGAAAAAAGTGAAGGCATAATTTACTTTCATTTTTTCGAACCCATTGGGTTCTATGACCGCCTTTGTCACGTGAGGCATTGCTTGTAGTCTCACAACATTTCTGTTGTCGCACTTCCACGCCTCTTTCACCACATCGGGCCTCACTCTTCCTTCTGGTATCTGAAGGCCGGTCTTCACAACGCTGCTTCTGACAGATTTCACCAAGTGCGGAAAATCCGACAGGAAATGTAGGCTTCTACTGTCATCTACTGGGTGCTTGACTTTGCACACAGTTTTTTTCTGGCTTCCTTTGATGCCGAACTGCCTCCACATACTTCGGTTCCACGAAGCACCATCTGTTGTCACAAAATTAACAAACAGGCCAGCTTTCTCAGCAGCTAATGTTGCATCCAAAATAATCTTTGAAAGGATATCAGCCTTCACGTTGCTGCGAGAACCAAATACTCCCAGTATTTGCTGGAACTGGCCGGAAAATGGCTGAAAAAGTACGACTAAGCCATGATCACATCTCTCCATGGTTTGGTCTGGAGAAGTGTAGGCCCCCAAATCAACGAAGCCCTCAATTAACCCACTGCTGGTGACCTTCAGATTCTCAGAGAGCTTCATCTCATCTATCAGGATTCCTCCGTGCCTCTCATATTCATCCATAGTTTTGGTTTTCTCCAAAACTGCGGCAAGCACATTTTCATTGAATCCAAAGCTGCTTTTATAGTTCTTCATGTATTTAAGCAAGCAGCTCTTGCTAGGAAGCACCATTATTTTGTGCCTCCGAATATGCTCATAGAGCTTCGGGCTTTTGAGCCGCATCAAAATACACTCAAGTATCCACTGTTGGCTGTAGCGCATGCCTTGGGTCCCCTTCCTATTTGATGCTTTGAAGCATGCTTGCACTTGTTCTTGCTGCTTTTCAGGCAGTCCAATGAGCCTGTCTTCGATTTTTGATGACGAAATGGCAGCATTTTCGTCTTTCATCCTTGAAAGAACTCCCTCTAGGCTACCCACCTTTCCCCTTTCACGCCGTAACTGCTGGTGACGTCTCATCAGCTTTTTTGCAGCGCTGAAGGCAGGGGTCACTTTTGCGTTCCTTCTTTTATACGATGCCTGATTCAAAAGCAGCTTCCTCAGGTATCTGCACTGAATGCACGCCCTTTCATCCAGCGATGCGCCTGAGCAGGTTTTGCTGTGGACATTATTCCCGTGCATTCTGTACTTTGCTTGAGACAAGCTTTGATATTTTTCCTCCACAAGGTTTTTCTCAAAACCGCAGCATGCGTTCATGTTATCTACTGAGTAAAGCAGCTTTTCTACAGACTCGGCATCTGGCAGGTCCTCTTTTTTCAAGCACACACCTTGCACAAATACTGAACAGTGGTAATGAGTGTCCTCTGCAGAACATAACACCAGCTTCTTGAAGCACGCACCTTCTCTAGCCTGCGCGAAAACGCTAAATGCCACAGTCCTCGGGGCTCCTTCGAGATGACTTTTGGACCAGTACTTGCTGGGTAGCTTCTCGCTAAGTAGGTAGTCCAGTTTGTCCAGGGAGCATTTATCGTAGTCTACTGCGTCGTCCGCTGTTGCGTCGCTGGTGCCTTCGTCACTTGACAAAGCCATGTCACGCTGCGCGCCGTCGTCTACCTTCCTTTTTTTTCCCACTACCTCTCCTCTTGACGTCCTTGACAGACGATTTTGCGGGAGCTTCTTTGATAAGTAATGAGGCGTGTTGGGAAAGATTGTAGGTACAGCATCTTCGCTGAGACACGGTCGGCCGCGGGGAATCTTGACAACACCACCATTCACGATATGCGTATAGTCCCGCACGATAAATCTCGGTTCAAAGTGCAACTCACACAGCACTGAAGTTTTCTCGAGAGGTCTGTCCGCTCGTGGAATTGCTCGCTGCCACGCCTTGAACCTTTCTTCATCAATTGGTGCACTGAAAACTGATGCTTTCTTGTCTTTCTTCCTCGAGGAAACGTACCCACTCGCGCATCCCGGTGCAAAGCAATGAGTCTGGCGCTTCGAAGGCCTATCCATCGTCGATCATGTCATGACAACAATTCAACGTTAACAAGAACAGTAACGACAGAAATCCAGGAACACGTCTTCGAGCAAGCTGGCACAACACACGACCGAGATTCTTCCGCTGCTCGCAGTGCTGCTGCTGAAAACAGGCAAAACAGGCATCTAACAAGCCACACGAGCGCCACCTGTCGCTAGGATGAACTACTGCGTCGGCGGGCGCAATGCGCCGCCCATCGCGTTGCTCTCACCTCCCCGTCTAGCCACCATACTTGTGTTACATTTCAAAACATCGCGAATAGTTCCGAAGACGTAAGCTTACGAAGGGTAGGTGAACGTTTCAGGTATGTCAAGTGATTCAGTGCGTACGATTGTTGGAAATATGGCGCAGAAGTTTCGTAGCTGGCCTTACATGGCAGGCAAGTGCGTGAGCAACGAGTGCTAGAGTGGAGTAAAGCTTTGCTTTTACTTGAACATTAAGTACCAGCAGGCTGTTTTTTTGAATGGTGGAGGATGAGCTCTACACGAAATACAAACCTTTGACGGCACTGATGCTCATTAATTTTAAACGTCAGGTCCGGTGAGTTGCACCGAGTATTGTATGTTTTATTTCTGTGTGTATTAAACTGCAGTGAGCCTTTCGTCTTGCCTCTCGCGTCTGCATGCTACTTTGCACTGAAAGTTGTGTCAGTTAAAGAACTGTGCAGCGAGTCTTTCGCCTTGCCTGTCACGCGTCCCGGTTACTTTGCTGTGGAAGTTGTGTGGGTGTGAATTCCTGGCGCTCAGTTGGGCTTCAATCTGTAATAGTGCCACAGCGAAAATGTAGGATCGTTCACCAGTACGCAACGTGAACGATCACGCCAGGATATCGCGGAGAGTTCGGAATATTGGTAGACCTGCTAGTTTTTCGCTTTCAAACGAAGGCATTTTTTGTTTTATTTATTTTCAATATTGCACAGAGCATGGTCTTCGACGGCCAAGTCAAAGGCAGCTGGCCTGAGCCTAACAAGGCCCCACTACCGATGTAATTCTCGGCAGAAAATAAAAGAGAAAAGCGCTACGAACCAAAGTACATAGCTAGATATTACCTTGTGCCTATGATGTCTGTGTCCACTTACCACAGCACCTTTCTGTTGCAGACATTCCTCTGGCATCATGGGCTCAGTTAACATGGTTTTGCAAAGGCAATAATGGGCTGTTTTGTGCTACTGTTTGTGAGGCGCCAATATTTAAGTGTGCCAAGAACTTCTACTGTCATATCGACTGCACAATGAAGTTTTCACTCTTTCACGCATTACTATGCATGGCTATACGTGGGGATCACATGTTTTGTCATTTGAAAAATGCACAGCAATTACGTGTGTGCTAATACGACCATGGGTGTTTCCGCCACCTTCTAACGCTTAATCTGGGACTGTTTTGTTAGTTAGACTGCAAAGGAATTGGGGCTGATGCTGCTTATACCGCCTCATCATTTAATTCCTCATGCATTTAAGTTCTACGCTGCAGCTGTGCTATAAATTGCTGTGCACCTAGCCAAAGCAATCATTGCCCTTCCGTCGCGAATTCTCAACAGGAGATTCATTTAGTCAAAACACTCACATGCTTCTAATAGGAGTATTATGTGCGGAGGGCGTATACAGAAAGCGAAGGAGAGAAAAAAGCCGCATACATGTAGGACATCACTTTTTTACAGAGAAGCTCTTGAGCGCATGTTCCTGCATTCAACGTCTTAACTGATTGCTCATTCCTCCACTCTTGGCGTGGCAGGTGGTAGCAGAGTGAAACGCCACCTGCCAGGGAGAGAGTGGAGGAATGGGCAACTGGAAGGTGGCTAGCAGTGTAACACGTCACCTGCCAGTGGTGGCAAGTGGCATTTGAAGAGCTGCACTCAAATTTCACATTACCCACTGTCATATTTCAAACTTCTGAAGCTTCACCATAAATGGGTTACACAAAAGGCAAGCATGTAGGAAAGAAGTTACAGAACTGCACGTGGTGCAGAAAATCATATGTAATACAATATAAGGCTTTGGAGAATAGTACACAACACATTATATTTCTGCTGTTTAAATGAACATTTAAAACATGACTAACAAAGTACAAGACAGCACAAAATAAACCAGGAAAAGCATAACAGCTCTTGGTGATTTAAGACTGCAAGGTCATTAATGGAAGCGGTGTGATCAGAAATATCATTCCAGCAGCTTATGGTTTGCAGGAGGGCTGTCAAATTAGCAGCAGTGGTGCGACCGAATAAGTGCCTAAAGCTGCTGTCTTTATAAAGACAACGGGATGCACAATGTGGTTCTGCTAGGGGAAGGTTAGTAGGATGCCTGATTTGGACAAAGCAAAGCAATCTTCGTACGTAACTCTAGTGTTGTAATTAACTTTAGTGAGTGATAGCGGTAACTTAACATTAGTAACGCTTGATTACTGGTCATATTTTATGGTTAGAAAATGTGCTGTGCAGGTGTGAATTCACTTGAACAATTGTATTAAATAGGCTTGGTGTGGTGACCACATGGGGAACGTGAATTCAAGTTGGGCAAGAACAAGTCTGATATGCAAGTTTTCAAGTGGTTAACAGGGCATCTCAAAGATTACGTTTTAGATAGCTGAGAGTACGGCGATTTTAATTATGCCATGCTTGAAGGTATTTATATGGAGGCACGTATGCACAAGGGTTAAAATTTAATTTTTTTTTGCTTGCCACGTTGGCCAGGTTTGGAACTGCCGACTATATTCTGGACTTACAAAGACGAACCTTTCCTGAACGCGCATCTGTTTCTTCAGGCAAACTGCAGCCCACATTTTGGTTTGACCAAGAGTCTCAAACTCGTTTTGCCATGCAAGCCAGACTGTAGTTGTACCACTCGGGTATGTGATTTTGTGCAGGGAACTAGGATCAAGGGAAGGGGGTGTTGCATTTTTGTAACAAAGCGTATCTTCCTCTGTAATGGCAGATGTCCCTGGTGTTGAAGCTGTGCGGTGCAAGCTGCATCTGCAAGAATGTCTCTTACATGTGGATACCATCTACACACTTTAGAATTTTGGAGGAACCTATCTTGGCTCTGTATTATATGCTCAAGCACATGTCTGGAAGTAAAATTACCATGGCTGGTGACCTGAACCTTGCTGGTATAAACTGGAACACACTGAATACCGCAAATATAAGAATATAAGATTTTATGTTCACCTTTAGCCTCAAATAGCATAATGAGTTAATTGTCATATATACAGGTGATTCTCTAATTTACAGTCATAGATCGCCAGGAGCCCTCGTACCCTTTCTGGCGCGGTGGTGCAGCGGTTAAACGATGCGCCACTGCCCTGTGATGGCAGGTGCTCCCAGCAGTGGGCCTTCTGCGGCCCCTGTGCTCTTCCCGAGCGACCAATCATTCATTTAACTGGCCCATGCCATGGTAGGCACTTGGCTCTTTTCCAGTGGGCAGGCTGTGAGGACGGTGCAAGGTTACATGACCTAAGTGGCCCATCTGCCTCCTAGGTTGCTCTGTGCGGACCACCTGCCAGAGCCATGCCAGTGTTTTTTTTTTTGCTCACAACGCTGACACCAGATGTTCTGGATAACGGGGCCATTAACGCTATCACGTTAATATAAAGACAGATAGCAGTAGACTGTCATGTTCATTTGAGTGCATTGTTTGCACAAAAGGCACAGAAAAATGGAAGGGTCACAACTATAGCTGGAGGTAACATTTCAGACTGGCTTCAAATTTATCATGATCAATGGCACATGCAATGGTACCAGGCAGTTGATTCCAGTAACGACCAGGCAGTTGATTCCAGTAACGAATGGGGTGGAAAAAAGGGTGAATGAAAAAAGCAAATTGAGGAAAGGTATGTGCATCTTTCAGTTGGTGATCAATGCAGGTAAAAACACGACAGGTTGGTGTGATATGGCACAAAGTGAAGTAAGAGTGACTATGGTATTATTTGTGAAAAAGGAGGGAATGGAAAATATTTGCTGTCCTTTGAGCAGAGGTAAGTTCAGATATTTGTTTCATTTTTTTGATACTCAGTAATTCTTAGATATAAATTGGGCAGGCTCATTCTCCAAACTCCGATTTTGTTAGTATATGTGCATCTGTTAGAAATCAAGGAGGTATATTCCATTTCGAGCACACTAATTAATTCTATGTTAAAAGCATTGTGTCTGGGTTTCATAAACCAAGGTTGCATTGAAGGAATTCAGATGCTTTCGATGCCTTGTTGAAGAGGTCATGGTACCATTCTTCAGACTCAAATTGTTTATTGCATGTAGTTTGTTAAGTATATCTGAACAAGTAGGCGAGATATAGGCTGATTTGGTGCGACAAGTAATTTGTATTTAAGTTATCCTGAACCGTGTGAAAGTCAGGCAACACTGGTGCACCCTCGATCTGTGACGCCATAAACCAATGGTCACGTGCTTGCCTGGAACTGAACTGCGCATAGTGAGGATAGGGCAGTGGGTTGTTTATTGTTCATGCTAGGGGTGAAGAAGGGGTGTTGGCAAGAGAATGAGGAGCCCACACCCCACAATAGGGGGACAAAAGACAAAGGCAACAAAGGCCTGTGTCCTGTTTCATGTCTGATCTTGGAGACTTCACCGCAGTGTGCCACGGCGGGACTTGAATAGGTGCATGTTGTGCTCCACACTGACTGTGCGCGGCAGTTTTGGAGATGATGACAGTGCTAACGATTTATGACGTCACTCAGGCTGCATCTATATGGCCGTCACTGCCATCGGGAGGGGATTAGAACCGATAACTTCTAATTGCAATTTCTAGCTTTCCAGCTGAAATGTGCACATAGGGCCGTACGCCTTTTTTATGTATAGTTAATAATGCCGTGGCCAGTAGCAGTAACATAAAATCATGATTTGTGGGGAGAACATGCCATGTCCCCTTTAATAATCGCGTCTATGTGATTGTTCCAAGAAAGGTCGGATGTTATGTGAACCCCGAAATACTTGATGGTGGGTACTGATTCTATGGCAACATTGTTCAGAGTGTAATGGCATGGTACGATGCTATATTGTGAAATTGAAGGGTGTCAAAATCGGAGGCAAGCATAGCTTTTCAGAACCTGTATGAAGCCTCGAGATATCGAACATGAAAATAGCTTCAGAGAACTCAAGTTGGGTTTTCTCACGTTGCATATCGAAAATGGGCGGTTTTAGAACATAGGTGATGTAAGCAACGCCCTTTTATGAACATGTAATGTGGGAAAGGCAATTTTTACGAGCTGCCAAATGCATATTTTCTGTGGTCCATATCTCGAATTACGATTCTGTTTCAGAAGTTTTTTAAACTGGGTTTACCTCTTATGTTGAAGGCCTTCAATTTGTCAGTATAATCTTGTGTCCTGAACAAAAAAAAATTTAGAGGTTCCATTTATATTGGTTAATTACTCATTATTTCGTTGTGTTCTGTTATGTACATGATGTCTGCCTTGCTGTATAATCAACCTGCATAGACGTACCTTTCGCTGCTTCTCAAATAAAAATCTGTATTGAATAATTTGAAACAACAAGTTTGTGTGTATGCATATATAAGCGCATGTGTGTAGAAAGATTCTACAAAAATGCCTGGTGCAGTCATTTCATCCTTTTGCATGATGAGGTCCTCCTGCTTCTTCTGTGACCATTTAGACCTCAATATCAAAATAAGGTGGCTGCTAGCTCACTGCGACAACATGGCAGAGTTTCTCTTCTGTGTGTACAAAAAGAGAGTTCAAATAAAGGTCAAAGAATAACTGCAGAACTGCTTGCTGGTCAGCAGAATGACAGCATAATAGTATGACTGCAATAAAAACACCTGGGCATATGTGCTCTTTTCACACCTGTAAAGCAGACTTGCAGTGTGCAGAAGCATTTTTTTGAAGTGATCATGTGGTTGTGAGGCACGATGTCCCACCCAGTGGTAACGGGAGCAACTTTATGAAAACAGGCAAGAACAGAAAACTTGATGCTGTTGGTCCTGCGGGACGACATGTTTGCTGTCTACATGAATTATGCTGCTATCTTCTCCGTCCTATTGTGGACATCCAAACCCGGATCTGTACAAATAAATAATACAACAAAAATATGTGATCATGCCCTCCTTTATTTGATACTGCCAAAACAGGTCCCTGACAGGGAGGTCCTGGCAATGCAGTCATGTTCAAGCACTCTGCAATGAAAAACAAGACTATAATGTAATCAGCACAAATAACTGTGCACAATAACATCACAATTGGGTTAAAATGAAACAGTATAAGCAGAAATGTATAATATATACACAGAAAGGGAAAAAACATAAAGCAGTAATATCATATAGCGGCTACAAAACACCACGCAAGAAGTATACAAAAAACAGCAACAAAATTACCATATCCAAAAGGAGGAAAGAACAGAAATTTAAAACACGATAAAACAGCCGGAAGAAATTTTGGAATCCTCTGAAACAAGAAGGAAACCATCATGCAAAGGAAAAACAAGGCTGTAAAAGTTTTAATCGGTACCAAGATAATTAAAAGTCACGAACTGGTTTGACTGAGGCATTGGTTCGTGCTAGAGCCGTACCTCACTGGCCTGCAAGGTAGCCTTGAATATGCAACTGGAAGAAAAATGTGCTTAAAAAAAGGACCAAATCTGAGAAAAAAACTTGGAGATGAAGAAAAAAAGTGCTACCAGGCATTCCACATCTGGTTATCAAGCAGTTACCGCAAGCTACAGAATTATCCAAAACTGTTCTGTACTTAGATGAAGCAAAAGGACCGGAGCATAGATATTTAGGGCATTGGCAAAAGTAGTGAGAAATTCCAACTACTTGACTTCCACTGGGGCAAGGAGATTTAGGAAAGCCCAGTTTTAGTATTAGGTGTGACGGTCCCTTAAACTGCCCCAGACATGAGAAATGTCTGCGCTTTACAGCATACAGCATTGTAATAAGGGAGTATTTACTCTCTTACAAATCTACTCCACCTTGAGGGATTCTCCTAAACATTTGACCAGCATATAGCATTACACACGTTCACACCATGCAAGTGGCAACAGTACTAGCAGCACCTCTTGCTCGCATGACAACCTGGCCAGTTTGTGGAACTGGGCTGCAGACTACGACCATGGAAGTGGCACAGCAGTGGGGGCATCGCTCACTCACGTTTCACCTGGGCCAGTTTGTGCCACTTGCCTAGACTATGAATACATTCAGACCTTGTTGATATGTTGCCAGTTCATACGCTCAAAATCACGAACAGCAGAAATCTCACCTCCTAGAATTACAAACAACAACTTGTGACACATTTTCCCAGCTTCTAAATTTACAGTTGTGACGAATTCTGGTCGTATAATATGTTTAATGACTAACTGAGGTGTGCAAACATTTAAACGGGCCAAACTTAGCGGCACGCAACATGGGAAAACTAGGATGCAGCAGCAGTCACCCACTGCGGTGGCTTCTGTGCAGTGCGCAAGTGCAGAGCACCAGAAAAGCGACAAAGGTGCTGAAACATATGAGCAGACCATTTTTTGTGGTAAGGCAACAAGAGGAGGCCGAGTTACGCCTCCACAAAAGGCGGCAGTGTGGTGCGCGATGTTGGCACATGCTACAAAACCCCCTGGCGGTCTAAACTAATCCGGAGCCGTCCAATACGGCGTCCCTCGCAGCCGAAGTGTCAATTCACGACGTTAAACTGCTTGATTAAATTACTACGCCTACTTGCTTACAAATGTATTGTTCTGCCTACCTTAGATTATGCTGCTATCATTTGGGACTCGTTCACGCAAACTAACAACTAAATTAGAGAAGGTTCAAGAGAGCGCGGCACAATACATACATAACAATTACCAACGTACATCAGTAACACATCTTTTAATCCAAGCTGGCCTCCCAACAGTAACTGAGCGAAATCGTTGCGCACGACTTAAATTTATGTATCAATTAATCAGGAAACACTACAGAACGGAGCTTACCGATTTGCTTGTTTTTTCGTCCGTATATGCGACGCGACAATGACACCAGCTAACTTTAACTCCTTTTCGGGTTCGAAATAACTGCTTTAAATACTCATTCCTTCCACGAACTATTTCCGATTGGAGTAACCTCACTAACAGTGAAGTGCTGCAGCCGTCGCTGACGCTGTGCAGCATATCACCTAGTTTTCAGTGCATTTGCTATTTCGCTGTTCTGTTGTATATGTTTAAGGGGGGAGCCTGGTCTTGAAAACAAAATTTTATTTATGTAGTAATAATTATGAAATCTTCAGGGAACATGAATTTTTGCGCACTGATTGTAAATATGTAATTTAATTTCATGTAAAACAATTTCTTGGGCACTTATATAATTCTTATGCAATTATTCTGCGAAGAGCTTGGAAGAAAATTTGCTGTAGGAGAATCGCTGAAATGTATGCCTTTGGGTCGTCTTGATACTAAGGAATGCAATAAGGGTAAAATAATCATTCTGAATATTATAGAACTTCAGTTATAGGGTATTGAAGCTGCTACCAGAAACGAGAATACACACTTTTCTTCACATTTGATGACTGATGTTATAAACTACCGCATATCATCACAAAACATTCAAATGCACAGCAAGTTTCCGAGACGCGTTATTTCAACTTGTGTGGCTTCCCTACTACGCATACTGCAACCGGCCGCCGCGGTGGCTGAGTGGTTACGGCGCTCAGCTGCTGGCCCGAAAGACGCGGGTTCGATCGTGGCCGCGGCGGTCGAATTTCGATGGCTCATTCCCGGTTAAAAGCAGAAAAGCAATGACAAAAATAAAGTGGAACGAGAAACGGCCTGTACCTGCATAGCACCACCAGGCTTAAACCAATTAAAGAAAAAATGAACAGGGCCCATTCGGCGAAATTTTTAATTTAGTAGGAAAAGCCACTGGGAAAAATAAAATTGGGCATGGTAACTGAAACGGTGTCCGAAGGGCTCAACGTGCACACAGGAATGAAAAAGTCCTCACAGCCCCCCCCCCCCCCCCCACCACCCCCTGCAGCGTCCCGTCAACCTTTACTACGGTGAGTAGCTTTGGGACGTTAAACCGGCATAGACTATAAATGGGCTTAATTCTTGAAGCGAAAAAAAAGGAGCCCTTTGATGTGCCACAAACACATCAGCCAAGCACACGAGCGCGTGAGTGGTAACTGGATTTGATGGCGCTAGCTCCTTTCCCAGGCCATGCACCCTAGAAGGCCGAGCACCAGGCCGGGGATGGCTTGTACCCATTAAAGCATAAACGGTGGGTAACCGGCGGCAGTGGGAGTCGAACCCACCACCTCCCGAAGCCGAGGCGAGTGCTCTACCACCAAGCCACAACAGACGTACCCACCACAAAGCCACAGAATTTGTCTTTTGTATCTACTATTAAAAAAAAGAGAGAAGAAATCGACAGGGACACAGAGAACAGAACAGCAATATTTAGTTGCGTCTTAGCGTAGTTCCTTTTCAACTGCAAACAAAAACCAGGTCTACTTCATTTTCATTTTACACGCACATTTTGATGCTGTCACGACAGATGGCGCTCACTAGTGGCCCATATAATGTGGACAACTAGTGGCAAAATAATGTGGATAAAGGGCTTCACCCTACAGTGGAAAGCAGCGGGGCTGATTTATCCAAGGCATTGGGGTTTAAGGACAGTGAAGGGAAAATATATTTTAAGCGGGTAGAAATAACCAAGCAAAAGTTATATGATTGGCGGATAAAATCAAGAGAAGAGTAAAATTTCATAAGTCATGGCTAGGTGGCTTGAGCCACCGCCCGATTTAAGGGGTTCAGCCGTATCTATCCATCCATCCATCCTATAGGGTGCCTTGATGTGCGCGGCTCGGGCATCGAGGCTGAGCAAATCCAGAATATACAAAGCGAAAGATGTTGGCGTTCACTGTGTTCATGAACTTGAGATGGCTTTGGGGAAAGGAAGGGCGCATAACTGGCTCCCTGGATATGCGGACGCCTCATTCGTGCATTGATACATGTGGTGGTGGTGAGAGAGAGATGTGGCCTTAATGCATTAGCGCTGACAGCGTTGTGGCTGACATGCAGTACTGCAGCAATAGCTAGGCCGCAGCGTTCATTTCGTGATCAATCTCTCGCGATCAACCATTAACTGCATGGTTGCAGTTAATGGTTGCAGGTGGGATTAACTGCAGCCGGTTGTGCGCTTTTCAAGGAAAGGCCTTTGCAAAGTTGTCAACGCCAATGAGCTCTGTGAATGCCGTCGGCTCACTTGTTTTGGAGCACGGACTGTTGGGCGAGTTGGTGCATTGCAAACACGTACAAGCGCACAAAAAAAAACAAACGCACGAAGAAAGAAACAGAAACCACGAGCGCTTTGGTGTCTGGTAAGCGCTCGTGGTATCAGTCTCTTTCTTCGTGTGTTTGTGTTTTTTGTGCGCTTGTGCGTGTTTGCACTTTTTTTGTTTTTGAGGAAAGGAAATGGCACAGTAACCATCTCACATACCTCGGTGGACACCCGAACCGCGCCATAAAGGAAAAAAATAAAGGAGGGAGGTAAAGAAGAGAGAACTGAAAATTGAAAGTTGGATTTTGAGGAAAGGCGCGGCGCTGCGCAGTGGCGGAACACCTGTGGCTCAGTGCTTCTAAGGGCTAGGGAGTGGCTAGTGATTAGGGAGTGAGAGAGAGCGAGAAATATCCTGGGCGAGGTGCGCGTTGTGACTTCATGTGCCTGCTCGGAGCACCGCCACGGCGAAATTGCAAGTTCGCGGCCAGTAAAGCTTTCGCTTTAAAATTTTGAGGACGCTTAAGGGCGGTTCATATGCAAGCGAATTGGCGAACAGAGCAAACGGCGGCGCGGCGCTGCGAAGCGGTTCGCGAGCTTTCGTTTCACATGCATCGCCGCTGCGCGTTTCCCACTGCTGCGAAAACCAATGTTGCTGGCAAAAGACATGCGCCTGCGACCGGTTTTGCTGGCCTGCAAACACAAAAAAAGCGTAATATAAAAGCGTTATTTTGTCATTTCTTTTCACAGTTTATTTAAATAAATATAATTATTGCGTTTTAAGCCTTAAACAGCACTTATACAATTTCTTTCCTAAATAAGTTTTTACGTGCGGCGTACAAACTCGCGTGGCAACGCCGGGCCGTCATTGGTTGAGATGCGGTGCTGCCGCGTCGCCGCCGCGAAAATTTCCAACTTGCCCGAACCTCCCCGCTCCAGCCACTGGGGCTTCCTCCGCCGCTTCGCGAGCGGTTCGCTTGCATGTGAAACGGGCTTTAAGCTTTGCCTTTAAGAACAGGACGCGACTGCGTGTAGCAGCATTGACAAGGAATCCACGGAACGCCATCGTTCTTCAGTGCGAGCCCTTGCCCGGTCAATTTAAGGAAACATATCTTGGTGGACACCGAACCGCACTGTAAGGCAAGGAAAATGAAAACATTTTTTAAGGAAAGGAAAAGACGCCTCTCTTGCATATCTCGGTGGACACCTGAACCGGGCCGTAAGGGAGGGAGATTGAAATGAATAATAATTGTTTTTGGGGGGAATGGAAATGACGAAAATTTGGTTTTAAGCAAAGGAAATGATGCCTGTCTCAGAATTCTCGCTGGACTCCCGTACCACCCGAACCGCGGCAGCTGCGTTTTTATGGAGGAAAAACGCTAAGGCGCCCGTGTGCTGTGCGATGTCAGTGCACGTTAAAGATCCCCAGGTGGTCGAAATTATTCCGGAGCCCTCCACTACGGCACCTCCTTCTTCCCTTCTTCTTTCACTCCCTCCCTTGTCCCTTCCCTTACGGCGCAGTTCAGGTGGTCCAACGATATATGAGACATATACTGCGCCATTTCCTTTCCCTAAGAACCAATTATTATTATAATTCCCGTACCGCGCCGTTAGAGAAGGAAAATCCCTTCCCTTACGGTGCGGTTCAGGTGTCCAGCGAGATGCGCCATTTGCGCTCACGGCCAAAGATGCCGACAACACCGGTTTTTCTGCGAAACGAGCTCCTTAACGCTGTCGAGCTAAAATAATAGCATAGCACAGAAAAACGTTATTGAGCTCAGATCAAGTGTCAGGAGCTAGGGCGGGTCGTTACGGGGAAAGGAATAAAGCAGTGTTATTTTTACGCCGACGCGACCGGTGGCGTTGAGCGCACCGTTAGCGCTTCCGTCTACTCCACCAGATGGCTCTCACGTTCGAGGGCTGAACCGAAGGATGCGGTGTGAAATTCCGGCAGCGGCGACTGCATTGAGGTAAAGGCGATACTAAAAAAATGGCAGCCAATTTCCATGGTTATTGAAATGCGAGCGCGCGACTGCTTGAGGGATCGCGAGCCCCCCAGCGTCCCCTCACGGTTCACTACGGCGTCCCTCATAGCCTGAGTCGCTTTCGGACGTTAAACCGCCATAAACGTTTGACAAGAAAAGCAAAAAAAGGAGCCCCTTGATGTGCCACCCAAAAACACATCAGCCAAGCACGCGATGGGGTGGGATTGGTTGTGAGCGAACACTAATCCTCGAGCTCCACGACAGAAGAACAGCGGACGGGGGATTTAGTATGCCCATGCAAGGCTCACTCGGGATTTGAAGGCGGGGGATCCTTTCTCAAGAACAGCGGACGCGCATTTAGTGTGCCCATGCAAGGCTCACACAGTGTCGGGATTTAAGGCGCGGGCTCCTTTCCCAGGCCATGCACCCTAGTAAGCCGAGCACCAGGCCGGGGAATGCCTTGTACCAATTAAAGCATGGCCTCTGGGTAACCGGCGGCAGTGGGAGTCGAGCCCACCACCTCCCGAGGCCGAGGGGGGGGGGGGCTCTACCAAGAGGCCACGGCTGCGATGGGATCTAGAGTCACAGGGTTCGTATTTGTATCTGCCGTTAACAACAAAGCAGGAAAGAAGAAATCGGCAGGGCACGCAGAACAGAACAGCGCTACGTAGTTGCGTCTCAGCGTAGTTCCTTTTTAACTGCAAACTAAAGAACCCAGCTCGACGTCAGTTTGATTTTGCACCCACATTTCGATGCTGGCACGAAATGTGGCGTATCCACTAGTGGATATCCACTAGTGGCGTATCCTAGTGTTCCTGTATATGCTCCCGCAGGGAGCAGAGGAACGCGAAGGTCCGCCATCATGTTCCAATATCTGCGGGAAAGCCCACGCTACTGCGTACAGGGTCTGCTACATAGGCTCGCTGTGTAGAGCCCTTGGGCTTGTTTTTTTATTTGCCTACAAATTGCACTCGATCGCAATTTTTTAAACTTAACGCCAAAAACTAATCTGTGATTTGCCGAGGGTGTGCATACAGCATTAAAAAACAATCGCCAAAGACTAACAGCAAATTGTAGTCATGACAAATTGACGAAAAATAATAGAAAAGGCCAGCGAGTTTTTTTTCTTCTTGAAAAAATAATTTCAGATGCACAGGCAGTTCTGTTCCGGATGGTACAGCGTCTGTCCCGTCGTGTCTTCCTCTGTGCGCTTCACAACTAGCACCGCCGCGTGTTCTGTGCGAGTTATGCACGGAAAATATGAAAACGCATCTCCCTAGAACATTAAAATGATTCTGCAGCTTGTTACAGGCAAGTAGACTAAAACAACACCAATGCGTTGAACAGGTGAGTCTGACCTAACGAAAAAAATTAAAACTCAATTGCTTGCCTTAAACATTTTACACAATGTACCACGTTGCTAAATGCAGTGAAATGACGAATCTTTAAAAACCATTGAAAGTGCTCTCTCTCGTTGATATTATTAGCTTACTTAATTTTTATTAAGCATTATCTTTTCACCTGTGTTATTAAGTTATATTTCGTCGCGCTTAACGCGGCCCATTCTCAAAAGCTACATTAATCGCCGACGCACTTCAGCCGCCGAACTTCCAAATGTCAGTTCGTAAAACGCTTTGCCGTTTCCAGTGCGTTTGTGACAGTTTGTCGCACTGCACGCAGTCATAGCTGACGACGGCGTGGCTCACTGCCACAGCAGAACCCCAAACCTGACGCCACAGGTGAGCACTGGAAATGGCGTCGAGCTGACGAGGGGTCGCTCGGCACTGCGCCTGTGAAGTCAGCTTCCCCGCTGAAAGTTCAACACCTGACGTCACGAAAATCATGTGACCGCCTCTTGGCGAATGGCGTTCGGAGCGGCGAGGGAAAACAGACACGCAACTCTGCTCCCTGCGGGAGCATATACAATTCAATTCAATTTCAATTTATTCAACATCTTGAGGATTTTGGGTGCGTCGACAAAAAGCCAGAGAGAAGGCTTGACAGGGGTCGACGCAGCCTACAATGACTTGACAGCAGCATCAGAATACATTAATAACAGGATCACTACGTGAATATGGAAATAAAATAAAATAAAACGGCAAGTAAGCACGCCGGAAAGAAAATACAAAATAATAAGTACAAATCACACTTGCACGAAGCGCTGACGGGTACCTAAGTGTACATTAATTTAGATGCCTTATTTAATGAGCACGGAAGAGTGTATGAAAGCATATGACGACTATAATTCGTTCAAGTTTTCGGCACGAACCATGTAAAACCAGTACGAGGGGCATACTTCAGTTCGTTACATTTTAAGCTCGACAGGTGCACCATAAATATATTATTTTTTCTAATACTTGTTTTATACCGCCTCAGTAGTATAGATTCAAAGATTTGGGGAAGGGGGTGATGCGAAGTGATGCAAAAATCGGTTCCGTATGTTCAAAACGTGAAGCATTAACAATATTTCGGACAATTTTCTTTTGAAATAAATGCAACCATTTGATATTCATAAATGATGTTGTTCCCCAGACCAAAATACAATAGTTAGCAACAGAGGAAAATGGTGCGTTGTACAGCATCAGCTTAATATGCTTTGGAAAGAGGTACCACAGTCGGGGCTCAATACCAGCAACCTTGGACTGCTTGTCTCTAATTTTTTCAACGCGTTCATCCCATGATAAATTTTCATTAAAAAGCACTCCTAGGCTTTTGACCGTAGGAACTATTTGAATGCATGAGGAACCCATTTTTAGATGAATTTGTGAGACAGCAGGATCCTTATAACGAGGCCTAAAAAGTACATCTTTGCTTTTTCAGGTGTTTATGATCAGTGAATTGGACTCAGACCATTCGTGAAGTTTCTGCAAACAATCTGCAGCTTGCTCTTCAAGATCTCGCACATGTGCTGCTCGGAAAAATGGAGTGGTGTCGTCTGCATAATGACAAAAGTTGGAGGATTACTTATACAGACTATGTCGTTTACATAAAGAAAGAAAAGCAGCGGTCCCAATATACTGCCTTGCGGCACACCAGAAGACAGATGTATAAAATTTTGTCTCGTTGTCTACTGCTACTTGTTAGACATGACAACCAAAGTATGACGTAATAATTTGATGAAATGTTCCGCGATAACCATAGTGTTCGAGCTTCGCCAACATTGTGTTGTGGTTGATATGATTGAAAGCTTTCGAAAAGTCAATAAAAATGCGGAGAGTGAAAAGTTTTTGTTCAAAGGACTCTAGAATTAATTGTTTTTGGGTTGGAAGCGCAATTTCTGTAAAAAAGTTTTTCCTGAAGCCATGACTAGGCGTTAATATGTTACATTTCTCGCAGAAACTGGACATTCGCTTGTATAATATTTTTTCAAAACACATCGAGAAAATGGGGAGGATAGGAATTGGGCGATAATTGGATAGGTCATTTTTGTCACCACCCTTATGAACAACGGTTACTTTGGCAATCTGCAATCGTTGGGGAAACACCGCATGTTCGAGGCAGCAATTCAAAATGTGCTCTAAAACTGGGCTGATTACATCGGCTACACCGACCACGCCCTATGAAGACGCTGCACCCGCGACGCCGCATGAAGAACCGACACTCGCTGCATCGACGCCGCACACAATGAGAACGCCGACCACGACGCAGGCTGCCTTGAAAACGACGCCGCCCCCCAGAAGAGCTTCGACCACACGCCCCACCCGCGACTCGCATACGCGACGAAGCCGTGACCCGACGCCGAGAGCGACATGCAATGCAAGAGCTAGGACCTCCGTCTTAGAAGTGACTATCGACGGCCGGAAAGTTACCGCTCTAGTCGACACAGGAGCCGATTACTCGGTGATGAATGGAACATTCGCTGCGCAGCTGAGAAAAGTCACAACGGCTTGAGACGGCCCACAAATTCGCACCGCAGGGGGCCACCTCATTACGTCATCAGGACGATGCACAGCGCGAGTGACTCAAAGGACATACCTATCCTGCGACCTCTGTTGTGCTACCGCAATGCTCCCGCGAAGTGATCTTGGGTATGGATTTCCTTAATGAGCATCAGGCGATCATCGACCTGATATCCAAGCTGATCACGCTTTCGACGGCCGAAGCCATCGCTTCGATGAAAACTCGGGAAAATCACATTGCACTGAGTGTCCTGGAGGAAGAAGTGAGCGTCCCACCCCGTTCAAGCGTTATCGGGACTGTAGGCGCCACGAAAGCCATTAACGCTGAAGCCATCATCGAGGGGAACATGCAGGTGCTTCTAGATCGAGGAATCAGCATCGCAAGAGGCATCGCACATTTCCGCAATGACCAGGCCGAAGTACTGCTGACTAACTTCCGCGAAGAATACCGGCACATTAAATGAGGAACGACGATTGCTTTCTTAGACGAAATATCCGACGTACGAGGCTCCTTCGCCATCTCTGACCCCCTCCGCAGAAGATTCGCCTGACCAAGAAAACTCGCCCACTTTGACATCAACCCAGTCCTGCCCCGGAACAGAGAAGACCAGATCCGCAATCTGCTTCGAAGCTAGAGTGAGTGTTTTTCGACATCGCCGAAGGTCCGACAAACGCCAATTGCCGAGCATCGCATTATAACGGACCAACACGTCCGACCTCTCCGTCAAAGCCCCTACCGTGTGTCACCACGACCAAGTCGAATAAATGCTTCGCGACGACGTCATCCAGCCTTCAAACAGCCCATGGGCGGCACCGGTTGTTCTAGTGAGAAAGAAAGACGGCGCACTTTGATTCTGCGTGGATTACCGCCGCTTGAACAACATAACAAAGAAGGACGTCTATCCCCTCCCCCGCATCGACGACATACTGGACCGCCTCTGCAACGCTAAATATTTCTCATCGATGGACCTCAGGAGCGGCCACTGGCAAATTGAGGTCGACGAAAGAGATCGCGAGAAGACAGCATTCATCACTCCGGATGGGCTGTTTGAGTTCATTTGGTCTCTGTTCCGCACCAGCGACGTTTCAGCGAGTAATGGATACAGTGCTGGCAGGCCTGAAGTGGCAAATTTGTCTGGTATATTTAGATGACGTCGTTGTCCTCGCCTCGAACTTTGAAGAGCACCTCAAAAGACTTCGAACAGTACTAGACGCCATCAAGTCGTCTGGCCTAACCTTGAAAGCAGAGAAGTGCCACTTTGCCTACGAAGAGCTGTTTCTAGGCCACATTTTTTTTATTCGAGAAGTGTGCCATGAGGCATAAGTTGAAAAAGAAAGGAGGGGGGGGGAATGCACGGGATTGAAAGTTAAAAGAAGGAGTGAAGAACCGTTGCGCTGAGGTAGTCGCACAGGTTGCCAATGAAACGGTTGTCCATAGTCCACTTCACGTAGTCACTTTCACGGTTCCACCGCAGGCCCACATCCCTGAGGAGCCGTTTTCTGATAGCAGCCGTCGCTGGGCACGTCCACAAGTGCCGCACATCACAAATGTCCGGTGCAGCGCTACAGTGAGGGCACCTGTCAGGGGCTGGCAGATCTTTGGCACGCCACCGATGACGGACAGATAGTGTCAGAGCCGCCCTTGCCCGAATCCGGCGCACGGATACCTCCTCCTGCCTAGTAAAACTACGGGGGAGAGGGTGCGAACACGGAGGAATTAGAGCGCGTGTTCGCTGGTGCAGAACTTCGGAATCGGAAACATGGGACAGGAACGGATCTGGGGGAAGAGGCGAAGGTGGCGGATCGTCTAATGTATGAAGATGAGTCATAGCATCCGCTTGAATGTTATGTGGATCCTGGGCATGGCCGCGAATCCAGTGTATGCGCACAGGACATGGATACTTTGCGCAGAGCACATGAATTGATTGTGAAATCTGGAACGTTCGTCGAACA
Source organism: Amblyomma americanum (assembly GCF_052857255.1). Taxonomy (NCBI): domain Eukaryota; kingdom Metazoa; phylum Arthropoda; class Arachnida; order Ixodida; family Ixodidae; genus Amblyomma; species Amblyomma americanum. The sequence continues at coordinate 408,014,954 of NC_135497.1, forward strand.
GACTTAAGCTGTTTAAGGGCGGCGCGGGAGTCGGTGTAAATATGAACTGTATTGAATGTTGGAACGAGCGGAAGGGAAGCAATGGCATTATAAATTGCTTGAAGTTCCAATGCCAGGGGAGTGCACGTATCCGCAGTATACGTCGCGCGAGAGTTGAGATGCGGATGAGATGGACTATACACAGCAGTAACTCCCCTCTCTGCAGGATGTGATGCATCCGTGTATAATATGCACCCTTCAGGCGGATACGCTGCTGATACCGACGGGGAAATAGTGGGGCGATTGTCAGTGAGCTGGCAATAGGACCACGGTGGAAGTGTCTTTAAACGATGAAGTTTGAGAGACTGTTTTCGAGCTCTATTTGCCACCCGTTGGTCTATGATTTCACTGAGTGTATTAAGTTGGGCGAACTCCTGTAGCACAGGTATGGGTGTTAAACGAGGCAGATATGTTATGACGCGCATAGCCTCACGATTGATAGCTTCAAGGGAGTCCCACTGTCTGCGGGTGAGACGTTGAAGTTGTGCCTGATATATTATCCGTGGCTGAAGGATATAGAGCGCACAAGCTGGCGGGCCGTATGAGCACGTGCGCCACCAGAGCGCGTAGCTATACGACGAATCAGACCTAGAGTAGCGTGAGCCAATTTACGGGTGGCTCTCAGCCACGGGGTGCCAGTCCCAGATGTATGGAGGAGAAGACCAAGAACACGAACAGTTTCTACCTGAGGAATCAGAGAATTATGTACCGTAAAGTTTAAAGGGGGAGCTTTCCGTAAGCCGGCTTTATTTCCAATTCGAATGAAACATGATTTAGTAGGAGAGAGTGTTAGACCCAGAGGTGGGAGGCGAGATGTTAATACATCCAGCGCGTGTTGAAGGACCGACTGATGAATAGACGCATCTGGATGACAGCACCACAAGGTTATATCATCGGCATACGCAAGCACGCGGATAGAAGGTATGGTTTCTAGGGCTCGAACAACAGGAATTAAAGCCACATTAAATAATGTGGGCGCGAGAACGGAGCCCTGAGGCACTCCTCTATTGAAAGTGAAGTTACCAAAGGGCTTTCCGTGGACACGCACGCTGAAGGTTCGATTTGCTAAGAAGGCGTGAATAGAGAGGAGGAACCGGTGAGGGAGACCAAGAGTTTGAAGGGAGGAAAGAATGACAGAGTGAAGGATGTTATCATATGCCTTTGTTATGTCTGTAGCGATTACGGTTCGTACAAGGTGACTCTGCGGAGAGTGGTCAAGCACGTCAGCAGCCAAAGTAGCAAGGCCGTCCTCCGTTCCAATCTGTGGGCGGAAACCAATTTGGGAATCTGGGCAACAATCATGGGATTCCAGCCACCATGATAAGCGTGCGGCTAGAATGGTTTCGTAAAGCTTGCAGATGGTAGGCGTAAGGGAAATTGGACGAAGGGCCGAGAGAGATAGTGGAGGCTGACCTGACTTTGGTATTGGAACCACAATAGAATGCTTCCAGTCTCCCGGCATGACGCCAGAAAGCCACACTTCGTTAAAAGTATCAAGTAGGGTTTGCAAAGCCCTCCCTTCCAAGTTACGGAATAAGGAGTTAGGTATGCCGTCGTGCTCGGGAGTAGTAGTAGTTTTTAAACGTTCAATGGAGGCCAGCAGCTCTGCCATGGTGAGGTCAGAAATAATCCCATCGGAGGGCTCTATAACCGATAAGTCAGGTGGAGACGTAGCGGTGCAGTCATGGTTTGGAAAAAATTGACGGGCCGCTTGTTGTGCAAATGTGTCCTCATCCACATTTAGCGCAAGGCGAATGCTCTCTGTGTAATCTGCAACCTGAGAAGGGCGCTCCATGGCGTGAAACACTCTCCAAAGATGTCGATTGCCCTGCGTAGAGGACAGGCGGGCACACCATGCAGCCCAGTGTTGCCTGCCTAGCCGCTTTGCATAGCGCCACGCCCGTGCGGTAGCGCGGTGAAGAGTAGGAAGAGCCGATGGGTCATCGGAGTGACGAGTAGCGTAAAGATCCGCCTGGCGACGAAGAGCCCACAGATTCAAGAGATGTATGTCCGGGTTTGGGTCGTCTTCATTTACAGTAGTGGTAATAGTGTGAGTGGCGAGAACAGCGGAGAGAGTAGACAGTGCTGAAGAGGGGTTGAATGTAGATAAATGATTGTCGGCGCGTGCAGAGTCCCATGACGTTGTTCGTACAGTGCGGCGTATTTTCCGTATACGAGTAGGCGTGAGGGAGATAAAAATAGGGCTGTGATCGCTACCCCAAGTATCAGAATCAACAGCCCAACGAGGGTTACTGGGGCCTAACCACCAAGTAAATCAGGTGAATACGGGCCACCTCGTGGGCGGGTAGAAGTATTCGGGTGGTTTAAAAGTTTAAATGAATGATCCGAAAAGCTCCCTTGGATGTGTGCACACCTTGAGGAATCCAATGGGTAACCCCACAAAGTGTGCGCGCTGTTGAAGTCACCACCAACTAGAACAGGGATACCCGAATTGGTAGAACGTAGAAAACGAACCCATCCCAGATTGGGAGATGCGGGGCCAGGACGACTATAAAATGAAACTAGGACAAGGGGTGTGCGTGCAAGTTTTACCAGAAGGGCGACAACCTCTTGACGTGTGTTGCACCACCGTGAAAGGTCGAGCGGTGTGTGCGGAACTGAACTGTGAATATAAATTGCAGATTTACCTGAGCTGAGGGGAGGAGGTGGTGCAACGGCGATCAGGGATAGAGGGTGAATGGTATGCGCAGAAACCTGAAAGGCGTCGGAGTGCATTATGCTCTTGCAGTAGAAACGCCCATGCCCTCAGCTTTCCGTCGCGAAGGCGGATGTTCACTTCAGAGGCCTTATTAGCGAATCCTCGACAGTTCCACTGCACCACCACCGATGATGATGCGCTATACACGACGAGGCTGAAGAGCTTCCACGATGAGGGATGTCACCTGCTTCATCCGCGCTAATATCTTATCCACTGTCGGGGTAGTCACGGCTAACAGGTGGTCGGCACCTGATTGTAGCCCAGTGCTTACCCTATTTGATTCCTCTGATGATTGCTCCCGAGTTATTAGAATTCTTCGAGAGGATTGAGAACGACGCTGTTCCCGGCGCTGGGTGAGTTCGTCTAGTCGGCGGCGAGCCTCCGCGATTGCATTGTCTAAAGCTGTGTCTTCATCTGTGGTATCCACATGTGTTGGATGCACTGGACGTTTTGGCGTACCATTTGATCCGGGAAGGTGAGCCGCTTTTGCATATGTACGCTGGTGAGAAGACGTATGGTGAGCAGCGGGCTCAGATAAAGGAAGTTCAGGGAAATCGTTGTCGTCACATGCGAGGGCTGCAAAGCGATTACTTGTAGGAACATCCATTTTTGCAGGCGACTTGTGAAACTTCTTCGCTTGCTTCTTCTTTGGACAAGCGGAGGAGCGAATGTCATGGTCCGGCGATTTGCACAGGGCACAAGGAACTGTTGGTTCATTCATGTCGGCCACAGCTGCTGGATTAGGGCATATGGGGGTATTAGGGTATTTTGCATATGTCCTTCTTTGTGGCAGTGATAACAAAAAAATACGACGAGGTCGGAAGGGCTGTGGTTTGATGATCGCACCGTAGTAGGTAAGGTACTTCGGGAGAGTCAACGGGCCCTGCAGGATGAGCAGATATGAGCCCCGGCGACCCATAGGCCGTGTTTGCAGTACAACGTGAGTTGAGCAGCGAATATTTTCGCGCACCTCCTCGGGAGGGCTCCTGCTGTCGATATGATAAACCATGCAGTGGAGTGTGTCAGGACCAGATTCAAAATATATTTGCACCGGGACATGCTTGCTGTCATCCAGGGGGATCCGCGTAACTGCGCAAAGTTTCTGGGCGTCCATCAAGGATGACAAGTTTACCGTGATGGTGTTCGATGGGCGATGGGACGACAAACCCGCAGTAGTTCGAAGAGCCAAGAGCGTGGTCAATTGTGACTTGAACATTCCGGGCAGGGATGGCAGTCATATCAAAGCGCAATGTAGGCTTGATGGTAACGCGGAAAGAGTTCGCAGCAGGCGGAAGAGAGCCCTGACTCACGGGGGGCATCTGTGGAGGAGGCTCAGACACTGATGACGGCCCTTGGTGGGAATACTGAACTGGCGCGACGGGCACATTTTCTGAGGGAGTGCCACGGGCGCGGAGGCGGTGGAGCAGTAGGCCACATCGTTCTAGGCCACATCGTTAGCAAGGAGGGAGTACGCCCAGACCCGCAGAAAACAACTGCTATTGAACAGTTTCCATCGCCGGCTGATAAGAAAGCAGTGCGCAGATTTCTCGGACTGTGCGCACATTATCGACGATTTGTGAAAAACTTTTCGCGCATCGCCGAGCCCCTAACCCAACTGACGAAGGCAGACGTGCCGTTTAAATGGGAAGTGCCGCAAGCAGAAGCCTTCAAGAAACTTCAGCCTCGTTTACAGTCCCCACCGATCCTCGCGCATTTTGATGAAAACGCCGATACTAAGTTCATACCGACGGAAACTGCGTGGGCCTATGCGCCGTCCTCGTTCAAAAAAGCGACGGGCTGGAGAAAGTCATCGCATACGCTAGCCGTTCCCTTTCCAAGACCGAGGCTAACTATTCGACAACTGAGGAGTGCCTTGCCATCATCTGGGCTACGTCGAAATTCCGCCCCTACCTGTACGGACGACCGTTCAAGGTGGTCAGCGATCATCACGCGCTGTGCTGGCTTGCCAATTTGAAGGACCCCTCGGGCCGACTCGCTCGATGGAGTCTGCGTCTCCAGGAGTTTGACGTCGCCGTCGTTTACAAGTCCGGACGCAAGCACTCTGACGCCGATTGCCTCTCACGAGCCCCTGTAGATACGCCGCCGCTGGACGACGATGAGGACGCCTTCCTGGGACCCATCAGCCCCAGCTCTTTTGCTCAGCAGCAACGCTCGGACCCCGACCTAAGACGCCTCATCGAGTACCTGGAAGGCAAAGTTTCTTCATCCCCCCAGCCCACCCCGCTTCATTCAAGCGAGGACTGTCTTCCTTCTGTGTGCAGAATGGGGTCCTTGTGAAGAAGGACTTTGCAGCGAGCAAAACAGCCTACCTCCTTGTTGTACCTGCTTGTCTCCGCGAAGAAGTTCTACACACTTCACACGACGAGCCGACAGGTGGACATATCGGGTTTCCTCGCACCCTCCGCCGCATTCAAGACAAGTATTACTGGCCCCGACTGTCTCCCGATGTCACACATTATGTGAAAACCTGCCGAGATTGTCAGCGACGAAAGACCCCTCCCGCACGACCAGCAGGATTTCTGAACCCCATTGAACCTCCCTCAGGGCCCTTTCAGCAGATCGGCATGGACTTGCTTGGCCCTTTTCAACGTCAACGTCTGGAAATAAGTGGATCATTATAGCGACCGACTACCTGACCCGCTACGCTGAGGCGAAAGTCCTACCGAACGGAACAGCAGCAGAAGTCGCCAAATTTTTCGTGGAGTGCATTCTTCTTCGACACGGCGCCCCCGATGTGCTCATCACGGACAGAGGAACAGCATTCACGGCGGAGCTAACGCAAGCCATCCTGCGTTACAGCCAAGCCAGCCACTGGAGGACAACTGCATACCATCCGCAGACCAACGGACTGACCGAGCGCCTGAACAAAACCATCGCCGATATGCTCGCCATATATGTCGATGCCGAACACAAAACTTGGGATATCATTCTGCCTTGCAGGAGACCACCCAGATGACAACTTCTAGGCTCGTCCATGGCAGGGAGGCCACGACCACGCTAGACGCCATGCTGCCCAACGTTACAGAAGAGAACGTCGACGTGGCCGCCTACCTTCAACGCGCCGAAGAAGCACGAAGGCTTGCCCGATTACGGATCAAAGATCAGCAGCGGTCCGACACCAGACGCTACAACCTACGAAGACGCAACGCGGAATACAAGCCAGGAGACCAAGTCTGGGCTTGGACGCCCATTCGCCGCCGTGGATTCAGTGAAAGCTTTTCCGCCGCTATTTCGGCCCGTATAAGGTTGTTCGTCGGCTAGGTGAACTGGGTTATGAAGTATCCCTGACGCAATGACTGCATCTCAGCGACGCCGCGTAAGACCAGAAGTTGTCCATGTCGTCGGTCTGAAGCCGTATTATGCGCGCTAAAGGACGCTGCATGTCCATAGTACTCTATTTTCGCAAGATCCGCTTTATCTCTTACTAGTCGCATTATTTGTTTTAATGCATCGGGTCGTTGCTTCTTTGAGAGGGGAGTAATGCTACGAATATTTGCAGTTTTTGTTCGTTCTTCAAAACTGCCGCCACACCACTTTATCGCTTTGTTTGCGACGCAAGACGCGACTAGATTTATCTCGATTGATCGCAGCCGGGCAGAGCTGATTCTACGTTGTTCCAGATTGTTCTAGTAACTTTTCACTCTTTATCTCGAAAGTTCGCTATCAGCTTTAAATTGAGCACGGCCGACAGCGGCGGGCATTCTGTTCGACGACCGCCGAGCACGCTTGTCGCTTCGCCGCAGCCGAGTGATTCAGACCATTGTGGGCGCAAGTCAGCCCAATAAACAGTTTTCTGTTAGAAGACCTTCTGTTCGTCTTCATCGCTCCTTCGACTGCCGTCACCGCTACGTGACAATATGAAAGCACTGTCGGCCACAAAAGTTTACCGGGATGTGGGTGTGCGAGAAAAAAAAATCCAAGCAGCTACGCGCGCCAATCGCCCAAATGTCTGCAGGTGTGCGGGAACGAGCTTGCTCCGTCAGTTCGCTACATTACCAGGCAGCTGGATCGCGAGGCTGCGCAACATTGTTATTTTTAAGAGCGTGAGCTCTTACTCTTCACGTTTCGAGATTTCGTAGGGTCTGCTACCACCCTTGATCACAGCGCCATCTGTGGCAGCAACTACTCATCGCGTTTCGAAATTTCATGAGGTCTCCTACCACCCTGAGATCAAAGCGCCATCTTTGGCTGCAACTAGAAAACAGCGCACCTCGCATTGAGACTTGTAGCGACATCTACAACATTGTAGAAACAACCACCTGCCGCGTGCCAATATGACTTCACGGTCCAATATGGTGGATAGAGGTCGAACTATGGGAGTATGACGTCAGGGGACGAAATGGCGGCATAGTTTCGGCATATAGTTTCTTACTATTAACTACAGGGAAAGCTGGCGGCACTGCACCTGAACCTCCATGGGCGCGCAAAGCATCATGGGGCGATGAGGTACTTGGTGCGGGACCGTAGTTTTTATTTTCAGGAACACGGAGGGGCGTTACGGAGATGTCCCATTCCGTATTCACAGCGCACTCCGCGCGCAGACTTCGGCGTAAAAGTAGTGCGCGAAAGCCATAGTAGCGAAAACGCAACAGCACACGATGCCAATAAAAGGTTTTTCTTTTCCGAAATGCTGTGGAAAAACCTTTTAAAATGTTGACGCGACATTTTTTTTCAAAAATATATCTATTTTTACATGTGCGCCTGTTAAGCACGAAATATTGGCTTTTGTGGTCTGCAGTGCTTCGCCAATAGGAGAGCAAGTCATCGCTTATTTTGAGCAAACTTTGCATTTACATGCTTTTCTGCTCGTTTGTTGCGATTTATAGACAGGATATTGAATGATAGGACAATCTTGATTATCGAACAATGTGTGTTTTTTCATTATTTTTGGCCAAAAGTTGTAGTTCTGCAGTCGGTAGCTCTCCACCTTATGATGCTTAGAGCGCCCCTGGTTGTACAGGTGGTATCGAGGAAGCTCCTTGCAAACTCGCATAGGCGGGGCGCCAGCTTTCCCTCTAGTTAATAGTAAGAAACTCTACTTGTTTCGGTTTCTCTAATCCAAGATGGCGGCCATTAAAATTGGTTGTGCCCTCTTATTGTGAACTTTTTCTTATGTGAACTTTTTCTTCTTGCGTGGCCATGTTTTTCTGACGAGAGTGAGAAACTCTTGGCCAACGAGAGGAAAATGGACGTTCCGTTTGACGACGCCTCTCGCATCGTGTACCTTGAGGGCTCCCGAATTAAGCGGCGGTCGAAAGAATTCTTGGAAGTTTTTAGAGGACACTGACCTTATGGAAAATTGATAGAGGCACAATCATTCAAATCTGTGATTCAGACGGAGCAACTGCTGACAGGCCACTGTAAGGCTAATCCCACTCGTAAATTAACACCACCGCCTCCTGCATAACATCGAGCTTAGATTTTGTTAAGTTTTCTGGCATTTTCGCCTGCATCCATAAGCATAAAAACAGAAGCCGGGTTTCGCGTTTCTTTGTTTTGTTATGGTTCGCGATGAATCCGAGCGATTAAAAAAGAAAATAAAAAAGGGGGTGACTGCTCTCGTGGTAACATCAATGATCAGCGCTGGCTGTTAGCGTTCGGTGGTTTTGCATTTGCTTTTGCGTTGCGCTGTAGCTTGTTTTGTGAATGCGTAATGTGCTACTAAGGCGGTTCTGCAACCACCCTCGGCTCGCTGCCGTTCCCTCGCCCTTGTCTCTCGCTTACGCGCCGCGCCAGAAGGATTAGCTTCCACACGCCGTTGTGGCGCTTCATCCATAGCACTGTTGTGAAGAAGGAAGCGCAAAAAAAAAAAACGGACGAGGTACGGAGTAGGGGACACAAAAACACGTTCATGAGCGCTCGTGAACGTGTTTTTTGTGTCCCCTGCTCCGGCCCTCGTCCGTTTTTTTTTTGCGCTTCCTTCTTCACAACATGCATCACCAACTAGACCGGCAGCTTGCTCTCCATAGCATTGGTGTTAGCGCGACGCACCTATGACGTCGACAGCCCGGGACTGTCTGCTACGCCAGCACGCAGGTATTTTTTTCTGTTTAACGGCGCCCTGTGCGTGTGGCGGTGCTCTATATTTGAGCTACTGCGCATGCGTCGCTCGACGCTCCGGCGCCTACCCTGTAGCATAAGTATTCCTTTCCCCCTCCTCCTCCTTTACCTCCTCTTGTGATTTTCTTTCTTTTAGTACGAAAACATTATTAGCCTCCTACCCGGCCAAATCGGTCTGTTTGCGTGAAGCCTCGGAGAGAGTCACGAATGGAAACGAAAAGCACATAACTGCCCCCCCCCCCCCCGGGTTAGTGGGCACCTCATTCGCGCTTTGAGCTACATGGCGGGGGTGACAGCCCCAAAATGGATTGGTATAATGGATGAACTTGCAAACTTGAAACATATTTAATGAACGCTCTACCCAATGGGGGAGGACGCATTTTAATTTTTCACCTAGAGTAATCTTGTTTTTTGCCAAGCCGGCAGTAAAGAAAAAAAAAAGTGGTGGTGGTGACAGAGAAATGTGCCCTGCATGTGCCGGCGTTAACAACGTTGTGGCAGAAACGCGGCACTAGAGCAATAGGCCGCCGGCGTTCATTGGGTTCATTAGCTTTGGCGTTGACATCTTTGTAGACTCAGTAGATTTTGAGGAAAGAAAAGGCCCATAACTGGCTCCCTGGGTCAGTGGACCCCTCGCTTTCAGGTGTACGTGGCGGTGGTGTCCACCTGCAAAAACCCATGCTTTGCACAATATTTCGGGCTCAGAAATGCTAAACCTCCAGCACGGAGCAAGACTATATAGGAGGTCAAACTCCCGTCAGCGCGAGCGAGCGCAGGCGACCAGATAAAAGTCACAATTGTATGCGCCGACGGGGTCGCACGCAGTGGCGGCGGCATGCGGCGCCTCGCAGAAGCCGCAGCGAAAAAAAAAATGCAGAGCCCGGGCAGGCGGCTCCGGCGGCGCGCGCTCAAAGCAGACGACAAGCAGACGACACGGGTGTTTGCTTCAGCGGGCACGCCGTGACGTTGTGTTTCAGTAGTTTCTTTCCAGGCCGCCAGCATGTTAGTGGCGCCGCGGGCTTGTGACCTTTTCTGGTCGCCGCAGACAGCGGAGTTTCCACTCCTATATAGTCTTCCTCCGTGACCGCCAGTCAATTTTTTTTTACTTTAGGTCGAGCCCATGCTGCCTCGACTGAAATACGTTTCATGTTTTTGTTCTTCCACCAACACCTGTTCCTCCGTCCGGTGCACGAGGACACGTGAAGGTGACGATGCGTTCAGCGTTCGATGTGAATTCGGGCGAACCTATCTATAACAGGCAGCGCTGTGTCAAAAGATAGGCATCGTTACGCGCCGGTTTGAGTACACGAAGCGGATAGATAGACTGAATGGAGATTGGCATGTCGTGCAGATCACTACCAGCGGTCTCGTTCGCAGCCATATCGACAACAGCACAAGGGAGCCTGTATGCCGTAGGAGCCCGGCGACGACGCAGTAAATCGTTGTTTGTTGGGCACCCGGACCGCTCGCAAAAATTCCGCTCGTCCATCATACAGGCAACAAGCGCCGTACGCTGGGCCGCGCGCTGCTGCCGTGGACCACTTGCCACAGTCCGTGACCGGCGAACGGTCCTTGCGAAGGCCAGCTCTCTTTCTCTCCCTCTTTTTGGGATGCCTTAAAATTTTCAGTTCTCTTTCTTCTTTCCCTCCCTCCTTTATCCCTTCCTTTACGGCGCGGTTCGGGTGTCCACCGAGATATCTGAGACGGTTACTCTGCCATTTCCTTTCCTCAAAAACCAAACAAAACAAATGAGCCGACGGCGTTCACAGAGTTCATTGGGGTTGACAACTTTGCAAAGGCCGTTCATTTTCACGAAAGGAAAGGTGCACAACCGGCTCCGTGAGTCAGTGGAGACCTCAATCTCGCTTTCATGTACGTGGCGTTGGTGTCCAACTGCAAAAGCCTCCTTTGATTGCGTTCCGCACACTGAATAGGCAGTGCGCCCTCCCTTCAACCCTGGGAGGTAGCATGCAGTTAATGGTTGATCGCGAGAGATTGATCACCAAATGAACGCGGCGGCCTAGCTATTGCTTCAGAGCCGCATCTCAGCCACAACGCTGTCAGCGCTAATGCATTCAGGCCACATCTCTCTCTATCTCTAACCACCGCCACATGTACCAAAGCACGAATGAGGCGTCCGCATGTCCAGGAAGCCAGTTATGCGCCCTCCCTTTGCTCAAGGCCACCGTCGTCTAGAGCATTGTCAATGCCAACGCCAATGAACACAGTGAACGCCAACATTTTTCGCTTTGTATATCCTGGATTAGCGGAGCTAATCCAGATAATTTTTTCAGGAACGGAACGGTGTGTGTGCCCCGCCGCGGTGGCTCAGTGGTTAGGGCGCTCGACTACTGATCCGAAGTTCCCGGGTTCGAACCCGACCGCGGCTGCTTCGTTTTTATGGAGGAAAAACGCTAAGGCGCCCGTGTGCTGTGCGATGTCAGTGCACGTTAAAGATCCCCAGGTGGTCGAAATTATTCCGGAGCCCTCCACTACGGCACCTCTCTCTTCCTTTCTTCTTTCACTCCCTCCTTTACCCTTTCTTTACGGCGCGGTTCAGGTATCCAACGATATATGAGACAGATACTACGCCATTTCCTTTCCCCCCAAAACCAATTATTATTATTTCCCCCCCAAAACCAATTATTATTATTATTTCAGTAGGTGCGATGTCAGTGCACGTTAAAGATCTCCAGGTGGTCGAAATTATTCCGGAGCACTCCACTACGGCACATCCTTCTTCCTTTCTTCTTTCACTCCCTCCTTTACCCTTTTCCTTACGGCGCGGTTCAGGTGTCTAACGATATACGAGACAGATACTGCGCCATTTCCTTTCCCCCAAAAAACCAATCATTATTTCAGTAGCTGCAGCCTAGCGCGTGGCACGCGTTCCTGACCGCTCACCGCCCTCGCCTCGCAGCTTTGGCTGTGCTTCGGTGCGGACAGCGCACGCATTTTCCAACGTTGTATGCAGATCTCCCAAAAGCTAGTTTTAAAATCCCATGCTCCAAGGTGGATAGCCGTGACACTATGCGTAACTAGCAAAATTATTGGGAAGATATAGCGAACAGTACGAACTAGCCTTTACCATACCTGGTGCATCGATGCACGTCGCGGGCCATAGCATGTTAGTGTAACAGCCAGTGATACAACTGAATTTCTTATAACATTCTGCTGATCATTTACATAGCCCGTTTCTGAATTTGGTGGCAATGTGACGTAACTCCAATAATGAAGGAATAAAAAAAGAACCGTCTAGCACACTCTCAGGCTGCGGACAGCCGCACGAAATGCTTTGGATGAAATGGCGAGGACCGCCGCTCACTGCATATCCTGATGGAAGCTAATGGCCGGCCGCATTTGTTTACACTGAAAGCGTTTACTGATTTGTGGACACTTTGTTGTCTACTCTATGGTATAGCCCAGTTCCCGTTTTATTTACGTTTTCACCTATTTCGATAAAGCGCCTGACTCTTATCAGTTGCTTTCATTCTGCTCTATGAGTGGTGGCGCAAAAAAGTTGGTAAGATTCAGGCTGAAGCCCCGTTCTCCGCAGAGCAGTAGGAAGCGAGCCGGAAAGTAAATGGACGCCGGCTGCTTGGCTATCGTAAGGAAAAAGTTGCCGGCGAAAATATTCGCTCCGCTGTTGAGTGCGTCGATGTGGGCAGGGCTTGGCGAGGCGTTACGCGTTTTATCAGCCCCGTGTCGTTCACTAATGAATCACGGGTGCAATGCTGCTGCGCGACACTTCCGCGGTGGAGGCGGCGATCTGAAGGGGACAGTATATACCGTGCTGGGTACCTCGGCCGCTTTCGCGACAATAACGACGTCGACTCTCCCCAGGCTTCCGGCAGTGCACGCGTGGCCATCGTCGAATTCAAAGAGAAAACTTTTCTTACATCCTCCGCCGAAAACCGGCGCCTGGATGTGCGCCCTCTACCGGTCGTGCACTGTAACTTTGTGTGCGCCGCTCGGCAAAAGCTCCGTCGTCGAGCTGGGAGCAATGGAACAGCAGCAGCAATACAGCAACGACCAATGTTCTTCTGTTTCTTGGTGCAGATGCTATCTTGGAGCGGACTTAGTCATGACTCGAGCGACCGGCAGCACGTTCCCTACCTGACATCAACTGAGCGCCCCGTATCGCCTCTTCGGCTGCCTGTACTGCTCAAGCCCGACTCGCTACGAATGAGCGAATGTTGCCCGACGCCACCGGAAGAAGCCATCGCCTTCAAGTGGTCTGCACCTTTGGCCGCGCAAGCCCCATCGTCACAGTCATCAAGTGTATCGCGCCAAGTTTTAATATAACCTCCTTGATCGCGCCCATTTAAGCACTGGCAATCACCGAGCGCCTTCAGTGGGCATGGAACAGCAGCAGCAATGCAGCAACGACCAATGTTCTTCTGTTTCTTGGTGCAGGTCAGTTCATGTCCTTCTTTGCACTGTAAACGCACAAGTAATGTCAACCTGCTGCTTGTGCCATGCCCAAGCGTATTCATGTGCATTGTCTGCGAATGTGTATATGTGCTGAAATTATTGCTCCTAGGTGGCGACATTGAACAGAACCCAGGGCCCCCTAAAAAAGATTCTAGCCAGTCCAATGATGACGCAGTCACTCTGTTAAAAACTTTAAACGAAAAAATTAACAAGAACCATAGCGAAATACTCTCCCAGCTCAATGAAGTTCGGCAAACACAAACAAAGCTTGAGCGTCAGATGGCCAGAATGAACGATAGGCTTGTTGCCGTCGAAGAAAAAGTAGCTGCCTCGCAAGCCTCCAGCGCCTTTGACATTACCCAGGAAGTGTCTGAGGCTGTACAGAATGAAGCAGAGGCGTTTCATAAACGACTCGACGACCTCGAAGGCAGGTCACGATGCCATAATCTATTTTTTCACGGCCTCCCTGACACGCAAAACGAAACATGGGATGAATCTGAAAAGCTCGTGCGTGAAAAGCTTCTTTCTGAAATGGACCTTGAGCTACCCAGCGAGGCCATAGCACGCGCGCATCGGCTGGGTAAATTTTCGAATGACAAATGCCGTCCTGTCATAGTCAAGTTTACGAATTTGAAGATCCGAGAAGCCGTGTTTACTGACCGAAGCAAAATGAAAAATGCTGGGATAAAGGTTACGGAAGATTTCTGCTTATCAACTCGCAACGCACGTAAACTTTTTGACTTTGGACAAGCAAGTGTAGAGAATTGCGCTATTCGTCAGAACAAATTGTTCATAAAGAATAAGTGTTACATCTACATTTCGGCATCAGATAGCATCTGTGAATATCATCAATAACCAAGCATCCCCACGCAGCCCTGATAGTAGTGCCTTGCCTGCCGATCTTTCTACCGCGTAGCTACCTGCTCGTGGTCATGAGCTTCCAAATGACATATGTGTTTTGTTCTCTAATATTCGTAGTGTTGTTAACAAGCGTGATGATCTGTGTACTATCATCGACACGTGCGATGCAGACATTCTGGTCCTCACCGAAACCTGGCTGAATTCAAAGATTTCTAATGAAATACTAAACTGCGAAAAGGATTTCATTACTTATCGATGTGACCGTGGAGACAGAATAGGAGGCGGTGTTCTGATAGCGGTCGCTGATCATCTGCATTCTTCACACGTGTCACTTGTTTCTTCACTAGAAATTGTATGCGCCTCTATACGCATTAATCATCGAGACGTAATCTTCTGCGCATGCTATCGCCCTCCAAATGCTCCATCGTCTTTCTGTAGTGAACTTCATGATGTGCTCAATCGCATTTTAGTTAGGTTTCCTTCTTCGCCAATCTTTTTACTTGGCGATTTCAACATGCCAAAAATAATTTGGTCTGGCGCGTTCCCTTCCACTCTGGATTCGTCACCTGACTCGATTGGCTTCATAAATCTGTGCACTGACTTCAATTTTTCTCAGCTCATTACCCAGCCAACCCGTATCACCACTACTAGCGCTAACATTCTTGATCTTGTTCTAACTACGCTTCGTGAGCTAGTTCATTCATTGGCATTTCTACCAGGCCTCAGTGACCACTCCTTCATCCAGTTTGACCTTAAAGATACTAGCACACGTGTGCGACCGAATCCCAAATATATCAGAGTTTATACAATGGCAAATTTTCCGTCGATTAACGCTAAACTCGAAATCTTCTTAGGAGAGTGCATGCCAAACTTTTATAACCGTACTGTGGAAATGAACTGGCGCCTTTTTAAAGAAAAAGTTCATTTTCTCGTCCAAAAACACATACCTTTACGCGTCATATCAGGCAAGCAACGTTCCCCGTGGTTCACTGCCGCATTAAAACGCCTTTTAAGTAAAAAAAAACGAGTTTATCGTAGAGCGAAAACCACCGGTTGCCCTGATCACTGGGATGTGTATCGTGCCATAACATCTGAGTATCGAAAAGCCTTAAGAAGCGCCAAGCAGGCTTTCTTCCAGAGTACGCTTCCGTTTTTGTTGATTGATAATGCCAAAAAATTTTGGAACATCATTTCTGGTCCCAAGCATAAAGCAATAGCTCTGAACGATAGAAGCGGCGCAGCCATTCCTTCATCAGAATGCCCTCAAGTGCTAAACGACGCCTTCTCAAATACTTTTTTACAGCAATCATCTGTTTCTCTGCCCTCTTTTCAGCCTGTGCAGAATCCATTAATGGACCCGATTGTGTTTGACAGTCTTGGTATAGAAAGTCTAATTAATAATCTCAAAATTTCTTCGTCTTCGGGAATCGACGACATAAATTCTAAATTTTTAAAGAATACAAGTGTTTATTCTTCCATTTACTTGTGTGCACTGTTTTCGCAATCTTTGATTTCAGGAAAGCTACCCGGGGACTGTAAGGTGGTACCAATATTCAAGTCTGGTGATGCTCATTGTGCTCTTAATTACAGACCCATATCATTAACGAGTGTCTCGTGTAAACTGTTTGAACATGTCATTTATTCTAATCTGGTTAAATCGGATCATCTGCATTTTGCCTTCTGACGAAATAAATGTTTTGCAATCCAATCCTAGGCTGGATATATATTCATTTTATGAATATAGCAATCTGTTATGTGGTGGTGGTCAGGTGCAAAAGTGCATATGGCATGTGAATGTAGTGCACATTATGGCAGCTAGATACATTAAAGGCAATCTATGGCGCTTCCATTATTTAAAATGTATGCGACTTAAGCATTCAATGAATTAAGAAAAATTTAGGATGACAACCACAAATGAAAAAGAAATGATCTAAGCTTCATATCTTCTTCATTTTTGGTGTAAAATCTGTCTTTTGCTATAATTATCACATAGTTTTGTGATAATTGCCTTGGTAACCATTTGTAACCACTGCTGAAAACTTAACAAATTTTCCTGTTCTCGAGTTGCTAAAGCAGTCATTCAGTCTTTTTTACTTTATTCTTCAGCTGCCTTTCAGCATGTCAGGGAAAACATCGAGGACCTCAATGGACGTGTGGGTGTTCGGGACACTGACCTCATTTTTCTCAAAGGTCTCATGGAATCGCCTGTCATGAGCTGCTTAGTGCAGGTATGGCACTTTCATAAATTTTTGTCACATCTTGTCGTTTATCATCATAAGGGCATTCAACATTTTATTACTACTTTCGAGTTTTTGTTTAACTTGGAATAGTGATCAGCGAAATTCGAGGAAGTTGAAAAAAGCTAGGTTCTGCAACTTCATAGGCTGGCATTTTGCATGTTAATAGCAACGTCCCTTGCAGCTGGGCATCTATGCATGTTGTACAAGGCATTGGAGTCACTGCCCTCTCTCTGTCAGAAAGCTAAAAGAGTGTAATTGGCATGGCATTTATTATCATGGTCATATTGTCTACATCATCGCTGTGGTTGTTATTAGTGAGCAATTTAGGTACATTGTGCTAATTCATTTATTTTTACTGATCTTTGCTAAGTCCAGTTAGTTGCATAGAATGGAGGCATTCTGAATGCATTTCAGCATTGTAATAAGGTTTTTGATGAGGCACAAATTACATTGTTTTCATCCTGTGCTTGCTAGCTCAACGTGCTGTCATCATTGTACTCAAGCAGGAAAGTTGCTTGGACCAGTTTTTTAAGATCCATAATATCAAGTGTTTGCAGCACAAAAGTATGAAGGCAAAAGACGTGTGTGTTCCTCTTGCTTTTTTCTTTCATTTTATGCTGTGAAGACTTTATATTGCGCACTTGAGTATTTTTTTATGTAGTGCTGTGCTAATCATGTGTTACTGTTCTGGAGTTGTGCAGAAGAATAAGACATCAGTGAACAGCAGGTAGAAAAATATTTTGCATTCATTTTCTTTTCTGCTATTTTTTACCCTTTTGCTGATATGTTGCCTTCTGTGTTTGAGATGAGGTTGAAGTTACTTGTTGAAATCATTTACATGATGTTACATTCATAGATATGGAGAGTCTTTCACCAGACAGTAGTCATGAGAAAATTAATTTTAGAGTGGGGCCAGTGCCTCAGAAATAGCATCAATGTAATTTCTGAGGCACTGTTAAGAGTTTCTGATTCGGAAAAGGTCTAGAAATGTCAGAAACACATTGGCGTACTGGTATTCGCAGTTTGGCGTAAGAGCCAGTACCATGGTATATTTATTTTTGCATAGTTTTTCAGTGTAATGAGAACTGGTCGACTTTTAATATTAAAAAGTTTATGGAGGAGGTCGATGTCAACAAAATGTGCACTGATCAATGTGATACCTTGTATGCTGACTGAGGATATGTGTAGCATTTGAAGTGCTAATGGTATTCAGGTGAGTGGTTAGCCAAAATGAGTTGAGGAGGTAACCCCAGCGTGTTATTTAAAATGAAAGTTCCAGCTGTAACCTTACATGAAGAAGTTCCTGGTGTATCACGGTACAAAAACAAAGCACAATTACTTGGCATCGTTTTGATCTTTAGCATCAATATTTGGTTATTAGGTGTTACGGTGACATCCATTATGAGCCGTAAATAAAGTTGGTCGGTTCTGTTGCTGTGAAATACATGTAAAGTTGATAAATTCAGTTAAATTTTCTTTCTTTGTCTACCAGGTCCAAGATCATCTTGAAGAGAAAACTACCACTTTCAAGCCTGTCTCCACAAACAATGTAGAACTTTTGAGGGATGTCTGCCAGGCTTGCCGTAGA
Source organism: Amblyomma americanum (assembly GCF_052857255.1). Taxonomy (NCBI): domain Eukaryota; kingdom Metazoa; phylum Arthropoda; class Arachnida; order Ixodida; family Ixodidae; genus Amblyomma; species Amblyomma americanum. Next base: position 408,032,916 of record NC_135497.1, read on the forward strand.
GTCAGTGGTCGTGACGCCCAAGAGCTCGCCAACATTCTTAGTGGTCCTCACTTCTCAGTATGGCTCTTTCTTGAAATTATTCTTTAGTGTCTGGCCTTATTGACAACAGTGAAAAATATATATTGCATGTCTTACCCCTGGTGTAGTTTCACACTCTTTTGTCAAGCCTAGTGGGCTGTGTGTTTGAGGTTGGTGTTGCCTCTGTGGCCTGGCATTGCATTTGGATAGCTGTTGTGAAACTGCACATGGGCGTTTCTTAACTTTTGTTGCAATAGTGTAAATAGACCAACTGAATTGATTCATGGCAGTTGTTCATGGCCAAGGTAAGCAAGAAGTGAATCTTTGTTTCTTTTGATAAGCAGGTTTTCTAATGAAGCTTAAAAAGATTTTTGAAAGGGTCTTGTTTTTTTTTTCTTCTATAAAAATTAAGTGTAAAACTGGCTTTAAAGGCTGGTGCTAGCACAAAGTCACAGACTACAACGGCAGTCAATAGACTTTTCACCTGCACCCGCAAGCTTAACCAGAAACGTGAGCCACCAGTAATGTGGCCGAGCGCAGTGTTCTAAATGAGGCCAGTGTTGGGGAAAAACTTGCGAAAGTTCCGCCATTTCTTCCACGCTTGTATGCTACATGTAGTGTTGTGCCTGCTTTTGAGTGTGAGCTCTGCCACTTTTGCAGCGATGCTGAATATGTGTGAGAAGTCTTCCTTGCGGAAATTTTTTATATTTGCTTTTTTTTTATTTGAAAAATGGAGAACCTTAGAGAATATTGGAACAATGCAGTCTCCATGACTGCTTAGCCCTTCATATTTGATAAACTGCACTTTGTTACCTTTGGAGTGCACAGGAACTAATTTGGGGCTCTTACTTGTCTGTCCAATATGAAAAATGTTTGGTATGTTCAGTTATTGCTAGGGGCTATAATTGAATCTGCTGTATCACCATGAATAGTTATAACCTGTTGGTTGGGCACCCTTGTATTTATTATGAATTTTAATTCATTAGACGGTCACTTCGGGTGCATCTTGGGGTGTTTGGCATTGTTTTTTGAGTATGCCCATGAGTGATAAAAATGTATTGCCTCCTCAGCTTCAAACTTCAGTAGTGACCCAGTTGGTGTTATCTGTTGACGTTCTTTGTTTATTACTCATTTTTGTCATTCAGTAATGCCCTAAGTGATTAATATAACAGATTTGTCACTTCAGGGATAAAATTTTGTTCAAAGCAGAGAAGGGGGTTTTTACCTTTGCTTATAGGTTCACATAATAAATCTACCTGCAAGGTTTCTTTTGTTTCACATCTTTTAAATAACAGAGTGTTGACAATTCTCTGCAATAAGTGTTGCATTAGCCGTAGAATTTGTAAAAAAAGCTACTGGAAAATCGTGCCATATGTGTCTTCAAGGTTTATTGAGATCAAAATTGTAAAACACTTTACCTTGCTTATAAATTTACCATTCTTAATATATGCACCAAGAAAAACAGTGAAAGCTAGAGGGATAAAAATTACTACCAAATGAGCATTTGGAGTTAGACTGCAGTGAGTTCTTGTATTTTGTTTTTGATGGTTCTCCTTTTGTTCATGGTAGGCCTTGCTCAACGCCCATGATGCTGTAGCTACAAAGAGCTATGAACCTGCTAAACCACTAGCACTTGAGAAGGAGGCACCAGCAATGGCACCTGAGACCCTGAATGACACTATCAGGATGGTGGGAATCAGAAAGAATGATGATGAACCCTTGGTGAGTGGCTGTTTCATTTCCAGCTTGCTGCTTTTGTGATTCTGCACACATGTGGTATAGAGGTGCTTTTGCTTAATGTTTTCAGGGGATAACGGTACGAGTTGAGGATGACAATTTGATGATAGCTCGCATCCTTGCTGGTGGAATCATTGATAGGCAAGGTGAGTTTGAGTGCAAGCTTTCTTTTTCACTAGATGCTAGGATTTGAAGTAGATTTCTTGACTGACTGATTGTGATGCTTATGGCAGTATCAGACTTCCCGACCTTCCTTGTGCAATATGGTTTCATGTGATTTGAGGATTCTTTTCTACTTGTTACTAGCTCTAATCTTTTCCTTTTGTGGAACAATAATGAATACCAGAATGGTAGTATTTGCTGTCTGTTAGTCCCTAAAGAACTAAAGTAATATCATAGCTACTTTTCTGATTTGGATATGTGTTTTATGCCTTTTAGTGGTATTCATGATAATGTATTTTGCCTTTTTAAGTTCTTGTGACTTTTTTTTTTTCAAGGGGTTACTTATGTTGAAATAATAAATAAATTGGTTTTTGAGGAAAGGAAAGGTATAGGAATGGTCTCATGTCTTACTGGACATCTGAACCCTGCTGTGAGGAAAGAGATGAACAAGCTTACCAAAAAAATTTGCCGTCACTGCATTTTCTGTTTTCAATTTCAATATAGGTTGAGGTGTGAAGGTCAAAGCATGCTTAACTGTAAAGTGTGGTAAAGGCATGCTAAGTATAAACCTCATGTCATGACATACACTGAATGTTCAACAGAGGAAGGCATGTCTGTACTAGTTATTTCATTTAGAACATTCAGTTTGTGTTTCCTCATGGTTACTTTTAAAAGGAACTTTCAGAACATGCACATTTTGTTGTGTTAAAGGGAATGCAACTTAGTATTGTGGACACCTTGCTTATATTTCAGGGTTGTTACATGTTGGTGATACAATCTTGGAGGTCAATGGAGTGCCAGTTCACACGCCTGAGCAGCTGCAGCTGCAACTGAAAAAGGCCCAAGGCAGTGTTGCATTCAAAATCCTCCCCTCATATCACGACAACCTGCCAACATTTCAGGTATGTGTCTGTGACATCAACTGACATATTACAAATGTGAGGCTTTTTTTTTTGTGTGTGTGCTTGAATGGTACTTTATTTTGCAGTGTTTTGTGAAAGCACTGTACACATATGAGCCATCTAAAGATACCCTTCTACCATGTAAAGAAATTGGGTTGCCATTCAAGCAGGGTGACATCCTGCAAGTGCTCAATCAGGAGGATCCAAACTGGTGGCAGGTAGGTACAAAATTATAGTCTGAAGTATTCATGCACCTCTCTTTCAGCACATCTACTGGTCACAAGTGAGCCAGCAATCAATTTTTTTGCTTGGTTTAATCTTCCTTTTTTTTTATTGCATAATCAATGATGAATCAGGCAAAATAAAAAACGCTGCTTCCTGGCAAACAGTTTTTTTACCCTTTGCTATACATGCAGGGCTGTAATCTGCCCACAAGAGTGCTGAAACTGCTGCTGCTTTGATTGCCTCCAGAGTTTTTTGAGCATTTATGCTTCACAATGCAACGACTCTGCTAGACACCAGCATGCCAGTGATGCATGTCTCATCAGATGTCAGGCATCAGGTGGTGATACGTACGAGCTCATTTAAATCTGCAGTTTCTTTTATTCTTGCTAGATTGTTGTAGTTTGCTAAAATTCCACATAATATTTCAGAAAAGCAGCAGCACTACAGAAGTGAGTGCTTTATAGGGAACGTGCTGAAGTGAGCATTTTGGTTTATTCACAACACTCACAACTCATATGTGCACAACAGTTTTTTTTTGGCCACAATGACTCTAGAATAGGTGACATGTCTGAACTACTGAGGCTAAGCTTTCACTTTTTTTTTTGTCTCTGCAGTGCATCATGAATCAGTTCATTAGCTGGGCTCTAAAGTCTTAATAAACAAAGTGCACATGTCAAAGATCAGGCAGACTGGCATGAGGTTTCGTGGTGCCAGCTTAAGCGGATCTTAATTGCATTTGAATTGATAAGTGTCATCAGGTTGAATCTACTACTTTATTAAAGTATCTCTGTTAAAACAATTATGCTATCAGCTTGTTGGCTTAGATTTGAATTGTATTTTCATTATTTTTGTAGTTGTTTTTATTGTGACTAATTTTAATATATTTGTTTGATTACAAAGCCTGAAGGTTTTCATGTGTCATTCTTTGCTTACACAGGCAAGAAGAGTATCTGCTTCAGGTCCGGCAGGCCTTATCCCATCTCAGGAACTTGAGGAACGAAGACGAGCTTTTGTGCGGCCAGAGTATGACTATGCAACAAAGACAAGTATGCATTAATTGCTGCTTTTCATGAGACAGATATGTCACAGGTGTTGAGGACTGCAATGAAAGTATTTTTGCATTTTAATTTCACATGTGCATAGTACCTGTTTTAAGTAGTATTGTCAAATTGTTGCTCGCACGAGCCTGTTCGCAGTCAAGATTTTGCATTTAGATTTAAATTCATTTTGCTGGACTGCATACTGTTGTCATGCAGTACTTTATTTTGACATGAGCAGGCTTTAACCATTATAGGCAGGTACTAGTGTGTTTTGCATAACTGCAATGTTTCCCAGTTTCCCTCCTGTAATGTAAGGATTTTTGTGATTTTAAATAGGTGTAGAATTAACACTCAAGTTCCCCAAACTAGAGGGGAATCCATTATTGTTGTGTAGCTAAAGCTGCATGACAATGAAAGCTTCATTGCTAGGTTTCAGCCAGCTGCCAGTGTTTTACAATGGTGTGTCACCACTGCACTTCAGTGGTTTGGAGCTCTGCCGTTTCTGGTTGACAGCTATTGGATCTCAAGTGTGCAGACCACCTTACAACTAGTTCGAGCTTGGCTGACAGGTGCTCTGAGCAAGCATGATGGCAAAGTTTGTTTCACGCTTTTTCTTTATAAAAGGAGTGTGCAGTGTTAAACTTGCCTGAACTGTGGCCACATTGGTTTGGTTTTTATATCATTTTATGTTTGCATTTACCTTTCTGTTGGGTCAAGCATCGCAAACAAATGGTGAAATGAAAATATTTGTCTAAATGTGCTTGAAGCAATACATGGCGAAACTTTGTAGTATTTTATTGTTTTGGAAAGCTAAGGATACTGCATTGCACAGTTTATTTGTGGTACAAATGTTTTGTTCACTACAATCTAAGCACCTGAAGGTTGTAAATTCAATGGGGATGTATGCACAGATTTGAAGGATGTTTTAAAATGTTAAATTTAATTGCTATAACATGGGCAGTGCTTTAGTCAGAGGCAAAACTCGGCATTGCGCGTCCCTCATAGCCTGAGTCGCTTTGGGACGTTAAATCCCCATAAACCAAACCAAAGCTCGGCATTGCAGTATTATGTAGTTAAAAACATGTGCTTGCAGCATGAGCAGTCATTGACGCCATTCCTCTTTAGATTGATTCATGTTGTTGCTTGAGCTGCTGCTCTCAGTGACCGCTGTTTCATCACAGTGGTTTGTGATTCATTGTCCTAAATGCCATCGTGGAAGGGGTGCTCATACTTGAGCACTAGCAACTTTATGGTTGCTATGGAAAACGTTGAGAAAATTTGGACAGACTCTATAGTGAGAGTTAGAGAACAAAAGTTTTTTCTTGGGGGGGGGTACCAGATGCCATATGATGTTTGTACTGAATTTAAACAGCAGTGTTTATGTGTGGTACTGAGGGCCCGTCCATTTATGCAATGAACAAGACTTGTGTCGGCATCTGCATATATCATTGGTGAGGTTTTGGGCAGTTTTATAATATTTGTTTTGTATTTTTGCTTTTTTGTTCTCACTTGTGACTTGTGCGGGGATGAGGTAGAGAAATGTAGTAAACATAAAAAGTTAAAAAAGATACTAATAAATTCAAGATACATTTGCAGGGAATATTTTGACAGTGATGAGTTATACCATTTGTAAAAACATGAATGTTGTATGAAATAGGTTGCAGTTAACTTTCCTTGCTCCTAGTTATGCTTTTCTTTTGCAAGTTTCCTACTTTCATTTCAGCATGAAATTGCTAATTTCCTGTAGACAGAACTTATTCTGGTAGATAATTTCTGGTGGAGTACATTCTCATCATATACTTACAGCTGTTAATATTGAAATTATAGAATTCTAGTGTATCGTACCACTATTAAATGTTTGCATTATTTACTTTGGTTTCAGTGTGTTGGCTTGCTGTGTATGATGTTTGTGTGGGATATGAGGAAAAGGAGGTGCTGCTCCTTGGCGATCTAAATATGAAATTTGGAACATCCTAAGGAGCTGCTGCAGATATTTTTGTCATTTTTTTATTTTTACAGTGTACAAATGTTATGAACATCAAAGCAGTGAAAAACTAAAAATGTATGAGTTTTGTGCAGCAAACAGCTCAATTTTGATGTTGGTCATTACAAATCAAACTTTTGGGGCATGATACTGTAAGCGTATGCCTTGCGGTTTCTTGTTAATGTACACTGTGTCTTTGAAAGCACTCTACCACAGGCTTTGATTAGTTTTGTTTTCAGTGCATTTTATACACACTCATGTCACCAGTAGACTTGCAGTATTATTTAAGCTTATTTCTTGTCTCTATGTGATAGTGCAACATATTTTGGGCCATTTCCTACAGAAGTGTTGGTTTATAACATGTTAGTTGTGTGACCAGTAGTAGTCTGTGAAGTAAAGCTTGCTTAATTTTATCGTTGTTCTAATGCAAAAATAGTTTCTGTAGCCAGGTAGTAAATGTGTGCTTGACATAATATTATCTGTATCCATCTCTTTCCAGAAATGTGTGGTACAAAGGTTACTAAAAAGAAGAGAAAAACAATGTATGAGAGCAAGGCATCAGCAGGTATGCTTGCATTTCTGCTTGTGTTTGTTTTTAATTTATACTCACAGGCACGAGAGTTGAGTTAGATGTGCACAGCAGAACCTTAATATGATTCAGTCACACCGCCCCTCGAAAAGGCCACCAAAATGGCGATTTAGAGTCAAGATTTTTGTTTTTTGGCAATGCAGGTATTTTTTTGTGGTTGAAAGCAACACCTTTTGGCTTACAGGATGTAAATGGCCCTATGTGTATAAATGCATGGGAGAATAATTTGGGTGTGTTCTTTTTGCTTTTTTTTTGCCGGTACAAATATAATGATAATCGGTTATAACGATCAGATTTTCTAGTTTTGTCAGTATTGTTTACTCACGTACTCATCATAACAGTCGGCTCAGCTGGCTGATGTGCTGGAACCATTATAGTGAAAGTGCCACATTCCTATTGCTCATATATATATGCTTTGAGATACTGCGCAACAAGAATGCACTGTGAATTTCTGGAGCACTTGCAAGTGCCTGTGAACACATAGCTGTTGTCTGGTGGTACACTCATTGTAGCCTGACTATTACCATCTGCCATTTCCATCTGCAAGCAATGCTAACATATCTCATTCACTGCGCTGTTGTCTGACTATGCTCACTCTTAAGCCAAGAAACTGTGAGTTATGGGTTCAGTCAGAATTCGCTGTCATCGTCGACTCGGAGAAGCTCATTACTGACCCCACTGAGTAGTTTCTAAGCATCCCAACAAGCTCAGAAAGCATGCATCTAGAATATGCCTGTATGTGCCTGTATGTGTATGTAAAGTATTTGCTTGCCTGACCATGCAGCAGTTGTCAGCCGCTTCCTTGTTCTGACTTTTACCTGTGATCGTAAATGCATAGACAGTGAAACATATCTGGCATTGATTTTTTTGTTTTCCTCCATGGCTGTTGGTGCAGAACTGCTTTGCATAGTAAGGGAAAAAACAGTCATGGCCAAAGCAAACAGAAAAAAAATTCTCACCTTATGTATATTGTCATATCGAGGTTAGTTTTCTGCATAAAAAAAATTGAGAATTGAAAGTTAAAAATTGGTTTCTTGGGGAAAGGAAATGGCGCAGTATCTGTCTCACACATCACATCGGAGGACACCTGAATGGGCCCCATAAGGGAAGAGATAAAGGAGGGACTGAGAAAAGAAAGGAAGAAAGAGGTGCTGTAGTGGAGGGCTCCAGAATAATGTGCCGTAGTGGAGGGCTCCAGAATAATTTCGACCACCTGGGGATCTTTGCACACGGGTTCCCCTCCATCGAAATGCAGCCTCTGCTGTCGAGTTCGAACCCCGGATACTCTGGATCAACAGCTGAGCGCCCTAACTACTGAGCCACCATGTGGGGTCTGTATAAAAGCGGCTGATTTAGGTTTATGCACAGTGTGCACATGTGGGGTAAACCAAGTGGTCTCCCTTTTCTCTATCTGCTACTCTCTTCACACCAAGTTGCAGAAAAAATTAAGGTGCAGTTGTGATGTCCTGGCGTTGTTAGTTGTTTTGAAGGCTCACGGAATGTCTGTACTCGTTTCATGCATTTCCTCTACACTAATGCCCACGAGGGCTCTGTAGGAACCTGTATAAATAAATAAATAGTTTTTTTTAGTGAGCATGTCATTTGTACTGAAAAAGAGCTTCGCTAATACAAGCACAGCACGTAGCAGTCGTGCAGGATGGCAAAATCAGAGGAAAATGTGTTATATTTGAAAAATGAGAACATGAGTTGTATTGATTATCAACTGAAGGGTCATTTACCATTTACAGATTTTTATTTTAAATTAAAACTGTAAGAGATATGTCAGTGCAGTCTATGCAGGCAAATTGTACAACTAGGTGAACATTATGTACCTGATGTGGATTGATAATTACAAGACTAATTTACTAAAATTAGTTATTAAACTTTTATTTTTTATAATCAGGGGCAAGGTTATATTGCGAAATTGAAGGCTGTCAACATCAGAGGTGAGCCCTGTTTTCAAATTTTCTTAATCGGCAGTGTGGTCCGAAACTTGAACATCAAAAATACACATTTGAAAGCTTGTTGAGTTGGCTTTCCCAAATTGCATAGTTACAAAATGGCATCACTTCGTGTGGTATCGTCGCTGAAATCAAGTTAACTTCTACAGTATCAAATACACAAACGCATCAAATGCGATCGAAGTAAACATGCATTGATGGAAGGACAACTCAACGATATTGCATGTGCATATTTTTGACATTCGACATTTCGAACCACATTGCCAATTAAGAAAATTTAAAAACAAGACTCACCTTAGATGCTGGTGGTCTCCAGCTTTGTAGTATAACCTTGCCTCCTGAAATCAAATAAAAACAACTAATTATAGTTAATTAGTCATCTAATTATTGATCTATATCAAGTATACCAGGTGTCCCAGCTAATTTGAGTCAAGGGTTAAGAAATAAATTATTAGAGACAGGCGAGTGAGACCATCTGCATATTGGTGACAGCCATCTTGAACACCACAGGCAATTTTTGTTTTGCTTATAATTAATAGTTGGTTTAATTATTTAATTTAAGAAATATTGACTTTAGACAACAAATTGCATTTGAAGAGTTGTAGAGCACGTTCAGAAACCCTCATTTTATCATTTACGCTAAGAAAACCCTCAATGGTGTCTTTTTTTTCCCAGCTCCGAAGAAAGCCCGCGAAATACAAAAATAAACCACGTGACTAACACATTCGCACGCCATGATCGTGCTGCTCTCAAGCGTCATTTGAGCAATTGAAATCACCTGCAACACTGACCCGGCGGCCCTGCAGCAGCGGCAGGCCGATATGTTAGCGGCGGCAACTCGCACCGTGATGTGTGCCAACTGGCTAACGCAGACGAGAAACCACCGCGAACATATCGGCCTGTCGCTGCTGAGGGGCCGCCGGGTCAGAGTTGCAGGTGATTTCGTTTGCTCAAACCACACTTGAGAGCAGCATGATCGTGAACGCACGAATGCGTTAGTGATGTGGTTTATTTTTGTATTACGTGGGCTTTCTTTGGAGCTGGGAAGAAAAGACATGCGTGTGGGGGTTTCCTTATCGTAAGTGATGGAGTGAGGGTTTCTGAACGTGCTCTACAACTCTTCAAATGCAGTTCGTTATCTAAAGTCAATATTTTAAAATTAGATAATTAAACTTAGTTAAACTATTAATTAATTGTGGGAAAATTTGCCTGTGGTGCGCAAGATGGCTGTTACCAATATGCAACTGGTTTCGCTCGCCTGGCTCTATTAATTTATTTTTTAACCCTTGGCTGAAGTTAGCTGGGACACCCGGTATAATGTCCTCCTTGCTGTACAATCCACTTGCACAAACAGCACTGACGTATCTCACACAGTCTTAAAAATAAAAATCTGCAAATGTTAAAAGAAATCAGTGAGCCAGAGTACCCGTGGTCGAACCCAGCTGCAGTGGCTGTGTTTTGATGGAGGCGAAACACAAAAGGCACCTGTGTGCTCTGCGATGTTTAAAGATCCCCAGGTGGTCGAAATTATTCGGGAGCCCTCCACTACAGCACTTCTTTCTCTCTTCCTTCTTTCACTCCCACCTTCCTTCCTTCCCTTACAGTGCGGTTCAGGTGTCCACAGAGATGTGAGACAATTGCTACGCCATTTTCCTTTCCTCAGAAATCAATTTTTCAAAATATCACCCTCTATATATTCACAAGGGGCAGGGGTGGAAAGCGTAAGCATGTTAGAACATGTGCAGACTGGAAGAAAGCAAAGTTCCAGCAGCGTACAAGGCATGAAGGTCAACAACGTTGATGGTGGTGTAGGCAAGGTACTTTTAGTGCGCAAGCACTAAGTACTAAGCACTCACCGATTTCGCTGATCTTTGTTTGAAACCTTCTTGACCTGAAATAAAATGAACTAAAATAAAACAGTTTATGGCCACGAGTGGCTTTCGAATCTGCAGCAATGCAAACAGATCAGCAACTCTGGCCACTGCATTAGAGCACTACGCCATAGCCGCAGCTGAACATCCCGCACGTTTAAACTGCTAGTCTCTCACGCCATGCTTTGGATGTCATCTTCTTCATCAACTTCCATCCGTGCCCAATGGATCCAGAACACACTGCTATCGCATTACCCTCTTTAGGTGCATTAAGCGGCCCCATAATTTTTTAGCCACTCACTGATTTCGCCAAATCTTTGTCTGAAGCCTGCTTGACGTTGAAAAATATGCCTCGAACCAAAACTGACACTGAAGTGAAAACCAAGCGCTAGTGCACCTAATTTGCATTTGGCCCAACCGTGCTAAATCATCTATTATTTTTTTCATCTGCGAGCCACCACCAAATTCTGACTGAACATTGCTTTCTGTTCTTTGGCTGTGGGGTAAGCCTCAAGGATCAATTGCGCGCATTGGTTTTGGTGATTGTGCAAGAATCTCAGCTTCATGAAACATGGGATGGCATGAGTAGCTGCAGTAAAACTTTGCGAAGTGTGCATATTTTTGTCATCTTTAGTGGCGCTGAATGCTAATAATTCGACCTTAACATACAGTCGCGAGTAAAAAAGATCAGCACAATGACATCACCAGAGCGGTGAAAATCAGTGTGTGGACGGCGCGGCACTGTGCTTTGCTGACACACCTGGCACTTTTGTTATCGGCATGTTCGTAACTGCAGTGCCGAGTGTTGCTATCCACTGCTTTGGGGGCACGTCACTAGTTGTAATATTTCGTGACTATACCTTCCTGGCTGACCCTCTGCAAGATGAGAGCCACATTTTGAGAACTGGTGAAAAATTTTCCTGTGATATTACTTGTATTGCATCTTTTGCAGTCATCATCTTTGCACAGTCAGCTTGCATAGCAATTGTAGGACATGTGCTTGCTAGCTTCCGAGACTTTTAAAAGACATCAATACCATATCAGGTTCCTACTTTCATCACTCTGAAAAATATGGTGCGTGTTGGGATGAAATCACCAGGGATACTTATTTTTAACTCCTGAGAGCAATTGTGAGAGGGCTGAAATGTACTGCATGTGGGACCTATTTGTGTGGCAAGTATTAGACCCCTTTTGCATGATCCTTTGGGTAATTCAAATTCTGGTGAACAAAATTCTCTGGCTGCAGCGAGTTTCAGCAGATCTACATATTTCTGGGTTTACAATGCTGTGTCGTCAGTATTGTGCACAGCATACTACACTGCAGACAGCATCCCTTCAATTACAACTTGTCAATGCTTCTTAACGTACCACTTCACCTTTACAAGGTGCTGTGTTTGCTGCAATGACATGTTGCATCATGGCATTAGGCTGTCTTCGAAGTCTCAAGTCTCACAGGTATTAGAGGAATATGTTAAAAAATTACTTAGTTCACACTTAAGATATTGATTTCTACTTCTAACTACAGCTATAGTCTCTAACTCTTGTGTGATGTCCTTGTGTATTTCTTTCTGCTCTTTTGCCCATTTAGAGTTTGAAAAAGCTGAGCTGCTGTTGTTTGAAGAGGTTGCCCGGATGCCGCCTTTTGAGCGGAAGACAGTAGTTCTCGTTGGAGCACGGGGTGTTGGCAGACGTTCACTGAAGAACAAGCTTATTAGCTACGATCCAGCACGCTTTGGGACACCACTTCCTCGTAAGTTGCTTTCTGTTTATGTGCTCTGCTATGTCAGGGCACAGGAACACTTGAGGACAGCTGCATCAAAATTTTGTTTTCAGTGAAATTCTATTCTGTGGCTATTTCTGGCTATAAAGGTGCATTTATTACTGAGAAAATTAGGTTGAAAATATTCCCGCCACTCAATTTAAACTCACGACGCCCTACACGGAAAAGGACTCCCGGATCACTATATTGAATTACACGATAGAGTAGCCTATACCTCATCTCACAAGCTGTTTGCATCACTGTGAAAGGTAGAGCGCTCTCATCCAGTCAGGGCCAAGGAAGACAACAAATAGTTCCTCGGATATTTGAGTAGTGTTGGGACTATTTCTCAAACGGTTATTTCAGTAATTGAAAAGACAGTTCAGAATGGTGTTTTGAAAGTGCAGCAAGTGTTTCATTCCCTGCATAAATTAGCAGAGAAAGTCCACACGAACACAGCATTGCGGAGGCCTGCTGCGAAGTGGTCTGCCACCATTCGTGAACGTGGCATCCGCTGTGTCGGTGCTCTGGTGCTCTTTCCTTCCTAGGGATGGAGCCACCAGTTGCGGGGTTAGGGGCACGGAGGAACACGTCTTGCAGCACACGCTGTTCTGATTGGCTCAGATCACCACAGCCTTCACGGTGCTGCAAACGGCTTGTGAGATGGAGTATAGCGTCTGGAATTTGGGGAAAAAAAGGCTGTTTGCCTGGGAAAGAAGCCGGTGGTGGTGACACCTCTATTTCGTTTCTTGGTCTTTTCTAATTTATAAAAGATATGTTTTCTGGAGGAGTGGTCTCTGTGACTAGCATTTAATAATGCATCAGTACTGGCTGACTTCTATTTCTACTCATCTACTCAGCGTCCCTTTAAAGAAAGAACCCTAAGTGGTCTAAATTAATCAAGAGTGCTCCACTACAGTGTCCCTCACAGCCCATGTGTCACTTCGGGATGTTAAACACCACAGTTTATAATTTACAATTTGTTTACGAGTACAGCCACTTTTATGTTCTCCTGTTGGAGATTTTGAAACAAATGGATTCAAAGATTTTTACAGGTAAGAAGGCTGCGTGTTATCCATGTTCCACTAGTGCCTGGCAGAATGTTGTATGTGAAACTGCATGAACTTTTTGTGTGTGTGTGTGTACAGTATACAGCTGTAAAGGAGCTTAACAGGCTGTAGAAGCTGTGGCTAGAACGTGTCTTTCATCAAGTAGTTGTAATGCATTCAGGCTTGTGTTCATAGGAAACATACCACCCTTACATGGGCAATAGCATTATTTTTCAGTAAGTTGTTATTGTTGTTATGTTACAATGTGTCGTATTAAATCATTGCGTCTTTATTTAAATAAAATGAAAGGAGCTTGTTAAGCACATTGTAAATTGGGAGGGGGAGCAAGAGTCTAAGGGTAAAAAGAATTGTTATTCCACGTAATGCCTCTGATGGGTTGGTATGTGGAACTATCGACTAGCTGAATAAATTACAAGGATACATATGAAGCAAGCAGAACTAAATAAGGATATGAGAAGGCACACGTAAGATAGGATGCAGTGAACCAACTAGCCAAACCAAAGTTTTGACCTAAATTAAAAAGAAGTAACGAAGGGATCTACACACATTATATGTCTATCTTCATAACAGCAGGCAGTTTTTAAGGCTCTTTATGGCCATGAGAAACATGTTAAATTCAGTTTTGAAGTGAAACAGTAGTAACAATAGCTAGTAATTTTGTTAAGAGCTTTTATTAAGCATTTTTGTTTTTTACATGGTCACTAGCAGTGCCTGAAATGGTTGTGCTAATGTTAACTACCCTCCACTGTCAAGTATAATTCAGTATCGAGTGTGATTGTGATGATACATGATTTTTATGTTTCACATACAAGGTACTCTATGTAAACTTGGCTACCCACTCACTTTCATGGCAGTTTGACTTTTTTTACCAGGTTTTAACAAAACTGTTTTATTATGTGGCGATGCAGATACATCTCGCCCAATCCGGGAGACAGAAACTGATGGCAAAGTGTACTACTTTGTGTCACGTGAGGTAATGGAGGCAGACATAGCTGACAACAAGCACCTTGAGTGGGGTGAGCATAGTGGTCATCTGTATGGCACCAAACTGGACACCCTGCGCGCAGTCATCCGCTCCGGAAAGATGTGCGTGGTGGACTGCAGCCCCCAGGTATGCCCCTTATGCTGCACTTGAGAGTAACTTAAGGTTGTATTTACTGTTGTGCTGGCATACATAGTTTCTATGTCTCCAAGGCCTTTGACACTTTTGCTGGACTACCTTCTGAATTGGAGCATAATATGCCGATTATGACTAAGCTGAAGTAATCTGGCTATTCATGAAGCATTAGAACAATTTTTTAGCCCGCAGCTTACAGTATCCAAGGAAGGGGCATATGGAAAGTACCTTTAGTTCAAATATATGGCTTGTATTTCTTCGACCTGCTTTGCAGATGTTTTAATGCTTTCTTTGTTCTCTGCAGTATGTAAAGATTACTATGAGACTTCTTGTGGTACCTTCTGATAGACGAAGATGTTTTGCTACTGCTGAGGCCACTATATTCATTCCAAATGGGCTCATGATGCTCTTGTAATTTGCAGAAATTGAATATTGGCCACTTACCTTGTATCACACTTGCACATAGCTAGCAACAATGGCTTTGAAGTGCATTTAATGAAACTGTGGTATGTGCACTACAGTGATTTTACCTTTTGAATTGATTGCTCACTATGGCCCCTCATTTGTCAGGGCCTTCATGTGTATACAGCAGCCTATACTTGTGTAGCGACATTAACTAAATCAATGCGTACAGCACTTCACTGCGTATTGTGGAGTGCATTGTGGATGCAAATGCTGGCGAGCATTTCCACAGATCGCGTGAAGGTACACATGAACAGAATACAGTGAAAGCTCGTTAATTCACAACTCGTCGCTGTTGAAAACCATCGTTGGAAGCTTTCACGGCAGAACGATAGATGGCACAACCATCGGGGCGCCGCTAGGGTGCTAGAACAAGTACTAACCAGTCTTTCCTGCCGCGACTGCTTCAAGGAACGACGTTTTAGTGTTTTAGCCCTCGTTTTGCACGCCGCTTGCTGTGAGCTTGTGTCCGCGAGATGTGTTCGCGTGGGAAATACTGCGCCAAGACGGTGAAGGAGAAAGTGGCAATTTTACGTGAGGTGGACGAACGGAAGGCCAGCAAAGTGGAAATCGCGAAGAAGCACAGGATTCCACAAAGCACGTTGTCGACCTACGTCCGAAATAGGAAGGCCATCGAGGATGCCTACAAAGCCGAAGATTTCGCCAGCAACAGAAAAAGGCTCCGATTAGCCAAGTATCCGAAAATTGAGACCGCTGTCATCACGTGGGTGAAGGAAATGAGAAGCGCAGACATTCCACTGAGTGACTACGGTAGCCGTCAGAAAGAAGAAGCAAAAGATGATAACAGATTGTTTTGCTAAATAAATGTTTTTCGTGCCCTCCGGTCATCAAACACGTCCATTTTTGCTCACTTTCATTAGTTCGAATTTTGGTTAGATCGAACTGGCCTGGCGGCCCCGTGGAATTCGAATTAACGAGCTTTTACTGTACAGTCAAGCCCACTTATAATAGCATCCACAGATATAACGAACGCTTGCTTATTACGAAGGAGTACAGTGCTACCGTCAAAATATGCATTAGGGCTATGGCAATTCGTCTCAGATACAACGAACAACTGTGGTGACACCACTGAGCTACAGCAAACGAGGAGACACCATAAACTTGCCCCGAAGTTGAAAAACTGGCTCTTCCAGCGAGTGGGGAACACCGGAGGCACCTCTAAGCTCCCATGACACGCTACAAAAAGAACATGTCGATCCAAAAAAGGCCCAAAAAAAAATGACTGAAGAGGCAGCATTGAAACTCATGCACAGGTCGATCACTGCCTGCACGTGCGCCAACGGGGCAAAACATCTTAAGTGGAAGCAAAAGGGTGATGGGTGCAAGACGGTGGCAGTGTCAAAACTGAAGCTACTGTGCATTGTCGTGGATCAGCTAACTGCAGTGATCTGAGAAATTTTAATGCCTTGCTGGCCATGCTGGTGACGTGGTATGCATTGCCTGCCAAGTCAGCTCCACCTTTTGTTCTGCTACTACATGCACACAGTGCCAGACAACAGACAGTGCAGCTGATTCTGTAGGCATGTGCTCTGTGTTCTACTTTTGCAGGTGCAAGGGTCCAGAAACGATAGCTGACACTGTAGAAAACTCTTTTGATCAGATGCACGTAGACTTGTGGCAATGCGTCATTGATGCAAAGCTGGTTGGATGTTGCCTCCGATGACAACGTTCACTTGAACGACATTGCAGAGCCATACTATGAGGAAGCCCTTGTGCACAAAGTGTGAGAGCACTCTCCTACCGCTAGAAATCTGATAAAGGTGGTCGACCTGCAACCAGCTGCCTAGCACACTTCAGCCACGATCAGTTGTACCTAGGGCCTTTGGTTTTCAGGTTTTATTTTTTCCGTAATTTGGGGGGTAAACATCAGGCAATATTTTTCGAGCTCAAATATGGGGGAAAATCGGGTTATTCAGGAGAAATTTTCGTAGTTCGGGGTTTTTGGCGTCTTTTTTTCGTCGTAGGAAAGTTTAATACAACGGTTTGTTTTTCTGCTAGGCATAAAATGCCCTATATTTTGCTTATTTCATAAACAAGGAATTCACAGGTTCCACTAAAAAATTGTTCACGAATTAAAATTTTTTCTTAATCTATTACAAATATTTCATTGCATACGTTATCAATATCCTACGAAGCACTGCCGCATCTGAGCAAGACCACTCTGCCTTTATGCGTACAGTGTGAGAACAGTATCACAACGATAATTTTAAACACACAAGGTCTAGGGATTAGGGTGCCGATATCTTTGGTAAAGCTTCATACAGTGACTCCGATAAGTTGCCTTTTCGGCAGCCATGCTTTTGGCCTCTCACTTCTAAATCGCCCTTTTTGGAACTTATCCTATAATTCATCCACCTCATAAAAATGAGCGTTAAAAGAAGTTTATAAGATTCCTAGTTGACCGTAGGCACCCCTCAGGAGTAAACACTAGATATCCACACATTTTATTGCGTTCTCTTGAGCTCTGTGAACTGGAAAACCAACATCATCTTGAAGGCTCATTTTTGGGGAGAAATTTGGTTTACCCCAATTTTTAAGAAATAATTTCGGGATGCAAGAATTGGGTAAAATTGGGTTTTACCCAAAGACTAAGGGCCCTAGTTAGGGTCTGTTATCTTGAAATAGATGCACTTGATATAGTTTTAAAGTAATAAATGCTATTTTTGATGAACTTAGTATCTTTAGCTGTAATATGCAGAGTCCTCTTACTGCGAACACCGGATACAATGAACATAGTCCATATTTCTGTCGGGTTCGTTATAAGTGGGATCGACTCTAGTAGGTGAAAAACATTGAACAAGGTGATGAACAAAATCGAGTACATTGTTGTACGAATTGGATCTTTTGGAAAGAAGGTATAGAGGTGACTGAATGGGGCGGTGCCTCCAGTCTGAACTAGGCTTTGGAATGAAATAGTTGCAATCCAAATCAGTCCAGGAGCTGGGTCCTGTACAAATCAGTCGGGAAATTTTGAACTGGTGGTCGCTTCGGAATGAGATGTGTGGTGGTGGCAAGAATCATTTTTGACATCGCCACAGCACACATGCCTGCACAAGATGGGTACTTTGTGAATTAGGCACAGATAGATCTTTCAACGAAGGAAAAAAATCAAGCAAGTTGAGGTTTGTCCTGCAGGGAAAGGTGAATCTAAGTCGGAACTCTTTTTCTTACTCCCCATTCATGCCATGCTGGCTGCACACCTGCACCCGTTGCATGGAGGCTGCACATCACGATTCCTGATTAGCGTAGCACGGTGCTAAAGCGTGATTAACAAAGCAGCAGAGCTAGACATCTCAGTAATGTATAAGCAGTGGTTTTCATAAGTTGGTTTACGTACGTTATATACACTATTGCAGAGAAGGACTTCAGCCGGTGCACAATAATGCTGTGATGCTAAAAGAAACAAGTGACCAAGGCAAACAACAATGCAGCAGTACCTTGGAATGGGTTGCCTTACTACTCTGTTTACTCGCATAATTTGTGCACCCCCAACTTTTTATCTGGATTTCTGAAAAAAAAAAAAAAACTTTTACTCCCTAATTTTGTGCTGTCTGCTGTACCAGACCACCAGCATGTACATAAGTGCGCGTGGAACTCTGAAATACAGTGCTCCTCTTAGATTAGGTGCAAGTGCAGGACATAAAAATTTCATGAATAAAAAAAATAAGAAATGGTGCCATCAACAGACATGTGCAAGTATGTCATTTTATGGTTGTCCATGAACTAGACTAAGGAGTAGCTGCAATGTGCCCCCAGGAGCTGGTAAAAACTGCCATACAAGTAGGCCAAGTGCATTTCTGTTCAGCAGGAATATGTTGGGAAGGTTGATGCTGCAACCATGCTCTAAGTGAGGAGTGTCAGCAGCAGGAATAGAGTGCTAGTCATTTAGTAGTGCGCCTTATGTGTGCTATGACCCATCTCTTGTCATTTAAAAAAAAAGTAGCTGAGCTGCACCACGAGTCATTAGGAACTCATAGTTGGCAATGTCTTCTTGCAGTATCTGAAAATCCTGAACACACCAGAGTTCATGCCTTACGTGGTCTTCATTGCTGCACCTCAGCTGGAGCACTTCCGACAGATGCATGAATATGGGCGTCATCATGGATATGGAAGCAGCCGCAATCTCACGGTAGGATGTGTATCGCATAATGATAGTGCTAATGTGGGAAACTATTTAAAACTGAAGAGTAAATTGCATACACCCTAACACCTACTCGAGAGGTTTGCCTGTCCTGTTAAATGAGCCACATTCAGGGCTGCTGGTTTGCCTGGCCTGTTAAATGAGCCACATACAGGGCTGCTTGTCTACACCAGCAGCCCTGAATGTGGCTCATTTAACAGGCCAGGCAAACCTCTCGAGTAGGTGTTTGAGTGTATGCAATTTACTCCCAAGTAGACCAGCAGCCCTGAATCCAAGTTTGGTTACGAATTCATTCAAGTTTATATATGTTTAAAGTTAAATATTTGTGCTTATATATACAAAGGGTGTGTACATTTAGATGAATTTCTCTTACTGTAAGCTACAGTGCTGCTGTTATCTTGGGCCAACACCTTTTTGTTTTTGCAAGCAGCTAAGTTTGGCCCAAGTGATGCAGAAGACCATGGATTAGTTATCTTTTAATTTATGCCCTTTATTCCTTGGTATGATTTCTTTCTTTGCTGCAATATTAAAAAGCTTTCTTGTTATTTATTCTCCATGGTTAAACTTCTCATTTAATTACTGTCATGTAGTTAATATTAGTCAGCTGGGACCAAGCAGTGCAGCTCAAGAGTGATTAAATTTAACCATATAGTAAGGCAGTTTTTATGCTTCATCTTTCTTGCTCCTTCACAGTTTAATTCTTTGCTCTTGACTATTGCTGCTCTTTGCTTGGAGTGAAACTTGGATTATTTTTTTTTCTTCATAAATTTAGTTTGATAGAGCCATGAGTCGACATGGTTCACGACGGGCAAGGACTCTTGAAAGCTTGGCATCTCTTCAGGAGGTAATGTACTGTTTTATATATATAATTTCCCTTAGTCTAAGTAGATTTATGCTTCAACATTGCCATAAGCTATACCACTTAGAATTGTGGTTATCAATGAAGCTTGCTGTTATGAGGCAACAGTTAGGCTGTGAGAGCCGTTGTAGTGCAGAGTTAGAGCTAACTTTGAAGGGTATAGAACCAAAATACAGTATGGAAAATTAGGGATTGGCTCTTGCTTTGACTGTTTTTGCTACAATTTATCAATGATGTTTGTGATGGCGAGCACAATGCAAATCTATTTTTATATACCAAGTGTTTCTGCAAAGCCTGCCACTAATTTTTTAAAATAGTCTGAAAGACAGCTTTTGCATCATAGTAATGCCTGTGGTGGCAGATGTCAAGGGGGCTGGTCATTCATGTGAATTGTAAGCTGGTTAACTAAATTCTAATAGATAAATTTTTAACTATGTATTACACTTAGGCACCTGGTTGCAATGAGAGATTTGTAGTTGGCCGTAGTAATGGTCATATCAGTTTTTAGAATTTAAAAAATGTGATTCAAAAGCAGCATGGCTGTGGAGCGTACACAGGGAGTCCTACCAGTACATATCATCAGTGACATCGTGGAAAAAACAACGCGGAAAGACAATGGACGTAGAAAGAACAGACACCACAAGCGCTGACTCTGAACTGATTGTATACTCACAGAACAACAAAAGAGAAGATATGGATGAGGTGCATTTAGATACCATATTTACTTGCATAATCTGCGTACTCTATTCCTAGAATTAAGGCTTCAAAAAAAAGTTGACTCGAAACATAACTCGACGCATAACCCCCCGCGCTCGCCCCGTTCCACGTTATGTAGTTCCTTGCAGGATGGCACGACGGCACGTGTGCAGCTCAAAGCAAGAAACCCGGAACGATACAATTGCAAAGTCAGCAGTCCGAGGCAAATGGAGACAAAAGGCGATAAAACGACGCCCTCATATGCGGCCCAGCTGAGTAGTGGCAAACAGAATAGCCAATGGTTTGGTAGTTATGGATTATGATGCAACTCACGCTTTGTAGGTTACCAGAAGTTTACACTCGCAGGCTATCGTACAGGATATTGACCACTGGTGTGAACGAGCCAGGTAAACGGTGCACAGTTTACTTTTTCTTACTGGAAGCAATTTACAAACAGATTACTGACTGTTTTAACACCACGCACTCGCTTTTCGCAACTGCGCGTGTGACGCAGCCGCACCTATGTTCCCAAGCCTGCTGGTGTGCTTGCGTAGCAGGGAGTGAAAATAGATGGGTAAAAGTATTTGTTTTTTTTCTTCAAAAATCCGGGTAATAAGTTGGGGGTGTGCAAATTATGCGAGTAAGTACGGTACAACTCCATTTCATGCAGGACAACTGATGGGTCACGAACACATGTGTGCTTGTTCTTTACAGATATGGTAGGCCTCTAACACCTTACTTGTTAGTTGATTATGATGCCGAAAAAAAATTGTCGTTTGGTAAAAAAAAGGCTCACACCCACGACATTCACTACAATGCTTCACTACTTTGAAGAAGGCAGTTTCTTCAGAGATAGGTTATGCTCCTGCAGTCATACATTTAAGCAGCGGCCAATTTGTCCAATGTACGTACTACCACAGGGGAGCGGAATTTTATAGACCACCGCTTTTTCACAAGTGGCGTGCTGGTTTACAAGGTTTACTGCACATCCCCTAGCCCTGCCATGCCCTTCACTACCAGAGTGTGTTCCGACCATAGCGCAGATTCTGCCACGTTTTTTGGGGGCCAAAAATAGCACATTGATACTGTACTTATTACCGTCATTTTTTTATTTGAGTGAAATGTTAAACACATGGAAGAACCATTACTTTTTTCTTTTTCTTTCCCACTTCAGCAATCGTGGGTGATAACCTCTTGGTATCTTTAACTTTCATAAGCACCTTATTGAGGCGAGGGACAAGACATCCTCAGGAAACCCAGCCAGCCTTAATCTGCCAACTTGTTCACAGAAATTGTCATTCATTGAGTTAGTACCTGACTTGTGCAAAGATGATCCCAGGCAAGCCGCAGCAGTGCCACATTTCACAATTTTATAATTTCCTGACTGAAAATTTAAAAGCGGCTTCACTGACCTTGGGGAATACTTCCAGCACACATGATCCTGCTGAAAACGGAGTTTAATGTCTAGGAATAGCAAATGGTCATCAGTGGGCCTGTCGAAGGTGAACGCACGTCCAAATCCACTTTCTTTAAATATTTTGACTACATCCACAACGTGCTTCATAAAATTAGGTCTGTCTACGAATGCCAGATAGTCTTCAACGTACCTGAAAATCTTTTTTGAAAGGCTGCTCAAGTCTCAGCAATGCACTTATCAACCCTAGAAAGGAAATTATCGCTAAGTATCGGAGCTACTTTTGAACAAATGCATACGCCAGTTTTTTTAAGAAACAGACAGCCGTCCAATTCAACAAAGGTAGAAATGAGATAAAAAGTTAACAACTCTAAAAAAGAAGCAACTGAAATATCACAGGCGTTAACATTAGCGTTCTTCATCGTTATTTGTGATGCAGTCACTAACATTTCAACACAGTATCTTGCTGGAGGCGACTAGAAAAGGTCCTTGACATCTATACTGAACGCACAGATTGCACCATGGTTCTGGTGTCTAAGGTAATCCACAACAGCCAAAGAATTTCATGTCTGAAATGGGTCTTCCAAAGCAAGATCAGTTGCGAATCAGCTCTTTTGGTGTCTGTTCTTTCTATGTCCATCGTCTTTTTGCGCTGTTTTTTCCAAGATGCTGTACCAACTAGCTCAGATGTCAGTATTACTTCATCAGTGGCATGC
This sequence comes from Amblyomma americanum, assembly GCF_052857255.1. NCBI lineage: Eukaryota > Metazoa > Arthropoda > Arachnida > Ixodida > Ixodidae > Amblyomma > Amblyomma americanum. The sequence continues at coordinate 408,055,660 of NC_135497.1, forward strand.
GTGTCATGGGACTTTCGCTGTCCTGCCACGGCCACCGCTCGAGAGCACCAGCCAGGGCAGTACATAAAAGGTCATGTAACACATGCTTCACCGAATGACGTGTACTGCTTGAGATCCCTGTGTGCACTCCACAGCCATACCGCTGCTGAATCGCAGGCTGTAAGACAAAATTCATTGCGGAAGAGTGCCGGGTGTAATCGTATTTTTATATTGTAAAAACTGATATAGCCATTACTAATAGCCACCTACAGATCTCTAATTACAACCATGTGCCAAGCGTAATAGTTAAAAAATTAATCATGTGAATTTTTTATTCAGCTTACTAGTTGACATGATTACCCTGTTTCCCGACATCTGCCACAACTAATACTCGTATGCTTCAAATGCTATCTTTATAATGCAAAAAGCCAGTTAATAAAAATTACTGGTGGGCTTTGCTGAAACACCTGGCATTTAATGCTCAGAGAGCTAGTTAACAGCTCTGTGGCTTCTATTGTGTCAGATTCCTTCTATTCCGGGTAATCAAATGTACTCTTTTCTATGCGGTATAGTCAGATTCATTTGGACTTCACAGTACTGACCAAACTCACTGTAACTAACCCCGGACTAGGGGCATTGGCAATAAAGGTGTTTCACCACCACCTTTGTAATTATTCAATGCTCAGGTGATACTAAATATTATGAGCAGTTCTGTCATGTCTTTCTTGTGCCTTCCTCAGAAGTTAACATGCTACATACAATCTTTTGAAAATGCCATTTGCTACATATTTTGTACTGTCTGTAATGTTGGGAAATTTGGTTGTCCTACCAATATAAGAGTAACGGAGCTTACACAACTTTCCATCTGTAGCTGTTTTGCTCAAAAAGGAGCTTTAGCTCAGGCTCAACTTTAGTTTTCATATTCAGGCGCATGGAGAACGTAGAAATGCTCACATCAGAAAGTCGCTGCACTATTTGTACATAATTGGTTTTATGCTGAAAGAAGAGATTAGAATCAAATTATTTGAAGTGGGATTTCCTAAGTTCTCATGTTTCTAAAAATTGCCAAAAACGGACTGAATTGAAATTTTCAAAAATATATTTTTTTGGCCTAGTCTGTGATCTTGTAATGAGAAAAAAAAAACATGTCACATTGCTGTAAATTGCACCTGTTAGAATGTTTAGAGTAAACGAGATTGGCGTCTTCAATTACATTGTGGTAAACTACGACGTTGGGTGTTATTTGCAAACATGGAGGAAGAAAACCTCAAGAGAGGCCCACGCTATCTGAGCTGCATGTCAAAAGGTGTGCTGGAAGTCATGCACTTTCACAAGGACTACTGGGAGTCATTGGCCATCGGCACAGCAGTAGTAACATTGGGCCCAGCTGCATTGTCTGCTGTGCATGCATGAGCACGCTGAGATGGCAGCCAAGAAGGGGGGGGGGGGGGGGGGGCAGAGCAGGAGGGAGCCTTCACGTGCTGCTTCAAAAACTTAGGCATAACCGCCTCTCCTGAGTTCTTTCCGTCCTCCATGTTTGAAATTTATTTTTTATAGGTGACTGCACAGCATAGAATAAATTTTAACATGCCAGTTTTGATTATGCTTATGTGCTCTAACAGGTGTAGTTTACAGCATTGTGAGGTCTGTTTTTAAGTTGCAAAGCTATAGAGCCGTAAATGTGAAATTTTAAAAAGTTTTCTTCAAGTTTTGTAACCTTTGGCAACGTATTAGTAAAAATTTAGGCTTAGATTGAAATTATGCTTCCGTTAGTGGCTAGGTACTGAAATAGATATTACAAGTAGTCTTTCTCATTCAATGCGCCGTATTTCATTCAAATTAATTCAGCAGCTGCCTGTGGGAGCAGTTTGGTGGCCCTGATGTCTATGCATAAGAGAACTACCGTATTTACTTGCATAATTTGTGCACTTTTTTTTTGTCTTTGAATAAGGCTTCAAACAGGGAGTGTGCACATTATGCAAAAATTTTGTGAACACGTCCTAAAAAACTAGAAAGGTCATAGCACACAATATATACTGTATTTTGCCGCCTATACGTCCACACTATAACTCCCCCCTCACTGGCCAAAAAAAAAGTTGAATTCAAATATAAGGCACAGAGCTGCACCTGCTCCACCTACCTTATGTAGTTCCCTGCGGGATGGCATGACAGTGCGTGTGCAGCTCAGTGCAATAAATTCACAACAATACTATCAAAGCCAGCAGTCAAAGGCAAGTGGAGATAACAGGCGATAAAACAGCGCCCTCTCATGCAGCCCGGCTGAGTAGTGGCAAACTGAAAAGCAAACGGTTCGGTAGTTTCGGATTCTGGCGCATGCGCACCTGTTCATCCGGGAAAGTGACCGCCAGCGTTGCCGAGCCGGGTAAACGGTGTGCAGTTTGTCCCCTCGCCACTTGCACCTTTCGCAGCTGCACATGGCAAAGCGGCCACACCATTCTTCCCAAGCCTGCCTTGTGCGCACCTGCGTCATCTCGTGCATGCTGGGGGTCTGTCACAGCGGAAAACATGAGGAGCGTAAAATGTGCGGGTAAAAGTTTTAGCGCGAAAGCGCTACTTCACTAGCAAAGCTGAAAAACCCGAGATGTGTGTGAAGCATCAACCTTTGACGGAGCACCAGTGGTGGAGGTCTTGCTTGCGCAGCTGCACTGTCAACGCATGGAACCATCACCCCCTCCCCACGCGCGGCTGCCAATAATGGCTGACGATAAGACCTTGCATGTGGTTGCCTTTGAGGCGATGTTGTCTCAAGTGCTTTCGCATGTCCTACTCGGCTTTAACTGCGTTAAAACCCTACAATTTTTTTTTTTATAAATCCAGGCAATAAATTAGGGCGTGCAAAATGCTTGCGGGCGCAAATTATGCAAGATAATACGGTACTGTTGGGCTCAAATTCAGGCTTGTTACTAAATGCCTGCTCAAGACCAGTCACTATGATCGCTGGTCAGGTTTATGAAGTTTTCATGGCTGTTACGCTATAGCTAATTCAGTGCCCTGAAATTGTGCATCGCTGATTGTAATTGCTTTGGATAGTCTGTAGGATGGTCATTTCAGTTTATAATTTCAAGCATAGCACTTGACCATAGTGCTGCTATTACTCTATTAATCTTTCGAGTATATTCTGCTTGCAGCTTATAGATTATGATGTGTTTATTTCACAGTACTAAGCAGAGGAAATTTTTTGGGGCTTCAAGTAGTGCTTCCCTGTCATGGTTGTGTATATTGCAGAAGAGAAGAAATCAAGAATTTTTCTCATAGCGAGCAATATGGTTATTATGCCTCTTCACGTAGTGTGCAAGGTTTACAAATTAAATGCAGCGGTGCTACGCAGAGATGTGTGTTTTTTTGGTCACCATACCGTTATCTCGAAAACAAGTTTTGTTTGCCTTTGGTCCCACTGATAATTTAAAGGATCACGTATGTCCTGCAGCTTCTAGTGCACTCCAGCCAGGTTGTGTCCAGCTAGGTTGGGTACAGCCAGGTTGTGCGATCTGATTCAGAGAATTTGCGATCTGATTCAGTGCAAAAAGTGTGTATTTGAGCCTATAAAAAGAAGCTTTTGCTGGTACTTTGAAGTGCAATAAAATTAATCTTACTGAATTAGCAAGCTCTTTTTCTGTGCAAGTTCTGTTTATATTTTTTTTATGCCTTCTGCTTTTTGTTTTGAAAGTTGACTGTTTATGGTTGCATGTTACAATTTTTTCTATTTGCAGAGAAAGGGAAAAGTATGTATTCACTGTAGTGTAGAAAGTAGTAGTAGTTTCAGTTTTTTTATTGCATTTATTTCTGTTTTCATTCTTATGTTTTGATGCATGCATTTTTTTTCTCGACAGCAAAAGGGCCGAGTATGTATCATAGCTGTAGACATGCGTAGATATCCTAGTGGGTGCTTTATGTTGGAAAAATTTCCTTTTATTTATAACGTCATTCATGTATTGCAGTGTAGCTGACAGTGCAGTTATTTGGTCTGATTCTTGTGTTGTATTTCTTAACTTCTGTGGAGCCATACCATTCGTGTGGCTGGACATTTGTGCACGTTGTAATGCTTAGAAGCATTTGTCTGCCGAAATTAGTTCACTGTGGAGACATTTGCTTCCTTACAGCCGAAGCTATTGAACCAGAACATGAAAAATCCTTGAGAATTCTTGAAAGAACGTTCTTGTTACAATTGACTTATTAGGGAGAGGGAGAATTGGGAGATGTTGATCTGTGAGGATTGACTGCAGGTGACAAATTATTTTAATTCTGAATTTAAATAACTTAATAATACTCCAAGTTGCTAGGCTAAGAATTGATAACAATCCTTGTCGTTTAGTTTAACGTTGCTGTTTAATAAAGACTGCTTTTAATGTCACTGCAAAGTGTAAAAAAGAAGTTTTCTAAATTTTTGCAGTCACATGTGCGTCTTTAATAGAAGCTGCTATTGCCAGAGGGCGTGATAATCACTGAGCTGCGATTATAAGCCATGAATACCATTGTAGCCAGAGTTAAGCCTGCCTTTTTGTACAGGATGAAGATCTCAAGAGGACCATTGAGGAAAGTGCCCAGCTTCAGAGAGCTTATGAACGCTATTTCGACACAATCCTTGTAAACAACAACTTTGAAAAGACCTTTGAACAGCTCAAGGATGTGATTGATTCACTATCAACAGAACCTCAGTGGGTGCCCATTTCATGGGTGTACTGAAGTATTTTTTGCAAGCGTGCTGGCAAGCGACGCCCTCTGAAAACATGGCTGAAAGCCAAGGGTGTCTTTTAGTTGGCCTGTGCCAACAAATTTTGTCAAAAGCAAAGACAAGGTCTGGAAGTAGTAGGTTTTAAGAACATTCTTTTAGATAACAGGCTGATCCTAATCAGGTACATGCTTAAATACTGCAATTTTCCTGCAGTTTGTGTTCAGAAAAAAAATTGAGATTGTGTGTTGCTTTTACTGCTTAGTTGTGGTTGTGTACTTTGCAGATGCCATAACTCAATATGAATGAGTCTCATTTTGTAACTACGCCCCCCCCCCCCCCCCCTTTTTTTTCCTCCTTTTTTTTTTTCATGCTACTTGTGTTGGCACCCAAAGAGTGCCTTCCACAGCCATTCTAATTCCGTCCTCTTACTTGATATCTTGCCTTTGAAAGGCTGTACTGGCTGTGACAAGTATGAAAGGAGGTTTTAAGTACTGCATTCAGGCATTTAAGTTGATGACCTTTTGTTGGCCAAATGAAGAATCTCAAAGATAGCTGTCTGAGCAGCATTGTTTTACATCAGATGCTGTTTCGTGTGTTGTGCATTCCATTTTGAAGCTGTTTGTTGATTTTGCCTTTTGATTACACACAGATGTGTGCACTCCTCACATGAAGGGTAGTGTGTAGACTTGTGTTATGTGTGGAGTGAACACAGGTTTCTTGCCACTGTGTATAACCGGTGATGCCACCTGCAATACATAAACATACATATCACTCATAGTACATCATATCAGTTGCATCCGGTTCCATGCAGAGCACGATGATGTTTGACTGTTGCACTTTTATCTGTATAATGTCCCAGTGAGATGACCTAGATACAGCACGTTGAACCATTGTCTATGTTGTGTTTGCTAGTGAAAGCACATCTGATTTTTTTGCCTGTGCTCTTCTTGCTCTGTTGTTAAAATAAGCAATGGTTTTAAATCTGCGAACATCATTAGTGCTTACTAATGACTGTTCAAATGGCGTGTTATTTGTTAAAATATGTGGGACTTTGTTAGAAGAGGTAATAAATGATCTGATATTATCCTTCATTTTTATGCAAGATATAGGACTTGTGGTGATAACGAGCGAAGATTATAAGAGTAACTCAACTAGATTTGATGTGAAGCAACAAGTTTGGAATACGCATGCCTTTGTCATGGCACACATGTCACAGTAATTGTCTTTTCACTGATGCTGGGGCCACAATTACTGAAGCCAGTGCATAAGGTATGGATTTTTGACTGAGGCAGGCCCAGTGCAGCACTGTACAACTTGTATGGTCTAATTTACGTAAATATGGATGGATTTTAAAGGGCAACTCAAAACGTTTCTTGAACGTCTTGAGTTGGTAGGCGCATCACATTCCTTAAGGTCCCCTCTCTCCGTCACAACAAACCATGTTTAAAAACATGAAGTGGAACAGTTTTAAAACAGCTAAAATGACAAATTGAAACCCAAACTCAATCCATGGCCAGGGATGATGCTCCACGTGAAGCAGTGATGATGCCATAAACATTACTAGAAAAACACTTGTACGCATGTTGTATGGCTGAAATAGTGGCTGGTGACTGAATCCTTTCATAACATGCCTGAGACGACCTAATATGAGCTTTGCAAAACTTCGTTAGTGAAGCAGGGAGCGGGTATTGACATGTGGCACGTTTGTGACGTTGAAAATTCAGTGTTGCTCATAGAAATCGTCTGAACTGAGGCCACGGAAATGCAAACTTTAAAATCAATTTGTGCCAGAATGAAATGTCACATGGCTACCAAACTTGGTGGGAAATCAAAAAATTAGGACAAGAAAGAAATTTTGCAGTATAAGGTTCATTAAATAATGGTAGTCTCAAAAAACCTCGCACACGCATGCACACACGCACACACACATATCACCACGCACCTTTTGTGAAGAGGCAAGAGGGCTCTTGTCGCATTAGATCAAATTTTGGTGAGTTACTCTTATGATGTATATGTTTCAGTGCCACAAGTCCACTAGAGTACATTTGACAGAAAAATGAAATTGGGGAGATCATTTGCAGTAGTATTGTACTATAGCCCAGAGGCTTGACCTGCATATTCTTCTGGTAACATTGTGCTGCAGACACAGGTTTAACGGTACAGACACACTGGCGGCAAAACATGGGCGGCACGCCAGTGGCGGAAAGCCGCTTGCCGCGAAACCTGCCGCGGCAGCGGATTGATCTGCCGCGCAAAGTATAGGTCGAGGAGCCATTTTCGGCGGCTTGCCGCGTGCCACAGACCGGGGAGACCAATGATGAACGCCCGAATTAGTCACGTGGGGAGCGTCAGTGCCGCCACCTCTTAGCTCCTAGCAAAGTTGCCTTCCACAGGCTACAGCGAAGCCACGCGTGTTCCTCCACTAGCAGGGACCTCGACCGGTCTGGCAAGAAAGGCGCTTTGTGCGGCCGCGCTTTCCTGCGCACTCCTCGCCACCTGTGCCGCCAGCGGCTTGCCGCACGTTTTTCTGCCAATGTGTTCGTACCTTAAGACAGCAGATGTGATGGTTTTGGGAAACAGTTGAACCTGTAGCTAGCTTATGTTACTTGTTGACTCAAGCTTCATTTGCAGAAGTGAAATGATGCTTTTAAGCATGTGGGTAAATAATGTACATGCTTGCTTTATATATGAATGCACGAATAATGAATTGGGTTTGCTCGGTCGCTTGTATGAATGGTGTGCTGCTGAGCTAAGAAGTCCTTTTTGTGCAACTTTGAGCAGTGAGTTAAAGCTCGGCTGAGCGAAATGCGTGGCTTTGGCGCAGGATTATGTTACAGAGGAGAAATTGGTAGAAAGGTTATATGCTTAATATCATGGAGTACCTGTGGTTTGGCTTGTCTTAACAATGTGAGTGGTTTTGCTTTTCTGGCAAGAATGATTCAGATGAGACAATGAACGTGATTGGGAGGTCTCGCTTAATTATAATCTGTACTTGTGTGGTTTTACGAGAGGTACCTTGCAGAATTTTGCATGGGATGTTGCCTGTGAGCAAAGATCAAATACATTCCAGGTTTTGGTGACATGCAACTGTAAGTCTATTTTTATATTCATAGATAAATGCATTTTAACTCTGTAGTGATAACATGTGCAACAGCAACACTTTTGTGTCATTTGACAAGTGCTCAGGTATTCAAATGATTCATGATAGAGGTGCTAGTAATAACCAAGAGTGATATGCTTTGGCATATTCATATTTTTATGAGTAATAAGTTTACTTTATGCAGAGGTCTGTGAATTTTGACACATATTTTGGATATTCATATACTGCTGATTTGTATGCAGCCTTGAACAGTCAAGTTTATAAAACCAGAAGCATCTGCCTTGCTTTAGGAAATGTTGCTCATTTGTGTAATTTGTACTTTGTACTTCATGACATCACAGATATGTTTGACTTTACTTTTCTTGTAATAGCATAGTGCATTTTGCATCATCAACTGCTACCAATTGTGTGCCATGCAGAATTTTGATGTAAATTGTGATTACAGGCAGTGCACAGCTCTTAGGAATTTCACCACGATCTTCAAGGTGCTTTCATTTCAAGAAGGAAACGTGCTTTTCCATGCAGTAGGAAATGTGTGCTTTCATTTTTGTCATTAGCATTGAGGGAAAAATATATAATCAATGTGATGCTTATTTAGTGTTTAGGCTTGCAAGTTTGTCATACTAATAGTCTTTACATGTTTTTACTTTGTAGTGGATTGGAAACGGTTGATGTTCATGTCAGGCGACATGCTGTGCATATGAAAGGTTCACATCTGTTCAAAAATTGGATTCAGTAATAATTGGTAATGTGTTGAATAAATATTGTGCTGCCGGATTTGTTCAACCAAAAAACTTCAATTTTAGGCAACACTACTGAAGGGAACATTGCTATGCAAGTTATTTTTGCTCTTATGACATTATTGTACGCTGACATATTTTGAGGTATGCACTGTAAAAGTGCAGGTGTAGCTACACTGCATTTTTTAAATTTAAGTGCCAGTTATGAACAGATGGGGTGGGGTGGGTGGGAAGTCGGGATTTTTTGATGCCTCGGACGATAAATAGCATTCACACTTCCCTTAATGGTTGCAGCACACAGTTTTGTCCCCTTTAGCTCTTAGTGCTGTGGCTCTTAATGCTGGCTGTCTGTGTTAAATTTGAGGAGCTTCACAGCCATTTTTTTTTTTTTTCTGTGAATAGGGGGCAAAAAAAAATAGCCAAATGACTGTTTGATGTCCAGTATGGCTATTGTGAATCATTTATTGCTTTTCATTCAACCTGGGCCTAAATCCCAGTCTGCTGTGGAAGTGTGCACAGCTACACACAATGATAACTGTTTATTAAAAGCGAACTTCCAAGCTTAAACTGTCTATACTAATGAAGACTACGTGCTGTGATGCGCGAATTGTGTGCATTGTTGATCATAGTGTGACCGTAGTGAGATTTTGCTTCTGGTTACAAAGCTGTATTTCTGCCTTTTTACTAAGTGGTGAAACCTGTTCCCAAGAGTAGTGCACTTTTCAGTGGCCTGTGTAATTTTTGTCATTTAGAAATATGGAAGCAACACTTGTGTGTCTTGGACCTCAATTTGGAGCCATTGCATTAGAAACAGATCTCACACTGTTTGAAGACACTGTTGCATTACAGATGAAACAGACTGGCATCATGTTTTCATGGCACTATACAGCCATTTTCTTTTACACCTGTGCTTGAATTTTCATTTGTTAGTTTGTGTGTGCTTCTGTATCTGGCATCTTTACAACTGAAATTTTTATAGATCTGTTACCTGGTTGCCATTCTGGCATCATCCGTCCAGAGGTGTGCCTTTGACAGCTGCAGAATAAAGTTGGTGTTCTGTTCATTACAGGACACTTCCTAATTTTGTGCATTCCACTGTCTCTGTATCTTGCATGGTGGGCACTGAGTACTACTTGCTGCATGCCACAGTGGCTCTGCAGTATTCAGTTATCACATGCATATACGCCATATTTGCATTGCAAAATGTGTAGTGGTTTTAAGGCATTTTATTTTCAGGACTGGTGCAGATTGGGGGATACCTTTTTGTGCTTTTTGTCTGGTAACACACTTGCAAAAAGCCACACATGTTCTCAGAATTGAATTTCAGTTCAGTGCACTTGATAAGTCATACAGGTCTGGAAGCTTATCATTAGGCACTGTTCTCTTATTTTACACGTCATTTTCTCTGACCACATGTGCCATAAAGCTGACCCTACTTTGAGAGCTTCCCTGGCCATTCATCCTGGAATTTTTCTTTTTTTTTTGTAGAATAAGCTGTCAACACTGAAAAAATTTACTCATGTCAGGCCATTGTATGCTTTTGCATGTTTAGTTATATTTAGTCGTGCTGTGAATGGTGCAATAAGCCATGCCATCACACAGAATGTGCGTTTATTGTGAGACTTATATAGTTTCAGGTTTGATGCACCTCTAAGCATGTGCTGTGTCGCCACACTAAAGATAATCGACTGGCTGCATTAGGCTGAATGCTGCTTCAAGGTGAGGAATAGTGGTGTTGGTAAATTGTATTCGGTGATTAGCCCCGTTATAGATTCTTCTGGGTCAGTGAAAAAGGGTAGCACAGTAGAATAAAGATGGGATTCACACCAGCACTACCACTAAGTAAGCGTTCACAATTCCACCCCACAGTCCTTGTTTTGTCATGCTACCCTTCACGGTTCTAAAGCACCAACTCATTTTTCAGTTGGACACTTTTATGTTAAACTGATCTTTCTTTTACCTTAAGGGTAAACAAAATGTCTGCACTTTGTAAGAGTTATTGGTCAAAATAATTAGTTTCCTTCATTTCCAATAGCATATACAAAGTGTCCCATGAATTGGAGGCTGCCAAGGGTTTAAAAAAAAAATCTACAGATTGTGGAAATTAAACACAAGCAGTATTTTTGGGGGTTGTTGGGGGCTAACAGCAGCATTTTTCAACGCTGCCTAATGTCGAGCGCCAAAAGAAACCAGGTATGTTGTGGCATTTGCAAGGAAATGTTCTTTGCGCTCTGGTCGAAGTGCCCAATGTGTGGGCTGTGCAACTGGCAGCACTGCCCTGGTGGCTGCCGACATGGCGCGCTTAAGTTTGCCCAGCCACACTGGCTACTGCGGGGCTCCCACACCTTTCTTTCATTTTGGGGTTTCACGCATTTCCTTCAAAAACAAAATAGATCCGGAATAATCCTGTATTTGTAGAAATATAGAGTACGTGGCACCATTTTGCAGTGTCTTGTACTGGTCTGCAACTTACTAATCAGCAGTTTGCACATTTCTCCAGTGGTTTGAAAAATAATCCTTACTAATTAGTTGGTGTGAAATGAAAAAATGCTTCTGCTTGCTTTAGATCGCTGCCCGCTGTATTATCCCAGCTGTATTTCCTTAGTGTGTGCTGGCTTTATTATTTATTTTTATCCTGTAGTTTACGTTGCCTAACTAACTAGGTTCCGTGCATAAAACTGACTTATTTGCCGAATGGATGGTGTGGGAGCTTGGTTATGGTTGTATAGGGAGTTGGATTACAGGCCACCTGCTGAGGTTGCATTCCATAATTTGATTACGATTTTACGCTGCATAAGGATCATGGCCAGGCGCCGCTATACGGGAAAGCGCAGGCATTCAGAAAAATTAGAGCTCAAGAAAAATAAAATCCAGTATTGAAAACTGTGCGCACACGCGTTGTATCGACTTTGCCGAATTTCGGGCGATCAATTCAGCAGGCCCAATCGGTATAATTTCTTGGATAGTTCAGGGAGCTGGGCATGTGAGAGCTTTGTCCTCCAGTACTGGGCTGCTGCCGCCTGCCTACACGCGAGTCCATTAGTTTTGGAATTACTTATTCAATAGAGCGGAGGACTCTTGCACGCGAGCAACCCTGCCATGGCACCTCGCACTTTAGTGAGACCTCGCTGCCTGCTACCTATCCCCCTTCATTTGCTATTCCTATTCTTTTCTCCTTCGCACTCTTTGTTGACCACGCACTGACTGTAAGAGATTTTGGACATGGCAGGCCGTTTTTTTTCCCTTGTTCACTGAAATTCTTCAGTAGACTTTCTTGATTCACGACCTAGTTCTTTCACATTACCTTTCGTGGTTTCTGCGCAGTTTCTTGAAGGTCGACTCGCATCGACTCACGCGCTGTGCGTGTCGTTTTCGCTCGATTCTCTTCGATGCCCCATCGCGCCGTAACGCCGCTCCCCGCTCTATTTCCAGGGGCTCCAGTGATTCCAAAGGTTTTTTTTTTTTTTTCAAAACGTACGCTGTGGTAAAGGTAGGGATTAGCGATTGTTAAGGTGGTGGTACAGTACCGCGGACCATTGGCGCAGCACAAGTGTTCTTCCTTAAGCCTCGTGTCGCTGCAGGTTTAGGTTGTTCGGTATAAACAGGCTGCACTTACTATGCACAAGCATCTGCGGCGTTGTATTGCCAAAAGACCGTTTACAATATTCCAGCGTGACGCGGCATATACGTGCGGTACCTTGTTTTGGTAAAGTGCGTTTTCTGATGTCAGCGTGTTATACTAAATATATAGCATTCAACACAACCGGAGTGTTCAGTGCCGAGAGCAGATTTCGCGCTTGAAGTGGCAATACGTCGAAACGTTTCCGCAGGTGTGTCCGAGCGGCATCGGAAAACTGGGTATTTTCATTAATTTATTTTAATTTTTATATTTCGTTTGTTTTTAATTTATTTCAATTATTTATTTTATATTTTAACTGTGTATTTTTATTTTAGTTTGGTAATATACAAAAAATTGCTTGTTTACTAAATGGACGCTTTCTTCGCCATAGTATGTCCCGACGGATGACATCAGAAAACAGTTGGGGCATGTTAAGTTGCAAAATGTGGTAGCTAACATCTTAAATATTAGGCGTCCTGCTGTTAATCAGAATTTTGCAGCTTGCTGTTAGTAATAGCCATAAGCCGCGGCGGCGCAAGGAATTTTTGGCCTCCCGACGCGTAAAACCGAAACCGGTGATTCGAAGCGCGCATTGCCAACACGGCGGCGTATGTCACTTGCTCTGCGACACAGAGCACGTGACACGCACGCGATCAGATGACCTGTGCGTGTGGGGTGCGGCAGCGGCAGACGGAAGCTTTCGTTGTTACGAAGGCGGCAGATATCCGTTTTTGAGTTTTCTTTTGAAGACGGGGCAAGGTGTCATTTCTGCCCATTCGGGGGTCATGCTTTTATACCCGAAAGGCGACATGCTTTTATACCCGAACCGTTCATTCAGCGGAGATGGTACGAAAATAGCAGGTCGCGGGTTTTGATCGCGGCCGTGCACCGCGAACGAATTTTGAGGAGAGCGAAACGCGAAAACGTTCATGTGCTAATATTTCTGTGCACTTTAGGGTCATTCCACGCCAAACTATCTCCCGATTTATTCCAGAAAATTTACGGCTTTTGATCGCTCTGTCGAAAGTAATTTCCCTCTATAATTTTGCGGAAATTTTTCCTGTCATGCGGCAGCCCTTTGAACTTTCCAGACGAATGCAAGACTAGAACTCATTAAAAAAATGTACAAGAAATTTTTATTTCGCGGTTCAAGTTTTTGCGAACAATGCAGAAGCATTGTACTTTAGTATCAGTCAGCAATAAACAGCCAGCAGAAAACCTTGATGTGTTTTCAGTTCATTAATATAGCCCCAAAAGCATCATTTTTATCATTTTTTTTCCTCAAGAACGTAGGTGACATTCATGAACAATATAAACCGCTTTATCAGATTTCTTGGACATAAACGTGCATTACTCTGTTAAAATGTTTGTACTCGAATAGAACAGAATAAATCTCACGAAAAAAAATTGGAAGTTGCAAATGATGCGATTTGTCGCGTTTTCACCTTAAATTCCACACTGAGTGGTCCAGGTAAAAATACAGACTGTGGTTCCTTTGATAGCTGATGTTATCGTAATTTCGCTCAGCGTTATTTATCGAAGTGTTGTTTTTGTTTTAGGCGAGAAACGAATATTTGAAGTTCAATGCCACCAGCAATTGTCCCATATTGCCACTACGCCACATGGCACACTCGTCAGTTCCTAAGAGGCACAGGCCGGCTGTTTTGTGCTCCAGAAAAAAAGTTCGTTCCTTACTGTGCATGTGAAGATTCGAGTTCAATGTCGGTACGGGTGAAATGCGTTTCCGAAGACAATGCAAAGAATTATGGAAAAATCGTCTGCTAGGTACTTACGATTTCAATTTTTTTTTCCACTGCTTGAGTTGGGAAGAGACTGTTTTTTTTCAAAATATTATCAACTCTTAGATTTTGCACCCTGATGATAGAGCATTTCATTAGCTTTCATAAAATATATTACACTTGTGTGTTCGCGATTTCAGAGATGCTTTTTAAATCCTTTTTGTGGTCTCGTCTAGCGGAAAAGTGGAAGTTTTTAGAGGGTTTATTCGCATTTTTCTCACTTCACTTTCTTTGCAATTTTTAGGTTTGGCGGCCTTCTAACGGAGCACGTTATTAGCGTTCAGCAAATATATTACACTTGGCTATTTGCGACTTCGGAAATGCTTTTGGATCTTTTTTCGTGATCGTGTCGAACGGAAAGGTGCGAGTTTTCAGATGTGCTTCATCCGCATTTTTCTCAAAATAGCATTTCTGGAAGTTCGTGTACTTTTTTCTCAGGAACTATTAGGCGTAAGCAAATAAAAATTTTCCCAGATTTTAACCAATGCCTTTTACAATACTAGTACCAGAATCGAAAGTACAAGTCCATTTTTATTTTAACGACAAAAAAAACATTAATGGGTCGCAATTTTATTGCACCTGTTGTGCCGCCAAGTATAGGTTTTCTTTGGCTTCAACATTCAGGTTGACTTTTTACCGCCTTTCTCGTGTGATAAAAGTTCTCTAGCTGTTTCATAACAATACTTATACAGGCTGTCCAGGCTAACTTTTGCCAAGGGTTAAAAAATAGGATATTTGAGGTAGGCCAGGGAAACCACTTACATACAACTACCAGCCGGCTTGCGCATCTAGACAATTTTTGTATTGCTATTAAGTAGTAATTAAGATAATTTTCCTAAATGCGTAAATATTGACTTTAGACAGCAGATGTGAATAGCAAAGTTAGCACCGTCAGAAAACCCCCATTCCATTTATTTGCGATAACGAAAGCCTCACGTGTACCTTTTTTCTGAGCTCAAAAGAAAGCCCGCGAAATACCAAAAAATCACGTGACAAGCACATCCGCGCGCCACGATTGTGGTGCTCTCAATCCTGGCTTGAGTGAATGAAATCAGCTGCTGGCATGGCGCGACGACACCATTGCTCCGGCAGACCGATATGTCGACGGTGGTTGCACCGTCACGACCCCATTGCTCCGGCAGGCCGATATGTCGACGGTGGTTGCACCGTCACGACGCCATTGCTCCGGCAGACCGGTGCAACCACCGTCGACATACCGGCCTGCCGGAGCAATGGGGTCGTGACGGTGCAACCACCGTCGACATACCGGTCTGCCGGAGTAATGGGTTCGTGACGGTGCAACCACCGTCGACATATCGGCCTGCCGGAGCAATGGGGTCGTGACGGTGCAGCCACCGTCGACATATCGGTCTGCCGGAGCAATGGTGTCGTCGCGCCATGCCAGCAGCTGATTTCATTCACTCAAGCCAGGATTGAGAGCACCACAATCGTGGCGCTCGGATGCGCTTGTCACGTGATTTTTTGGTATTTCGCGGGCTTTCTTTTGAGCTCAGAAAAAAGGTACACGTGAGGCTTTCGTTATCGCAAATAAATGGAATGGGGGTTTTCTGACGGTGCTAACTTTGCTATTCACATCTGCCGTCTAAAGTCAATATTTACGCATTTAGAAAAATGATCTTAATTGCTAATTAATTAATTGCAATACAAAAAATTGCCTATGATGCGCAAGCCGGTTGGTAGGTGTATGTAAGTGGTTTCCCTGACCTATCTAAAATATCTTCTTTTTTAACTCTTGGCTAAAGTTGGCCTGGACACCCTGTATACTTCAGTATCCAAACGTGTAACCTTCATGCACGTTTGTCAGCCTCAGAGATCCGTGCTGTGTTTCGGCTATTTTGCCATCGCGTTTGTACCTTGTGCTTGCGAGATTGGCCTGTGGAGGCGATACGGCGATAGCTGTATGTTAGTTCTTGCCCTTCCCTACCTTACGAGAGCTTTGTTTTCAGTAAGAGTGGTCTTTTTGTGTTCAGGAGCTGGCATTCTATTGACGCAAGCCAACTTCAATTTCTCCTTCGCTGCGGCGGTGAATAGGCTGTTTCCTCCGTTGCGTGAGTGGTTCGCCGGTACACTGGTACGTTGTTGTCAGGGTAGTGCTGCAAAAATATATCTTAGGAGCCCTGCTATACGTGGATGTCCGCATGATGTCACTGCTTGTCAGCAATGCAGAGAGTATGGGGACAGGAAGTTTGCACAATGTGCAGTGGAGCGCTTACAGCACCATACGACAGAGCAGTTGTCGTCAGCTACTATTTCTAAAGACGACTTGCGTGGACCTATGTAAATACGAGGCGCTGTTTGTAAACAGCCATCGCTGCACGCACGCAACCAAGGGAAGCGCGAGGTGTTTTATGCATGAATGTCCGTGTAATGGAAGGCCTTATTGCGGCGTGCGTGTATGAGGATTTGTTATTTCCGTAGAGAGAAAGGGGAAGGGGATGATATATTGATTCTTTTTGTAATTCTTTTTGTATTTCGTTATTGGCTCATGCATTCGCTGTGACTGGAAGCATGCACTCGGACGGGTAGATAGCAAGAACCTAATATAGTCGTACGAAAAGATTGTACCAGAGTGACCTTATCAATTACGTGCCTTGCATCCACTGCTTATGAACAAATAGAGAGCGCAAGGCGTGGTTGTTCCGAGATAAATAGTGCGCGGGGAAGGCGATCATATTGTTCTCGCTTTCCACAGTAGACGTGATTAAAAATATGTATTCATATCTAAAGTATCACGTTGTCATTGAAATTTATGAGCACGAAAAAACGCGAAGCAGAGGAAGTTTTAGCAGTTAAAACTTATGCGACAATGGGAATGTCTCTGCCTTATTTTCTGCGCAAGCCGCATGGCAGTAGCTCAGTACGTCTTGCTTACCAGAAGTGCTAGAGGCAAAAAATAAAAATAAAATACGCTTCTAGTTTTGTCATTCACCCATTGTACAAGTCTCCAATGACGATGTTAATTATTTTAAATTTCTTCCAAAGTGCGCGTCCAAGTCCATGGCTCCGCAATCACGCCTGCCGTTTTTACGTGCCAGGCGGCGATTTCTTCTTCATCTCTGTTGAGTCGTTTTGCACCGTCGTCGCGAGTAACGGAGGACTGGCTCACAGGAGGTCGCCAACATTAACAAAAAAGCGCGAGGTTGTGACGTTTGAAAACAAGCAAGATTCTACCTATAGGCTGCTCTCAGAAATAGTGGTAGCTCCGCCACATTGGATATAGAGGTGGCATGTTTGCGCGTTTATATAACAAACCTGGTTGCGTCTTTCTGCCTCTGTAACTTACGGCTAGAAGTTTACTTTTCTGGGCGCCACATCCCGTGGCAAGTGCACGCAGCAATTGCTGAACAGAGAGGAAAAGTTCGCGGGTTCTGTTTCGGGAATCAAACGTGCAAACGTGTGGGCCAGCGGAAAAAAATAAAAATCAGGCGTGACTCACGGCGCGTCGGTTTATCGCATCAACTGAGTAAACATGGCGCAGTAAAGAGGAGTAAGCGTATTGGAGCCAAAACTGCGCGGGCCAAGCGCGAGTTGTGCCCCTGAAGCGGCCCTCTGACAATGGCAGCAATGTGGCTGTCATACGCTGCGTACTTTGACCATCGAAGAAGATTGGTCCGTATGATTTGAGAGTGTCAGCATTAACCGGCCGTTTCGCTACTTTCGTGCACATCTTTAGCTGTCGACTCGTATGTTGTTTCAAAAAGTGGGCTTTGAATTTATTATTTCATGAAATGAAAGACTCGCAATAAATTTCCGGACGATCATCCAACGACCGCTTGTTCGGCGCATGATATTCTTCATATTTGCTGGGGCGACTTTATTACTTCACTACGACCGAACTAGTGGCATTGAGGAAGGTTTATTAGTTGCAACTTAGCTATAGTACAACATGCCTCAGCAGCAAACTGCCTTATTTCATATTTGGGATAAGAGCTGGACTGCGTCTGCTCTGCTATAGGCGAACAACTGCTGTTGCATTATGGGAGCCCGACGAAATATGTCGGCTCCGGACGATCGAGGAGGGAGAGAGCGAGCGAAAGCAGAGCGGAGCGGAGGCCAGACGCGCTGCGCCAGATGCCGAGTCACTTGATGCCAGGCGCGCATACCACTGCTCGTGTAAACAGCACGTGAGGAGCGCCGGTGCCTGCTGCGATCAGAGCGTGGGAACAGGAACGCCCGAACGACGACACGGCACACCGTGAGTGCGCGGCAGATTAGGATTTCGAGCAGTGCCATTGCCGTATTGTGCAGTGAGGTGGCGTTCAAATCAATTTTTTTTCCTTCCTAAAACAAGGACCACCGCAATAACAATCGCTGATCGAAACTGAAATGATATTACTATGAAATTAGGTGCAATTTGCGCCTCATTTCGCCTCAGTGGCACCTCAGCGCCACCTCAGTGGCACCTCAGCATAGATTTTCGGGCTGAGTATGCGGCAAAACGCGCTTTGTTGCAAATTCAGAATTTTTTCTGAAATTTCTTTTGGTCTATTCGAGTTGGAACATTATAAAAGAATATTGCATCAACCTTACAGCCGAAGAAGCGGTTTATGTTGCGCACAAATGTCGCCTACTTTTTGAAAAAAAAAATCTAAAAATGGTAATTTTTGTGCTAAAATAATGAACAAAACGTACCTAAAAAATTTTCTTCTGGCAGTTTATTGCTAGCTGATACTGAGGTACAATGTTTATACATCGTTCGGGAAAATTTTGAGCTGTGAAAGAAAAATAACTATTTTGTTAATTTTTTAATGTTACCTAGTTTTGCCTTTATCTGGAAAATTCAAAGGGCTGTCACGTGGCCGAAATTTTTTTCCGCAAAAATATTCACTTTCGACAGTGCAATAAAGAGCCATAAATTTTCTGGAAGAAATCGGTGAGGGTAGAGCACGAACTCTGGCGCGTCTGGCGTGGAATGACCCTTTAAAGAAATTTAAGGTGACGATATTATACCGGTGACCAACAGTGTTGTCTTGGCATGTAAAAACCAATCAGCCGTAATAAAGTGCGCGCCTGCTCTGGTTTCAACCATCGTATTGACTTCCACGCAGTTAAATGCGATGAAGCAGACCTGATGCGCTATAGCTGCCAGCGACTTCTTGAGTAAGAAATAAACCCTTGCTGACCCTTGCCAGCACCGCGTGCGTAACCTCGTCCTGTTGTCAAGAGCACATCACGTGATCACGCACTTGTGAATAAACTGTGCTTATGTATAGAGGGAGAAAAGGTAGCGGTGTTCTTGCTGCTGCAAACGAAAGCCAGTTGTCCGAATTTTTGAGTGTTGCAGGCAAATTTCTTCATTGCAAGACTCAATGTGCGAAAGCATATGAAGATTTTTTTTTTTTTCCAAATGAGCCAGATCCACCTATACGAAAACCGAGAAAGGGACGAGATTTGGTTATCTGCACAAACAGTAGCGCTATCCAAGATGTTATATGGTATGGTTTACATGTTACAGAAGCTCTACACAACGATGTATTGAAATATATGCAAATAATATAGTCAATATGAGCATGTAAACTTTGGATTTGACTCTTTGCAATGTGGAACTCTGCGCTTGACACAGTTTTGTCCAGAAGACGTTTTATACGGCCGTTTACAAGCGCTGTTTATGAAAACAGTGCCTAAAAATTATTATGATGCGAATACAGCAGAGAAACAGTTAAAACATTCATTGTGTGCAATCAGGGGCAGTGCTTTGCTTCAACAGAAGCAAGCAAATACGAACAGCAGGCTTCTGTCGCAAGCGCTTACGCGACAACCTTCTTTTCCAATGTCCACACTTCGGCAGCGGCAAAGTAAGCTACCTAGAATATATGGGATCTATATATTTTACTTCACTGCAGCATTCTAATTCAATGAGTAGCAGCGAAATGGTAGGCGCGTTCAGGAGGCAAAACGTCAGGACAGTGGCTAGTATTGTCGTTTTCTGTCTGTATCTACTATTACGCTTGTAATAATGAATTGAGAAAGCCACTTGAATTGAGAAAGAAGTCGCCCAACTGAGTGCTTTAACGTGCACTATTGCAGAGGCGCATCCTTGCTTCATCGGCGACAGCCCTTGCAAAAATATATTGAGTTTAAGTTGACGCTTAATTCAATTTTCTCATTAGAACCCTTTGATAATAAATTGACTAGGTTTTGAATTTTTCTATTGACTTACGATAGCAAATTGGCTACTGCGTTAAAACTGAAACAAAATGCAGAGTGGCAATTAGACTCAACTGAGCTCATTCGTTCTTTCGAACGAAAATTTAATGTCTATCCAGTGCCTTAACTCACTGACCTTGAATGGTAGCAGCCTACAGCTTGGTGCTGAAACGTTACCGGAATGCTATAAAATTATTTATTTTGGTAAAAATTCATAATATATGCCGTCCGTCATATTCCTGATCTCGCTGAAACATAATTCACGCTCTACATGACGCGTTTTTAAGCTTTGAATAACATTTTATAACCGGGATCGCCAAAGTTTACAGCAAATACCCTCTGCCAGCATTGCGAAAGCAGCAAGTAACAGGCACTTGGAGACCGCACTACTACACAGCATAAACATGTTACAGCCATACAATCACCTGCCCTAAACCTACATGTTCCTGCTTGTATACTCGATATGAAGAGTGTTTCAGCTAGTATAAGTTGCGAGTTGTTAATAACCGCAGATTTCAAAAAGGATTTAAGCGCCATTGCCGCATTCTGTGGATGGAAATGTTTCATTTCCATTCATTTATTTTTTTCACTTAAAGACCCGAAGGCATTACATAAGGGGGGAGCAAAATCAAGGTCAAAAGAGAAAGAATAAATTGACAAAAGAGAACAATAACAAAACAAAAAAGGGTATGTAACAGTTAAATGATCTTGTCACGCGTATACAATGCAAAGTAAAATTCACGGGTTTGAAACACGAGAAATATATATATATATATATATATATATATATATATATATATATATATATATATGTGTGTGTGTATGTATATATATATATATATATATATATATATATATATATATATATATATATATATATTTATATATATATATATATATATATATATATATATATATATATATATATATATATATATATATATGTCAAATAACATCCTGTATATCTTTTGTCCCTCGACACCGGAAGAGGTGACGTAAAGCCGCAGAACTCTTAGATGTCTGCACACCAAGAAAAACACGCTTTATGCACGTGTTACAGAATTCTTTGAAAGTTGAAAGGAACAGCTCAGATATTCACGCAACATTGTTTCGCAAATGAACATCCGTTGATGTCACCTGGTGGGGCTGAATGAAGATCAAGTAGAATTATTCAAAGCTTGCCTTTGCGCGGACATTTCTAAATTTATTAGGCATCTGTACTTTCGCGCCTAAATTCAATGCACAGGCCAGGTGTTAAAAAAGTGCTATGCAATTTCTAATTTTCCAAGCTTTTGGATAAGTGCCTATCGCTAGAAGTCCTCACGGGCCGATCAAACACATCAAAAAGAACACGTCAACGACATTTGCGAATCTGCACCTCCGATTCCAATCCACGTGTCAATAATGGACCCTTTGCAAAACTCTGGATGTCAGTTTCCCTGCACAGCGAGAACCCCTTCAACATGGCAACCCGGCCTCTTTTTTTCGGACAGAAATTAGGTGCAGCTCTAGCAACTTCTGGTCACAAAATATTTCCGCGGGTCTCTCGGGCACACTTCTGCAGTGTGCTGTATTCGCAGTAAAGGGGTTATGCGCTCTTTTGGCGAGTCACTGCTTGGCAGGTGCAACCCACCTGCCGCGTGTTGCACTCGCGACGTGGGGAAGAGCAACTGTGTCAAGCTGCTGCTCGCCAGGTGCGTGCACGGCATAAGTCTTTCTGTTTGTCTCCAGCCCTGCACCCAACTTCTGCCCTTGCTTGGGACAAGCCGCGCCGCCATGGTAAAGGAGGTGTTCATGTTGAGGGAGGCTAACTTTCGCAGATTTTCAAATGAACTGCGAGGCTTTTCTGGACGTGATCGCATCACTTTACATCACGCGAGATTTCTATCGTCAGACAGCGCTCGGAAGCGAGCAAATACCGTTCCATAGCTACTCCACAATGATTTATTAGGCGGTGCACTCTGCTGCTCACTGTCGGAGCAGATGTTGTCAATACTTATCGGCAGAAATAAACTGAGCGGAGCAAAAAGCAAAAAAAAAGTTAGAAGGCCAGGACGTATACCCTGGCCCTAAAATTTCAAGCACATATTTGAAAAAGAAGTCTGGCTATAGAAGGGGAACATATGATCAATGAACGAAAAAAGAACATAGTATTAAGTTTGCCGATGACAAAGTCCAAGTTCATTGGTGAGGGTGAGTGGAGGCAAGGATATGACATAAGACTACAATGTTTTTCGAAAATAAAACAACATGCGGCCACTCCTCACGTTCGTCTTCCCGTCACTCTGCGTTGGCTAGTCTCTGCGAGGAAGACGGGACACCGGCTGCAACTCAACGTCATGATGCAGCCGTTGCGCCATGCCTCCAACGTCCCGCTGGCCATGAATGAAGGCGACCGTGGCGCGCGTCTTCTTGTTGTTCTTGTTGTTGTTAGCCTATAAGAGGATGGCACATAACCACACTGGGGGATCGGCCAAGAATCGGGTGACTATTCGCCTGTATTCAGGTAATTAAAATGAAAAGCACGCTGGAAAGCAACACTGGAGGATTCTTCCTCATGAACAGAAAAGGGATTAAAGTTTTGATTTCAAAATTACTACTACTACTACTACTACTACTACTACTACTACTACTACTACTACTACTACTACTACTACTACTACTACTACTACTAATAATAATAATAATAATAATAATAATAATAATAATAATAATATTAATAATAATAAAGACAAGGACTGGAAAGAGTTATTGAGTCAAAATTTACTAATTGAGAGGAAAGAAAATTTTGTAACCCTTAGCATGGAAGTCGGTAAGATTCTAGCAGGAAATTTATAACAGCGGTACAAACAGATCTGTGGATGGTGGCGCCAAATAAGGTGGCGCCAAATGATAGCAAGAGCGGGCTGCTTAAACTAAGACCAAGGGGCCGCAAGGGCTCCTCCGGCAACCTTCTTCTCAATCAGGTGTATCGGCAACAATAGAGCAAAAAATGCTCAATGGATTCAAGCTCATGGCAAAATGCACAAAGTGGAGAGAGCGCCAAACCCAACCTGTGCAAATAGAAATTTAGAGGAGGTATACGGCACCGCAGCCTGTCAGAGATACTTCAAGCTGCCGAGATCGACAAACTTGCCTGTTCCAAGAATATCTGAGGTGCTGATAATCCGCCGATGTTATAAGTTTTGTGTCTTGCGTGCTTAAAAACGCACGTCGCCAAAACCTAGATGCTGTCATATAGGCTGTAGCCGGGATGATAGGCAACACGGGGCCGCTTAGGGAAGCCTTCGCGAGAGTATCAGCGATCTCATGAACTGTCGTACTGCTGTGACCGGGAACCCATACTAAATGAACAAGACTCAAATGCGGAGGAAGCAGGGACAAGAATGTGTTGAAAATGGAACCGTCAACATGCGCAGCGAGGGACGAACACAGAGATAAAGAATCGGTAATTACTGCCACTGCGGTAATAGAGGGGTCTAGCTTGCGTAGAGCAAGTACTACTGCCAGAAACTCTGCTTGAAAAACAGGGGTGAAATCTGGAAGCCGCCGTGAAAAAGACCAGTCTAAATGCGAACAGAATATTCCCACACTTGCCTTTTCATTGCACTGCGTCGGTTGCTATTGCAATTTTTGTAGGTAGGGTCCTTAGATGATCGTTCAGTAGACCATTTGGAATACAGGGTGGCAAAAGTTTTGCATTTTGGGGGTAAATATCGTCGAAAACAATGTGGACAGCGGGCACTCTGTATAGCGCAGGAAGGATGTCATAAATCTTCACATCTAAAGGCTCATGTGATCTTTGCACAAACACTACCTGTGGGGTATGAAAACGAGACCAGAGGGCACTAAAAAAGGAGGTCGGCTGGCAACAGAAAATGCTTTGTGAACGGTGGAAATGAGATTCGTGGATTCTTAGGTAAGTCTGCACAGTTAAAAATTGAAGTCGAGATAAGAGAGAGGGAATGCGGGCTTCAAGGTACAGCACAATGGTAGTCACAAATTTTGGGAGGCCGAGGCACATCCTAAGTGCTTCCCTCTCCAAAAGGACGAGAGGACGAAGTTGTATGTAGCCGAGCCTGAAAACAACACAGATCTAAAATCAAAAATTGACATACATTTTGTAGATCTTTAATAGCGCATCTCTTCGCATGCCGTACCGGTGACTACACAATCTACGCAACATGCCCACGGCCCGAGGCCCCTTCACCGCGACATGGTCAATGTTGGGTCGCCCGGTGAGTTTCTCGTCATAAATGACCCTTAGGTATTTTAGGGATTGAACCTGCAGTATTGGTTGTAAGTGGCAAGTGAGAGAGACCACTACAGGATTCTGTAGAGGGAAAACAAGGATGGCACACTTGCTAGCATTAAAATTCAGATGTCAGCTGCTCAGCCAGCGCTCAAGTGTACTCAGATATGACTGCAACAGACCATGCAGGGAATGTATACCCTGCGCAGCCGCAAAAAACGCAATGCCGTCCGCATAGAAGTAAGTGCGTACATGTTGATGGAGAAGAATTGAGCTCAACAGAATATTAGAGAGCACAGGAGAAAGAACAGCTCCTTGCGGTACACCTCTCGTTTGTTTCTACCTCTCTGGATGGACACCATTATGGACGCAAAAGAATTCCCTATTATAAAGAAATGCAGATATCCAAGCAACTATATAATCTGGAAACTGGAGAGACTGTAGCCTATGCATTAGGATGGAGTGTTCTACACTGTCGTAAGCTTTGGCGACGTCTAACGCAACCAAAGCCGTGACCTGGCGTTGACGACGAGCAAGGAGAATTCTGCTCTCAAGATCAGCATGTGCATTCCATATCGAACACCGTGGCCGGAATCCGAGTTGACACGGGCTGAGTACATTTTTGCTGTCCACGAAGGCAGACACCCCAATTAGTAACACCCTTTCTATTAATTTTGCCACGTTTTCTGTTAAAGAAATTGGCCTAATATTATCCAATTCATAGCCTCCCCCCTGATTTTTATGTAAAGGGATCACCTTGGCCAGCTTCCACTCAGGAGGCATCCAAGCGTGTTTGATAGAGTAGTTTATGAGGTGCAATAAGGAGTCAGGGGACTACTCTTAGAATCTTGAGCATCTTTGTAGTGACACCATCAGGGCCAGGAGCAGCCGCTAGTAATCTCTGTACAACTTGGGAAAGCTGCGATAGATTAACTTGTGAGGCATTATTATTTGGCACCACTGACGCAAACAATATTGGTCGCAAAGGCAGTAGAGACGAAAGCCGCGTTTGCAGGCCCGTGGAAATTAATTCAACCGCCTGGATAGCTTCTTTAGGTGACATAACTAACGACTGTAAATAACTAGAGGACGTGAGCAGTTTTCTGGACCGTAGAAAGCCGAATAGTGCACGTCGGTTGCCTGACTTCGAAAGATAATCGAAATGTTCTGAGTCATATTTTTCCTTCGCACGAGAAACTGGGCGTTTAAAGGTGGCTGCAAAAAATTTATAATCACTAGTTATTTGGGCATTGGTTATGAAGAAACTTTTCCATGCTGCCTTCCTCCGCCTGTAATCTCTTGTACAGTCCGCATTCCACCAGTTAGAAGAATTCCCTTTTGTTGGCCGCACCAGAAACTCCGTCTTTTTACGGCATTCTTCTATAGCCAGACATATGCTTGTTGACTGGTGGGCCTCGGCGATGCTAGACACTGACGCAAGGGCAGAGCGCAACGCCGTCCGAAATCTGTCATAATTTATATGTGGCCGCAACTGAGAAGACGCAGGAGTTACACGACATACGATATCAAAATGAATAGGTATATGATCACTTGAGGTGCCGCAATCAACAGTCGACCAATCCGTCACACCAAATCCAGGACTAGTGAACGTGAGATCTAAAACGGATTGAGTCCGTGCGCGAAGATAAGTGGCCAGACATATGCTTGTTGACTGGTGGGCCTCGGCGATGCTAGACACTGACGCAAGGGCAGAGCGCAACGCCGTCCGAAATCTGTCATAATTTATATGTGGCCGCAACTGAGAAGACGCAGGAGTTACACGACATACGATATCAAAATGAATAGGTATATGATCACTTGAGGTGCCGCAATCAACAGTCGACCAATCCGTCACACCAAATCCAGGACTAGTGAACGTGAGATCTAAAACGGATTGAGTCCGTGCGCGAAGATAAGTGGCCGATCCTGAATTTAAGCACATCAGGTTGTGATCAGAAACCCAGTCCCAAAGGCGCTTGCCGCATGAATTAGTCCTGAAACCCCAAGACACATGGTGAGAATTGAAGTCCCCAGCCACGAGAACTGGGTTTTTACAGTTTACGAGTAAAAAATCCAGAGGTCTAACATCCTGGACTCCATTGGGGAAATAACAATTTGCTATGGAAAACGGAGAGCCCCCAGGAAGTACCAAGTCTAGTGCCAAAATCTCACAGTCAGGAGACATTTGTTGAAAAGATACCTTAGCCCTGTGGGAAAATTTTGAAGAGACTTAAGTTAGTAAACCAGCTCCTCTTGACCGGCGATCTATGCGAAATGAACGGTAATTTTTAAAATGAAAATGGTTGTCGGTTGAAAGCCAGGTTCCTTGCAGAATTATGACATCCGGATTAAGCTGGGTAGAAATGCAGAGTAAATCTGTGGAATCTGAAATAGAGCGACAGTTCTACTGTAGAACTCGGAACGACGCTATTGTTGCGAAAGCCTAGCAGCAGCAACTGCCTGTCCCTAAATGGTATCCTTGGGCTTGGTGTCGAGCTGTTGCTTCTTTGGTTTGGGCTGGGCACGTGGAGACGACGAATGAGATATGGGGGACCCGCTGCGCTTGAGAACCCGCCAATCAGGCTCCATCATCTCGGAATCATAGATGATGCCATCATCACTCGAAGTACCCGAGGTAAGTGCCGCGGAAGGGGCTGTAGTACGTTCATGGGGCTGAGGTGCTTCAGGAATTGTAGACCGGGTAAGAGTAGAGGGAATTGCTGTAGAGAGAGGGGGCAAACCGGCCTGCACGGCATGTGTAAGCTGAGTCGCTAGAACGTTTGTAAAGCACTCCGATACACTTGCGACAATCCTTTCTACCATTTTAGACATGGAAGCCTCCACAGCAGCCGCAATTGCCTGGGACAGCGTCGAGTCTAACATGGCTCCTTGACGAGCGGTCACACCTGCATAACCGTGGGCACGTTCTTTCAACTGTGTAATAGGGTCACGGCGCGAACACCGTTTTCTGTCAATTATCTCTATAATTTGGATTTCCTGCGCTCGGGAGGGACAATTTGAGTAGTTTGCCGAGTGGGCCCCACCGCAACGGCAACACTTCTCGTTCTGCTCAGTGCAGGCGCTCGTTGCATGACCATCCCCACAGTTGCAACACCGCAAGTTGGATTTGCAACCACCGGCGCTATGGCCATAGCGCCAGCAGTTGTTGCATTGCAGAGGCCTAGATGACAAAGGGGCTACCCGAAAAATTAGAGGCCATGCCTTGATTTCAGAGGGGCAGAAAGTTCCGACAAAGGTGGCAATCACAGATTCGGAAGGCACCCGCATGTTGTTTACATCCCGGCTACAGCGGTGCACAGCAACAACACCTGCAACAGACAGAAGCTCAGAGGTCTCTGCTGAAGACAGGGAAGAGTCCATAGCCGAGGTCTGGAGATCTACACAGAATCCCGCCGCGTCCAAACTGGCGCACCTCTGAGATTGACTCATAATGAGAAGTGGCTGACTGGACAGCAGCCCGAACAGCTGCAGGGTTGGTCATCTTGATTGCACCGCCATCCTGAGGCACCAGCGCAACAGGGATACTGCCGACGCCGCTGCGCAAGAAAAGCTTCCAAAGGCAGGAGATCAGGGGATAGAGAAGCCGACCAGGGGGAGCCCCCCTGGCCGGGAGACTGGGTAGACATTGCCCGGGCTTACCGCCTTACCACGTGCTTAAAGCCCACAAAACGAGAAGCCACCCGAAACTTAGCTGATCGTTCCCAACAGAGCAGAGCAGGTCAGAATCGAACACGTCCAGAACAGAACCACCACCGTGGCGCGTCTTCTCTGGGTGGTGCACAAGTTCTTCCTTGTATTCTATAGCACCACGGAGGCCAGGTGGCAAGAGCGCAGCGGTTGTGTTGGCAGCAGAGTCGGAAGGTAGCACGAAAGAGTCGAGTAGCAGCCTTGGGCAGCGGCAGTTCTTTCGCGTGTCTTTCAACATCGCGCTGGCCATATGGCTCAAGCCCGGAATATTTATCATCAGTAGGCTGCACCGTGAGGCAGATGACTCGGACAATATTGCTAAGCAGATGTTGAAGCTGGTCCGTGAGTTCGTGTGCGCCTTCGATGACACAGCTGGAAGGTGTTGCAAGTGAATCACGCGCGTCAAGACCAAGGGTTTTCGTGAGACGAAAGACACCGGCACAGTCCTCGACGATAGCCAGGCGTCGCAAACACATACGGGGCCTTAGAAAAGGGTCCGTCGTAAGATGCAAAACATGAGTGACAGCACAGTGAAGAATCAGGAGGGGTATGAGGCGGTCACCTTTACCATAACGGTGGTGGTCTGTGCACCACGAGTACCAAAATTTCCCGGTCGTAGGCAACGATGGCTTCGTACCCGACCTGCGCTGTAGATTTCACTAGCTCCTCTCTGTCACCAGCGTGTTATTTGGTGTCAAGTATAGAGTTTTTGTACTTGGAGATACCATCGATGACGGCGCTCAGCTGCGTAAAATTTTAACGGCGCTCTATAGCCGTGGCGAATAGCAGGACGTTGAGTGCCGCACCGACGATCGCTCGTACACCAGCTACCACATTATCGGAAGCGCACGGCTAACGGAGAAAACCTTGATCTCTTGTGAAGTGCCGGCCATGACCGCAAATGATCCGGAGCCGTTCAAACCCCCTTTGCCGTCCATGAATACCGCTGACGGCTCCAATTTCGGTACTCGCATCAACAGGATGCTGAAACGTCTTCGCGTAGAGCTAGATAGGGAGATGGAACATCATTTCATGGTGCACAGTGGTACAGCAAGGCTTAGGAAGGGACCGGAACTTTCGCTGCGCGGCCTGCGCCAAAGGCGATTCGGCGGCACCTATGCCCCGAAGTGGGCGAGAGTGGCACGAGCTCCCTTCATGTTTCTCTTTGTCGACATGAGCTAAACCCGCGTACAAACAGCGAAGGGCGGCTTCGTTTGAAGGATTCTTTTTTTTAGCCAGTTTTTAACATGACAGCGTTAAGGTTCCCGTGTCGCAGAAAAGCCAGCGTCGGCGTCGTTGGCCGCGAGCGAAAAATTTCCGAAAAATCCCCAGAGATGTAACCCAGGTAGCAGGTGGGCCAGTTACGTCACGTGACCTTGTGACGTAATCACAACCAGCCCACCGCATTGTGAGCACACTGGCCACCACAGAGGGCGGCAGTTAAATTAATGATTTCTCGCGAGAGGTTGCTCTGGAAGTGCAGCCTGGGTCGCACAAGCCCCACCGATGGCAAGGCAGCAGCTGCTATTGCAGTGCAGTGGAGCATAGCATAACCAGTGCAACACTGCACCAGAAGTGGTATGAGGACTCCCAGGGATCTATGAATGTAATGCAGAGAATGACCAATTCCGCATATATACCAGCAAACAACGTACCTCCCCACGTGCGCCCAGAAAGGATGGAATGTCCCAGTCCCAGCACAACATTTATCGAACATTTCCAGGCCGTAGAGGCAGGACACAGAGACACAAGCAAAAGGGCAGTGCGCCCACTAATGACCTAGTAACGTTTTTTCGAGGGTGTTAAGCAGAAACAAAAACAAATCATAGCATTTTGGTCCCAGAAAGGTAACTGGGAGAACGTTTTTGGGACCAATGCTTTTCAATAAAAAATACAAATTGACTCCTCGCGCCCTTTTCCCTCTTTCTCGTGCCAGAAGCTACGGGGAGAGGATTTTGCCCTTGCACTCGCCGTTTTGAGAGATCAAACAGTTTTGTTCGAACAGCCGAAGGAAGCGCAGTTCACCCCGCATCTCTCTCGTGGGCCGTCGGCTCCATGCTGCAGGCAGGCACGTGACGGCGGTCTGCCTTTTCATCGCACCGCCGGAAGCGGCGGTCACCAACGTGCCCGTCTTCTATAGTGTTTCCAACTTCAGCACAGTGCGGCGGTCGCTGCAGGCATCTCCAACTACCAGAAGTCCTCGTTGCGCCACTGTCTAGCAGAGGCGCAGTAGTGGCCTCCCGTCGCTCGCCCGGCTTCCTCGCTCTACGGAAGCCATCTTGCGCACACGTATTCGCGCAGCCCCTAGCCGCTCACGCGCAAGCCCCAACGAGCGGCTGCTCTTGCTCTCATCACTGGGCTGACGTGAACTTCGTAGCTACGGATCCATGGCAGCTTTCCCTCACACCTCGGCGTGTCCCCATAATTCCTTTTGGAACTGATGCAGCGGCGCGCGGCGCATCGCAAGTCTTTTGCGTAGCTTCACGGCCCTACAGCATAATGGCGCTCTTACAGGCGTCGTTCGCGGCAGCGGATTTCAAGGCAATGGGCGACTCCTAGCGCGCACTGTGCATCCCTCAGCGCCTCCGACGACTGTGGCGTGTTGTTGGTGGCAGCGTGGCCGTCCACTGCGGTCATAGGCGGGAGAGATCTTCGAAGGCCCACCAGACTTTTGCTGCGTGTGCCCATGGATTAACCTGCTCTACCTACATTGCCGTCCTGTCGCAGCGGTATAGTTTGTGTTGTGTTCGCGTCGCTGACTCCCAACCCACCCCCACCGGATTACTTGTGCCTTGATCACCTTGATCTCGCCTTCCACGCCGTATTGTGCCGCACGCGCGGTGTGCTGTACCATGGGTGCGGCGCGCCAGGGCTCCTACCTCAAGACGTCCCCCCTTTCCATCCGGCTCCAAGCAGTCTTATCTCCACACTTAGACACAAGAAAATAAAACGGGGGTGTAACGCGTATGTTTTAGCGTTCGCTGTGCCGTGAGAAGGCGCAGGACAGAAGAAGGCTGCGTTGAAGTCATATATATATAGTTGCGGGTTTCCGTTGGCAACGTCGTCAAGGTATGTTGGTTTATGCTCGTTTTTTATTTTCTTCTAGTAGAATTAATTTTTTCCTGATTTGATAACACGCTCAAGCTTACTCCGAGGCTCATGCGAGAGGCAAAACGAGAGGGAGGTTTCACCCTGCAGAAAATCTGTGACCTGAAACCGCGTATCTGTATTGTACGCCCATATCGTCTTTTCTTTTGGCACCCAGGTTGCTCGTTACATGCGCTTGCTTTTGCGTGTGCATATACTCTTCTGTACCCTTTAGAGTGTTTGCTTAAGGTGCATCAACTTTCAGCTTGTATTATGCTTTTATTGCTTAATTTTTTCAGATTTCTCAGATCTAGAGAAAAATTTGGTCATTATTATATGCTGGTGCCGTAGTGCTCCGTACATTTTGTGTTAAATGGTGCATACATATGCGTCTCCTGTTTGTATTCATTTAAATGCAAAGAGCACATCTAATATTCTGAAATTACATCTGTATTGCGCTGCTATTCCCTGTTGTATGGGCGGGATCGAACGACTTTTTGAATTTATATTTCCTTTGTGTGTAAAATTCTAGCATATTTCATCTTGTGGCGGGAGCAGCGCAGCACGAAACAAAGAAGAGAGAGGCGGGAATAGACGCTAACAGCCAGATTTTTAATGCACGTTCGTCGAATATATACATCTCGTTCGTGCTATAAGGAAAGGACAGAAGCATGACAAACGCATAAGAAGTACACGTGGTAAAATATTAGGGAAACGCATGCAGATAATCAATTTCGCTGTCACTAAACGCTATCGAAAGTATGCTGACACATACGTCGCTCTTTTGTAGGATGTTGAAGTCTTCTTCAATCTCCCTGGTCTGTTGTTCAAAATATGACGTGATGGCCATTGTGTTGCTAAGCTGCAGGTCACATTCATGCTCTCTGCAATGTTTCGCAAATTCACTGCTGATAGCGCCCTTTAGGGATCTTTTGTGGTCTCGAAGCCGTTCATTCAAACAGCGCCCTGTTTGACCAATGTAGGTGCGTCCGCATGACAGAGGTATTTCATAAACCCCCTTTTCACACATTTCACATGTTTTTTTTCCGGTGCTTTTTCTTGCATTAATCTTTCTTTGCTCGCTGTTGACTTTGGCGCACAGGGTTCTTAATTTGTTGGGTGCTGACATGAGCACATTTACACCAGCTCTTGCGCCTACCTTTCTGAGACTGTGGGAAATGCCATTAACGTAAGGAATGACAGAGTACGGGTTCCTTTCTTCTGATGTGGTTGTGACATATTTTCTGCCTCTAAGTGCTTGCAGAATCCCTTCTGCGACACTGGACAGCAGTCTCGTCGGGTAACCTGCTGCTTTCAGCCGACTGTTCTGGGCGTCAAAACTGCCTTGAACTTCATGATGACAGGATCTCGTCAATTCGGATCTCATTGCTGTTTTTGCTAATGACTAAAGGACTAGAAAAACTAGGACTAGAAATAACGAGTAAACGCCCAGAAAACAACGTTATGCGATTTCTTGACTTGACGCTAGCCTTTCTAGGCGCTCACATATGCTGGCGGTACGGACCACGAAGCTAGAAGGGACTGCTCCCCTACACATCTGCGCACTCCAAGATCATCAAGAAGGGGTAGAAAAAAACAGCAATGAGAGCCGCATGGACGAGATCCTGTCATCATGAAGTTCAAGGCAGTTTTGACACACAGAACCGTCGGCTGAAAGCAGCAGGTTGCCCGACGAGACTGCTATCCAGTGTCGCAGAAGGGATTCTGCAAGTACTTAGAGGCAGAAAATGTCACAACCACATCAGAATGAAGGAAGCCGTACGCGGTCATTCCTTGCATTAATGTCCTTTCCCAACGTCTCAAAAAGGTAGGAGCAAGAGCTGGTGTAAAAGTGCTCATGTCCGCAACCAACAAGTTAAGAAGGCTTTGCGCCAAAGTCAACAGCGAGCAAAGAAAAAAATCAATGCAAGAAAAACCACCGGAAGAAACATGTGAAATGTGTGAAAAGCGGGGTTTATGAAATACCTCTGTCATGCGGACGCACCTACATTGGTCAAACAGGGCGCTGTTTGTATAAACGGCTTCGAGAGCACAAAAGATCCATAAAGGGCGCCATCAACAGTGAATTAGCAAAACATTGCAGAGAGCATGAATGCGCTCAGCAGCTTATCAACACAATGTTCATCCCGTCATATTTAGATCAACGAACCAGGTAGATTGAAGAAGCCTTTAACATCCGACAAAAGAGCGATGTATGCGTCTGCATACCTTCAATAGCGCTTCGTGACAGAGAAATCGATTATCTGCGTGCGATGTCTTAATATTTCACCACGTGTACATCTTATGTGTTTTTCATGCTTCTTTCTTTTCCGTCTTATACGAGCGAGATGTATGTATTCGACGAACATGCATTAAAAATCTGGTTGTTATTCAGCGTCGTGTCCTGCCTCTCTCTTTGTCTCGTGCTGCGCTGCTCCCGTCACAAGATCATGCACCAACCAGCCCAAATTTTTACCTTGTTAAAGCACATTTCATGGAAACAAGTAAGTCTGAATGGCCTAGCCAGCAAGCATTCACGCGAGGGGACAGATGTATTACACCACCTGTAACGTAAGCATGTTCCTGAAATTTGGTACATATGCGCGCTTGGATGTCTGAAGTCTGCATGCAAAAGAATAAATAGTTTTATTGAGCCAGCACGGAGATAGCGAGCATTAACCTTTTGGGGCTGTCCCCGGGACGCACAACTCTTTGGACACGGCTAGTTGTGGGGACGTTTTTTGGATGTCTTCGGGAAAAATGAGCCCCTCCTGGGGAGATTCCAAATGTCCTCATGGGATATTTCTGGGAGATTTTGAGGAGGTTTTGTGTTGGGATGGACATCAACCCACTATCGCTATCGCGTCACACCGTTAAGGCGGAGCTCAAGTGGTTTGGTTGGTTTATGGGGTTTAACGTTCCAAAGCAACTCGGGCTATGAGGGACGCTGTAGTGAAGTGCTCCGGAGATTTTCGCCACCTGGGGTTCTTTAGCGTGTTTTGACGTCGCAAAGTACACGGGTCTTTAGCATTTCACCTTCATCGAAATGCTACCGCCGCGGACGGGATGCAACCCGCATCTTTCGGGGCAGCAGCCGAGCGCCATGACCACTGAGCCACCGCGGCGGCACGGAAGGTAACATTCAGCTTCTGGCTTCTCGCCGTCGCGCTTCTGTATACCATGCATTAAATAAAAATTGCTGCGAAGGGATCTACCTGCATTCTGCACATTTTATTTTGGGGTCTCTCTTAATGTCTCTATTGTTTTGCGGATTACCGCCTCTTTCACACACCTTCCTCTCAATTTCGAATACTGGAGCCTTAATCTGAGCATCGGTGAAATTACTCAATGTAGCGTCAATGTACACTTGTTCGCGCCGTTCTCGAGGACAGGACGCGCCACATGGCCGGGAAGCGTGGCGCTCTTCCTGGTTTGTGCGACAACCTGCGGTTCTTGCTTTCCTTCTCGTGCGGGTGCCCTTGACCCCAGCGCGCACTTGGCTTTTCCCTCTCAGATGCAGTTGCGCACACGCTCGCGGAGATGGAACGGCGAGTTAAGTTCCACGGTTGAGTGTCGTATATACCTCGTCGAGCGGCGGTCGCTTAAACGTAGCCCTCGACACACACACACACACACACACACACACACACACACACACACACACACACACACACACACACACACACACACACACACACACACACACACACACACACACACACACACACACACACACACACACACACACACACACATATATATATATATATATATATATATATATATATATATATATATATATATATATATATATATATATATATATATATATATATACACGCCGTCCCTGGAGTGTGAACATCTATGGACTCTAACCGAAACCCCTGAAAGCGAAGGCAGGCGCCAAGTGCTCTGCGTCCCTATTTCGTTCTTCATCGTTTGTGCTGACAATCAGGCGAGGGAATTTTTCGCTTCGCAATGCGTCTTGTTCAAGCTGCCTCAGAAGACAGATATTCGCTTTTAACGAGCGGAATTACAGGTTGATATGAGAACACTTAAAGTATGCAGTGTATACGGGTATGTAGTTTTCTATTGCCTCGGTGAGACAGCTCCATATTAACATCTAAGCCTATAGGCCTTTAGCAACCCGACATTGGAGAGATTTAGCACAGCTGTACGGCGAGTACGGCAAATACGGTAACGTGTACTATACGTTGCCGTTGCTGCTGTTGCAGTGCTTGCTTAGCCGTGTTCGCCTTATGGTCACAATTACCGTAGTTAGCGTATTTACCGCACGACGGTGTTAAACTCTCTATTTTAGTGATGGTATAGAGGTCCGGCATACAGCGCTGACACGAAACGCTGAACATGACGTGGCACTGCAAAAACCGGGTATATAGGGACTAAAGTGTATTGGTTTGATGCGACAGATCACATTTTATTTATTCAGGAGCAATAGGCTGCGCTGAAAGTTGAAGGGCAAATCAGATATTCATGTAGGGCAGATCAGAGGAACGACTTTCGCTGCGGCAGCGTAAACCGGTCATGCGATGACTAAATCATGAAAGTTCTAGTCACCTGTCTCTACTTAAGATTTAATTTCTTTTTTGCTGAAATCAACAGACAAGCAATCACGCCATTTATCCGCAGATGATGATATTGCGGTCGTACCATTTGCAACGGATGGATGGATGGATGGATGGATGGATGGATGGATGGATGGATGGATGGATGGATGGATGGATGGATGGATGGATGGATGGATGGATGGATGGATGGATGGATGGATGGATGGATGGATGGATGGATGGATGGATGGATGGATGGATGGATGGATGGATGGATCGTCCCCTTTGTGTTGGGAGATGCCACCATGCTCGACATTTTTCTTTGCATTTATCTAAGCTATCTGTCAAATTTAACAGCATTATCTATAAATCTGCGAATTTTCTTTAAATACAAATTACTCTGACCTTTATAGTTTTTGCCAATCTTTAATCTTGAACTTGCACCCTTGTGTTGACAACATTTTATTGTCCACTTCCGTCAGGCGTTCTTCATAGCATCGCACTCTGAGCTTCCCGTGTTTCCCGTTGCGTCACCAGTTAGGGCCAGGCCATCCCTCAGCCACCAGTAGTGAACACAGCGCAAATCTGTGGCAATATTTTCATTTATTATTGAGCGAAAACTAAAGAGCGGGCTGTGAGATAATGCGCGATGATGCTGATACTGATGGCTTACTCTTTCTGCGCGCTGCAGAATCTGAGTTATTAAATGCTTGCAGCGCTCGCCCCACTTTCAATCAATCAACGAGCATTTATTTCACCAACAAAGTGTACAGGTGGTGAAAAAGGGCGGCGGAGAAAAAGCTGCAAGTTTCGCAGCTTGACAAAAGCCCCGTCCGCCCCTCGAGCAGCGACAGGTTATAGTACATGTAAAAAAAAACGCGCATGCACACACACTGATAACAAAAGAAAAAAAGCATGTAATCGATGCTGATCAAGAGTTACAAGACAGAAATACCACTCAGATCTGTCATTTGTGATAACATATGTTGAACAGAAAACTGTGACGAAATAGCACATGGTTATCAAATATGTAAATCTTGGAAGGCACATGCATGCAGTACACAAGAGACACAGAAAAACACGATTGCACTTGTAATTGAATATTTCATTCATTTTTGTCTAGTAAAATGTGATGCATATTACCTACAAGAATAATTCTGTAAGGCGCCGATTATTTAGTGTAAATACATCGATACCTAGTTGATCAAAGTAGTTTATTAGTTTAGGTAGAGTACAACTTGCCCGTTGCCGACCGTACTCTGTGCGTGAGAATGGTATTTGCCATGGGGGTTGGTGTATATATGGGTACACGTAGTGGGAGCGTTTGAGGTTGGCATTTGGTAAAAATGAGTCCAGTTTTCCATGGACTGCACTTTTATAGCATCTTAGTAGTTTGTTATTATACACGTCTGCCACTTTAGGTATTTTAGGTGTCTGAAAAAATCCTTCCGTATGTTCAAGAAAATGTGCATTTTGTATGGCTCGTATTGCTTTCTTTTGTAAAATAGTCAGTTTATGCAGGTTTTGGGACGTCGTATTTCCCCAAACTGACACACAGTAACAGAGATGAGAATGGAAAAGAGAATGGTATATGAGTTTTTTTATGCCGACAGGAAGTGAATGCCGGGTTCTGTTAAGCACGCCAACTGATTTGCGATTTTTTGTACACATAGCGTTAATATGTTCATTCCAGGACATGTTTTCTGAGAAAATTACTCCTAAAGTTTTAACGTGTTTTTCGACTGTGATTGAGTAGGGGCCTAAAGTAATGTTTCCAGTCACATTTGTTTGAAGCCCTGCTGCACGAAAAAGAACACATTTTGTTTTAGATTCATTTAGCACTAGGTTATTCTTTCAGACCAATCTTGAAGGCTACAACACACAGAGCTTGCCTGCCTTAAAATGCTTCCCAAATCCTTTCCTTCCACGTATATGGTGCAATCGTCTGCATAGATAAAGAACTTACAGGTTTTACTGATTGCTACAATATCATTTATATAATAAAGAAAAGGTACCAGGTCAAGGATGCTACCTTGTTCTCACGGCCATAAGAAATCTATTGAGTTCGCCACGCATTAAAAATTTCCCCGCAGATTTTTGATGTTCAGCGTCGTGCAGATGGGGGTGGTAGCCGCGCAAACTAGAAGCGTCTGTCCCGATTTTCTGTACTCGTTTTTATCGTAAGGCTTTCCTGCAGCGAGTATCTTCACCGTAGCAGCCAGATCTTCACAAGACCGATGTGGGCAGCAAGTAATTGCTGTTCCGTAGCGTTCGTTCGCGTTGACTGATTTGACGGGGCACTACGCTGCTCTCCGAAAGTACCACAGCTGTCAACCAACTACAGCAAAAAGAAACTGCGAACGGCCAAGATCAAACCGCAGGTTTTTCGCCAATCTTTCGAGGGCGCACAAGTAAATGCAGTGTGGCTTAGCCAAGCCAAGATTGTGTTGTTCTACATGAAAATCCCTCTACTAATTTGCAGACAACTTCACGATTCCACGCATCCGGCGATGCCTACCTATGTTTGAGAAAGCTAGAGCCTGAATCCGCTTTATTCGGCAGCCGCCAGGACTCAAAACGTGCCTCTCAAAGTTTACCAGAGGCGAAATTCATTGGCCGGAACAGGAGAGAACACGAAACAGAGTGGCCGCGGTGGTTTTTCTAAAGCATGCGACATGCGGCTACTTCAGAGAAAACAAAGTTAGTGTCGCGAAAATCGAGCAAAAGGTCCTTGACGCAATGAATAATAGTTTTCTGGATATGAAGTTCATTACCCGGGATGAGTAGAGAGGATTAAATTGCGGATGGCCCCAGTGTCTTCCCTAAAGGGTTAAACACTTGGCCACTCAACACGTCCATCTTCGCATCCGTGGTCGAC
The DNA here is from genome assembly GCF_052857255.1 of Amblyomma americanum. NCBI lineage: Eukaryota > Metazoa > Arthropoda > Arachnida > Ixodida > Ixodidae > Amblyomma > Amblyomma americanum. Next base: position 408,094,251 of record NC_135497.1, read on the forward strand.
TATACCCAAAAACGAATATGGTGCGCTGGCTGCAACTCGACGACCTGATGCAGCCGCCTCGCCACGCCTCCGTCGTCCCGCTGGCCATCACAAACGGCCGGCCACCGTGGTGCGCTGCTTCTGCAGGCGATGCACAAAATCTTCCTCGCCTCCTATGGCACCATGGAGGCCTGCTGGTGGCAAAAGCACAGCAGGTGCACCATCAGCAGGGTCTCCGGTAAGAAAGCGTCGAGCAGCAGCCTTGGTCAGCAGCAGGTGAAGGTCGTTCTCGTCTTTGGGCGCATCATCAGTAGGGTCGATCGCACGTCGGTAAATACCAACAGCACCATGAAACAGTTGTCGGACGGTCTTCATGAGATCTGCACGTTCCGCGACTTTGATGGCAGTTGAAATAAGCGCAAAAGACCTACCAACACCAAGGTTTGTAGTGAGACTGAAGACTTCGTTAATATCCTGGAGATCTTCCAGCAGGACGTCGACTTCTTTCGTATCTTCGATAATAACGAAGCCGTTTGTCGTAATTGACGATGGGCTTCGAGAACGAGGCTCATCGCAATATGGAGAAGTGATAGCGCAAAGAAATATCGGGAGCACGAGGTTGTCACGTGCACCGATATTACAGTGGGGTCCGTGTGGTACGGGAACCAGAACTCCCCGGGTGCGGACAACAGTGGCATAGTGCCCGATGTGTACGGTAGTCTTGACCAGTTGCGCAGCTTGCTGTTCGTGGTTGTCAGGAACAGGCTCTTTGTGCTTGGACAGGCGACATGTAGCGCGATTCTTGTGAGTAAAATTCTTGCAGCGCTCCGCGGTATTGACGAAGAGCAGAATGTCGTCTGGTGCACCGAACAGCAGTCGTATGTCAGCTGCCTGCATGCAGGAAGCGCACGGGTGGTCGTAGGCAACTAGGGACTCCCCTTCCAACGGCTGCGAATACGGCACAAGACTTGGGTCGCAGAGTGGCCGCGGGTGTTGTAGCACGGACATGGGCCAGTGTTTCTTCATCGCATCAGGACTCACGATTGCGGCGTCTAGGAGTCCAGCGACGCTCCACCTGTGGGTAGGCCTCTTGAGCTTGGGAGTGGCGCCGTGCTCTAACCAAAAAGGTACCCGTATCCGTTGCAGCTGTTGACTTCGTCGTCCACAAATCGCGCTCACGTACTGCTCCGGTTTCGGTATCCTACAGGGTGCTGCAACGTCGTCGTGTTGAGCTATACGGTGAGAGAGGACATCGTTTGATGTCTCCCGGTGGGGCAGCAAGGCTTAGGACTCGAAAGATGATCAGTGGGCCCGGCACGTTCTCTGGGCTGCCTGCGCCGAAAGCGATTGAGGGCACGTGTTCCGCGAGGTGCGCGAAAGTGGAATGAGCTGCCTTCATCTTTGCCTGCGTCAGAATTTTTCAAAATGGTGTAGAAAAACCGGTGCACCACTCTGCTTGTGTGGGACCAGAAAATTTTGGCCCTGCCTCGAAATACGGCATCCAGCTATGGCTTCTTCCTGTAGTCCTGCCACACAGTAGCCAAGGGAATCGACGTGGAGAGATATGGCTGCACTCTGCAGTAGGGTCTTCGGTGTTTGCGTTTTCTCCGCTTATTGTTTTTGTAGCATGCTTCTGCCACTCTGCCTCACACACTTCTCTGACCACAAAATATTTGCACCTTTCTCAGCGCGTTGAAAATTTTACAAATCGCATCGTTCCTACAACCTTAACTAAGCGCTCAGACCTCGCGGCACTGACGCGCCAGATGCCCTGCAAGTGTGGCGCTTCTGCTTCGTTCGTGCGACAACCTTTTTGCTTTCAATCACATCTGCGTGCCTTTTGGCATAAAATGTGACATACTCGTACCCGACGTTTTGGGCAGAAAAATTGTGAATATTGGAAAATTGTAAGGAACTAGCCGTTACAGATATATTGAAGGTAATGGGTCATTCTTCTGATTTGTAGCAGTCTTTGTTTCGAAGTTTATCATCGCTCGCATCATGCAGTTAAGATTGCCATAGAAAACCAATTGGGAACACTTTTGATGATAGCAAAAACGTTATCAGCAAAAAAATGCAAGCCTGTCCACGGGAGATCTGCGGATATGTTGACTGTCATTGTGAAATCTTAAAAGAAATTAATAAAACCTGCGGTCATTGACCCTTCGTATTTAAAAATGCGTTTCCAGAATTGTTGGGTATGTTACAAATGGAGGTGCAAATCTGATTTCCCTCCCTGCCGTATTTCCGGGAACCAGAGTAGGCGTGCAGTTGTCATTTCCCGCCGACAAAAAGTACGGGATCACTCACACTCAAGGGCGCCATAAAGGAACGCCGTATTCGGCGAGGGTCAGCGTCTGCAGAATGAAACCGTGCCATCTGAAAGTGAAGGCAGGCGCAGAGTGTTTTGTGTTTCTTGTTTTGCCTCCCAGTGGTGCGTGTTTATTTTTCTTTTGTAACGATAGCTACATTACGTAGCATCTCGAGCCTTGAGCGTGCCACGGCGCCGCCACCCTGTGGCTGCGCCGCCACGCTGTCACCTGGTTGGTCACATGGTGCGGAGAAGCTGCCGGCAGCGCGGCGCCGTGGCTGATCACGTGAGCATGTTCCACTCGGCCAGCTGTAGCTATCGCGTCACTCCAGGTTTAACCAAAGCTAAACCACCGCCAATTTTTTCATGAATGTGAACAGCGCTACGTATATGGAAGAATACACAGACAACACACACTAATTAGAGGCGGATTCATAGGTAACTCTTGGAGGGAATGGGTGGAAGGGGGGTGAGGTCCCATATGAGCGCCATGTATTTCTTGGACTTCTTTTGGTCGAAACAATTGGTACAGCATGGTTTTCCTAAGCAAAAATTTCTCGAGTTAGTGGCGGGGAGTGGGGAGGGGTGGAATAACAGCCCCTCTTTAAATTTGCCCCTGCATACACACGACTTAGGGCTGCGCCTCTTATTTTCACGATTTAGGAGGCGCCCCTTAAATGGAAGACATTTTTCTGCTTAATTTTTTGAACTATATTGTACCATACGTTCCCCAACAAACATGAAACCTGTTTACATGAAATGTGCTTTAACAAGGTGAAAATTTGGGCTGGTTGGTGCATGATCTTTTGACGGGAGCAGCGCAGCACGAGACAAAGAGAGAGGCGGGACACGACGCTGAATAACAACCAGATTTTTAATGCACGTTCGTCGAATATATACATCTCGCTCGTATAAGCAGGAAAAAAAGAAGCATGAAAAACGCATAAGATGTACGCGTGGTGAAATATTAAGGCATCGCACGCAGATAATCAATTTCTCTGTCACGAAGCGCTATTGAAGGTATGCAGACGCATATGTCGCTCTTTGGTCGGATTTTGAAGGCTTCTTTAATCTCCCTGGTCCGTTGATCAAAATATGACGGGATGACCATTGTGTTGATAAGCTGCGGAGCGCATGCATGCTCTCTGCAATGTTTTGCTAATTCACTGCTGATGGCGCCCTTTAGGGATGTTTTGTGCTTTCGAAGCCGTTTATTCAAACAGCGCCCTGTTTGACCAATGTATGTGCGTCCGCATGACAGAGGTATTTCATAAACTCCGCTTTTCACACATTTGACATGTTTTTCAGGTGTTTTTTCTTGCATTGATTTTTTTCTTTGCTCGCTGTTGACTTTGGCGCACAGGCTTCTTAACTTGTTGGGTGCTGACTTGAGCACTTTTACACCAGCTCTTGCTCTTACCCTTTTGAGACTGTGGGAAATGCCATTAATGCAAGGAATGACCGCGTACGGCTTCCTTTATTCTGATGTGGTTGTGACATATTTTCTGCCTCTAGGTGCTTGCAGAATTCCTTCTGCGACACTGGATAGCAGTCACGTCGTGCAACCTGCTGCTTTCAGCCGACGGTTCTGGGTGTCAAAACTGCCTTGAACCTCATGATGACAGGATCTCGTCTTGTCTTGTTGTACGCCTTTGGAGTTAACAGAGCACAAAAAGGCAAGTAGAAGACCAGATGAACATAGCGCTGGCTTGCAACAACATTTATTCGGCGTACAGGAAATCTCCGTTTGTTCGTGGCGAAACAAAAACAAACAGTCTAGGAAAAGTTGTTTAACGCATGTGGCCGTAACTTCCGTCCTCTTCTGGTAAAAGAGAAACTGAGCATATGCACTGACATAGTCTTCGCCCCCTGCTGCTGTCATATCAGCTTCCATACGTTACTGTATCAGTTGCACTTCGTATTTTTTAGAGCAAAACAGTTGCGAAGTGAGGCATGCACCCACAGGTACTACAAAGCAATCATCCTTCATCATAGTCAGTTTCCACCTTGTTGGCGTACTCTCTCAACTACTTGCAAGCTTACTAACTGCTTGCTGCATGAGAAATGATTGCATGCAGTATACCACACGTTGTGTGCTCACTTCACGAACTCTGAGTAACAACTTATGATAATGCATGGCGACACGACTGACTACTTTCACTATCCAGTTGCGCACATTGCAAAGCCATGAAAAGAACATTGATTATGTTTTGTTTAGATTTCTCTGAAGAAGTCTTGCTCTGACGAAGTGGACGAAAGTTTTCAGCAACTATGTATGCGGTTGATATGTGCCAGTTGCACAACTTATATTCACATTTGCATTGAAGAAAAATTGCTGCAGCCATCACGTTTTGTGAATGCAGTTTACTCACAGCTTTTAAACAAAAGGCAGAGCACATTGTTGCTGTCATTCTTTACCTTCACACTCTGCCACACAATCTCCAAAGGTTGGCCAATGTTAAGGTTGGTTTTTCAGCACCTAAAATGCTGGGTAACATACGTAAAATCATGATATCTGTTCACTCAGTGAGTCTTCAGAGGAGTGCAGGGTCTTGTCTCTCACTCACGCCAAGTAGTACGTTCGATACAGTGGCTGGTGTGATAAAACTCTCAGTAGGCCTGCCAGCAAGGTTAAAACGGGCCATGAAGGATGCATGGCTGCGCATTGCAGTATCAGTGGGTGCATATGTCGGTTCGCAGATTCATTCTCAAAAACATGAAGGTAAATAGGAGCAGAAAACTAAAGAAAATCAGAAGATTGCAGCAGGAGGTGGTGACTGTATCAGTATATGCTCGCTATCATGACGCAGAGCTCGCGTAGCTAATGGGTACATGCAGGCATTAAAATATTTATCCTAGCATGTCTGCTTGGTGACCTGCCATGAATATATATATATATATATATATATATATATATATATATATATATATATATATATATATATATATATATATATATATATATATATATATATATATATATATATATATATATATATATATTCGGACATTTTATCTTCACTTCACTTTGTTTTCCTCAAAGACCACCTCTGGAGGTATTGCATGAAGGGTGGGGTTAGAGATATTTGAGGAAAAAAATAGAAGTACAAGCATTGCCTTTGAAAATGCATTGTAAAGGCTTCGAGAAGTGAAAATGGCCATGTGGTGGCGGCGACTTCATGGGGAAGGGCATTGCAGTCCACAATAGCTCGGGGGAAAAGATCCTGAAAACGTTGTTGTGCGAGCAACAGGGCAAGTTGTCTGAAACGGATGCACAGCGTGGTGAGATATGTGGGGGCGATGCACAATGTAAACAAAGGCTGGCAGTGCAGCGTCAAAGTAAGAGGCTTTCAAGGCTGTCCTTCAGAAATGAAACGCTGATGGAATAAGAGTATGCATGATGCATGACATTGACGGCATGGCTTTGAATTGATTCGAGCGCATTTGTTAGGTGTAACTGAGGTGGGTTCGAGATGGGACTGGCGTACTCAGGTGTTGATCTGATGCGTGTTTTATATGTCAGAAGTTTCACGTGTTCGAATTAATTGTGTTTTAAGCAAGTGCTGTGTTTGTGTGGTCTGCTTTGTTTCTGCCTATTAATGTGTTGTTTATTTCGAAAATGTACCAGAAAGGTGAAATTTTACTGCAGCTCTATACTGCTGTGATGCTTTAAATGTTTCCCCGCGCTGGTTGCTCAGTGCCAAGGGCGCTCACCGACCCCGGTGACAAAATGGCACCAATGTGCTGCTCTGTGATATTGCAAATGGTCTAGGTTAATTCGGAACCCTCCACTGCAGCAGCCCTCATAGCTGAAGTCAGTTTGGGACATTAACCCTAGATATCATACCATGTTTCACGTATTGCCTTAATTTGCCCTATTTCTGAACAAATTCTATTTTATTTTCAGCATCGCTTCCGGGATGTAGCTAAAGCACCAAAGAAGCACCTTTTTGCTGGTGATGGATACCATCTGTCGGCTGGTGAAGGAGTGGAGGAGCCGGCCGAGATCCTTGTCAGGAGCCTGGAAAAGTTGTATGGACCAGGTATCCTTGCTCTTTCTCAAGGGTGCCAACCAGGCACATCATTTACGCATGCCATCTCTGCGGTACAAAGGGCCATGTGAATGAGGACTGCTACGAGTACCGCAGGCCGTAGGACCTGCACTACTACCTGCAGTGCTCGTATCAGTGGGTACTGTAGTGACAGTGAGACCTGTTTCTGCTATGCTTCTGAGCTACATCTGCTCCTTGGAATCTGTTGACATCATCTGGGATTTTTTTACATGCATTGACAACACAGAGCATGCTGGCGTTTTTGCATTTAATCTTCGCAGAACTTGCCACCGCTGCGGTTGAAATTAATCTGGAGCTCTCCACTGTTGTGTCGCTTATAGTCCGTATGAAGATTTCCGACATTCAACCCCGCATGACAAGGATTTCAAGTCCACTAACGTTGTGCTGGCTTGCTTGACAGCCTGTATTGGCAAGCTGGAAATCTTGGATGGGAAAACAATCGGGAAAGTGTGGAATTCTACTTCTCAGCAAGCTATGTCCTTGCGAATGGCAAGCTGTTTTATATTCTTGTGGTGCAGCTACGTCTTCACTGCTTCGGAATAACGGCACCTCACAACCATGTAGTGCTGCATGTTGCCACTAGTCGAATACTTTTCATGGAGCCAAAGCACTTGCAGAACTTTGCAGTGCCCCTTCACCAATGTCGTCACCTGCGGTACCTGGCTCCATATTTTCCACAAATACAAGCGACCATGTATCATACAGCTTGCCACTGTTCACAAACTGTCACAAGCAAACTGTTCAGCTCTGAATCGAAGACATTTAATGAATGCTGCAGTTTGCGGTTCGCATTGCCGACAGTAAACTTCGAAGAACAGCCAACAACCAGTATCAGACGAGGTAGCAGGCAGCTGGCTTGGGACCCATGGAGCTGTGCAATCATGAATGCATTCATCAACGACCAACACAATGGCAATACCAGCTTATTACAAGGTACAACCCAATTGTCTGCTGGTCTACAATTAGGCTTACACCAAGCTGCAAATTACTGACAGATGTCCAACAAACCTGTTGGACACTACGAGCATAGCCACACAGTGGTGTTTATGTCTTCACCTTTCTTGCAGTCTGCACAGACTGTGACCTGGCTCCACATTATGTACAGACTCGGCCAACCCAGGCCTTGTGCTCGAGTGAACCGTTACAGTTACAGCCTTGTGAGTGCCCTTTCCAGCTCCCTTGTTCAGGCTGATCAAGCGTGAAGCTGTTTGTTCAACTGAGCGAAATAACAAACTGCTGCCTCTGCTGCAGCTCTCTAGCCCGCCACATCATTATTGCAAATGGGGTCTGCCTCCTGCTACAAAACAAGCCTGGTACTGCACCCTTTTGCAATGCTGTGGTGCACACGTCTTTCATCCAGGCCTGTCATTGACACTGTTTGAATGAAGTGCCATGGAGAGTGTTGCCTAGTATCTTGATGCCTAATTAAAAAGCATCAATGCCTCTGCCAGTCAGGTGCAACAGCACCACTTCCTCTTTGGCTCCCGGCACTGCATAGCAGCCTTTCAGAAGATCTTCAGGGCTTGCAGCTGTGTTGTGCAATTTTCTCTTTCAACGTTTCAAGCTACAGAACACTCAGTACTGGACCTGCCTCCAAGAACATGTCTATTCTTATCTTGGTACCCCGGTTGTCTTGAGATTCATAGGAATCTATGTCTGCAAAACCAGCACCACCTTTCATTTGGTGAGCCCAGCATACAAGAATTTCTCAAGGTTAAAATTAATCAAGTTCACAAGCATTGTCCCCGTTTCCATTCCGCTGTGGTGCCTTGCATGTCACTGCCTGGGTAGAGAAGGAGGCTGGTATTGCACTTCTGTTTTTCAGAAAGAGAAGGAGGGGTCACTTCAATCATTGTAACATGTTGCGATGTGATGTGTACTGAGTGAACTTAGTGAATGACTGCACGTTTCCAACTGTTGTGTGTGTATTGCAACTGTAGAAACTGTTTAAAAAGCACAAGTGCAGTGATGTGCAGGTGTTAACTTTTATACAAAAATTTTAGCTCTGCACATTTCTTGACCCAGTTCCTCCTCTCATGTCTTTTTTGTGGTGCCGAGGTAGAACGTTTAAATAGCAGGGTACAAGTAATGCTTATGGAATGTCAACATGGGTAGCATTGGTTGAACGGTCCTACCTGTTCTGTGTACGTGGCAATGTCTGTTCATCGAGAAATATGACACTAAGTGTTTACAACAGCCGCCGCGGTGGCTGAGTGGTTATGGCACTCGGCTGCCGGCCCGAAAGACGCGGGTTCGATCCCGGCCGCGGCGGTCGAATTTCGATGGAGGCGAAATTCTAGAGGCCCGTGTACTGTGAGATGTCAGTGCACGTTAAAGAACCCCAGGTGGTCGAAATTTCCGGAACCCTTCACTACGGCGTTTCTCATAGCCTGAGTTGCTTTGGGACGTTAAACCCCTATAAACCAAACCAAACAAAGTGTTTACATGTTGAGTGTGTTTCTGCCAGCACAGTTTCTGCACTTCTATGGCTTCTTGTAGAGTGGTATCGCAAATTTGTGCAGACGAAGGATTTTCTCACATTCAACCATACTTTATCTATTGGTCAGCCCTGCAAAATTCCCACTGGTTCTTCTCATGCGTTTTTGAGTGCAATCTGCATTGGAGTGTTATGTAGCCATTTGCTGTTCATTAGAGTTTACACTGACCACGTAGCTCAAAGAGGTGTTCCTAAAAGCCTTGCACCCTGTCGCACAAAAGTGTACTTATGGTGTGGAATGGTAAGCGCTCTGTATGTGTGCAAGCCTATAAAGCAGAGAGAAGGCTTCGAAGAGGAAACTCAAGACGCACTTTACACATGACTGAACAACAAACAAAACAGCGCACTACACATACACCAATATAAGGCTACAGAAAACACCGCAGTCCTATCACACTATTGGTCCTCACACGTAAACCACAAAGTCGCACTTATAGTCTTGCTACCAAAGGCGGGTGACTCGTGCGCTATCTCGGACGCGGAGTAGGGACAAAAACCCAGGCGGTACCTTGTTTCAAGAGACGCCGCTCTTCCACGAGAGGAGTGTTGAGGAGGATCAGGTGAAAAGAGACGGTACTGCCACGTCGCCTTAGCTGGATGTCGGTGTTGGGGCATCCCCGTACTGGTGACGAGGTCTGGGAGCTAGCAACTACCGCTTGCAGAGTCGTCGATCCGGAGGCGTTGACACAGGGCCCACGTTCCAAAGACAGGGTCAGCGTCATGATCCACAGGACCGGGGTATCAACCGGTGGGGACCACGCCTGGTCAGTAGGCCTCGCGATTAAACACCTCCTGCAGCAGCTGACGGCCGTGCACCAACGTCCGCACCTAGAATATTCCTCCTCCTGTCCACGTCGCCATACCTTCTTCTTCTTCTTCTTCACCCCAGGTATATGGCACATACCCACGCGGGGGGATTGGCCAAGGTGTAGTTTAATAAACAAAGTTTACGTGGAAGATGATGACAAAAATGTAGCACCAATCGTGAATTTTGAAAAATCAATGAATAAAAACAAGAGAACAATATTGACAGTTAAATAACAGACAGCATTTTATACCTCCTTTTATACGTCCACTTCATTTTCTTCTACTTCCGCCTTGTTTTCAGTGTTGTCGTAGTCTTCTCCATTTCTTGCAAAAATACCACTGCACTCTCTTTTCTTCCCTCTTATCTTTCTTTCAGGTGCCATGTGCCAATTAACGTGCCTGTCCTTAGGTCCAGTTTTTTACTCATCCCTCTTTTCTTTCGCTCATGACACACCCTTACATCTGTGGATTTCAGAACCATTAGCAATTCAAACAGTCCAGTAAGGTTTTTTGCTGTTGACTTTTGTTGTGCTCCCTTTTATCCTTTTTTAAGCTAACTTGTGAGAAATGTGACTAGTTAGCATGAAGCACAACCGGCGAGAGCATGGCGTAGTCTCCTTGTCATTCTCATAATTTAATATATTTGCATATTAGTAGAGGCTCATTTCAGCTCAGAGATGAATTCCATTTTAAGTGCCTGACGTTTCCAGTGCCCTTGCAGTCATGCTCCAATTATCGTTGTAATGATGCTATGGCAATGACAGTGCTTGTCTTCCCCTGCTCACATTGTGACATGTTCTCAAAGTAGTCATTTCCAAATCACATGGTGCCTGTCGATGCGAGCGCAGAACTGTCCTGGGCGCTGCCCATGCTTACTGCTGATGCTGTTTGCAAGACTCCTGGGGCCGTATTACTGAACTGTCAAATATCAAAGATTTCAAAAACTTGCAAAAATGGATGGTTAGCGTCCCTCCTATTGGTCGGTCGTGGCCGGCGGCCATAATACTTTTTTGCGTCATGGGTGGCTTCAGATTACGTCACGGATGTGGTAGAAGTGATGGAGTTGCACACCTAATTATGCAGGCACAAATTGACATTTTTTTGTGATCACCTCGAGGCAGTCGATTTTACTGTTGCGTTTGTGACAGAAAATAGCGGCGGTGTACGCGGCGATGATGACTGAGGCGGCTCCGCCGACGCGAGCAGCGGCGAAGGAGGGCGCACGAAGGCGCGTTTGATTCGCCGGACGAGCTGTTTCGGCGCCTTTTTTTGGCTGGAGAAGCAGACTGTGGAGTGGCTATGCGACGAAGTCGCCGATGGACTGGGAGGTGCGCATGCGAGCGTGCTGTCGGTGCGGCGGCAGGTGCTATGGGCACTGCGGTTATTTGCCATGGGCGGCTTTCAGGCTGCCGTTGGTAACGAGGCGCACGTCAGCATCACAAAACTGATGGTAAGCAAATGCGTGCGGAAGGTGCTAGAGGCAATCTGCTAACTTAGCGCGCATAAAGGGTGGTTCCCCGCGGTCACGTCTGTGCAACAGCTACATATAAACAAAACACGCTTATGCTGGTAAAGCACTTTATTTTTCCTAGAAAATCACACTTCGTGGTCGTCTTCTATTTCCCAAGGGAAAAGAAACAGACAACCACACATCACATACAGCAACACTTCGCCCTTTGGCGTTTTGTCATCGATCGTGAGCGCCGAACAAGACAGAAGAATAAGTTGTCTTCGTCGATTTCTTACCAAGCGCTCCCTGCTAGTTTGCTCGGCAGGCACGTAGCCTTAATTGCCTTCGTTTAATTTTTTCTGCGCACTAATTAGGTCAACCGCACTGTAGCTTGATTTCAGACGACACGAAAAAAACAAAACAGCGTGGAATCGGCTGCTTTCGTGCCATGGAAGAAGGACTCCATGTTTCGTGCAACTCTTCAAGCCCACCACTACTACCACTGGAAGCACCCTTGCACAAGTCTTACTTAAAATTAGGTTCAGTGCAGCTTAACGCACTGAACGAATTTCAAATTATTTTTTTATGCAATAGCTTGCAACTTTCATTGTAAAGGCTTTCACACTCCTCCATGTTGGGCGAAACTGTTTGTGACCGTTTGACAGCATACATTGATTTGTGTGGTGATGTGTTTATTTATATTTTGTCTGTACTGGCACATGTTGGGAGTGTATAGCTGTGCCCCCAGTTCTAGGTTGTATGTGTGCCTTTGTAAAAGTTATAAATATTTAATTTAGAACCATATGTTTTATTCATTCCTGCTGCATTGAATTCCATTCGTACAATTCGTCACGCAGCACCTGCCAGGTGCAATAAATGAAATATAATGGTGCGCAACACAATAATGGTGCAAATGAAAATAGTAGTTCCATAATCAACATTTAATGTGCTGAGCCGTGTAATGTCTCCAGGACTACTTTTTTCACTCACCACTTCCCAGGGTGGCTCTGTCTAGGCATTCATGAGATGCCTCTTTTTTCCCGCTGAGCACCATTACCATAATTTGAATTTTCCTCATAAGGAAAGGCGCCTCGATTTATCAGGCTAAAGGTTTTGAAGTGCCTGCTGTTCACTGCACCAGTGGTTTCATTTTAGTGCAGTGTGGCGTTAGTTGCAGGAAAATGAAACGGCCTACTAAAAGTTGTGTAAATGCGCACTTACACTCATTTATTGCGCGTCGTGAAATGTGGCAGTGAATGTCAGGTTAATATACAGGAATGGGAATGTAGGTGTTTTCAAACACAACTGGTGAAGGGAAAGGTTGAAGTGGGGATGGCCTTGCAGGTATACATGCATCTTCCACGGCCAGGTGGGAAGGAAGAGAAAGCAGGAATAGGAAAAGGTAATGAGAAGGGGGAAGAATTTCAAGGCAAGGTGCTATGCACTATTAAACGCCTGAGGAGATCAAAACCAGTTATTTAGAAGGAGGGCAATTAGTACTGCATGCTTAAATCAGTGCCTGCACAATACAATGAAATCCCTTCACTGCGTAACATAGTTGTAGTGCCGAGAAGCTGCCAATATTGATGACGGCATCACAGAGTATAATGAAGGCCCTTGATTTGTTTTTATGCACACATATCACTCATGCAAAGTGAAGTAAACTGTCCACTTGCATAAAAGTGTGAGCACGACACAGGTATGCCGCGCGTACGGCTGGAGCAATTTTAAGCGTTACATTCGTTGCCCAGGTTTCAAACTACGGACCTAGATTTCGTTCAGCTCATATTACACCGCCTCGAAGGACTACGCTTGGCGATGTGGCAACAAGCAATGAACCATTTAAGGCGCATTTATAGTCCGACGTGTTCAGTCTCGCTACGCCGGTTTCGCTGCGCTGGCCGAAGCGCCACCCCCTATGCGACCAGACGCCGCGCGCCGAGCATGCGCAGAACGACCGCCGCCTCGCGCGCCGACCGTCGACACGCCGGCAGTTTGAATTCCGTTCGCGCCTTTTTCTGCGTCGCCTCATCCGTTTCGTTCCATCCACGGCATTGCGGCTACTAATGAAACATGGCTAGGGTGTTATCCGCGCGACAGAAACTTGCTCTCGTGTTGCTAGTGCACCGCTTGCGGCGAAAGCGCAGGCGCTCGATGCATGTGCGAAAGATCGCTCTCTCCACGGGAACAACCCACCCGTGGAGAGACCGGTGATTCGCCTTCTGTTGCCAAGTGTTCTCTTTGCCCTGGTGGTCTCTGAAATCCAGCCTTTTGGTGTCGTATACACAAGGGTGCTGTTTTATGGCTTCGATAAACCGTTCCACAACGATGTCCGGCACAATTTCAATATTTGGGCAGCTCGCGCCACTCACGCCGGCATCCGCCATTTTTCTCCGCGCGATGCATTGTGTGTCGACGCGGTCGGCGGCGCCGGCGCGCAATTGGAGCAGGAGCCAAAGCTGCGCCGGGCCCGTCGGGGCACGCTGGCAGCCGCCGGTTACGCTGGCCGCGGCAGTGCGTCGAACTATAGACGGAGCCTTTTCACCAAAGCAGCGCGCGCGCGCTTGCGTTACATCGGACTATATTCGCGCCTTCACTACGAAAACAAAGTTCTGAAGACGCACGGACATTAAACCATCAGTTGCGTGCTTTCTTAGTTGTAACAGTGCTTAGCGCACAAGTAGATATGGATGACCACTTTCGTCCATGCCGACTAAATATTTTGTAACTCTAATTGGTTTTGTAAGCCCACGTAACGTGTACGTAATTGCACTAGTCCGCTTTGCTATTCGGATGCTAGACAGCGAAACCAAAATAAAAAGAAATTCATTGGAATTATTTACTAGACGTATTCATATTCTACATGGCAGTTTATATTCACCTATGTCTTGTGCTTACACAGAACGTACAGCCGAATGTGTCTGTACTGCTTTGATGATTGCGCACCTTAGGCCGATCTTTGGTAATGTATACATGGTATTGTCGAGCATTTTTCGCTCTCTCAACACCGCCATTTAGCCTCAGAGCACTTCCTTTTGAATAATTTGGAAGGGCGCATTTTGCGAGCAAGGGAAAAAGAGAAGCTTCGAAACATGGCGTCTCACCTGCACCGTTGCCGTATCAAACTCTGCGCGTTTCGCTTGCCACGCTAGCTTATCAAAACCACTGCGACACGAATCATCTGCGTCAGCACTTTTTCAAACGGCACCCGTCGTCTGCACTGGCCCATAGCGCTATCGTTTTCAAACGCCGCGCCTTTTATACCATAAGCGCTGTTGTGCTAGTGTCATCATCAGCAGCCAAATTTGCTTGCCAACCACTGTGTTGCAAACTTACAAACGTAAAAACCATTGTGAAATCTTGACAACTTGGGGTGTGTACGTTATTCAGTGTTAGCAAAGCTAAAATGCGAGCATTTAAATGTGCTGGCATGCATTTCGACATGTTTTTTTTTTGTTTTGCTTTCAAATATGCTTGCTATGGCAGTACTGGCGTTGACCGCTAGGGGACCATAAAGCGTTAGACAAGATGGCCGCCTCCATGCTGCTTGTGTTACATTTCAAAACATCGCGAATAGTTCCCAAGACGTAAGCTTACGAAGGGTAGGTGAACGTTTCAGGTATATCAAGTGATTCAGTGCGTACGATTGTTGGAAATATGGCGCAGAAGTTTCGTAGCTGGCCTTACATGACAGGCAAGTGCGTGAGCAACGAGTGCTAGAGTGGAGTAAAGCTTTGCTTTTACTTGAACATTAAGTACCAGGAGGCTGTTTTTTTGAATGGTGGAAGATGAGCTCTACACGAAATACAAACCTTTGACGGCACTGATGCTCATTAATTTTTAACGTCAGGTCCGGTGAGTTGCACCGAGCATTGTATGTTTTATTTCTGTGTGAATTAAACTGCAGTGAGCCTTTCGTCTTGCCTCTCGCGTCTGCATGCTACTTTGCACTGAAAGTTGTGTCAGTTAAAGAACTGTGCAGCGAGTCTTTCGCCTTGCCTGTCACGCGTCCCGGTTACTTTGCTGTGGAAGTTGTGTGGGTGTGAATTCCTGGCGCTTAGTTGGGCTTCAATCTATAATAGTGCCACAGCGAAAATGTAGGATCGTTCACTAGTACGCAACGTGAACGATCACGCCAGGATATTTCGGAGAGTTCGGAATATTGGTAGACCTGCTAGTTTTTCGCTTTCAAACGAAGGCATTTTTTGTTTTATTTATTTTCAATATTGCACAGAGCATGGTATTCGACGGCCAAGTCAAAGGCAGCTGGCCTGAGCCTAACAAGGCCCCACTACCGATGTAATTCTCGGCAGAAAATAAAAGAGAAAAGCGCTACGAACCAAAGTACATAGCTAGATATTACCTTGTGCCTATGATGTCTGTGTCCACTTACCACAGCACCTTTCTGTTGCAGACATTCCTCTGGCATCATGGGCTCAGTTAACATGGTTTTGCAAAGGCAATAATGGGCTGTTTTGTGCTACTGTTTGTGAGGTGCCAATATTTAAGTGTGCCAAGAATTTCTACTGTCATATCGACTGCACAATGAAGTTTTCACTCTTTCACGCATTGCTATGCATGGCTATACGTGGGGATCACATGTTTTGTCATTTGAAAAATGCACAGCAATTACGTGTGTGCTAATACGACCATGGGTGTTTCCGCCACCTTCTAACGCTTAATCTGGGACTGTTTTGTTAGTTAGACTGCAAAGGAATTGGGGCTGATGCTGCTTATACCGCCTCATCATTTAATTCCTCATGCATTTAAGTTTTACGCTGCAGCTGTGCTATAAATTGCTGTGCACCTAGCCAAAGCAATCATTGCCCTTCCGTCGCGAATTCTCAACAGGAGATTCATTTAGTCAAAACACTCACACGCTTCTAATAGGAGTATTATGTGCGGAGGGCGTATACAGAAAGCGAAGGAGAGAAAAAAGCCGCATACATGTAGGACATCACTTTTTTACAGAGAAGCTCTTGAGCGCATGTTCCTGCATTCAACGTCTTAACTGATTGCTCATTCCTCCACTCTTGGCGTGGCAGGTGGTAGCAGAGTGAAACGCCACCTGCCAGGGAGAGAGTGGAGGAATGGGCAACTGGAAGGTGGCTAGCAGTGTAACACGTCACCTGCCAGTGGTGGCAAGTGGCATTTGAAGAGCTGCACTCAAATTTCACATTACCCACTGTCATATTTCAAACTTCTGAAGCTTCACCATAAATGGGTTACACAAAAGGCAAGCATGTAGGAAAGAAGTTACAGAACTGCACGTGGTGCAGAAAATCATATGTAATACAATATAAGGCTTTGGAGAATAGTACACAACACATTATATTTCTGCTGTTTAAATGAACATTTAAAACATGACTAACAAAGTACAAGACAGCACAAAATAAACCAGGAAAAGCATAACAGCTCTTGGTGATTTAAGACTGCAGGGTCATTAATGGAAGCGGTGTGATCAGAAATATCATTCCAGCAGCTTATGGTTTGCAGGAGGGCTGTCAAATTAGCAGCAGTGGTGCGACCGAATAAGTGCCTAAAGCTGCTGTCTTTATAAAGACAACGGGATGCACAATGTGGTTCTGCTAGGGGAAGGTTAGTAGGATGCCTGATTTGGACAAAGCAAAGCAATCTTCGTACGTAACTCTAGTGTTGTAATTAACTTTAGTGAGTGATAGCGGTAACTTAACATTAGTAACGCTTGATTACTGGTCATATTTTATGGTTAGAAAATGTGCTGTGCAGGTGTGAATTCAATTGAACAATTGTATTAAATAGGCTTGGTGTGGTGACCACATGGGGAACGTAAATTCAAGTTGGGCAAGAACAAGTCTGATATGCAAGTTTTCAAGTGGTTAACAGGGCATCTCAAAGATTACGTTTTAGATAGCTGAGAGTACGGCGATTTTAATTATGCCATGCTTGAAGGTATTTATATGGAGGCACGTATGCACAAGGGTTAAAATTTAATTTTTTTTTGCTTGCCACGTTGGCCAGGTTTGGAACTGCCGACTATATTCTGGTCTTACAAAGACGAACCTATCCTGAACACGCATCTGTTTCTTCAGGCAAACTGCAGCCCACATTTTGGTCTGACCAAGAGTCTCAAACTCGTTTTGCCATGCAAGCCAGACTGTAGTTGTACCACTCGGGTATGTGATTTTGTGCAGGGAAGTAGGATCAAGGGAAGGGGGTGTTGCATTTTTGTAACAAAGCGTATCTTCCTCTGTAATGGCAGATGTCCCTGGTGTTGAAGCTGTGCGGTGCAAGCTGCATCTGCAAGAATGTCTCTTACATGTGGATACCATCTACACACTTTAGAATTTTGGAGGAACCTATCTTGGCTCTGTATTATATGCTCAAGCACATGTCTGGAAGTAAAATTATCATGGCTGGTGACCTGAACCTTGCTGGTATAAACTGGAACACACTGAATACCGCAAATATAAGAATATAAGATTTTATGTTCACCTTTAGCCTCAAATAGCATAATGAGTTAATTGTCATATATACAGGTGATTCTCTAATTTACAGTCATAGATCGCCGGGAGTCCTCGTACCCTTTCTGGCGCGGTGGTGCAGCGGTTAAGCGATGCGCCACTGCCCTGTGATGGCAGGTGCTCCCAGCAGTGGGCCTTCTGCGGCCCCGGTTGCTCTTCCCGAGCGACCAATCATTCATTTAACTGGCCCATGCCATGGTAGGCACTTATCTCTTTTCCAGTGGGCAGGCTGTGAGGACGGTGCAAGGTTACACGACCTAAGTGGCCCATCTGCCTCCTAGGTTGCTCTGTGCGGACCACCTGCCAGAGCCATGCCAGTGTTGTTTTTTTTTGCTCACAACGCTGACACCAGATGTTCTGGATAACGGGGCCATTAACGCTATCACGTTAATATAAAGACAGATAGCAGTAGACAGTCATGTTCATTTGAGTGCATTGTTTGCACAAAAGGCACAGAAAAATGGAAGGGTCACGACTATAGCTGGAGGTAACATTTCAGACTGGCTTCAAATTTATCATGATCAATGGCACATGCAATGGTACCAGGCAGTTGATTCCATTAACGAATGGGGTGGAAAAAAGGTGAATGAAAAAAGCAAATTGAGGAAAGGTATGTGCATCTCTCAGTTGGTGATCAATGCAGGTAAAAACACGACAGGTTGGTGTGATATGGCACAAAGCGAAGTAAGAGTGACTATGGTATTATTTGTGAAAAAGGAGGGAATGGAAAATATTTGCTGTCCTTTGAGCAGAGGTAAGTTCAGATATTTGTTTCATTTCTTTGATACTCAGTAATTCTTAGATATAAATTGGGCAGGCTCATTCTCCAAACTCCGATTTTGTTAGTATATGTGCATCTGTTAGAAATCAAGGAGGTATATTCCATTTCGAGCACACTAATTAATTCTATGTTAAAAGCATTGTGTCTGGGTTTCATAAACCAAGGTTGCATTGAAGGAATTCAGATGCTTTCGATGCCTTGTTGAAGAGGTCATGGTACCATTCTTCAGACTCAAATTGTTTATTGCATGTAGTTTGTTAAGTATATCTGAACAAGTAGGCGAGATATAGGCTGATTTGGTGCGACAAGTAATTTGTATTTAAGTTATCCTGAACCGTGTGAAAGTTGGGCAACACTGGTGCACCCTCGATCTGTGACGCCATAAACCAATGGTCACGTGCTTGCCTGGAACTGAACTGCGCATAGTGAGGATAGGGCAGTGGGTTGTTTATTGTTCATGCTAGGGGTGAAGAAGGGGTGTTGGCAAGAGAATGAGGAGCCCACACCCCACAATAGGGGGACAAAAGACAAAGGCAACAAAGGCCTGTGTCCTGTTTCATGTCTGATCTTGGAGACTTCACCGCAGTGTGCCACGGCGGGACTTGAATAGGTGCATGTTGTGCTCCACACTGACTGTGCGCGGCAGTTTTGGAGATGATGACAGCGCTAACGATTTATGACGTCACTCAGGCTGCATCTATATGGCCGTCACTGCCATCGGGAGGGGATTAGAACCGATAACTTCTAATTGCAATTTCTAGCTTTCCAGCTGAAATGTGCACATAGGGCCGTACGCCTTTTTTATGTATAGTTAATAATGCCGTGGCCAGTGGCAGTAACATAAAATCATGATTTGTGGGGAGAACATGTCATGTCCCCTTTAATAATCGCGTCTATGTGATTGTTCCAAGAAAGGTCGGATGTTATGTGAACCCCGAAATACTTGATGGTGGGTACTGATTCTATGGCAACATTGTTCAGAGTGTAATGGCATGGTACGATGCTATATTGTGAAATTGAAGGGTGTCAAAATCGGAGGCAAGCATAGCTTTTCAGAACCTGTATGAAGCCTCGAGATATCGAACATGAAAATAGCTTCAGAGAACTCAAGTTGGGTTTTCTCACGTTGCATATCGAAAATGGGCGGTTTTAGAACATAGGTGATGTAAGCAACGTCCTTTTATGAACATGTAATGTGGGAAAGGCAATTTTTACGAGCTGCCAAATGCATATTTTCTGTGGTCCATATCTCGAATTACGATTCTGTTTCAGAAGTTTTTTAAACTGGGTTTACCTCTTATGTTGAAGGCCTTCAATTTGTCAGTATAATCTTGTGCCCTGAACAAAAAAAAATTTAGAGGTTCCATTTATATTGGTTAATTACTCATTATTTCGTTGTGTTCTGTTATGTACATGATGTCTGCCTTGCTGTATAATCAACCTGCATAGACGTACCTTTCGCTGCTTTTCAAATAAAAATCTGTATTGAATAATTTAAAACAACAAGTTTGTGTGTATGCATATATAAGCGCATGTGTGTAGAAAGATTCTACAAAAATGCCTGGTGCAGTCATTTCATCCTTTTGCATGATGAGGTCCTCCTGCTTCTTCTGTCACCATTTAGACCTCAAAATCAAAATAAGGTGGCTGCTAGCTCACTGCGACAACATGGCAGTGTTTCTCTTCTGTGTGTTGCAACAAAAAGAGAGTTCAAATAAAGGTCAAAGAATAACTGCAGAACTGCTTGCTGGTCAGCAGAATGACAGCATAATAGTATGACTGCAATAAAAACACCTGGGCATATGTGCTCTTTTCACACCTGTAAAGCAGACTTGCAGTGTGCAGAAGCATTTTTTTGAAGTGATCATGTGGTTGTGAGGCACGATATCCCACCCAGTGGTAACGGAGCAACTTTATGAAAACAGGCAAGAACAGAAAACTTGATGCTGTTGGTCCTGCGGGACGACATGTTTGCTGTCTGCATGAATTATGCTGCTATCTTCTCCGTCCTATTGTGGACATCCAAACCCGGATCTGTACAAATAAATAATACAACAAAAATATGTGATCATGCCCTCCTTTATTTGATACTGCCAAAACAGGTCCCTGACAGGGAGGTCCTGGCAAGGCAGTCATGTTCAAGCACTCTGCAATGAAAAAAAACAGACTATAATGTAATCAGCACAAATAACTGTGCACAATAACATCACAATTGGGTTAAAATGAAACAGTATAAGCAGAAATGTATAATATATACACAGAAAGGGAAAAAACATAAAGCAGTAATATCATATAGCGGCTACAAAACACCACGCAAGAAGTATACAAAAAACAGCAACAAAATTACCATATCCAAAAGGAGGAAAGAATAGAAATTTAAAACACGATAAAACAGCCGGAAGAAATTTTGGAATCCTCTGAAACAAGAAGGAAACCATCATGCAAAGAAAAAACAAGGCTGTAAAAGTTTTAATCGGTACCAAGATAATTAAATGTCACGAACTGGTTTGACTGAGGCATTGGTTCGTGCTAGAGCCGTACCTCACTGGCCTGCAAGGTAGCCTTGAATATGCAACTGGAAGAAAAATGTGCTTAAAAAAAGGACCAAATCTGAGAAAAAAACTTGGAGATGAAGAAAAAAAGTGCTACCAGGCATTCCACATCTGGTTATCAAGCAGTTACCGCAAGCTACAGAATTATCCAAAACTGTTCTGTACTTAGATGAAGCAAAAGGACCGGAGCATAGATATTTAGGGCATTGGCAAAAGTAGTGAGAAATTCCATCTACTTGACTTCCACTGGGGCAAGCAGATTTAGGAAAGCCCAGTTTTAGTATTAGGTGTGACGGTCCCTTGAACTGCCCCAGACATGAGAAATGTCTGCGCTTTACAGCATACAGCATTGTAATAAGGGAGTATTTACTCTCTTACAAATCTACTCCACCTTGAGGGATTCTCCTAAACATTTGACCAGCATATAGCATTACACACGTTCACACCATGCAAGTGGCAACAGTACTAGCAGCACCTCTTGCTCCCATGACAACCTGGCCAGTTTGTGGAACTGGGCTGCAGACTACGACCATGGAAGTGGCACAGCAGTGGGGGCATCGCTCACTCACGTTTCACCTGGGCCAGTTTGTGCCACTTGCCTAGACTATGAATACATTCAGACCTTGTTGATATGTTGCCAGTTCATACGCTCAAAATCACGAACAGCAGAAATCTCACCTCCTAGAATTACAAACACCTTGTGACACATTTTCCCAGCTTCTAAATTTACAGTTGTGACGAATTCTGGTCGTATAATATGTTTAATGACTAACTGAGGTGTGCAAACATTTAAACGGGCCAAACATAGCGGCACGCAACATGGGAAAACTAGGATGCAGCAGCAGTCACCCACTGCGGTGGCTTCTGTGCAGTGCGCAAGTGCAGAGCACCAGAAAAGCGACAAAGGTGCTGAAACATATGAGCAGACCATTTTTGTGGTAAGGCAACAAGAGGAAGCCGAGTTACGCCTCCACAAAAGGCGGCAGTGTGGTGCGCGATGTTGGCACATGCTACAAAACCCCCTGGCGGTCTAAACTAATCCGGAGCCGTCCAATACGGCGTCCCTCGCAGCCGAAGTGTCAATTCACGACGTTAAACTGCTTGATTAAATTACTACGCCTACTTGCTTACAAATGTATTGTTCTGCCTACCTTAGATTATGCTGCTATCATTTGGGACTCGTTCACGCAAACTAACAAATAAATTAGAGAAGGTTCAAGAGAGCGCGGCACAATACATACATAACAATTACCAACGTACATCAGTAACACATCTTTTAATCCAAGCTGGCCTCTCAACAATAACTGAGCGAAATCGTTGCGCACGACTTAAATTTATGTATCAATTAATCAGGAGACACTACAGAACGGAGCTTACCGATTTGCTTGTTTTTTCGTCCGTATATGCAACGCGACAATGACACCAGCTAACTTTAACTCCTTTTTGGGTTCGAAATAACTGCTTTAAATACTCATTCCTTCCACGAACTATTTCCGATTGGAGTAACCTCACTAACAGTGAAGTGCTGCAGCCGTCGCTGACGCTGTGCAGCATATCACCTAGTTTTCAGTGCATTTGCTATTTCGCTGTTCTGTTGTATATGTTTAAGGGGGGAGCCTGGTCTTGAAAACAAAATTTTATTAATGTAGTAATAATTATGAAATCTTCAGGGAACATGAATTTTTGCGCACTGATTGTAAATATGTAATTTAATTTCATGTAAAACAATTTCTTGGGCACTTATATAATTCTTATGCAATTATTCTGCGAAGAGCATGGAAGAAAATTTGCTGTAGGAGAATCGCTGAAATGTATGCCTTTGGGTCGTCTTGATACTAAGGAATGCAATAAGGGTAAAATAATCATTCTGAATATTGAAGAACTTCAGTTACAGGGTATTGAAGCTGCTACCAGAAACGAGAATACACACTTTTCTTCACATTTGATGACTGATGTTATAAACTACCGCATATCATCACAAAACATTCAAATGCACAGCAAGTTTCCGAGACGCGTTATTTCAACTTGTGTGGCTTCCCTACTACGCATACTGCAACCGGCCGCCGCGGTGGCTGAGTGGTTACGGCGCTCAGCTGCTGGCCCGAAAGACACGGGTTCGATCCTGGCCGTGGCGGTCGAATTTCGATGGCTCATTCCCGGTTAAAAGCAGAAAAGCAATGACAAAAATAAAGTGGAACGAGAAACGGCCTGTACCTGCATAGCACCACCAGGCTTAAACCAATTAAAGAAAAAATGAACAGGGCCCATTCGGCGAAATTTTAATTTAGTAGGAAAAGCCACTGGGAAAAATAAAATTGGGCATGGTAACTGAAACGGTGTCCGAAGGGCTCAACGTACACACAGGAATGAAAAAGTCATCACAGCCCCCCCCCCCCCCACCCCCTGCAGCGTCCCGTCAACCTTTCCTACGGTGAGTAGCTTTGGGACGTTAAACCGCCATAGACCATAAATGGGCTTAATTCTTAATAAGAAGCGAAAAAAAAGGAGCCCTTTGATGTGCCACAAACACATCAGCCAAGCAGGCACACGTGCTCGTGAGTGGTACGACAGTGTACCGGCGCTTCTGTAATTGGATTTGATGGCGCTAGCTCCTTTCCCAAGCCATGCACCCTAGAAGGCGGAGCACCAGGCCGGGGATGGCTTGTACCCATTAAAGCATACCCGGTGGGTAACCGGCGGCAGTGGGAGTCGAACCCACCACCTCCCGAAGCCGAGGCGAGTGCTCTACCACCAAGCCACAACAGACATTCCC
Source organism: Amblyomma americanum (assembly GCF_052857255.1). Lineage (NCBI taxonomy): Eukaryota > Metazoa > Arthropoda > Arachnida > Ixodida > Ixodidae > Amblyomma > Amblyomma americanum. The sequence goes on from NC_135497.1 coordinate 408,117,977, forward strand.
ACCACAAAGCCACAGAATTTGTACTTTGTATCTACTATAAAAAAAAAGAGAAGAAATCGACAGGGACACAGAGAACAGAACAGCAATATTTAGTTGCGTTTTAGCGTAGTTCCTTTTCAACTGCAAACAAAAACCAGGTCTACTTCATTTTTATTTTACACGCACATTTTGATGCTGTCACGACAGATGGCGCTCACTAGTGGCGCATATAATGTGGACAACTAGTGGCAAAATAATGTGGATAAACGGCTCACCCTACAGTGGAAAGCAGCGGGGCTGATTTATCCAAGGCATTGGGGTTTAAGGACAGTGAAGGGAAAATATATTTTAAGCGGGTAGAAATAACCAAGCAAAAGTTATCTGATTGGCGGATAAAATCAAGAGAAGAGTAAAATTTCATAAGTCATGGCTAGGTGGCTTGAGCCACCGCCCGATTTAAGGGGTTCAGCCGTATCCATCCATCCATCCATCCTATAGGGTGCCTTGATGTGCGCGGCTCGGGCATCGAGGCTGAGCAAATCCAGAATATACAAAGCGAAAGATGTTGGCGTTCACTGTGTTCATGAACTTGAGATGGCTTTGGGGAAAGGAAGGGCGCATAACTGGCTCCCTGGATATGCGGACGCCTCATTCGTGCATTGATACATGTGGTGGTGGTGAGAGAGAGATGTGGCCTGAATGCATTAGCGCTGACAGCGTTGTGGCTGACATGCAGTACTGCAGCAATAGCTAGGCCGCAGCGTTCATTTCGTGATCAATCTCTCGCGATCAACCATTAACTGCATGGTTGCAGTTAATGGTTGCAGGTGGGATTAACTGCAGCCGGTTGTGCGCTTTTCAAGGAAAGGCCTTTGCAAAGTTGTCAACGCCAATGAGCTCTGTGAATGCCGTCGGCTCACTTGTTTTGGAGCACGGACTGTTGGGCGAGTTGGTGCATTGCAAACACGTACAAGCGCACAAAAAAAACGCACGAAGAAAGAAACAGAAACCACGAGCGCTTTGGTGTCTGGTAAGCGCTCGTGGTATCAGTCTCTTTCTTCGTGTGTTTGTGTTTTTTGTGCGCTTGTGCGTGTTTGCACTTTTTTGGTTTTTGAGGAAAGGAAATGGCACAGTAACCATCTCACATACCTCGGTGGACACCCGAACCGCGCCATAAAGGAAAAAAATAAAGGAGGGAGGTAAAGAAGAGAGAACTGAAAATTGAAAGTTGGATTTTGAGGAAAGGCGCGGCGCTGCGCAGTGGCGGAACACCTGTGGCTCAGTGCTTCTAAGGGCTAGGGAGTGGCTAGTGATTAGGGAGTGAGAGAGAGCGAGAAATATCCTCGTCGAGGTGCGCGTTGTGACTTCATGTGCCTCCTCGGAGCACCGCCACGGCGAAATTGCAAGTTCGCGGCCAGTAAAGCTTTCGCTTTAAAATTTTGAGGACGCTTAAGGGCGGTTCACATGCAAGCGAATTGGCGAACAGAGCAAACAGCGGCGCGGCGCTGCGAAGCGGTTCGCGAGCTTTCGTTTCACATGCATCGCCGCTCCGCGTTTCCCACTGCTGCGAAAACCAATGTTGCTGGCAAAAGACATGCGCCTGCGGCCGGTTTTGCTGGCCTGCAAACACAAAAAAAGCGTAATATAAAAGCGTTATTTTGTCATTTCTTTTCACAGTTTATTTAAATAAATATAATTATTGCGTTTTAAGCCTTAAACAGCACTTTATACAATTTCTTTCCTAAATAAGTTTGTACGTGCGGCGTACAAACTCGCGTGGCAACGCCGGGCCGTCATTGGTTGAGATGCGGTGCTGCCGCGTCGCCGCCGCGAAAATTTCCAACTTGCCCGAACCTCGCCGCTCCAGCCACTGGGGCTTCCTCCGCCGCTTCGCGAGCGGTTCGCTTGCATGTGAAACGGGCTTTAAGCTTTGCCTTTAAGAACAGGACGCGACTGCGTGTAGCAGCATTGACAAGGAATCCACGGAACGCCATCGTTCTTCAGTGCGAGCCCTTGCCCGGTCAATTTAAGGAAACATATCTTGGTGGACACCCGAACCGCACTGTAAGGTAAGGAAAATGCAAACATTTTTTTAAGGAAAGGAAAAGACGCCTCTCTCACATATCTCGGTGGACACCTGAACCGGGCCGTAAGGGAGGGAGATTGAAAAGAATAATAATGATTGTTTTTGGGGGGAAAGGAAATGACGAAAATTTGGTTTTAAGCAAAGGAAATGATGCCTGTCTCAGAATTCTCGCTGGACTCCCGTACCACCCGACCGCGGCAGCTGCGTTTTTATGGAGGAAAAACGCTAAGGCGCCCGTGTGCTGTGCGATGTCAGTGCACGTTAAAGATCCCCAGGTGGTCGAAATTATTCCGGAGCCCTCCACTACGGCATCTCCTTCTTCCCTTCTTCTTTCACTCCCTCCCTTGTCCCTTCCCTTACGGCGCAGTTCAGGTGTCCAACGATATATGAGACAGATACTGCGCCATTTCCTTTCCCTAAGAACCAATTATTATTATAATTCCCGTACCGCGCCGTTAGAGAAGGAAAATCCCTTCCCTTACGGTGCGCTTCAGGTGTCCAGCGAGATGCGCCATTTTGCGCTCACGGCCAAAGACGCCGACAACACCGGCTTTTCTGCGAAACGAGCTCCTTAACGCTGTCGAGCTAAAATAATAGCATAGCACAGAAAAACGTTATTGAGCTCAGATCAAGTGTCAGGAGCTAGGGCGGGTCGTTACGGGGAAAGGAATAAAGCAGTGTTATTTTTACGCCGACGCGACCGGTGGCGTTGAGCGCACCGTTAGCGCTTCCGTCTACTCCACCAGATGGCTCTCACGTTCGAGGGCTGAACCGAAGGATGCGGTGTGAAATTCCGGCAGCGGCGACTGCATTGAGGTAAAGGCGATACTAAAAAAATGGCAGCCAATTTCCATGGTTATTGAAATGCGAGCACGCGACTGCTTGAGGGATCGCGAGCCCCCCAGCGTCCCCTCACGGTTCACTACGGCGTCCCTCATAGCCTGAGTCGCTTTCGGACGTTAAACCGCCATAAACGTTTGACAAGAAAAGCAAAAAAAGGAGCCCCTTGATGTGCCACCCAAAAAACACATCAGCCAAGCACGCGATGGGGTGGGATTGGTTGTGAGCGAACACTAATCCTCGAGCTCCACGACAGAAGAACAGCGGACGGGGATTTAGTATGCCCATGCAAGGCTCACTCGGGATTTGAAGGCGGGGGATCCTTTCTCAAGAACAGCGGACGCGCATTGAGTGTGCCCATGCAAGGCTCACACAGTGTCGGGATTTAAGGCGCGGGCTCCTTTCCCAGGCCATGCACCCTAGTAAGCCGAGCACCAGGCCGGGGAATGCCTTGTACCAATTAAAGCATGGCCTCTGGGTAACCGGCGGCAGTGGGAGTCGAGCCCACCACCTCCCGAGGCCGAGGGGGGGGGGGGGGGGGCTCTACCAAGAGGCCACGGCTGCGATGGGATCTAGAGTCACAGGGTTCGTATTTGTATCTGCCGTTAACAACAAAGCAGGAAAGAAGAAATCGGCAGGGCACGCAGAACAGAACAGCGCTACGTAGTTGCCTCTCAGCGTAGTTCCTTTTTAGCTGCAAACGAAAGAACCCAGCTCGACGTCAGTTTGATTTTGCACCCACATTTCGATGCTGGCACGAAATGTGGCGTATCCACTAGTGGATATCCACTAGTGGCGTATCCTAGTGTTCCTGTATATGCTCCCGCAGGGAGCAGAGGAACGCGAAGGTCCGCCATCATGTTCCAATATCTGCGGGAAAGCCCACGCTACTGCGTACAGGGTCTGCTACATAGGCTCGCTGTGTAGAGCCCATGGGCTTGTTTTTTTATTTGCGTACAAATTGCACTCGATCGCAATTTTTTAAACTTAACGCCAAAAACTAATCTGTGACTTGCCGAGGGTGTGCATACAGCATTAAAAAACAATCGCCAAAGACTAACTGCAAATTGTAGTCATGACAAATTGACGAAAAATAATAGAAAAGGCCTGCGAGTTTTTTTTCTTCTTGAAAAAATAATTTCGGATGCACAGGCAGTTCTGTTCCGGATGGTACAGCGTCTGTCCCGTCGTGTCTTCCTCTGTGCGCTTCACAACTAGCACCGCCGCGTGTTCTGTGCGAGTTATGCACGGAAAATATGAAAACGCATCTCCCTAGAACATTAAAATGATTCTGCAGCTTGTTACAGGCAAGTAGACTAAAACAACACCAATCCGTTGAACAGGTGAGTCTGACCTAACGAAAAAAATTAAAACTCAATTGCTTGCCTAAAACATTTTACACAATGTACCACGTTGCTAAATGCAGTGAAATGACAAATCTTTAAAAACCATTGAAAGTGCTCTCTCTCGTTGATATTATTAGCTTACTTAATTTTTATTAAGCATTATCTTTTCACCTGTGTTATTAAGTTATATTTCGTCGCGCTTAACGCGGCCCATTCTCAAAAGCTACATTAATCGCCGACGCACTTCAGCCGCCGAACTTCCAAATGTCAGTTCGTAAAACGCTTTGCCGTTTCCAGTGCGTTTGTGACAGTTTGTCGCACTGCACGCAGTCATAGCTGACGACGGCGTGGCTCACTGCCACAGCAGAACCCCAAACCTGACGCCACAGGTGAGCACTGGAAATGGCGTCGAGCTGACGAGGGGTCGCTCGGCACTGCGCCTGTGAAGTCAGCTTCCCCGCTGAAAGTTCAACACCTGACGTCACGAAAATCATGTGACCGCCTCTTGGCGAATGGCGTTCGGAGCGGCGAGGGAAAACAGACACGCAACTCTGCTCCCTGCGGGAGCATATACAATTCAATTCAATTTCAATTTATTCAACATCTTGAGGATTTTGGGTGCGTCGACAAAAAGCCAGAGAGAAGGCTTGACAGGGGTCGACGCAGCCTACAATGACTTGACAGCAGCATCAGAATACATTAATAACAGGATCACTACGTGAATATGGAAATAAAATAAAATAAAACGGCAAGTAAGCACGCCGGAAAGAAAATACAAAATAATAAGTACAAATCACACTTGCACGAAGCGCTGACGGGTACCTAAGTGTACATTAATTTAGATGCCTTATTTAATGAGCACGGAAGAGTGTATGAAAGCATATGACGACTATAATTCGTTCAAGTTTTCGGCACGAACCATGTAAAACCAGTACGAGGGGCATACTTCAGTTCGTTACATTTTAAGCTCGACAGGTGCACCATAAATATATTATTTTTTCTAATACTTGTTTTATACCGCCTCAGTAGTATAGATTCAAAGATTTGGGGAAGGGGGTGATGCGAAGTGATGCAAAAATCGGTTCCGTATGTTCAAAACGTGAAGCATTAACAATATTTCGGACAATTTTCTTTTGAAATAAAAGCAACCGTTTGATATTCATAAATGATGTTGTTCCCCAGACCAAAATACAATAGTTAGCAACAGAGGAAAACGGTGCGTTGTACAGCATCAGCTTAATATGCTTTGGAAAGAGGTACCGCAGTCGGGACTCAATACCAGCAACCTTGGACTGCTTGTCTCTAATTTTTTCAACGCGTTCATCCCATGATAAATTTTCATTAAAAAGCACTCCTAGGCTTTTGACCGTAGGAACTATTTGAATGCATGAGGAACCCATTTTTAGATGAATTTGTGAGACAGCAGGATCCTTATAACGAGGCCTAAAAAGTACATCTTTGCTTTTTCCGGTGTTTATGATCAGTGAATTTGACTCAGACCATTCGTGAAGTTTCTGCAAACAATCTGCAGCTTGCTCTTCAAGATCTCGCACATGTGCTGCTCGGAAAAATGGAGTGGTGTCGTCTGCATAATGACAAAAGTTGGAGGATTACTTATACAGACTATGTCGTTTACATAAAGAAAGAAAAGCAGCGGTCCCAATATACTGCCTTGCGGCACCCCAGAAGACAGATGTATAAAATTTTATGTCTCGTTGTCTACTGCTACTTGTTAGACATGACAACCAAAGTATGACGTAATAATTTGATGAAATTTTCCGCGATAACCATAGTGTTCGAGCTTCGCCAACATTGTGTTGTGGTTGATATGATCGAAAGCTTTCGAAAAGTCAATAAAAATGCGGAGAGTGAAAAGTTTTTGTTCAAAGGACTCTAGAATTAATTGTTTTTGGGTTGGAAGCGCAATTTCTGTAAAAAAGTTTTTCCTGAAGCCATGCTGACTAGGCGTTAATATGTTACATTTCTCGCAGAAACTGGACATTCGCTTGTATAATATTTTTTCAAAACACATCGAGAAAATGGGGAGGATAGGAATTGGGCGATAATTGGATAGGTCATTTTTGTCACCACCCTTATGAACAACGGTTACTTTGGCAATCTGCAATCGTTGGGGAAACACCGCATGTTCGAGGCAGCAATTCAAAATGTGCTCTAAAACTGGGCTGATTACATCGGCTACACCGACCACGCCCTATGAAGACGCTGCACCCGCGACGCCGCATGAAGAACCGACACTCGCTGCATCGACGCCGCACACAATGAGAACGCCGACCACGACGCAGGCTGCCTTGAAAACGACGCCGCCACCCAGAAGAGCTTCGACCACACGCCCCACCCGCGACTCGCATACGCGACGAAGCCGTGACCCGACGCCGAGAGCGACATGCAATGCAAGAGCTAGGACCTCCGTCTTAGAAGTGACTATCGACGGCCGGAAAGTTACCGCTCTAGTCGACACAGGAGCCGATTACTCGGTGATGAATGGAACATTCGCTGCGCAGCTGAGAAAAGTCACAACGACTTGAGACGGCCCACAAATTCGCACCGCAGGGGGCCACCTCATTACGTCATCAGGACGATGCACAGCGCGAGTGACTCAAAGGACATACCTATCCTGCGACCTCTGTTGTGCTACCGCAATGCTCCCGCGAAGTGATCTTGGGTATGGATTTCCTTAATGAGCATCAGGCGATCATCGACCTGATATCCAAGCTGATCACGCTTTCGACGGACGAAGCCATCGCTTCGATGAAAACTCGGGAAAATCACATTGCACTGAGTGTCCTGGAGGAAGAAGTGAGCGTCCCACCCCGTTCAAGCGTTATCGGGACTGTAGGCGCCACGAAAGCCATTAACGCTGAAGCCATCATCGAGGGGAACATGCAGGTGCTTCTAGATCGAGGAATCAGCATCGCAAGAGGCATCGCACATTTCCGCAATGACCAGGCCGAAGTACTGCTGACTAACTTCCGCGAAGAATACCGGCACATTAAATGAGGAACGACGATTGCTTTCTTAGACGAAATATCCGACGTACGAGGCTCCTTCGCCCTCTCTGACCCCCTCCGCAGAAGATTCGCCTGACCAAGAGAACTCGCCCACTTTTGACATCAACCCAGCCCTGCCCCGGAACAGAGAAGACCAGATCCGCAATCTGCTTCGAAGCTAGAGTGAGTGTTTTTCGACATCGCCGAAGGTCCGACAAACGCCAATTGCCGAGCATCGCATTATAACGGACCAACACGTCCGACCTCTCCGTCAAAGCCCCTACCGTGTGTCACCGCGACCAAGTCGAATAAATGCTTCGCGACGACGTCATCCAGCCTTCAAACAGCCCATGGGCGGCACCGGTTGTTCTAGTGAGAAAGAAAGACGGCGCACTTTGATTCTGCGTGGATTACCGCCGCTTGAACAACATAACAAAGAAGGACGTCTATCCCCTCCCCCGCATCGACGACATACTGGACCGCCTCTGCAACGCTAAATATTTCTCATCGATGGACCTCAGGAGCGGCCACTGGCAAATTGAGGTCGACGAAAGAGATCGCGAGAAGACAGCATTCATCACTCCGGATGGGCTGTTTGAGTTCATTTGGTCTCTGTTCCGCACCAGCGACGTTTCAGCGAGTAATGGATACAGTGCTGGCAGGCCTGAAGTGGCAAATTTGTCTGGTATATTTAGATGACGTCGTTGTCCTCGCCTCGAACTTTGAAGAGCACCTCAAAAGACTTCGAACAGTACTAGACGCCATCAAGTCGTCTGGCCTAACCTTGAAAGCAGAGAAGTGCCACTTTGCCTACGAAGAGCTGTTTCTAGGCCACATTTTTTTTTATTCGAGAAGTGTGCCATGAGGCATAAGTTGAAAAAGGAAGGAGGGGGGGGGGGAATGCACGGGATTGAAAGTTAAAAGAAGGAGTGAAGAACCGTTGCGCTGAGGTAGTCGCACAGGTTGCCAATGAAACGGTTGTCCATAGTCCACTTCACGTAGTCACTTTCACGGTTCCACCGCAGGCCCACATCCCTGAGGAGCCGTTTTCTGATAGCAGCCGTCGCTGGGCACGTCCACAAGTGCCGCACATCACAAATGTCCGGTGCAGCGCTACAGTGAGGGCACCTGTCAGGTGCTGGCAGATCTTTGGCACGCCACCGATGACGGACAGATAGTGTCAGAGCCGCCCTTGCCCGAATCCGGCGCACGGATACCTCCTCCTGCCTAGTAAAACTACGGGGGAGAGGGTGCGAACACGGAGGAATTAGAGCGCGTGTTCGCTGGTGCAGAACTTCGGAATCGGAAACATGGGACAGGAACGGATCTGGGGGAAGAGGCGAAGGTGGCGGATCGTCTAATGTATGAAGATGAGTCATAGCATCCGCTTGAATGTTATGTGGATCCTGGGCATGGCCGCGAATCCAGTGTATGCGCACAGGACATGGATACTTTGCGCAGAGCACATGAATTGATTGTGAAATCTGGAACGTTCGTCGAACAGACTTAAGCTGTTTAAGGGCGGCGCGGGAGTCGGTGTAAATATGAACTGTATTGAATGTTGGAACGAGCGGAAGGGAAGCAATGGCATTATAAATTGCTTGAAGTTCCAATGCCAGGGGAGTGCACGTATCCGCAGTATACGTCGCGCGAGAGTTGAGATGCGGATGAGATGGACTATACACAGCAGTAACTCCCCTCTCTGCAGGATGTGATGCATCCGTGTATAATATGCACCCTTCAGGCGGATACGCTGCTGATACCGACGGGGAAACAGTGGGGCGATTGTCAGTGAGCTGGCAATAGGACCACGGTGGAAGTGTCTTTAAACGATGAAGTTTGAGAGACTGTTTTCGAGCTCTATTTGCCACCCGTTGGTCTCTGATTTCACTGAGTGTATTAAGTTGGGCGAACTCCTGTAGCACAGGTATGGGTGTTAAACGAGGCAGATATGTTATGACGCGCATAGCCTCACGATTGATAGCTTCAAGGGAGTCCCACTGTCTGCGGGTGAGACGTTGAAGTTGTGCCTGATATACTATCCGTGGCTGAAGGATATAGAGCGCACAAGCTGGCGGGCCGTATGAGCACGTGCGCCACCAGAGCGCGTAGCTATACGACGAATCAGACCTAGAGTAGCGTGAGCCAATTTACGGGTGGCTCTCAGCCACGGGGTGCCAGTCCCAGATGTATGGAGGAGAAGACCAAGAATACGAACAGTTTCTACCTGAGGAATCAGAGAATTATGTACCGTAAAGTTTAAAGGGGGAGCTTTCCGTAAGCCGGCTTTATTTCCAATTCGAATGAAACATGATTTAGTAGGAGAGAGTGTTAGACCCAGAGGTGGGAGGCGAGATGTTAATACATCCAGCGCGTGTTGAAGGACAGACTGATGAATAGACGCATCTGGATGACAGCACCACAAGGTTATATCATCGGCATGCGCAAGCACGCGGATAGAAGGTATGGTTTCTAGGGCTCGAACAACAGGAATTAAAGCCACATTAAATAATGTGGGCGCGAGAACGGAGCCCTGAGGCACTCCTCTATTGGAAGTGAAGTTACCAAAGGGCTTTCCGTGGACACGCACGCTGAAGGTTCGATTTGCTAAGAAGGCGTGAATAGAGAGGAGGAACCGGTGAGGGAGACCAAGAGTTTGAAGGGAGGAAAGAATGACAGAGTGAAGGATGTTATCATATGCCTTTGTTATGTCTGTAGCGATTACGGTTCGTACAAGGTGACTCTGCGGAGAGTGGTCAAGCACGTCAGCAGCCAAAGTAGCAAGGCCGTCCTCCGTTCCAATCTGTGGGCGGAAACCAATTTGGGAATCTGGGCAACAATCATGGGATTCCAGCCACCATGATAAGCGTGCGGCTAGAATGGTTTCGTAAAGCTTGCAGATGGTAGGCGTAAGGGAAATTGGACGAAGGGCCGAGAGAGATAGTGGAGGCTGACCTGACTTTGGTATTGGAACCACAATAGAATGCTTCCAGTCTCCCTGCATGACGCCAGAAAGCCACACTTCGTTAAAAGTATCAAATAGGGTTTGCAAAGCCCTCCCTTCCAAGTTACGGAATAAGGAGTTAGGTATGCCGTCGTGCTCGGGAGTAGTAGTAGTTTTTAAACGTTCAATGGAGGCCAGCAGCTCTGCCATGGTGAGGTCAGAAATAATCCCATCGGAGGGCTCTATAACCGATAAGTCAGGTGGAGACGTAGCGGTGCAGTCATGGTTTGGAAAAAATTGACGGGCCGCTTGTTGTGCAAATGTGTCCTCATCCACATTTAGCGCAAGGCGAATGCTCTCTGTGTAATCTGCAACCTGAGAAGGGCGCTCCATGGCGTGAAACACTCTCCAAAGATGTCGATTGCCCTGCGTAGAGGACAGGCGGGCACACCATGCAGCCCAGCGTTGCCTGCCTAGCCGCTTTGCATAGCGCCACGCCCGTGCGGTAGCGCGGTGAAGAGTAGGAAGAGCCGATGGGTCATCGGAGTGACGAGTAGCGTAAAGATCCGCCTGGCGGCGAAGAGCCCACAGATTCAAGAGATGTATGTCCGGGTTTGGGTCGTCTTCATTTACAGTAGTGGTAATAGTGTGAGTGGCGAGAACAGCGGAGAGAGTAGACAGTGCTGAAGAGGGGTTGAATGTAGATAAATGATTGTCGGCGCGTACAGAGTCCCATGACGTTGTTCGTACAGTGCGGCGTATTTTCCGTATACGAGTAGGCGTGAGGGAGATAAAAATAGGGCTGTGATCGCTACCCCAAGTATCAGAATAAACAGCCCAACGAGGGTTACTGGGGCCTAACCACCAAGTAAATCAGGTGAATACGGGCCACCTCGTGGGCGGGTAGAAGTATTCGGGTGGTTTAAAAGTTTAAATGAATGATCCGAAAAGCTCCCTTGGATGTGTGCACACCTTGAGGAATCCAATGGGTAACCCCACAAAGTGTGCGCGCTGTTGAAGTCACCACCAACTAGAACAGGGATACCCGAATTGGTAGAACGTAGAAAACGAACCCATCCCAGATTGGGAGATGCGGGGCCAGGACGACTATAAAATGAATCTAGGACAAGGGGTGTGCGTGCAAGCTTTACCAGAAGGGCGACAACCTCTTGACGTGTGTTGCACCACCGTGAAAGGTCGAGCGGTGTGTGCGGAACTGAACTGTGAATATAAATTGCAGATTTACCTGAGCTGAGGGGAGGAGGCGGTGCAACGGCGATCAGGGATAGAGGGTGAATGGTATGCGCAGAAACCTGAAAGGCGTCGGAGTGCATTATGCTCTTGCAGTAGGAACGCCCATGCCCTCAGCTTTCCGTCGCGAAGGCGGATGTTCACTTCAGAGGCCTTATTAGCGAATCCTCGACAGTTCCACTGCACCACCACCGATGATGATGCGCTATACACGACGAGGCTGAAGAGCTTCCACGATGAGGGATGTCACCTGCTTCATCCGCGCTAATATCTTATCCACTGTCGGGGTAGTCACGGCTAACAGGTGGTCGGCACCTGATTGTAGCCCAGTGCTTACCCTATTTGATTCCTCTGATGATTGCTCCCGAGTTATTAGAATTCTTCGAGAGGATTGAGAACGACGCTGTTCCCGGCGCTGGGTGAGTTCGTCTAGTCGGCGGCGAGCCTCCGCGATTGCATTGTCTAAAGCTGTGTCTTCATCTGTGGTATCCACATGTGTTGGATGCACTGGACGTTTTGGCGTACCATTTGATCCGGGAAGGTGAGCCGCTTGTGCATATGTACGCTGGTGAGAAGACGTATGGTGAGCAGCGGGCTCAGATAAAGGAAGTTCAGGGAAATCGTTGTCGTCACATGCGAGGGCTGCAAAGCGTTTACTTGTAGGAACATCCATTTTTGCAGGCGACTTGTGAAACTTCTTCGCTTGCTTCTTCTTTGGACAAGCGGAGGAGCGAATGTCATGGTCCGGCGATTTGCACAGGGCACAAGGAACTGTTGGTTCATTCATGTCGGCCACAGCTGCTGGATTAGGGCATATGGGGGTATTAGGGTATTTTGCATATGTCCTTCTTTGTGGCAGTGATAACAAAAAAATACGACGAGGTCGGAAGGGCTGTGGTTTGATGATCGCACCGTAGTAGGTAAGGTACTTCGGGAGAGTCAACGGGCCCTGCATGATGAGCAGATATGAGCCCCGGCGACCCATAGGCCGTGTTTGCAGTACAACGTGAGTTGAGCAGCGAATATTTTCGCGCACCTCCTCGGGAGGGCTCCTGCTGTCGATATGATAAACCATGCAGTGGAGTGTGTCAGGACCAGATTCAAAATATATTTGCACCGGGACATGCTTGCTGTCATCCAGGGGGATCCGCGTAACTGCGCAAAGTTTCTGGGCGTCCATCAAGGATGACAAGTTTACCGTGATGGTGTTCGATGGGCGATGGGACGACAAACCCGCAGTAGTTCGAAGAGCCAAGAGCGTGGTCAATTGTGACTTGAACATTCCGGGCAGGGATGGCAGTCATATCAAAGCGCAATGTAGGCTTGATGGTAACGCGGAAAGAGTTCGCAGCAGGCGGAAGAGAGCCCTGACTCACGGGGGGCATCTGTGGAGGAGGCTCAGACACTGATGACGGCCCTTGGTGGGAATACTGAACTGGCGCGACGGGCACATTTTCTTGAGGGAGTGCCACGGGCGCGGAGGCGGTGGAGCAGTAGGCCACATCGTTCTAGGCCACATCGTTAGCAAGGAGGGAGTACGCCCAGACCCGCAGAAAACAACTGCTATTGAACAGTTTCCATCGCCGGCTGATAAGAAAGCAGTGCGCAGATTTCTCGGACTGTGCGCACATTATCGACGATTTGTGAAAAACTTTTCGCGCATCGCCGAGCCCCTAACCCAACTGACGAAGGCAGACGTGCCGTTTAAATGGGAAGTGCCGCAAGCAGAAGCCTTCAAGGAACTTCAGCCTCGTTTACAGTCCCCACCAATCCTCGCGCATTTTGATGAAAACGCCGATACTAAGTTCATACCGACGGAAACAGCGTGGGCCTATGCGCCGTCCTCGTTCAAAAAAGCGACGGACTGGAGAAAGTCATCGCATACGCTAGCCGTTCCCTTTCCAAGACCGAGGCTAACTATTCGACAACTGAGGAGTGTCTTGCCATCATCTGGGCTACGTCGAAATTCCGCCCCTACCTGTACGGACGACCGTTCAAGGTGGTCGGCGATCATCACGCGCTGTGCTGGCTTGCCAATTTGAAGGACCCCTCGGGCCGACTCGCTCGATAAAGTCTGCGTCTCCAGGAGTTTGACGTCGCCGTCGTTTACAAGTCCGGACGCAAGCACTCTGACGCCGATTGCCTCTCACGAGCCCCTGTAGATACACCGCCGCTGGACGACGATGAGGACGCCTTCCTGGGACCCATCAGCCCCAGCTCTTTTGCTCAGCAGCAACGCTCGGACCCCGACCTAAGACGCCTCATCGAGTACCAGGAAGGCAAAGTTTCTTCATCCCCCCAGCCCACCCCGCTTCATTCAAGCGAGGACTGTCTTCCTTCTGTGTGCAGAATGGGGTCCTTGTGAAGAAGGACTTTGCAGCGAGCAAAACAGCCTACCTCCTTGTTGTACCTGCTTGTCTCCGCGAAGAAGTTCTACACACTTCACACGACGAGCCGACAGGTGGACATATCGGGTTTCCTCGCACCCTCCGCCGCATTCAAGACAAGTATTACTGGCCCCGACTGTCTCCCGATGTCGCACATTATGTGAAAACCTGCCGAGATTGTCAGCGACGAAAGACCCCTCCCGCACGACCAGCAGGATTTCTGAACCCCACTGAACCTCCCTCAGGGCCCTTTCAGCAGATCGGCATGGACTTGCTTGGCCCTTTTCAACGTCAACGTCTGGAAATAAGTGGATCATTATAGCGACCGACTACCTGACCCGCTACGCTGAGGCGAAAGTCCTACCGAACGGAACAGCAGCAGAAGTCGCCAAATTTTTCGTGGAGTGCATTCTTCTTCGACACGGCGCCCCCGATGTGCTCATCACGGACAGAGGAACAGCATTCACGGCGGAGCTAACGCAAGCCATCCTGCGTTACAGCCAAGCCAGCCACTGGAGGACAACTGCATACCATCCGCAGACCAACGGACTGACCGAGCGCCTGAACAAAACCATCGCCGATATGCTCGCCATATATGTCGATGCCGAACACAAAACTTGGGATATCATTCTGCCTTGCAGGAGACCACCCAGATGACAACTTCTAGGCTCGTCCATGGCAGGGAGGCCACGACCACGCTAGACGCCATGCTGCCCAACGTTACAGAAGAGAACGTCGACGTGGCCGCCTACCTTCAACGCGCCGAAGAAGCACGAAGGCTTGCCCGATTACGGATCAAAGATCAGCAGCGGTCCGACACCAGACGCTACAACCTACGAAGACGCAACGCGGAATACAAGCCAGGAGACCAAGTCTGGGCTTGGACGCCCATTCGCCGCCGTGGATTCAGTGAAAGCTTTTCCGCCGCTATTTCGGCCCGTATAAGGTTGTTCGTCGGCTAGGTGAACTGGGTTATGAAGTATCCCTGACGCAATGACTGCATCTCAGCGACGCCGCGTAAGACCAAAAGTTGTCCATGTCGTCTGTCTGAAGCCGTATTATGCGCGCTAAAGGACGCTGCATGTCCATAGTACTCTATTTTCGCAAGATCCGCTTTATCTCTTACTAGTCGCATTATTTGTTTTAATGCATCGGGTCGTTGCTTCTTTGAGAGGGGAGTAATGCTACGAATATTTGCAGTTTTTGTTCGTTCTTCAAAACTGCCGCCACACCACTTTATCGCTTTGTTTGCGACGCAAGACGCGACTAGATTTATCTCGATTGATCGCAGCCGGGCAGAGCTGATTCTACGTTGTTCCAGATTGTTCTAGTAACTTTTCACTCTTTATCTCGAAAGTTCGCTATCAGCTTTAAATTGAGCACGGCCGACAGCGGCGGGCATTCTGTTCGACGACCGCCGAGCACGCTTGTCGCTTCGCCGCAGCCGAGTGATTCAGACCATTGTGGGCGCAAGTCAGCCCAATAAACAGTTTTCTGTTAGAAGACCTTCTGTTCGTCTTCATCGCTCCTTCGACTGCCGTCACCGCTACGTGACAATATGAAAGCACTGTCGGCCACAAAAGTTTACCGGGATGTGGGTGTGCGAGAAAAAAAAAATCCAAGCAGCTACGCGCGCCAATCGCCCAAATGTCTGCAGGTGTGCGGGAACGAGCTTGCTCCGTCAGTTCGCTACATTACCAGGCAGCTGGATCGCGAGGCTGCGCAACATTATTTTTAAGAGCGTGAGCTCTTACTCTTCACGTTTCGAGATTTCGTAGGGTCTGCTACCACCCTTGATCACAGCGCCATGTGTGGCAGCAACTACTCATCGCGTTTCGAGATTTCATGAGGTCTCCTACCACCCTGAGATCAAAGCGCCATCTTTGGCTGCAACTAGAAAACAGCGCACCTCGCATTGAGACTTGTAGCGACATCTACAACATTGTAGAAACAACCACCTGCCGCGTGCCAATATGACTTCACGGTCCAATATGGTGGATAGAGGTCGAACTATGGGAGTATGACGTCAGGGGACGAAATGGCGGCATAGTTTCGGCATATAGTTTCTTACTATTAACTACAGGGAAAGCTGGCGGCACTGCACCTGAACCTCCATGGGCGCGCAAAGCATCATGGGGCGATGAGGTACTTGGTGCGGGACCGTAGTTTTTTTTTCAGGAACACGGAGGGGTGTTACGGAGATGTCCCATTCCGTATTCACAGCGCACTCCGCGCGCAGACTTCGGCGTAAAAGTAGTGCGCGAAAGCCATAGTAGCGAAAACGCAACAGCACACGATGCCAATAAAAGGTTTTTCTTTTCCGAAATGTTGTGGAAAAACCTTTTAAAATGTTGACGCGACATTTTTTTTCAAAAATATATCTATTTTTAAAAGTGCGCCTGTTAAGCACGAAATATTGGCTTTTGTGGTCTGCAGTGCTTGGCCAATAGGAGAGCAAGTCATCGCTTATTTTGAGCAAACTTTGCATTTACATGCTTTTCTGCTCGTTTGTTGCGATTTATAGACAGGATATTGAATGATAGGACAATCTTGATTATCGAACAATGTGTGTTTTTTCATTATTTTTGGCCAAAAGTTGTAGTTCTGCAGTCGGTAGCTCTCCACCTTATGATGCTTAGAGCGCCCCTGGTTGTACAGGTGGTATCGAGGAAGCTCCTTGCAAACTCGCATAGGCGGGGCGCCAGCTTTCCCTCTAGTTAATAGTAAGAAACTCTACTTGTTTCGGTTTCTCTAATCCAAGATGGCGGCCATTAAAATTGGTTGTGCCCTCTTATTGTGAACTTTTTCTTATGTGAACTTTTTCTTCTTGCGTGGCCATGTTTTTCTGACGAGAGTGAGAAACTCTTGGCCAACGAGAGGAAAATGGACGTTCCGTTTGACGACGCCTCTCGCATCGTGTACCTTGAGGGCTCCCGAACTAAGCGGCGGTCGAAAGAATTCTTGGAAGTTTTTAGAGGACACTGGCCTTATGGAAAATTGATAGAGGCACAATCATTCAAATCTGTGATTCAGACGGAGCAACTGCTGACAGGCCACTGTAAGGCTAATCCCACTCGTAAATTAACACCACCGCCTCCTGCATAACATCGAGCTTAGATTTTGTTAAGTTTTCTTGCATTTTCGCCTGCATCCATAAGCATAAAAACAGAAGCCGGGTTTCGCGTTTCTTTGTTTTGTTATGGTTCGCGATGAATCCGAGCGATTAAAAAAGAAAATAAAAAAGGGGGCGACTGCTCTCGTGGTAACTTCAATGATCAGCGCTGGCTGTTAGCGTTCGGTGGTTTTGCATTTGCTTTTGCGTTGCGCTGTAGCTTGTTTTGAGAATGCGTAATGTGCTACTAAGGCGGTTCTGCAACCACCCTCGGCTCGCTGCCGTTCCCTCGCCCTTGTCTCTCGCTTACGCGCCGCGCCAGAAGGATTAGCTTCCACAAGCCGTTGTGGCGCTTCATCCTTAGCACTGTTGTGAAGAAGGAAGCGCAAAAAAAAAAAAAACGGACGAGGTACGGAGTAGGGGACACAAAAACACGTTCATGAGCGCTCGTGAACGTGTTTTTTGTGTCCCCTGCTCCGGCCCTCGTCCTTTTTTTTGCGCTTCCTTCTTCACAACATGCATCACCAACTAGACCGGCAGCTTACTCTCCATAGCATTGGTGTTAGCGCGACGCACCTATGACGTCGACAGTCCGGGACTGTCTGCTACGCCAGCACGCAGGTATTTTTTTCTGTTTAACGGCGCCCTGTGCGTGTGGCGGTGCCCTATATTTGAGCTACTGCGCATGCGTCGCTCGACGCTCCGGCGCCTACCCTGTAGCATAAGTATTCCTTTCCCCCTCCTCCTCCTTTACCTCCTCTCCTGATTTTCTTTCTTTTAGTACGAAAACATTATTAGCCTCCTACCCGTCCAAATCGGTCTGTTTGCGTGAAGCCTCTGAGAGAGTCGCGAATGGAAACGAAAAGCACATAACTGCCCCCCCCCCCCCCCCCCCCCGGGTTACTGGGCAACTCATTCGCGCTTTGAGCTACATGGCGGGGGTGACAGCCCCAAAATGGATTGGTATAATGGATGAACTTGCAAACTTGAAACATATTTAATGAACGCTCTACCCAATGGGGGAGGACGCATTTTAATTTTTCACCTAGAGTAATCTTGTTTTTTGCCAAGCCGGCAGTAAAGAAAAAAAAAGTGGTGGTGGTGACAGAG
The DNA here is from genome assembly GCF_052857255.1 of Amblyomma americanum. Classification (NCBI taxonomy): domain Eukaryota; kingdom Metazoa; phylum Arthropoda; class Arachnida; order Ixodida; family Ixodidae; genus Amblyomma; species Amblyomma americanum. The sequence goes on from NC_135497.1 coordinate 408,136,040, forward strand.
AAATGTGCGCTGCATGCGCCGGCGTTAACAACGTTGTGGCAGAAACGCGGCACTTGAGCAATAGGCCGCCGGCGTTCATTGGGTTCATTAGCTGTGGCGTTGACATCTTTGTAGACTCAGTAGATTTTGAGGAAAGAAAAGGCCCATAACTGGCTCCCTGGGTCAGTGGACCCCTCGCTTTCAGGTGTACGTGGCGGTGGTGTCCACCTGCAAAAACCCATGCTTTGCACAATATTTCGGGCTCAGAAATGCTAAACCTCCAGCACGGAGCAAGACTATATAGGAGGTCAAACTCCCGTCAGCGCGAGCGAGCGCAGGCGACCAGATAAAAGTCACAATTGTATGCGCCGACGGGGTCGCACGGAGTGGCGGCGGCATGCGGCGCCTCTCAGAAGCCGCAGCGAAAAAAAAAAAAAATGCAGCGCCCGGGCAGGCGGCTCCGGCGGTGCGCGCTCAAAGCAGACGACAAGCAGACGACACGGGTGTTTGCTTCAGCGGGCACTCCGTGACGTTGTATTTCAGTAGTTTCTTACCAGGCCGCCAACATGTTAGTGGCGCCGCGGGCTTGTGACTTTTTCTGGTCGCCGCAGACAGCGGAGTTTCCACTCCTATATAGTCTTCCTCCGTGACCGCCAGCCATTTTTTTTTACTTTAGGTCGAGCCCATGCTGCCTCGACTGAAATACGTTTCATGTTGTTGTTCTTCCACCAACACCTGTTCCTCCGTCCGGTGCACGAGGACACGTGAAGGTGACGATGCGTTCAGCGTTCGATGTGAATTCGGGCGAACCTATCTATAACAGGCAGCGCTGTGTCAAAAGATAGGCATCGTTACGCGCCGGTTTGAGTACACGAAGCGGATAGACTGAATGGAGATTGGCATGTCGTGCAGATCACTACCAGCGGTCTCGTTCGCAGCCATATCGACAACAGCACAAGGGAGCCTGTATGCCGTAGGAGCCCGGCGACGACGCAGTAAATCGTTGCTTGTTGGGCACCCGGACCGTTCGCAAAAATTCCGCTCGTCCATCATACAGGTAACAAGCGCCGTACGCTGGGCCGCGCGCTGCTGCCTTGGACCACTTGCCACAGTCCGTGACCGGCGAACGGTCCTTGCGAAGGCCAGCTCTCTTTCTCTCCCTCTTTTTGGGATGCCTTAAAATTTTCAGTTCTCTTTCTTCTTTCCCTCCCTCCTTTATCCCTTCCTTTACGGCGCGGTTCGGGTGTCCACCGAGATATCTGAGACAGTTACTCTGCCATTTCCTTTCCTCAAAAACCAAACAAAACAAATGAGCCGACGGCGTTCACAGAGTTCATTGGGGTTGACAACTTTGCAAAGGCCGTTCATTTTCACGAAAGGAAAGGTGCACAACCGGCTCCGTGAGTCAGTGGAGACCTCAATCTCGCTTTCATGTACGTGGCGTTGGTGTCCAACTGCAAAAGCCTCCTTTGATTGCGTTCCGCACACTGAATAGGCAGCGCGCCCTCCCTTCAACCCTGGGAGGTAGCATGCAGTTAATGGTTGATCGCGAGAGATTGATCACCAAATGAACGCGGCGGCCTAGCTATTGCTTCAGAGCCGCATCTCAGCCACTACGCTGTCAGCGCTAATGCATTCAGGCCACATCTCTCTCTATCTCTAACCACCGCCACATGTATCAAAGCACGAATGAGGCGTCCGCTTGTCCAGGAAGCCAGTTATGCGCCCTCCCTTTGCTCAAGGCCACCGCCGTCTAGAGCATTGTCAATGCCAACGCCAATGAACACAGTGAACGCCAACATTTTTCGCTTTGTATATCCTGGATTAGCTGAGCTAATCCAGATAATTTTTTCAGGAACGGAACGGTGTGTGTGCCCCGCCGCGGTGGCTCAGTGGTTAGGGCGCTCGACTACTGATCCGGAGTTCCCGGGTTCGAACCCGACCGCGGCTGCTTCGTTTTTATGGAGGAAAAACGCTAAGGCGCCCGTGTGCTGTGCGATGTCAGTGCACGTTAAAGATCCCCAGGTGGTCGAAATTATTCCGGAGCCCTCCACTACGGCACCTCTCTCTTCCTTTCTTCTTTCACTCCCTCCTTTACCCTTTCTTTACGGCGCGGTTCAGGTATCCAACGATATATGAGACAGATACTACGCCATTTCCTTTCCCCCCAAAACCAATTATTATTATTTCCCCCCCAAAACCAATTATTATTATTATTTCAGTAGGTGCGATGTCAGTGCACGTTAAAGATCTCCAGGTGGTCGAAATTATTCCGGAGCACTCCACTACGGCACATCCTTCTTCCTTTCTTCTTTCACTCCCTCCTTTACCCTTTTCCTTACGGCGCGGTTCAGGTGTCTAACGATATACGAGACAGATACTGCGCCATTTCCTTTCCCCCAAAAAACCAACCATTATTTCAGTAGCTGCAGCCTAGCGCGTGGCACGCGTTCCTGACCGCTCACCGCCCTCGCCTCGCAGCTTTGGCTGTGCTTCGGTGCGGACAGCGCACGCATTTTCCAACGTTGTATGCAGATCTCCCAAAAGCTAGTTTTAAAATCCCATGCTCCCAGGTGGATAGCCGTGACACTATGCGTAACTAGCAAAATTATTGGGAAGATATAGCGAACAGTACGAACTAGCCTTTACCATACCTGGTGCATCGATGCACGTCGCGGGCCATAGCATGTTAGTGTAACTGCCAGTGATACAACTGAATTTCTTATAACATTCTGCCGATGCAATCGTAGCATAACCCGTTTGTGAATTTGGTGGCAATGTGACGTAACTCCAATAATGAAGGAATAAAAAAAGAACCGTCTAGCACACTCTCAGGCTGCGGACAGCCGCACGAAATGCTTTGGATGAAATGGCGAGGACCGCCGCTCACTGCATATCCTGATGGAAGCTAATGGCCGGCCGCATTTGTTTACACTGAAAGCGTTTACTGATTTGTGGACACTTTGTTGTCTACTCTATGGTATAGCCCAGTTCCCGTTTTATTTACGTTTTCACCTATTTCGATAAAGCGCCTGACTCTTATCAGTTGCTTTCATTCTGCTCTATGAGTGGTGGCGCAAAAAAGTTGGTAAGATTCAGGCTGAAGCCCCGTTCTCCGCAGAGCAGTAGGAAGCGAGCCGGAGAGTAAATGGACGCCGGCTGCTTGGCTATCGTAAGGAAAAAGTTGCCGGCGAAAATATTCGCTCCGCTGTTGAGTGCGTCGATGTGGGCAGGGCTTGGCGAGGCGTTACGCGTTTTATCAGCCCCGTGTCGTTCACTAATGAATCACGGGTGCAATGCTGCTGCGCGACACTTCCGCGGTGGAGGCGGCGATCTGAAGGGGACAGTATATACCGTGCTGGGTACCTCGGCCGCTTTCGCGACAATAACGACGTCGACTCTCCCCAGGCTTCCGGCAGTGCACGCGTGGCCATCGTCGAATTCAAAGAGAAAACTTTTCTTACATCCTCCGCCGAAAACCGGCGCCTGGATGTGCGCCCTCTACCGGTCGTGCACTGTAACTTTGTGTGCGTCGCTCGGCAAAAGCTCCGTCGTCGAGCTGGGAGCAATGGAACAGCAGCAGCAATACAGCAACGACCAATGTTCTTCTGTTTCTTGGTGCAGATGCTATCTTGGAGCGGACTTAGTCATGACTCGAGCGACCGGCAGCACGTTCCCTACCTGACATCAACTGAGCGCCCCGTATCGCCTCTTCGGCTGCCTGTACAGTTCAAGCCCGACTCGCTACGAATGAGCGAATGTTGCCCGACGCCACCGGAAGAAGCCATCGCCTTCAAGTGGTCTGCACCTTTGGCCGCGCAAGCCCCATCGTCACAGTCATCAAGTGTATCGCGCCAAGTTTTAATATAACCTCCTTGATCGCGCCCATTTAAGCACTGGCAATCACCGAGCGCCTTCAGTGGGCATGGAACAGCAGCAGCAATGCAGCAACGACCAATGTTCTTCTGTTTCTTGGTGCAGGTCAGTTCATGTCCTTCTTTGCACTGTAAACGCACAAGTAATGTCAACCTGCTGCTTGTGCCATGCCCAAGCGTATTCATGTGCATTGTCTGCGAATGTGTATATATGTGCTGAAATTATTGCTCCTAGGTGGCGACATTGAACAGAACCCAGGGCCCCCTAAAAAAGATTCTAGCCAGTCCAATGATGACGCAGTCACTCTGTTAAAATCTTTAAACGAAAAAATTGACAAGAACCATAGCGAAATACTCTCCCAGCTCAATGAAGTTCGGCAAACACAAACAAAGCTTGAGCGTCAGATGGCCAGAATGAACGATAGGCTTGTTGCCGTCGAAGAAAAAGTAGCTGCCTCGCAAGCCTCCAGCGCCTTTGACATTACCCAGGAAGTGTCTGAGGCTGTACAGAATGAAGCAGAGGCGTTTCATAAACGACTCGACGACCTCGAAGGCAGGTCACGATGCCATAATCTATTTTTTCACGGCCTCCCTGACACGCAAAACGAAACATGGGATGAATCTGAAAAGCTCGTGCGTGAAAAGCTTCTTTCTGAAATGGACCTTGAGCTACCCAGCGAGGCCATAGCACGCGCGCATCGGCTGGGTAAATTTTCGAATGACAAATGCCGTCCTGTCATAGTCAAGTTTACGAATTTTAAGATCCGAGAAGCCGTGTTTACTGACCGAAGCAAAATGAAAAATGCTGGGATAAAGGTTACGGAAGATTTCTGCTTATCAACTCGCAACGCACGTAAACTTTTTGATTTTGGACAAGCAAGTGTAGAGAAGTGCGCTATTCGTCAGAACAAATTGTTCATAAAGAATAAGTGTTACATCTACATTTCGGCATCAGATAGCATCTGTGAATATCATCAATAACCAAGCATCCCCACGCAGCCCTGATAGTAGTGCCTTGCCTGCCGATCTTTCTACCGCGTAGCTACCTGCTCGTGGTCATGAGCTTCCAAATGACATATGTGTTTTGTTCTCTAATATTCGTAGTGTTGTTAACAAGCGTGATGATCTGTGTACTATCATCGACACGTGCGATGCAGACATTCTGGTCCTCACCGAAACCTGGCTGAATTCAAAGATTTCTAATGAAATACTAAACTGCGAAAAGGATTTCATTACTTATCGATGTGACCGTGGAGACAGAATAGGAGGCGGTGTTCTGATAGCGGTCGCTGATCATCTGCATTCTTCACACGTGTCACTTGTTTCTTCACTAGAAATTGTATGCGCCTCTATACGCATTAATCATCGAGACGTAATCTTCTGCGCATGCTATCGCCCTCCAAATGCTCCATCGTCTTTCTGTAGTGAACTTCATGATGTGCTCAATCGCATTTTAGTTAGGTTTCCTTCTTCGCCAATCTTTTTACTTGGCGATTTCAACATGCCAAAAATAATTTGGTCTGGCGCGTTCCCTTCCACTCTGGATTCGTCACCTGACTCGATTGGCTTCATAAATCTGTGCACTGACTTCAATTTTTCTCAGCTCATTACCCAGCCAACCCGTATCACCACTACTAGCGCTAACATTCTTGATCTTGTTCTAACTACGCTTCCTGAGCTAGTTCATTCATTGGCATTTCTACCAGGCCTCAGTGACCACTCCTTCATCCAGTTTGACCTTAAAGATACTAGCACACGTGTGCGACCGAATCCCAAATATATCAGAGTTTATACAATGGCAAATTTTCCGTCGATTAACGCTGAACTCGAAATCTTCTTAGGAGAGTGCATGCCAAACTTTTATAACCGTACTGTGGAAATGAACTGGCGCCTTTTTAAAGAAAAAGTTCATTTTCTCGTCCAAAAACACATACCTTTACGCGTCATATCAGGCAAGCAACGTTCCCCGTGGTTCACTGCCGCATTAAAACGCCTTTTAAGTAAAAAAAACGAGTTTATCGTAGAGCGAAAACCACCGGTTGCCCTGATCACTGGGATGTGTATCGTGCCATAACATCTGAGTATCGAAGAGCCTTAAGAAGCGCCAAGCAGGCTTTCTTCCAGAGTACGCTTCCGTTTTTGTTGATTGATAATGCCAAAAAATTTTGGAACATCATTTCTGGTCCCAAGCATAAAGCAATAGCTCTGAACGATAGAAGCGGCGCAGCCATTCCTTCATCAGAATGCCCTCAAGTGCTAAACGACGCCTTCTCAAATACTTTTTTACAGCAATCATCTGTTTCTCTGCCCTCTTTTCAGCCTGTGCAGAATCCATTAATGGACCCGATTGTGTTTGACAGTCTTGGTATAGAAAGTCTAATTAATAATCTCAAAATTTCTTCGTCTTCGGGAATCGACGACATAAATTCTAAATTTTTAAAGAATACAAGTGTTTATTCTTCCATTTACTTGTGTGCACTGTTTTTGCAATCTTTGAATTCAGGAAAGCTACCCGGGGACTGTAAGGTGGTACCAATATTCAAGTCTGGTGATGCTCATTGTGCTCTTAATTACAGACCCATATCATTAACGAGTGTCCCGTGTAAACTGTTTGAACATGTCATTTATTCTAATCTGGTTAAATCGGATCATCTGCATTTTGCCTTCTGACGAAATAAATGTTTTGCAATCCAATCCTAGGCTGGATATATATTCATTTTATGAATATAGCAATCTGTTATGTGGTGGTGGTCAGGTGCAAAAGTGCATATGGCATGTGAATGTAGTGCACATTATGGCAGCTAGATACATTAAAGGCAATCTATGGCGCTTCCATTATTTAAAATGTATGCGACTTAAGCATTCAATGAATTAAGAAAAATTTAGGATGACAACCACAAATGAAAAAGAAATGATCTAAGCTTCATATCTTCTTCATTTTTGGTGTAAAATCTGTCTTTTGCTATAATTATCACATTGTTTTGTGATAATTGCCTTGGTAACCATTTGTAACCACTGCTGAAAACTTAATTTTCCTGTTCTCGAGTTGCTAAAGCAGTCATTCAGTCTTTTTTACTTTATTCTTCAGCTGCCTTTCAGCATGTCAGGGAAAACATCGAGGACCTCAATGGACGTGTGGGTGTTCGGGACACTGACCTCATTTTTCTCAAAGGTCTCATGGAATCGCCTGTCATGAGCTGCTTAGTGCAGGTATGGCACTTTCATAAATTTTTGTCACATCTTGTCGTTTATCATCATAAGGGCATTCAACATTTTATTACTACTTTCGAGTTTTTGTTTAACTTGGAATAGTGATCAGCGAAATTCGAGGAAGTTGAAAAAAGCTAGGTTCTGCAACTTCATAGGCTGGCATTTTGCATGTTAATAGCAACGTCCCTTGCAGCTGGGCATCTATGCATGTTGTACAAGGCATTGGAGTCACTGCCCTCTCTCTGTCAGAAAGCTAAAAGAGTGTAATTGGCATGGCATTTATTATCATGGTCATATTGTCTACATCATCGCTGTGGTTGTTATTAGTGAGCAATTTAGGTACATTGTGCTAATTCATTTATTTTTACTGATCTTTGCTAAGTCCAGTTAGTTGCATAGAATGGAGGCATTCTGAATGCATTTCAGCATTGTAATAAGGTTTTTGATGAGGCACAAATTACATTGTTTTCATCCTGTGCTTGCTAGCTCAACGTGCTGTCATCATTGTACTCAAGCAGGAAAGTTGCTTGGACCAGTTTTTTAAGATCCATAATATCAAGTGTTTGCAGCACAAAAGTATGAAGGCAAAAGACGTGTGTGTTCCTCTTGCTTTTTTCTTTCATTTTATGCTGTGAAGACTTTATATTGCGCACTTGAGTATTTTTTTATGTAGTGCTGTGCTAATCATGTGTTACTGTTTTGGAGTTGTGCAGAAGAATAAGACATCAGTGAACAGCAGGTAGAAAAATATTTTGCATTCATTTTCTTTTCTGCTATTTTTTACCCTTTTGCTGATATGTTGCCTTCTGTGTTTGAGATGAGGTTGAAGTTACTTGTTGAAATCATTTACATGATGTTACATTTATAGATATGGAGAGTCTTTCACCAGACAGTAGTCATGAGAAAATTAATTTTAGAGTGGGGCCAGTGCCTCAGAAATAGCATCAATGTAATTTCTGAGGCACTGTTAAGAGTTTCTGATTCGGAAAAGGTCTAGAAATGTCAGAAACACATTGGCGTACTGGTATTCGCAGTTTGGCGTAAGAGCCAGTACCATGGTATATTTATTTTTGCATAGTTTTTCAGTGTAATGAGAACTGGTCGACTTTTAATATTAAAAAGTTTATGGAGGAGGTCGATGTCAACAAAATGTGCACTGATCAATGTGATACCTTGTATGCTGACTGAGGATATGTATAGCATTTGAAGTGCTAATGGTATTCAGGTGAGTGGTTAGCCAAAATGAGTTGAGGAGGTAACCCCAGCGTGTTATTTAAAATGAAAGTTCCAGCTGTAACCTTACATGAAGAAGTTCCTGGTGTATCACGGTACAAAAACAAAGCACAATTACTTGGCATCGTTTTGATCTTTAGCATCAATATTTGGTTATTAGGTGTTACGGTGACATCCATTATGAGCCGTAAATAAAGTTGGTCGGTTCTGTTGCTGTGAAATACATGTAAAGTTGATAAATTCAGTTAAATTTTCTTTCTTTGTCTACCAGGTCCAAGATCATCTTGAAGAGAAAACTACCACTTTCAAGCCTGTCTCCACAAACAATGTAGAACTTTTGAGGGATGTCTGCCAGGCTTGCCGTAGAGTCAGTGGTCGTGACGCCCAAGAGCTCGCCAACATTCTTAGTGGTCCTCACTTCTCAGTATGGCTCTTTCTTTAAATTATTCTTTAGTGTCTGGCCTTATTAACAACAGTGAAAAATATATATTGCATGTCTTGCCCCTGGTGTAGTTTCACACTCTTTTGTCAAGCCTAGTGGGCTGTGTGTTTGAGGTTGGTGTTGTCCTCTGTGGCCTGGCATTGCATTTGGATAGCTGTTGTGGAACTGCACATGGGCGTTTCTTAACTTTTGTTGCAATAGTGTAAATAGACCAACTGAATTGATTCATGGCAGTTGTTCATGGCCAAGGTAAGCAAGAAGTGAATCTTTGTTTCTTTTGATAAGCAGGTTTTCTAATGAAGCTTAAAAAGATTTTTGAAAGGGTCTTGTTTTTTTTTTCTTCTATAAAAATTAAGTGTAAAACTGGCTTTAAAGGCTGGTGCTAGCACAAAGTCACAGACTACAACGGCAGTCAATAGACTTTTCACCTGCACCCGCAAGCTTAACCAGAAACGTGAGCCACCAGTAATGTGGCCGAGCGCAGTGTTCTAAATGAGGCCAGTGTTGGGGAAAAACTTGCGAAAGTTCCGCCATTTCTTCCACGCTTGTATGCTACATGTAGTGTTGTGCCTGCTTTTGAGTGTGAGCTCTGCCACTTTTGCAGCGATGCTGAATATGTGTGAGAAGTCTTCCTTGCGGAAATTTTTTATATTCGCTTTTTTTTTATTTGAAAAATGGAGAACCTTAGAGAATATTGGAACAATGCAGTCTCCATGACTGCTTAGCCCTTCATATTTGATAAACTGCACTTTGTTACCTTTGGAGTGCACAGGAACTAATTTGGGGCTCTTACTTGTCTGTCCAATATGAAAAATGTTTGGTATGTTCAGTTATTGCTAGGGGCTATAATTGAATCTGCTGTATCACCATGAATAGTTATAACCTGTTGGTTGGGCACCCTTGTATTTATTATGAATTTTAATTCATTAGACGGTCACTTCGGGTGCATCTTGGGGTGTTTGGCATTGTTTTTTGAGTATGCCCATGAGTGATAAAAATGTATTGCCTCCTCAGCTTCAAACTTCAGTAGTGACCCAGTTGGTGTTATCTGTTGACGTTCTTTGTTTATTACTCATTTTTGTCATTCAGTAATGCCCTAAGTGAAAGAGATGTAATTAATATAACAGATTTGTCACTTCAGGGATAAAATTTTGTTCAAAGCAGAGAAGGGGGTTTTTACCTTTGCTTATAGGTTCACATAATAAATCTACCTACAAGGTTTCTTTTGTTTCACATCTTTTAAATAACAGAGTGTTGACAATTCTCTGCAATAAGTGTTGCATTAGTCGCAGAATTTGTAAAAAAAGCTACTGGAAAATCGTGTCATATGTGTCTTCAAGGTTTATTGAGATCAAAATTGTAAAACACTTTACCTTGCTTATAAATTTACCATTCTTAATATATGCATCAAGAAAAACAGTGAAAGCTAGAGGGATAAAAATTACTACCAAATGAGCATTTGGAGGACTGCAGTGAGTTCTTGTATTTTGTTTTTGATGGTTCTCCTTTTGTTCATGGTAGGCCTTGCTCAACGCCCATGATGCTGTAGCTACAAAGAGCTATGAACCTGCTAAACCACTAGCACTTGAGAAGGAGGCACCAGCAATGGCACCTGAGACCCTGAATGACACTATCAGGATGGTGGGAATCAGAAAGAATGATGATGAACCCTTGGTGAGTGGCTGTTTCATTTCCAGCTTGGTGCTTTTGTGATTCTGCACACATGTGGTATAGAGGTGCTTTTGCTTAATGTTTTCAGGGGATAACGGTACGAGTTGAGGATGACAATTTGATGATAGCTCGCATCCTTGCTGGTGGAATCATTGATAGGCAAGGTGAGTTTGAGTGCAAGCTTTCTTTTTCACTAGATGCTAGGATTTGAAGTAGATTTCTTGACTGACTGATTGTGATGCTTATGGCAGTATCAGACTTCCCGACCTTCCTTGTGCAATATGGTTTCATGTGATTTGAGGATTCTTTTCTACTTGTTACTAGCTCTAATCTTTTCCTTTTGTGGAACAATAATGAATATCAGAATGGTAGTATTTGCTGTCTGTTAGGAAATACTACCATTCTGGTATTCATTATTGTTCCACAAAAGGAAAAGATTAGAGCTAGTAACAAGTAGAAAAGAATCCTCAAATCACATGAAACCATATTGCACAAGGAAGGTCCGGAAGTCTGTTAGTCCCTAAAGAACTAAAAGTAATATCATAGCTACTTTTCTGATTTGGATATGTGTTTTATGCCTTTTAGTGGTATTCATGATAATGTATTTTGCCTTTTTAAGTTCTTGTGTGACTTTTTTTTTTTCAAGCGGTAACTTATGTTGAAATAATAAATAAATTGGTTTTTGAGGAAAGGAAAGGTATAGGAATGGTCTCATGTCTTACTGGACATCTGAACCCTGCTGTGAGGAAAGAGATGAACAAGCTTACCAAAAAAGTTTGCCCTCACTGCATTTTCTGTTTTCAATTTCAATATAGGTTGAGGTGTGAAGGTCAAAGCATGCTTAACTGTAAAGTGTGGTAAAGGCATGCTAAGTATAAACCTCATGTCATGACATACACTGAATGTTCAACAGAGGAAGGCATGTCTGCACTAGTTATTTCATTTAGAACATTCAGTTTGTGTTTCCTCATGGTTACTTTTAAAAGGAACTTTCAGAACATTCACATTTTGTTGTGTTAAAGGGAATGCAACTTAGTATTGTGGACACCTTGCTTATATTTCAGGGTTGTTACATGTTGGTCATACAATCTTGGAGGTCAATGGAGTGCCAGTTCACACGCCTGAGCAGCTGCAGCTGCAACTGAAAAAGGCCCAAGGCAGTGTTGCATTCAAAATCCTCCCCTCATATCACGACAACCTGCCAACATTTCAGGTATGTGTCTGTGACATCAACTGACATATTACAAATGTGAGGCTTTTTTTTTGTGTGTGTGCTTGAATGGTACTTTATTTTGCAGTGTTTTGTGAAAGCACTGTACACATATGAGCCATCTAAACATACCCTTCTACCATGTAAATAAATTGGGTTGCCATTCAAGCAGGGTGACATCCTGCAAGGGCTCAATCAGGAGGATCCAAACTGGTGGCAGGTAGGTACAAAATTATAGTCTGAAGTATTCATGCACCTCTCTTTCAGCACATCTACTGGTCACAAGTGAGCCAGCAATCAATTTTTTTGCTTGGTTTAATCTTCCTTTTTTTTATTGCGTAATCAAGGATGAATCGGGCAAAATAAAAAAGGCTGCTTCCTGGCAAACAGTTTTTTTACCCTTTGCTATACACGCAGAGCTGTAATCTGCCCACAAGAGTGCTGAAACTGCTGCTGCTTTGATTGCCTCTGGAGTTTTTTGAGCATTTATGCTTCACAATGCGACGACTCTGCTAGACACCAGCATGCAAGTGATGCATGTCTCGTCAGATGTCAGGCATCAGGTGGTGATACGTACGAGCTCATTTAAACCTGCAGTTTCTTTTATTCTTGCTAGATTGTTGTAGTTTGCTAAAATTCCACATAATATTTCAGAAAAGCAGCAGCACTACAGAAGTGAGTGCTTTATAGGGAACGTGCTGAAGTGAGCATTTTGGTTTATTCACAACACTCACAACTCATATGTACACAACAGTTTTTTTTTGGCCACAATGACTCTAGAATAGGTGACATGTCTGAACTACTGAGGCTAAGCTTTCACTTTTTTTTTTGTCTCTGCAGTGCATCATGAATCAGTTCATTAGCTGGGCTCTAAAGTCTTAATAAACAAAGTGCACATGTCAAAGATCAGGCAGACTGGCATGAGGTTTCGTGGTGCCAGCTTAAGCGGATCTTAATTGCATTTGAATTGATAAGTGTCATCAGGTTGAATCTACTACTTTATTAAAGTATCTCTGTTAAAACAATTATGCTATCAGCTTGTTGGCTTAGATTTGAATTGTATTTTCATTATTTTTGTAGTTGTTTTTATTGTGACTAATTTTAATATATTTGTTTGATTACAAAGCCTGAAGGTTTTCATGTGTCATTCTTTGCTTACACAGGCAAGAAGAGTATCTGCTTCAGGTCCGGCAGGCCTTATCCCATCTCAGGAACTTGAGGAACGAAGACGAGCTTTTGTGCGGCCAGAGTATGACTATGCAACAAAGACAAGTATGCATTAATTGCTGCTTTTCATGAGACAGATATGTCACAGGTGTTGAGGACTGCAATGAAGGTATTTTTGCATTTTAATTTCACATGTGCATAGTACCTGTTTTAAGTAGTATTGTCAACTTGTTGCTCGCACGAGCCTGTTCGCAGTCAAGATTTTGCATTTAGATTTAAATTCATTTTGCTGGACTGCATACTGTTGTCATGCAGTACTTTATTTTGACATGAGCAGGCTTTAACCATTATAGGCAGGTACTAGTGTGTTTTGCATAACAGCAATGTTTCCCAGTTTCCCTCCTGTAATGTAAGGATTTTTGTGATTTTAAATAGGTGTAGAATTAACACTCAAGTTCCCCAAACTAGAGGGGAATCCATTATTGTTGTGTAGCTAAAGCTGCATGACAATGAAAGCTTCATTGCTAGGTTTCAGCCAGCTGCCAGTGTTTTACAGTGGTGTGTCACCACTGCACTTCAGTGGTTTGGAGCTCTGCCGTTTCTGGTTGACAGCTATTGGATCTCAAGTGTGCAGACCACCTTACAACTAGTTCGAGCTTGGCTGACAGGTGCTCTGAGCAAGCATGATTGCAAAGTTTGTTTCACGCTTTTTCTTTATAAAAGGAGTGTGCAGTGTTAAACTTGCCTCAACTGTGGCCACATTGGTTTGGTTTTTATATCATTTTATGTTTGCATTTACCTTTCTGTTGGGTCAAGCATCGCAAACAAATGGTGAAATGAAAATATTTGTCTAAATGTGCTTGAAGCAATACATGGCGAAACTTTGTAGTATTTTATTGTTTTGGAAAGCTAAGGATTCTGCATTGCACAGTTTATTTGTGGTACAAATGTTTTGTTCACTACAATCTAAGCACCTGAAGGTTGTAAATTCAATGGGGATGTATGCACAGATTTGAAGGATGTTTTGAAATGTTAAATTTAATTGCTATAACATGGGCAGTGCTTTAGTCAGAGGCAAAACTCGGCATTGCGCGTCCCTCATAGCCTGAGTCGCTTTGGGACGTTAAATCCCCATAAACCAAACCAAAGCTCGGCATTGCAGTATTATGTAGTTAAAAACATGTGCTTGCAGCATGAGCAGTCATTGACGCCATTCCTCTTTAGATTGATTCATGTTGTTGCTTGAGCTGCTGCTCTCAGTGACCGCTGTTTCATCACAGTGGTTTGTGATTCATTGTCCTAAATGCCATCGTGGAAGGGGTGCTCATACTTGAGCACTAGCAACTTTATGGTTGCTATGGAAAACGTTGAGAAAATTTGGACAGACTCTATAGTGAGAGTTAGAGAACAAAAGTTTTTTCTTGGGGGGGGGGTACCAGATGCCATATGATGTTTGTACTGAATTTAAACAGCAGTGTTTATGTGTGGTACTGAGGGCCCGTCCATTTATGCAATGAACAAGACTTGTGTCGGCATCTGCATATATCATTGGTGAGGTTTTGGGCAGTTTTATAATATTTGTTTTGTATTTTTGCTTTTTTGTTCTCACTTGTGACTTGTGCGGGGATGAGGTAGAGAAATGTAGTAAACATAAAAAGTTAAAAAAGATACTAATAAATTCAAGATACATTTGCAGGGAATATTTTGACAGTGATGAGTTATACCATTTGTAAAAACATGAATGTTGTATGAAATAGGTTGCAGTTAACTTTCCTTGCTCCTAGTTATGCTTTTCTTTTGCAAGTTTCCTACTTTCATTTCAGCATGAAATTGCTAATTTCCTGTAGACAGAACTTATTCTGGTAGATAATTTCTGGTGGAGTACATTCTCATCATATACTTACAGCTGTTAATATTGAAATTATAGAATTCTAGTGCATCGTACCACTATTAAATGTTTGCATTATTTACTTTGGTTTCAGTGTGTTGGCTTGCTGTGTATGATGTTTGTGTGGGATATGAGGAAAAGGAGGTGCTGCTCCTTGGCGATCTAAATATGAAATTTGGAACATCCTAAGGAGCTGCTGCAGATATTTTTGTCATTTTTTTATTTTTACAGTGTACAAATGTTATGAACATCAAAGCAGTGAAAAACTAAAAATGTATGAGTTTTGTGCAGCAAACAGCTCAATTTTGATGTTGGTCATTACAAATCAAACTTTTGGGGCATGATACTGTAAGCGTATGCCTTGCGGTTTCTTGTTAATGTACACTGTGTCTTTGAAAGCACTCTACCACAGGCTTTGATTAGTTTTGTTTTCAGTGCATTTTATACACACTCATGTCACCAGTAGACTTGCAGTATTATTTAAGCTTATTTCTTGTCTCTATGTGATAGTGCAACATATTTTGGGCCATTTCCTACAGAAGTGTTGGTTTATAACATGTTAGTTGTGTGACCAGTAGTAGTCTGTGAAGTAAAGCTTGCTTAATTTTATCGTTGTTCTAATGCAAAAATAGTTTCTGTAGCCAGGTAGTAAATGTGTGCTTGACATAATATTATCTGTATCCATCTCTTTCCAGAAATGTGTGGTACAAAGGTTACTAAAAAGAAGAGAAAAACAATGTATGAGAGCAAGGCACCAGCAGGTATGCTTGCATTTCTGCTTGTGTTTGTTTTTAATTTATACTCACAGGCACGAGAGTTGAGTTAGATGTGCACAGCAGAACCTTAATATGATTCAGTCACACCGCCCCTCGAAAAGGCCACCAAAATGGCGATTTAGAGTCAAGATTTTTGTTTTTTGGCAATGCAGGTATTTTTTTGTGGTTGAAAGCAACACCTTTTGGCTTACAGGATGTAAATGGCCCTATGTGTATAAATGCATGGGAGAATAATTTGGGTGTGTTCTTTTTGCTTTTTTTTTGCCGGTACAAATATAACGATAATCGGTTATAACGATCAGATTTTCTAGTTTTGTCAGTATTGTTTACTCACGTACTCATCATAACAGTCGGCTCAGCTGGCTGATGTGCTGGAACCATTATAGTGAAAGTGCCACATTGGAGCTCTTTGGAGCTGGGAAAAAAAGACATGCGTGTGGGGGTTTCCTTATCGTATGTGATGGAATGAGGGTTTCTGAACGTGCTCTACAACTCTTCAAATGCAGTTCGTTATCTAAAGTCAGTATTTTTAAATTAGATAATTAAACTTAGTTAAACTATTAATTAATTGTGGGAAAATTTGCCTGTGGTGCGCAAGATGGCTGTTACCAATATGCAACTGGTTTCGCTCGCCTGGCTCTATAATTTATTTTTTAACCCTTGGCTGAAGTTAGCTGGGACACCCGGTATAATGTCCTCCTTGCTGTATAATCCACTTGCACAAACAGCACTGACGTATCAGTACGTATCAGTACCCGTGGTCGAACCCAGCTGCAGTGGCTGTGTTTTGATGGAGGCGAAACCAAAAGGCACCTGTCTGCTGTGCGATGTTTAAAGATCCCCAGGTGGTCGAAATTATTCGGGAGCCCTCCACTACAGCACTTCTTTCTCTCTTCCTTCTTTCACTCCCACCTTCCTTCCTTCCCTTACAGAGCGGTTCAGGTGTCCACAGAGATGTGAGACAATTGCTACGCCATTTTTCTTTCCTCAGAAATCAATTTTTCAAAATATCACCCTCTATATATTCACAAGGGGCAGGGGTGGAAAGCGTAAGCATGTTAGAACATGTGCAGACTGGAAGAAAGCAAAGTTCCAGCAGCGTACAAGGCATGAAGGTCAACAACGTTGATGGTGGTGTAGGCAAGGTACTTTTAGTGCGCAAGCACTAAGTACTAAGCACTCACCGATTTCGCTGATCTTTGTTTGAAACCTTCTTGACCTGAAATAAAATGAACTAAAATAAAACAGTTTATGGCCACGAGTGGCTTTCGAATCTGCAGCAATGCAAACAGATCAGCAACTCTGGCCACTGCATTAGAGCACTACGCCATAGCCGCAGCTGAACATCCCGCACGTTTAAACTGCTAGTCTCTCACGCCATGCTTTGGATGTCATCTTCTTCATCAACTTCCATCCGTGCCCAATGGATCCAGAACACACTGCTATCACATTGCCCTCTTTAGGTGCATTAAGCGGCCCCATAATTTTTTAGCCACTCACCGACTTCGCCAAATCTTTGTCTGAAGCCTGCTTGACGTTGAAAAATATGCCTCGAATCAAAACTGACACTGAAGTGAAAACCAAGCGCTAGTGCACCTAATTTGCATTTGGCCCAACCGTGCTAAATCATCTATTATTTTTTTCATCTGCCAGCCACCACCAAAGATTGCTTTCTGTTCTTTGGCTGTGGGGTAAGCCTCAAGGATCAATTGCGCGCATTGGTTTTGGTGATTGTGTAAGAATCTCAGCTTCATGAAACATGGGATGGCATGAGTAGCTGCAGTAAAACTTTGCGAAGTGTGCATATTTTTGTCATCTTTAGTGGCGCTGAATGCTAATAATTCGACCTTAACATACAGTCGCGAGTAAAAAAGATCAGCACAATGACATCACCAGAGCGGTGAAAATCAGTGTGTGGATGGCGCGGCACTGTGCTTTGCTGACACACCTGGCACTTTTGTTATCGGCATGTTCGTAACTGCAGTGCCGAGTGTTGCTATCCACTGCTTTGGGGGCACGTCACTAGTTGTAATATTTCGTGACTATACCTTCCTGGCTGACCCTCTGCAAGATGAGAGCCACATTTTGAGAACTGGTGAAAAATTTTCCTGTGATATTACTTGTATTGCATCTTTTGCTGGCATCATCTTTGCACAGTCAGCTTGCATAGCAATTGTAGGACATGTGCTTGCTAGCTTCCGAGACTTTTAAAAGACATCAATACCATATCAGGTTCCTACTTTCATCACTCTGAAAAATATGGTGCGTGTTGGGATGAAATCACCAGGGATACTGATTTTTAACTCCTGAAAGCAATTGTGAGAGGGCTGAAATGTACTGCATGTGGGACCTATTTGTGTGGCAAGTATTAGACCCCTTTTGCATGATCCTTTGGGTAATTCAAATTCTGGTGAACAAAATTCTCTGGCTGCAGCGAGTTTCAATTAATGCAAGCTGCCAGCAGATCTACATATTTCTGGGTTTACAATGCTGTGTGGTCAGTATTGTGCACAGCATACTACACTGCAGACAGCATCCCTTCAATTACAACTTGTCAATGCTTCTTAACGTACCACTTCACCTTTACAAGGTGCTGTGTTTGCTGCAATGACATGTTGCATCATGGCATTAGGCTGTCTTCGAAGTCTCAAGTCTCACAGGTATTAGAGGAATATGTTAAAAAATTACTTAGTTCACACTTAAGATATTGATTTCTACTTCTAACTACAGCTATAGTCTCTAACTCTTGTGTGATGTCCTTGTGTTTATTTCTTTCTGCTCTTTTGCCCATTTAGAGTTTGAAAAAGCTGAGCTGCTGTTGTATGAAGAGGTTGCCCGGATGCCGCCTTTTGAGCGGAAGACAGTAGTTCTCGTTGGAGCACGGGGTGTTGGCAGACGTTCACTGAAGAACAAGCTTATTAGCTACGATCCAACACGCTTTGGGACACCACTTCCTTGTAAGTTGCTTTCTGTTTATGTGCTCTGCTATGTCAGGGCACAGGAACACTTGAGGACAGCTGCATCAAAATTTTGTTTTCAGTGAAATTCTTTTCTGTGGCTATTTCTGGCTATAAAGGTGCATTTATTACTGAGAAAATTAGATTGAAAATATTCCCGCCACTCAATTTAAACTCACGACGCCCTACACGGAAAAGGACTCCCTGATCACGATATTGAATTACACGATAGAGTAGCCTATACCTCATCTCACAAGCTGTTTGCATCACTGTGAAAGGTAGAGCGCTCTCATCCAGTCAGGGCCAAGGAAGACAACAAATAGTTCCTCGGATATTTGAGTAGTGTTGGGACTATTTCTCAAACAGTTATTTCAGTAATTGAAAAGACAGTTCAGAATGGTGTTTTGAAAGTGCAGCAAGTATTTCATTCCCTGCATAAATTAGCAGAGAAAGTCCACACGAACACAGCATTGCGGAGGCCTGCTGCGAAGTGGTCTGCCACCATTCGTGAACGTGGAACTCAGTGTCCCTTTAAAGAAAGAACCCTAAGTGGTCTAAATTAATCAAGAGTGCTCCACTACAGTGTCCCTCACAGCCCATGTGTCACTTCGGGATGTTAAACACCACAGTTTATAATTTACAATTTGTTTACGAGTACAGCCACTTTTATGTTGTGCGGTTGGAGATGTTGAGACAAATGGATTCAAAGATTTTTACAGGTAAGAAGGCTGCATGTTATCCATGTTCCACTAGTGCCTGGCAGAATGTTGGATGTGAAACTGCATGAACTTTTTTTTTGTGTGTGTACAGTATGCAGCTGTAAAGGAGCTTAAAGGGACACCGAGGAGAAATTGAAGTTGGCTTGTATCGATAGAATAGCAGCTCCTGATCACAAAAACGCCACCCTTACTGAAAACAAAGCTCTTGTAATGTAGAAAATAGCAAGAACCAAAATACAGGTGTCGCCGCCACAGGCCAATCTCGCAAGTACAAGCGTGATGACTTCCTAGGACAAGAGGCGCCACCTTGGAGGAATTTTCCGTACTTCATGGAAGCCACGAATCTCTGAGACTGGCAAAGGAAGGTTGCGCACCGCACCGCTAGCTGTCAGAAATCACGGAGTCTGCGTTTACGTCACGTATCACGTCACTCCGTTCTGTGACGTCATAAGAGTTCTCCGTGTCCTCATAAGAGTTCTCGAGTTTGAATCAGAGCGGCGGGAAAAACTTTCTCAACTTCGAATCCAAATTTCTTTGAAATAAATGCATCTTTCGCGCCCGACAAGCGGCAACAAAGCCATGAAATGTCGAAGTATCAGATTTTGCTAACAAAAAAAAAATGATAGAGTTCTCCTCAGTGTCCCTTTAACAGGCTGTAGAAGCTGTGGCTAGAACGTGTCTTTCATCAAGTAGTTGTAATGCATTCAGGCTTATGTTCATAGGAAACGTACCACCCTTACATGGGCAATAGCATTATTTTTCAGTAAGTTGTTATTGTTGTTATGTTACAGTGTGTCGTATTAAATCATTGTGTCTTTATTTAAATAAAATGAAAGGAGCTTGTTTAGCTCATTGTAAATTGGGAGGGGGAGCAAGAGTCTAAG
The DNA here is from genome assembly GCF_052857255.1 of Amblyomma americanum. Classification (NCBI taxonomy): domain Eukaryota; kingdom Metazoa; phylum Arthropoda; class Arachnida; order Ixodida; family Ixodidae; genus Amblyomma; species Amblyomma americanum. The sequence goes on from NC_135497.1 coordinate 408,156,051, forward strand.
GGTAAAAAGAATTGTTATTCCACGTAATGCCTCTGATGGGTTGGTATGTGGAACTATAGACTAGCTGAATAAATTACAAGGATACATATGAAGCAAGCAGAACTAAATAAGGATATGAGAAGGCACACGTAAGATAGGATGCAATGAACCAACTAGCCAAACCAAAATTTTGACCTAAATTAAAAAGAAGTAACGAAGGTATCTACACACATTATATGTTTATCTTCATAACAGCAGGCAGTTTTTAAGGCTCTTTATGGCCATGAGAAACATGTTCAATTCAGTTTTGAAGTGAAACAGTAGTAACAATAGCTAGTAATTTTGTTAAGAGCTTTTATTAAGCATTTTTGTTTTTTACATGGTCACTAGCAGTGTCTGAAATGGTTGTGCTAATGTTAACTACCCTCCACTGTCAAGTATAATTCAGTATCGAGCGTGATTGTGATGATACATGATTTTTCTGTTTCACATACAAGGTACTCTATGTAAACTTGGCTACCCACTCACTTTCATGGCAGTTTGACTTTTTTTACCAGGTTTTAACAAAACTGTTTTATTATGTGGCGATGCAGATACATCTCGCCCAATCCGGGAGACAGAAACGGATGGCAAAGTGTACTACTTTGTGTCACGTGAGGTAATGGAGGCAGACATAGCTGACAACAAGTACCTTGAGGGGGGTGAGCATAGTGGTCATCTGTATGGCACCAAACTGGACACCCTGCGCGCAGTCATCCGCTCCGGAAAGATGTGCGTGGTGGACTGCAGCCCCCAGGTATGCCCCTTATGCTGCACTTGAGAATAACTTAAGGTCGTGTATTTACTGTTGTGCTGTCATACATAGTTTCTATGTCTCCAAGGCCTTTGACACTTTTGCTGGACTACCTTCTGAATTGGAGCATAATATGCCGATTATGACTAAGCTGAAGTAATCTGGCTATTCGTGAAGCATTAGAACAATTTTTTAGCCCGCAGCTTACAGGTATCCAAGGAAGGGGCATGTGGAAAGTACCTTTAGTTCAAATATATGGCTTGTATTTCTTCGACCTGCTTTGCAGATGTTTTAATGCTTTCTTTGTTCTCTGCAGTATGTAAAGATTACTGTGAGACTTCTTGTGGTACCTTCTGATAGACGAAGATGTTTTGCTACTGCTGAGGCCACTATATTCATTCCAAATGGGCTCATGATGCTCTTGTAATTTGCAGAAATTGAATATTGGCCACTTACCTTGTATCACACTTGCACATAGCTAGCAACAATGGCTTTGAAGTGCATTTAATGAAACTGTGGTATGTGCACTACAATGATTTTACCTTTTGAATTGATTGCTCACTATGGCCCCTCATTTGTCAGGGCCTTCATGTGTATACAGCAGCCTATACTTGTGTAGCGACATTAACTAAATCAATGCGTACAGCACTTCACTGCGTATTGTGGAGTGCATTGTGGATGCAAATGCTGGCGAGCATTTCCATAAATCGCGTGAAGGTACACATGAACAGAATACAGTGAAAGCTCGTTAATTCACAACTCGTTAATTCGAAATTTTGGATAATTCGAAATAGTCATCGTGGTCCGGTCCGCAGTGCATAGAAGTCTATGCGCGTAACAGCTTGTTAATTCACTCAAAAATTGATGCGGCCACCCATAATTCGAACTGCGCGCCGCCAAGCGCCGCTGTTGAAAACCATCGTTGGAAGCTTTCACGGCAGAACGATAGATGGTACAACCATCGGGGCGCCGCTAGGGTGCTGGAACAAGTACTAACCAGTCTTTCCTGCCGCGACTGCTTCAAGGAACGACGTTTTAGTGTTTTAGCCCTCGTTTTGCACGCCGCTTGCTGTGAGCTTGTGTCCGTGAGATGTGTTCGCGTGGGAAATACTGCGCCAAGACGGTGAAGGAGAAAGTGGCAATCTTACGCGAGGTGGACGAACGGAAGGCCAGCAAAGTGGAAATCGCGAAGAAGCACGGGATTCCACCAAGCACGTTGTCGACCTACGTCCGAAATAGGAAGGCCATCGAGGATGCCTACGAAGCCGAAGATTTCGCCAGCAACAGAAAAAGGCTCCGATTACCAAGTATCCGGAAATTGAGACCGCTGTGATCACGTGGGTGAAGGAAATGAGAAGCGCAGACATTCCACTGAGCGGCCCAATTATCATGGCGAAGGCGGTCGATTTCGCCCTGCGCATGAATGTGGAAGATTTTGTCGCTTCCGAAGGATGGTTTCACCGCTTTCGAGACAGACATAATCTTGTCTTCCGGGTGTTGTCCGGAGAAGCCAAAGAAGTGAACGCAGAAGCTTGTGCCACGTGGCGAAGCGGTGCTCTGCAGCAGTACTTAGAAAGCTACTCGGCACAAGATATATTCAATGCTGATGAGACGGCTTTGTTCTATAAGCTCCAGCCCGACAGAACAGTAACATTTAAAAGGGATTCCCTGCGTCGCATTCGCGTGCTAGAAGACCGAGTGACTACGGTAGCCCTCAGAGAGAAGAAGCAGAAGATGATAACAGATTGTTTTGCTAAATAAATGTTTTTCGTGCCCTGCGGGCATCAAACGCGTCCATTTTTGCTCACTTTCATTAGTTCGAATTTTGGTTAGATCGAACTGGCCTGGCGGCCCCGTGGAATTCGAATTAACGAGCTTTTACTGTACAGTCAAGCCCACTTATAATAGCATCCACAGATATATAAAGAACGCTTGCTTATTACGAAGGAGTACAGTGCTACCGTCAAAATATGCATTAGGGCTATGGCAATTCGTCTCAGATACAACGAACAACTGTGGTGACACCACTGAGCTACAGCAAACGAGGAGACACCATAAACTTGCCCCGAAGTTGAAAAACTGGCTCTTACAGCGAGTGGGGAACACCGGAGTGCACCTCTAAGCTCCCATGACACGCTACAAAAAGAACATGTCGATCCAAAAAAGGCCCAAAAAAAAATGACTGAAGAGGCAGCATTGAAACTCATGCACAGGTCGATCATTGCTTGCACGTGCACCAACGGGGCAAAACATCTTAAGTGGAAGCAAAAGGGTGATGGGTGCAAGACGGTGGCAGTGTCAAAACTGAAGCTACTGTGCATTGTCGTGGATCAGCTAACTGCAGTGATCTGAGAAATATTAATGCCTTGCTGGCCATGCTGGTGACGTGGTATGCATCGCCTGCCAAGTCTGCTCCACCTTTTGTTCTGCTACTACATGCATACAGTGCCAGACAACAGACAGTGCAGCTGATTCTGTAGGCATGTGCTCTGTGTTCTACTTTTGCAGGTGCAAGGGCCCAGAAACGATAGCTGACACTGTAGAAAACTCTTTTGATCAGATGCACGTAGACTTGTGGCAATGCGTCATTGATGCAAAGCTGGTTGGATGTTGCCTCCGATGACAACGTTCACTTGAACGACATTGCAGAGCCATACTATGAGGAAGCCCTTGTGCACAAAGTGTGAGAGCACTCTCCTACCGCTAGAAATCTGATAAAGGTGGTCGACCTGCAACCAGCTGCCTAGCACACTTCAGCCACGATCAGTTGTACCTAGGGCCTTTGGTCTAGAGGTTTTATTTTTTCCGTAATTTGGGGGGTAAACATCAGGCAATATTTTTCGAGCTCAAATATTGGGGAAAATCGGGTTATTCAGGAAAAATTTTCGTAGTTCGGGGTTTTTGGCGTCTTTTTTCCGTCGTAGGAAAGTTTAATACAACGGTTTGTTTTTCTGCTAGGCATAAAATGCCCTATATTTTGCTTATTATTTCATAAATAAGGAATTCACAGGTTCCACTAAAAAATTGTTCACGAATTAAAATTTCTTCTTAATCTATTACAAATATTTCATTGCGTACGTTAGCAATATCCTACAAAGCACTGCCACATCTGAGCAAGACCAGTCTGCCTTTATGCGTACAGTGTGAGAACAGTATCACAACGATAATTTTAAACACACAAGGTCTAGGGATTAGGGTGCCGATATCTTTGGCAAAGCTTCATACAGTGACTCCGATAAGTTGCCTTTTCGGCAGCCATGCTTTTGGCCTCTCACTTCTAAATCGCCCTTTTTGGAACTTATCCTATAATTCATCCACCTCATAAAAATGAGCGTTAAAAGAAGTTCATAAGATTCCTAGTTGACCGTAGGCACCCCTCAGGAGTAAACACTAGATATCCACACATTTTATTGCGGTCTCTTGAGCTCTGTGAACTGGAAAACCAACATCATCTTGAAGGCTCATTTTTGGGGAGAAATTTGGTTTACCCCAATTTTTAAGAAATAATTTCGGGATGCAAGAATTGGGTAAAACCCAAAGACTAAGGGCCCTAGTTAGGGTCTGTTATCTTGAAATAGATGCACTTGATATAGTTTTAAAGTAATAAATGCTATTTTTGATGAACTTAGTATCTTTAGCTGTAATATGCAGAGTCCTCTTACTGCGAACACCGGATACAATGAACATAGTCCATATTTCTGTCGGGTTCGTTAAAGTGGGATCGACTCTAGTAGGTGAAAAACATTGAACAAGGTGATGAACAAAATCAAGTACATTGTTGTACGAATTGGATCTTTTGGAAAGAAGGTATAAAGGTGACTGAATGGGGCGGTGCCTCCAGTCTGAACTAGGCTTTGGAATGAAATAGTTGCAATCTAAATCAGTCCAGGAGCTGGGTCCTGTACAAATCAGTCGGGAAATTTTGAACTGGTGGTCGCTTCGAAATGAGATGTGTGGTGGTGGCAAGAATCATTTTTGACATCGCCACACCACACATGCCTGCACAAGATGGGTACTTTGTGAATTAGGCACAGATAGATCTTTCAACAAAGGAAAAAAATCAAGCAAGTTGAGGTTTGTCCTGCAGGGAAAGGTGAATCCAAGTCGGAACTGTTTTTCTTACTCCCCATTCATGCCATGCTGGGTGCACACCTGCACCCGTTGCATGGAGGCTGCACATCACGATTCCTGATTAGCGTAGCACGGTGCTAAAGCGTGATTATCAAAGCAGCAGAGCTAGACATCTCAGTAATGTATAAGCAGTGGTTTTCATAAGTTGGTTTACGTACGTTATATACACTATTGCAGAGAAGGACTTCAGCCGGTGCGCGATAATGCTGTGACGCTAAAAGAAACAAGTGACCAAGGCAAACAACAATGCAGCAGTACCTTGGAATGGGTTGCCTTACTACTCTATTTACTCGCATAATTTGTGCACCCCCAACTTTTTATCTGGATTTTTGAAAAAAAAAAAAAAAAACTTTTACTCCCTAATTTTGTGCTGTCTGCTGTGCCAGGCCACCAGCATGTACATAAGTGCGCGTGGAACTCTGAAATACAGTGCTCCTCTTAGATTAGGTGCAAGTGCAGGACATAAGAATTTCATGAATTAAAAAAATAAGAAATGGTGCCATCAACAGACATGTGCAAGTATGTCATCTTATGGTTGTCCATGAACTAGACTAAGGAGTAGGTTCAGTGTGCCCCCCAGGAGCTGGTAAAAACTGCCATACAAGTAGGCCAAGTGCATTTCTGTTCAGCAGGAATATGTTGGGAAGGTTGATGCTGCAACCATGCTCTAAGTGAGGAGTGTCAGCAGCAGGAATAGAGTGCTAGTCATTTAGTAGTGCGCCTTATGTGTGCTATGACCCATCTTTTGTCATTTAAAAAAGAAGTAGCTCAGCTGCACCACGAATCATTAGGAACTCATAGTTGGCAATGTCTTCTTGCAGTATCTGAAAATCCTGAACACACCAGAGTTCATGCCTTACTTGGTCTTCATTGCTGCACCTCAGCTGGAGCACTTCCGACAGATGCATGAATATGGGCGTCATCATGGATATGGAAGCAGCCGCAATCTCACGGTAGGATGTGTATCGCATAATGGTAGTGCTAATGTGGGAAACTATTTAAAACTGAAGAGTAAATTGCATACACCCTAACACCTACTCGAGAGGTTTTCCTGTCCTGTTAAATGAGCCACATTTAGGGCTGCTGGTTTGCCTGGCCTGTTAAATGAGCCACATACAGGGCTGCTTGTCTACACCAGCAGCCCTGAATGTGGCTTATTTAACAGGCCAGGCAAACCTCTCGAGTAGGTGTTAGAGTGTATGCAATTTACTCCCAAGTAGACCAGCAGCCCTGAATCCAAGTTTGGTTACGAATTCATTCAAGTTCATATATGTTTAAAGTTAAATATATGTGCTTATATATACAAAGGGTGTGTACATTTAGATGAATTTCTCTTACTGTAAGCTACAGTGCTGCTGTTATCTTGGGCCAACGCCTTTTTGTTTTTGCAAGCAGCAAAGTTTGGCCCAAGTGATGCAGAAGACCATGGATTAGTTATCTTTTAATTTACGCACTTTATTCCTTGGTATGATTTCTTTCTTTGCTGCAATATTAAAAAGCTTTCTTGTTATTTATTCTCCATGGTTAAACTTCTCATTTAATTACTGTCATGTAGTTAATATTAGTCAGCTGGGACCAAGCAGTGCAGCTCAAGAGTGATTAAATTTAACCATATAGTAAGGCAGTTTTTATGCTTCATTTTTCTTGCTCCTTCACAGTTTAATTCTTTGCTCTTGACTATTGCTGCTCTTTGCTTGGAGTGAAACTTGGATTATATTTTTTTCTTCATAAATTTAGTTTGATAGAGCCATGAGTCGACATGGTTCATGACGGGCAAGGACTCTTGAAAGCTTGGCATCTCTTCAGGAGGTAATGTACTGTTTTATATATATAATTTCCCTTAGTATAGTAGATTTATGCTGCAACATTGCCATAAGCTATACCACTTAGAATTGTGGTTATCAATGAAGTTTGCTGTTATGAGGCAACAGTTAGGCTGTGAGAGCCGTTGTAGTGCAGAGTTAGAGCTAACTTTGAAGGGTATAGAACCAAAATACAGTATGGAAAATTAGGGATTGGCTCTTGCTTTGACTGTTTTTGCTACAATTTATCAATGACGTTTGTGATGTCGAGCACAATGCAAATCTATTTTTATATACCAGGTGTTTCTGCAAAGCCTGCCACTAATTTTTTAAAATAGTCTGAAAGACAGCTTTTGCATCATAGTAATGCCAGTGGTGGCAGATGTCAAGGGGGCTGGTCAATCATGTGAATTGTAAGCTGGTTAACTAAATTCTAATAGATAAATTTTTAACTATGTATTACACTTAGGTACCTGGTTGCAATGAGAGATTTGTAGTTGGCCGTAGTAATGGTCATATCAGTTTTTAGAATTCAAAAAATGTGATTCAAAAGCAGCACGGCTGTGGAGCGTACACAGGGAGGCCTACCAGTACATATCATCAGTGACATCGTGGAAAAAACAACGCGGAAAGACAATGGACGTAGAAAGAACAGACACCACAAGCGCTGACTCTGAACTGATTGTATACTCACAGAACAACAAAAGAGAAGATATGGATGAGGTGCATTTAGATACCATATTTACTTGCATAATCTGCGTACTCTGTTTTCCTAGAATTAAGGCTTCAAAATGGGGGTGTGCAAATTATGCGGAGATTTCGCGAACACGTCCTAAAAACTTTAAAAAGGTTATAACGCAGAATTTATATGGCATACTGCCACGTTTAAGTCGACTCTGCAACTCGCGCCCCACGCTGGTCAAAAAAAAGTTGACTCGAAACATAACTCGACGCATAACCCCCCGCGCTCGCCCCGTTCCACGTTATGTAGTTCCTTGCAGGATGGCATGACGGCACGTGTGCAGCTCAAAGCAAGAAACCCAGAACGATACAGTTGCAAAGTCAGCAGTCCGAGGCAAATGGAGACAAAAGGCGATAAAACGGCGCCCTCATATGCGGCCCAGCTGAGTAGTGGCAAACAGAATAGCCAATGGTTTGGTAGTTATGGATTATGATGCAACTCACGCTTCGTAGGTTACCAGAAGTTTACACTCGCAGCCTATCGTACAGGAAATTGACCACTGGTGTGAACGAGCCAGGTAAACGGTGCACAGTTTACTTTTTCTTACTAGAAGCAATTTACAAACAGATTACCGACTGTTTTTGACGCCACGCACTCGCTTTTCGCAACTGCGCGTGTGACGCAGCCGCACCTATGTTCCCAAGCCTGCTGGTGTGCTTGCGTAGCAGGGAGTGAAAATGTATGGGTAAAAGTATTTGTTTTTTTTTCTTCAAAAATCCGGGTAATAAGTTGGGGGTGTGCAAATTATGCGAGTAAGTACGGTACAACTCCATTTCATGCAGGACAACTGATGGGTCGCTAACACATGTGTGCTTGTTCTTTACAGATATGGTAGGCCTCTAACACCTTCCTTGTTAGTTGATTATGATGCCGAAAAAAAATTGTGGTTTGGTAAAAAAAAGGCTCACACCCACGACATTCACTTCAATGCTTCACTACTTTGAAGAAGGCAGTTTCTTCAGAGATAGGTTATGCTCCTGCAGTCATACATTTAAGCAGCGGCCAATTTGTCCAATGTACGTACTACCACAGGAGAGCGGAATTTTATAGACCACCGCTTTTTCACAAGTGGCGTGCTGGTTTACAAGGTTTACTGCACATCCCCTAGCCCTGCCATGCCCTTCACTACCAGAGTGTGTTCCGACCATAGCGCAGATTCTGCCACGTTTTTTGGGGGCCAAAAATAGCACATTGATACTGTACTTATTACCGTCATTTTTTTATTTGAGTGAAATGTTAAACACATGGAAGAACCGTTACTTTTTTCTTTTTCTTTCCCACTTCAGCAATCGTGGGTGATAACCTCTTGGTATCTTTAACTTTCATAAGCACCTTATTGAGGCGAGGGACAAGACATCCTCAGGAAACCCAGCCAGCCTTAATCTGCCAACTTGTTCACAGAAATTGTCATTCATTGAGTTAGTACCTGACTTGTGCAAAGATGATCCCAGGCAAGCCGCAGCAGTGCCACATTTCACAATTTTATAATTTCCTGACTGAAAATTTAAAAGCGGCTTCACTGACCTTGGGGAATACTTCCAGCACACATGATCCTGCTGAAAACGGAGTTTAATGTCTAGGAATAGCAAATGGTCATCAGTGGGCCTGTCGAAGGTGAACGCACGTCCAAATCCACTTTCTTTAAATATTTTGACTACATCCACAACGTGCTTCATAAAATTAGGTCTGTCTACGAATGCCAGATAGTCTTCAACGTACCTGAAAATCTTTTTTGAAAGGCTGCTCAAGTCTCAGCAATGCACTTATCAACCCTAGAAAGGAAATTATCGCTAAGTATCGGAGCTACTTTTGAACAAATGCATACGCCAGTTTTTTTAAGAAACAGACAGCCGTCCAATTCAACAAAGGTAGAAATGAGATAAAAAGTTAACAACTCTAAAAAAGAAGCAACTGAAATATCACAGGCGTTAACATTAGCGTTCTTCATCGTTATTTGTGATGCAGTCACTAACATTTCAACACAGTATCTTGCTGGAGGCGACTAGAAAAGGTCCTTGACATCTATACTGAACGCACAGATTGCACCATGGTTCTGGTGTCTAAGGTAATCCACAACAGCCAAAGAATTTCATGTCTGAAATGGGTCTTCCAAAGCAAGATCAGTTGCGAATCAGCTCTTTTGGTGTCTGTTCTTTCTATGTCCATCGTCTTTTTGCGCTGTTTTTTCCAAGATGCTGTACCAACTAGCTCAGATGTCAGTATTACTTCATCAGTGGCATGCGTGTCATGGGACTTTCGCTGTCCTGCCACGGCCACCGCTCGAGAGCACCAGCCAGGGCAGTACATAAAAGGTCATGTAACACATGCTTCACCGAATGACGTGTACTGCTTGAGATCCCTGTGTGCACTCCACAGCCATACCGCTGCTGAATCGCAGGCTGTAAGACAAAATTCATTGCGGAAGAGTGCCGGGTGTAATCGTATTTTTATATTGTAAAAACTGATATAGCCATTACTAATAGCCACCTACAGATCTCTAATTACAACCATGTGCCAAGCGTAATAGTTAAAAAATTAATCATGTGAATTTTTTATTCAGCTTACTAGTTGACATGATTACCCTGTTTCCCGACATCTGCCACAACTAATACTCGTATGCTTCAAATGCTATCTTTATAATGCAAAAAGCCAGTTAATAAAAATTACTGGTGGGCTTTGCTGAAACACCTGGCATTTAATGCTCAGAGAGCTAGTTAACAGCTCTGTGGCTTCTATTGTGTCAGATTCCTTCTATTCCGGGTAATCAAATGTACTCTTTTCTATGCGGTATAGTCAGATTCATTTGGACTTCACAGTACTGACCAAACTCACTGTAACTAACCCCGGACTAGGGGCATTGGCAATAAAGGTGTTTCACCACCACCTTTGTAATTATTCAATGCTCAGGTGATACTAAATATTATGAGCAGTTCTGTCATGTCTTTCTTGTGCCTTCCTCAGAAGTTAACATGCTACATACAATCTTTTGAAAATGCCATTTGCTACATATTTTGTACTGTCTGTAATGTTGGGAAATTTGGTTGTCCTACCAATATAAGAGTAACGGAGCTTACACAACTTTCCATCTGTAGCTGTTTTGCTCAAAAAGGAGCTTTAGCTCAGGCTCAACTTTAGTTTTCATATTCAGGCGCATGGAGAACGTAGAAATGCTCACATCAGAAAGTCGCTGCACTATTTGTACATAATTGGTTTTATGCTGAAAGAAGAGATTAGAATCAAATTATTTGAAGTGGGATTTCCTAAGTTCTCATGTTTCTAAAAATTGCCAAAAACGGACTGAATTGAAATTTTCAAAAATATATTTTTTTGGCCTAGTCTGTGATCTTGTAATGAGAAAAAAAAAACATGTCACATTGCTGTAAATTGCACCTGTTAGAATGTTTAGAGTAAACGAGATTGGCGTCTTCAATTACATTGTGGTAAACTACGACGTTGGGTGTTATTTGCAAACATGGAGGAAGAAAACCTCAAGAGAGGCCCACGCTATCTGAGCTGCATGTCAAAAGGTGTGCTGGAAGTCATGCACTTTCACAAGGACTACTGGGAGTCATTGGCCATCGGCACAGCAGTAGTAACATTGGGCCCAGCTGCATTGTCTGCTGTGCATGCATGAGCACGCTGAGATGGCAGCCAAGAAGGGGGGGGGGGGGGGGGGCAGAGCAGGAGGGAGCCTTCACGTGCTGCTTCAAAAACTTAGGCATAACCGCCTCTCCTGAGTTCTTTCCGTCCTCCATGTTTGAGAATTATTTTTTATAGGTGACTGCACAGCATAGAATAAATTTTAACATGCCAGTTTTGATTATGCTTATGTGCTCTAACAGGTGTAGTTTACAGCATTGTGAGGTCTGTTTTTAAGTTGCAAAGCTATAGAGCCGTAAATGTGAAATTTTAAAAAGTTTTCTTCAAGTTTTGTAACCTTTGGCAACGTATTAGTAAAAATTTAGGCTTAGATTGAAATTATGCTTCCGTTAGTGGCTAGGTACTGAAATAGATATTACAAGTAGTCTTTCTCATTCAATGTGCCGTATTTCATTCAAATTGATTCAGCAGCTGCCTGTGGGAGCAGTTTGGTGGCCCTGATGTCTATGCATAAGAGAACTACCGTATTTACTTGCATAATTTGTGCACTTTTTTTTTTGTCTTTGAATAAGGCTTCAAACAGGGAGTGTGCATATTTTGCAAAAATTTTGTGACCACGTCCTAAAAAACTAGAAAGGTCATAGCACACAATATATACTGTATTTTGCCGCCTATACGTCGACACTATAACTCCCCCCTCACTGGCCAAAAAAAAAGTTGAATCCAAATATAAGACACAGGGCTGCTCCTGCTCCACCTACCTTATGTAGTTCCCTGCGGGATGGCATGACAGTGCGTGTGCAGCTCAGTGCAATAAATTCACAACAATACTATCAAAGCCAGCAGTCAAAGGCAAGTGGAGATAACAGGCGATAAAACAGCGCCCTCTCATGCAGCCCGGTTTGGTAGTTTCGGATTCTGGCGCATGCGCACCTGTTCATCCGGGAAAGTGACCGCCAGCGTTGCCGAGCCGGGTAAACGGTGTGCAGTTTGTCCCCTCGCCACTTGCACCTTTCGCAGCTGCACATGGCAAAGCGGCCACACCATTCTTCCCAAGCCTGCCTTGTGCGCACCTGCGTCATCTCGTGCATGCTGGGGGTCTGTCACAGCGGAAAACATGGGGAGCGTAAAATGTGCGGGTAAAAGTTTTAGTGCGAAAGCGCTACTTCACTAGCAAAGCTGAAAAACCCGAGATGTGTGTGAAGCATCAACCTTTGACGGAGCACCAGTGGTGGAGGTCTTGCTTGCGCAGCTGCACTGTCAACGCATGGAACCATCACCCCCTCCCCACGCGCGGCTGCCAATAATGGCTGACGATAAGACCTTGCATGTGGTTGCCTTTGAGGCGATGTTGTCTCAAGTGCTTTCGCATGTCCTACTCGGCTTTAACTGCGTTAAAACCCTACCATTTTTTTTTTATAAATCCAGGCAATAAATTAGGGCGTGCAAAATGCTTGCGGGCGCAAATTATGCAAGATAATACGGTACTGTTGGGCTCAAATTCAGGCTTGTTACTAAATGCTTGCTCAAGACCAGTCACTATGATCGCTGGTCAGGTTTATGAAGTTTTCATGGCTGTTACGCTATAGCTAATTCAGTGCCCTGAAATTGTGCATCGCTGATTGTAATTGCTTTGGATAGTCTGTAGGAAGGTCATTTGAGTTTATAATTTCAAGCATAGCACTTGACCATAGTGCTGCTATTACTCTATTAATCTTTCGAGTATATTCTGCTTGCAGCTTATAGATTATGATGTGCTTATTTCACAGTACTAAGCAGAGGAAATTTTTTGGGGCTTCAAGTAGTGCTTCCCTGTCATGGTTGTGTATATTGCAGAAGAGAAGAAATCAAGAATTTTTCTCATAGCGAGCAATATGGTTATTATGCCTCTTCACGTAGTGTGCAAGGTTTACAGATTAAATGCAGCGGTGCTACGCAGAGATGTGTGTTTTTTTGGTCACCGTACCGTTATCTCGAAAACAAGTTTTGTTTGCCTTTGGTCCCACTGATAATTTAAAGGATCGCGTATGTCCTGCAGCTTCTAGTGCACTCCAGCCAGGTTGTGTCCAGCTAAGTTGAATACAGCCAAGTTGTGGGATCTGATTCAGAGAATTTGCGATCTGATTCAGTGCAAAAAGTGTGTATTTGAGCCTATAAAAAGAAGCTTTTGCTGGTACTTTGAAGTGCAATAAAATTAATCTTACTGAATTAGCAAGCTCTTTTTCTGTGCAAGTTCTGTTTATATTTTTTTTATGCCTTCTGCTTTTTGTTTTGAAAGTTGACTGTTTATGGTTGCATGTTACAATTTTTTCTATTTGCAGAGAAAGGGAAAAGTATGTATTCACTGTAGTGTAGAAAGTAGTAGTAGTTTCAGTTTTTTTATTGCAATTATTTCTGTTTTCATTCTTATGTTTTGATGCATGCATTTTTATTCTCGACAGCAAAAGGGCCGAGTATGTATCATAGCTGTAGACATGCGTAGATATCCTAGTGGGTGCTTTATGTTGGAAAAATTTCCTTTTATTTATAACGTCATTCATGTATTGCAGTGTAGCTGACAGTGCAGTTATTTGGTCTGATTCTTGTGTTGTATTTCTTAACTTTTGTGGAGCCATACCATTCGTGTGGCTGGACTTTTGTGCACGTTGTAATGCTTAAAAACATTTGTCTGCCGAAATTAGTTCACTGTGGAGACATTTGCTTCCTTATAGCCGAAGCTATTGAACCAGAACATGAAAAATCCTTGAGAATTCTTGAAAGAGCGTTCTTGTTACAATTGACTTATTAGGGAGAGGGAGAATTGGGAGATGTTGATCTGTGAGCATTGACTGCAGGTGACAAATTATTTTATTATGAATTTAAATAACTTAATAATACTCCAAGTTGCCAGGCTAAGAATTGATAACAATCCTTGTCGTTTAGTTTAACGTTGCTGTTTAATAAAGACTGCTTTTAATGTCACTGCAAAGTGTAAAAAAGAATAGTTTTCTAAATTTTTGCAGTCACATGTGCGTCTTTAATAGTAGCTGCTATTGCCAGAGGGCATGATAATCACTGAGCTGCGATTATAAGCCATGAATACCATTGTAGCCAGAGTTAAGCCTGCCTTTTTGTACAGGATGAAGATCTCAAGAGGACTATTGAGGAAAGTGCCCAGCTTCAGAGAGCTTATGAACGCTATTTCGACACAATCCTTGTAAACAACAACTTTGAAAAGACCTTTGAACAGCTCAAGGATGTGATTGATTCACTATCAACAGAACCTCAGTGGGTGCCCATTTCATGGGTATACTGAAGTATTTTTTGCGAGCGTGCTGGCAAGCGATGCCCTCTGAAAACATTATGGCTGAAGCCAAGGGTGTCTTTTAGTTGGCCTGTGCCAACAAATTTTGTCAAAAGCAAAGACAAGGTCTGGAAGTAGTAGGTTTTGAGAACATTCTTTTAGATAACAGGCTGATCCTAATCAGGTACATGCTTAAATACTGCAATTTTCCTGCAGTTTGTGTTCAGAAAAAAAATTGAGATTGTGTGTTGCTTTTACTGCTTAGTTGTGGTTGTGTACTTTGCAGATGCCATAACTCAATATGAATGAGTCTCATTTTGTAACTACGCCCCCCCCCCCTTTTTTTTTCCTCCTTTTTTTTTTCATGCTACTTGTGTTGGCACCCAAAGAGTGCCTTCCATAGCCATTCTAATTCCGTCCTCTTACTTGATATCTTGCCTTTGAAAGGCTGTACTCGCTGTGACAAGTATGAAAGGAGGTTTTAAGTACTGCATTCAGGCATTTAAGTTGATGACCTTTTGTTGGCCAAATGAAGAATCTCAAAGATAGCTGCCTGAGCAGCATTGTTTTACATCAGATGCTGTTTCGTGTGTTGTGCATTCCATTTTGAAGCTGTTTGTTGATTTTGCCTTTTGATTACACACAGATGTGTGCACTCCTCACATGAAGGGTAGTTGGTAGACTTGTGTTATGTGTGGAGTGAACACAGGTTTCTTGCCACTGTGTATAACCGGGGATGCCACCTGCAATACATAAACATACATATCACTTATAGTACATCATATCAGTTGCATCCGGTTCCATGCAGAGCACGATGATGTTTGACTGTTGCACTTTTTATCTGTATAATGTCCCAGTGAGATGACCTAGATACAGTGCGTTGAACCATTGTCTACGTTGTGTTTGCTAGTGAAAGCACATCTGATTTCTTTGCTTGTGCTCTTCTTGCTCTGTTGTTAAAATAAGCAATGGTTTTAAATCTGCGAACATCATTAGTGCTTACTAATGACTGTTCAAATGGCGTGTTATTTGTTAAAATATTTGGGACTTTGTTAGAAGAGGTAATAAATGACCTGATATTATCCTTCATTTTTATGCAAGATATAGGACTTGTGGTGATAACGAGCGAAGATTATAAGAGTAACTCAACTTGATTTGATGTGAAGCAACAAGTTTGGAATACGAATGCCTTTGTCATGGCACACATGTCACAGTAATTGTCTTTTCACTGATGCTGAGGCCACAATTACTGAAGCCAGTGCATAAGGTATGGATTTTTGACTGAGGCAGGCCCAGTGCAGCGCTGTACAACTTGTATGGTTTAATTTACGTAAATATGGATGGATTTTAAAGGGCAACTCAAAACGTTTCTTGAACGTCTTGAGTTGGTAGGCGCATCACATTCCTTAAGGTCCCCTCTCTCCGTCACAACAAACCATGTTTAAAAACATGAAGTGGAACAGTTTTAAAACAGCTAAAATGACAAATTGAAACCCAAACTCAATTCATGGCCAGGGAAGATGCTCCACGTGAAGCAGTGATGATGCCATAAACATTACTAGAAAAACACTTGTACGCATGTTGTATGGCTGAAATAGTGGCTGGTGACTTTGAATCCTTTCATAAAATGCCTGAGACGACCTAATATGAGCTTTGCAAAACTTTGTTAGTGAAGCAGGGAGCGGGTATTAACATGTGGCACATGTTTGTGACGTTGAAAATTCAGTGTTGCTCATAGAAATTGTCTGAACTGAGGCCGCGGAAATGCAAACTTTAAAATCAATTTGTGCCAGAATGAAATGTCACATGGCTACCAATCTTGGTGGGAAATCAAAAAATTAGGACAAGAAAAAAAATTTGCAGTATAAGGTTCATTAAATTATGGTAGTCTCAAAAAACCTCGCACACGCATGCACACACGCACACACACATATCACCACGCACCTTTTGTGCAGAGACAAGGCTCTTGTCGCATTAGATCAAATTTTGGTGAGTTACTCTTATGATGTATATGTTTCAGTGCCACAAGTCCACTAGAGTACATTTGACAGAAAAATGAAATTGGGGAGATCATTTGCAGTAGTATTGTACTATAGCCCAGAGGCTTGACCTGCATATTCTTCTGGTAACATTATGCTGCAGACACAGGTTTAAAGGTACAGACACACTGGCGGAAAAACGTGGGCGGCACGCCAGTGGCGGAAAGCCGCTTGCCGCGAAACCTGCCGCGGCAGCGGATTGATCTGCCGCGCAAAGGATAGGTCGAGGAGCCATTTTCAGCGGCTTGCCACGTGCCACAGACCGGGGAGACCAATGATGAACGCCCGAATTAATCACGTGGGGAGCGTCAGTGCCGCCACCTCTTAGCTCCTAGCAAAGTTGCCTTCCACAGGCTGCAGCGAAGCCACGCGTGTTCCTCCACTAGCAGGGACCTCGACCGGTCTGGCATGAAAGGAGCTTTGTGCGGCCGCGCTTTCCCGCGCACTCCTCGCCACCTGTGCCGCCAGCGGCTTACCGCACGTTTTTTCGCCAATGTGTTCGTACCTTAAGACAGCAGATGTGATGGTATTGGGAAACAGTTGAACCTGTAGCTAGCTTATGTTACTTGTTGACTCAAGCTTCATTTGCAGAAGTGAAATGATGCTTTTAAGCATGTGGGTAAATAATGTACATGCTTGCTTTATATATGAATGCACGAATAATGAATTGGGTTTGCTCGGTCGCTTGTATGAATGGTGTGCTGCTGAGCTAAGAAGTCCTTTCTGTGCAACTTTGAGCAGTGAGTTAAAGCTCGGCTGAGCGAAATGCGTGGCTTTGGCGCGGGATTATGTTACAGAGGAGAAATTGGTAGAAAGATTATATGCTTAATATCATGGAGTACCTGTGGTTTGGCTTGTCTTAACAATGTGAGTGGTTTTGCTTTTCTGGCAAGAATGATTCAGATGAGACAATGAACGAGATTGGGAGGTCTCGCTTAATTATAATCTGTACTTGTGTGGTTTTACGAGAGGTACCTTGCAGAATTTTGCATGGGATGTTGCCTGTGAGCAAAGATCAAATACATTCCAGGTTTTGGTGACATGCAACTGTCAATCTATTTTTATATTCATAGATAAATGCATTTTAACTCTGTAGTGATAACATGTGCAACAGCAACACTTTTGTGTCATTTGACAAGTGCTCAGGTATTCAAATGATTCATGATAGAGGTGCTAGTAATAACCAAGAGTGATATGCTTTGGCATATTCATATTTTTATGAGTAATAAGTTTACTTTATGCAGAGGTCTGTGAATTTTGACACATATTTTGGATATTCATATACTGCTGATTTGTATGCAGCCTTGAACAGTCAAGTTTATAAAACCAGAAGCATCTGCCTTGCTTTAGGAAATGTTGCTCATTTGTGTACTTTGTACTTCATGACATCACAGATATGTTTGACTTCACTTTTCTTGTAATAGCATAGTGCATTTTGCATCATCAACTGCTACCAATTGTGTGCCATGCAGAATTTTGATGTAAATTGTGATTACAGGCAGTGCACAGCTCTTAGGAATTTCACCACGATCTTCAAGGTGCTTTCATTTCAAGAAGGAAACGTGCTTTTCTATGCAGTGGGAAATGTGTGCTTTCATTTCTGTCTTTAGCATTGAGGGAAAAGTATATAATCAATGTGATGCTTATTTAGTGTTTAGGCTTGCAAGTTTGTCGTACTAATAGTCTTTACATGTTTTTACTTTGTAGTGGATTGGAAACGGTTGCTGTTCATGTCAGGCGACATGCTGTGCATATGAAAGGTTCACATCTGTTCAAAAATTGGATTCAGTAATAATTGGTAATGTGTTGAATAAATATTGTGCTGCCGGATTTGTTCAACCAAAAAACTTCCAATTTTAGGCAACACTACTGAAGGGAACATTGCAATGCAAGTTATTTTTGCTCTTATGACATTATTGTACGCTGACATATTTTGAGGAATGCACTGTAAAAGTGCAGGTGTAGCTACACTGCATGATTTAAATTTAAGTGCCAGTTATGAACAGATGGGGTGGGGTGGGTGGGAAGTCAGGATTTTTTGATGCCTCGGATGATAAATAGCATTCACACTTCCCTTAATGGTTGCAGCACACAGTTTTGTCCCCTTTAGCTCTTAGTGCTGTGGCTCTTAATGCTGGCTGTCTGTGTTAAATTTGAGTAGCTTCACAGCAATTTTTTTTTTCTGCGAATAGGGGGCAAAGAAAAATAGCTAAATGACTGTTTGATGTCCAGTATGGCTATTGTGAATCATTTATTGCTTTTCATTCAACCTGAGCCTAAATCCCGGTCTGCTGTGGAAGTGTGCACAGCTACACACAATGATAACTGTTTATTAAAAGTGAACTTCCAAGCTTAAACTGTCTATACTAATGAAGACTACGTGCTGTGGTGCGCGAATTGTGTGCATCATAGTGTGATCGTAGTGAGATTTTGCTTTTGGTTACAAAGCTGTATTTCTGCCTTTTTACTAAGTGGTGAAACCTGTTCCCAAGAGTAGTGCACTTTTCAGTGGCCTGTGTAATTTTTGTCATTTAGAAATATGGAAGCAACACTTGTGTGTCTTGGGCCTCAATTTGGAGCCATTGCATTAGAAACAGATCTCACACTGTTTGAAGACACTGTTGCATTACAGATGAAACAGACTGGCATCATGTTTTCATGGCACTATACAGCCATTTTCTTTTACACCTGTGCTTGAATTTTCATTTGTTAGTTTGTGTGTGCTTCTGTATCTGGCATCTTTACAACTGAGATTTTTATAGACCTGTTACCTGGTTGCCATTCTGGCATCATCCGTCCAGACGTGTGCCTTTGACAGCTGCAGAATAAAGTTGGTGTTCTGTTCATTACAGGACACTTCCTAATTTTGTGCATTCCACTGTCTCTGTATCTTGCATGGTGGGCACTGAGTACTACTTGCTGCATGCCACAGTGGCTCTGCAGTATTCAGTTATCACATGTATATACGCCATATTTGCATTGCAAAATGTGTAGTGGTTTTAAGGCATTTTATTTTCAGGACTGGTGCAGATTGGGGGATACCTTTTTGTGCTTTTTGTCTGGTAACACACTTGCAAAAAGCCACACATGTTCTCAGAATTGAATTTCAGTTCAGTGCACTTGATAAGTCATACAGGTCTGGAAGCTTATCATTAGGCACTGTTCTCTTATTTTACACGTCATTTTCTCTGACCACATGTGCCATAAAGCTGACCCTACTTTGAGAGCTTCCCTGGCCATTCATCCTGGGATTTTTCCTTTTTTTTGTAGAATAAGCTGTCAACACTGAAAAAATTTACTCGTGTCAGGCCATTGTACGCTTTTGCATGTTTAGTTATATTTAGTCGTGCTGTGAATGGTGCTCTAAGCCATGCCATCACACAGAATGTGCGTTTATTGTGAGACTTATATAGTTTCAGGTTTGATGCACCTCTAAGCATGTGCTGTGTCGCCACACTAAAGATAATCAACTGGCTGCATTAGGCTGAATGCTGCTTCAAGGTGAGGAAGAGTGGTGTTGGTAAATTGTATTCGGTGATTAGCCCTGTTATAGATTCTTCTGGGTCAGTGAAAAAGGGTAGCACAGTAGAATAAAGATGGGATTCACACCAGCACTACCACTAAGTAAGCGTTCACAATTCCACCCCACAGTCTTTGTTTTGTCATGCTACCCTTCACGGTTCTAAAGCACCAACTCATTTTTCAGTTGGACACTTTTATGTTAAACTGATCTTTGTTTTACCTTAAGGGTAAACAAAATGTCTGCACTTTGTAAGAGTTATTGGTCAAAATAATTAGTTTCCTTCATTTCCAATAGTATATACGAAGTGTCCCATGAATTGGAGGCTGCCAAGGGTTTTAAAAAAAAGTCTACAGATTGTGGAAATTAAACACAAGCAGTATTTTTGGGGGTTGTTGGGGGCTAACAGCAGCATTTTTCAACGCTGCCTAATGTCGAGCGCCAAAAGAAACCAGGTATGTTGTGGCATTTGCAAGGAAATGTTCTTTGCGCTCTGGTCGAAGTGCCCAATGTGTGGGCTGTGCAACTGGCAGCACTGCCCTGGTGGCTGCCGACATGGCGCGCTCAAGTTTGCCCAGCCACACTGGCTACTGCGGGGCTCCCACACCTTTCTTTCATTTTGGGGTTTCACGCATTTCCTTCAAAAACAAGATAGATCCGGAATAATCCTGTATTTGTAGAAAATATAGAGTACGTGGCACCATTTTGCAGTGTCTTGTACTGGTCTGCAACTTACTAATCAGCAGTTTGCACATTTCTCCAGTGGTTTGAAAAATAATCCTTACTAATAAGTTGGTGTGAAATGAAAAAATGCTTCTGCTTGCTTTAGATCGCTGCCCGCTGTATTATCCCAGCTGTATTTCCTTAGTGTGTGCTGGCTTTATTATTTATTTTTATCCTGTAGTTTACGTTGCCTAACTAACTAGATTCCGTGCATAAAACTGACTTATTTGCCGAATGGATGGTGTGGGAGCTTGGTTATGGTTGTGCAGGGAGTTGGATTACAGGCCACCTGCTGAGGTTGCAGTCCATAGTTTGATTACGAGTTTACGCTGCATAAGTGCAGGCATTCAGAAAAATTACAGAGCTCAAGAAAAATAAAATCCATTTTTGAAAACTGCGCACACGCGTTGTATCGACTTTGCCGAATTTCGGGCGATCAATTCAGCAGGCCGATCGGTATAATTTCTTGGATCGTTCAGGTGGCTGGGCATGTGAGAGCTTTGCCCTCCAGTACTGGGCTGCTGCCGCCTGCCTACACGCGAGTCCATTAGTTTTGGAATTACTTATTCAATAGAGCGGAGGACTCTTGCACGCGAGCAACCCTGCCATGGCACCTCGCACTTTAGTGAGACCTCGCTGCCTGCTACCTATCCCCCTTCATTTGCTATTCCTATTCTTTTCTCCTTCGCACTCTTTGTTGACCACGCACTGACTGTAAGAGATTTTGGACATGGCAGGCCGTTTTTTTTTCCCTTGTTCACTGAAATTCTTCAGTAGACTTTCTTGATTCACGACCTAGTTCTTTCACATTACCTTTCGTGGTTTCTGCGCAGTTTCTTGAAGGTCGACTCGCATCGACTCACGCGCTGTGCGTGTCGTTTTCGCTCGATTCTCTTCGATGCCCCATCGCGCCGTAACGCCGCTCCCCGCTCTATTTCCAGGGGCTCCAGTGATTCCAAAGGTTTTTTTTTTTTTCAAAACGTACGCTGTGGTAAAGGTAGGGATTAGTGATTGTTAAGGTGGTGGTACAGTACCGCGGACCATTGGCGCAGCACAAGTGTTCTTCCTTAAGCCTCGTGTCGCTGCAGGTTTAGGTTGTTCGGTATAAACAGGCTGCACTTACTGTGCACAAGCATCTGCGGCGTTGTATTGCCAAAAGACCGTTTACAATATTCCAGCGTGACGCGGCATATACGTGCGGTACCTTGCTTTGGTAAAGTGCGTTTTCTGATGCCAGCGTGTTATACTAAATATATAGCATTCAACACAACCGGAGTGTTCAGTGCCGAGAGCAGATTTCACGCTTGAAGTGGCAATACGTCGAAACGTTTCCGCAGGTGTGTCCGAGCGGCATCGGAAAACTGGGTATTTTCATTAATTTATTTTAATTTTTATATTTCGTTTGTTTTTAATTTATTTCAATTATTTATTTTATTTTATATTTTAACTGGGTATTTTTATTTTAGTTTGGTAATATACAAAAAATTGCTTGTTTACTAAATGGACGCTTTCTTCGCCATAGTATGCCCGACGGATGACATCAGAAAACAGTTGGGGCATGTTAAGTTGCAAAATGTGGTAGCTAACATCTTAAATATTAGGCGTCCTGCTGCTAATCAGAATTTTGGAGCTTGCTGTTAGTAATAGCCATAAGCCGCTGCGGCGCAAGGAATTTTTGGCCTCCCGACGCGTAAAACCGAAACCGGTGATTCGAAGCGCGCATTGCCAACACGGCGGCGTATGTCACTTGGTCTGCGACACAGAGCACGTGACACGCACGCGATCAGATGACCTGTGCGTGTGGGGTGATACGCCGAACACCGCAGACGGAAGCTTTCGTTGTTACGAAGGCGGCAGATATCCGTTTTTGAGTTTTCTTTTGAAGACGGGGCAAGGTGTCATTTCTGCCCATTCGGGGGGTCATGCTTTTATACCCGAAAGGCGACATGCTTTTATACCCGAACCGTTCATTCAGCGGAGATGGTACGAAAATAGCAGGTAGCGGGTTGTGATCGCGGCCGTGCACCGCGAACGAATTTTGAGGGAAGCGAAACGCGAAAACGTTCATGTGCTAATATTTCTGCGCACTTTAGGGTCATTCCACGCCAAACTGCCTCCCGATTTATTCCAGAAAATTTACGGCTTTTTATCGCTCTGTCGAAAGTAATTTCCCTCTATAGTTTTGCGGAAATTTTTCCTGTCATGCGGCAGCCCTTTGAACTTTCCAGACGAATGCAAGACTAGAACTCATTAAAAAAATGTACAAGAAATTTTTCTTTTGTGGTTCAAGTTTTTGCGAACAATGCAGAAGCATTGTACTTTAGTATCAGTCAGCAATAAACAGCCAGCAGAAAACCTTGATGTGTTTTCAGTTCATTAATATAGCCCGAAAAGCATCATTTTTATCATTTTTTTCCTCAGGAACGTAGGCGACATTCATGAACAATATAAACCGCTTTATCAGATTTCTTGGACATAAACATGCATTACTCTGTTAAAATGTTTGTACTCGAATAGAACAGAATAAATCTCACGAAAAAAAATTGGAAGTTGCAAATGATGCGATTTGTCGCGTTTTCACCTTAAATTCCACACTGAGTGGTCCAGGTAAAAATACAGACTGTGGTTCCTTTGATAGCTGATGTTATCGTAATTTCGTTCAGCGTTATTTATCGAAGTGTTTGTTGTTTTTGTTTTAGGCGAGAAACGAATATTTGAAGTTCAATGCCACCAGCAATTGTCCCATATTGCCACTACGCCACATGGCACACTCGTCAGTTCCTAAGAGGCACAGGCCGGCTGTTTTGTGCTCCAGAAAAAAAGTTCGTTCCTTACTGTGCATGTGAAGATTCGAGTTCAATGTCGGTACGGGTGAAATGCGTTTCCGAAGACAATGCAAAGAATTATGGAAAAATTGTCTGCTAGGTACTTACGATTTCAATTTTTTTTCCACTGCTTGAGTTGGGAAGAGACTGTTTTTTCAAAATATTATCAACTCTTAGATTTTGCACCCTGATGATAGAGCATTTAATTAGCTTTCATAAAATATATTACACTTGTGTGTTCGCGATTTCAGAGATGCTTTTTAAATCCTTTTTGTGGTCATGTCTAGCGGAAAGGTGGAAGTTTTTAGAGGTTTTATTCGCATTTTTCTCACTTCACTTTCTTTGCAATTTTTAGGTTTGGCGGCCTTCTAACGGAGCACGTTATTAGCGTTCAGCAAATATATTACACTTGGCTATTTGCGACTTCGGAAATGCTTTTGGATCTTTTTTCGTGATCGTGTCGAACGGAAAGGTGCGAGTTTTCAGATGTGCTTCATCCGCATTTTTCTCAAAATAGCATTTCTGGAAGTTCGTGTACTTTTTTCTCAGGAACTATTAGGCGTAAGCAAATAAAAATTTTCTCAGATTTTAACCAATGCCTTTTACAATACTAGTACCAGAATCGAAAGTACAAGTCCATTTTTATTTTAACGACAAAAAAAAAACATTAATGGGTCGCAATTTTATTGCACCTGTTGTGCCGCCAAGTATAGGTTTTCTTTGGCTTCAACATTCAGGTTAACTTTTTACCGCCTTTCTCGTGTGATAAAAGTTCTCTAGCTGTTTCATAACGATACTTATACAGGCTGTCCAGTCTAACTTTTGCCAAGGGTTAAAAAATAGGGTATTTGAGGTAGGCCAGGGAAACCACTTACAACTACTAGCCGGCTTGAGCATCTAGACAATTTTTGTATTGCTATTAATTAAGTAGTAAGGTGATTTTCCTAAATGCGTAAATATTGACTTTAGACAGCAGATGTGAATAGCAAAGTTAGCACCGTCAGAAAACCCCCATTCCATTTATTTGCGATAACGAAAGCCTCACGTGTACCTTTTTTCTGAGCTCAAAAGAAAGCCCGCGAAATACCAAAAAATCACGTGACAAGCGCATCCCGCGCGCCACGATTGTGGTGCTCTCAATCCTGGCTTGAGTGAATGAAATCAGCTGCTGGCATGGCGCGACGACACCATTGCTACGACAGACCGATATGTCGACGGTGGTTGCACCGTCACGACCCCATTGCTCCGGCAGGCCGATATGTCGACGGTGGTTGCACCGTCACGACGCCATTGCTCCGGCAGACCGGTGCAACCACCGTCGACATACCGGCCTGCCGGAGCAATGGGGTCGTGACGGTGCAACCACCGTCGACATACCGGCCTGCCGGAGCAATGGGGTCGTGACGGTGCAACCACCGTCGACATATCGGCCTGCCGGAGCATTGGGGGTCGTGACGGTGCAACCACCGTCGACATATCGGCCTGCCGGAACAATGGGGTCGTGACGGTGCAACCACCGTCGACATATCGGTCTGCCGGAGCAATGGTGTCGTCGCGTCATGCCAGCAGCTGATTTCATTCACTCAAGCCAGGATTGAGAGCACCACAATCGTGGCGCTCGGATGCGCTTGTCACGTGATTTTTTGGTATTTCGCGGGCTTTCTTTGAGCTCAGAAAAAAGGTACACGTGAGGCTTTCGTTATCGCAAATAAATGGAATGGGGGTTTTCTGACGGTGCTAACTTTGCTATTCACATCTGCTGTCTAAAGTCAATATTTACGCATTTAGGAAAATGATCTTAATTGCTAATTAATTAATTGCAATACAAAAAATTGCCTATGATGCGCAAGCCGGTTGGTAGGTGTATGTAAGTGGTTTCCCTGACCTATCTAAAATATCTTCTTTTTTAACTCTTGGCTAAAGTTGGCCTGGACACCCTGTATACTTCAGTATCCAAACGTGTAACCTTCATGCACGTTTGTCAGCCTCAGAGATCCGTGCTGTGTTTCGGCTATTTTACCATCGCGTTTGTACCTTGTGCTTGCGAGATTGGCCTGTGGAGGCGATACGGCGATAGCTGTATGTTAGTTCTTGCCCTTTCCTACCTTACGAGAGCTTTGTTTTCAGTAAGAGTGGTCTTTTTGTGTTCAGGAGCTGGCATTCTATTGACGCAAGCCAACTTCAATTTCTCCTTCGCTGCGGCTGCGAATAGGCTGTTTCCTCCGTTACGTGAGTGGTTCGCCGGTACACTGGTACGTTGTTGTCAGGGTATTGCTGCAAAAATATATCTTAGGAGCCCTGCTATACGTGGATGTCCGCATGATGTCACTGCTTGTCAGCAATGCAGAGAGTATGGGGACAGGAAGTTTGCACAATGTGCAGTGGAGCGCTTACAGCACCATACGACAGAGCAGTTGTCGTCAGCTACTATTTCTAAAGACGACTTGCGTGGACCTATGTAAATACGAGCGCTGTTTGTAAACAGCCATCGCTGCGCGCACGCAACCAAGGGAAGCGCGAGGTGTTTTATGCATGAATGTCCGTGTAATGGAAGGCCTTATTGCGGCATGCGTGTATGAGGATTTGTTATTTCCGTAGAGAGAAAGGGGAAGGGGATGATATATTGATTCTTTTTGTAATTCTTTTTGTATTTCGTTATTGGCTCATGCATTCGCTGTGACTGGAAGCAAGCACTCGGACGGGTGGATGGTAAGAACCTAATATAGGTCGTACGAAAAGATTGTACCGGAGTGACCTTATCAATTACGTGCCTTGCATCCACTGCTTATGAACAAATAGAGAGCGCAAGGCGTGGTTGTTCCGAGATAAATAGTGCGCGGGGAAGGCGATCATATTGTTCTCGCTTTCCACAGTAGACGTGATTAAAAATATGTATTCATATCTAAAGTATCACGTTGTCATTGAAATTTATGAGCACGAAAAAACGCGAAGCAGAGGAAGTTTTAGCAGTTAAAACTTATGCGACAATGGGAATGTCTCTGCCTTATTTTCTGCGCAAGCCGCATGGCAGTAGCTCAGTACGTCTTGCTTACCAGAAGTGCTAGAGGCAAAAAATAAAAATAAAATACGCTTCTAGTTTTGTCATTCACCCATTGTACAAGTCTCCAATGACGATGTTAATTATTTTAAATTTCTTCCAAAGTGCGCGTCCAAGTCCATGGCTCCGCAATCACGCCTGCCGTTTTTACGTGTCAGGCGGCGATTTGTTCTTCATCTCTGTCTAGTCGTTTTGCACCGTCGTCGCGAGTAACGGAGGACTGGCTCACAGGAGGGCGCAACATTAACAAAAAAGCGCGAGGTTGTGACGTTTGAAACAAGCAAGATTCTACCTATAGGGCTGCTCCCAGAAATAGTGGTAGCTCCGCCACATTGGATATAGAGGTGGCGTGTTTGCGCGTTTATATAACAAACCTGGTTGCGTCTTTCTGCCTCTGTAACTTACGGCTAGAAGTTTACTTTTCTGGGCGCCACATCCCGTGGCAAGTGCACGCAGCAATTGCTGAAGAGAGAGGAAAAGTTCGCGGGTTCTGTTCGGCAATCAAACGTGTGGACCAGCGGAAAAAAAATAAAAATCAGGCGTGACTCACGGCGCATCGGTTATCGCATCAACTGAGTAAACATGGCGCAGTAAAGAGGAGTAAGCGTATTGGAGCCAAAACTGCGCGGGCCAAGCGCGAGTTGTGCCCCTGAAGCGGCCCTCTGATAATGGCAGCAATGTGGCTGTCATACGCTGCGTACTTTGACCATCGAAGAAGATTGGTTCGTGTGATTTGAGAGTGTCAGCATTAACCGGCCGTTTCGCTACTTTCGTGCACATCTTTAGCTGTCGACTCGCATGTTCTTTCAAAAAGTGGGCTTTAAATTTATTATGAAATTTATTATGAAATTTCATGAAATGAAAGACTCGCAATAAATTTCCGGACGATCATCCAACGACCGCTTGTTCGGCGCATGATATTCTTCATATTTGCTGGGGCGACTTTATTACTTCACTACGACCGAACTAGTGGCATTGAGGAAATTTTATTAGTTGCAACTTAGCTATAGTACAACATGCCTCAGCAGCAAACTGCCTTATTTTATATTTGGGATAAGAGCTGGACTGCGTCTGCTCTGCTATAGCCGAACAACTGCTGTTGCGTATTATGGGAGCCCGACGAAATATGTCGGCTCCGGACGATCGAGGAAGGAGAGAGCGAGCGAAAGCAGAGCGGAGCGGAGGCCAGACGCGCTGCGCCAGATGCCGAGTCACCTGATGCCAGGCGCGCATACCACTGCTCGTGTAAACAGCACGTGAGGAGCGCCGGTGCCTGCTGCGATCAGAGCGTGGGAACATGAACGCCCGAACGACGACACGGCACACCGTGAGTGCGCGGCAGATTAGGATTTCGAGCAGTGCCATTGCCGTATTGTGCAGTGAGGTGGCGTTCAAATCAAATTTTTTTTTCCTGCCTAAAACAAAGACCACCGCAATAACAATCGCTGATCGAAACTGAAATGATATTACTGTGAAATTAGGTGCAATTTGCGCCTCATTTCGCCTCAGTGGCACCTCAGCATAGATTTTCGGGCTGAGTATGCGGCAAAACGCGCTTTGTTGCAAATTCAGAATTTTTTCTGAAATTTCTTTTGGTCTATTCGAGTTGGAGCATTATAAAAGAATATTGCATCAACCTTACAGCCGAAGAAACGGTTTATGTTGCGCACAAATGTCGCCTACTTTTTTAAAAAAAAAATCTAAAAATGGTAATTTTTGTGCTAAAATAATGAACAAAACGTACCTAAAAAATTTTCTTCTGGCAGTTTATTGCTAGCTGATACTGAGGTACAATGGTTATACATCGTTCGGGAAAATTTTGAGCTGTGAAAGAAAAATAACTATTTTGTTAATTTTTTAATGTTACCTAGGGTTTTGCCTTTATCTGGAAAATTCAAAGGGCTGTCATGTGACCGAATTTTTTTCCGCAAAAATATTCACTTTCGACGGTGCAATAAAGAGCCATAAATTTTCTGGAAGAAATCGGTGAGGGTAGAGCACGAACTCTGGCGCGTCTGGCGTGGAATGACCCTTTAAAGAAATTTAAGGGGACGAAATTATACCGGTGACCAACAGTGTTGTCTTGGCATGTAAAAACCAATCAGCCGTAATAAAGTACGCGCCTGCTCTGGTTTCAACCATCGTATTGACTTCCACGCAGTTAAATGCGATGAAGCAGACCTGACGCTATAGCTGCCAGCGACTTCTTGAGTAAGAAATAAACCCTTGCTGACCCTTGCCAGCACCGCGTGCGTAACCTCGTCCTGTTGTCAAGAGCACATCACGTGATCACGCACTTGTGAATAAACTGTGCTTATGTATAGAGGGAGAAAAGGTAGCTGTGTTCTTGCTGCTGCAAACGAAAGCCAGTTGTCCGCATTTTTGAGTGTTGCAGGCAAATTTCTTCATTGCAAGACTCAATGTGCGAAAGCATATGAAGATTTTTTTTTTCCAAATGAGCCAGATCCACCTATACGAAAACCGAGAAAGGGACGAGATTTGGTTATCTGCACAAACAGTAGCGCTATCCAAGATGTTATATGGTATGGTTTACATGTTACAGAAGCTCTACACAACGATGTATTGAAATATATGCAAATAATATAGTCAATATGAGCATGTAAACTTTGGATTTGACTCTTTGCAATGTGGAACTCTGCGCTTGACACAGTTTTGTCCAGAAGACGTTTTATACGGCCGTTTACAAGCGCTGTTTATGAAAACAGTGCCTAAAAATTATTATGATGCGAATACAGCATAGAAACAGTTAAAACATTCGTTGTGTGCAATCAGGGGCAGTGCTTTGCTTCAACAGAAGCAAGCAAATACGAACAGCAGGCTTCTGTCGCAAGCGCTTACGCGACAACCTTCTTTTCCAATGTCCACACTTCGGCAGCGGCAAAGTAAGCTACCTAGAATATATGGGATCTATATATTTTACTTCACTGCAGCATTTTAAATCAATGAGTAGCAGCGAAATGGTAGGCGCGTTCAGGAGGCAAAACGTCAGGACAGTGGCTAGTATTATCGTTTTCTGTCTGTATCTACTATTACGCTTGTAATAATGAATTGAGAAAGCCACTTGAATTGAGAAAGAAGTCGCCCAATTGAGTGCTTTAACGTGCACTATTGCAGAGGCGCATCCTTGCTTCATCGGCGACAGCCCTTGCAAAAATATTTTGAGTTTAAGTTGACGCTTAATTCAATTTTCTCATTAGAGCCCTTTGATAATAAATTGACTAGGTTTTGAATTTTTCTATTGACTTACGATAGCAAATTGGCCACCGCGTTAAAACTGAAACAAAATGCAGAGTGGCAGTTAGACTCAACTGAGCTCATTCGTTCTTTCGAACGAAAATTTAATGTCTATCCAGTACCTTAACTCACTGACCTTGAATGGTAGCAGCCTACAGCTTGGTGCTGAAACGTTACCGGAATGCTATAAAATTATTTATTTTGGTACAAATTCATAATATATGCCGTCCGTCATATTCCTGATCTCGCTGAAACATAATTCACGCTCTCTATGATGCGTTTTTAAGCTTTGAATAACATTTTATAACCGGGATCGCCAAAGTTTACAGCAAATACCTTCTGCCAGCATTGCGAAAGCAGCAAGTAACAGGCACTTGGAGACCGCACTACTACACAGCATAAACATGTTACAGCCATACAATCACCTGCCCTAAACCTACATGCTCCTGCTTGTATACTCGATATGAAGAGTGTTTCAGCTAGTATAAGCTGCGAGTTGTTAATAACCGCAGATTTCAAAAATGATTTAAGCACCATTGCCGCATTCTGAGGATGGAAATGTTTCATTTCCATTCATTTATTTTTTCCCTTAAAGACCCGAAGGCATTACATAAGGGGGGAGCAAAATCAAGGTCAAAAGAGAAAGAATAAATTGACAAAAGAGAACAATAACAAAACAAAAAAGGGTATGTAACAGTTAAATGATCTTGTCACGCGTATACAATGCAAAGTAAAATTCACGGGTTTGAAACACGAGAAATATGTATATATATATATATATATATATATATATATATATATATATATATATATATATATATATATATATCAAATAACATCCTGTATATCTTTTGTCCCTCGACACCGGAAGAGGTGACGTACAGCCGCAGCACTCTTAGATGTCTGCACACCAAGAAAAACACGCTTAATGCACGTGTTATAGAATTCTTTGAAAGTTGACAGGAACAGCTCAGATATTCACGCAACATTGTTTCGCAAATGAACATCCGTTGAGGTCACCTGGTGGGGCTGAATGAAGATCAAGTAGAATTATTCAAAGCTTGCCTTTGCGCGGACATTTCTAAATTTATTAGGCATCTGTACTTTCGCGCCTAAATTCAATGCACAGGCCAGGTGTTAAAAAAGTGCTATGCAATTTCTAATTTTCCAAGCTTTTGGATAAGTGCCTATCGCTAGAAGTCCTCACGGGCCGATCAAACACATCAAAGAGAACACATCAACGACATTTGCGAACCTGCACCTCCGATTCCAATCCACGTGTCAATAATGGACCCTTTGCAAAACTCTGGATGTCAGTTTCCCTGCACAGCGAGAACCCCTTCAACATGGCAACCCGGCCTCTTTTTTTCGGACAGAAATTAGGTGCAGCTCTAGCAACTTCTGGTCACAAAATATTTCCGCGGGTCTCTCGTGCACACTTCTGCAGTGTGCTGTATTCGCAGTGAAGGGGTTATGCGCTCTTTTGGCAAGTCACTGCTTGGCAGGTGCAACCCACCTGCCGCGTGTTGCACTCGCGACGGAGGGAAGAGCAATTGTGTCAAGCTGCTTCTCGCCAGGTGCGTGCACGGCATAAGTCTTTCTGTTTGTCTC
Organism: Amblyomma americanum; assembly: GCF_052857255.1. Lineage (NCBI taxonomy): Eukaryota > Metazoa > Arthropoda > Arachnida > Ixodida > Ixodidae > Amblyomma > Amblyomma americanum. Next base: position 408,187,412 of record NC_135497.1, read on the forward strand.
CAGCCCTGCACCCAACTTCTGCCCTTGCTTGGGACAAGCCGCGCCGCCATGGTAAAGGAGGTGTTCATGTTGAGGGAGGCTAACTTTCGCAGATTTTCAAATGATCTGCGAGGCTTTTCTGGACGTGATCGCATCACTTTACATCACGCGAGATTTCTATCGTCAGACAGCTCTCGGAAGCGAGTAAATACCGTTCCATAGCTACTCCACAATGATTTATTGGGCGGTGCACTCTGCTGCTCACTGTCGGAGCAGATGTTGTCAATACTTATCGGCAGAAATAAACTGAGCGGAGCAAAAAGCAAAAAAAAAAGTTAGAAGGCCAGGACGTATACCCTGGCCCTAAAATTTCAAGCACATATTTGAAAAAGAAGTCTGGCCATAGAAGGGGAACATATGATCAATTAACGAAAAAAGAACGTAGTATTAGTTTGCCGATGACAAAGTCCAAGTTCATTGGTGAGGGTGAGTGGAGGCAAGGATATGACATAAGACTACAATGTTTTTCGAAAATAACACAACATGCGGCCACTCCTCACGTTCGTCTTCCCGTCACTCTGCGTTGGCTAGTCTCTGCGAGGAAGACGGGACACCGGCTGCAACTCAACGTCATGATGCAGCCGTTTCGCCATGCCTCCAACGCCCCGCTGGCCATGAATGAAGGCGACCGTGGCGCGCGTCTTCTTGTTGTTCTTGTTGTTGTTAGCCTATCAGAGGATGGCACATAACCACACTGGGGGATCGGCCAAGAATCGGGTGACTATTCACGTGTATTCAGGTAATTAAAATGAAAAGCACGCTGGAAAGCAACACTGGAGGATTCTTCCTCATGAACAGAAAAGGGATTAAAGTTTTGATTTCAAAATTAGTAGTAGTAGTAATAATAATAATAATAATAATAATAATAATAATAATAATAATAATAATAATAATAATAATAATAATAATAATAATAAAGACAGGGACTGGAAAGAGTTATTGAGTCAAAATTTACTAATTGAGAGGAAAGAAAATTTTGTAACCCTTAGCATGGAAGTCGGTAAGATTCTAGCAGGAAATTTATAACAGCGGTACAAACAGATCTGTGGATGAACCCAAATAAGGTGGCGCCAAATGATAGTAAGAGCGGGCTGCTTAAACTAAGACCAAGGGGCCGCAAGGGCTCCTCCGGCAACCTTCTTTTCAATCAGGTGTATCGGCGACAATAGAGCAAAAAATGCTCAATGGATTCAAGCTCATGGCAAAATGCACAAAGTGGAGAGAGCGCCAAACCCAACCTGTGCAAATAGAAATTTAGAGGAGGTATACGGCACCGCAGCCTGTCAGAGATACTTCAAGCTGCCGAGATCGACAAACTTGCCTGTTCCAAGAATATCTGAGGTGCTGATAATCCGCCGATGTTATAAGTTTTGTGTCTTGCGTGCTTAAAAACGCACGTCGCCGAAACCTAGATGCTGTCATATAGGCTGTAGCCGGGATGATAGGCAACACGGGGCCGCTTAGGGAAGCCTTCGCGAGAGTATTAGCGATCTCATGAACTGTCATACTGCTGTGACCGGGAACCCATACTAAATGAACAAGACTCAAATGCGGGGGAAGCAGGGACAAGAATGTGTTGAAAATGGAACCGTCAACATGCGCAGCGAGGGACGAACACAGAGATAAAGAATCTGTAATTACTGCCACTGCGGTAATAGAGGGGTCTAGCTTGCGTAGAGCAAGTACTACTGCCAGAAACTCTGCTTGAAAAATAGGGGTGAAATCTGGAAGCCGCCGTGAAAAAGACCAGTCTAAATGCGAACAGAATATTCCCACACTTGCCTTTTCATTGCACTGCGTCGGTTGCTATTGCAATTTTTGAAGGTAGGGCCCTTAGATGATCGTTCAGTAGACCATTTGGAATACAGGGTGGCAAAAGTTTTGCATTTTGGGGGTAAATATCGTCGAAAACAATGTGGACAGCGGGCACTCTGTATAGCGCACGAAGGATGTCATAAATCTTCACATCTAAAGGCTCAAGTGATCTTTGCACAAACACTACCTGTGGGGTATGAAAACGAGACCAGAGGGCACTAAAAAAGGAGGTCGGCTGGCAACAGAAAATGCTTTGTGAACGGTGGAAATGAGATTCGTGGATTCTTAGGTAAGTCTTCACAGTTAAAAATTGAAGTCGAGATAAGAGAGAGGGAATGCGGGCTTCAAGGTACAGCACATTGGTAGCCACAAATTTTGGGAGGCCGAGGCACATCCTAAGTGCTTCCCTCTCCAAAAGGACGAGAGGACGAAGTTGTATGTAGCCGAGCCTGAAAACAACACAGATCTAAAATCCAAAATTGACATACATTTTGTAGATGTTTAATAGCGCATCTCTTCGCATGCCGTACCGGTGACTACACAATCTACGCAACATGCCCACGGCCCGAGGCCCCTTCACCGCGACATGGTCAATGTTGGGTCGCCCGGTGAGTTTCTCGTCATAAATGACCCTTAGGTATTTTAGGGATTGAACCTGCAGTATTGGTTGTAAGTGGCAAGTGAGAGAGACCACTACAGGATTCTGTAGAGGGAAAACAAGGATGGCACACTTGCTAGCATTAAAATTCAGGTGTCAGCTGCTCAGCCAGCGCTCAAGTGTACTCAGATATGACTGCAACAGACCATGCAGGGAATGTATATCCGGCGCAGCCGCAAAAATCGCAATGCCGTCCGCATAGAAGTAAGTGCGTACATGTTGATGGAGAGGAATTGAGCTCAACAGAATATTAAAGAGCACAGGAGAAAGAACAGCTCCTTGCGGTACACCTCTCGTTTGTTTCTACCTCTCTGGATGGACACCATTATGGACGCAAAAGAATTCCCTATTATAAAGAAATGCAGATATCCAAGCAACTATATAATCTGGAAACTGGAGAGACTGTAGCCTATGCATTAGGATGGAGTGTTCTACACTGTCGTAAGCTTTGGCGACGTCTAACGCAACCAAAGCCGTGACCTGGCGTTGACGACGAGCAAGGAGAATTCTGCTCTCAAGATCAGCATGTGCATTCCATATCGAACACCGTGGCCGGAATCCGAGTTGACACGGGCTGAGTACATTTTTGCTGTCCACGAAGGCAGACACCCCAATTAGTAACACCCTTTCTATTAATTTTACCACGTTTTCTGTTAAAGAAATTGGCCTAATATTATCCAATTCATAGCCTCCCCCCTGATTTTTATGTAAAGGGATCACCTTGGCCAGCTTCCACTCAGGAGGCATCCAAGCGTGTTTGATAGAGTAGTTTATGAGGTGCAATAAGGAGTCAGGGGACTCCTCTTAGAATCTTGAGCATCTTTGTAGTGACACCATCAGGGCCAGGAGCAGCCGCTAGTAATCTCTGTACAACTTGGGAAAGCTGCGATAGATTAACTTGTGAGGCATTATTATTTGGCACCACTGACGCAAACAATATTGGTCGCAAAGGCAGTAGAGACGAAAGCCGCGTTTGCAGGCCCGTGGAAATTAATTCAACCGCCTGGATAGCTTCTTTAGGTGACATAACTAACGACTGTAAATAACTAGAGGACGTGAGCAGTTTTCTGGACCATAGAAAGCCGATTAGTGCACGTCGGTTGCCTGACTTCGAAAGATAATCGAAATGTTCTGAGTCATATTTTTCCTTCGCACGAGAAACTGTGCGTTTAAAGGTGGCTGCAAAAAATTTATAATCACTAGTTATTTGGGCATTGGTTATGAAGAAACTTTTCCATGCTGCCTTCCTCCGCCTGTAATCTCTTGTACAGTCCGCATTCCACCAGTTAGAAGAATTCCCTTTTGTTGGCCGCACCAGAAACTCCGTCTTTTTACGGCATTCTTCTATAGCCAGACATATGCTTGTTGACTGGTGGGCCTCGGCGATGCTAGACACTGACGCAAGGGCAGAGCGCAACGCCGTCCGAAATCTGTCATAATTTATATGTGGCCGCAACTGAGAAGACGCAGGAGTTACACGACATACGATATCAAAATGAATAGGTATATGATCACTTGAGGTGCCGCAATCAACAGTCGACCAATCCGTCACACCAAATCCAGGACTAGTGAACGTGAGATCTAAAACGGATTGAGTCCGTGCGCGAAGATAAGTGGCCGATCCTGAATTTAAGCACATCAGGTTGTGATCAGAAACCCAGTCCCAAAGGCGCTTGCCGCATGAATTAGTCCTAAAACCCCAAGACACATGGTGAGAATTGAAGTCCCCAGCCACGAGAACTGGGTTTTTACAGTTTACGAGTAAAAAATCCAGAGGTCTAACATCCTGGACTCCATTGGGGAAATAACAATTTGCTATGGAAAACGGAGAGCACCAAGGAAGTACCAAGTCTAGTGCCAAAATCTCACAGTCAGGAGACATTTGTTGAAAAGATACCTTAGCCCTGTGGCAAAATTTTGAAGAGACTTAAGTTAGTAAACCAGCTCCTCTTGACCGGGGATCTATGCGAAATGAACGGTAATTTTTAAAATGAAAATGTTTGTCGGTTGAAAGCCACGTTTGTTGCAGAATTGTGACATCCGGATTAAGCTGGGCAGAAATGTAGTGTAAATCTGTGGAAGCTGAAAGAATAGAGCGACAGTTCTACTGTAGAACTCGGAACGACGCTATGGTTGCGAAAGCCTAGCAGCAGCAACTGCCTGTCCCAAAATGGTATCCTTGGGCTTGGTGTCGAGCTGTTGCTTCTTTGGTTTGGGCTGGGCACGTGGAGACGACGAATGAGATATGGGGGACCCGCTGCGCTTGAGAACCCGCCAATCAGGCTCCATCATCTCGCAATCATAGATGATGCCATCATCACTCGAAGTACCCGAGGTAAGTGCCGCGGAAGGGGCTGTAGTACGTTCATGGGGCTGAGGTGCTTCAGGAATTGTAGACCGGGTAAGAGTAGAGGGAATTGCTGTAGAGAGAGGGGGCAAACCAGCCTGCACGGCATGTGTAAGCTGAGTCGCTAGAACGTTTTTAAAGCACTCCGATACACTTGCGACAATCCTTTCTACCATTTTAGACATGGAAGCCTCCACAGCAGCCGCAATTGCCTGGGACAGCGTCGAGTCTAACATGGCTCCTTGACGAGCGGTCACACCTGCATAACCGTGGGCACGTTCTTTCAACTGTGTAATAGGGTCCCGGCGCGAACACCGTTTTCTGTCAATTATCTCTATAATTTGGATTTCCTGCGCTCGGGAGGGACAATTTGAGTAGTTTGCCGAGTGGGCCCCACCGCAAAGGCAACACTTCTCGTTCTGCTCAGTGCAGGTGCTCGTTGCATGACCATCCCCACAGTTGCAACACCGCGAGTTGGATTTGCAACCACCGGCGCTATGGCCATAGCGCCAGCAGTTGTTGCACTGCAGAGGCCTAGATGACAAAGGGTCTACCCGAAAAATTAGAGGCCATGCCTTGATTTCAGAGGGGCAAAAAGTTCCGACAAAGGTGGCAATCACAGATTCGGTAGGCACCCGCATGTTGTTTACATCCCGGCTACAGCGGTGCACAGCAACAACACCTGCAACAGACAGAAGCTCAGAGGTCTCTGCTGGAGACAGGGAGGAGTCCATAGCCGAGGTCTGGCGATCTACACAGAATCCCGCCGCGTCCAAACTGGCACACCTCTGAGATTGACTCATAATGAGAAGTGGCTGACTGGACAGCAGCCCGAACAGCTGCAGGGTTGGTCATCTTGATTGCACCGCCATCCTGAGGCACCAGCGCAACAGGGATACTGCCGACGCCGCTGCGCAAAGAAAGCTTCCAAAGGCAGGAGATCAGGGGATAGAGAAGCCGACCAGGGGGAGCTCCCCTGGCCGGGAGACTGGGTAGACATTGCCCGGGCTTACCGCCTTACCACGTGCTTAAAGCCCACAAAACGAGAAGCCACCCGAAACTTGGCTGATCGTTCCCAGCAGAGCAGAGCAGGTCAGAATCGAACACGTCCAGAACAGAACCACCGCCGTGGCGCGTCTTCTCTGGGTGGTGCACAAGTTCTTCCTTGTATTCTATAGCACATCGGAGGCCAGGTGGCAAGAGCGCAGCGGTTGCGTTGGCAGCAGAGTCGGAAGGTAGCACGAAAGAGTCGAGTAGCAGCCTTGGGCAGCGGCAGTTCTTTCGCGTGTCTTTCAACATCGCGCTGGCCATATGGCTCAAGCCCTGAATATTTATCATCAGTAGGCTGCACCGTGAGGCAGATGACTCGGACAATATTGCTAAGCAGGTGTTGAAGCTGGTCCGTGAGTTCGTGTGCGCCTTCGATGACACAGCTGGAAGGTGTTGCAAGTGAATCACTGGCGTCAAGACCAAGGGTTTTCGTGAGACGAAAGACACCGGCACAGTCCTCGACGATAGCCAGGCGTCGCAAACACATACGGGGCCTTAGAAAAGGGTCCGTCGTAAGATGCAAAACATGAGTGACAGCACAGTGAAGAATCAGGAGGGGTATGAGGCGGTCACCTTTACCATAACGGTGGTGGTCTGTGCACCACGAGTACCAAAATTTCCCGGTCGTAGGCAACGATGGCTTCGTACCCGGCCTGCGCTGTAGATTTCACTAGCTCCTCTCTGTCACCAGCGTGTTATTTGGTGTCAAGTATAGAGTTTTTGTACTTGGAGATACCATCGATGACGGCGCTCAGCTGCGATGCCTTAATATTTCACCACGTGTACATCTTATGCGTTTTTCATGCTTCTTTCTTTTCCGTCTTATACGAGCGAGATGTATGTATTCGACGAACATGCATTAAAAATCTGGTTGTTATTCAGCGTCGTGTCCCGCCTCTCTCTTTGTCTCGTGCTGCGCTGCTCCTGTCACAAGATCATGCACCAACCAGCCCAAATTTTCACCTTGTTAAAGCACATTTCATGTAAACAGGTAAGTCTGAATGGCCTAGCCAGCAAGCATTCACGCGAGTTGACAAATGTATTACACCACCTGTAACGTAAGCATGTGCCTGAAATTTGGTACATGTGTGCGCTTGGATGTCTGAAGTCTGCATGCAAAAGAATAAATAGTTTTATTGAGCCAGCACGGAGATAGCGAGCATTAACCTTTTGGGGCTGTCCCCGGGACGCACAACTCTTTGGACACGGCTAGTTGTAGGGACGTTTTTTGGATGTCTTCGGGAAAAATGAGCACCTCCTGGGGAGATTCCAAGTGTCCTCATGGGATATTTCTGGGAGATTTTGAGGAGGTTTTGTGTTGGGATGGGCATCAACCCACTATCGCTATCGCGTCACACCGTTAAGGCGGAGCTCAAGTGGTTTGGTTGGTTTATGGGGTTTAACGTTCCAAAGCAACTCGGGCTATGAGGGACGCTGTAGTGAAGGGCTCCGGAGATTTTCGCCACCTGGGGTTCTTTAGCGTGTTCTGACGTCGCAAAGTACACGGGTCTTTAGCATTTCACCTTCATCGAAATGCTACCGCCGCGGACGGGATGCAACCCGCATCTTTCGGGGCAGCAGCCGAGCGCCATGACCACTGAGCCACCGCGGCGGCACGGAAGGTAACATTCAGCTTCTGGCTTCTCGCCGTCGCGCTTCTGTATACCATGCATTAAATAAAAATTGCTGCGAAGGGATTTACCTGCATTCTGCACATTTTATTTTGGGGTTTCTCTTAATGTCTCTATTGTTTTGCGGATTACCGCCTCTTTCACACACCTTCCTCTCAATTTCGTATACTGGAGCCTTAATCTGAGCATCGGTGAAATTACTCAATGTAGCGTCAATGTGCACTTGTTCGCGCCGTTCTCGGGGACAGGACGCGCCACATGCCCGGGAAGCGTGGCGCTCTTCCTGGTTTGTGCGACAACCTGCGGTTCTTGCTTTCCTTCTCGTGCGGGTGCCCTTGACCCCAGCGCGCACTTGGCTTTTCCCTGTCAGATGCAGTTGCGCACACGCTCGCGGAGATGGAACGGCGAGTTAAGTTCCACACGGTGGAGTGTCGTATATACCTCGTCGAGCGGCGGTCGCTTAAACTTAGCCCTCGACATATATATATATATATATATATATATATATATATATATATATATATATATATATATATATATATATATATATATATATATGTGAAGGGAGCCAACAGTCACCGAAACCAAGGTGCATAAGGGAACGTTAATTTTTTTATTTTTTTATTATTATTAATGTGTTATGCTTATCAGTGGGATAATAATACTTAGATTAATAAATCGCTTAAAGAAAATTACTTATAAAGCAGCAGAAAAAACAACCATGCCGCCGGTGGGATCCGAACCCACGACCTCCGAATATCGCGTCCGGTGCTCTTACCAACTGAGCTACGGCGACGGCTGTCCAATCTGCTGCTCTCGTGGGTATTTATGTTTACTGGGTGTAAGCGAGCCTTGAGAGTGTTCACCAGCGCCACCCTCGACCATAGCGGCGGACGTAGCACGTCCTGTAATACCGCGAGCGTGACGTAGAACGTCATATAACGGTGAGGGCGGAAACTGTGCGAGAGCCCTCTTATGCTACCTACGTCATCAAGACTGCCAGAACCGAGACCCTCGTTAAGCTATTAGCAGACAAGTTAAAGGAAATGAGGGGCCCGTTTGACAAATTTATGAAGGGAGCCAACAGTCACCGAAACCAAGGTGCATAGGGGAACGTTAATTTTTTTATTTTTTTATTATTATTAATGTGTTATGCTTATCAGTGGGATAATAATACTTAGAATAATAAATCGCTTAAAGAAAATTACTTATAAAGCAGCAGAAAAAACAACCATGCCGCCGGTGGGATCCGAACCCACGACCTCCGAATATCGCGTCCGGTGCTCTTACCAACTGAGCTACGGCGACGGCTGTCCAATCTGCTGCTCTCGTGGGTATTTATGTTTACTGGGTGTAAGCGAGCCTTGAGAGTGTTGAGAGTGTTGAGAGTGTATATATATATATATATATATATATATATATATATATATATATATATATATATATATATATATATATATATATATATATATATATATATATATATATATATATATATATATACACACGCCGTCCCTGGAGTGTGAACATCTATGGACTCTAACCGAAACCCCTGAAAGCGAAGGCAGACGCCAAGTGCTCTGCGTCCCTATTTCGTCTTTCATCGTTTGTGCTGACAATCAGGCGAGGGAATTTTTCGCTTCGCAATGCGACTTGTTCAAGCTGCCTCAGAAGACAGATATTCGTTTTTAACGAGCGGAATTACAGGTTGATATGAGAACACTTAAAGTATGCAGTGTATATGGGTATGTAGTTTTCTATTGCCTCGGTGAGACAGCTCCATATTAACATCTAAGCCTACAGGCCTTTAGCAACCCGACATTGGAGAGATTTAGCACAGCTGTACGGCGAGTACGGCAAATACGGTAACGTGTACTATACGTTGCCGTTGCTGCTGTTGCAGTGCTTGCTTAGCCGTGTTCGCCTTATGGTCACAATTACCGTAGTTAGCGTATTTACCGCACGACGGTGTTAAACTCTCTATTTTAGTGATGGTATAGAGGTCCGGCATACAGCGCTGACACGAAACGCTGAACATGACGTGGCACTGCAAAAACCGGGTATATAGGGACTAAAGTGTATTGGTTTGATGCGACAGATCACATTTTATTTATTCAGGAGCAATAGGCTGCGCTGAAAGTTGAAGGGCAAATCAGATATTCATGTAGGGCAGATCAGAGGAACGACTTTCGCTGCGGCAGCGTAAACCGGTCATGCGATGACTAAATCATGAAAGTTCTAGTCACCTGTCTCTACTTAAGATTAATTTTTCTTTTTTGCTAAAATCAACAGACAAGCAATCACGCCATTTATCCGCATGATGATGATATTGCGGTCGTACCATTTGCAACGGATGGATGGATGGATGGATGGATGGATGGATGGATGGATGGATGGATGGATGGATGGATGGATGGATGGATGGATGGATGGATGGATGGATGGATGGATGGATGGATGGATGGATGGATGGATGGATGGATGGATGGATGGATGGAGCGTCCCCTTTGTGTTGGGAGATGCCACCATGCTCGACATTTTTCTTTGCATTTATTTAAGCTATCTGTCAAATTTAAAGGTATTATCTATAAATCTGCGAATTTTCTTTAAATACAAATTACACTGACCTTTATAGTTTTTGCCAATCTTTAATCTTGAACTTGCACCCTTGTGTTGACAACATTTTATCGTCCACTTCCGTCAGGCGTTCTTCATAGCATCACACTCTGAGCTTCCCGTGTTTCCCGTTGCGTCACCAGTTAGGGCCAGGCCATCCGTCAGCCACCAGTAGTGAACACAGCGCAAATTTGTGGCAATATTTTCATTTATTGTTGAGCGAATATAAAGAGCGGGCTATGAGATAATGCGCGATGATGCTGATACTGATGGCTTACTCTTTCTGCGCGCTGCAGAATCTGAATTATTAAATGCTTGCAGCGCTCGCCCCACTTTCAATCAATCAACGAGCATTTATTTCACCAACAAAGTGTACAGGTGGTGAAAAAGGGCGGCGGAGAAAAAGCTGCAAGTTTCGCAGCTTGACAAAAGCCCCGTCCGCCCCTCGAGCAGCGACAGGCTATAGTAAATGTAAAAAAAAAAAACGCGCATGCACACACACTGATAACAAAAGAAAAAAAGCATGTAATCGATGCTGATCAAGAGTTACAAAGACAGAAATACCACTCAGATCTGTCATTTGTGATAACATATGTTGAACAGAAAACTGTGACGAAATAGCACATGGTTATCAAATATGTAAATCTTGGAAGGTACATGCATGCAGTACACAAGAGACACAGAAAAACACGATTGCACTTGTAATTGAATATTTCATTCATTTTTGTCTAGTAAAATGTGATGCATATTACGTACAAGAATAATTCTGTAAGGCGCCGATTATTTAGTGTAAATATATCGATACCTAGTTGATCAAAGTAGTTTATTAGTTTAGGTAGAGTACAACTTGCCCGTTGCCGACCGTACTCTGTGCGTGAGAATGGTATTTGCCATGGGGGTTGGTGTCTATATGGGTACACGTAGTGGGAGCGTTTGAGGTTGGCATTTGGTAAAAATGAGTGCAGTTTTCCATGGACTGCACTTTTATAGCATCTTAGTAGTTTGTTATTATACACGTCTGCCACTTTAGGTATTTTAAGTGTCTGAAAAAATCCTTCCGTATGTTCAAGAAAATGTGCATTTTGTATGGCTCGTACTGCTTTCTTTTGTAAAATAGTCAGTTTATGCAGGTTTTGGGACGTCGTATTTCCCCAAACTGACACACAGTAACAGAGATGAGAATGGAAAAGAGAATGGTATATGAGTTTTTTTATGCCGACAGGAAGTGAATGCCGGGTTCTGTTACGCACGCCAACTGATTTGCGATTTTTTGTACACATAGCGTTAATATGTTCATTCCAGGACGTGTTTTCTGAGAAAATTACTCCTAAAGTTTTAACGTGTTTTTCGACTGTGATTGAGTAGGGGCCTAAAGTAATGTTTCCAGCCACATTTGTTTGAAACCCTGCTGCACTAAAAAGAACACATTTTGTTTTAGATTCATTTAGCACTAGGTTATTCTTTCAGACCAATCTTGAAGGCTACAACACACAGAGCTTGCCTGTCTTAAAATGCTTCCCAAATCCTTTCCTTCCACGTATATGGTGCAATCGTCTGCATAGATAAAGAACTTACAGGTTTTACTGATTGCTACAATATCATTTATATAATAAAGAAAAGGTACCGGGCCAAGGATGCTACCTTGTTCTCACGGCCATAAGAAATCAATTGAGTTCGCCACGCATTAAAAATTTCCCCGCAGATTTTTGATGTTCAGCGTCGTGCAGAAGGGGGTGGTAGCCGCGCAAACTAGAAGCGTCTGTCCCGATTTTCTGTACTCGTTTTTATCGTAAGGCTTTCCTGCAGCGAGTGTCTTCACCGTAGCAGCCAGATCTTCACAAGACCGATGTGGGCAGCAAGTAATTGCTGTTCCGTAGCGTTCGTTCGCGTTGACTGATTTGACGGGGCACTACGCTGCTCTCCGAAAGTACCACAGCTGTCAACCAACTACAGCAAAAAGAAACTGCGAACGGCCAAGATCAAACCGCAGGTTTTTCGCCAATCTTTCGAGGGCGCACAAGTAAATGCAGTGTGGCTTAGCCAAGCCAAGATTGTGTTGTTCTACATGAAAATCCCACTACTAATTTGCAGACAACTTCACGATTCCACGCATCCGGCGATGCCTACCTATGTTTGAGAAAGCTAGAGCCTGAATCCGCTTTATTCGGCAGCCGCCAGGACTCAAAACGTGCCTCTCAAAGTTTACCAGAGGCGAAATTCATTGGCCGGAACAGGAGAGAACACGAAACAGAGTGGCCGCGGTGGTTTTTCTAAAGCATCCGACATGCGGCTACTTCAGAGAAAACAAAGTTAGCGTCGCGAAAATCGAGCAAAAGGTCCTTGACGCAATGAATAATAGTTTGCTGGATATGAAGTTCATTACCCGGGATGAGTAGAGAGGATTAAATTGCGGATGGCCCCAGTGTCTTCCCTAAAGGGTTAAACACTTGGCCACTCAACACGTTCATCTTCGCATCGGTGGTCGACTATACCCAAAAACGAATATGGTGCGCTGGCTGCAACTCGACGACCTGATGCAGCCGCCTCGCCCCGCCTCCGTCGTCCCGCTGGCCATCACAAACGGCCGGCCACCGTGGTGCGCTGCTTCTGCAGGCGATGCACAAAATCTTCCTCGGCTCCTATGGCACCATGGAGGCCTGCTGGTGGCAAAAGCACAGCAGGTGCACCATCAGCAGGGTCTCCGGTAAGAAAGCGTCGAGCAGCAGCCTTGGTCAGCAGCAGGTGAAGGTCGTTCTCGTCTTTGGGCGCATCATCAGTAGGGTCGATCGCACGTCGGTAAACACCAACAGCACCATGAAACAGTTGTCGGACGGCCTTCATGAGATCTGCACGTTCCGCGACTTTGATGGCAGTTGAAATAAGCGCAAAAGACCTACCAACACCAAGGTTTGTAGTGAGACTGAAGACTTCGTTAATATCCTGGAGATCTTCCAGCAGGACGTCGACTTCTTTCGTATCTTCGATAATAACGAAGCCATTTGTCGTAAATGCACGATGGGCTTCGAGAACGAGGCTCATCGCAATATGGAGAAGTGATAGCGCAAAGAAATATCGGGAGCACGAGGTTGTCACGTGCACCGATATTACAGTGGGGTCCGTGTGGTACGGGAACCAGAACTCCCCGGGTGCGGACAACAGTGGCATGTGCCCGATGTGTACGGTAGTCTTGACCAGTTGCGCAGCTTGCTGTTCGTGGTTGTTAGGAACATGCTCTTTGTGCTTGGACAGGCGACATGTAGCGCGATTCTTGTGAGTAAAATTCTTGCAGCGCTCCGCGGAATTGACGAAGAGCAGAATGTCGTCTGGTGCACCGAACAGCAGTCGTATGTCAGCTGCCTGCATGCAGGAAGCGCACGGGTGGTCGTAGGCAACTAGGGACTCCTCTTCCAACGGCTGCGAATACGGCACAAGACTCGGGTCGCAGAGTGGCCGCGGGTGTTGTAGCACGGACATGGGCCAGTGTTTCTTCATCGCATCAGGACTCACGATTGCGGCGTCTAGGAGTCCAGCGACGCTCCACCTGTGGGTAGGCCTCTTGAGCTTGGGAGTGGCGCCGTGCTCTAACCAAAAAGGGACCCGTATCCGTTGCAGCTGTTGACTTCGTCGTCCACAAATCGCGCTCACGTACTGCTCCGGTTTCGGTATCCTACAGGGTGCTGCAACGTCGTCGTGTTGAGCTATACGGTGAGAGAGGACATCGTTTGATGTCTCCCGGTGGGGCAGCAAGGCTTAGGACTCGAAAGATGATCAGTGGGCCCGGCACGTTCTCTGGGCTGCCTGCGCCGAAAGCGATTGAGGGCACGTGTTCCGCGAGGTGCGCGAAAGTGGAATGAGCTGCCTTCATCTTTGCCTGCGTCAGAATTTTTCAAAATGGTGTAGAAAAACCGGTGCACCACTCTGCTTGTGTGGGACCAGAAAATTTTGGCCCTGCCTCGAAATACGGCATCCAGCTATGGCTTCTTCCTGTAGTCCTGCCACACAGTAGCCAAGGAAATCGACGTGGAGAGATATGGCTGCACTCTGCAGTAGGGTCTTCGGTGTTTGCGTTTTCTCCGCTTATTGTTTTTGTAGCATGCTTCTGCCACTCTGCCTCGCACACTTCTCTGACCACAAAATATTTGCACCTTTCTCAGCGCGTTGAAGATTTTACAAATCGCATCGTTCCTACAACCTTAACTAAGCGCTCAGACCTCGCGGCACTGACGCGCCAGATGCCCTGCAAGTGTGGCGCTTCTGCTTCGTTCGTGCGACAACCTTTTTGCTTTCAATCACATCTGCGTGCCTTTTGGCATAAAATGTGATATACTCGTACCCGACGTTTTGGGCAGAAAAATTGTGAATATTGGAAAATTGTAAGGAACTAGCTGTTACAGAAATATTGAAGGTAATGGGTCATTCTTCTGATTTGTAGCAAAGTCTTTGTTTCGAAGTTTATCATCGCTCGCATCATGCAGTTAAGATTGCCATAGAAAACCAATTGGGAACACTTTTGATGATAGCAAAAACGTTATCAGCAAAAAAATGCAAGCCTGTCCACGGGAGATCTGTGGATATGTTGACTGTCATTGTGAAATCTTAAAAGAAATGAATAAAACCTGCGGTCATTGACCCTTCGTATTTAAAAATGCTTTTCCAGAATTGTTGGGTATGTTACAAATGGAGGTGCAAATCTGATTTCCCTCCCTGCCGTATTTCCGGGAACCAGAGTAGGCGTGCAGTTGTCATTTCCCGCCGACAAAAAGTACGGGATCACTCACACTCAAGGGCGCCATAAAGGAACGCCGTATTCGGCGAGGGTCAGCGTCTGCAGAATGAAACCGTGCCATCTGAAAGTGAAGGCAGGCGCAGAGTGTTTTGTGTTTCTTGTTTTGCCTCCCAGTGGTGCGTGTTTATTTTTCTTTTGTAACGATAGCTACATTACGTAGCATTTCGAGCCTTGAGCGTGCCACGGCGCCGCCACCCTGTGGCTGCGCCGCCACGCTGTCACCTGGTTGGTCACATGGTGCGGAGAAGCTGCCGGCAGCGCGGCGCCGTGGCTGATCACGTGAGCATGTTCCACTCGGCCAGCTGTAGCTATCGCGTCACTCCAGGTTTAACCAAAGCTAAACCACCGCCAATTTTTTCATGAATGTGAACAGCGCTACGTATATGGAAGAATACACAGACAACACACACTAATTAGAGGCGGATTCATGGGTAACTCTTGGAGGGAATGAGTGGAAGGGGGGTGAGGTCCCATATGAGCGCCATGTATTTCTTGGACTTCTTTTGGTCGAAACAATTGGTACAGCATGGTTTTCCTAAGCAAAAATTTCTCGATTTAGTGGCGGGGAGGGGGGAGGGGTGGAATAACAGCCCCTCTTTAAATTTGCCCCTGCATACACACGACTTAGGGCTGCGCCTCTTATTTTCACGATTTAGGAGGCGCCCCTTAAATGGAAGACATTTTTCTGCTTAATTTTTTGAAATATATTGTACCATACGTTCCCCAACAAACATGAAACCTGTTTACATGAAATGTGCTTTAACAAGGTGAAAATTTGGGCTGGTTGGTGCATGATCTTGTGACGGGAGCAGCGCAGCACGCGACAAAGAGAGAGGCGGGACACGACGCTGAATAACAACCAGATTTTTAATGCACGTTCGTCGAATATATACATCTCGCTCGTATAAGAAGGAAAAAAAGAAGCATGAAAAACGCATAAGATGTACACGTGGTGAAATATTAAGGCATCGCGCGCAGATAATCAATTTCTCTGTCACGAAGCGCTATTGAAGGTATGCAGACGCATATGTCGCTCTTTGGTCGGATTTTGAAGGCTTCTTTAATCTCCCTGGTCCGTTGATCAAAATATGACGGGATGACCATTGTGTTGATAAGCTGCGGAGTGCATGCATGCTCTCTGCAATGTTTTGCTAATTCACTGCTGATGGCGCCCTTTAGGGATGTTTTGTGCTCTCGAAGCCGTTTATTCAAACAGCGCCCTGTTTGACCAATGTATGTGCGTCCGCATGACAGAGGTATTTCATAAACTCCGCTTTTCACACATTTGACATGTTTTTCAGGTGTTTTTTCTTGCATTGATTTTTTTCTTTGCTCGCTGTTGACTTTGGCGCACAGGCTTCTTAACTTGTTGGGTGCTGACTTGAGCACTTTTACACCAGCTCTTGCTCTTACCCTTTTGAGACTGTGGGAAATGCCATTAATGCAAGGAATGACCGCGTACGGCTTCCTTTATTCTGATGTGGTTGTGACATATTTTCTGCCTCTAGGTGCTTGCAGAATTCCTTCTGCGACACTGGATAGCAGTCTCGTCGTGACACCTGCTGCTTTCAGCCGACGGTTCTGGGTGTCAAAACTGCCTTGAACCTCATGATGACAGGATCTCGTCTTGTCTTGTTGTACGCCTTTGGAGTGAACAGAGCACAAAAAGGCAAGTAGAAGACCAGATAACATGGCGCTGGCTTGCAACAACATTTATTCGGCGTACAGGAAATCTCCATTTGTTCGTGGCGAAACAAAAACAAACAGTCTAGGAAAAGTTGTTTAACGCATGTGGCCGTAACTTCCGTCCTCTTCTGGTAAAAGAGAAACTGAGCATATGCACTGACATAGTCTTCGCCCCCTGCTGCTGTCATATCAGCTTCCATATGTTACTGTATCAGTTGCACTTCATATTTTTTAGAGCAAAACAGTTGCGAAGTGAGGCATGCACCCACAGGTACTACAAAGCAGTCATCCTTCATCATAGTCAGTGTCCACCTTGTTGGCGTACTCTCTCAACTACTTGCAAGCATACTAACTGCTTGCTGCATGAGAAATGATTGCATGCAGTATACCACACGTTGTGTGCTCACTTCACGAACTGTTAGTAACAACTTATGATAATGCATGGCGACACGACTGACTACTTTCACTATCCAGTTGCGCACATTGCAAAGCCATGAAAAGAACATTGATTATGTTTTGTTTAGATTTCTCTGAAGAAGTCTTGCCCTGACGAAGTGGACGAAAGTTTTCAGCAACTATGTATGCGGTTGATATGTGCCAGTTGCCCAACTTATATTCACATTTGCATTGAAGAAAAATTGCTGCAGCCATCACGTTTTGTGAATGCAGTTTACTCACAGCTTTAAAAAAAAGGCAGAGCACATTGTTGCTGTCATTCTTTACCTTCACACTCTGCCACACAATCTCCAAAGGTTGGCCAATGTTAAGGTTGGTTTTTCAGCACCTAAAATGCTGGGTAACATACGTAAAATCATGATATCTGTTAACTCAGTGAGTGTTCAGAGGAGTGCAGGGCCTTGTCTCTCACTCACGGCAAGTAGTACGTTCGATACAGTGGCTGGTGTCATAAAACTCTCAGTAGGCCTGCCAGCAAGGTTAAAACGGGCCATGAAGGATGCATGGCTGCGCATTGCAGTATCAGTGGGTGCATATGTCGGTTCGCAGATTCATTCTCAAAAACATGAAGGTAAATAGGAGCAGAAAACTAAAGAAAATCAGAAGATTGCAGCAGGAGGTGGTGACTGTATCAGTATATGCTCGCTATCATGACGCAGAGCTCGCGTAGCTAATGGGTACATGCAGGCATTAAAATATTTATCCTAGCATGTCTGCTTGGTGACCTGCCAAGAATATATATATATATATATATATATATATATATATATATATATATATATATATATATATATATATATATATATATATATATATATATATATATATATATATATATATATATATATATATATATATATTCGGACATTTGATCTTCACTTCACTTTGTTTTCCTCAAAGACCACCTCTGGAGGTATTGCATGAAGGGTGGGGTTAGAGATATTTGAGGAAAAAAATAGAAGTACGAGCATTGCCTTTGAAAATGCATTGTAAAGGCTTCGAGAAGTGAAAATGGCCATGTGGTGGCGGCGACTTCATGGGGAAGGGCATTGCAGTCCACAATAGCTCGGGGGAAAAAGATCCTGAAAACGTTGTTGTGCGAGCAACAGGGCAAGTTGTCTGAAACGGATGCACAGCGTGGTGAGATATGTGGGGGCGATGCACAATGTAAACAAAGGCTGGCAGTGCAGCGTCAAAGTAAGAGGCTTTCAAGGCTGTCCTTCAGAGATGAAACGCTGATGGAATAAGAGTCTGCATGATGCATGACATTGACGGCATGGCTTTGAATTGATTCGAGCGCATTTGTTAGGTGTAACTGAGGTGGGTTCGAGATGGGACTGGCGTACTCAGGTTTTGATCTGATGCGTGTTTTATATGCCAGAAGTTTCACGTGTTCGAATTAATTGTGTTTTAAGCAAGTGCTATGTTTGTGTGGTCTGCTTTGTTTCTGCCTATTCATGTGTTGTTTACTTCGAAAATGTACCAGAAAGGTGAAATTTTACTGCAGCTCTATACTGCTGTGATGCTTTAAATGTTTCCCCGCGCTGGTTGCTCAGTGCCAAGGGCGCTCACCGACCCCGGTGACAAAATGGCACCCATGTGCTGCTCTGTGATATTGCAAATGGTCTAGGTTAATTCGGAACCCTCCACTGCAGCAGCCCTCATAGCTGAAGTCAGTTTGGGACATTAACCCTAGATATCAAACCATGTTTCACGTATTGCCTTAATTTGCCCTATTTCTGAACAAATTCTATTTTATTTTCAGCATCGCTTCCGGGATGTAGCTAAAGCACCAAAGAAGCACATTTTTGCTGGTGATGGATACCATCTGTCGGCTGGTGAAGGAGTGGAGGAGCCGGCCGAGATCCTTGTCAGGAGCCTGGAAAAGTTGTATGGACCAGGTATCCTTGCTCTTTCTCAAGGGTGCCAACCAGGCACATCATTTACGCATGCCATCACTGCGGTACAAAGGGCCATGTGAATGGGGACTGCTACGAGTACCGCAGGCCGTAGGACCTGCACTACTACCTGCAGTGCTCGTATCAGTGGGTACTGTAGTGACAGTGAGACCTGTTTCTGCTATGCTTCTGAGCTACATCTGCTCCTTGGAATCTGTTGACATCATCTGGGATTTTTTTACATGCATTGACAACACAGAGCATGCTGGCGTTTTTGCATTTAATCTTCGCAGAACTTGCCACCGCTGCGGTTGAAATTAATCTGGAGCTCTCCACTCTTGTGTCGCTTATAGTCCGTATGAAGATTTCCGACATTCAACCCCGCATGACAAGGATTTCAAGTCCACTAACGTTGTGCTGGCTTGCTTGACAGCCTGTATTGGCAAGCTGGAAATCTTGGATGGGAAAACAATCGGGAAAGTGTGGAATTCTACTTCCCAGCAAGCTATGTCCTTGCGAATGGCAAGCTGTTTTATATTCTTGTGGTGCAGCTACGTCTTCACTGCTTCGGAATAACGGCACCTCACAACCATGTAGTGCTGCATGTTGCCACTAGTCGAATACTTTTCATGGAGCCAAAGCACTTGCAGAACTTTGCAGTGCCCCTTCACCAATGTCGTCACCTGCGGTACCTGGTTCCATATTTTCCACAAATACAAGCGACCATGTATCATACAGCTTGCCACTGTTAACAAACTGTCACAAGCAAACTGTTCAGCTCTGAATCGAAGACATTTAATGAATGCTGCAGTTTGCGGTTCGCATTGCCGACAGTAAACTTCGAAGAACAGCCAACAACCAGTATCAGACGAGGTAGCAGGCAGCTGGCTTGGGACCCATGGAGCGGTGCAATCATGAATGCATTCATCAACGACCAACACAATGGCAATACCAGCTTATTACAAGGTACAACCCAATTGTCTGCTGGTCTACAATTAGGCTTACACCAAGCTGCAAATTACTGACAGATGTCCAACAAACCTGTTGGACACTACGAGCATAGCCACACAGTGGTGATCATGTCTTCACCTTTCTTGCAGTCTGCACAGACTGTGACCTGGCTCCACATTATGTACAGACTCGGCCAACCCAGGCCTTGTGCTCGAGTGAACCGTTACAGTTACAGCCTTGTGAGTGCCCTTTCCAGCTCCCTTGTTCAGGCTGATCAAGCGTGAAGCTGTTTGTTCAACTGAGCGAAATAACAAACTGCTGCCTCTGCTGCAGCTCTCTAGCCCGCCACATCATTATTGCAAATGGGGTCTGCCTCCTGCTACAAAACAAGCCTGGTACTGCGCCCTTTTGCAATGCTGTGGTGCACACGTCTTTCATCCAGGCCTGTCATTGACACTGTTTGAATGAAGTGCCATGGAGAGTGTTGCCTAGTATCTAGATGCCTAATTAAAAAGCATCAATGCCTCTGCCAGTCAGGTGCAACAGCACCACTTCCTCTTTGGCTCCCGGCACTGCATAGCAGCCTTTCAGAAGATCTTCAGGGCTTGCAGCTGTGTTGTGCGATTTTCTCTTTCAACGTTTCAAGCTACAGAACACTCAGTACTGGACCTGCCTCCAAGAACACGTCTATTCTTATCTTGGTACCCCGGTTGTCTTGAGATTCATAGGAATCTATGTCTGCAAAACCAGCACCACCTTTCATTTGGTGAGCCCAGCATACAAGAATTTCTCAAGGTTAAAATTAATCAAGTTCACAAGCATTGTCCCCGTTTCCATTCCGCTGTGGTGCCTTGCATGTCACTGCCTGGGTAGAGAAGGAGGCTGGTATTGCACTTCTGTTTTTCAGAAAGGGAAGGAGGGGTCACTTCAATCATTGTAACATGTTGCGATGTGATGTGTACTGAGTGTACTTAGTGAATGACTGCACGTTTCCAACTGTTGTGTGTGTATTGCAACTGTAGAAACTGTTTAAAAAGCACAAGTGCAGTGGTGTGCAGGTGTTAACTTTTATACAAAAATTTTAGCTCTGCACATTTCTTGACCCAGTTCCTCCTCTCATGTCTTTTTTGTGGTGCCGAGGTAGAACGTTTAAATAGCAGGGTACAAGTAATGCTTATGGAATGTCAACATGGGTAGCATTGGTTGAACGGTCCTACCTGTTCTGTGTACGTGGCAATGTCTGTTCATCGAGAAATATGACACTAAGTGTTTACAACAGCCGCCGCGGTGGCTGAGTGGTTATGGCACTCGGCTGCCGGCCCGAAAGACGCGGGTTCGATCCCGGCCGCGGCGGTCGAATGTTGAGTGTGTTTCTGCCAGCACAGTTTCTGCGCTTCTCTGGCTTCTTGGAGAGTGGTATCGCAAATTTGTGCAGACGAAGGATTTTCTCACATTCAACCATACTTTATCTATTGGTCAGCCCTGCAAAATTCCCACTGGTTCTTTTCATGCGTTTTTGAGTGCAATCTGCATTGGAGTGTTATGTAGCCATTTGCTGTTCATTAGAGTTTACACTGACCACGTAGCTCAAAGAGGTGTTCCTAAAAGCCTTGCACCCTGTCGCACAAAAGTGTACTTATGGTGTGGAATGGTAAGCGCTCTGTATGTGTGCAAGCCTATAAAGCAGAGAGAAGGCTTCGAAGAGGAAACTCAAGACGCACTTTACACATGACTGAACAACAAACAAAACAGCGCACTACACATACACCAATATAAGGCTACAGAAAACACCGCAGTCCTATCACACTATTGGTCCTCACACGTAAACCACAAAGTCGCACTTATAGTCTTGCTACCAAAGGCGGGTGACTCGTGCGCTATCTCGGACGCGGAGTAGGGAAAAAAACCCAGGCGGTACCTTGTTTCAAGAGACGCCGCTCTTCCACGAGAGGAGTGTTGAGGAGGATCAGGTGAAAAGAGACGGTACTGCCGCGTCGCCTTGGCTGGATGTCGGTGTTGGGGCATCCTCGTACTGGTGACGAGGTCTGGGAGCTAGCAACTACCGCTGGCAGAGTCGTCGATCCGGAGGCGTTGACACAGGGCCCACGTTCCAAAGACAGGGTCAGCGTCATGATCCACAGGACCGGGGTATCAACCGGTGGGGACCACGCCTGGTCAGTAGGCCTCGCGATTGTACACCTCCAGCAGCAGCTGACGGCCGTGCACCAACGTCCGCACCTAGAATATTCCTCCTCCTGTCCACGTAGGAAGGAAGGAAGGAAGGCCTCAGACGTTGCTGGCACATACCCACTACGGGGGAGTGGCCAAGACACAGGCGGTTAATTACTGGATAAAGAAAATTTTTGACGGGAAAAGCAGTGGAAATGGTATGTAGTCTGATAGATTGGAAGAGGGAAGGAAAGGGGTCCAGTTAACTTGGAGATCGAAGACGGGACAATTGCTTAATGTGCATAATAGTACACAATGCCTGTAATGTTGCAATGTCTTACTGACAGAGATCAGGAAAAAAAAATTAGAATGGGAGTCGCTGCGTTTCTTGAAGAACATTTTGCACAGCAGAGCGCACACTCCTGTCGCTTCGTCCAAGCAAAGAAGCGCCAATGGAAAGAACAACCGCGGAAGACACAGGCAAGCCCAGTTGATGAAATGGAATTTGCAAAAGACGCTTCCTCAAATGAGAAAAGCGGCGGCAGAACAGCAGGAAGTGATCTATTGTCTCAGGTTCGGCACAAAAAGGGCACAGTGGGGAAGCTGCCAGGCCAGATCTGTGAAGGTAGAAATTTAGAAGGGGAACCCGGCAACGCAAGCGCGTGAAAGAGACCTCTAGTCTGCGTGAGCGCCAGTCTTTGCTACTCCAAGGATGCAGAAGATGCTGATATTCGGGAGACGATGTAAGAGCCGAGGCAGCAAATTCCTGAAATATTGTGTAGCTGCGAAACCTCACCGCAGCTGTATATGCACACGATGGTAGGACAGCAACAATTGGGCCGCTGAGAGAGGCTCTTGCTAAGGAATCTGCAACCTCATTTAAGTGAAAGCCCATGTGACCTGGTACCCAAAGCAACCTTACCGAATTTAGATGCAGCGGAATCAGGAACCTAAAGAGGCGTAATGGCCGAGAGTCAGTGGGCGAGGATAAGGAAGAGCAAATGGACAGAGAGTCTGTCATAACCACGACCTGGGAAACGGTAGATTCTAATTTTCGTAAGGCTAAGATTACTGCTAATAATTCAGCCAGAAAAATTGGAGTGAAGTCAGGAAGACGGAGAGAAAAAGACCAATCCAGTGAAGGTGAAAAAATTCCCACACCTGCCTTTTCGCGATCCTGTGAGGCATCGGTAGCAATAAGAACATGAGAGGGAAAGGACCTTAGGTGGTCCTGCAATAGACCCTGAAGAAGCGGGAAGGGCTGCAGCTTTGCATTCGATGGGAAAATGTCATCGAATTCAATCTGGACAGATGAGAAGTTGTTATATATTTGGCGGACATCAGTGAAATGAATATTTATGCGATCAAGGAGGGACTGCACGTAACATATCTGCGGGGTATGAAATCGAGACCAGGCAGCACTAAAAAAGGCGGAAGGTTGACTAAGAAATATTATACTGGAAGCGTGAAGAGGGGAGTCGCACAATTTTAAAAATGTTTGAACTGTTAAAAGGCGAAACCTAGCTGATAACGAAGGCATTCGCGCCTCAAGGTGCAGAACAGCATTGGCGACATATTTTGGAAGCCCCAGACAAAGGCGCAACGCCTCACGCTCCAAAAGCACAAGAGGGCGAAGTTTATAGGCAGGAGCTCCTGAGAATAAAACACACCCGAACTCCAAAATTGGGCGGACGTACATTTTATAAATCATCAGAAGCGTATGCCTTCTCATGCCTGACCTAGCACTACAAAGCCTGCGCAGGATGCCAATGGCCCGAACTCCTTTTGCAGAAACTTGCTCAATGTGTGGCCGCCAGGAGAGAGTAGAGTCGTATATTACACCGAGATACTTCACCGTCTGAACTTGAGGTATTATGTTATTTCTATAGACCAGGCAGATGTTTACAGGAACAGAAACTGGAAATACTAACAATGCGCATTTCTTCACATTAAGGGACAGATGAATTCTTCCTAGCCAGTTGTCAAGAACATTGAGGTAATTTTGCAGGGTACGATAAAGAGTGTGAATGTCACCTGCTGATGCAAAAAATGCAATATCGTCGGCGTACACATAAGTTTTCACATTTTGAATGCATGGAATTGAGCTTAGAAAAATGTTAAAAAGAACAGGGAAGAGAACTGATCCTTGCGGAACACCTCTTGTCTGTGGAAATCTCCTTGAGGAAATACATTTTGGCAGCAGTAAAATTCTCTATTTTCTAAAAAAAACAGAAATCCAGGCTACAAAATAGCTTGGGAAGTTGAGTTCCTGTAATCTTAGTATTAGAGTCGAGTGCTCCACGCTGTCGTATGCTTTACTGATATCCAAGGTGACAAGCGCAGCAAACTGTTTTCTATTGCGAGCTAATTTAATACGACTCTCAAGATCAGTATGAGCACACCAAATTGAACAACCCGGCCTGAAACCAATTTGACATGGATTCAATACAGCATTTTCTGAAATGAATGACATGGACACGGCCGAGAAGGACCCTTTCCACCAATTTCACTAGGTTCGATGTTAACGAAATAGGGCGTATATTGTCTAAAGTTAAGCCCTCCCCTTGCTTTTTAAGCAATGGAACTATTTCAGCAAGACGCCACTCATGCGGGTATCCAAGGACCTTTAATAGAATGGTTAATTAGAGCCAACAGGTCTGCAGGAGATTCATTGAACAAAATTTTGATCATAGATGAAGTGACCTTATCGGGGCCAGGAGCCGCTGGGGATAAGCGCAGAACAATTTGCGACAGCTCAGGCATAGAGACCTCAGTGAAATCACTTGAGGTGCATGTGAATATAGTAGGAGAAGGTAAAGCAGATGTAAAGCGAAGCTCTAGGCCACACGCAATATCTTCTAAGGCCTTTGCGATGTCAGCAGGGGACTGAACGAGGGATTCAATGTTGGCAGTCGGAGGAATCACCTTGTTGCGCCTCATGAAACTAAACAAGGCTCGTTTACTTCCCGATTGGGAAAGGAAAGCATAATGATTTGTATTATACTCCTCCTTTGCACGGGCGACAGTGCGCTTAAATGTTGCTGCAACATACTTATAATCCAGCCAATTTTTTGGGCATTGATTGATGAGAAGTTTCTTCCAAGCTGCTTTCCGTCGTCTATATGCACGCGTGCACTCAGAATTCCACCAATTGTTCGCGATTGCACCCTTTGTTCTCTTAACCAAAAATTCAGACTTTTGCCTTGCATGGTCCAGTACTGAACATAGATGTGCAGCCTTGCTTTCGGCACTTATCTGAGCGCGAGTGTCTGAAGTGATTTGGAGGGCTGATTTTAGAGTGTCTTTAAAGCAATTGTAATTTATTAACGTGCGCTGATGTCGCTCAGGAAGAGTTAATTTACACGCAAACTTGAAACTAATCGGTAGATGATCACTGTTTGTTGCACAGTCAACATAGCGCCCAAGACATAACGGAGACTCCTGGGGAGGAAAAAGTTAAATCCAGGGCAGAGCGGCATTGACTGCGAACAAACGTAGGCAATCCGGAATTGTTGCAGATCAAGTTGTTGCCAGAAGCCCAATCAAATAGCCTAGAACCAAAGCTGTCTGTTTTAAACCCCCAAGTCACATGGTGCGAATTGAAGTCGCCAAGTAATAGAACCTGAGATCGGCTACTAGACATGAGTGAGTCAAGGGGCCGAGTGTCACGCACACCAGACGGGAATATGCATTAGCTACCGTAAAGGGCTGTTGACCTGGGACACTGAGGTCAACCGCAAGGATTTCACATTCATTGTCCGCATATTGAAAAGAAATGCATGCCCTGTGGCAAAACTTTTTAGATATGAGCAATAACAACCCTCCCCCTCGTGATGACCGGTCAAGCCGGAACGGATGGTAATCCTTGAGATGATAATTGAAATTTGGAGTTAGCCATGTTTCCTGTAAAGCAACTAAATCTGGTAGAAGCTGATTGCATAGGCAGTTTAAATCTATTGAAGCTGAGAATATTGATCGACAATTCCACTGGAGTACACTTAAGAACCCTATCTTGGCGGAAGTGCCGCAGCCGCGACTGCCTTTTCTAGAATACTGGTCTTAGCGTTTTTACTTGCGTTACTTTTCTTTGTCTTTGACTGGGGGCAAGATGGACCTGCCAATATTCAGAGGAGACCCACTTCGTTTCTGGGCGCGGAGATCAGACTCCATATCGATACAATCCATAGATACAATCCACGTCGCCATACCTTCTTCTTCTTCTTCTTCTTCACCCCAGGTATATGGCACATACCCACGCGGGGGGATTGGCCAAGGTGTAGTTTAATAAACAAAGTTTACGTGGAAGATGATGACAAAAATGTAGCACCAATCGTGAATTTTGAAAAAATCAATGAATAAAAACAAGAGAACAATATTGACAGTTAAATAACAGACAGCATTTTATACCTCCTTTTATACGTCCACTTCATTTTCTTCTGCTTCCGCCTTGTTTTCAGTGTTGTCGTAGTCTTCTCCATTTCTTGCAAAAATACCACTGCACTCTCTTTTCTTCCCTCTTATCTTTCTTTCAGGTGCCATGTGCCAATTAACGTGCCTGTCCTTAGGTCCAGTTTTTTACTCATCCCTCTTTTCTTTCGCTCATGACACACCCTTACATCTGCGGATTTCAAAACCATTAGCAATTCAAACAGTCCAGTAAGGTTTTTTGCTGTTGTCTTTTGTTGTGCTCCCTTTTATCCTTTTTTAAGCTAACTTGTGAGAAATGTGACTAGTTAGCATGAAGCACAACCGATGAGAGCATGGCGTAGTCTCCTTGTCATTCTCATAATTTAATATATTTGCATATTAGTAGAGGCTCATTTCAGCTCAGAGATGAATTCCCTTTTAAGTGCCTGACGTTTCCAGTGCCCTTGCAGTCATGCTCCAATTATCGTTGTAATGATGCTATGGCAATGACTGTGCTTGTCTTCCCCTGCCCACATTGTGACATGTTCTCAATGTAGTCATTTCCAAATCACATGGTGCCTGTCGATGCGAGCGCAGAACGGTCCTGGGCGCTGCCCATGCTTACTGCTGATGCTGTTTGCAAGACTCCTGGGGCCGTATTACTGAACTGTCAAATATCAAAGTTTTCAAAAACTTGCGAAAAATGGATGGTTAGCCTCCCTCCTATTGGTCGGTCGTGGCCGGCGGCCATATTGCTTTTTTGCGTCATGGGTGGCTTCAGATTACGTCACGGATGTGGTAGAAGTGATGGCGTTGCACACCTAATTATGCAGGCGCAAATTGACATTTTTTTGTGATCACCTCGAGGCAGTCGATTTTACTGTTGCGTTTGTGACAGAAAATAGCGGCGGTGTACGCGGCGATATGACTGAGGCGGCTCCGCCGGCGCGAGCAGCGGCGAAGGAGGGCGCACGAAGGCGCGTTTGATTCGCCGGACGAGCTGTTTCGGCGCCTTTTTTTTGACTGGAGAAGCAGACTGTGGAGTGGCTATGCGACGAAGTCGCCGATTGGACTGGGAGGTGCGCATGCGAGCGTGCTGTCGGTGCGGCGGCAGGTGCTATGGGCACTGCGGTTATTTGCCATGGGCGGCTTTCAGGCTGCCGTTGGTAACGAGGCGCACGTCAGCATCACAAAACTGATGGTAAGCAAATGCGTGCGGAAGGTGCTAGAGGCAATCTGCTAACTTAGCGCGCATAAAGGGTGGTTCCCCGCGGTCACGTCTGTGCAACAGCTACATATAAACAAAACACGCTTATGCTGGTAAAGCACTTTATTTTTCCTAGAAAATCACACTTCGTGGTCGTCTTCTATTTCCCAAGGGAAAAGAAACCGACAACCACACATCACATACAGCAACACTTCGCCCTTTGGCGTTTTGTCATCGATCGTGAGCGCCGAACAAGACAGAAAATTATGTTATCTTCGTCGATTTCTTACCAAGCGCTCCCTGCTATAGTTTGCTCGGCAGGCACGTAGCCTTAATTGCCTTCGTTTAATTTTTTCTGCGCACTAATTAGGTCAACCGCACTGTAGCTTGATTTCAGACGACACGACAAAAACAAAACAGCGTGGAATCGGCTGCTTTCGTGCCATGGAAGAAGGACTCCATGTTTCGTGCAACTCTTCAAGCCCACCACTACTACCACTGGAAGCACCCTTGCACAAGTCTTACTTAAAATTAGGTTCAGTGCAGCTTAACGCACTGAACGAATTTCAAATTATTTTTTTTATGCAATAGCTTGCAACTTTCATTGTAAAGGCTTTCACACTCCTCCATGTTGGGCGAAACTGTTTGTGACCGTTTGACAGCATACATTGATTTGTGTGGTGATGTGTTTATTTATATTTTGTCTGTACTGGCACATGTTGGGAGTGTATAGCTGTGCCCCCAGTTCTAGGTTGTATGTGTGCCTTTGTAAAAGTTATAAATTTTTTAATTCAGAACCATATGTTTTATTCATTCCTGCTACATTGAATTCCATTCGTACAATTCGTCACGCAGCACCTGCCAGGTGCAATAAATGAAATATAATGGTGCGCAACACAAAAATGGCGCAAATGAAAATAGTAGTTCCATAAACAATTTTTAATGTGCTGAGCCGTGTAATGTCTTCAGGACTACTTTTTTCACTCACCACTTCCCAGGGTGGCTC
Source organism: Amblyomma americanum (assembly GCF_052857255.1). Lineage (NCBI taxonomy): Eukaryota > Metazoa > Arthropoda > Arachnida > Ixodida > Ixodidae > Amblyomma > Amblyomma americanum. The sequence continues at coordinate 408,216,134 of NC_135497.1, forward strand.
TGTCTAGGCATTCATGAGGTGCCTCTTTTTTCCCGCTGAGCACCATTACCATAATTTGAATTTTCCTCATAAGGAAAGGCGCCTCGATTTATCAGGCTAAAGGTTTTGAAGTGCCTGCTGTTCACTGCACCAGTGGTTTCATTTTAGTGCAGTGTGGCGTTAGTTGCAGGAAAATGAAACGGCCTACTAAAAGTTGTGTAAATGCGCACTTACACTCATTTATTGCGCGTCGTGAAATGTGGCAGTGAATGTCAGGTTAATATACAGGAATGGGAATGTAGGTGTTTTCAAACACAACTGGTGAAGGGAAAGGTTGAAGTGGGGATGGCCTTGCAGGTATACATGCATCTTCCACGGCCATGTGGGAAGGAAGAGAAAGCAGGAATAGGAAAAGGTAATGAGAAGGGGGAAGAATTTCAAGGCAAGGTGCTATGCACTATTAAACGCCTGAGGAGATCAAAACCAGTTATTTAGAAGGAGGGCAATTAGTACTGCATGCTTAAATCAGTGCCTGCACAATACAATGAAATCCCTTCACTGCGTAACATAGCTGTAGTGCCGAGAACCTGCCAATATTGATGACGGCATCACAGAGTATAATGAAGGCCCTTGATTTGTTTTTATGCACATATATCACTCATGCAAAGTGAAGTAAACTGTCCATTTGCATAAAAGTGTAGGCACGACACAGGTATGCCGCGCGTATGGCTGGAGCAATTTTAAGCGTTACATTCGTTGCCCAGGTTTCAAACTACGGACCTAGATTTCGTTCAGCTCATATTACACCGCCTCGAAGGACTACGCTTGGCGATGTGGCAACAAGCAATGAACCATTCAAGGCGCATTTATAGTCCGACGTGTTCAGTCTCGCTACGCCGGTTTCGCTGCGCTGGCCGAAGCGCCACCCCCTATGCGACCAGACGCCGCGCGCCGAGCATGCGCAGAACGACCGCCGCCTCGCGCGCCGACCGTCGACACGCCGGCAGTTTGAATTCCGTTCGCGCCTTTTTCTGCGTCGCCTCATCCGTTTCGTTCCATCCACGGCATTGCGGCTACTAATGAAACATGGCTAGGGTGTTATCCGCGCGACAGAAACTTGCTCTCGTGTTGCTAGTGCACCGCTTGCGGCGAAAGCGCAGGCGCTCGATGCATGTGCGAAAGATCGCTCTCTCCACGGGAACAACCCACCCGTGGAGAGACCGGTGATTCGCCTTCTGTTGCCAAGTGTTCTCTTTGCCCTGGTGGTCTCTGAAATCCAGCCTTTTGGTGTCGTATACACAAGGGTGCTGTTTTATGGCTTCGATAAACCGTTCCACAACGATGTCCGGCACAATTTCAATATTTGGGCAGCTCGCGCCACTCACGCCGCTCGCACTGGCATCCGTCATTTTTCTCCGCGCGATGCATTGTGTGTCGACGCGGTCGGCGGCGCCGGCGCGCAATTGGAGCAGGAGCCAAAGCTGCGCCGGGCCCGTCGGGGCACGCTGGCAGCCGCCGGTTACGCTGGCCGCGGCAGTGCGTCGAACTATAGACGGAGCCTTTTCACCAAAGCAGCGCGCGCGCGCTTGCGTTACGTCGGACTATATTCGCACCTTCACTACGAAAACAAAGTTCTGAAGACGCACGGACATTAAACCATCAGTTGCGTGCTTTCTTAGTTGTAACAGTGCTTAGCGCACAAGTAGTTATGGATGACCACATTCGTCCATGCCGACTAAATATTTTGTAATTCTAATTGGTTTTGTAAGCCCACGTAACGTGTACGTAATTGCACTAGTCCGCTTTGCTATTCGGATGCTAGACAGCGAAACCAAAATAAGAAGAAATTCATTGGAATTATTTACTAGACGTTTTCATATTCTACATGGCAGTTTATATTCACCTATGTCTTGTGCTTACACAGAACGTACAGCCGAATGTGTCTGTACTGCTTTGATGATTGCGCACCTTAGGCCGATCTTTGGTAATGTATACATGGTATTGTCGAGCATTTTTCGCTCTCTCAACACCGCCATTTAGCCTCAGAGCACTTCCTTTTGAATAATTTGGAAGGGCGCATTTTGCGAGCAAGGGAAAAAGAGAAGCTTCGAAACCTGGCGTCTCACCTGCACCGTTGCCGTATCAAACTCTGCGCGTTTCGCTTGCCACGCTAGCTTATCAAAACCACTGCGACACGAATCATCTGCGTCAGCACTTTTTCAAACGGCACCCGTCGTCTGCACTGGCCCGAACATAGCGCTATCGTTTTCAAACGCCGCGCCATTTATACCATTAGCGCTGTTGTGCTAGTGTCATCATCAGCAGCCAAATTTGCTTGAAAACCACTGTGTTGCAAACTTACAAACGTAAAAACCATTGTGAAATCTTGACAACTTGGGGTGTGTACGTTATTCAGTGTTAGCAAAGCTAAAATGCGAGCATTTAAAAGTGCTGGCATGCATTTCGACATTTTTTTTTGTTTTGCTTTCAAATATGCTTGCTATGGCAGTACTGGCGTTGACCGCTAGGGGACCATAAAGCGTTAGACAAGATGGCCGCCTCCATGCTGCTTGTGTTACATTTCAAAACATCGCGAATAGTTCCCAAGACGTAAGCTTACGAAGGGTAGGTGAACGTTTCAGGTATATCAAGTGATTCAGTGCGTACGATTGTTGGAAATATGGCGCAGAAGTTTCGTAGCTGGCCTTACATGGCAGGCAAGTGCGTGAGCAACGAGTGCTAGAGTGGAGTAAAGCTTTGCTTTTACTTGAACATTAAGTACCAGCAGGCTGTTTTTTTGAATGGTGGAAGATGAGCTCTACACGAAATACAAACCTTTGACGGCACTGATGCTCATTAATTTTTAACGTCAGGTCCGGTGAGTTGCACCGAGCATTGTATGTTTTATTTCTGTGTGAATTAAACTGCAGTGAGCCTTTCGTCTTGCCTCTCGCGTCTGCATGCTACTTTGCACTGAAAGTTGTGTCAGTTAAAGAACTGTGCAGCGAGTCTTTCGCCTTGCCTGTCACGCGTCCCGGTTACTTTGCTGTGGAAGTTGTGTGGGTGTGAATTCCTGGCGCTCAGTTGGGCTTCAATCTGTAATAGTGCCACAGCGAAAATGTAGGATCGTTCACCAGTACGCAACGTGAACGATCACGCCAGGATATCGCGGAGAGTTCGGAATATTAGTAGACCTGCTAGTTTTTCGCTTTCAAACGAAGGCATTTTTTGTTTTATTTATTTTCAATATTGCACAGAGCATGGTCTTCGACGGCCAAGTCAAAGGCAGCTGGCCTGAGCCTAACAAGGCCCCACTACCGATGTAATTCTCGGCAGAAAATAAAAGAGAAAAGCGCTACGAACCAAAGTACATAGCTAGATATTACCTTGTGCCTATGATGTCTGTGTCCACTTACCACAGCACCTTTCTGTTGCAGACATTCCTCTGGCATCATGGGCTCAGTTAACATGGTTTTGCAAAGGCAATAATGGGCTGTTTTGTGCTACTGTTTGTGAGGTGCCAATATTTAAGTGTGCCAAGAACTTCTACTGTCATATCGACTGCACAATGAAGTTTTCACTCTCTCAGGCATTGCTATGCATGGCTATACGTGGGGATCACATGTTTTGTCATTTGAAAAATGCACAGCAATTACGTGTGTGCTAATACGACCATGGGTGTTTCCGCCACCTTCTAACGCTTAATCTGGGACTGTTTTGTTAGTTAGACTGCAAAGGAATTGGGGCTGATGCTGCTTATACCGCCTCATCATTTAATTCCTCATGCATTTAAGTTTTACGCTGCAGCTGTGCTATAAATTGCTGTGCACCTAGCCAAAGCAATCATTGCCCTTCCGTCGCGAATTCTCAACAGGAGATTCATTTAGTCAAAACACTCACACGCTTCTAATAGGAGTATTATGTGCGGAGGGCGTATACAGAAAGCGAAGGAGAGAAAAAAGCCGCATACATGTAGGACATCACTTTTTTACAGAGAAGCTCTCGAGCGCATGTTCCTGCATTCAACGTCTTAACTGATTGCTCATTCCTCCACTCTTGGCGTGGCAGGTGGTAGCAGAGTGAAACGCCACCTGCCAGGGAGAGAGTGGAGGAATGGGCAACTGGAAGGTAGCTAGCAGTGTAACACGTCACCTGCCAGTGGTGGCAAGTGGCATTTGAAGAGCTGCACTCAAATTTCACATTACCCACTGTCATATTTCAAACTTCTGAAGCTTCACCATAAATGGGTTACACAAAAGGCAAGCATGTAGGAAAGAAGTTACAGAACTGCACGTGGTGCAGAAAATCATATGTAATACAATATAAGGCTTTGGAGAATAGTACACAACACATTATATTTCTGCTGTTTAAATGAACATTTAAAACATGACTAACAAAGTACAAGACAGCACAAAATAAACCAGAAAAAGCATAACAGCTCTTGGTGATTTAAGACTTCAGGGTCATTAATGGAAGCGGTGTGATCAGAAATATCATTCCAGCAGCTTATGGTTTGCAGGAGGGCTGTCAAATTAGCAGCAGTGGTGCGACCGAATAAGTGCCTAAAGCTGCTGTCTTTATAAAGACAACGGGATGCACAATGTGGTTCAGCTAGGGGAAGGTTAGTAGGATGCCTGATTTGGACAAAGCAAAGCAATCTTCGTACGTAACTCTAGTGTTTGTAATTAACTTTAGTGAGTGATAGCGGTAACTTAACATTAGTAACGCTTGATTACTGGTCATATTTTATGGTTAGAAAATGTGCTGTGCAGGTGTGAATTCACTTGAACAATTGTATTAAATAGGCTTGGTGTGGTGACCACATGGGGAACGTGAATTCAAGTTGGGCAAGAACAAGTCTGATATGCAAGTTTTCAAGTGGTTAACAGGGCATCTCAAAGATTACGTTTTAGATAGCTGAGAGTACGGCGATATTAATTATGCAAGGCTTGAAGGTATTTATATGGAGGCACGTATGCACAAGGGTTAAAATTTAATTTTTTTTTGCTTGCCACGTTGGCCAGGTTTGGAACTGCCGACTATATTCTGGTCTTACAAAGACGAACCTTTCCTGAACACGCATCTGTTTCTTCAGGCAAACTGCAGCCCACATTTTGGTCTGACCAAGAGTCTCAAACTCGTTTTGCCATGCAAGCCAGACTGTAGTTGTACCACTCGGGTATGTGATTTTGTGCGGGGAAGTAGGATCAAGGGAAGGGGGTGTTGCATTTTTGTAACAAAGCGTATCTTCCTCTGTAATGGCAGATGTCCCTGGTGTTGAAGCTGTGCGGTGCAAGCTGCATCTGCAAGAATGTCTCTTACATGTGGATACCATCTACACACTTTAGAATTTTGGAGGAACCTATCTTGGCTCTGTATTATATGCTCAAGCACATGTCTGGAAGTAAAATTATCATGGCTGGTGACCTGAACCTTGCTGGTATAAACTGGAACACACTGAATACCGCAAATATAAGAATATAAGATTTTATGTTCACCTTTAGCCTCAAATAGCATAATGAGTTAATTGTCATATATACAGGTGATTCTCTAATTTACAGTCATAGATCGCCGGGAGTCCTCGTACCCTTTCTGGCGCGGTGGTGCAGCGGTTAAGCGATGCGCCACTGCCCTGTGATGGCAGGTGCTCCTAGCAGTGGGCCTTCTGCGGCCCCGGTTGCTCTTCCCGAGCGACCAATCATTCATTTAACTGGCCCATGCCATGGTAGGCACTTGGCTCTTTTCCAGTGGGCAGGCTGTGAGGACGGTGCAAGGTTACATGACCTAAGTGGCCCATCTGCCTCCTAGGTTGCTCTGTGCGGACCACCTGCCAGAGCCATGCCAGTGTTGTTTTTTTTTGCTCACAACGCTGACACCAGATGTTCTGGATAACGGGGCCATTAACGCTATCACGTTAATATAAAGACAGATAGCAGTAGACAGTCATGTTCATTTGAGTGCATTGTTTGCACAAAAGGCACAGAAAAATGGAAGGGTCACGACTATAGCTGGAGGTAACATTTCAGACTGGCTTCAAATTTATCATGATCAATGGCACATGCAATGGTACCAGGCAGTTGATTCCATTAACGAATGGGGTGGAAAAAAGGTGAATGAAAAAAGCAAATTGAGGAAAGGTATGTGCATCTCTCAGTTGGTGATCAATGCAGGTAAAAACACGACAGGTTGGTGTGATATGGCACAAAGCGAAGTAAGAGTGACTATGGTATTATTTGTGAAAAAGGAGGGAATGGAAAATATTTGCTGTCCTTTGAGCAGAGGTAAGTTCAGATATTTGTTTCATTTCTTTGATACTCAGTAATTCTTAGATATAAATTGGGCAGGCTCATTCTCCAAACTCCGATTTTGTTAGTATATGTGCATCTGTTAGAAATCAAGGAGGTATATTCCATTTCGAGCACACTAATTAATTCTATGTTAAAAGCATTGTGTCTGGGTTTCATAAACCAAGGTTGCATTGAAGGAATTCAGATGCTTTCGATGCCTTGTTGAAGAGGTCATGGTACCATTCTTCAGACTCAAATTGTTTATTGCATGTAGTTTGTTAAGTATATCTGAACAAGTAGGCGAGATATAGGCTGATTTGGTGCGACAAGTAATTTGTATTTAAGTTATCCTGAACCGTGTGAAAGTCAGGCAACACTGGTGCACCCTCGATCTGTGACGCCATAAACCAATGGTCACGTGCTTGCCTGGAACTGAACTGCGCATAGTGAGGATAGGGCAGTGGGTTGTTTATTGTTCATGCTAGGGGTGAAGAAGGGGTGTTGGCAAGAGAATGAGGAGCCCACACCCCACAATAGAGGGACAAAAGACAAAGGCAACAAAGGCCTGTGTCCTGTTTCATGTCTGATCTTGGAGACTTCACCGCAGTGTGCCACGGCGGGACTTGAATAGGTGCATGTTGTGCTCCACACTGACTGTGCGCGGCAGTTTTGGAGATGATGACAGTGCTAACGATTTATGACGTCACTCAGGCTGCATCTATATGGCCGTCACTGCCATCGGGAGGGGATTAGAACCGATAACTTCTAATTGCAATTTCTAGCTTTCCAGCTGAAATGTGCACATAGGGCCGTACGCCTTTTTTATGTATAGTTAATAATGCCGTGGCCAGTGGCAGTAACATAAAATCATGATTTGTGGGGAGAACATGCCATGTCCCCTTTAATAATCGCGTCTATGTGATTGTTCCAAGAAAGGTCGGATGTTATGTGAACCCCGAAATACTTGATGGTGGGTACTGATTCTATGGCAACATTGTTCAGAGTGTAATGGCATGGTACGATGCTATATTGTGAAATTGAAGGGTGTCAAAATCGGAGGCAAGCATAGCTTTTCAGAACCTGTATGAAGCCTCGAGATATCGAACATGAAAATAGCTTCAGAGAACTCAAGTTGGGTTTTCTCATGTTGCATATCGAAAATGGGCGGTTTTAGAACATAGGTGATGTAAGCAACGCCCTTTTATGAACATGTAATGTGGGAAAGGCAATTTTTACGAGCTGCCAAATGCATATTTTCTGTGGTCCATATCTCGAATTACGATTCTGTTTCAGAAGTTTTTTAAACTGGGTTTACCTCTTATGTTGAAGGCCTTCAATTTGTCAGTATAATCTTGTGTCCTGAACAAAAAAAAATTTAGAGGTTCCATTTATATTGGTTAATTACTCATTATTTCGTTGTGTTCTGTTATGTACATGATGTCTGCCTTGCTGTATAATCAACCTGCATAGACGTACCTTTCGCTGCTTTTCAAATAAAAATCTGTATTGAATAATTTGAAACAACAAGTTTGTGTGTATGCATATATAAGCGCATGTGTGTAGAAAGATTCTACAAAAATGCCTGGTGCAGTCATTTCATCCTTTTGCATGATGAGGTCCTCCTGCTTCTTCTGTCACCATTTAGACCTCAATATCAAAATAAGGTGGCTGCTAGCTCACTGCGACAACATGGCAGAGTTTCTCTTCTGTGTGTACAAAAAGAGAGTTCAAATAAAGGTCAAAGAATAACTGCAGAACTGCTTGCTGGTCAGCAGAATGACAGCATAATAGTATGACTGCAATAAAAACACCTGGGCATATGTGCTCTTTTCACACCTGTAAAGCAGACTTGCAGTGTGCAGAAGCATTTCTTTGAAGTGATCATGTGGTTGTGAGGCACGATGTCCCACCCAGTGGTAACGGGAGCAACTTTATGAAAACAGGCAAGAACAGAAAACTTGATGCTGTTGGTCCTGCGGGACGACATGTTTGCTGTCTACATGAATTATGCTGCTATCTTCTCCGTCCTATTGTTAACATCCAAGCCCGGATCTGTACAAATAAATAATACAACAAAAATATGTGATCATGCCCTCCTTTATTTGATACTGCCAAAACAGGTCCCTGACAGGGAGGTCCTGGCAAGGCAGTCATGTTCAAGCACTCTGCAATGAAAAACAAGACTATAATGTAATCAGCACAAATAACTGTGCACAATAACATCACAATTGGGTTAAAATGAAACAGTATAAGCAGGAATGTATAATATATACACAGAAAGGGAAAAAACATAAAGCAGTAATATCATATAGCGGCTACAAAACACCACGCAAGAAGTATACAAAAAACCAACAAAATTACCATATCCAAAAGGAGGAAAGAATAGAAATTTAAAACACGATAAAACAGCCGGAAGAAATTTTGGAATCCTCTGAAACAGGAAGGAAACCGTCATGCAAAGGAAAAACAAGGCTGTAAAAGTTTTAATCGGTACCGAGATAATTAAAAGTCACGAACTGGTTTGACTGAGGCATTGGTTCGTGCTAGAACCGTACCTCACTGGCCTGCAAGGTAGCCTTGAATATGCAACTGGAAGAAAAATGTGCTTAAAAAAAGGACCAAATCTGAGAAAAAAACTTGGAGATGAAGAAAAAAAGTGCTACCAGGCATTCCACATCTGGTTATCAAGCAGTTACCGCAAGCTACAGAATTATCCAAAACTGTTCTGTACTTAGATGAAGCAAAAGGACCGGAGCATAGATATTTAGGGCATTGGCAAAAGTAGTGAGAAATTCCATCTACTTGACTTCCACTGGGGCAAGCAGATTTAGGAAAGCCCAGTTTTAGTATTAGGTGTGACGGTCCCTTCAACTGCCCCAGACATGAGAAATGTCTGCGCTTTACAGCATACAGCATTGTAATAAGGGAGTATTTACTCTCTTACAAATCTACTCCACCTTGAGGGATTCTCCTAAACATTTGACCAGCATATAGCATTACACACGTTCACACCATGCAAGTGGCAACAGTACTAGCAGCACCTCTTGCTCGCATGACAACCTGGCCAGTTTGTGGAACTGGGCTGCAGACTACGACCATGGAAGTGGCACAGCAGTGGGGGCATCGCTCACTCACGTTTCACCTGGGCCAGTTTGTGCCACTTGCCTAGACTATGAATACATTCAGACCATGTTGATATGTTGCCAGTTCATACGCTCAAAATCACGAACAGCAGAAATCTCACCTCCTAGAATTACAACACCTTGTGACACATTTTCCCAGCTTCTAAATTTACAGTTGTGACGAATTCTGGTCGTATAATATGTTTAATGACTAACTGAGGTGTGCAAACATTTAAACGGGCCAAACATAGCGGGACGCAACATGGGAAAACTAGGATGCAGCAGCAGTCACCCACTGCGGTGGCTTCTGTGCAGTGCACAAGTGCAGAGCACCAGAAAAGCGACAAAGGTGCTGAAACATATGAGCAGACCATTTTTGTGGTAAGGCAACAAGAGGAGCCCGAGTTACGCCTCCACAAAAGGCGGCAGTGTGGTGCGCGATGTTGGCACATGCTACAAAACCCCCTGGCGGTCTAAACTAATCCGGAGCCCTCCAATACGGCGTCCCTCGCAGCCGAAGTGTCAATTCACGACGTTAAACTGCTTGATTAAATTACTACGCCTACTTGCTTATAAATGTATTGTTCTGCCTACCTTAGATTATGCTGCTATCATTTGGGACTCGTTCACGCAAACTAACAAATAAATTAGAGAAGGTTCAAGAGAGCGCGGCACAATACATACATAACAATTACCAACGTACATCAGTAACACATCTTCTAATCCAAGCTGGCCTCCCAACAATAACTGAGCGAAATCGTTGCGCACGACTTAAATTTATGTATCAATTAATCAGGAGACACTACAGAACGGAGCTTACCGATTTGCTTGTTTTTTCGTCCGTATATGCGACGCGACAATGACACCAGCTAACTTTAACTCCTTTTCGGGTTCGAAATAACTGCTTTAAATACTCATTCCTTCCACGAACTATTTCCGATTGGAGTAACCTCACTAACAGTGAAGTGCTGCAGCCGTCGCTGACGCTGTGAGCATATCACCTAGTTTTCAGTGCATTTGCTATTTCGCTGTTCTGTTGTATATGTTTAAGGGGGGAGCCTGGTCTTGAAAACAAAATTTTATTAATGTAGTAATAATTATGAAATCTTCAGGGAACATGAATTTTTGTGCACTGATTGTAAATATGTAATTTAATTTCATGTAAAACAATTTCTTGGGCACTTATATAATTCTTATGCAATTATTCTGCGAAGAGCTTGGAAGAAAATTTGCTGTAGGAGAATCGCTGAAATGTATGCCTTTGGGTCGTCTTGATACTAAGGAATGCAATAAGGGTAAAATAATCATTCTGAATATTATAGAACTTCAGTTATAGGGTATTGAAGCTGCTACCAGAAACGAGAATACACACTTTTCTTCACATTTGATGACTGATGTTATAAACTACCGCATATCATCACAAAACATTCAAATGCACAGCAAGTTTCCGAGACGCGTTATTTCAACTTGTGTGGCTTCCCTACTACGCATACTGCAACCGGCCGCCGCGGTGGCTGAGTGGTTACGGCGCTCAGCTGCTGGCCCTAAAGACACGGGTTCGATCCTGGCCGTGGCGGTCGAATTTCGATGGCTCATTCCCGGTTAAAAGCAGAAAAGCAATGACAAAAATAAAGTGGAATGAGAAACGGCCTGTACCTGCATAGCACCACCAGGCTTAAACCAATTAAAGAAAAAATGAACAGGGCCTATTCGGCGAAATTTTTAATTTAGTAGGAAAAGCCACTGGGAAAAATAAAATTGGGCATGGTAACTGAAACGGTGTCCGAAGGGCTCAACGTGCACACAGGAATGAAAAAGTCCTCACAGCCCCCCCCCCCCCCCCACCCCCTGCAGCGTCCCGTCAACCTTTACTACGGTGAGTAGCTTTGGGACGTTAAACCGCCATAGACCATAAATGGGCTTAATTCTTAATAAGAAGCGAAAAAAAAAGCCCTTTGATGTGCCACAAACACATCAGCCAAGCACACGTGCTCGTGAGTGGTACGACAGTGTACCGGCGCTTCTGCAACTGGATTTGATGGCGCTAGCTCCTTTCCCAAGCCATGCACACCCTAGAGGGCCGAGCACCAGGCCGGGGATGGCTTGTACCTATTAAAGAATAACCGGTGGGTAACCGGCGGCAGTGGGAGTCGAACCCACCACCTCCCGAAGCCGAGGCGAGTGCTCTACCACCAAGCCACAACAGACATACCCACCACAAACCCACAGAATTTGTTCTTTGTATCTACTATTAAAAAAAAAAGAGAGAAGAAATCGACAGGGACACAGAGAACAGAACAGCAATATGTAATTGCGTCTTAGCGTAGTTCCTTTTCAACTGCAAACAAACACCAGGTCTACTTCATTTTCATTTTACACGCACATTTTGATGCTGTCACGACAGATGGCGCTCACTAGTGGTGCCATCGGCACCCATAAGTGCCGAATCGGCAACGGCATGGAAACAGGAGGCAAGGAGACGGGTCCAGGAAAAAGAGAATCGCCAATGGCTGCAGGCGCTCGCGGAAAAACCGACACTGGCAGTGTACCGCGAGTGCAAAAACAGCATCGGACCTGAAAAGATTTTTGACAACGGCCTGGGTAGCGCATTGCTGTTTGAGGCCCGTGCCGGAGCGCTGCGAACACTGGTGTACCGCCGTCACTTCGACGCAACACCAGAAGCACAGGCAGCAATATGCCGAGCGTGTGGCGACGCGGAGGAAACCATCGAGCACCTGGTGATGTCGTGCCAGAGACTCCATCCAATGCCGACAGAGGGCACCACATTCCCACAGGCGCTCGGGTTTCACGGTCCTGCAGTGGACGACGAAGGAGACAGCTCCAAGGTCAAGAGCGAGGGGGTGCTGCGAACCAAGCGTCGACTAACTCTTTGGTGGAGCACTGTGTTTAAAAGCGCGAAGCCGCAGAGGCGGAAGTGAACGAGGTCGACGAGCGAACCCCCCCCCCCCCCCCCCATCCACCTCCTGACTTTAGCCTTTGCGTGTTTTTTTTCTTCTTTTTTTCTTCTTTTCCATTTTTTGTGCGTTTTATCTTTATTTCTCTCCTGGTGTGCTTCCATCTTCTTGTTTTTTTGTTTTTTTTTTGGGCCGGGTGCCCAACCTAGTGGTGCCCACCCGTTACAAAGGGCAAGGCCTCAGGCATCTATCTATCTATCTATAATGTGGACAACTAGTGGCAAAATAATGTGGATAAAGGGCTTCACCCTACAGTGGAAAGCAGCGGGGCTGATTTATCCAAGGCATTGGGGTTTAAGGACAGTGAAGGGAAAATATATTTTAAGCGGGTAGAAATAACCAAGCAAAAGTTATCTGATTGGCGGATAAAATCAAGAGAAGAGTAAAATTTCATAAGTCATGGCTAGGTGGCTTGAGCCACCGCCCGATTTAAGGGGTTCAGCCATATCCATCCATCCATCCATCCTATAGGGTGCCTTGATGTGCGCGGCTCGGGCATCGAGGCTGAGCAAATCCAGAATATACAAAGCGAAAGATGTTGGCGTTCCCTGTGTTCATGAACTTGAGATGGCTTTGGGGAAAGGAAGGGCGCATAACTGGCTCCCTGGATATGCGGACGCCTCATTCGTGCATTGATACATGTGGTGGTGATGAGAGAGAGATGTGGCCTGAATGCATTAGCGCTGACAGCGTTGTGGCTGACATGCAGTACTGCAGCAATAGCTAGGCCGCAGCGTTCATTTCGTGATCAATCTCTCGCGATCAACCATTAACTGCATGGTTGCAGGTGCGATTAACTGCAGCCGGTTGTGCGCTTTTCAAGGAAAGGCCTTTGCAAAGTTGTCAACGCCAATGAGCTCTGTGAATGCCGTCGGCTCACTTGTTTTGGAGCACGGACTGTTGGGCGAGTTGGTGCATTGCAAACACGTACAAGCGCACAAAAAAAAAAACGCACGAAGAAAGAAACAGAAACCACGAGCGCTTTGGTGTCTGGTAAGCGCTCGTGGTATCAGTCTCTTTCTTCGTGTGTTTGTGTTTTTTGTGCGCTTGTGCGTGTTTGCACTTTTTTGGTTTTTGAGGAAAGGAAATGGCACAGTAACCATCTCACATACCTCGGTGGACACCCGAACCGCGCCATAAAGGAAAAAAATAAAGGAGGGAGGTAAAGAAGAGAGAACTGAAAGTTGAAAGTTGGATTTTGAGGAAAGGCGCGGCGCTGCGCAGTGGCGGAACACCTGTGGCTCAGTGCTTCTAAGGGCTAGGGAGTGGCTAGTGATTAGGGAGTGAGAGAGAGCGAGAAATATCCTTGGCGAGGTGCGCGTTGTGACTTCATGTGCCTCCTCGGAGCACCGCCACGGCGAAATCGCAAGTTCGCGGCCAGTAAAGCTTTCGCTTTAAAATTTTGAGGACGCTTAAGGGCGGTTCACATGCAAGCGAATTGGCGAACAGAGCAAACAGCGGCGCGGCGCTGCGAAGCGGTTCGCGAGCTTTCGTTTCACATGCATCGCCGCTGCGCGTTTCCCACTGCTGCGAAAACCAATGTTGCTGGCAAAAGACATGCGCCTGCGACCGGTTTTGCTGGCCTGCAAACACAAAAAAAGCGTAATATAAAAGCGTTATTTTTTCATTTCTTTTCACAGTTTATTTAAATAAATATAATTATTGCGTTTTAAGCCTTAAACAGCACTTTATACAATTTCTTTCCTAAATAAGTTTGTACGTGCGGCTTACAAACTCGCGTGGCAACGCCGGGCCGTCATTGGTTGAGATGCGGTGCTGCCGCGTCGCCGCCGCGAAAATTTCCAACTTGCCCGAACCTCGCCGCTCCAGACACTGGGGCTTCCTCCGCCGCTTCGCGAGCGGTTCGCTTGCATGTGAAACGGGCTTTAAGCTTTGCCTTTGAGAACAGGACGCGACTGCGTGTAGCAGCATTGACAAGGAATTCACGGAACGCCATCGTTCTTCAGTGCGAGCCCTTGCCCGGTCAATTTAAGGAAACATATCTTGGTGGACACCCGAACCGCACTGTAAGGCAAGGAAAATGAAAACATTTTTTTAAGGAAAGGAAAAGACGCCTCTCTCACATATCTCGGTGGACACCTGAACCGGGCCGTAAGGGAGGGAGATTGAAATGAATAATAATGATTGTTTTTGGGGGGAAAGGAAATGACGAAAATCTGGTTTTAAGCAAAGGAAATGATGCCTGTCTCAGAATTCTCGCTGGACTCCCGTACCACCCGACCACGGCAGCTGCGTTTTTATGGAGGAAAAACGCTAAGGCGCCCGTGTGCTGTGCGATGTCAGTGCACGTTAAAGATCCCCAGGTGGTCGAAATTATTCCGGAGCCCTCCACTACGGCACCTCCTTCTTCCCTTCTTCTTTCACTCCCTCCCTTGTCCCTTCCCTTACGGCGCAGTTCAGGTGTCCAACGATATATGAGACAGATACTGCGCCATTTCCTTTCCCTAAGAACCAATTATTATTATAATTCCCGTACCGCGCCGTTAGAGAAGGAAAATCCCTTCCCTTATGGTGCGGTTCAGGTGTCCAGCGAGATGCGCCATTTTGCGCTCACGGCCAAAGACGCCGACAACACCGGCTTTTCTGCGAAACGAGCTCCTTAACGCTGTCGAGATAAAATAATAGCATTGCACAGAAAAACGTTATTGAGCTCAGATCAAGTGTCAGGAGCTAGGGCGGGTCGTTACGGGGAAAGGAATAAAGCAGTGTTATTTTTACGCCGACGCGACCGGTGGCGTTGAGCGCACCGTTAGCGCTTCCGTCTACTCCACCACATGGCTCTCACGTTCGAGGCCTGAACCGAAGGATGCGGTGTGAAATTCCGGCAGCGGCGACTGCATTGAGGTAAAGGCGATACTAAAAAAATGGCAGCCAATTTCCATGGTTATTGAAATGCGAGCGCGCGACTGCTTGAGGGATCGCGAGCCCCCCAGCGTCCCCTCAAGGTTCACTACGGCGTCCCTCATAGCCTGAGTCGCTTTCGGACGTTAAACCGCCATAAACGTTTGACAAGAAAAGCAAAAAAAGGAGCCCCTTGATGTGCCACCCAAAAAACACATCAGCCAAGCACGCGATGGGGTGGGATTGGTTGTGAGCGAACACTAATCCTCGAGCTCCACGACAGAAGAACAGCGGACGGGGATTTAGTATGCCCATGCAAGGCTCACTCGGGATTTGAAGGCGGGGGATCCTTTCTCAAGAACAGCGGACGCGCATTTAGTGTGCCCATGCAAGGCTCACACAGTGTCGGTATTTAAGGCGCGGGCTCCTTTCCCAGGCCATGCACCCTAGTAAGCCGATCACCAGGCCGGGGAATGCCTTGTACAAATTAAAGCATGGCCTCTGGGTAACCGGCGGCAGTGGGAGTCGAGCCCACCACCTCCCGAGGCCGAGGGGGGGGGGGGGGGCTCTACCAGGAGGCCACGGCTGCGATGGGATCTAGAGTCACAGGGTTCGTATTTGTATCTGCCGTTAACAACAAAGCAGGAAAGAAGAAATCGGCAGGGCACGCAGAACAGAACAGCGCTACGTAGTTGCGTCTCAGCGTAGTTCCTTTTTAACTGCAAACGAAAGAACCCAGCTCGACGTCAGTTTGATTTTGCACCCACATTTCGATGCTGGCACGAAATGTGGCGTATCCACTAGTGGATATCCACTAGTGGCGTATCCTAGTGTTCCTGTATATGCTCCCGCAGGGAGCAGAGGAACGCGAAGATCCGCCATCATGTTCCAATATCTGCGGGAAAGCCCACGCTACTGCGTACAGGGTCTGCTATATAGGCTCGCTGTGTAGAGCCCTTGGGCTTGTTTTTTTATTTGCGTACAAATTGCACTCGATCGCAATTTTTTAAACTTAACGCCAAAAACTAATCTGTGATTTGCCGAGGGTGTGCATACAGCATTAAAAAACAATCGCCAAAGACTAACAGCAAATTGTAGTCATGACAAATTGACGAAAAATAATAGAAAAGGCCAGCGAGTTTTTTTTCTTCTTGAAAAAATAATTTCAGATGCACAGGCAGTTCTGTTCCGGATGGTACAGCGTCTGTCCCGTCGTGTCTTCCTCTGTGCGCTTCACAACTAGCACCGCCGCGTGTTCTGTGCGAGTTATGCACGGAAAATATGAAAACGCATCTCCCTAGAACATTAAAATGATTCTGCAGCTTGTTACAGGCAAGTAGACTAAAGCAACACCAATGCGTTGAACAGGTGAGTCTGACCTAACGAAAAAAATTAAAACTCAATTGCTTGCCTAAAACATTTTACACAATGTACCACGTTGCTAAATGCAGTGAAATGACGAATCTTTAAAAACCATTGAAAGTGCTCTCTCTCGTTGATATTATTAGCTTACTTAATTTTATTAAGCATTATCTTTTCACCTGTGTTATTAAGTTATATTTCGTCGCGCTTAACGCGGCCCATTCTCAAAAGCTACATTAATCGCCGACGCACTTCAGCCGCCGAACTTCCAAATGTCAGTTCGTAAAACGCTTTGCCGTTTCCAGTGCGTTTGTGACAGTTTGTCGCACTGCACGCAGTCATAGCTGACGACGGCCCCCAAACCTGACGCCACAGGTGAGCACTGGAAATGGCGTCGAGCTGACGAGGGGTCGCTCGGCACTGCGCCTGTGAAGTCAGCTTCCCCGCTGAAAGTTCAACACCTGACGTCACGAAAATCATGTGACCGCCTCTTGGCGAATGGCGTTCGGAGCGGCGAGGGAAAACAGACACGCAACTCTGCTCCCTGCGGGAGCATATACAATTCAATTCAATTTCAATTTATTCAACATCTTGAGGATTTTGGGTGCGTCGACAAAAAGCCAGAGAGAAGGCTTGACAGGGGTCGACGCAGCCTACAATGACTTGACAGCAGCATCAGAATACATTAATAACAGGATCACTACGTGAATATGGAAATAAAATAAAATAAAACGGCAAGTAAGCACGCCGGAAAGAAAATACAAAATAATAAGTACAAATCACACTTGCACGAAGCGCTGACGGGTACCTAAGTGTACATTAATTTAGATGCCTTATTTAATGAGCACGGAAGAGTGTATGAAAGCATATGACGACTATAATTCGTTCAAGTTTTCGGCACGAACCATGTAAAACCAGTACGAGGGGCATACTTCAGTTCGTTACATTTTAAGCTCGACAGGTGCACCATAAATATATTATTTTTTCTAATACTTGTTTTATACCGCCTCAGTAGTATAGATTCAAAGATTTGGGGAAGGGGGTGATGCGAAGTGATGCAAAAATCGGTTCCGTATGTTCAAAAACGTGAAGCATTAACAATATTTCGGACAATTTTTCTTTTGAAATAAATGCAACCGTTTGATATTCATAAATGATGTTGTTCCCCAGACCAAAATACAATAGTTAGCAACAGAGGAAAATGGTGCGTTGTACAGAATCAGCTTAATATGCTTTGGAAAGAGGTACCGCAGTCGGGACTCAATACCAGCAACCTGGACTGCTTGTCTCTAATTTTTTCAACGCGTTCATCCCATGATAGATTTTCATTAAAAAGCACTCCTAGGCTTTTGACCGTAGGAACTATTTGAATGCATGAGGAACCCATTTTTAGATGAATTTGTGAGACAGCAGGATCCTATAACGAGGCCTAAAAAGTACATCTTTGCTTTTTCCAGTGTTTATGATCAGTGAATTGGACTCAGGACCATTCGTGAAGTTTCTGCAAACAATCTGCAGCTTGCTCTTCAAGATCTCGCACATGTGCTGCTCGGAAAAATGGAGTGGTGTCGTCTGCATAATGACAAAAGTTGGAGGATTACTTATACAGACTATGTCGTTTACATAAAGAAAGAAAAGCAGCGGTCCCAATATACTGCCTTGCGGCACCCCAGAAGACAGATGTATAAAATTTTAAGTCTCGTTGTCTACTGCTACTTGTTAGACATGACAACCAAAGTATGACGTAATAATTTGATGAAATTTTCCGCGATAACCATAGTGTTCGAGCTTCGCCAACATTGTGTTGTGGTTGATATGATCGAAAGCTTTCGAAAAGTCAATAAAATGCGGAGAGTGAAAAGTTTTTGTTCAAAGGACTCTAGAATTAGTTGTTTTTGGGTTGGAAGCGCAATTTCTGTAAAAAAGTTTTTCCTGAAGCCATGTTGACTAGGCGTTAATATGTTACATTTCTCGCAGAAACTGGACATTCGCTTGTATAATATTTTTTCAAAACACATCGAGAAAATGGGGAGGATAGGAACTGGGCGAGAATTGGATAGGTCATTTTTGTCACCACCCTTATGAACAACGGTTACTTTGGCAATCTGCAATCGTTGGGGAACACACCGCATGTTCGAGGCAGCAATTCAAAATGTGCTCTAAAACTGGGCTGATTACATCGGCTACACCGACCACGCCCTATGAAGACGCTGCACCCGCGACGCCGCATGAAGAACCGACACTCGCTGCATCGACGCCGCACACAATGAGAACGCCGACTACGACGCAGGCTGCCTTGAAAACGACGCCGCCACCCAGAAGAGCTTCGACCACACGCCCCACCCGCGACTCGCATACGCGACGAAGCCGTGACCCGACGCCGAGGAGCGACATGCAATGCAAGAGCTAGGACCTCCGTCTTAGAAGTGACTATCGACGGCCGGAAAGTTACCGCTCTAGTCGACACAGGAGCCGATTACTCGGTGATGAATGGAACATTCGCTGCGCAGCTGAGAAAAGTCACAACGGCTTGAGACGGCCCACAAATTCGCACCGCAGGGGGCCACCTCATTACGTCATCAGGACGATGCACAGCGCGAGTGACTCAAAGGACATACCTATCCTGCGACCTCTGTTGTGCTACCGCAATGCTCCCGCGAAGTGATCTTGGGTATGGATTTCCTTAATGAGCATCAGGCGATCATCGACCTGATATCCAAGCTGATCACGCTTTCGACGGACGAAGCCATCGCTTCGATGAAAACTCGGGAAAATCACGTTGCACTGAGTGTCCTGGAGGAAGAAGTGAGCGTCCCACCCCGTTCAAGCGTTATCGGGACTGTAGGCGCCACGAAAGCCATTAACGCTGAAGCCATCATCGAGGGGAACATGCAGGTGCTTCTAGATCGAGGAATCAGCATCGCAAGAGGCATCGCACATTTCCGCAATGACCAGGCCGAAGTACTGCTGACTAACTTCCGCGAAGAATACCGGCACATTAAATGAGGAACGACGATTGCTTTCTTAGACGAAATATCCGACGTACGAGGCTCCTTCGCCCTCTCTGACCCCCTCCGCAGAAGATTCGCCTGACCAAGAGAACTCGCCCACTTTTGACATCAACCCAGCCCTGCCCCGGAACAGAGAAGACCAGATCCGCAATCTGCTTCGAAGCTAGAGTGAGTGTTTTTCGACATCGCCGAAGGTCCGACAAACGCCAATTGCCGATCATCGCATTATAACGGACCAACACGTCCGACCTCTCCGTCAAAGCCCCTACCGTGTGTCACCGCGACCAAGTCGAATAAATGCTTCGCGACGACGTCATCCAGCCTTCAAACAGCCCATGGGCGGCACCGGTTGTTCTAGTGAGAAAGAAAGACGGCGCACTTTGATTCTGCGTGGATTCCCGCCGCTTGAACAACATAACAAAGAAGGACGTCTATCCCCTCCCCCGCATCGACGACATACTGGACCGCCTCTGCAACGCTAAATATTTCTCATCGATGGACCTCAGGAGCGGCCACTGGCAAATTGAGGTCGACGAAAGAGATCGCGAGAAGACAGCATTCATCACTCCGGATGGGCTGTTTGAGTTCATTTGGTCTCTGTTCCGCACCAGCGACGTTTCAGCGAGTAATGGATACAGTGCTGGCAGGCCTGAAGTGGAAAATTTGTCTGGTATATTTAGATGACGTCGTTGTCCTCGCCTCGAACTTTGAAGGACACCTCAAAAGGCTTCGAACAGTACTAGACGCCATCAAGTCGTCTGGCCTAACCTTGAAAGCAGAGAAGTGCCACTTTGCCTACGAAGAGCTGCTGTTTCTAGGCCACATTTTTTTTTATTCGAGAAGTGTGCCATGAGGCATAAGTTGAAAAAGGAAGGGGGGGGGAATGCACGGGATTGAAAGTTAAAAGAAGGAGTGAAGAACCGTTGCGCTGAGGTAGTCGCACAGGTTGCCAATGAAACGGTTGTCCATAGTCCACTTCACGTAGTCACTTTCACGGTTCCACCGCAGGCCCACCTCCCTGAGGAGCCGTTTTCTGATAGCAGCCGTCGCTGGGCACGTCCACAAGTGCCGCACATCACAAATGTCCGGTGCAGCGCTACAGTGAGGGCACCTGTCAGGTGCTGGCAGATCTTTGGCACGCCACCGATGACGGACAGATAGTGTCAGAGCCACCCTTGCCCGAATCCGGCGCACGGATACCTCCTCCTGCCGAGTAAAACTACGGGGGAGAGGGTGCGAACACGGAGGAATTAGAGCGCGTGTTCGCTGGTGCAGAACTTCGGAATCGGAAACATGGGACAGGAACGGATCTGGGGGAAGAGGCGAAGGTGGCGCATCGTCTAATGTATGAAGATGAGTCATAGCATCCGCTTGAATGTTATGTGGATCCTGGGCATGGCCGCGAATCCAGTGTATGCGCACAGGACATGGATACTTTGCGCAGAGCACATGAATTGATTGTGAAATCTGGAACGTTCGTCGAACAGACTTAAGCTGTTTAAGGGCGGCGCGGGAGTCGGTGTAAATATGAACTGTATTCAATGTTGGAACGAGCGGAAGGGAAGCAATGGCATTATAAATTGCTTGAAGTTCCAATGCCAGGGGAGTGCACGTATCCGCAGTATACGTCGCGCGAGAGTTGAGATGCGGATGAGATGGACTATACACAGCAGTAACTCCCCTCTCTGCAGGATGTGATGCATCCGTGTATAATATGCACCCTTCAGGCGGATACGCTGCTGATACCGACGGGGAAACAGTGGGGCGATTGTCAGTGAGCTGGCAATAGGACCACGGTGGAAGTGTCTTTAAACGATGAAGTTTGAGAGACTGTTTTCGAGCTCTATTTGCCACCCGTTGGTCTATGATTTCACTGAGTGTATTAAGTTGGGCGAACTCCTGTAGCACAGGTATGGGTGTTAAACGAGGCAGATATGTTATGACGCGCATAGCCTCACGATTGATAGCTTCAAGGGAGTCCCACTGTCTACGGGTGAGACGTTGAAGTTGTGCCTGATATACTATCCGTGGCTGAAGGATATAGAGCGCACAAGCTGGCAGGCCGTATGAGCACGTGCGCCACCAGAGCGCGTAGCTATACGACGAATCAGACCTAGAGTAGCGTGAGCCAATTTACGGGTGGCTCTCAGCCACTGGGTGCCAGTCCCAGATGTATGGAGGAGAAGACCAACAATACGAACCGTTTCTACCTGAGGAATCAGAGAATTATGTACCGTAAAGTTTAAAGGGGGAGCTTTCCGTAAGCCGGCTTTATTTCCAATTCGAATGAAACATGATTTAGTAGGAGAGAGTGTTAGACCCAGAGGTGGGAGGCGAGATGTTAATACATCCAGCGCGTGTTGATGGACCGACTGATGAATAGACGCATCTGGATGACAGCACCACAAGGTTATATCATCGGCATACGCAAGCACGCGGATAGAAGGGATGGTCTCTAGGGCTCGAACAACAGGAATTAAAGCCACATTAAATAATGTGGGCGCGAGAACGGAGCCCTGAGGCACTCCTCTATTGGAAGTGAAGTTACCAAAGGGCTTTCCGTGGACACGCACGCTGAAGGTTCGATTTGCTAAGAAGGCGTGAATAGAGAGGAGGAACCGGTGAGGGAGACCAAGAGTTTGAAGGGAGGAAAGAATGACAGAGTGAAGGATGTTATCATATGCCTTTGTTATGTCTGTAGCGATTACGGTTCGTACAAGGTGACTCTGCGGAGAGTGGTCAAGCACGTCAGCAGCCAAAGTAGCAAGGCCGTCCTCCGTTCCAATTTGTGGGCGGAAACCAATTTGGGAATCTGGGCAACAATCATGGGATTCCAGCCACCACGACAAGCGTGCGACTAGAATGGTTTCGTAAAGCTTGCAGATGGTAGGCGTAAGGGAAATTGGACGAAGGGCCGAGAGAGATAGTGGAGGCTGACCTGACTTTGGTATTGGAACCACAATAGAATGCTTCCAGTCTCCCGGCATGACGCCAGAAAGCCACACTTCGTTAAAAGTATCAAGTAGGGTTTGCAAAGCCCTCCCTTCCAAGTTACGGAATAAGGAGTTAGGTATGCCGTCGTGCTCGGGAGTGGTAGTAGTTTTTAAACGTTCAATGGAGGCCAGCAGCTCTGCCATGGTGAGATCAGAAATAATCCCATCGGAGGGCTCTATAACCGATAAGTCAGGTGGAGACGTAGCGGTGCAGTCATGGTTTGGAAAAAATTGACGGGCCGCTTGTTGTGCAAATGTGTCCTCATCCACATTTAGCGCAAGGCGAATGCTCTCTGTGTAATCTGCAACCTGAGAAGGGCGCTCCATGGCGTGAAACACTCTCCAAAGATGTCGATTGCCCTGCGTAGAGGACAGGCGGGCACACCATGCAGCCCAGCGTTGCCTGCCTAGCCGCTTTGCATAGCGCCGCGCCCGTGCGGTAGCGCGGTGAAGAGTAGGAAGAGCCGATGGGTCATCGGGGTGAGGAGTAGCGTAAAGATCCGCCTGGCGACGAAGAGCCCACAGATTCAAGAGATGTATGTCCGGGTTTGGGTCGTCTTCATTTACAGTAGTGGTAATAGTGTGAGTGGCGAGAACAGCGGAGAGAGTAGACAGTGCTGAAGAGGGGTTGAATGTAGATAAATGATTGTCGGCGCGTACAGAGTCCCATGACGTTGTTCGTACAGTGCGGCGTATTTTCCGTATACGAGTAGGCGTGAGGGAGATAAAAATAGGGCTGTGATCGCTACCCCAAGTATCAGAATCAACAGCCCAACGAGGGTTACTGGGGCCCAACCACCAAGTAAATCAGGTGAATACGGGCCACCTCGTGGGCGGGTAGAAGTATTCGGGTGGTTTAAAAGTTTAAATGAATGATCCGAAAAGCTCTCTTGGATGTGTGCACCCCTTGAGGAATCCGATGGGTAACCCCACAAAGTGTGCGCGCTGTTGAAGTCACCACCAACTAGAACAGGGATACCCGAATAGGTAGAACGTAGAAAACGAACCCATCCCAGATTGGGAGATGCGGGGCCAGGACGACTATAAAATGAAACTAGGACAAGGGGTGTGCGTGCAAGTTTTACCAGAAGGGCGACAACCTCTTGACGTGTGTTGCACCACCGTGAAAGGTCGAGCGGTGTGTGCGGAACTGAACTGTGAATATAAATTGCAGATTTACCTGAGCTGAGGGAGGAGGCGGTGCAACGGCGATCAGGGATAGAGGGTGAATGGTTTGCGCAGAAACCTGAAAGGCGTGGGAGGGCATTATGCTCTTGCAGTAGGAACGCCCATGCCCTCAGCTTTCCGTCGCGAAGGCGGATGTTCACTTCAGAGGCCTTATTAGCGAATCCTCGACAGTTCCACTGCACCACCACCGATGATGATGCGCTATACACGACGAGGCTGAAGAGCTTCCACGATGAGGGATGTCACCTGCTTCATCCGCGCTAATATCTTATCCACTGTCGGGGTAGTCACGGCTAACAGGTGGTCGGCACCTGATTGTAGCCCAGTGCTTACCCTATTTGATTCCTCTGATGATTGCTCCCGAGTTATTAGAATTCTTCGAGAGGATTGAGAACGACGCTGTTCCCGGCGCTGGGTGAGTTCGTCTAGTCGGCGGCGAGCCTCCGCGATTGCATTGTCTAAAGCTGTGTCTTCATCTGTGGTATCCACATGTGTTGGATGCACTGGACGTTTTGGCGTACCATTTGATCCGAGAAGGTGAGCCGCTTGTGCATATGTACGCTGGTGAGAAGACGTATGGTGAGCAGCGGGCTCAGATAAAGGAAGTTCAGGGAAGTCGTTGTCGTCACATGCGAGGGCTGCAAAGCGATTACTTGTAGGAACATACATTTTTGCAGGCGACTTGTGGAACTTCTTCGCTTGCTTCTTCTTTGGACAAGCGGAGGAGCGAATGTCATGGTCCGGCGATATGCACAGGGCACAAGGAACTGTTGGTTCATTCATGTCGGCCACAGCTGCTGGATTAGGGCATATGGGGGTATTAGGGTATTTTGCATATGTCCTTCTTTGTGGCAGTGATAACAAAAAAATACGACGAGGTCGGAAGGGCTGTGGTTTGATGATCGCACCGTAGTAGGTAAGGTACTTCGGGAGAGTCAACGGGCCTTGCAGGATGAGCAGATATGAGCCCCGGCGACCCATAGGCCGTGTTTGCAGTACAACGTGAGTTGAGCAGCGAATATTTTCGCGCACCTCCTCGGGAGGGCTCCTGCTGTCGATATGATAAACCATGCAGTGGAGTGTGTCAGGACCAGATTCAAAATATATTTGCACCGGGACATGCTTGCTGTCATCCAGGGGGATCCGCGTAACTGCGCAAAGTTACTGGGCGTCCATCAAGGATGACAAGTTTACCGTGATGGTGTTCGATGGGCGATGGGACGACAAACCCGCAGTAGTTCGAAGAGCCAAGAGCGTGGTCAATTGTGACTTGAACATTCCGGGCAGGGATGGCAGTCATATCAAAGCGCAATGTAGGCTTGATGGTAACGCGGAAAGAGTTCGCAGCAGGCGGAAGAGAGCCCTGACTCACGGGGGGCATCTGTGGAGGAGGCTCAGACACTGATGACGGCCCTTGGTGGGAATACTGAACTGGCGCGACGGGCACATTTTCTTGAGGGAGTGCCACGGGCACGGAGGCGGTGGAGCAGTAGGCCACATCGTTCTAGGCCACATCGTTAGCAAGGAGGGAGTACGCCCAGACCCGCAGAAAACAACTGCTATTGAACAGTTTCCATCGCCGGCTGATAAGAAAGCAGTGCGCAGATTTCTCGGACTGTGCGCACATTATCGACGATTTGTGAAAAACTTTTCGCGCATCGCCGAGCCCCTAACCCAACTGACGAAGGCAGACGTGCCGTTTAAATGGGAAGTGCCGCAAGCAGAAGCCTTCAAGAAACTTCAGCCTCGTTTACAGTCCCCACCGATCCTCGCGCATTTTGATGAAAACGCCGATACTGAAGTTCATACCGACGGAAACAGCGTGGGCCTATGCGCCGTCCTCGTTCAAAAAAGCGACGGGCTGGAGAAAGTCATCGCATACGCTAGCCGTTCCCTTTCCAAGACCGAGGCTAACTATTCGACAACTGAGGAGTGCCTTGCCATCATCTGGGCTACGTCGAAATTCCGCCCCTACCTGTACGGACGACCGTTCAAGGTGGTCAGCGATCACCACGCGCTGTGCTGGCTTGCCAATTTGAAGGACCCCTCGGGCCGACTCGCTCGATGGAGTATGCGTCTCCAGGAGTTTGACGTCGCCGTCGTTTACAAGTCCGGACGCAAGCACTCTGACGCCGATTGCCTCTCACGAGCCCCTGTAGATACACCGCCGCTGGACGACGATGAGGACGCCTTCCTGGGACCCATCAGCCCCAGCTCTTTTGCTCAGCAGCAACGCTCGGACCCCGACCTAAGACGCCTCATCGAGTACCTGGAAGGCAAAGTTTCTTCATCCCCCCCGCCCACCCCGCTTCATTCAAGCGAGGACTGTCTTCCTTCTGTGTGCAGAATGGGGTCCTTGTGAAGAAGGACTTTGCAGCGAGCAAAACAGCCTACCTCCTTGTTGTACCTGCTTGTCTCCGCGAAGAAGTTCTACACACTTCACACGACGAGCCGACAGGTGGACATATCGGGTTTCCTCGCACCCTCCGCCGCATTCAAGACAAGTATTACTGGCCCCGACTGTCTCCCGGTGTCGCACATTATGTGAAAACCTGCCGAGATTGTCAGCGATGAAAGACCCCTCCCGCACGACCAGCAGGATTTCTGAACCCCATTGAATCTCCCTCAGGGCCCTTTCAGCAGATCGGCATGGACTTGCTTGGCCCTTTTCAACGTCAACGTCTGGAAATAAGTGGATCATTATAGCGACCGACTACCTGACCCGCTACGCTGAGGCGAAAGTCCTACCGAACGGAACAGCAGCAGAAGTCGCCAAATTTTTCGTGGAGTGCATTCTTCTTCGACACGGTGCCCCCGATGTGCTCATCACGGACAGAGGAACAGCATTCACGGCGGAGCTAACGCAAGCCATCCTGCGTTACAGCCAAGCCAGCCACCGGAGGACAACTGCATACCATCCGCAGACCAACGGACTGACCGAGCGCCTGAACAAAACCATCGCCGATATGCTCGCCATATATGTCGATGCCGAACACAAAACTTGGGATATCATTCTGCCTTACGTCGTCTTCGCCTACAACACCTCAGTGCAGGAGACCACCCAGATGACAACTTCTAGGCTCGTCCATGGCAGGGAGGCCACGACCACGCTAGACGCCATGCTGCCCCGTTACAGAAGAGAACGTCGACGTGGCCGCCTACCTTCAACGCGCCGAAGAAGCACGAAGGCTTGCCCGATTACGGATCAAAGATCAGCAGCGGTCCGACACCAGACGCTACAACCTACGAAGACGCAACGCGGAATACAAGCCAGGAGACCAAGTCTGGGCTTCGACGCCCATTCGCCGCCGTGGATTCAGTGAAAGCTTTTCCGCCGCTATTTCGGCCCGTATAAGGTTGTTCGTAGGCTAGGTGAACTGGATTATGAAGTATCCCTGACGCAATGACTGCATCTCAGCGACGCCGCGTAAGACCAGAAGTTGTCCATGTCGTCTGTCTGAAGCCGTATTATGCGCGCTAAAGGACGCTGCATGTCCATAGTACTCTATTTTCGCAAGATCCGCTTTATCTCTTGCTAGTCGCATTATTTGTTTTAATGCATCGGGTCGTTGCTTCTTTGAGAGGGGAGTAATGCTACGAATATTTGCAGTTTTTGTTCGTTCTTCAAAACTGCCGCCACACCACTTTATCGCTTTGTTTGCGACGCAAGACGCGACTAGATTTATCTCGATTGATCGCAGCCGGGCAGAGCTGATTCTACGTTGTTCCAGATTGTTCTAGTAACTTTTCACTCTTTATCTCGAAAGTTCGCTATCAGCTTTAAATTGAGCACGGCCGACAGCGGCGGGCATTTTGTTCGACGACCGCCGAGCACGCTTGTCGCTTCGCCGCAGCCGAGTGATTCAGACCATTGTGGGCGCAAGTCAGCCCAATAAACAGTTTTCTGTTAGAAGAGCTTCTGTTCGTCTTCATCGCTCCTTCGACTGCCGTCACCACTACGTGACAATATGAAAGCACTGTCGGCCACAAAAGTTTACCGGGATGTGGGTGTGCGAGAAAAAAAAATCCAAGCAGCTACGCGCGCCAATCGCCCAAATGTCTGCAGGTGTGCGGGAACGAGCTTGCTCCGTCAGTTCGCTACATTACCAGGCAGCTGGATCGCGAGGCTGCGCAACATTGTTATTTTTAAGAGCGTGAGCTCTTACTCTTCACGTTTCGAGATTTCGTAGGGTCTGCTACCACCCTTGATCACAGCGCCATCTGTGGCAGCAACTACTCATCGCGTTTCGAGATTTCGTGAGGTCTCCTACCACCCTGAGATCAAAGCGCCATCTTTGGCTGCAACTAGAAAACAGCGCACCTCGCATTGAGACTTGTAGCGACATCTACAACATTGTAGAAACAACCACCTGCCGCGTGCCAATATGACTTCACGGTCCAATATGGTGGATAGAGGTCGAACTATGGGAGTATGACGTCAGGGGCCGAAATGGCGGCATAGTTTCGGCATATAGTTTCTTACTATTAACTACAGGGAAAGCTGGCGGCACTGCACCTGAGCCTCCATGGGCGCGCAAAGCATCATGGGGCGATGAGGTACTTGGTGCGGGACCGTAGTTTTTTTTTTTTCAAGAACACGGAGGGGCGTTAAGGAGATGTCCCATTCCGTATCCACAGCGCACTCCGCGCGCAGACTTCGGCGTAAAAGTAGTGCGCGAAAGCCATAGTAGCGAAAACGCAACAGCACACGATGCCAATAAAAGGTTTTTCTTTTCCGAAATGCTGTGGAAAAAGCTTTTAAAATGTTGACGCGACATTTTTTTTTCAAAAATATATCTATTTTTAAAAGTGCCCCTGTTAAGCACGAAATATTGGCTTTTGTGGTCTGCAGTGCTTGGCCAATAGGAGAGCAAGTCATCGCTTATTTTGAGCAAACTTTGCATTTACATGCTTTTCTGCACGTTTGTTGCGATTTATAGACAGGATATTGAATGATAGGACAATCTTGATTATCGAACAATGTGTGTTTTTTCATTATTTTTGGCCAAAAGTTGTAGTCCTGCAGTCGGTAGCTCTCCGCCTTATGATGCTTAGAGCGCCCCTGGTGGTACAGGTGGTATCGAGGAAGCTCCTTGCAAACTCGCATAGGCGGGGCGCCAGCTTTCCCTCTAGTTAATAGTAAGAAACTCTACTTGTTTCGGTTTCTCTAATCCAAGATGGCGGCCATTAAAATTGGTTGTGCCCTCTTATTGTGAACTTTTTCTTATGTGAACTTTTTCTTCTTGCGTGGCCATGTTTTTCTGACGAGAGTGAGAAACTCTTGGCCAACGAGAGGAAAATGGACGTTCCGTTTGACGACGCCTCTCGCATCGTGTACCTTGAGGGCTCCCGAACTAAGCGGCGGTCGAAAGAATTCTTGGAAGTTTTTAGAGGACACTGGCCTTATGGAAAAGTGATAGAGACACAATCATTCAAATCTGTGATTCAGACGGAGCACCTGCTGACAGGCCACTGTAAGGCTAATCCCACTCGTAAATTAACACCACCGCCTCCTGCATAACATCGAGCTTAGATTTTGTTAAGTTTTCTTGCATTTTCGCCTGCATCCATAAGAATAAAAACAGAAGCCGGGTTTCGCGTTTCTTTGTTTTGTTATGGTTCGCGATGAATCCGAGCGATTAAAAAAGAAAATAAAAAAGGGGTGCGACTGCTCTCGTGGTAACATCAATGATCAGCGCTGGCTGTTAGCGTTCGGTGGTTTTGCATTTGCTTTTGCGTTGCGCTGTAGCTTGTTTTGAGAATGCGTAATGTGCTACTAAGGCGGTTCTGCAACCACCCTCGGCTCGCTGCCGTTCCCTCGCCCTTGTCTCTCGCTTACGCGCCGCGCCAGAAGGATTAGCTTCCACACGCCGTTGTGGCGCTTCATCCATAGCACTGTTGTGAAGAAGGAAGCGCAAAAAAAAAAAACGGACGAGGTACGGAGTAGGGGACACAAAACACGTTCATGAGCGCTCGTGAACGTGTTTTTTGTGTCCCCAGCTCCGGCCCTCGTCCCTTTTTTTTGCGCTTCCTTCTTCACAACATGCATCACCAACTAGACCGGCAGCTTGCTCTCCATAGCATTGGTGTTAGCGCGACGCACCTATGACGTCGACAGTCCGGGACTGTCTGCTACGCCAGCACGCAGGTATTTTTTTCTGTTTAACGGCGCCCTGTGCGTGTGGCGGTGCCCTATATTTGAGCTACTGCTCATGCGTCGCTCGACGCTCCGGCGCCTACCCTGTAGCATAAGTATTCCTTTCCCCCTCCTCCTCCTTTACCTCCTCTCCTGATTTTCTTTCTTTTAGTACGAAAACATTATTAGCCTCCTACCCGGCCAAATCGGTCCGTTTGCGCGAAGCCTCTGAGAGAGTCACGAATGGAAACGAAAAGCACATAACTGCCCCCCCTCCCCCCCCGGGTTAGTGGGCACCTCATTCGCGCTTTGAGCTACATGGCGGGGGTGACAGCCCCAAAATGGATTGGTATAATGGATGAACTCGCAAACTTGAAACATATTTAATGAACGCTCTACCCAATGGGGGAGGACGCATTTTATTTTTCACCTAGAGTAATCTTGTTTTTTGCCAAGCCGGCAGTAAAGAAAAAAAAAAGTGGTGGTGGTGACAGAGAAATGTGCGCTGCATGCGCCGGCGTTAACAACGTTGTGGCAGAAACGCGGCACTAGAGCAATAGGCCGCCGGCGTTCATTGGGTTCATTAGCTTTGGCGTTGACATCTTTGTAGACTCAGTAGATTTTGAGGAAAGAAAAGGCCCATAACTGGCTCCCTGGGTCAGTGGACCCCTCGCTTTCAGGTGTACGTGGCGGTGGTGTCCACCTGCAAAAACCCATGATTTGCACAATATTTCGGGCTCAGAAATGCTAAACCTCCAGCACGGAGCAAGACTATATAGGAGGTCAAACTCCCGTCAGCGCGAGCGAGCGCAGGCAACACCCTCTCAATGTATTTAGAGGGTGTTGGCGCAGGCGACCAGATAAAAGTCACAATTGTATGCGCCGACGGGGTCGCACGCAGTGGCGGCGGCATGCGGCGCCTCGCAGAAGCCGCAGCGAAAAAAAAAAATGCAGCGCCCGGGCAGGCGGCTCCGGCGGCGCGCGATCAAAGCAGACGACACGGGCAAACACGGGTGTTTGCTTCAGCGGGCACGCCGTGACGTTGTGTTTCAGTAGTTTCTTTCCAGGCCGCCAGCATGTTAGTGGCGCCGCGGGCTTGTGACCTTTTCTGGTCGCCGCAGACAGCGGAGTTTCCACTCCTATATAGTCTTCCTCCGTGACCGCCAGCCAATTTTTTTTTACTTTAGGTCGAGCCCATGCTGCCTCGACTGAAATACGTTTCATGTTGTTGTTCTTCCACCAACACCTGTTCCTCCGTCCGGTGCACGAGGACACGTGAAGGTGACGATGCGTTCAGCGTTCGATGTGAATTCGGGCGAACCTATCTATAACAGGCAGCGCTGTCAAAAGATAGGCATCGTTACGCGCCGGTTTGAGTACACGAAGCGGATAGATAGACTGAATGGAGATTGGCATGTCGTGCAGATCACTACCAGCGGTCTCGTTCGCAGCCATATCGACAACAGCACAAGGGAGCCTGTATGCCGTAGGAGCCCGGCGACGACGCAGTAAATCGTTGCTTGTTGGGCACCCGGACCGTTCGCAAAAATTCCGCTCTTCCATCATACAGGCAACAAGCGCCGTACGCTGGGCCGCGCGCTGCTGCCTTGGACCACTTGCCACAGTCCGTGACCGGCGAACGGTCCTTGCGAAGGCCAGCTCTATTTCTCTCCCTCTTTTTGGGCTGCCTTAATATTTTCAGTTCTCTTTCTTCTTTCCCTCCCTCCTTTATCCCTTCCTTTACGGCGCGGTTCGGGTGTCCACCGAGATATCTGAGACGGTTACTCTGCCATTTCCTTTCCTCAAAAACCAAACAAGCCAATGGCCGGCCGCATTTGTTTACACTGAAAGCGTTTACTGATTTGTGGACACTTTGTGGTCCACTCAATGGCATAGCCCAGTTCCCGTTTTATTTTTCATGTATTTCGATCAAGTCCCTGACTCTGTTATCAGTTGCGGGCATTCTGCTCTATGAGTGGTGGCGCAAAAAAAAGTTGGTAAGGTTCAGGCTGAAGCTCCGTTCTCCGCCGAGCAGTAAGGAAGCGAGCCGGAGAGTATATGGACGCCGGCTGCTTGGCTATCGTAAGGAAAATGTTGCCGGCGAAAATATTCGCTCCGCTGTTGAGTGCGTCGATGTGGGCAGGGCTTGGCGAGGCGTTACGCGTTTTATCAGCCCCGTGTCGTTCACTAATGAATCACGGGTGCAATGCTGCTGCGCGACACTTCCGCGGTGGAGGCGGCGATCTGAAGGGGACAGTATATACTGTGCTGGGTACCTCGGCCGCTTTCGCGACAATAACGACGTCGACTCTCCCCAGGCTTCCGGCAGTGCACGCGTGGCCATCGTCGAATTCAAAGAGAAAACTTTTCTTACATCCTCCGCCGAAAACCGGCGCCTGGATGTGCGCCCTCTACTGGTCGTGCACTGCAACTTTGTGTGCGCCCCTCGGCAAAAGCTCCGTCGTCGAGCTGGGAGCAATGGAAAAGCAGCAGCAATGCAGCAACGACCAATGTTCTTCTGTTTCTTGGTGCAGATGCTATCTTGGAGCGGACTTGGTCATGACTCGAGCGACCGGCAGCACGTTCCCTACCTGACATCGACTGAGCGCCCCGTATCGCCTCTTCGGCTGTCTGTACAGTTCAAGCCCGACTCGCTACGAATGAGCGAATGTTGCCCGACGCCACCGGAAGAAGCCATCGCCTTCAAGTGGTCTGCACCTTTGGCCGCGCAAGCCCCATCGTCACAGTCATCAAGTGTATCGCGCCCATTTAAGCACTGGCAATCACCGAGCGCCTTCAGTGGGCATGGAACAGCAGCAGCAATGCAGCAACGACCAATGTTCTTCTGTTTCTTGGTGCAGGTCAGTTCATGTCCTTCTTTGCACTGTAAACGCACAAGTAATGTCAACCTGCTGCTTGTGTCATGCCCAAGCGTATTCATGTGCATTGTCTGCGAATGTGTATATGTGCTGAAATTATTGCTCCTAGGTGGCGACTTTGAACGGAAGCCAGGGCCCCCTAAAAAAGATTCTAGCCAGTCCAATGATGACACAGTCACTCTGTTAAAATCTTTAAACGAAAAAATTGACAAGAACCATAGCGAAATACTCTCCCAGCTCAATGAAGTTCCGCAAACACAAACAAAGCTTGAGCGTCAGATGGCCAGAATGAACGATAGGCTTGTTGCCGTCGAAGAAAAAGTAGCTGCCTCGCAAGCCTCCAGCGCCTTTGACATTACCCAGGAAGTGTCTGAGGCTGTACAGAATGAAGCAGAGGCGTTTCATAAACGACTCGACGACCTCGAAGGCAGGTCACGACGCCATAATCTATTTTTTCACGGCCTCCCTGACACGCAAAACGAAACATGGGATGAATCTGAAAAGCTCGTGCGTGAAAAGCTTCTTTCTGAAATGGACCTTGAGCTACCCAGCGAGGCCATAGCACGCGCGCATCGGCTGGGTAAATTTTCGAATGACAAATGCCGTCCTGTCATAGTCAAGTTTACGAATTTTAAGATCCGAGAAGCCGTGTTTACTGACCGAAGCAAAATGAAAAATGCTGGGATAAAGGTTACGGAAGATTTCTGCTTATCAACTCGCAACGCACGTAAAAAACTTTTTGACTTTGGACAAGCAAGTGGAGAGAAGTGCGCTATTCGTCAGAACAAATTGTTCATAAAGAATAAGTGTTACATCTACATTTCGGCATCAGATAGCATCTGTGAATATCATATCAATAACCAAGCATCCCCACGCAGCCCTGATAGTAGTGCCTTGCCTGCCGATCTTTCTACCGCGTAGCTACCTGCTCGTGGTCATGAGCTTCCAAATGACATATGTGTTTTGTTCTCTAATATTCGTAGTGTTGTTAACAAGCGTGATGATCTGTGTACTATCATCGACACGTGCGATGCAGACATTCTGGTCCTCACCGAAACCTGGCTGAATTCAAAGATTTCTAATGAAATACTAAACTGCGAAAAGGATTTCATTACTTATCGATGTGACCGTGGAGACAGAATAGGAGGCGGTGTTCTGATAGCGGTCGCTGATCATCTGCATTCTTCACACGTGTCACTTGTTTCTTCACTAGAAATTGTATGCGCCTCTATGCGCATTAATCATCGAGACGTAATCTTCTGCGCATGCTATCGCCCTCCAAATGCTCCATCGTCTTTCTGTAGTGAACTTCATGATGTGCTCAATCGCATTTTAGTTAGGTTTCCTTCTTCGCCAATCTTTTTACTTGGCGATTTCAACATGCCAAAAATAATTTGGTCTGGCGCGTTCCCTTCCACTCTGGATTCGTCACCTGACTCGATTGGCTTCATAAATCTGTGCACTGACTTCAATTTTTCTCAGCTCATTACCCAGCCAACCCGTATCACCACTACTAGCGCTAACATTCTTGATCTTGTTCTAACTACGCTCCCTGAGCTAGTTCATTCATTGGCATTTCTACCAGGCCTCTGTGACCACTCCTTCATCCAGTTTGACCTTAAAGATACTAGCACACGTGTGCGACCGAATCCCAAATATATCAGAGTTTATTCAAAGGCAAATTTTCCGTCGATTTACGCTGAACTCGAAATCTTCTTAGGAGAGTGCATGCCAAACTTTTATAACCGTACTGTGGAAATGAACTGGCGCCTTTTTAAAGAAAAAGTTCATTTTCTCGTCCAAAAACACATACCTTTACGCGTCATATCAGGCAAGCAACGTTCCCCGTGGTTCACTGCCGCATTAAAACGCCTTTTAAGTAAAAAAAACGAGTTTATCGTAGAGCGAAAACCACCGGTTGCCCTGATCACTGGGATGTGTATCGTGCCATAACATATGAGTATCGAAAAGCCTTAAGAAGCGCCAAGCAGGCTTTCTTCCAGAGTACGCTTCCGTTTTTGTTGATTGATAATGCCAAAAAATTTTGGAACATCATTTCTGGTCTCAAGCATAAAGCAATAGCTCTGAACGATAGAAGCGGCGCAGCCATTCCTTCATCAGAATGCCCTCAAGTGCTAAACGACGCCTTCTCGAATACTTTTTTACAGCAATCATCTGTTTCTCTGCCCTCTTTTCAGCCTGTGCAGAATCCATTAATGGACCCAATTGTGTTTGACAGTCTTGGTATAGAAAGTCTAATTAATAATCTCAAAATTTCTTCGTCTTCGGGAATCGACGACATAAATTCTAAATTTTTAAAGAATACAAGTGTTTATTCTTCCATTTACTTGTGTGCACTGTTTTCGCAATCTTTGAATTCAGGAAAGCTACCCGGGGACTGTAAGGTGGTACCAATATTCAAGTCTGGTGATGCTCATTGTCCTCTTAATTACAGACCCATATCATTAACGAGTGTCCCGTGTAAACTGTTTGAACATGTCATTTATTCTAATCTGGTTAAATTTCTAGAAAATCATTCGTTTTTTTTTCCTCGTCAGCATGGCTTTCGTCAATCATTTTCTTGTGAAACGCAACTCATTTCCTTCACCCATGATTTATTTGATGCATTAGACAAGGGATTTTTCATTGACTGTGTATTTTTAGATTTTCAGAAAGCATTCGATCTTGTTAATCACCAACTACTTTGTTTTAAGCTCGGCAAACTAAACATCGACCCAAACATTCTTTCATGGATCGAGAGTTTTTTGCGTAACAAAACTCAATTCGTCACTGCAAATAACGCTGATTCCTCACCATGCTCTGTTACCTCCGGCATGCCTCAAGGTTCCGTGCTCGGGCCGCTATTGTTTCTAATATACATAACGATCTACCAATTTCTATTAACTCCACAATTAGGCTTTTCGCAGATGATTGCGTTATTTATCGAGTAATCAAATCCGCTTCAGACTCATCCTTACTTCAAAGTGACCTAAATAAGGTATCTAGTTGGTGTAATATTTGGCTCATGAGACTGAATACTAACAAGTGTAAGGTCATGCGTATTTCACACCGGTCTGCTAACGAAAATCTTATTCCCTACAATATTTCAGGTTCTCTCCTTGAGCAAGTTACCACATATAAATATTTAGGGGTTCATATAAGTGCTAACCTTTCATGGCAGGCACATGTTTATTATATTGTTAACAATGCTAACCGCATGCTTGGCTACTTGCGTCGTAATTTTTCCATGGCTCCATCTTCTTTAAAACTGCTACTCTGTAAAACCTTAGTTAGATCGAAATTAGAATATGCGTGCTCTGTGTGGGACCCGGGACTTGAAACTCTTACTAATCAGTCAGTACAGAATCGTAGCACCCGATTTATTTTCTCTAATTTTTCCCGCACTGCTAGTGTAACTACAATGAAAAATTCTTTGAACCTTCCTAGCCTTTCCCTTCGTAGAAAACTCGCGCGAATACTAACTTTTCACAAGATTTACTACCACAATCATCAGCTAAAACGGGATCATCTATTTGAACCATCGTTCATATCACCTCGCACGGATCATCGCCACAAGGTACGCATTCCATACTGCCGAAGCAATGCATATTTTAACTCGTTTATACCCAAGACGGCGAGCGATTGGAACCACTTGCCCACCTTGCTTGCCGACATTTCTGACACCTGTTTATTCAAAAATGCCGCGGAAAACTATGTGTTTGACTAGGCTGTTTTCTTACGTAATCTGATTTGTATTTTGTTCAAGCTTACGTTTTTTCATTCCTTGCTGTATTACATTACATTTTCCATTTACTTTTTGTTTTCATTTTGCTGCATTGTTTTTACTTTTTTATCCACTTCCTTCTGTAACGCCCCACTGGGGCCCTGAAGGTATTGTAATAAATAAATAGAGCATGGGGTGGGCTCACAACACTCACAACGCATATGTACACAACAGTTTTTTTTTGGCCACAATGACTCTAGAATAGGTGACATGTCTGAACTACTGAGGCTAAGCTTTCACTTTTTTTTTGTCTCTTCAGTGCATCATGAATCAGTTCATTAGCTGGGCTCTAAAGTCTTAATAAACAAAGTGCACATGTCAAAGATCAGGCAGACTGGCATGAGGTTTCGTGGTGCCAGATTAAGCGGAACTTAATTGCATTTGAATTGATAAGTGTCATCAGGTTGAATGTACTACTTTATTAAAGTATCTCTGTTAAAACAATTATGCTATCAGCTTGTTGGCTTAGATTTGAATTGTATTTTCATTATTTTTGTAGTTGTTTTTATTGTGACTAATTTTAATATATTTGTTTGATTACAAAGCCTGAACGTTTTCATGTGTCATTCTTTGCTTACACAGGCAAGAAGAGTATCTGCTTCAGGTCCGGCAGGCCTTATCCCATCTCAGGAACTTGAGGAACGAAGACGAGCTTTTGTGCGGCCAGAGTATGACTATGCAACAAAGACAAGTATGCATTAATTGCTGCTTTTCATGAGACAGATATGTCACAGGTGTTGAGGACTGCAATGAAAGTATTTTTGCATTTTAATTTCACATGTGCATAGTACCTGTTTTGAGTAGTATTGTCAACTTGTTGCTCGCACGAGCCTGTTCGCAGTCAAGATTTTGCATTTAGATTTAAATTCATTTTGCTGGACTGCATACTGTTGTCATGCAGTACTTTATTTTGACATGAGCAGGCTTTAACCATTATAGGCAGGTACTAGTGTGTTTTGCATAACTGCAATGTTTCCCAGTTTCCCTCCTGTAATGTAAGGATTTTTGTGATTTTAAATAGGTGTAGAATTAACACTCAAGTTCCCCAAACTAGAGGGGAATCCATTATTGTTGTGTAGCTAAAGCTGCATGACAATGAAAGCTTCATTGCTAGGTTTCAGCCAGCTGCCAGTGTTTTACAATGGTGTGTCACTACTGCACCTCAGTGGTTTGGAGCTCTGCCGTTTCTGGTTGACAGCTATTGGATCTCAAATGTGCAGACCACCTTACAACTAGTTCGAGCTTGGCTGACAGGTGCTCTGAGCAAGCATGATGGCAAAGTTTGTTTCACGCTTTTTCTTTATAAAAGGAGTGTGCAGTGTTAAACTTGCCTCAACTGTGGCCACATTGGTTTGGTTTTTATATCATTTTATGTTTGCATTTACCTTTCTGTTGGGTCAAGCATCGCAAACAAATGGTGAAATGAAAATATTTGTCTAAATGTGCTTGAAGCAATACATGGCGAAACTTTGTAGTATTTTATTGTTTTGGAAAGCTAAGGATACTGCGTTGCACAGTTTATTTGTGGTACAAATGTTTTGTTCACTACAATCTAAGCACCTGAAGGTTGTAAATTCAATGGGGATGTATGCACAGATTTCAAGGATGTTTTGAAATGTTAAATTTAATTGCTATAACATGGGCAGCGCTTTAGTCAGAGGCAAAACTCGGCATTGCGCGTCCCTCATAGCCCGAGTCG
Source organism: Amblyomma americanum (assembly GCF_052857255.1). Lineage (NCBI taxonomy): Eukaryota > Metazoa > Arthropoda > Arachnida > Ixodida > Ixodidae > Amblyomma > Amblyomma americanum. The sequence continues at coordinate 408,254,411 of NC_135497.1, forward strand.
CTTTGGGACGTTAAATCCCCATAAACCAAACCAAAACTCGGCATTGCAGTATTATGTAGTTAAAAACATGTGCTTGCAGCATGAGCAGTCATTGACGCCATTCCTCTTTAGATTGATTCATGTTGTTGCTTGAGCTGCTGCTCTCAGTGACCGCTGTTTCATCACAGTGGTTTGTGATTCATTGTCCTAAATGCCATCGTGGAAGGGGTGATCATACTTGAGCACTAGCAACTTTATGGTTGCTATGGAAAACGTTGAGAAAATTTGGACAGACTCTATAGTGAGAGTTAGAGAACAAAAGTTTTTTCTTGGGGGGTACCAGATGCCATATGATGTTTGTACTGAATTTAAACAGCAGTGTTTATGTGTGGTACTGAGGGCCCGTCCATTTATGCAATGAACAAGACTTGTGTCGGCATCTGCATATATCATTGGTGAGGTTTTGGGCAGTTTTATAATATTTGTTTTGTATTTTTGCCTTTTTGTTCTCACTTGTGACTTGTGCGAGGATGAGATAGAAAAATGTAGTAAACATAAAAAGTTAAAAAAGATACTAATAAATTCAAGATACATTTGCAGGAAATATTTTGACAGTGATGAGTTATACCATTTGTAAAAACATGAATGTTGTATGAAATAGGTTGCAGTTAACTTTCCTTGCTCCTAGTTATGCTTTTCTTTTGCAAGTTTCCTACTTTTATTTCAGCATGAAATTGCTAATTTCCTGTAGACAGAACTTATTTTGGTAGATAATTTCTGGTGGAGTACATTCTCATCATATACTTACAGCTGTTAATATTGAAATTATAGAATTCTAGTGCATTGTACCGCTATTAAATGTTTGCATTATTTACTTTGGTTTCAGTGTGTTGGCTTGCTGTGTATGATGTTTGTGTGGGATATGAGGAAAAGGAGGTGCTGCTCCTTGGCGATCTAAATATGAAATTTGGAACATCCTAAGGAGCTGCTGCAGATATTTTTTGTCATTTTTTTATTTTTACAGTGTACAAATGTTATGAACATCAAAGCAGTGAAAAACTAAAAATGTATGAGTTTTATGCAGCAAACAGCTCAATTTTGATGTTGGTCATTACAAATCAAACTTTTGGGGCATGATACTGTAAGCGTATGCCTTGCGGTTTCTTTTTAATGTACACTGTGTCTTTGAAAGCACTCTACCACAGGCTTTGATTAGTTTTGTTTTCAGTGCATTTTATACACACTCATGTCACCAGTAGACTTGCAGTATTATTTAAGCTTATTTCTTGTCTCTATGTGATAGTGCAACATATTTTGGGCCATTTCCTACAGAAGTGTTGGTTTATAACATGTTAGTTGTGTGACCAGTAGTCTGTGAAGTAAAGCTTGCTTAATTTTATCATTGTTCTAATGCAAAAATAGTTTCTGTAGCCAGGTAGTAAATGTGTGCTTGACATAATATTATCTGTATCCATCTCTTTCCAGAAATGTGTGGTACAAAGATTACTAAAAAGAAGAGGAAAGCAATGTATGAGAGCAAGGCATCAGCAGGTATGTTTGCATTTCTGCTTGTGTTTGTTTTTAATTTATACTCACAGGCACGAGAGTTGAGTTAGATGTGCACAGCAGAACCTTAATATGATTCAGTCACACCGCCCCTCGAAAAGGCCACCAAAATGGCGATTTAGAGTCAAGATTTTTGTTTTTTGGCAATGCAGGTATTTTTTTGTGGTTGAAAGCAACACCTTTTGGCTTACAGGATGTAAATGGCCCTATGTGTATAAATGCATGGGAGAATATGTGGGTGTGTTCTTTTTGCTTTTTTTTTGCCGGTACAAATATAACGATAATCGGTTATAACGATCAGATTTTCTAGTTTTGTCAGTATTGTTTACTCACGTACTCATCATAACAGTCGGCTCAGCTGGCTGATGTGCTGGAACCATTATAGTGAAAGTGCCACATTCCTATTGCTCATATATATATGCTTTGAGATACTGCGCAACAAGAATGCACTGTGAATTTCTGGAGCACTTGCAAGTGCCTGTGAACACATAGCTGTTGTCTGGTGGTACACTCATTGTAGCCTGACTATTACCATCTGCCATTTCCATCTGCAAGCAATGCTAACATATCTCATTCACTGTGCTGTTGTCTGACTATGCTCACTCTTAAGCCAAGAAACTGTGAGTTATGAGTTCAGTCAGAATTCGCTGTCATCGTCGACTCGGAGAAGCTCATTACTGACCCCACTGAGTAGTTTCTAAGCATCCCAACAATCTCAGAAAGCATGCATCTAGAATATGCCTGTATGTGCCTGTATGTGTATGTAAAGTATTTGCTTGCCTGACCATGCAGCAGTTGTCAGCCGCTTCCTTGTTCTGACTTTTACCTGTGATCGTAAATGCATAGACATTGAAACATATCTGGCATTGATTTTTTTTGTTTTCCTCCATGGCTGTTGGTGCAGAACTGCTTTGCATAGTAAGGGAAAAAACAGTCGTGGCCAAAGCAAACAGAAAAAAAATTCTCACCTTATGTATATTGTCATATTGAGGTTAGTTTTCTGCATAAAAAAATTGAAAATTGAAAGTTAAAAATTGGTTTCTTGGGGAAAGGAAATGACCCAGTATCTGTCTCACGCATCACATCGGAGGACACCTGAATAGGCCCCATAAGGGAAGAGATAAAGGAGGGACTGTGAAAAGAAAGGAAGAAAGAGGTGCTGTAGTGGAGGGCTCCAGAATAATGTGCCGTAGTGGAGGGCTCCAGAATTATTTCGACCACCTGGGGATCTTTGCACACAGGCCTCTGCGGTCCAGTTCGAACCCTGGATACTCTGGATCAGCAGCTGAGCGCTCTAACTACTGAGCCACCACGTGGGGTCTGTATAAAAGCGGCTGATTTAGGTTTATGCACAGTGTGCACATGTGGGGTAAACCAAGTGGTCTCCCTTTTCTCTATCTGCTACTCTCTTCACACCAAGTTGCAGAAAAAATTAAGGTGCAGTTGTGATGTCCTGGCGTTGTTAGTTGTTTTGAAGGCTCACGGAATGTCTGTACTCGTTTCATGCATTTCCTCTACACGAATGCCCAGGAGGGCTCTGTAGGAACCTGTATAAATAAATAAATAGTTTTTTTTAGTGAGCATGTCATTTGTACTGAAAAAGAGCTTCGCTAATACAAGCACAGCACGTAGCAGTCGTGCAGGATGGCAGAATCAGAGGAAAATGCGTTATATTTGAAAAATGAGAACACGAGTTGCATTGATTATCAACTGAAGGGTCATTTACCATTTACAGATTTTTATTTTAAATTAAAACTGTAAGAGATATGTCAGTGCAGTCTAGGCAGGCGAATTGTACAACTAGGTGAACATTATGTACCTGATGTGGATTGATAATTACAAGACTAATTTAATAAAATTAGTTAATAAACTTTTATTTTTATAATCAGGGGCAAGGTTATATTGCGAAATTGAAGGCTGTCAACATCAGAGGTGAGCCCTGTTCTCAAATTTTCTTAATCGGCAGTGTGGTCCGAAACTTGAACATCAAAAATACACATTTGAAAGCTTGTTGAGTTGGCTTTCCCAAATTGCATAGTTACAAAATGGCGTCACTTCGTGTGGTATCGTCGCTGAAATCAAGTTAACTTCTACAGTATCAAATACACAAACGCATCAAATGGGATCGAAGTAAGCATGCATTGATGGAAGGACAACTCAACGATATTGCATGTGCATATTTTTGACGTTCGACATTTCGAACCACATTGCCAATTAAGAAAATTTAAAAACAAGACTCACCTTAGATGCTGGTGGTCTCCAGCTTTGTAGTATAACCTTGCCTCCTGAAATCAAATAAAAACAACTAATTATAGTTAATTAGTCATCTATTTATTGATCTATATCAAGTATACCAGGTGTCCCAGCTAACTTGAGTCAAGGGTTAAGAAATAAATTATTAGAGACAGGCGAGTGAGACCATCTGCATATTGGTGACATCCATCTTGAGCACCACAGGCAATTTTTGTTTTTCTTATAATTAATAGTTCGTTTAATTATTTAATTTAAGAAATATTGACTTTAGACAACAAATTGCATTTGAAGAGTTGTAGAGCGCATTCAGAAACCCTCATTTTATCATTTACGCTAAGAAAACCCTCAATGGTGTCTTTTTTTTCCCAGCTCCAAAGAAAGCCCACGAAATACAAAAATAAACCACGTGACTAACACATTCGCACGCCATGATCGTGCTGCTCTCAAGCGTCATTTGAGCAATTGAAATCACGTGCAGGTTTGACTCGGCGGCCCTGCAGCAGCGGCAGGCCGATACGTTAGCGGCGGCAACTCGCAACGTCATGTGTGCCAACTGGCTAACGCAGACGAGAAACCACCGCGAACATATCGGCCTGTCGCTGCTGAGGGGCCGCCGGGTCAGAGTTGCAGGTGATTTCGTTTGCTCAAACCACACTTGAGAGCAGCATGATCGTGAACGCACGAATGCATTAGTGATGTGGTTTATTTTTGTATTTCGTGGGCTTTCTTTGGAGCTGGGAAAAAAAGACATGCGTGTGGGGGTTTCCTTATCGTAAGTGATAAAATGAGGGTTTCTTAACATGCTCTACAACTCTTCAAATGCAGTTCGTTATCTAAAGTCAATATTTTTAAATTAGATAATTAAACTTAGTTAAACTATTAATTGTGGGAAAATTTGCCTGTGGTGCGCAAGATGGCTGTTGCCAATATGCAACTGGTTTCGCTCGCCTGGCTCTATTAATTTATTTTTTAACCCTTGGCTGAAGTTAGCTGGGACACCCGGTATAATGTCCTCCTTGCTGTACAATCCACTTGCACAAACAGCACTGACGTATCTCACACAGTCTTAAAAATAAAAATCTGCAAATGTTAAAAGAAATCAGTGAGCCAGAGTACCCGTGGTCGAACCCAGCTGCAGTGGCTGTGTTTTGATGGAGGCGAAACGCAAAAGGCACCTGTGTGCTGTGCGATGTTTAAAGATCCCCAGGTGGTCGAAATTATTCGGGAGCCCTCCACTACAGCACTTCTTTCTCTCTTCCTTCTTTCACTCCCACCTTCCTTCCTTCCCTTACAGAGCGGTTCAGGTGTCTACAGAGATGTGAGACAATTGCTACGCCATTTTCCTTTCCTCAGAAATCAATTTTTCAAAATATCACCCTCTATATATTCACAAGGGGCAGGGGTGGAAAGCGAAAGCATGTTAGAACATGTGCAGACTGGAAGAAAGCAAAGTTCCAGCAGCGTACAAGGCATGAAGGTCAACAACGTTGATGGTGGTGTAGGCAAGGTACTTTTAGTGCGCAAGCACTAAGTACTGAGCACTCACCGATTTCGCTGATCTTTGTTTGAAACCTTCTTGACCTGAAATAAAATGAACTAAAATAAAACAGTTTATGGCCACGAGTGGCTTTCGAATCTGCAGCAATGCAAACAGATCAGCAACTCTGGCCACTGCATTAGAGCACTACGCCATAGCCGCAGCTGAACATCCCGCACGTTTAAACTGCTAGTCTCTCACGCCATGCTTTGGATGTCATCTTCTTCATCAACTTCCATCCGTGCCCAATGGATCCAGAACACACTGCTATCGCATTGCCCTATTTAGGTGCATTAAGCGGCCCCATAATTTTTTAGCCACTCACTGATTTCGCCAAATCTTTGTCTGAAGCCTGCTTGACGTTGAAAACCATGCCTCGAACCAAAACTGACACTGAAGTGAAAACCAAGCGCTAGTGCACCTAATTTGCATTTGGCCCAACCGTTCTAAATCATCTATTATTTTTTTCATCTGCCAGCCACCACCAAATTCTGACTGAACATTGCTTTCTGTTCTTTGGCTGTGGGGTAAGCCTCGAGGATCAATTGCGCGCATTGGTTTTGGTGATTGTGTAAGAATCTCAGCTTCATGAAACATGGGATGGCATGAGTAGCTGCAGTAAAACTTTGCGAAGTGTGCATATTTTTGTCATCTTTAGTGGCGCTGAATGCTAATAATTCGACCTTAACGTACAGTCGCGAGTAAAAAAGATCAGCACAATGACATCACCAGAGCGGTGAAAATCAGTGTGTGGACGGCGCGGCACTGTGCTTTGCTGACACACCTGGCACTTTTGTTATCGGCATGTTCGTAACTGCAGTGCTGAGTGTTGCTATCCACTGCTTTGGGGGCACGTCACTAGTTGTAATATTTCGTGACTATACCTTCCTGGCTGACCCTCTGCAAGATGAGAGCCACATTTTGAGAACTGGTGAAAAATTTTCCTGTGATATTACTTGTATTGCATCTTTTGCTGGCATCATCTTTGCACAGTCAGCTTGCATAGCAATTGTAGGACATGTGCTTGCTAGCTTCCGAGACTTTTAAAAGACATCAATACCATATCAGGTTCCTACTTTCATCACTCTGAAAAATATGGTGTGTGTTGGGATGAAATCACCAGGGATACTGATTTTTAACTCCTGAAAGCAATTGTGAGAGGGCTGAAATGTACTGCATGTGGGACCTATTTGTGTGGCAAGTATTAGACCCCTTTTGCATGATCCTTTGGGTAATTCAAATTCTGGTGAACAAAATTCTCTGGCTGCAGCGAGTTTCAATTAATGCAAGCTGCCAGCAGATCGACATATTTCTGGGTTTACAATGCTGTGTTGTCAGTATTGTGCACAGCATACTACACTGCAGACAGCATCCCTTCAATTACAACTTGTCAATGCTTCTTAACGTACCACTTCACCTTTACAAGGTGCTGTGTTTGCTGCAATGACATGTTGCATCATGGCATTAGGCTGTCTTCGAAGTCTCAAGTCTCACAGGTATTAGAGGAATATGTTAAAAAATTACTTAGTTCACACTTAAGATATTGATTTCTACTTCTAACTACAGCTATAGTCTCTAACTCTTGTGTGGTGTCCTTGTGTTTATTTCTTTCTGCTCTTTTGCCCATTTAGAGTTTGAAAAAGCTGAGCTGCTGTTGTATGAAGAGGTTGCCCGGATGCCGCCTTTTGAGCGGAAGACAGTAGTTCTCGTTGGAGCGCGGGGTGTTGGCAGACGTTCGCTGAAGAACAAGCTTATTAGCTACGATCCAGCACGCTTTGGGACACCACTTCCTCGTAAGTTGCTTTCTGTTTATGTGCTCTGCTATGTCAGGGCACAGGAACACTTGAGGACAGCTGCATCAAAATTTTGTTTTCAGTGAAATTCTTTTCTGTGGCTATTTCTGGCTATAAAGGTGCATTTATTACTGAGAAAATTAGATTGAAAATATTCCCGCCACTCAATTTAAACTCATGACGCCCTACACGGAAAAGGACTCCCTGATCACTATATTGAATTACACAATAGAGTAGCCTATACCTCATCTCACAAGCTGTTTGCATCACTGTGAAAGGTAGAGCGCTCTCATCCAGTCAGGGCCAAGGAAGACAACAAATAGTTCCTCGGATATTTGAGTAGTGTTGGGACTATTTCTCAAACAGTTATTTCAGTAATTGAAAAGACAGTTCAGAATGGTGTTTTGAAAGTGCAGCAAGTATTTCATTCCCTGCATAAATTAGCAGAGAAAGTCCACACGAACACAGCATTGTGGAGGCCTGCTGCGAAGTGGTCTGCCATCATTCGTGAACGTGGCATCCGCTGTGTCTGTGCTCTGGTGCTCTTTCCTTCCTAGAGATGGAGCCACCAGTTGCGGGGTTAGGGGCACGGAGGAACACGTTTTGCAGCACACGCTGTTCTGATTGACTCAGATCACCGCAGCCTTCACGGTGCTGCAAACGGCTTGTGAGATGGAGTATAGCGTCTGGAATTTGGGGAAAAAAAGGCTGTTTGCCTGGGAAAGAAGCCAGTGGTGGTGACACCTCTATTTCGTTTCTTGGTCTTTTCTAATTTATAAAATATTTGTTTTCTGGAAGAGTGATCTCTGTGACTAGCATTTGATAATGCATCAGTACTGGCTGACTTCTATTTCTACTCATCTACTCAGTGTCCCTTTAAAGAAAGAACCCTAAGTGGTCTAAATTAAGAGTGCTCCACTAGTGTCCCTCACAGCCCATGTGTCACTTCGGGATGTTAAACCCCACAGTTTGTAATTTACAATTTGTTTACGAGTACAGCCACTTTTATGTTCTGCGGTAGGAGATTTTGAAACAAATGGATTCAAAGATTTTTACAGGTAAGAAGGCTGCATGTTATCCATGTTCCACTAGTGCCTGGCAGAATGTTGTATGTGAAACTGCATGAACTTTTTTTTTGTGTGTACAGTATGCAGCTGTAAAGGAGCTTAAAGGGACACCGAGGAGAAATTGAAGTTGGCTTGTATCGATAGAATAGCAGCTCCTGATCACAAAAACGCCACTCTTACTGAAAACAAAGCTCTTGTAATGTAGAAAATAGCAAGAACCAAAATACAGGTGTCGCCGCCACAGGCCAATCTCGCAAGTACAAGCGTGATGACTTCCTAGTACAAGAGGCGCCACCTTGGAGGAATTTTCCATACTTCATGGAAGCCACGAATCTCTGAGACTGGCAAAGGAAGGTTGCGCACCGCACCGCTAGCTGTCAGAAATCACGGAGTCTGCGTTTACGTCACGTATCACGTCACTCCGTTCTGTGACGTCATAAGAGTTCTCCGTGTCCTCATAAGAGTTCTCGAGTTTGAATCAGAGCGGCGGGAAAAACTTTCTCAACTTCGAATCCAAATTTCTTTGAAATAAATGCATCTTTCGCGCCCGACAAGCGGCAACAAAGCCATGAAATGTCGAAGTATCAGATTTTGCTAACAAAAAAAAAATGATAGAGTTCTCCTCAGTGTCCCTTTAACAGGCTGTAGAAGCTGTGGCTAGAACATGTCTTTCATCAACTAGTTGTAATGCATTCAGGCTTATGTTCATAGGAAACATACCACCCTTACATGGGCAATAGCATTATTTTTCAGTAAGTTGTTATTGTTGTTATGTTACAGTGTGTCGTATTAAATCATTGTGTCTTTATTTAAATACAATGAAAGGAGCTTGTTTAGCTCATTGTAAATTGGGAGGGGGAGCAAGAGTCTAAGGGTAAAAAGAATTGTTATTCCACGTAATGCCTCTGATGGGTTGGTATGTGGAACTATCGACTAGCTGAATAAATTACAAGGATACATATGAAGCAAGCAGAACTAAATAAGGATATGAGAAGGCACACGTAAGATAGGATGCAATGAACCAACTAGCCAAACCAAAATTTTGACCTAAATTAAAAAGAAGTAACGAAGGTATCTACACACATTATATGTTTATCTTCATAACAGCAGGCAGTTTTTAAGGCTCTTTAATGCCATGAGAAACATGTTCAATTCAGTTTTGAAGTGAAACAGTAGTAACAATAGCTAGTAATTTTGTTAAGAGCTTTTATTAAGCATTTTTGTTTTTTACATGGTCACTAGCAGTGTCTGAAATGGTTGTGCTAATGTTAACTACCCTCCACTGTCAAGTATAATTCAGTATCGAGCGTGATTGTGGTGATACATGATTTTTATGTTTCACATACAAGGTACTCTATGTAAACTTGGCTACCCACTCACTTTCATGGCAGTTTGACTTTTTTTACCAGGTTTTAACAAAACTGTTTTATTATGTGGCGATGCAGATACATCTCGCCCAATCCGGGAGACAGAAACGGATGGCAAAGTGTACTACTTTGTGTCACGTGAGGTAATGGAGGCAGACATAGCTGACAACAAGTACCTTGAGTGGGGTGAGCATAGTGGTCATCTGTATGGCACCAAACTGGACACCCTGCGTGCAGTCATTCGCTCCGGAAAGATGTGCGTGGTGGACTGCAGCCCCCAGGTATGCCCCTTATGCTGCACTTGAGAATAACTTAAGGTCGTGTATTTACTGTTGTGCTGTCATACATAGTTTCTATGTCTCCAAGGCCTTTGACACTTTTGCTGGACTACCTTCTGAATTGGAGCATAATATGCCGATTATGACTAAGCTGAAGTAATCTGGCTATTCGTGAAGCATTAGAACAATTTTTTAGCCCGCAGCTTACAGGTATCCAAGGAAGGGGCATGTGGAAAGTACCTTTAGTTCAAATATATGGCTTGTATTCCTTCGACCTGCTTTGCAGGTGTTTTAATGCTTTCTTTGTTCTCTGCAGTATGTAAAGATTACTGTGAGACTTCTTGTGGCACCTTCTGATAGACGAAGATGTTTTGCTACTGCTGAGGCCACTATATTCATTCCAAATGGGCTCACGATGCTCTTGTAATTTGCAGAAATTGAATATTGGCCACTTACCTTGTATCACACTTGCACATAGCTAGCAACAATGGCTTTGAAGTGCATTTAATGAAACTGTGGTATGTGCACTACAGTGATTTTACCTTTTGAATTGATTGCTCACTATGGCCCCTCATTTGTCAGGGCCTTCATGTGTATACAGCAGCCTATACTTGTGTAGCGACATTAACTAAATCAATGCGTACAGCACTTCACTGCGTATTGTGGAGTGCATTGTGGATGCAAATGCTGGCGAGCATTTCCACAAATCGCGTGAAGGTACACATAAACAGAATACAGGGAAAGCTCGTTAATTCACAACTCGTTAATTCGAAATTTTGGATAATTCGAAATAGCCATCGTGGTCCGGTCCGCAGTGCATAGAAGTCTATGCGCGTAACAGCTCGTTAATTCACTCAAAAATTGATGCTGCCACCCATAATTCGAACTGCGCGCCGCCAAGCGCCGCTGTTGAAAACCATCGTTGGAAGCTTTCACGGCAGAACGATAGATGGCACAACCATCGGGGCGCCGCTAGGGTGCTAGAACAAGTACTAACCAGTCTTTCCTGCCGCGACTGCTTCAAGGAACGACGTTTTAGTGTTTTAGCCCTCGTATTGCACGCCGCTTGCTGTGAGCTTGTGTCCGCGAGATGTGTTCGTGTGGGAAATACTGCGCCAAGACGGTGAAGGAGAAAGTGGCAATTTTACTTGAGGTGGACGAACGGAAGGCCAGCAAAGTGGAAATCGCGAAGAAGCACGGGATTCCACCAAGCACGTTGTCGACCTACGTCCGAAATAGGAAGTCCATCGAGGATGCCTACGAAGCCGAAGATTTCGCCAGCAACAGAAAAAGGCTCCGATTAGCCAAGTATCCGGAAATTGAGACCGCTGTGATCATGTGGGTGAAGGAAATGAGAAGCGCAGACATTCCACTGAGCGGCTCAGTTATCATGGCGAAGGCGGTCGATTTCGCCCTGCGCATGAATGTGGAAGATTTTGTCGCCTCCGAAGGATGGTTTCACCGCTTTCGAGACAGACATAATCTTGTCTTCCGGGTGTTGTCCGGAGAAGCCAAAGAAGTGAACGCAGAAACTTGTGCCACGTGGCGAAGCGGTGCTCTGCAGCAGTACTTAGAAAGCTACTCGGCACAAGATATATTCAATGCTGATGAGGCGGCTTTGTTTTATAAGCTCCAGCCCGACAGAACAGTAACATTTAAAGGGGACTCCCTGCGTCGCATTCGCGTGCTAGAAGACCGAGTGACTACGGTAGCCCTCAGAGAGAAGAAGCAGAAGATGATAACAGATTCTTTTGCTAAATAAATGTTTTTCGTGCCCTCCGGGCATCAAACACGTCCATTTTTGCTCACTTTCATTAGTTCGAATTTTGGTTAGATCGAACTGGCCTGGCGGCCCCGTGGAATTTGAATTAACGAGCTTTTACTGTACAGTCAAGCCCACTTATAATAGCATCCACAGATATAACGAACGCTTGCTTATTACGAAGGAGTGCAGTGCTACCGTCAAAATATGCATTAGGGCTATGGCAATTCGTCTCAGATACAACGAACAACTCTGGTGACACCACTGAGCTACAGCAAACGAGGAGACACCATAAACTTGCCCCGAAGTTGAAAAACTGGCTCTTCCAGCGAGTGGGGAACACCGGAGTGCACCTCTAAGCTCCCATGACACGCTACAAAAAGAACATGTCGATCCAAAAAAGGCCCAAAAAAAAATGACTGAAGAGGCAGCATTGAAACTCATGCACAGGTCGATCATTGCCTGCACGTGCGCCAACGGGGCAAAACATCTTAAGTGGAAGCAAAAGGGTGATGGGTGCAAGACGGTGGCAGTGTCAAAACTGAAGCTACTGTGCATTGTCGTGGATCAGCTAACTGCAGTGATCTGAGAAATTTTAATGCCTTGCTGGCCATGCTGGTGACGTGGTATGCATTGCCTGCCAAGTCAGCTCCACCTTTTGTTCTGCTACTACATGCACACAGTGCCAGACAACAGACAGTGCAGCTGATTCTGTAGGCATGTGCTCTGTGTTCTACTTTTGCAGGTGCAAGGGTCCAGAAACGATAGCTGACACTGTAGAAAACTCTTTTGATCAGATGCACGTAGACTTGTGGCAATGCGTCATTGATGCAAAGCTGGTTGGATGTTGCCTTCGATGACAACGTTCACTTGAACGACATTGCAGAGCCATACTATGAGGAAGCCCTTGTGCACAAAGTGTGAGAGCACTCTCCTACCGCTAGAAATCTGATAAAGGTGGTCGACCTGCAACCAGCTGCCTAGCACACTTCAGCCATGATCAGTTGTACCTAAGGCCTTTGGTTTTCAGGTTTTATTTTTTCCGTAATTTGGGGGGTAAACATCAGGCAATATTTTTCGAGCTCAAATATTGGGGAAAATCGGGTTATTCAGGAAAAATTTTCGTAGTTCGGGGTTTTTGGCGTCTTTTTTCCATCGTAGGAAAGTTTAATACAACGGTTTGTTTTTCTGCTGGGCATAAAATGCCCTATATTTTGCTTATTATTTCATAAATAAGGAATTCACAGGTTCCACTAAAAAATTGATCACGAATTAAAATTTTTTCTTAATCTATTACAAATATTTCATTACGTACGTTATCAATATCCTACGAAGCACTGCCGCATCTGAGCAAGACCAGTCTGCCTTTATGCGTACAGTGTGAGAACAGTATCACAACGATAATTTTAAACACACAAGGTCTAAGGATTAGGGTGCCGATATCTTTGGTAAAGCTTCATACAGTGACTCCGATAAGTTGCCTTTTCGGCAGCCATGCTTTTGGCCTCTCACTTCTAAATCGCCCTTTTTGGAACTTATCCTATAATTCATCCACCTCATAAAAATGAGCGTTAAAAGAAGTTTATAAGATCCCTAGTTGACCGTAGGCACCCCTCAGGAGTAAACACTAGATATCCACATATTTTATTGCGGTCTCTTGAGCTCTGTGAACTGGAAAACCAACATCATCTTGACGGCTCATTTTTGGGGAGAAATTTGGTTTACCCCAATTTTTAAGAAATAATTTCGGGATGCAAGAATTGGGTAAAATTGGGTTTTACCCAAAGACTAAGGGCCCTAGTTAGGGTCGGTTATCTTGAAATAGATGCACTTGATATAGTTTTAAAGTAATAAATGCTATTTTTGATGAACTTAGTATCTTTAGCTGTAATTTGCAGAGTCCTCTTACTGCGAACACCGGATACAATGAACATAGTCCATATTTCTGTCGGGTTCGTTATAAGTGGGATCGACTCTAGTAGGTGAAAAACATTGAACAACGTGATGAACAAAATCGAGTACATTGTTGTACGAATTGGATCTTTTGGAAAGAAGGTATAGAGGTGACTGAATGGGGCGGTGCCTCCAGTCTGAACTAGGCTTTGGAATGAAATAGTTGCAATCCAAATCAGTCCAGGAGCTGGGTCCTGTGCAAATCAGTCGGGAAATTTTGAACTGGTGGTCGCTTCGGAATGAGATGTGTGGTGGTGGCAAGAATCATTTTTGACATCGCCACACCACACATGCCTGCACAAGATGGGTACTTTGTGAATTAGGCACAGATAGATCTTTCAACAAAGGAAAAAAATCAAGCAAGTTGAGGTTTGTCCTGCAGGGAAAGGTGAATCTAAGTCGGAACTCTTTTTCTTACTCCCCATTCATGCCATGCTGGGTGCACACCCGCACCCGTTGCATGGAGGCTGCACATCACGATTCCTGATTAGCGTGGCACGGTGCTAAAGCGTGATTATCAAAGCAGCAGAGCTAGACATCTCAGTAATGTATAAGCAGTGGTTTTCATAAGTTGGTTTACGTACGTTATATACACTATTGCAGAGGACTTCAGCCGGTGCACAATAATGCTGTGACGCTAAAAGAAACAAGTGACCAAGGCAAACAACAATGCAGCAGTACCTTGGAATGGGTTGCCTTACTACTCTATTTACTCGCATAATTTGTGCACCCCCAACTTTTTATCTGGATTTTTGAAAAAAAAAAAAACTTTTACTCCCTAATTTTGTGCTGTCTGCTGTACCAGACCACCAGCATGTACATAAGTGCGCGTGGAACTCTGAAATACAGTGCTCCTCTTAGATTAGGTGCAAGTGCAGGACATAAAAATTTCATGAATAAAGAAAATAAGAAATGGTGCCATCAACAGACATGTGCAAGTACGTCATTTTATCGTTGTCCATGAACTACACTAAGGAGTAGCTGCAGTGTGCCCCCAGGAGCTGGTAAAAACTGCCATACAAGTAGGCCAAGTGCATTTCTGTTCAGCAGGAATATGTTGGGAAGGTTGATGCTGCAACCATGCTCTAAGAGAGGAGTGTCAGCAGCAGGAATAGAGTGCTAGTCATTTAGTAGTGCGCCTTATGTGTGCTATGACCCATCTTTTGTCATTTAAAAAAAAAGTAGCTCAGGTGCACCACGAGTCATTAGGAACTCATAGTTGGCAATGTCTTCTTGCAGTATCTGAAAATCCTGAACACACCAGAGTTCATGCCTTACGTGGTCTTCATTGCTGCACCTCAGCTGGAGCACTTCCGACAGATGCATGAATATGGGTGTCATCATGGATATGGAAGCAGCCGCAATCTCACGGTAGGATGTGTATCGCATAATGATAGTGCTAATGTGGGAAACTATTTAAAACTGAAGAGTAAATTGCATACACCCTAACACCTACTCGAGAGGTTTGCCTGTCCTGTTAAATGAGCCACATTCAGGGCTGCTGGTTTGCCTGGCCTGTTAAATGAGCCACATACAGGGCTGCTTGTCTACACCAGCAGCCCTGAATGTGGCTCATTTAACAGGCCAGGCAAACCTCTCCAGTAGGTGTTAGAGTGTATGCAATTTACTCCCAAGTAGACCAGCAGCCCTGAATCCAAGTTTGGTTACGAATTCATTCAAGTTCATATATGTTTAAAGTTAAATATATGTGCTTATATATACAAAGGGTGTGTACATTTAGATGAATTTCTCTTACTGTAAGCTACAGTGCTGCTGTTATCTTGGGCCAACGCCTTTTTGTTTTTGCAAGCAGCAAAGTTTGGCCCAAGTGATGCAGAAGACCATGGATTAGTTATCTTTTAATTTATGCCCTTTATTCCTTGGTATGATTTCTTTCTTTGCTGCAATACTAAAAAGCTTTCTTGTTGTTTATTCTCCATGGTTAAACTTCTCATTTAATTACTGTCATGTAGTTAATATTTGTCAGCTAGGACCAAGCAGTGCAGCTCAAGAGTGATTAAATTTAACCATATAGTAAGGCAGTTTTTATGCTTCATCTTTCTTGCTCCTTCACAGTTTAATTCCTTGCTCTTGACTATTGCTGCTCTTTGCTTGGAGTGAAACTTGGATTATTTTTTTTTTCTTCATAAATTTAGTTTGATAGAGCCATGAGTCGACATGGTTCACGACGGGCAAGGACTCTTGAAAGCTTGGCATCTCTTCAGGAGGTAATGTACTGTTTTATATATATAATTTCCCTTAGTCTAAGTAGATTTATGCTTCAACATTGCCATAAGCTATACCACTTAGAATTGTGGTTATCAATGAAGATTGCTGTTATGAGGCAACAGTTAGGCTGTGAGAGCCGTTGTAGTGCAGAGTTAGAGCTAACTTTGAAGGGTATAGAACCAAAATACAGTATGGAAAATTAGGGATTGGCTCTTGCTTTGACTGTTTTTGATACAATTTATCAATGACGTTTGTGATGGCGAGCACAATGCAAATCTATTTTTATATACCAGGTGTTTCTGCAAAGCCTGCCACTAATTTTTTAAAATAGTCTGAAAGACAGCTTTTGCATCATAGTAATACCAGTGGTGGCAGATGTCAAGGGGGCTGGTCAATCATGTGAATTGTAAGCTGGCTAACTAAATTCTAATAGATAAATTTTTAACTATGTATTACACTTAGGCACCTGGTTGCAATGAGAGATTTGTAGTTGGCCGTAGTAATGGTCATATCAGTTTTTAGAATTTAAAAAATGTGATTCAAAAGCAGCACGGCTGTGGAGCGTACACAGGGAGGCCTACCAGTACATATCATCAGTGACATCGTGGAAAAAACAACGCGGAAAGACAATGGACGTAGAAAGAGCAGACACCACAAGCGCTGACTCTGAACTGATTGTATACTCACAGAACAACAAAAGAGAAGATATGGATGAGGTGCATTTAGATACCATATTTACTTGCATAATCTGCGTACTCTGTTTTCCTAGAATTAAGGCTTCAAAATGGGGGTGTGCAAATTATGCGGAGATTTCGCGAACACGTCCTAAAAACTTTAAAAAGGTTATAACGCAGAATTTATATGGCATACTGCCACGTTTAAGTCGACTCTGCAACTAGCGCCCCACGCTGGTCAAAAAAAAGTTGACTCCAAACATAACTCGACGCATAACCCCCCGCGCTCGGCCCGTTCCACGTTATGTAGTTCCTTGCAGGATGGCATGACTGCACGTGTTCAGCTCAAAGCAAGAAACCCGGAACGATACAATTGCAAAGTCAGCAGTCCGAGGCAAATGGAGACAAAAGGCGATAAAACGGCGCCCTCATATGCGGCCCAGCTGAGTAGTGGCAAACAGAATAGCCAATGGTTTGGTAGTTATGGATTATGATGCAACTCACGCTTCATAGTTTACCAGAAGTTTACACTCGCAGCCTATCGTACAGGAAATTGACCACTGGAGTGAACGAGCCAGGTAAACGGTGCACAGTTTACTTTTTCTTACTGGAAGCAATTTACAAACAGATTACCGACTGGTTTAACACCACGCACTCGCTTTTCGCAACTGCGCGTGTGACGCAGCCGCACCTATGTTCCCAAGCCTGCTGGTGTGCTTGCGTAGCAGGGAGTGAAAATAGATGGGTAAAAGTATTTGTTTTTTTTTTCTTCAAAAATCCGGGTAATAAGTTGGGGGTGTGGAAATTATGCGAGTAAGTACGGTACAACTCCATTTCATGCAGGACAACTGATGGGTCACTAACACATGTGTGCTTGTTCTTTACAGATATGGTAGGCCTCTAACACCTTCCTTGTTAGTTGATTATGATGCCGAAAAAAAATTGTGGTTTGGTAAAAAAAAGGCTCACACCCACGACATTCACTACAATGCTTCATTACTTTGAAGAAGGCAGTTTCTTCAGAGATAGGTTATGCTCCTGCAGTCATACATTTAAGCAGCGGCCAATTTGTCCAATGTACGTACTACCACAGGAGAGCGGAATTTTATAGACCACCGCTTTTTCACAAGTGGCGTGCTGGTTTACAAGGTTTACTGCACATCCACTAGCCCTGCCATGCCCTTCACTACCATAGTGTGTTCCGACCATAGCGCAGATTCTGCCACGTTTTTTGGGGGCCAAAAATAGCACATTGATACTGTACTTATTACCGTCAATTTTTTATTTGAGTGAAATGTTAAACACATGGAAGAACCGTTACTTTTTTCTTTTTCTTTCCCACTTCAGCAACCGTGGGTGATAACCTCTTGGTATCTTTAACTTTCATAAGCACCTTATTGAGGCGAGGGACAAGACATCCTCAGGAAACCCAGCCAGCCTTAATCTGCCAACTTGTTCACAGAAATTGTCATTCATTGAGTTAGTACCTGACTTGTGCAAAGATGATCCCAGGCAAGCCGCAGCAGTGCCACATTTCACAATTTTATAATTTCCTGACTGAAAATTTAAAAGCGGCTTCACTGACCTTGGGGAATACTTCCAGCACACATGATCCTGCTGAAAACGGAGTTTAATGTCTAGGAATAGCAAATGGTCATCAGTGGGCCTGTCGAAGGTGAACGCACGTCCAAATCCACTTTCTTTAAATATTTTGACTACATCCACAACGTGCTTGATAAAATTAGGTCTGTCTACGAATGCCAGATAGTCTTCAACGTACCTGAAAATCTTTTTTGAAAGGCTGCTCAAGTCTCAGCAATGCACTTATCAACCCTAGAAAGGAAATTATCGCTAAGTATCGGAGCTACTTTTGAACAAATGCATACGCCAGTTTTTTTAAGAAACAGACAGCCGTCCAATTCAACAAAGGTAGAAATGAGATAAAAAGTTAACAACTCTAAAAAGGAAGCAACTGAAATATCACAGGCATTAACATTAGCATTCTTCATCGTTATTTGTGATGCAGTCACTAACATTTCAACACAGTATCTTGCTGGAGGCGACTAGAAAAGGTCCTTGACATCTATACTGAACGCACAGATTGCACCATGGTTCTGGTGTCTAAGGTAATCCACAACAGCCAAAGAATTTCATGTCGGAAATGGGTCTTCCAAAGCAAGATCAGTTGCGAATCAGCTCTTTTGGTGTCTGTTCTTTCTATGTCCATCGTCTTTTTGCGCTGTTTTTTCCAAGATGCTGTACCAACTAGCTCAGATGTCAGTATTACTTCATCAGTGGCATGCGTGTCATGGGACTTTCGCTGTCCTGCCAGGGCCACCGCTCGAGAGCACCAGCCAGGGCAGTACATAAAAGGTCATGTAACACATGCTTCACCGAATGACGTGTACTGCTTGAGATCCCTGTGTGCACTCCACAGCCATACCGCTGCTGAATCGCAGGCTGTAAGACAAAATTTATTGCGGAAGAGTGCCGGGTGTAATCGTATTTTTATATTGTAAAAACTGATATAGCCATTACTAATAGCCACCTACAGATCTCTAATTACAACCATGTGCCAAGCGTAATAGTTAAAAAATTAATCATGTGAATTTTTTATTCAGCTTACTAGTTGACATGATTACCCTGTTTCCTGACATCTGCCACAACTAATACTCGTATGCTTCAAATGCTATCTTTATAATGCAAGAAGCCAGTTAATAAAAATCACTGGTGGGCTTTGCTGAAACACCTGGCATTTAATGCTCATAGAGAACTAGTTAACAGCTCTGTGGCTTCTATTGTGTCAGATTCCTTCTATTCCGGGTAATCAAAGGTGTTCTTTTCTATGCGGTATAGTCAGATTCATTTGGACTTCACAGTACTGACCAAACTCACTGTAACTAACCCCGGACTAGGGGCATTGGCAATAAAGGTGTTTCACCACCACCTTTGTAATTATTCAATGCTCAGGTGGTACTAAATATTATGAGCAGTTCTGTCATGTCTTTCTTGTGCCTTCCTCAGAAGTTAACATGCTACATACAATCTTTTGAAAATGCCATTTGCTACATATTTTGTACTGTCTGTAATGTTGGGAAATTTGGTTGTCCTACCAATATAAGAGTAACGGAGCTTACACAACTTTCCATCTGTAGCTGTTTTGCTCAAAAAGGAGCTTTAGCTCAGGCTCAACTTTAGTTTTCATATTCAGGCGCATGGAGAACGTAGAAATGCTCACATCAGAAAGTCGCTGCACTATTTGTACATGATTGGTTTTATGCTGAAAGAAGAGATTAGAATCAAATTATTTGAAGTGGGATTTCCTAAGTTCTCATGTTTCTAAAAATTGCCAAAAACGCACTGAATTGAAATTTTCAAAAATATATTTTTTTGGCCTAGTCTGTGATCTTGTAATGAGAAAAAAAAAACATGTCACATTGCTGTAAATTGCACCTGTTAGAATATTTAGAGGAAACGAGATTGGCATCTTCAATTACATTGTGGTAAACTACGACGTTGGGTGTTATTTGCAAACATGGAGGAAGAAAACCTCAAGAGAGGCCCACGCTATCTGAGCTGCATGTCAAAAGGTGTGCTGGAAGTCATGCACTTTCACAAGGACTACTGGGAGTCATTGGCCATCGGCACAGCAGTAGTAACATTGGGCCCAGCTGCATTGTCTGCTGTGCATGCGCGAGCATGCTGAGATGGCAGCCAAGAAGGGGGGGGGGGGGAGCCTTCACGTGCGGCTTCAAAAACTTAGGCATAACCGCCTCTCCTGAGTTCTTTCCGTCCTCCATGTTTGAAAATTATTTTTTATAGGTGACTGCACAGCATAGAATAAATTTTAACATGCCAGTTTTGATTATGCTTATGTGCTCTAACAGGTGTAGTTTACAGCATTGTGAGGTCTGTTTTTAAGTTGCAAAGCTATAGAGCCGTAAATGTGAAATTTTAAAAAGTTTTCTTCAAGTTTTGTAACCTTTGGTAACGTATTAGTAAAAATTTAGGCTTAGATTGAAATTATGCTTCCTGTTAATGGCTAGGTACTGAAATAGATATTACAAGTAGTCTTTCTCATTCAATGCGCCGTATTTCATTCAAATTGATTCAGCAGCTGCCTGTGGGAGCAGTTTGGTGGCCCTGATGTCTATGCATACGAGAACTACCGTATTTACTTGCATAATTTGTGCACTTTTTTTTTTTGTCTTTGAATAAGGCTTCAAACAGGGAGTGTGCATATTATGCAAAAATTTTGTGAACACGTCCTAAAAAACTAGAAAGGTCATAGCACACAATATATACTGTATTTTGCCGCCTATACGTCCACACTATAACTCCCCCCTCACTGGCCAAAAAAAAAAGTTGAATCCAAATATAAGACACAGAGCTGCTCCTGCTCCGCCTACCTTATGTAGTTCCCTGCGGGACGGCATGACAGTGCGTGTGCAGTTCAGTGCAATAAATTCACAACAATACTATCACAAAGCCAGCAGTCAAAGGCAAGTGGAGATAACAGGCGATAAAACAGCGCCCTCTCATGCAGCCCGGCTGAGTAGTGGCAAACTGAAAAGCAAACGGTTCGGTAGTTTCGGATTCTGGCGCATGCGCACCTGTTCATCCGGGAAAGTGACCGCCAGCGTTGCCGAGCCGGGTAAACGGTGTGCAGTTTGTCCCCTCGCCACTTGCACCTTTCGCAGCTGCACATGGCAAAGCGGCCACACCATTCTTCCCAAGCCTGCCTTGTGCGCACCTGCGTCATCTCGTGCATGCTGGGGGTCTGTCACAGCGGAAAACATGGGGAGCGTAAAATGTGCGGGTAAAAGTTTTAGCGCGAAAGCGCTACTTCACTAGCAAAGCTGAAAAACCCGAGATGTGTGTATCATCAACCTTTGACGGAGCACCAGTGGTGGAGGTCTTGCTTGCGCAGCTGCACTGTCAACGCATGGAACCATCACCCCCTCCCCACGCGCGGCTGCCAATAATGGCTGACGATAAGACCTTGCATGTGGTTGCCTTTGAGGCGATGTTGTCTCAAGTGCTTTCGCATGTCCTACTCGGCTTTAACTGCGTTAAAACCCTACCATTTTTTTTTTTATAAATCCAGGCAATAAATTAGGGCGTGCAAAATGCTTGCGGGCGCAAATTATGCAAGATAATACGGTACTGTTGGGCTCAAATTCAGGCTTGTTACTAAATGCCTGCTCAAGACCAGTCACTATGATCGCTGGTCAGGTTTATGAAGTTTTCATGGCTGTTACGCTATAGCTAATTCAGTGCCCTGAAATTGTGCATCGCTGATTGTGATTGCTTTGGATAGTCTGTAGGATGGTCATTTCAGTTTATAATTTCAAGCATAGCACTTGACCATAGTGCTGCTATTACTCTATTAATCTTTCGAGTATATTCTGCTTGCAGCTTATAGATTATGATGTGTTTATTTCACAGTACTAAGCAGAGGAAATTTTTTGGGGCTTCAAGTAGTGCTTCCCTGTCATGGTTGTGTATATTGCAGAAGAGAAGAAATCAAGAATTTTTCTCATAGCGAGCAATATGGTTATTATGCCTCTTCACGTAGTGTGCAAGGTTTACAGATTAAATGCAGCGGTGCTACGCAGAGATGTGTGTTTTTTTGGTCACCATACCGTTATCTTGAAAACAAGTTTTGTTTGCCTTTGGTCCCACTGATAATTTAAAGGATCGCGTATGTCCTGCAGCTTCTAGTGCACTCCAGCCAGGTTGTGTCCAGCTAGGTTGGGTACAGCCAGGTTGTGCGATCTGATTCAGAGAATTTGCGATCTGATTCAGTGCAAAAAGTGTGTATTTGAGCCTATAAAAAGAAGCTTTTGCTGGTACTTTGAAGTGCAATAAAATTAATCTTACTGAATTAGCAAGCTCTTTTTCTGTGCAAGTTCTGTTTATATTTTTTTTTGCCTTCTGCTTTTTGTTTTGAAAGTTGACTGTTTATGGTTGCATGTTACAATTTTTTTATTTGCAGAGAAAGGGAAAAGTATGTATTCACTGTAGTGTAGAAAGTAGTAGTAGTTTCAGTTTTTTTATTGCATTTATTTCTGTTTTCATTCTTATGTTTTGATGCATGCATTTTTTTTCTCGACAGCAAAAGGGCCGAGTATGTATCATAGCTGTAGACATGCGTAGATATCCTAGTGGGTGCTTTATGTTGGAAAAATTTCCTTTTATTTATAACGTCATTCATGTATTGCAGTGTAGCTGACAGTGCAGTTATTTGGTCTGATTCTTGTGTTGTATTTCTTAACTTCTGTGGAGCCATACCATTCGTGTGGCTGGACATTTGTGCACGTTGTAATGCTTAAAAACATTTGTCTGCCGAAATTAGTTCACTGTGGAGACATTTGCTTCCTTACAGCCGAAGCTATTGAACCAGAACATGAAAAATCCTTGAGAATTCTTGAAAGGACGTTCTTGTTACAATTGACTTATTAGGGAGAGGGAGAATTGGGAGATGTTGATCTGTGAGGATTGACTGCAGGTGACAAATTATTTTAATTATGAATTTAAAAAACCTAATAATACTCCAAGTTGCTAGGCTAAGAATTGATAACAATCCTTGTCGTTTAGTTTAACGTTGCTGTTTAATAAAGACTGCTTTTAATGTCACTGCAAAGTGTAAAAAAGAATAGTTTTCTAAATTTTTGCAGTCACATGTGCGTCTTTAATAGAAGCTGCTATTGCCAGAGGGCATGATAATCACTGAGCTGCGATTATAAGCCATGAATACCATTGTAGCCAGAGTTAAGCCTGCCTTTTTGTACAGGATGAAGATCTCAAGAGGACCATTGAGGAAAGTGCCCAGCTTCAGAGAGCTTATGAACGCTATTTCGACACAATCCTTGTAAACAACAACTTTGAAAAGACCTTTGAACAGCTCAAGGATGTGATTGATTCACTATCAACAGAACCTCAGTGGGTGCCCATTTCATGGGTGTACTGAAGTATCTTTTTGCAAGCGTGCTGGCAAGCGACGCCCTCTGAAAACATTATGGCTGAAGCCAAGGGTGTCTTTTAGTTGGCCTGTGCCAGCAAATTTTGTCAAAAGCAAAGACAAGGTCTGGAAGTAGTAGGTTTTAAGAACATTCTTTTAGATAACAGGCTGATCCTTATCAGGTACATGCTTAAATACTGCAATTTTCCTGCAGTTTGTGTTCAGAAAAAAAAATTGAGATTGTGTGTTGCTTTTACTGCTTAGTTGTGGTTGTGTACTTAGCAGATGCCATAACTCAATATGAATGAGTCTCATTTTGTAACTACGCCCCCCCCCCCCCCCCCCCCGCCCCCCTTTCTTTTTTCCTCCTTTTTTTTTTTCATGCTACTTGTGCTGGCACCCAAAGAGTGCCTTCCACAGCCATTCTAATTCCGTCCTCTTACTTGATATCTTGCCTTTGAAAGGCTGTACTGGCTGTGACAAGTATGAAAGGAGGTATTAAGTACTGCATTCAGGCATTTAAGTTGATGACCTTTTGTTGGCCAAATGAAGAATCTCAAAGATAGCTGCCTGAGCAGCATTGTTTTACATCAGATGCTGTTTCGTGTGTTGTGCATTCCATTTTGAAGCTGTTTGTTGATTTCACCTTTTGATTACACACAGATGTGTGCACTCCTCACATGAAGGGTAGTGTGTAGACTTGTGTTATGTGTGGAGTGAACACAGGTTTCTTGCCACTGTGTATAACCGGTGATGCCACCTGCAATACATAAACATACATATCACTCATAGTACATCATATCAGTTGCATCCGGTTCCATGTAGAGCACGATGATGTTTGACTGTTGCACTTTTATCTGTATAATGTCCCAGTGAGATGACCTAGATACAGCGCGTTGAACCATTGTCTATGTTGTGTTTGCTAGTGAAAGCACATCTGATTTCTTTGCCTGTGCTCTTCTTGCTCTGTTGTTAAAATAAGCAATGGTTTTAAATCTGCGAACATCATTAGTGCTTACTAATGACTGTTCAAATGGCGTGTTATTTGTTAAAATATGTGGGACTTTGTTAGAAGAGGTAATAAATGATCTGATATTATCCTTCATTTTTATGCAAGATATAGGACTTGTGATGATAACGAGCGAAGATTATAAGAGTAACTCAACTAGATTTGATGTGAAGCAACAAGTTTGGAATACGCATGCCTTTGTCATGGCACACATGTCACAGTAATTGTCTTTTCACTGATGCTGGGGCCACAATTACTGAAGCCAGTGCATAAGGTATGGATTTTTGACTGAGGCAGGCCCAGTGCAGCACTGTACAGCTTGTATGGTCTAATTTACGTAAATATGGATGGATTTTAAAGGGCAACTCAAAACGTTTCTTAAACGTCTTGAGTTGGTAGGCGCATCACATTCCTTAAGGTCCCCTCTCTCCGTCACAACAAACCATGTTTAAAAACATGAAGTGGAACAGTTTTAAAACAGCTAGAATGACAAATTGAAACCCAAACTCAATCCATGGCCAGGGATGATGCTCCACGTGAAGCAGTGATGATGCCATAAACATTACTAGAAAAACACTTGTACGCATGTTGTATGGCTGAATTAGTGGCTGGTGACTTTGAATCCTTTCATAAAATGCCTGAGACGACCTAATATGAGCTTTGCAAAACTTTGTTAGTGAAGCAGGGAGCGGGTATTGACATGTGGCACGTTTGTGACGTTGAAAATTCAGTGCTGCTCATAGAAATCGTCTGAACTGAGGCCACGGAAATGCACACTTTAAAATCAATTTGTGCCAGAATGAAATGTCACATGGCTACCAAACTTGGTGGGAAATCAAAAAATTAGGACAAGAAAAAAATTTGCAGTATAAGGTTCATTAAATAATGGTAGTCTCAAAAAACCTCGCACACGCATGCACACACGCACACACACATATCACCACACACCTTTTGTGAAGAGACAAGAGGGCTCTTGTCGCATTAGATCAAATTTTGGTGAGTTACTCTTATGATGTATATGTTTCAGTGCCACAAGTCCACTAGAGTACATTTGACAGAAAAATGAAATTGGGGAGATCATTTGCAGTAGTATTGTACTATAGCCCAGAGGCTTGACCTGCATATTCTTCTGGTAACATTATGCTGCAGACACAGGTTTAACGGTACAGACACACTGGCGGCAAAACGTGGGCGGCACGCCAGTGGCGGCAAGCTGCTTGCCGCGAAAGGATAGGTCGAGGAGCCATTTTCGGCGGCTTGCTGCGTGCCACAGACCGGGGAGACCAATGATGAACGCCCGAATTAGTCACGTGGGGAGCGTCAGTGCCGCCACCTCTTAGCTCCTAGCAAAGTTGCCTTCCACAGGCTACAGCGAAGCCACGCGTGTTCCTCCACTAGCAGGGACCTCGACCGGTCTGGCAAGAAAGGCGCTTTGTGCGGCCGTGCTTTCCTGCGCACTCCTTGCCACCTGTGCCGCCAGCGGCTTGCCGCACGTTTTTCTGCCAATGTGTTCGTACCTTAAGACAGCAGATGTGATGGTTTTGGGAAACAGTTGAACCTGTAGCTAGCTTATGTTACTTGTTGACTCAAGCTTCATTTGCAGAAGTGAAATGATGCTTTTAAGCATGTGGGTAAATAATGTACATGCTTGCTTTATATATGAATGCACGAATAATGAATTGGGTTTGCTCGGTCGCTTGTATGAATGGTGTGCTGCTGAGCTAAGAAGTCCTTTCTGTGCAACTTTGAGCAGTGAGTTAAAGCTCGGCTGAGCGAAATGCGTGGCTTTGGCGCGGGATTATGTTACAGAGGAGAAATTGGTAGAAAGATTATATGCTTAATATCATGGAGTACCTGTGGTTTGGCTTGTCTTAACAATGTGAGTGGTTTTGCTTTTCTGGCAAGAATGATTCAGATGAGACAATGAACGTGATTGGGAGGTCTCGCTTAATTATAATCTGTACTTGTGTGGTTTTACGAGAGGTACCTTGCAGAATTTTGCATGGGATGTTGCCTGTGAGCAAAGATCAAATACATTCCAGGTTTTGGTGACATGCAACTGTCAATCTATTTTTATATTCATAGATAAATGCATTTTAACTCTGTAGTGATAACATGTGCAACAGCAACACTTTTGTGTCATTTGACAAGTGCTCAGGTATTCATATGATTCATGATAGAGGTGCTAGTAATAACCAAGAGTGATATGCTTTGGCATATTCATATATTTATGAGTAATAAGTTTACTTTATGCAGAGGTCTGTGAATTTTGACACATATTTTGGATATTCATATACTGCTGATTTGTATGCAGCCTTGAACAGTCAAGTTTATAAAACCAGAAGCATCTGCCTTGCTTTAGGAAATGTTGCTCATTTGTGTACTTTGTACTTCATGACATCACAGATATGTTTGACTTTACTTTTCTTGTAATAGCATAGTGCATTTTGCATCATCAACTGCTACCAATTGTGTGCCATGCAGAATTTTGATGTAAATTGTGATTACAGGCAGTGCACAGCTCCTAGGAATTTCACCACGATCTTCAAGGTGCTTTCATTTCAAGAAGGAAACGTGCTTTTCCATGCAGTAGGAAATGTGTGCTTTCATTTCTGTCATTAGCATTGAGGGAAAAATATATAATCAATGTGATGCTTATTTAGTGTTTAGGCTTGCAAGTTTGTCATACTAATAGTCTTTACATGTTTTTACTTTGTAGTGGATTGGAAACGGTTGCTGTTCATGTCAGGCGACATGCTCTGCATATGAAAGGTTCACATCTGTTCAAAAATTGGATTCAGTAATAATTGGTAATGTGTTGAATAAATATTGTGCTGCCGGATTTGTTCAACCAAAAAAACTTCCAATTTTAGGCAACACTACTGAAGGGAACATTGCAATGCAAGTTATTTTTGCTCTTGTGACATTATTGTACGCTGACATATTTTGAGGTATGCACTGTAAAAGTGCAGGTGTAGCTACACTGCATGATTTAAATTTAAGTGCCAGTTATGAACAGATGGGGTGGGGTGGGTGGGAAGTCGGGATTTTTTGATGCCTCGGATGATAAATAGCATTCACACTTCCCTTAATGGTTGCAGCACACAGTTTTGTCCCCTTTAGCTCTTTGTGCTGTGGCTCTTAATGCTGGCTGTCTGTGTTAAATTTGAGGAGCTTCACAGCCATTTTTTTTTTTTTTCTGTGAATAGGGAGCAAAGAAAAATAGCCAAATGACTGTTTAATGTCCAGTATGGCTATTGTGAATCATTTATTGCTTTTAATTCAACCTGAGCCTAAATCCCAGTCTGCTGTGGAAGTGTGCACAGCTACACACAATGATAACTGTTTATTAAAAGCGAACTTCCAAGCTTAAACTGTCTATACTAATGAAGACTACGTGCTGTGATGCGCGAAGTGTGTGCATTGTTGATCATAGTGTGACCGTAGTGAGATTTTGCTTCTGGTTACAAAGCTGTATTTCTGCCTTTTTACTAAGTGGTGAAACCTGTTCCCAAGAGTAGTGCACTTTTCAGTGGCCTGTGTAATTTTTGTCATTTAGAAATATGGAAGCAACACTTGTGTGTCTTGGACCTCAATTTGGAGCCATTGCATTAGAAACAGATCTCACACTGTTTGAAGACACTGTTGCATTACAGATGAAACAGACTGGCATCATGTTTTCATGGCACTATACAGCCATTTTCTTTTACACCTGTGCTTGAATTTTCATTTGTTAGTTTGTGTGTGCTTCTGTATCTGGCATCTTTACAACTGAGATTTTTATAGACCTGTTACCTGGTTGCCATTCTGGCATCATCCGTCCAGAGGTGTGCCTTTGACAGCTGCAGAATAAAGTTGGTGTGCTGTTCATTACAGGACACTTCCTAATTTTGTGCATTCCACTGTCTCTGTATCTTGCATGGTGGGCACTGAGTACTACTTGCTGCATGCCACAGTGGCTCTGCAGTATTCAGTTATCACATGCATATACGCCATATTTGCATTGCAAAATGTGTAGTGGTTTTAAGGCATTTTATTTTCAGGACTGGTGCAGATTGGGGGATACCTTTTTGTGCTTTTTGTCTGGTAACACACTTGCAAAAAGCCACACATGTTCTCAGAATTGAATTTCAGTTCAGTGCACTTGATAAGTCATACAGGTCTGGAAGCTTATCATTAGGCACTGTTCTCTTATTTTACACGTCATTTTCTCTGACCACATGTGCCATAAAGCTGACCCTACTTTGAGAGCTTCCCTGGCCATTCATCCTGGGATTTTTCTTTTTTTTTTTGTAGAATAAGCTGTCAACACTGAAAAAATTTACTTGTGTCAGGCCATTGTACGCTTTTGCATGTTTAGTTATATTTAGTCGTGCTGTGAATGGTGCACTAAGCCATGCCATCACACAGAATGTGCATTTATTGTGAGACTTATATAGTTTCAGGTTTGATGCACCTCTAAGCATGTGCTGTGTCGCCACACTAAAGATAATCGACTGGCTGCATTAGGCTGAATGCTGCTTCAAGGTGAGGAATAGTGGTGTTGGTAAATTGTATTCGGTGATTAGCCCCGTTATAGATTCTTCTGGGTCAGTGAAAAAGGGTAGCACAGTAGAATAAAGATGGGATTCACACCAGCACTACCACTAAGTAAGCGTTCACAATTCCACCCCACAGTCCTTGTTTTGTCATGCTACCCTTCACGGTTCTAAAGCACCAACTCATTTTTCAGTTGGACACTTTTATGTTAAACTGATCTTTCTTTTACCTTAAGGGTAAACAAAATGTCTGCACTTTGTAAGAGTTATTGGTCAAAATAATTAGTTTCCTTCATTTCCAATAGCATATACAAAGTGTCCCATGAATTGGAGGCTGCCAAGGGTTTAAAAAAAAAATCTACAGATTGTGGAAATTAAACACAAGCAGTATTTTTGGGGGTTGTTGGGGGCTAACAGCAGCATTTTTCAACTCTGCCTAATGTCGAGCGCCAAAAGAAACCAGGTATGTTGTGGCATTTGCAAGGAAATGTTCTTTGCGCTCTGGTCGAAGTGCCCAATGTGTGGGCTGTGCAACTGGCAGCACTGCCCTGGTGGCTGCCGACATGGCGCGCTTAAGTTTGCCCAGCCACACTGGCTACTGCGGGGCTCCCACACCTTTCTTTCATTTTGGGGTTTCACGCATTTCCTTCAAAAACAAAATAGATCCGGAATAATCCTGTATTTGTAGAAATATAGAGTACGCGGCACTATTTTGCAGTGTCTTGTACTGGCCTGCAACTTACTAATCAGCAGTTTGCACATTTCTCCAGTGGTTTGAAAAATAATCCTTACTAATAAGTTGGTGTGAAATGAAAAAATGCTTCTGCTTGCTTTAGATCTCTGCCCGCTGTATTATCCCAGCTGTATTTACTTAGTGTGTGCTGGCTTTATTTATTTTTATCCTGTAGTTTACGTTGCCTAACTAACTAGGTTCCGTGCATAAAACTGACTTATTTGCCGAATGGATGGTGTGGGAGCTTGGTTATGGTTGTGCAGGGAGTTGGATTACAGGCCACCTGCTGAGGTTGCAGTCCATAATTTGATTACGAGTTTACGCTGCATAAGCGCAGGCATTCAGAAAAATTACAGAGCTCAAGAAAAATAAAATCCATTATTGAAAACTGCGCACACGCGTTGTATCGACTGCCGAATTTCGGGCGATCAATTCAGCAGGACGATCGGTATAATTTCTTGGATCGTTCAGGGAGCTGGGCATGTGAGAGCTTTGTCCTCCAGTACTGGGCTGCTGCCGCCTGCCTACACGCGAGTCCATTAGTTTTGGAATTACTTATTCAATAGAGCGGAGGACTCGTGCACGCGAGCAACCCTGCCACGGCACCTCGCTCTTTAGTGAGACCTCGCTGCCTGCTACCTATCCCCCTTCATTTGCTATTCCTATTCTTTTCTCCTTCGCACTCTTTGTTGACCACGCACTGACTGTAAGAGATTTTGGACATGGCATGCCGTTTTTTTTTTCCTTGTTCACTGAAATTCTTCAGTAGACTTTCTTGATTCACGACCTAGTTCTTTCACATTTCCTTTCGTGGTTTCTGCGCAGTTTCTTGAAGGTCGACTCGCATCGACTCACGCGCTGTGCGTGTCGTTTTCGCTCGATTCTCTTCGATGCCCCATCGCGCCGTAACGCCGCTCCCCGCTCTATTTCCAGGGACTCCAGTGATTCCAAAGGTTGTTTTTTTTTTTTCAAAACGTACGCTGTGGTAAAGGTAGGGATTAGCGATTGTTAAGGTGGTGGTACAGTACCGCGGACCATTGGCGCAGCACAAGTGTTCTTCCTTCAGCCTCGTGTCGCTGCAGGTTTAGGTTGTTCGGTATAAACAGGCTGCACTTACTGTGCACAAGCATCTGCGGCGTTGTATTGCCAAAAGACCGTTTACAATATTCCAGCGTGACGCGTCATATACGTGCGGTACCTTGTTTTGGTAAAGTGCGTTTTCTGATGTCAGCGTGTTATACTAAATATATAGCATTCAACACAACCGGAGTGTTCAGTGCCGAGAGCAGATTTCACGCTTGAAGTGGCAATACGTCGAAACGTTTCCGCAGGTGTGTCCGAGCGGCATCGGAAAACTGGGTATTTTCATTAATTTATTTTAATTTTTATATTTCGTTTGTTTTTAATTTATTTCAATTATTTATTTTATTTTATATTTTAACTGGGTATTTTTATTTTAGTTTGGTAATATACAAAAAATTGCTTGTTTACTAAATGGACGCTTTCTTCGCCATAGTATGTCCGACGGATGACATCAGAAAACAGTTGGGGCATGTTAAGTTGCAAAATGTGGTAGCTAACATCTTAAATATTAGGCGTCCTGCTGTTAATCAGAATTTTGGAGCTTGCTGTTAGTAACAGCCATAAGCCGCTGCGGCGCAAGGAATTTTTGGCCTCCCGACGCGTAAAACCGAAACCGGTGATTCGAAGCGCGCATTGCCAACACGGCGGCGTATGTCACTTGCTCTGCGACACAGAGCACGTGACACGCACGCGATCAGATGACCTATGCGTGTGGGGTGCGGCAGCGCGCGCGCGGCGCGATACGCCGAACACCGCAGACGGAAGCTTTCGTTGTTACGAAGGCGGCAGATATCCGTTTTTGAGTTTTCTTTTGAAGACGGGGCAAGGTGTCATTTCTGCCCATTCGGGGGTCATGCTTTTATACCCGAAAGGCGACATGCTTTTATACCCGAACCGTTCATTCAGCGGAGATGGTACGAAAATAGCAGGTGGCGGGTTTTGATCGCGGCCGTGCACCGCGAACGAATTTTGAGGGAAGCGAAACGCGAAAACGTTCATGTGCTAATATTTCTGCGCACTTTAGGGTCATTCCACGCCAAACTATCTCCCGATTTATTCCAGAAAATTTACGGCTTTTTATCGCTCTGTCGAAAGTAATTTCCCTCTATAATTTTGCGGAAATTTTTCCTGTCATGCGGCAGCCCTTTGAACTTTCCAGACGAATGCAAGACTTGAACTCATTAAAAAAATGTACAAGAAATTTTTCTTTTGCGGTTCAAGTTTTTGCGAACAATGCAGAAGCATTGTACTTTAGTATCAGTCAGCAATAAACAGCCAGCAGAAAACCTTGATGTGTTTTCAGTTCATTAATATAGCCCCAAAAGCATCATTTTTATCATTTTTTTTCCTCAAGAACGTAGGCGACATTCATGAACAATATAAACCGCTTTATCAGATTTCTTGGACATAAACATGCATTACTCTGTTAAAATGTTTGTACTCGAATAGAACAGAATAAATCTCACGAAAAAAAATTGGAAGTTGCAAATGATGCGATTTGTCGCGTTTTCACCTTAAATTCCACACTGAGTGGTCCAGGTAAAAATACAGACTGTGGTCCCTTTGATAGCTGATGTTATCGTAATTTCGCTCAGCGTTATTTACCGAAGTGTTTGTTGTTTTTGTTTTAGGCGAGAAGCGAATATTTGAAGTTCAATGCCACCAGCAATTGTCCCATATTGCCACTACGCCACATGACACACTCGTCAGTTCCTAAGAGGCACAGGCCGGCTGTTTTGTGCTCCAGAAAAAAAGTTCGTTCCTTACTGTGCATGTGAAGATTCGAGTTCAATGTCGGTACGGGTGAAATGCGTTTCCGAAGACAATGCAAAGAATTATGGAAAAATCGTCTGCTAGGTACTTACGATTTCAATTTTTTTTTCCACTGCTTGAGTTGGGAAGAGACTGTTTTTTCAAAATATTATCAACTCTTAGATTTTGCACCCTGATGATAGAGCATTTAATTAGCTTTCATAAAATATATTACACTTGTGTGTTCTCGATTTCAGAGATGCTTTTTAAATCCTTTTTGTGGTCACGTCTAGCGGAAAGGTGGAAGTTTTTAGAGGTTTTATTCGCATTTTTCTCACTTCACTTTCTTTGCAATTTTTAGGTTTGGTGGCCTTCTAACGGAGCACGTTATTAGCGTTCAGCAAATATATTACACTTGGCTATTTGCGACTTCGGAAATGCTTTTGGATCTTTTTTCGTGATCGTGTCGAACGGAAAGGTGCGAGTTTTCAGATGTGCTTCATCCGCATTTTTCTCAAAATAGCATTTCTGGAAGTTCGTGTACTTTTTTCTCAGGAACTATTAGGCGTAAGCAAATAAAAATCTTCCCAGATTTTAACCAATGCCTTTTACAATACTAGTACCAGAATCGAAAGTACAAGTCCATTTTTATTTTAACGACAAAAAAAAACATTAATGGGTCGCAATTTTATTGCACCTGTTGTGCCGCCAAGTATAGGTTTTCTTTGGCTTCAACATTCAGGTTGACTTTTTACCGCCTTTCTAGTGTGATAAAAGTTCTCTAGCTGTTTCATAACAATACTTATACAGGCTGTCGAGGGTAACTTTTGCCAAGGGTTAAAAAATAGGATATTTGAGGTAGGCCAGGGAAACCACTTACATACACCTACCAGCCGGCTTGCGCATCTAGACAATTTTTGTATTGCTATTAATTAAGTAGTAATTAAGATAATTTTCCTAAATGCGTAAATATTGACTTTAGACAGCAGATGTGAATAGCAAAGTTAGCACCGTCAGAAAACCCCCATTCCATTTATTTGCGATAACGAAAGCCTCACGTGTACCTTTTTTTTGAGCTCAAAAGAAAGCCCGCGAAATACCAAAAAATCACGTGACAAGCGCATCCGAGCGCCACGATTGTGGTGCTCTCAATCCTGGCTTGAGTGAATGAAATCAGCTGCTGGCATGGCGCGACGACACCATTGCTCCGGCAGACCGATATGTCGACGGTGGTTGCACCGTCACGACCCCATTGCTCCGGCAGGCCGATATGTCGACGGTGGACGACCCCATTGCTCCGGCAGGCCGATATGTCGACGGTGCAACCACCGTCGACATATCGGCCTGCCGGAGCAATGGGGTCGTGACGGTGCAACCACCGTCGACATACCGGTCTGCGGAGCAATGGGGTCGTGACGGTGCAACCACCGTCGACATATCGGCCTGCCGGAGCAATGGGGTCGTGACGGTGCAACCACCGTCGACATATCGGTCTGCCGGAGCAATGGTGTCGTCGCGTCATGCCAGCAGCTGATTTCATTCACTCAAGCCAGAATTGAGAGCACCACAATCGTGGTGCTCGGATGCGCTTGTCACGTGATTTTTTGGTATTTCGCGGGCTTTCTTTTGAGCTCAGAAAAAAGGTACACGTGAGGCTTTCGTTATCGCAAATAAATGGAACGGGGGTTTTCTGACGGTGCTAACTTTGCTATTCACATCTGCCGTCTAAAGTCAATATTTACGCATTTAGAAAAATGATCTTAATTGCTAATTAATTAATTGCAATACAAAAAATTGCCTATGATGCGCAAGCCGGTTGGTAGGTGTATGTAAGTGGTTTCCCTGACCTAAAATATCTTCTTTTTTAACTCTTGGCTAAAGTTGGCCTAGACACCCTGTATACTTCAGTATCCAAACGTGTAACCTTCATGCACGTTTGTCAGCCTCAGAGATCCGTGCTGTGTTTCGGCTATTTTGCCATCGCGTTTGTACCTTGTGCTTGCGAGATTGGCCTGTGGAGGCGATACGGCGATAGCTGTATGTTAGTTCTTGCCCTTTCCTACCTTACGAGAGCTTTGTTTTCAGTAAGAGTGGTCTTTTTGTGTTCAGGAGCTGGCATTCTATTGACGCAAGCCAACTTCAATTTCTCCTTCGCTGCGGCGGCGAATAGGCTGTTTCCTCCGTTGCGTGAGTGGTTCGCCGGTACACTGGTACGTTGTTGTCAGGGTATTGCTGCAAAAATATATCTTAGGAGCCCTGCTATACGTGGATGTCCGCATGATGTCACTGCTTGTCAGCAATGCAGAGAGTATGGGGACAGGAAGTTTGCACAATGTGCAGTGGAGCGCTTACAGCACCATACGACAGAGCAGTTGTCGTCAGCTACTATTTCTAAAGACGACTTGCGTGGACCTATGTAAATACGAGGCGCTGTTTGTAAACAGCCATCGCTGCGCGCACGCAACCAAGGGAAGCGCGAGGTGTTTTATGCATGAATGTCCGTGTAATGGAAGGCCTTATTGCGGCGTGCGTGTATGAGGATTTGTTATTTCCGTAGAGAGAAAGGGGATGATATATTGATTCTTTTTGTAATTCTTTTTGTATTTCGTTATTGGCTCATGCATTCGCTGTGACTGGAAGCAAGCACTCGGGCGGGTGGATGGTAAGAACCTAATATAGTCGTACGAAAAGATTGTACCAGAGTGACCTTATCAATTACGTGCCTTGCATCCACTGCTTATGAACAAATAGAGAGCGCAAGGCGTGGTTGTTCCGAGATAAATAGTGCGCGGGGAAGGCGATCATATTGTTCTCGCTTTCCACAGTAGACGTGATTAAAAATATGTATTCATATCTAAAGTATCACGTTGTCATTGAAATTTATGAGCACGAAAAAACGCGAAGCAGAGGAAGTTTTAGCAGTTAAAACTTATGCGACAATGGGAATGTCTCTGCCTTATTTTCTGCGCAAGCCGCATGGCAGTAGCTCAGTACGTCTTGCTTACCAGAAGTGCTAGAGGCAAAAAATAAAAATAAAATACGCTTCTAGTTTTGTCATTCACCCATTGTACAAGTCTCCAATGACGATGTTAATTATTTTAAATTTCTTCCAAAGTGCGCGTCCAAGTCCATGGCTCCGCAATCACGCCTGCCGTTTTTACGTGCCAGGCGGCGATTTCGTCTTCATCTCTGTTGAGTCGTTTTGCACCGTCGTCGCGAGTAACGGAGGACTGGCTCACAGGAGGTCGCCAACATTAACAAAAAAGCGCGAGGTTGTGACGTTTGAAAACAAGCAAGATTCTACCTATAGGCTGCTCCCAGAAGTAGTGGTAGCTCCGCCACATTGGATATAGAGGTGGCATGTTTGCGCGTTTATATAACAAACCTGGTTGCGTCTTTCTGCCTCTGTAACTTACGGCTAGAAGTTTACTTTTCTGGGCGCCACATCCCATGGCAAGTGCACGCAGCAATTGCTGAACAGAGAGGAAAAGTTCGCGGGTTCTGTTTCGGCAATCAAACGTGCGGGCCAGCGGAAAAAAAATAAAAATCAGGCGTGACTCACGGCGCGTCGGTTTATCGCATCAACTGAGTAAACATGGCGCAGTAAAGAGGAGTAAGCGTATTGGAGCCAAAACTGCGCGGGCCAAGCGCGAGTTGTGCCCCTGAAGCAGCCCTCTGATAATGGCAGCAATGTGGCTGTCATACGCTGCGTACTTTGACCATCGAAGAAGATTGGTCCGTGTGATTTGAGAGTGTCAGCATTAACCGGCCGTTTCGCTACTTTCGTGCACATCTTTAGCTGTCGACTCCTATGTTGTTTCAAAAAGTTGGCTTTAAATTTATTATTTCATGAAATGAAAGACTCGCAATAAATTTCCGGACGATCATCCAACGACCGCTTGTTCGGCGCATGATATTCTTCATATTTGCTGGGGCGACTTTATTACTTCACTACGACCGAACTAGTGGCATTGAGGAAGGTTTATTAGTTGCAACTTAGCTATAGTACAACATGCCTCAGCAGCAAACTGCCTTATTTTATATTTGGGATAAGAGCTGGAATGCGTCTGCTCTGCTATAGGCGAACAACTGCTGTTGCATTATGGGAGCCCGACGAAATATGTCGGCTCCGGACGATCGAGGAGGAAGAGAGCGAGCGAAAGCAGAGCGGAGCGGAGGCCAGACGCGCTGCGCCAGATGCCGAGTCACTTGATGCCAGGCGCGCATACCACTGCTCGTGTAAACAGCACGTGAGGAGCGCCGGTGCCTGCTGCGATCAGAGCGTGGGAACAGGAACGCCCGAACGACGACACGGCACACCGTGAGTGCGCGGCAGATTAGGATTTCGAGCAGTGCCATTGCTTTATTGTGCAGTGAGGTGGCGTTCAAATCAATTTTTTTTTCCTGCCTAAAACAAGGACCACCGCAATAGCAATCGCTGATGGAAACTGAAATGATATTACTGTGAAATTAGGTGCAATTTGCGCCTCGTTTCGCCTCAGTGGCACCTCAGCGCCACCTCAGTGGCACCTCAGCATAGATTTTCGGGCTGAGTATGCGGCAAAACGCGCTTTGTTGCAAATTCAGAATTTTTTCTGAAATTTCTTTTGGTCTATTCGAGTTGGAACATTATAAAAGAATATTGCATCAACCTTACAGCCGAAGAAGCGGTTTATGTTGCGCACAAATGTCGCCTACTTTTTGAAAAAAAAATCTAAAAATGGTAATTTTTGTGCTAAAATAATGAACAAAACGTACCTAAAAAATTTTCTTCTGGCAGTTTATTGCTAGCTGATACTGAGGTACAATGTTTATACATCGTTCGGGAAAATTTTGAGCTGTGAAAGAAAAATAACTATTTTGTTAATTTTTTAATGTTACCTAGTTTTGCCTTTATCCGGAAAATTCAAAGGGCTGTCACATGACCGAAATTTTTTCCCGCAAAAATATTCACTTCCGACAGTGCAATAAACAGCCATAAATTTTCTGGAAGAAATCGGTGAGGGTAGAGCACGAACTCTGGCGCGTCTGGCGTGGAATGACCCTTTAAAGAAATTTAAGGGGACGAAATTATACCGGTGACCAACAGTGT
This sequence comes from Amblyomma americanum, assembly GCF_052857255.1. Classification (NCBI taxonomy): domain Eukaryota; kingdom Metazoa; phylum Arthropoda; class Arachnida; order Ixodida; family Ixodidae; genus Amblyomma; species Amblyomma americanum. Next base: position 408,292,040 of record NC_135497.1, read on the forward strand.
TGTCTTGGCATGTAAAAACCAATCAGCCGTAATAAAGTACGCGCCTGCTCTGGTTTCAACCATCGTATTGACTTCCACGCAGTTAAATGCGATGAAGCAGACCTGACGCTATAGCTGCCAGCGACTTCTTGAGTAAGAAATAAACCCTTGCTGACCCTTGCCAGCACCGCGTGCGTAACCTCGTCCTGTTGTCAAGAGCACATCACGTGATCACGCACTTGTGAATAAACTGTGCTTATGTATAGAGGGAGAAAAGGTAGCGGTGTTCTTGCTGCTGCAAACGAAAGCCAGTTGTCCGCATTTTTGAGTGTTGCAGGCAAATTTCTTCATTGCAAGACTCAGTGTGCGAAAGCATATGAAGATTTTTTTTTTCCAAATGAGCCAGATCCACCTATACGAAAACCGAGAAAGGGACGAGATTTGGTTATCTGCACAAACAGTAGCGCTATCCAAGATGTTATATGGTATGGTTTACATGTTACAGAAGCTCTACACAACGATGTATTGAAATATATGCAAATAATATAGTCAATATGAGCATGTAAACTTTGGATTTGACTCTTTGCAATGTGGAACTCTGCGCTTGACACAGTTTTGTCCAGAAGACGTTTTATACGGCCGTTTACAAGCGCTGTTTATGAAAACAGTGCCTAAAAATTATTATGATGCGAATATAGCAGAGAAACAGTTAAAACATTCATTGTGTGCAATCAGGGGCAGTGCTTTGCTTCAACAGAAGCAAGCAAATACGAACAGCAGGCTTCTGTCGCAAGCGCTTACGCGACAACCTTCTTTTCCAATGTCCACACTTCGGCAGCGGCAAAGTAAGCTACCTAGAATATATGGGATCTATATATTTTACTTCACTGCAGCATTCTAAATCAATGAGTAGCAGCGAAATGGTAGGCGCGTTCAGGAGGCAAAACGTCAGGACAGTGGCTAGTATTGTCGTTTTCTGTCTGTATCTACTATTACGCTTGTGATAATGAATTGAGAAAGCCACTTGAATTGAGAAAGAAGTCGCCCAACTGAGTGCTTTAACGTGCACTATTGCTGAGGCGCATCCTTGCTTCATCGGCGACAGCCCTTGCAAAAATATTTTGAGTTTAAGTTGACGCTTAATTCATTTTCTCATTAGAACCCTTTGATAATAAATTGACTAGGTTTTGAATTTCTCTATTGACTTACGATAGCAAATTGGCCACCGCGTTAAAACTGAAACAAAATGCAGAGTGGCAATTAGACTCAACTGAGCTCATTCGTTCTTTCGAACGAAAATTTGATGTCTATCCGGTACCTTAACTCACTGAACTTGAATGGTAGCAGCCTACAGCTTGGTGCTGAAACGTTACCGGAATGCTATAAAATTATTTATTTTGGTAAAAATTCATAATATATGCCGTCCGTCATATTCCTGATCTCGCTGAAACATAATTCACGCTCTCCATGATGCGTTTTTAAGCTTTGAATAACATTTTATAACCGGGATCGCCAAAGTTTACAGCAAATACCCTCTGCCGGCATTGCGAAAGCAGCAAGTAACAGGCACTTGGAGACCGCACTACTACACAGCATAAACATGTTACAGCCATACAATCACCTGCCCTAAACCTACATGCTCCTGCTTGTATACTCGATATGAAGAGTGTTTCAGCTAGTATAAGTTGCGAGTTGTTAATAACCGCAGATTTCAAAAATGATTTAAGCACCATTGCCGCATTCTGTGGATGGAAATGTTTCATTTCTATTCATTTATTTTTTCCCTTAAAGACCCGAAGGCATTACATAAGGGGGGAGCAAAATCAAGGTCAAAAGAGAAAGAATAAATTGACAAAAGAGAACAATAACAAAACAAAAAAGGGTATGTAACAGTTAAATGATCTTGTCACGCGTATACAATGCAAAGTAAAATTCACGGGTTTGAAACACGAGAAATATATATATATATATATATATATATATATATATATATATATATATATATATATATATATATATCAAATAACATCCTGTATATCTTTTGTCCCTCGACACCGGAAGAGGTGACGTACAGCCGCAGCACTCTTAGATGTCTGCACACCAAGAAAAACACGCTTTATGCACCTGTTATAGAATTCTTTGAAAGTTGAAAGGAACAGCTCAGATATTCACGCAACATTGTTTCGCAAATGAACATCCGTTGATGTCACCTGGTGGGGCTGAATGAAGATCAAGTAGAATTATTCAAAGCTTGCCTTTGCGCGGACATTTCTAAATTTATTAGGCATCTGTACTTTCGCGCCTAAATTCAATGCACAGGCCAGGTGTTAAAAAAGTGCTATGCGATTTCTAATTTTCCAAGCTTTTGGATAAGTGCCTGTCGCTAGAAGTCCTCACGGGCCGATAAAACACATCAAAGAGAACACGTCAACGACATTTGCGAATCTGCACCTCTGATTCCAATCCACGTGTCAATAATGGACCCTTTGCAAAACTCTGGATGTCAGTTTCCCTGCACAGCGAGAACCCCTTCAACATGGCAACCCGGCCTCTTTTTTTCGGACAGAAATTAGGTGCAGCTCTAGCAACTTCTGGTCACAAAATATTTCCGCGGGTCTCTCGGGCACACTTCTGCAGTGTGCTGTATTCGCAGTAAAGGGGTTATGCGCTCTTTTGGCAAGTCACTGCTTGGCAGGTGCAACCCACCTGCCGCGTGTTGCACTCGCGACGGGGGGAAGAGCAACTGTGTCAAGCTGCTGCTCGCCAGGTGCGTGCACGGCATGTCTTTCTGTGTGTCTCCAGCCCTGCACCCAACTTCTGCCCTTGCTTGGGACAAGCCGCGCCGCCATGGTAAAGGAGGTGTTCATGTTGAGGGAGGCTAATACCCCTGTCACACGGGCACTTTCGATCCTCATTGAGTCAATGCTCATCGAACTCAATGCAGATCGACGGTTGTCACACGGCCACTTTCAAGCGCAATCGAGCTCGATCCTGCTTGACTCGATGCCGATTCCTCAAGAGTGCTTGAGGTTCCAAGCACAATCTAAAACACACTCGCTCTCATGAAGCTATAAAAATAAACACAAGTTAACAAAACCAAACCACAATTGTTGTCGTTGTAATTGATTAAAATGTAATACAGAACATTTTTCTGGTACTATGCCTGCTTATATGCAAACATTTGAAAATAATCTCTACACCACGCTCCAAGCTTCGCCGTCAGTGTAAACAAAGATGGCGTCCTCCTGCTCGTCGGCGCGGAAACTGTGGAGCGAGCGCGAGGCAGCCGCTCTCATCGACTGCTGGCAGGACCGCCTAAATAATTTGCGGCGCCAGAAGAGAAACGCCGCAGTCTATGCAGAAATCGCGGAGGCGTTGCGGGCCCTCGGGTTGCATCGCACAGCAGCAGAGGTGCGCCACAAAAACCTGGCGCAGATACATTACCGATTTGGCTACGGATTTGGCTGCCGCTGCCCCCGACTGCACAGTGTTGCCGGACATTGCCATGTAATGGCTGTCGGCGGAACATTTGGCGCCACCTAACACACATGAGGGAAACTTCTCAATGAGCATTGAAAATGCCCGTGTAGCACCGGATGTTTCGAGCGTGCTCGAAAATCTCGATGCAGATCGAGCTCAATGAGGATCGAAAGTGCCCGTGTGACAGGGGTATAACTTTCGCAGATTTTCAAATGATCTGCGAGGCTTTTCTGGACGTGATCGCATCACTTTACATCACGCGAGATTTCTATCGTCAGACAGCGCTCGGAAGCGAGTAAATACCGTTCCATAGCTACTCCACAATGATTTATTAGGCGGTGCACTCTGCTGCTCACTGTCGGAGCAGATGTTGTCAATACTTATCGGCAGAAATAAACTGAGCGGAGCAAAAAGCAAAAAAAAAGTTAGAAGGCCAGGACGTATACCCTGGCCCTAAAATTTCAAGCACATATTTGAAAAAGAAGTCTGGCTATAGAAGGGGAACATATGATCAATGAACGAAAAAAGAACGTAGTATTAAGTTTGCCGATGACAAAGTCCAAGTTCATTGGTGAGGGTGAGTGGAGGCAAGGATATGACATAAGACTACAATGTTTTTCGAAAATAACACAACATGCGGCCACTCCTCACGTTCGTCTTCCCGTCACTCTGCGTTGGCTAGTCTCTGCGAGGAAGACGGGGCACCGGCTGCAACTCAACGTCATGATGCAGCCGTTGCGCCATGCCTCCAACGTCCCGCTGGCCATGAATGAAGGCGACCGTGGCGCGCGTCTTCTTGTTGTTCTTGTTGTTGTTAGCCTATCAGAGAATGGCACATAACCACACTGGGGGATCGGCCAAGAATCAGGTGACTATTCACGTGTATTCAGGTAATTAAAATGAAAAGCACGCTGGAAAGCAACACTGGAGGATTCTTCCTCATGAACAGAAAAGGGATTAAAGTTTTGATTTCAAAGTTAGTAGTAGTAATAATAATAATAATAATAATAATAATAATAATAATAATAATAATAATAATAAAGACAGGGACTGGAAAGAGTTATTGAGTCAAAATTTACTAATTGAGAGGAAAGAAAATTTTGTAACCCTTAGCATGGAAGTCGGTAAGATTCTAGCAGGAAATTTATAACAGCGGTACAAACAGATCTGTGGATGAACCCAAATAAGGTGGCGCCAAATGATAGCAAGAGCGGGCTGCTTAAACTAAGACCAAGGGGCCGCAAGGGCTCCTCCGGCAACCTTCTTCTCAATCAGGTGTATCGGCGACAATAGAGCAAAAAATGCTCAATGGATTCAAGCTCATGGCAAAATGCACAAAGTGGAGAGAGCGCCAAACCCAACCTGTGCAAATAGAAATTTAGAGGAGGTATACGGCACCGCAGCCTGTCAGAGATACTTCAAGCTGCCGAGATCGACAAACTTGCCTGTTCCAAGAATATCTGAGGTGCTGATAATCCGCCGATGTTATAAGTTTTGTGTCTTGCGTGCTTAAAAACGCACGTCGCCGAAACCTAGATGCTGTCATATAGGCTGTAGCCGGGATGATAGGCAACACGGGGCCGCTTAGGGAAGCCTTCGCGAGAGTATCAGCGATCTCATGAACTGTCATACTGCTGTGACCGGGAACCCATACTAAATGAACAAGACTCAAATGCGGGGGAAGCAGGGACAAGAATGTGTTGAAAATGGAACCGTCAACATGCGCAGCGAGGGACGAACACAGAGATAAAGAATCGGTAATTACTGCCACTGCGGTAATAGAGGGGTCTAGCTTGCGTAGAGCAAGTACAACTGCTAGAAACTCTGCTTAAAAAATAGGGGTGAAATCTGGAAGCCGCCGTGAAAAAGACCAGTCTAAATGCGAACAGAATATTCCCACACTTGCCTTTTCATTGCACTGCGTCGGTTGCTATTGCAATTTTTGTAGGTAGGGTCCTTAGATGATCGTTCAGTAAACCATTTGGAATTCAGGGTGGCAAAAGTTTTGCATTTTGGGGGTAAATATCGTCGAAAACAATGTGGACAGCGGGCACTCTGTATAGCGCAGGAAGGATGTCATAAATCTTCACATCTAAAGGATCAAGTGATCTTTGCACAAACACTACCTGTGGGGTATGAAAACGAGACCAGAGGGCACTAAAAAAGGAGGTCGGCTGGCAACAGAAAATGCTTTGTGAACGGTGGAAATGAGATTCGTGGATTCTTAGGTAAGTCTGCACAGTTAAAAATTGAAGTCGAGATAAGAGAGAGGGAATGCGGGCTTCAAGGTACACTACGCACATTGGTAGCCACAAATTTTGGGAGGCCGAGGCACATCCTAAGTGCTTCCCTCTCCAAAAGGACGAGAGGACGAAGTTGTATGTAGCCGAGCCTGAAAACAACACAGATCTAAAATCAAAAATTGACATACATTTTGTAGATCTTTAATAGCGCATCTCTTCGCATGCCGTACCGGTGACTACACAATCTACGCAACATGCCCACGGCCCGAGGCCCCTTCACCGCGACATGGTCAATGTTGGGTCGCCCGGTGAGTTTCTCGTCATAAATGACCCTTAGGTATTTTAGGGATTGAACCTGCAGTATTGGTTGTAAGTGGCAAGTGAGAGAGACCACTACAGGATTCTGTAGAGGGAAAACAAGGATGGCACACTTGCTAGCATTAAAATTCAGGTGTCAGCTGCTCAGCCAGCGCTCAAGTGTACTCAGATATGACTGCAACAGACCATGCAGGGAATGTATATCCGGCGCAGCCGCAAAAAACGCAATGCCGTCCGCATAGAAGTAAGTGCGTACATGTTGATGGAGAGGAATTGAGCTCAACCGAATATTAAAGAGCACAGGAGAAAGAACAGCTCCTTGCGGTACACCTCTCGTTTGTTTCTACCTCTCTGGATGGACACCATTATGGACGCAAAAGAATTCCCTATTATAAAGAAATGCAGATATCCAAGCAACTATATAATCTGGAAACTGGAGAGACTGTAGCCTATGCATTAGGATGGAGTGTTCTACACTGTCGTAAGCTTTGGCGACGTCTAACGCAACCAAAGCCGTGACCTGGCGTTGACGACGAGCAAGGAGCATTCTGCTCTCAAGATCAGCATGTGCATTCCATATCGAACACCGTGGCCGGAATCCGAGTTGACACGGGCTGAGTACATTTTTGCTGTCCACGAAGGCAGACACCCCAATTAGTAACACCCTTTCTATTAATTTTGCCACGTTTTCTGTTAAAGAAATTGGCCTAATATTATCCAATTCATAGCCTCCCCCCTGATTTTTATGCAAAGGTATCACCTTGGCCAGCTTCCACTCAGGAGGCATCCAAGCGTGTTTGATAGAGTAGTTTATGAGGTGCAATAAGGAGTCAGGGGACTCATCTTAGAATCTTGAGCATTTTTGTAGTGACACCATCAGGGCCAGGAGCAGCCGCTAGTAATCTCTGTACAACTTGGGAAAGCTGCGATAGATTAACTTGTGAGGCATTATTATTTGGCACCACTGACGCAAACAATATTGGTCGCAAAGGCAGTAGAGACGAAAGCCGCGTTTGCAGGCCCGTGGAAATTAATTCAACCGCCTGGATAGCTTCTTTAGGTGACATAACTAACGACTGTAAATAACTAGAGGACGTGAGCAGTTTTCTGGACCGTAGAAAGCCGAATAGTGCACGTCGGTTGCCTGACTTCGAAAGATAATCGAAATGTTCTGATTCATATTTTTCCTTCGCACGAGAAACTGTGCGTTTAAAGGTGGCTGCAAAAAATTTATAATCACTAGTTATTTGGGCATTGGTTATGAAGAAACTTTTCCATGCTGCCTTCCTCCGCCTGTAATCTCTTGTACAGTCCGCATTCCACCAGTTAGAAGAATTCCCTTTTGTTGGCCGCACCAGAAACTCCGTCTTTTTACGGCATTCTTCTATAGCCAGACATATGCTTGTTGACTGGTGGGCCTCGGCGATGCTAGACACTGACGCAAGGGCAGAGCGCAACGCCGTCCGAAATCTGTCATAATTTATATGGGGCCGCAACTGAGAAGACGCAGGAGTTACACGACATACAATATCAAAATGAATAGGTATATGATCACTTGAGGTGCCGCAATCAACAGTCGACCAATCCGTCACACCAAATCCAGGACTAGTGAACGTGAGATCTAAAACGGATTGAGTCCGTGCGCGAAGATAAGTGGCCGATCCTGAATTTAAGCACATCAGGTTGTGATCAGAAACCCAGTCCCAAAGGCGCTTGCCGCATGAATTAGTCCTGAAACCCCAAGACACATGGTGAGAATTGAAGTCCCCAGCCACGAGAACTGGGTTTTTACAGTTTACGAGTAAAAAATCCAGAGGTCTAACATCCTGGACATCATTGGGGAAATAACAATTTGCTATGGAAAACGGAGAGCCCCCAGGAAGTACCAAGTCTAGTGCCAAAATCTCACAGTCAGGAGACATTTGTTGAAAACATACCTTAGCCCTGTGGGAAAATTTTGAAGAGACTTAAGTTAGTAAACCAGCTCCTCTAGACCGGCGATCTATGCGAAATGAACGGTAATTTTTAAAATGAAAATGGTTGTCGGTTGAAAGCCAGGTTCCTTGCAGAATTATGACATCCGGATTAAGCTGGGAAGAAATGCAGAGTAAATCTGTGGAATCTGAAATAGAGCGACAGTTCTACTGTAGAACTCGGAACGACGCTATGGTTGCGAAAGCCTAGCAGCAGCAACTGCCTGTCCCAAAATGGTATCCTTGGGCTTGGTGTCGAGCTGTTGCTTCTTTGGTTTGGGCTGGGCACGTGGAGACGACGAATGAGATATGGAGGACCCGCTGCGCTTGAGAACCCGCCAATCAGGCTCCATCATCTCGGAATCATAGATGATGCCATCATCACTCGAAGTACCCGAGGTAAGTGCCGCGGAAGGGGCTGTAGTACGTTTATGGGGCTGAGGTGCTTCAGGAATTGTAGACCGGGTAAGAGTAGAGGGAATTGCTGTAGAGAGAGGGGGCAAACCGGCCTGCACGGCATGTGTAAGCTGAGTCGCTAGAACGTTTGTAAAGCACTCCGATACACTTGCGACAATCCTTTCTACCATTTTAGACATGGAAGCCTCCACAGCAGCCGCAATTGCCTGGGACAGCGTCGAGTCTAACATGGCTCCTTGACGAGCGGTCACACATGCATAACCGTGGGCACGTTCTTTCAACTGTGTAATAGGGTCACGGCGCGAACACCGTTTTCTGTCAATTATCTCTATAATTTGGATTTCCTGCGCTCGGGAGGGACAATTTGAGTAGTTTGCAGAGTGGGCCCCACCGCAAAGGCAACACTTCTCGCTCTGCTCAGTGCAGGTGCTCTTTGCATGACCATCCCCACAGTTGCAACACCGCAAGTTGGATTTGCAACCACCAGCACTATGGCCATAGCGCCAGCAGTTGTTGCACTGCAGAGGCCTAGATGACAAAGGGTCTACCCGAAAAATTAGAGGCCATGCCTTGATTTCAGAGGGGCAGAAAGTTCCGACAAAGGTGGCAATCACAGATTCGGTAGGCACCCGCATGTTGTTTACATCCCGGCTACAGCGGTGCACAGCAACAACACCTGCAACAGACAGAAGCTCAGAGGTCTCTGCTGGAGACAGGGAAGAGTCCATAGCCGAGGTCTGGCGATCTACACAGAATCCCTCCGCGTCCAAACTGGCGCACCTCTGAGATTGACTCATAATGAGAAGTGGCTGACTGGACAGCAGCCCGAACAGCTGCAGGGTTGGTCATCTTGATTGCACCGCCATCCTGAGGCACCAGCGCAACAGGGATACTGCCGACGCCGCTGCGCAAAAAAAGCTTCCAAAGGCAGGAGATCAGGGGATAGAGAAGCCGACCAGGGGGAGCTTCCCTGGCCGGGAGACTGGGTAGACATTGCCCGGGCTTACCGCCTTACCACGTGCTTAAAGCCCACAAAACGAGAAGCCACCCGAAACTTAGCTGATCGTTCCCAGCAGTGCAGAGCAGGTCAGAATCGAACACGTCCAGAACAGAACCACCGCCGTGGCGCGTCTTCTCTGGGTGGTGCAAAAGTTCTTCCTTGTATTCTATAGCACCACGGAGGCCAGGTGGCAAGAGCGCAGCGGTTGCATTGGCAGCAGAGTCGGAAGGTAGCACGAAAGAGTCGAGTAGCAGCCTTGGGCAGCGGCAGTTCTTTCGCGTGTCTTTCAACATCGCGCAGGCCATATGGCTCAAGCCCTGAATATTTATCATCAGTAGGCTGCACCGTGAGGCAGATGACTCGGACAATATTGCTAAGCAGGTGTTGAAGCTGGTCCGTGAGTTCGTGTGCGCCTTCGATGACACAGCTGGAAGGTGTTGCAAGTGAATCACGCGCGTCAAGACCAAGGGTTTTCGTGAGACGAAAGACACCGGCACAGTCCTCGACGATAGCCAGGCGTCGCAAACACATACGGGGCCTTAGAAAAGGGTCCGTCGTAAGATGCAAAACATGAGTGACAGCACAGTGAAGAATCAGGAGGGGTATGAGGCGGTCACCTTTACCATAACGGTGGTGGTCTGTGCACCACGAGTACCAAAATTTCCCGGTCGTAGGCAACGATGGCTTCGTACCCGACCTGCGCTGTAGATTTCACTAGCTCCTCTCTGTCACCAGCGTGTTATTTGGTGTCAAGTATAGAGTTTTTGTACTTGGAGATACCATCGATGACGGCGCTCAGCTGCGTAAAATTTTAACGGCGCTCTATGGCCGTGGCGAATAGCAGGACGTTGAGTGCCGCACCGACGATCGCTCGTACACCAGCTACCACAGTATCGGAAGCGCACGGCTAACGGAGAAAACCTTGATCTCTTGTGAAGTGCCGGCCATAACCGCAAATGATCCGGAGCCGTTCAAACCCCCTTTGCCGTCCATGAATACCGCCGACGGCTCCAATTTCGGTACTCGCATCAACAGGTTGCTGAAACGTCTTCGCGTAGAGCTAGATAGGGAGATGGAACATCATTTCATGGTGCACAGTGGTACAGCAAGGCTTAGGAAGGGACCGGAACTTTCGCTGCGCGGCCTGCGCCAAAGGCGATTCGGCGGCACCTATGCCCCGAAGTGGGCGAGAGTGGCACGAGCTCCCTTCATGTTTCTCTTTGTCGACATGAGCTAAAACCGCGTAGAAACAGCGAAGGGCGGCTTCGTTTGAAGGATTCTTTTTTTTAGCCAGTTTTTAACATGACAGCGTTAAGGTTCCCGTGTCGCAGAAAAGCCAGCGTCGGCGTCGTTGGCCGCGAGCGAAAAAATTCCGAAAAATCCCCAGAGATGTAACCCAGGTAGCAGGTGGGCCAGTTACGTCACGTGACCTTGTGACGTAATCACAACCAGCCCACCGCATTGTGAGCACACTGGCCACCACAGAGGGTGGCAGTTAAATTAATGATTTCTCGCGAGAGGTTGCTCTAGAAGTTCAGCCTGGGTCGCACAAGCCCCACCGATGGCAAGGCAGCAGCTGTTATTGCAGTGCAGTGGAGCATAGCATAACCAGTGCAACACTGCATCAGAAGTGGTATGAGGACTCCCAGGGATCTATGAATGTAATGCAGAGAATGACCAATTCCGCATATATACCAGCAAACAACGTACCTCCCCACGTGCGCCCAGAAAGGATGGAATGTCCCAGTCCCAGCACAACATTTATCGAACATTTCCAGGCCGTAGAGGCAGGACACAGAGACACAAGCAAAAGGGCAGTGCGCCCACTAATGACCTAGTAACGTTTTTTCGAGGGTGTTAAGCAGAAACAAAAACAAATCATAGCATTTTGGTCCCAGAAAGGTAACTGGGAGAACGTTTTTGGGACCAATGCTTTTCAATAAAAAATACAAATTGACTCCTCGCTCCCTTTTCCCTCTCTCTCGTGCCAGAAGCTACGGGGAGAGGATTTTGCTCTTGCACTCGCCGTTTTGAGAGATCAAACAGTTTTGTTCGAACAGCCGAAGGAAGCGCAGTTCACCCCGCATCTCTCTTGTGGGCCGTCGGCTCCATGCTGCAGGCAGGCAGGTGACGGCGGTCTGCCTTTTCATCGCACCGCCGGAAGCGGCGGTCACCAACGTGCCCGTCTTCTATAGTGTTTCCAACTTCAGCACAGTGCGGCGGTCGCTGCAGGCATCTCCAACTACCAGCAGTCCTCGTTGCGCCACTGTCTAGCAGAGGCGCAGTAGTGGCCTCCCGTCGCTCGCCTGGCTTCCTCGCTGGACGGAAGCCATCTTGCGCACACGTATTCGCGCAGCCCCTAGCCGCTCACGCGCAAGCCCCAACGAGCGGCTGCTCTTGCTCTCATCACTGGGCTGACGTGAACTTCGTAGCTACGGATCCATGGCAGCTTTCCCTCACACCTCGGCGTGCCCACATAATTCCTTTTGGAACTGATGCAGCGGCGCGCGGCGCATCGCAAGTCTTTTGCGTAGCTTCACGGCCCTACAGCATAATGGCGCTCTTACAGGCGTCGTTCGCGGCAGCGGATTTCAAGGCAATGGGCGACTCCTAGCGCGCACTCTGCATCCCTCAGCGCCTCCGACGACTGTGGCGTGTTGTTGGTGGCAGCGTGGCCGTCCACTGCTGTCATAGGCGGGAGAGATCTTCGAAGGCCCACCAGACTTTTGCTGCGTGTGCCCATGAATTAACCTGCTCTACCTACATTGCCGTCCTGTCGCAGCGGTATAGTTTGTGTTGTGTTCGCGTCGCTGACTCCCAACCCACCCCTACCGGATTACTTGTGCCTTGATCACCTTGATCTCGCCTTCCACGCCGTATTGTGCCGCACGCGCGGTCTGCTGTACCATGGGTGCGGCGCGCCAGGGCTCCTACCTCAAGACGTCCCCCCTTTCCATCCGGCTCCAAGCAGTCTTATCTCCACACTTAGACACAAGAAAATAAAACGGGGGTGTAACGCGTATGTTTTAGCGTTCGCTGTGCCGTGAGAAGGCGCAGGACAGAAGAAGGCTGCGTTGAAGTCATATATATATATATATATATATATATATATATATATATATATATATATATATATATATATATATATATATATATATATATATATATATATATATAGTTGCGGGTTTCCGTTGGCAACGTCGTCAAGGTATGTTGGTTTATGCTCGTTTTTTATTTTCGTCTAGTAGAATTAATTTTTTCCTGATTTGATAACACGCTCAAGCTCACTCCGAGGCTCATGCGAGAGGCAAAACGAGAGGGAGGTTTCACCCTGCAGAAAATCTGTGACCTGAAACCGCGTATCTGTATTGCACGCCCATATCTTCTTTTCTTTTGGCACCCAGGTTGCTCGTTACATGCGCTTGCTTTTGCGTGTGCATATACTCTTCTGTACCCTTTAGAGTGTTTGCTTAAGGTGCATCAACTTTCAGCTTGTATTATGCTTTTATTGCTTAATTTTTTCAGATTTCTCAGAGCTAGAGAAAAATTTGGTCATTATTATATGCTGGTGCCGTAGTGCTCCGTACATTTTGTGTTAAATGGTGCAATCATATGCGTCTCCTGTTTGTATTCATTTAAATGCAAAGAGCACATCTAATAATCTGAAATTACATCTGTATTGCGCTGCTATTCCCTGTTGTATGGGCGGGATCGAACGACTTTTTGAATTTATATTTCCTTTGTGTGTAAAATTCTAGCACATTTCATCTTGTGGCGGGAGCAGCGCAGCACGAAACAAAGAAGAGAGAGGCGGGAATAGACGCTAACAGCCAGATTTTTAATGCACGTTCGTCGAATATATACATCTCGTTCGTGCTATAAGGAAAGGACAGAAGCATGACAAACGCATAAAAAGTACACGTGGTGAAATATTAAGGCATCGCACGCAGATAATCAATTTCTCTGTCACGAAGCGCTATTGAAGGTATGCAGACGCATATGTCGCTCTTTGGTCGGATTTTGAAGGCTTCTTCAATCTCCCTGGTCTGTTGTTCAAAATATGACGTGATGGCCATTGCGTTGCTAAGCTGCAGGCCACATTCATGCTCTCTGCAATGTTTCGCAAATTCACTGCTGATGGCGCCCTTTAGGGATCTTTTGTGCTCTCGAAGCCGTTCATTCAAACAGCGCCCTGTTTGACCAATGTAGGTGCGTCCGCATGACAGAGGTATTTCATAAACCCCCTTTTCACACATTTCACATGTTTTTTTTTTCGGTGCTTTTTCTTGCATTAATCTTTCTTTGCTCGCTGTTGACTTTGGCGCACAGGGTTCTTAATTTGTTGGGTGCTGACATGAGCACATTTACACCAGCTCTTGCGCCTACCTTTCTGAGACTGTGGGAAATGCCATTAATGTAAGGAATGACAGCGTACGGGTTCCTTTCTTCTGACGTGGTTGTGACATATTTTCTGCCTCTAAGTGCTTGCAGAATCCCTTCTGCGACACTGGACAGCAGTCTCGTCGGGTAACCTGCTGCTTTCAGCCGACTGTTCTGGGCGTCAAAACTGCCTTGAACTTCATGATGACAGGATCTCGTCAATTCGGATCTCATTGCTGTTTTTGCTAATGACTAAAGGACTAGAAAAACTAGGACTAGAAATAACGAGTAAACTCCCAGAAAACAACGTTATGCGATTTCTTGACTTGACGCTAGCCTTTCTAGGCGCTCACATATGCTGGCGGTACGGATCACGAAGCCAGAAGGGACTGCTCCCATACACATCTGCGCACTCCAAGATCATCAAGAAGGGGTAGAAAAAAACAGCAATGAGAGCCGCATGGACGAGATCCTGTCATCATGAAGTTCAAGGCAGTTTTGACACACAGAACCGTCGGCTGAAAGCAGCAGGTTGCCCGACGAGACTGCTATCCAGTGTCGCAGAAGGGATTCTGCAAGTACTTAGAGGCAGAAAATATGTCACAACCACATCAGAATGAAGGAAGCCGTACGCGGTCATTCCTTGCATTAATGTCCTTTCCCAACGTCTCAAAAAGGTAGGAGCAAGAGCTGGTGTAAAAGTGCTCATGTCCGCAACCAACAAGTTAAGAAGGCTTTGCGCCAAAGTCAACAGCGAGCAAAGAAAAAATCAATGCAAGAAACAACACCGGAAGAAACATGTGAAATGTGTGAAAAGCGGGGTTTATGAAATACCTCTGTCATGCGGACGCACCTACATTGGTCAAACAGGGCGCTGTTTGTATAAACGGCTTCGAGAGCACAAAAGATCCATAAAGGGCGCCATCAACAGTGAATTAGCAAAACATTGCAGAGAGCATGAATGCGCTCAGCAGCTTATCAACACAATGGTCATCCCGTCATATTTAGATCAACGAACCAGGGAGATTGAAGAAGCCTTTAACATCCGACAAAAGAGCGATGTATGCGTCTGCATACCTTCAATAGCGCTTCGTGACAGAGAAATCGATTATCTGCGTGCGATGTCTTAATATTTCACCACGTGTACATCTTATGTGTTTTTCATGCTTCTTTCTTTTCCGTCTTATACGAGCGAGATGTATGTATTCGACGAACATGCATTAAAAATCTGGTTGTTATTCAGCGTCGTGTCCTGCCTCTCTCTTTGTCTCGTGCTGCGCTGCTCCCGTCACAAGATCATGCACCAACCAGCCCAAATTTTTACCTTGTTAAAGCACATTTCATGGAAACAAGTAAGACTCAAAGGCCTAGCCAGCAAGCATTCACGCGAGGGGACAGATGTATTACACCACCTGTAACGTAAGCATGTGCCTGAAATTTGGTACATATGTGCGCTTGGATGTCTGAAGTCTGCATGCAAAAGAATAAATAGTTTTATTGAGCCAGCACGGAGATAGCGAGCATTAACCTTTTGGGGCTGTCCCCGGGACGCACAGCTCTTTGGACACGGCTAGTTGTGGGGATGTTTTTTGGATGTCTTCGGGAAAAATGAGCACCTCCTGGGGAGATTCCAAATGTCCTCATGGGATATTTCTGGGAGATTTTGAGGAGGTTTTGTGTTGGGATGGGCATCAACCCACTATCGCTATCGCGTCACACCGTTAAGGCGGAGCTCAAGTGGTTTGGTTGGTTTATGGGGTTTAACGTTCCAAAGCAACTCGGGCTATGAGGGACGCTATAGTGAAGGGCTCCGGAGATTTTCGCCACCTGGGGTTCTTTAGCGTGTTCTGACGTCGCAAAGTACACGGGTCTTTAGCATTTCACCTTCATCGAAATGCTACCGCCGCGGACGGGATGCAACCCGCATCTTTCGGGGCAGCAGCCGAGCGCCATGACCCCTGGGCCACCGCGGCGGCACGGAAGGTAACATTCAGCTTCTGGCTTCTCGCCGTCGCGCTTCTGTATACCATGCATTAAATAAAAATTGCTGCGAAGGGATTTACCTGCATTCTGCACATTTTATTTTGGGGTTTCTCTTAATGTCTCTATTGTTTTGCGGATTACCGCCTCTTTCACACACCTTCCTCTCAATTTCGAATACTGGAGCCTTAATCTGAGCATCGGTGAAATTACTCAATGTAGCGTCAATGTACACTTGTTCGCGCCGTTCTCGAGGACAGGACGCGCCACATGCCCGGGAAGCGTGGCGCTCTTCCTGCTTTGTGCGACAACCTGCGGTTCTTGCTTTCCTTCTCGTGCGGGTGCCCTTGACCCCAGCGCGCACTTGGCTTTTCCCTCTCGGATGCAGTTGCGCACACGCTCGTGGAGATGGAACGGCGAGTTAAGTTCCACGGTTGAGTGTCGCATATACCTCGTCGAGCGGCGGTCGCTTAAACTTAGCCCTCGGCATATATATATATATATATATACACACGCCGTCCCTGGAGTGTGAACATCTATGGACTCTAACCGAAACCCCTGAAAGCGAAGGCAGACGCCAAGTGCTCTGCGTCCCTATTTCGTCTTTCATCGTTTGTGCTGACAATCAGGCGAGGGAATTTTTCGCTTCGCAATGCGACTTGTTCAAGCTGCCTCAGAAGACAGATATTCGCTTTTAACGAGCGGAATTACAGGTTGATATGAGAACACTTAAAGTATGCAGTGTATATGGGTATGTAGTTTTCTATTGCCTCGGTGAGACAGCTCCATATTAACATCTAAGCCTATAGGCCTTTAGCAACCCGACATTGGAGAGATTTAGCACAGCTGTACGGCGAGTGCGGCAAATACGGTAACGTGTACTATAAGTTGCCGTTGCTGCTGTTGCAGTGCTTGCTTAGCCGTGTTCGCCTTATGGTCACAATTACCGTAGTTAGCGTATTTACCGCACGACGGTGTTAAACTCTCTATTTTAGTGATGGTATAGAGGTCCGGCATACAGCGCTGACACGAAACGCTGAACATGACGTGGCCCTGCAAAAACCGGGTATATAGGGACTAAAGTGTATTGGTTTGATGCGACAGATCACATTTTATTTATTCAGGAGCAATAGGCTGCGCTGAAAGTTGAAGGGCAAATCAGATATTCATGTAGGGCAGATCAGAGGAACGACTTTCGCTGCGGCAGCGTAAACCGGTCATGCGATGACTAAATCATGAAAGTTCTAGTCACCTGTCTCTACTTAAGATTTAATTTCTTTTTTGCTGAAATCAACAGACAAGCAATCACGCCATTTATCCGCATGATGATGATATTGCGGTCGTACCATTTGCAACGGATGGATGGATGGATGGATGGATGGATGGATGGATGGATGGATGGATGGATGGATGGATGGATGGATGGATGATGATGATGGATGGATGATGATGATGGATGGATGGATGGATGGATGGATGGATGGATGGATGGATGGATGGATGGATGGATGGATGGATGGATGGATGGATGGATGGATGGATGGATGGATGGATCGTCCCCTTTGTGTTGGGAGATGCCACCATGCTCGACATTTTTCTTTGCATTTATCTAAGCTATCTGTCAAATTTAACGGCATTATCTATAAATCTGCGAATTTTCTTTAAATACAAATTACACTGATCTTTATAGTTTTTGCCAATCTTTAATCTTGAACTTGCACCCTTGTGTTGACAATATTTTATCGTCCACTTCCGTCAGGCGTTCTTCATAGCATCACACTCTGAGCTTCCCGTGTTTCCCGTTGCGTCACCAGTTAGGGCCAGGCCATCCGTCAGCCACCAGTAGTGAACACAGCGCAAATCTGCGGCAATATTTTCATTTATTATTGAGCGAAAACTAAAGAGCGGGCTGTGAGATAATGCGCGAGGATGCTGATACTGATGGCTTACTCTTTCTGCGCGCTGCAGAATCTGAATTATTAAATGCTTGCAGCGCTCGCCCCACTTTCAATCAATCAACGAGCATTTATTTCACCAACAAAGTGTACAGGTGGTGAAAAAGGGCGGCGGAGAAAAAGCTGCAAGATTCGCAGCTTGACAAAAGCCCCGTCCGCCCCTCGAGCAGCGACAGGCTATAGTACATGTAAAAAAAAACGCGCATGCACACACACTGATAACAAAAGAAAAAAAGAATGTAATCGATGCTGATCAAGAGTTACAAAGACAGAAATACCACTCAGATCTGTCATTTGTGATAACATATGTTGAACAGAAAACTGTGACGAAATAGCACATGGTTATCAAATATGTAAATCTTGGAAGGCACATGCATGCAGTACACAAGAGACACAGAAAAACACGATTGCACTTGTAATTGAATATTTCATTCATTTTTGTCTAGTAAAATGTGATGCATATTACCTACAAGAATAATTCTGTAAGGCGCCGATTATTTAGTGTAAATACATCGATACCTAGTTGATCAAAGTAGTTTATTAGTTTAGGTAGAGTACAACTTGCCCGTTGCCGACCGTACTCTGTGCGTGAGAATGGTATTTGCCATGGGGGTTGGTGTCTATATGGGTACACGTAGTGGGAGCGTTTGAGGTTGGCATTTGGTAAAAATGAGTCCAGTTTTCCATGGACTGCACTTTTATAGCATCTTAGTAGTTTGTTATTATACACGTCTGCCACTTTAGGTATCTTAAGTGTCTGAAAAAATCCTTCCGTATGTTCAAGAAAATGTGCATTTTGTATGGCTCGTACTGCTTTCTTTTGTAAAATAGTCAGTTTATGCAGGTTTTGGTACGTCGTATTTCCCCAAACTGACACACAGTAACAGAGATGAGAATGGAAAAGAGAATGGTATATGAGATTTTTTATGCCGACAGGAAGTGAATGCCGGGTTCTGTTAAGCACGCCAACTGATTTGCGATTTTTTGTACACATAGCGTTAATATGTTCATTCCAGGACATGTTTTCTGAGAAAATTACTCCTAAAGTTTTAACGTGTTTTTCGACTGTGATTGAGTAGGGGCCTAAAGTAATGTTTCCAGTCACATTTGTTTGAAACCCTGCTGCACGAAAAAGAACACATTTTGTTTTAGATTCATTTAGCACTAGGTTATTCTTTCAGACCAATCTTGAAGGCTACAACACACAGAGCTTGCCTGTCTTAAAATGCTTCCCATATCCTTTCCTTCCACGTATACGGTGCAATCGTCTGCATAGATAAAGAACTTACAGGTTTTACTGATTGCTACAATATCATTTATATAATAAAGAAAAGGTACCGGGTCAAGGATGCTACCTTGTTCTCACGGCCATAAGAAATCTATTGAGTTCGCCACGCATTAAAAATTTCCCCGCAGATTTTTGATGTTCAGCGTCGTGCAGAAGGGGGTGGTAGCCGCGCAAACTAGAAGCGTCTGTCCAGATTTTCTGTAGTCGTTTTTATCGTAAGGCTTTCCTGCAGCGAGTGTCTTCACCGTAGCAGCCAGATCTTCACAAGACCGATGTGGGCAGCAAGTAATTGCTGTTCCGTAGCGTTCGTTCGCGTTGACTGATTTGACGGGGCACTACGCTGCTCTCCGATAGTACCACAGCTGTCAACCAACTACAGCAAAAAGAAACTGCGAACGGCCAAGATCAAACCGCAGGTTTTTCGCCAATCTTTCGAGGGCGCACAAGTAAATGCAGTGTGGCTTAGCCAAGCCAAGATTGTGTTGTTCTACATGAAAATCCCACTACTAATTTGCAGACAACTTCACGATTCCACGCATCCGGCGATGCCTATCTATGTTTGAGAAAGCTAGAGCCTGAGTCCGCTTTATTCGGCAGCCGCCAGGACTCAAAACGTGCCTCTCAAAGTTTACCAGAGGCGAAATTCATTGGCCGGAACAGGAGAGAACACGAAACAGAGTGGCCGCGGTGGTTTTTCTAAAGCATCCGACATGCGGCTACTTCAGAGAAAACAAAGTTAGCGTCGCGAAAATCGAGCAAAAGGTCCTTGACGCAATGAATAATAGTTTGCTGGATATGAAGTTCATTACCCGGGATGAGTAGAGAGGATTAAATTGCGGATGGCCCCAGTGTCTTCCCTAAAGGGTTAAACACTTGGCCACTCAACACGTTCATCTTCGCATCGGTGGTCGACTATACCCAAAAACGAATATGGTGCGCTGGCTGCAACTCGACGACCTGATGCAGCCGCCTCGCCACGCCTCCGTCGTCCCGCTGGCCATCACAAACGGCCGGCCACCGTGGTGCGCTGCTTCTGCAGGCGATGCACAAAATCTTCCTCGCCTCCTATGGCACCATGGAGGCCTGCTGGTGGCAAAAGCACAGCAGGTGCACCATCAGCAGGGTCTCCGGTAAGAAAGCGTCGAGCAGCAGCCTTGGTCAGCAGCAGGTGAAGGTCGTTCTCGTCTTTGGGCGCATCATCAGTAGGGTCGATAGCACGTCGGTAAACACCAACAGCACCATGAAACAGTTGTCGGACGGCCTTCATGAGATCTGCACGTTCCGCGACTTTGAGGGCAGTTGAAATAAGCGCAAAAGACCTACCAACACCAAGGTTTGTAGTGAGACTGAAGACTTCGTTAATATCCTGGAGATCTTCCAGCAGGACGTCGACTTCTTTCGTATCTTCGATAATAACGAAGCCATTTGTCGTAAATGCACGATGGGCTTCGAGAACGAGGCTCATCGCAATATGGAGAAGTGATAGCGCAAAGAAATATCGGGAGCACGAGGTTGTCACGTGCACCGATATTACAGTGGGGTCCGTGTGGTACGGGAACCAGAACTCCCCGGGTGCGGACAACAGTGGCATAGTGCCCGATGTGTACGGTAGTCTTGACCAGTTGCGCAGCTTGCTGTTCGTGGTTGTCAGGAACATGCTCTTTGTGCTTGGACAGGCGACATGTGGCGCGATTCTTGTGAGTAAAATTCTTGCAGCGCTCCGCGGAATTGACGAAGAGCAGACTGTCGTCTGGTGCACCGAACAGCAGTCGTATGTCAGCTGCCTGCATGCAGGAAGCGCACGGGTGGTCGTAGGCAACTAGGGACTCCCCTTCCAACGGCTGCGAATACGGCACAAGACTCGGGTCGCAGAGTGGCCGCGGGTGTTGTAGCACGGACATGGGCCAGTGTTTCTTCATCGCATCAGGACTCACGATTGCGGCGTCATAGGAGTCCAGCGACGCTCCACCTGTGGGTAGGCCTCTTGAGCTTGGGAGTGGTGCCGTGCTCTAACCAAAAAGGGACCCGTATCCGTTGCAGCTGTTGACTTCGTCGTCCACAAATCGCGCTCACGTACTGCTCCGGTTTCGGTATCCTACAGGGTGCTGCAACGTCGTCGTGTTGAGCTATACGGTGAGAGAGGACATCGTTTGATGTCTCCCGGTGGGGCAGCAAGGCTTAGGACTCGAAAGATGATCAGTGGGCCCGGCACGTTCTCTGGGCTGCCTGCGCCGAAAGCGATTGAGGGCACGTGTTCCGCGAGGTGCGCGAAAGTGGAATGAGCTGCCTTCATCTTTGCCTGCGTCAGAATTTTTCAAAATGGTGTAGAAAAACCGGTGCACCACTCTGCTTGTGTGGGACCAGAAAATTTTGGCCCTGCCTCGAAATACGGCATCCAGCTATGGCTTCTTCCTGTAGTCCTGCCACACAGTAGCCAAGGGAATCGACGTGGAGAGATATGGCTGCACTCTGCAGTAGGGTCTTCGGTGTTTGCGTTTTCTCCGCTTATTGTTTTTGTAGCGTGCTTCTGCCACTCTGCCTCGCACACTTCTCTGACCACAAAATATTTGCACCTTTCTCAGCGCGTTGAAGATTTTACAAATCGCATCGTTCCTACAACCTTAACTAAGCGCTCAGACCTCGCGGCACTGACGCGCCAGATGCCCTGCAAGTGTGGCGCTTCTGCTTCGTTCGTGCGACAACCTTTTTGCTTTCAATCACATCTGCGTGCCTTTTGGCATAAAATGTGATATACTCGTACCCGACGTTTTGGGCAGAAAAATTGTGAATATTGGAAAAATGTAAGGAACTAGCTGTTACTGAAATATTGAAGGTAATGGGTCATTCTTCTGATTTGTAGCAAAGTCTTTGTTTCGAAGTTTATCATCGCTCGCATCAAGCAGTTAAGATTGCCATAGAAAACCAATTGGGAACACTTTTCATGATAGCAAAAACGTTATCAGCAAAAAAATGCAAGCCTGTCCACGGGAGATCTGCGGATATGTTGACTGTCATTGTGAAATCTTAAAAGAAATGAATAAAACCTGCGGTCATTGACCCTTCGTATTTAAGAATGCTTTTCCAGAATTGTTGGGTATGTTACAAATGGAGGTGCAAATCTGATTTCCCTCCCTGCCGTATTTCCGGGAACCAGGGTAGGCGTGCAGTTGTCATTTCCCGCCGACAAAAAGTACGGGATCACTCACACTCAAGGGCGCCATAAAGGAACGCCGTATTCGGCGAGGGTCAGCGTCTGCAGAATGAAACCATGCCATCTGAAAGTGAAGGCAGGCGCAGAGTGTTTTGTGTTTCTTGTTTTGCCTCCCAGTGGTGCGTGTTTATTTTTCTTTTGTAACGATAGCTACATTACGCAGCATTTCGAGCCTTGAGCGTGCCACGGCGCCGCCACCCTGTGGCTGCGCCGCCACGCTGTCACCTGCTTGGTCACATGGTGCGGAGAAGCTGCCGGCAGCGCGGCGCCGTGGCTGATCACGTGAGCATATTCCACTCGGCCAGCTGTAGCTATCGCGTCACTCCAGGTTTAACCAAAGCTAAACCACCGCCAATTTTTTCACGAATGTGAACAGCGCTACATATTTGGAAGAATACACAGACAACACACACAAATTAGAGGCGGATTCATGGGTAACTCTTGGAGGGAATGGGGGAAGGGGGGGGGGGAGGTCCCATGTGAGCGCCATGTACTTCTTGGACTTCTTTTGGTCGAAACAATTGGTACAGCATGGTTTTCCTAAGCAAAAATTTCTCGATTTAGTGGCGGGGAGGGGTGGAATAACAGCCCCTCTTTAAATTTGCCCCTGCATACACACGACTTAGGGCTGCGCCTCTTATTTTCACGATTTAGGAGGCGCCCCTTAAATGGAAGACATTTTTCTGCTTAATTTTTTGAACTATATTGTACCATACGTTCCCCAACAAACATGAAACCTGTTTACATGAAATGTGCTTTAACAAGGTGAAAATTTGGGCTGGTTGGTGCATGATCTTGTGACGGGAGCAGCGCAGCACGAGACAAAAGAGAGGCGGGACACGACGCTGAATAACAACCAGATTTTTAATGCACGTTCGTCGAATATATACATCTCGCTCGTATAAGAAGGAAAAAAAGAAGCATGAAAAACGCATAAGATGTACACGTGGTGAAATATTAAGGCATCGCACGCAGATAATCAATTTCTCTGTCACGAAGCGCTATTGAAGGTATGCAGACGCATATGTCGCTCTTTGGTCGGATTTTGAAGGCTTCTTCAATCTCCCTGGTCCGTTGATCAAAATATGACGGGATGACCATTGTGTTGATAAGCTGCGGAGTGCATTCATGCTCTCTGCAATGTTTTGCTAATTCACTGCTGATGGCGCCCTTTAGGGATGTTTTGTGCTCTCGAAGCCGTTTATTCAAACAGCGCCCTGTTTGACCAATGTATGTGCGTCCTCATGACAGAGGTATTTCATAAACTCCGCTTTTCACACATTTGACATGTTTTTCAGGTGTTTTTTCTTGCATTGATTTTTTTCTTTGCTCGCTGTTGACTTTGGCGCACAGGCTTCTTAACTTGTTGGGTGCTGACTTGAGCACTTTTACACCAGCTCTTGCTCTTACCCTTTTGAGACTGTGGGAAATGCCATTAATGCAAGGAATGACCGCGTACGGCTTCCTTTATTCTGATGTGGTTGTGACATATTTTCTGCCTCTAGGTGCTTGCAGAATCCCTTCTGTGACACTGGATAGCAGTCTCGTCGGGCAACCTGCTGCTTTCAGCCGACGGTTCTGGGTGTCAAAACTGCCTTGAACCTCATGATGACAGGATCTCGTCTTGTCTTGTTGTACGCCTTTGGAGTGAACAGAGCACAAAAAGGCAAGTAGAAGACCAGATGAACATGGCGCTGGCTTGCAACAACATTTATTCGGCGTACAGGAAATCTCTGTTTGTTCGTGGCGAAACAAAAACAAACAGTCTAGGAAAAGTTGTTTAACGCATGTGGCCGTAACTTCCGTCCTCTTCTGGTAAAAGAGAAACTGAGCATATGCACTGACATAGTCTTCGCCCGCTGCTGCTGTCATCTCAGCTTCCATATGTTACTGTATCAGTTGCACTTCATATTTTTTAGAGCAAAACAGTTGCGAAGTGAGGCATGCACCCACAGGTACTACAAAGCAGTCATCCTTCATCATAGTCAGTGTCCACCTTGTTGGCGTACTCTCTCAACTACTTGCAAGCATACTAACTGCTTGCTGCATGAGAAATGATTGCATGCAGTATACCACACGTTGTGTGCTCACTTCACGAACTCTTAGTAACAACTTATGATAATGCATGGCGACACGACTGACTACTTTCACTATCCAGTTGCGCACATTGCAAAGCCATGAAAAGAACATTGATTATGTTTTGTTTAGATTTCTCTGAAGAAGTCTTGCCCTGACGAAGTGGACGAAATTTTTCAGCAACTATGTATGCGGTTGATATGTGCCAGTTGCCCAACTTATATTCACATTTGCATTGAAGAAAAATTGCTGCAGCCATCACGTTTTGTGAATGCAGTTTACTCACAGCTTAAAAAAAAAGGCAGAGCACATTGTTGCTGTCATTCTTTTCCTTCACACTCTGCCACACAATCTCCAAAGGTTGGCCAATGTTAAGGTTGGTTTTTCAGCACCTAAAATGCTGGGTAACATACGTAAAATCATGATATCTGTTAACTCAGTGAGTGTTCAGAGGAGTGCAGGGTCTTGTCTCTCACTCACGGCAAGTAGTACGTTCGATACAGTGGCTGGTGTCATAAAACTCTCAGTAGGCCTGCCAGCAAGGTTAAAACGGGCCATGAAGGATGCATGGCTGCGCATTGCAGTATCAGTGGGTGCATATGTCGGTTCGCAGATTCATTCTCAAAAACATGAAGGTAAATAGGAGCAGAAAACTAAAGAAAATCAGAAGATTGCAGCAGGAGGTGGTGACTGTATCAGTATATGCTCGCTATCATGACGCAGAGCTCGCGTAGCTAATGGGTACATGCAGTCATTAAAATATTTATCCTAGCATGTCTGCTTGGTGACCTGCCATGAATATATATATATATATATATATATATATATATATATATATATATATATATATATATATATATATATATATATATATATATATATATATATATATATATATATATATATATATATATATATATATATATATATATATATTCGGACATTTTATCTTCACTTCACTTTGTTTTCCTCAAAGACCACCTCTGGAGGTATTACATGAAGGGTGGGGTTAGAGATATTTGAGGAAAAAAATAGAAGTACAAGCATTGCCTTTGAAAATGCATTGTAAAGGCTTCGAGAAGTGAAAATGGCCATGTGGTGGCGGCGACTTCATGGGGAAGGGCATTGCAGTCCTCAATAGCTCGGGGGGAAAAGATCCTGAAAACGTTGTTGTGCGAGCAACTGGGCAAGTTGTCTGAAACGGATGCACAGCGTGGTGAGATACGTGGGGGCGATGCACAATGTAAACAAAGGCTGGCAGTGCAGCGTCAAAGTAAGAGGCTTTCAAGGCTGTCCTTCAGAGATGAAACGCTGATGGAATAAGAGTATGCATGATGCATGACATTGACGGCATGGCTTTGAATTGATTCGAGCGCATTTGTTAGGTGTAACTGAGGTGGGTTCGAGATGGGACTGGCGTACTCAGGTTTTGATCTGATGCGTGTTTTATATGCCAGAAGTTTCACGTGTTCGAATTAATTGTGTTTTAAGCAAGTGCTGTGTTTGTGTGGTCTGCTTTGTTTCTGCCTATTCATGTGTTGTTTACTTCGAAAATGTACCAGAAAGGTAAAATTTTACTGCAGCTCTATACTGCTGTGATGCTTTAAATGTTTCCCCGCGCTGGTTGCTCAGTGCCAAGGGCGCTCACCGACCCCGGTGACAAAATGGCACCCATGTGCTGCTCTGTGATATTGCAAATGGTCTAGGTTAATTCGGAACCCTCCACTGCAGCAGCCCTCATAGCTGAAGTCAGTTTGGGACATTAACCCTAGATATCATACCATGTTTCACGTTTTGCCTTAATTTGCCCTATTTCTGAACAAATACTATTTTATTTTCAGCATCGCTTCCGGGATGTAGCTAAAGCACCAAAGAAGCACCTTTTTGCTGGTGATGGATACCATCTGTCGGCTGGTGAAGGAGTGGAGGAGCCGGCCGAGATCCTTGTCAGGAGCCTGGAAAAGTTGTATGGACCAGGTATCCTTGCTCTTTCTCAAGGGTGCCAACCAGGCACATCATTTACGCATGCCATCACTGCGGTACAAAGGGCCATGTGAATGGGGACTGCTACGAGTACCGCAGGCCGTAGGACCTGCACTACTACCTGCAGTGCTCGTATCAGTGGGTACTGTAGTGACAGTGAGACCTGTTTCTGCTATGCTTCTGAGCTACATCTGCTCCTTGGAATCTGTTGACATCATCTGGGATTTTTTTACATGCATTGACAACACAGAGCATGCTGGCGTTTTTGCATTTAATCTTCGCAGAACTTGCCACCGCTGCGGTTGAAATTAATCTGGAGCTCTCCACTGTTGTGTCGCTTATAGTCCGTATGAAGATTTCCGACATTCAACCCCGCATGACAAGGATTTCAAGTCCACTAACGTTGTGCTGGCTTGCTTGACGGCCTGTATTGGCAAGCTGGAAATCTTGGATGGGAAAACAATCGGGAAAGTGTGGAATTCTACTTCCCAGCAAGCTATGTCCTTGCGAATGGCAAGCTGTTTTATATTCTTGTGGTGCAGCTACGTCTTCACTGCTTCGGAATAACGGCACCTCACAACCATGTAGTGCTGCATGTTGCCACTAGTCGAATACTTTTCATGGAGCCAAAGCACTTGCAGAACTTTGCAGTGCCCCTTCACCAATGTCGTCACCTGCGGTACCTGGTTCCATATTTTCCACAAATACAAGCGACCATGTATCATACAGCTTGCCACTGTTCACAAACTGTCACAAGCAAACTGTTCAGCTCTGAATCGAAGACATTTAATGAATGCTGCAGTTTGCGGTTCGCATTGCCGACAGTAAACTTCGAAGAACAGCCAACAACCAGTATCAGACGAGGTAGCAGGCAGCTGGCTTGGGACCCATGGAGCTGTGCAATCATGAATGCATTCATCAACGACCAACACAATGGCAATACCAGCTTATTACAAGGTACAACCCAATTGTCTGCTGGTCTACAATTAGGCTTACACCAAGCTGCAAATTACTGACAGATGTCCAACAAACCTGTTGGACACTACGAGCATAGCCACACAGTGGTGATCATGTCTTCACCTTTCTTGCAGTCTGCACAGACTGTGACCTGGCTCCACATTATGTACAGACTCGGCCAACCCAGGCCTTGTGCTCGAGTGAACCGTTGCAGTTACAGCCTTGCGAGTGCCCTTTCCAGCTCCCTTGTTCAGGCTGATAAAGCGTGAAGCTGTTTGTTCAACTGAGCGAAATAACAAACTGCTGCCTCTGCTGCAGCTCTCTAGCCCGCCACATCATTATTGCAAATGGGGTCTGCCTCCTGCTACAAAATAAGCCTGGTACTGCGCCCTTTTGCAATGCTGTGGTGCACACGTCTTTCATCCAGGCCTGTCATTGACACTGTTTGAATGAAGTGCCATGGAGAGTGTTGCCTAGTATCTAGATGCCTAATGAAAAAGCATCAGTGCCTCTGCCAGTCAGGTGCAACAGCACCACTTCCTCTTTGGCTCCCGGCACTGCATAGCAGCCTTTCAGAAGATCTTCAGGGCTTGCAGCTGTGTTGTGCAATTTTCTCTTTCAACGTTTCAAGCTACAGAACACTCAGTACTGGACCTGCCTCCAAGAACATGTCTATTCTTATCTTGGTACCCCGGTTGTCTTGAGATTTATAGGAATCTATGTCTGCAAAACCAGCACCACCTTTCATTTGGTGAGCCCAGCATACAAGAATTTCTCAAGGTTAAAATTAATCAAGTTCACAAGCATTGTCCCCGTTTCCATTCCGCTGTGGTGCCTTGCATGTCACTGCCTGGGTAGAGAAGGAGGCTGGTATTGCACTTCTGTTTTTCAGAAAGGGAAGGAGGGGTCACTTCAATCATTGTAACATGTTGCGATGTGATGTGTACTGAGTGAACTTAGTGAATGACTGCACGTTTCCAACTGTTGTGTGTGTATTGCAACTGTAGAAACTGTTTAAAAAGCACAAGTGCAGTGGTGTGCAGGTGTTAACTTTTATACAAAAATTTTAGCTCTGCACATTTCTTTACCCAGTTCCTCCTCTCATGTCTTTTTTGTGGTGCCGAGGTAGAACGTTTAAATAGCAGGGTACAAGTAATGCTTATGGAATGTCAACATGGGTAGCATTGGTTGAACGGTCCTACCTGTTCTGTGTACGTGGCAATGTCTGTTCATCGAGAAATATGGCACTAAGTGCTTACAACAGCCGCCGCGGTGGCTGAGTGGTTATGGCACTCGGCTGCCGGCCCGAAAGACGCGGGTTCGATCCCGGCCGCGGCGGTCGAATTTCGATGGAGGCGAAATTCTAGAGGCCCGTGTACTGTGCGATGTCAGTGCACGTTAAAGAACCCCAGGTGGTCGAAATTTCCGGAACCCTTCACTACGGCGTTTCTCATAGCCTGAGTTGCTTTGGGACGTTAAACCCCTATAAACCAAACCAAGCTAAGTGTTTACATGTTGAGTGTGTTTCTGCCAGCACAGTTTCTGAGCTTCAATGGCTTCTTGGAGAGTGGTATCGCAAATTTGTGCAGACGAAGGATTTTCTCACATTCAACCATACTTTATCTATTGGTCAGCCCTGCAAAATTCCCACTGGTTCTTCTCATGCGTTTTTGAGTGCAATCTGCATTGGAGTGTTATGTAGCCATTTACTGTTCATTAGAGTTTACACTGACCACGTAGCTCAAAGAGGTGTTCCTAAAAGCCTTGCACCCTGTCGCACAAAAGTGTACTTATGGTGTGGAATGGTAAGCGCTCTGTATGTGTGCAAGCCTATAAAGCAGAGAGAAGGCTTCGAAGAGGAAACTCAAGACGCACTTTACACATGACTGAACAACAAACAAAACAGCGCACTACACATACACCAATATAAGGCTACAGAAAACACCGCAGTCCTATCACACTATTGGTCCTCACACGTAAACCACAAAGTCGCACTTATAGTCTTGCTACCAAAGGCGGGTGACTCGTGCGCTATCTCGGACGCGGAGTAGGGACAAAAACCCAGGCGGTACCTTGTTTCAAGAGACGCCGCTCTTCCACGAGAGGAGTGTTGAGGAGGATTAGGTGAAAAGAGACGGTACTGCCACGTCGCCTTAGCTGGATGTCGGTGTTGGGGCATCCTCGTACTGGTGACGAGGTCTGGGAGCTAGCAACTACCGCTGGCAGAGTCGTCGATCCGGAGGCGTTGACACAGGGCCCACGTTCCAAAGACAGGGTCAGCGTCATGATCCACAGGACCGGGGTATCAACCGGTGGGGACCACGCCTGGTCAGTAGGCCTCGCGATTAAACACCTCCTGCAGCAGCTGACGGCCGTGCACCAACGTCCGCACCTAGAATATTCCTCCTCCTGTCCACGTCGCCATACCTTCTTCTTCTTCTTCACCCCAGGTATATGGCACATACCCACGCGGGGGGATTGGCCAAGGTGTAGTTGAATAAACAAAGTTTACGTGGAAGATGATGACAAAAATGTAGCACCAATCGTGAATTTTGAAAAATCAATGAATAAAAACAAGAGAACAATATTGACAGTTAAATAACAGACAGCATTTTATACCTCCTTTTATACGTCCACTTCATTTTCTTCTACTTCCGCCTTGTTTTCAGTTTTCGTAGTCTTCTCCATTTCTTGCAAAAATACCACTGCACTCTCTTTTCTTCCCTGTTATATTTCTTTCAGGTGCCATGTGCCAATTACCGTGCCTGTCCTTAGGTCCAGTTTTTTACTCATCCCTCTTTTCTTTCGCTCATGACACACCCTTACATCTGTGGATTTCAAAACCATTAGCAATTCAAACAGTCCAGTAAGGTTTTTTGCTGTTGATTTTTGTTGTGCTCACTTTTATCCTTTTTTAAGCTAACTTGTGAGAAATGTGACTAGTTAGCATGAAGCACAACCGATGAGAGCATGGCGTAGTCTCCTTGTCATTCTCATAATTTAATATATTTGCATATTAGTAGAGGCTCATTTCAGCTTAGAGATGAATTCCCTTTTAAGTGCCTGACGTTTCCAGTGCCCTTGCAGTCATGCTCCAATTATCGTTGTAATGATGCTATGGCAATGACTGTGCTTGTCTTCCCCTGCCCACATTGTGACATGTTCTCAATGTAGTCATTTCCAAATCACATGGTGCCTGTCGATGCGAGCGCAGAACGGTCCTGGGCGCTGCCCATGCTTACTGCTGATGCTGTTTGCAAGACTCCTGGGGCCGTATTACTGAACTGTCAAATATCAAAGTTTTCAAAAACTTGCGAAAAATGGATGGTTAGCCTCCCTCCTATTGGTCGGTCGTGGTCGACGGCCATATTACTTTTTTGCGTCATGGGTGGCTTCAGATTACGTCACGGATGTGGTAGAAGTGATGGCGTTGCACACCTAATTATGCAGGCGCAAATTGACATTTTTTTGTGATCACCTCGAGGCAGTCGATTTTACTGTTGCGTTTGTGATAGAAAATAGCGGCGGTGTACGCGGCGATATGACTGAGGCGGCTCCGCCGACGCGAGCAGCGGCGAAGGAGGGCGCACGAAGGCGCGTTTGATTCGCCGGACGAGCTGTTTCGGCGCCTTTTTTTGACTGGAGAAGCAGACTGTGGAGTGGCTATGCGACGAAGTCGCCAATGGACTGGGAGGTGCGCATGCGAGCGAGCTGTCGGTGCGGCGGAAGGTGCTATGGGCACTGCGGTTATTTGCCATGGGCGGCTTTCAGGCTGCCGTTGATAACGAGGCGCACGTCAGCATCACAAAACTGATGGTAAGCAAATGCGTGCGGAAGGTGCTAGAGGCAATCTGCTAACTTAGCGCGCATAAAGGATGGTTCCCCGCGGTCACGTCTGTGCAACAGCTACATATAAACAAAACACGCTTATGCTGGTAAAGCACTTTATTTTTCCTAGAAAATCACACTTCGTGGTCGTCTTCTATTTCCCAAGGGAAAAGAAACAGACAAGCACACATCACATACAGCAACACTTCGCCCTTTGGTGTTTTGTCATCGATCGTGAGTGCCGAACAAGACAGAAGAATAAGTTGTCTTCGTCGATTTCTTACCAAGCGCTCCCTGCTAGTTTGCTCGGCAGGCACATAGCCGTAATTGCCTTCGTTTAATTTTTTCTGCGCACTAATTAGGTCAACCGCACTGTAGCTTGATTTCAGACGACACGTAAAAAAACAAAACAGCGTGGAATCGGCTGCTTTCGTGCCATGGAAGAAGGACTCCATGTTTCGTGCAACTCTTCAAGCCCACCACTACTACCACTGGAAGCACCCTTGCACAAGTCTTACTTAAAATTAGGTTCAGTGCAGCTTAACGCACTGAACGAATTTCAAATTATTTTTTTATGCAATAGCTTGCAACTTTCATTGTAAAGGCTTTCACACTCCTCCATGTTGGGCGAAACTGTTTGTGACCGTTTGACAGCATACATTGATTTGTGTGGTGATGTGTTTATTTATATTTTGTCTGTACTGGCACATGTTGGGAGTGTATAGCTGTGCCCCCAGTTCTAGGTTGTATGTGTGCCTTTGTAAAAGTTATAAATTTTTTAATTCAGAACCATATGTTTTATTCATTCCTGCTACATTGAATTCCATTCGTACAATTCGTCACGCAGCACCTGCCAGGTGCAATAAATGAAATATAATGGTGCGCAACACAAAAATGGCGCAAATGAAAATAGTAGTTCCATAATCAACATTTAATGTGCTGAGCCGTGTAATGTCTCCAGGACTACTTTTTTCACTCACCACTTCCCAGGGTGGCTCTGTCTAGGCATTCATGAGGTGCCTCTTTTTTCCCGCTGAGCACCATTACCATAATTTGAATTTTCCTCATAAGGAAAGGCGCCTCGATTTATCAGGCTAAAGGTTTTGAAGTGCCTGCTGTTCACTGCACCAGTGGTTTCATTTTAGTGCAGTGTGGCGTTAGTTGCAGGAAAATGAAACGGCCTACTAAATGTTGTGTAAATGCGCACTTACACTCATTTATTGCGCGTCGTGAAATGTGGCAGTGAATGTCAGGTTAATATACAGGAATGGGAATGTAGGTGTTTTCAAACACAACTGGTGAAGGGAAAGGTTGAAGTGGGGATGGCCTTGCAGGTATACATGCATCTTCCACGGCCAGGTGGGAAGGAAGAGAAAGCAGGAATAGGAAAAGGTAATGAGAAGGGGGAAGAATTTCAAGGCAAGGTGCTATGCACTATTAAACGCCTGAGGAAATCAAAACCAGTTATTTAGAAGGAGGGCAATCAGTACTGCATGCTTAAATCAGTGCCTGCACAATACAATGAAATCCCTTCACTGCGTAACATAGCTGTAGTGCCGAGAAGCTGCCAATATTGATGACGGCATCACAGAGTATAATGAAGGCCCTTGATTTGTTTTTATGCACACATATCACTCATGCAAAGTGAAGTAAACTGTCCATTTGCATAAAAGTGTAAGCACGACACAGGTATGCCGCGCGTACGGCTGGAGCAATTTTAAGCGTTACATTCGTTGCCCAGGTTTCAAACTACGGACCTAGATTTCGTTCAGCTCATATTACACCGCCTCGAAGGACTACGCTTGGCGATGTGGCAACAAGCAATGAACCATTTAAGGCGCATTTATAGTCCGACGTGTTCAGTCTCGCTACGCCGGTTTCGCTGCGCTGGCCGAAGCGCCACCCCCTATGCGACCAGACGCCGCGCGCCGAGCATGCGCAGAACGACCGCCGCCTCGCGCGCCGACCGTCGACACGCCGGCAGTTTGAATTCCGTTCGCGCCTTTTTCTGCGTCGCCTCATCCGTTTCGTTCCATCCACGGCATTGCGGCTACTAATGAAACATGGCTAGAGTGTTATCCGCGCGACAGAAACTTGCTCTCGTGTTGCTAGTGCACCGCTTGCGGCGAAAGCGCAGGCGCTCGATGTATGTGCGAAAGATCGCTCTCTCCACGGGAACAACTTACCCGTGGAGAGACCGGTGCTTCGCCTTCTGTTGCCAAGCGTTCTCATTGCCCTGGTGGTCTCTGAAATCCAGCCTTTTGGTGTCGTATACACAAGGGTGCTGTTTTATGGCTTCGATAAACCGTTCCACAACGATGTCCGGCACAATTTCAATATTTGGGCAGCTCGCGCCACTCACGCCGGCATCCGCCATTTTTCTCCGCGCGATGCATTGTGTGTCGACGCGGTCGGCGGCGCCGGCGCGCAATTGGAGCAGGAGCCAAAGCTGCGCCGGGCCCGTCGGGGCACGCTGGCAGCCGCCGGTTACGCTGGCCGCAGCAGTGCGTCGAACTGTAGACGGAGCCTTTTCACCAAAGCAGCGCGCGCGCGCTTGCGTTACGTCGGACTATATTCGCGCCTTCACTAAGAAAACAAAGTTCTGAAGACGCACGGACATTAAACCATCAGTTGCGTGCTTTCTTAGTTGTAACAGTGCTTAGCGCACAAGTAGATATGGATGACCACTTTCGTCCATGCCGACTAAATATTTTGTAATTCTAATTGGTTTTGTAAGCCCACGTAACGTGTACGTAATTGCACTAGTCCGCTTTGCTTTTCGGATGGTAGACAGCGAAACCAAAATAAGAAGAAATTCATTGGAATTATTTACTAGACGTATTCATATTCTACATGGCAGTTTATATTCACCTATGTCTTGTGCTTACACAGAACGTACAGCCGAATGTGTCTGTACTGCTTTGATGATTGCGCACCTTAGGCCGATCTTTGGTAATGTATACATGGTATTGTCGAGCATTTTTCGCTCTCTCAACACCGCCATTTAGCCTCAGAGCACTTCCTTTTGAATAATTTGGAAGGGCGCATTTTGCGAGCAAGGGAAAAAGAGAAGCTTCGAAACCTGGCGTCTCACCTGCACCGTTGCCGTATCAAACTCTGCGCGTTTCGCTTGCCACGCTAGCTTATCAAAACCACTGCGACACGAATCATCTGCGTCAGCACTTTTTCAAACGGCACCCGTCGTCTGCACTGGCCCGAACATAGCGCTATCGTTTTCAAACGCCGCGCCATTTATACCATTAGCGCTGTTGTGCTAGTGTCATCATCAGCAGCCAAATTTGCTTGAAAACCACTGTGTTGCAAACTTACAAACGTAAAAACCATTGTGAAAACTTGACAACTTGGGGTGTGTATGTTATTCAGTGTTAGCAAAGCTAAAATGCGAGCATTTAAAAGTGCTGGCATGCATTTCGACATGTTTTTTTTTTGTTTTGCTTTCAAATATGCATGCTATGGCAGTACTGGCGTTGACCGCTAGGGGACCATAAAGCGTTAGACAAGATGGCCGCCTCCATGCTGCTTGTGTTACATTTCAAAACATCGCGAATAGTTCCCAAGACGTAAGCTTACGAAGGGTAGGTGAACGTTTCAGGTATATCAAGTGATTCAGTGCGTATGATTGTTGGAAATATGGCGCAGAAGTTTCGTAGCTGGCCTTACATGGCAGGCAAGTGCGTGAGCAATGAGTGCTAGAGTGGAGTAAAGCTTTGCTTTTACTTGAACATTAAGTACCAGCAGGCTGTTTTTTTGAATGGTGGAGGATGAGCTCTACACGAAATACAAACCTTTGACGGCACTGATGCTCATTAATTTTTAACGTCAGGTCCGGTGAGTTGCACCGAGCATTGTATGTTTTATTTCTGTGTGAATTAAACTGCAGTGAGCCTTTCGTCTTGCCTCTCGCGTCTGCATGCTACTTTGCACTGAAAGTTGTGTCAGTTAAAGAACTGTGCAGCGAGTCTTTCGCCTTGCCTGTCACGCGTCCCGGTTACTTTGCTGTGGAAGTTGTGTGGGTGTGAATTCCTGGCGCTTAGTTGAGCTTCAATCTATAATAGTGCCACAGCGAAAATGTAGGATCGTTCACCAGTACGCAACGTGAACGATCACGCCAGGATATCTCGGAAAGTTCGGAATATTGGTAGACCTGCTAGTTTTTCGCTTTCAAACGAAGGCATTTTTTTGTTTTATTTATTTTCAATATTGCACAGAGCATGGTCTTCGACGGCCAAGTCAAAGGCAGCTGGCCTGAGCCTAACAAGGCCCCACTACCGATGTAATTCTCGGCAGAAAATAAAAGAGAAAAGCGCTACGAACCAAAGTACATAGCTAGATATTACCTTGTGCCTATGATGTCTGTGTCCACTTACCACAGCACCTTTCTGTTGCAGACATTCCTCTGGCATCATGGGCTCAGTTAACATGGTTTTGCAAAGGCAATAATGGGCTGTTTTGTGCTACTGTTTGTGAGGTGCCAATATTTAAGTGTGCCAAGAACTTCTACTGTCATATCGACTGCACAATGAAGTTTTCACTCTTTCAGGCATTGCTATGCATGGCTATACGTGGGGATCACATGTTTTGTCATTTGAAAAATGCACAGCAATTACGTGTGTGCTAATACGACCATGGGTGTTTCCGCCACCTTCTAACGCTTAATCTGGGACTGTTTTGTTAGTTAGACTGCAAAGGAATTGGGGCTGATGCTGCTTATACCGCCTCATCATTTAATTCCTCATGCATTTAAGTTTTACGCTGCAGCTGTGCTATAAATTGCTGTGCACCTAGCCAAAGCAATCATTGCCCTTCCGTCGCGAATTCTCAACAGGAGATTCATTTAGTCAAAACACTCACACGCTTCTAATAGGAGTATTATGTGCGGAGGGCGTATACAGAAAGCGAAGGAGAGAAAAAAGCCGCATACATGTAGGACATCACTTTTTTACAGAGAAGCTCTCGAGCGCATGTTCCTGCATTCAACGTCTTAACTGATTGCTCATTCCTCCACTCTTGGCGTGGCAGGTGGTAGCAGAGTGAAACGCCACCTGCCAGGGAGAGAGTGGAGGAATGGGCAACTGGAAGGTAGCTAGCAGTGTAACACGTCACCTGCCAGTGGTGGCAAGTGGCATTTGAAGAGCTGCACTCAAATTTCACATTACCCACTGTCATATTTCAAACTTCTGAAGCTTCACCATAAATGGGTTACACAAAAGGCAAGCATGTAGGAAAGAAGTTACAGAACTGCACGTGGTGCAGAAAATCATATGTAATACAATATAAGGCTTTGGAGAATAGTACACAACACATTATATTTCTGCTGTTTAAATGAACATTTAAAACATGACTAACAAAGTACAAGACAGCACAAAATAAACCAGGAAAAGCATAACAGCTCTTGGTGATTTAAGACTGCAGGGTCATTAATGGAAGCGATGTGATCAGAAATATCATTCCAGCAGCTTATGGTTTGCAGGAGGGCTGTCAAATTAGCAGCAGTGGTGCGACCGAATAAGTGCCTAAAGCTGCTGTCTTTATAAAGACAACGGGATGCACAATGTGGTTCAGCTAGGGGAAGGTTAGTAGGATGCCTGATTTGGACAAAGCAAAGCAATCTTTGTACGTAACTCTAGTGTTTGTAATTAACTTTAGTGAGTGATAGCGGTAACTTAACATTAGTAACGCTTGATTACTGGTCATATTTTATGGTTAGAAAATGTGCTGTGCAGGTGTGAATTCACTTGAATAATTGTATTAAATAGGCTTGGTGTGGTGACCACATGGGGAACGTGAATTCAAGTTGGGCAAGAACAAGTCTGATATGCAAGTTTTCAAGTGGTTAACAGGGCATCTCAAAGATTACGTTTTAGATAGCTGAGAGTACGGCGATTTTAATTATGCCAGGCTTGAAGGTATTTATATGGAGGCACGTATGCACAAGGGTTAAAATTTAATTTTTTTTTGCTTGCCACGTTGGCCAGGTTTGGAACTGCCGACTATATTCTGGTCTTACAAAGACGAACCTTTCCTGAACACGCATCTGTTTCTTCAGGCAAACTGCAGCCCACATTTTGGTCTGACCAAGAGTCTCAAACTCGTTTTGCCATGCAAGCCAGACTGTAGTTGTACCACTCGGGTATGTGATTTTGTGCAGGGAAGTAGGATCAAGTGAAGGGGGTGTTGCATTTTTGTAACAAAGCGTATCTTCCTCTGTAATGGCAGATGTCCCTGGTGTTGAAGCTGTGCGGTGCAAGCTGCATCTGCAAGAATGTCTCTTACATGTGGATACCATCTACACACTTTAGAATTTTGGAGGAACCTATCTTGGCTCTGTATTATAGGCTCAAGCACATGTCTCGAAGTAAAATTATCATGGCTGGTGACCTGAACCTTGCTGGTATAAACTGGAACACACTGAATACCGCAAATATAAGAATATAAGATTTTATGTTCACCTTTAGCCTCAAATAGCATAATGAGTTAATTGTCATATATACAGGTGATTCTCTAATTTACAGTCATAGATCGCCGGGAGTCCTCGTACCCTTTCTGGCGCGGTGGTGCAGCGGTTAAGCGATGCGCCACTGCCCTGTGATGGCAGGTGCTCCCAGCAGTGGGCCTTCTGCGGCCCCGGTTGCTCTTCCCGAGCGACCAATCATTCATTTAACTGGCCCATGCCATGGTAGGCACTTGGCTCTTTTCCAGTGGGCAGGCTGTGAGGACGGTGCAAGGTTACATGACCTAAGTGGCCCATCTGCCTCCTAGGTTGCTCTGTGCGGACCGCCTGCCAGAGCCATGCCAGTGTTTTTTTTTTTTGCTCACAACGCTGACACCAGATGTTCTGGATAACGGGGTCATTAACACTATCACGTTAATATAAAGACAGATAGCAGTAGACAGTCATGTTCATTTGAGTGCATTGTTTGCACAAAAGGCACAGAAAAATGGAAGGGTCACGACTATAGCTGGAGGTAACATTTCAGACTGGCTTCAAATTTATCATGATCAATGGCACATGCAATGGTACCAGGCAGTTGATTCCATTAACGAATGGGGTGGAAAAAAGGTGAATGAAAAAAGCAAATTGAGGAAAGGTATGTGCATCTTTCAGTTGGTGATCAATGCAGGTAAAAACACGACAGGTTGGTGTGATATGGCACAAAGCGAAGTAAGAGTGACTATGGTATTATTTGTGAAAAAGGAGGGAATGGAAAATATTTGCTGTCCTTTGAGCAGAGGTAAGTTCAGATATTTGTTTCATTTCTTTGATACTCAGTAATTCTTAGATATAAATTGGGCAGGCTCATTCTCCAAACTCCGATTTTGTTAGTATATGTGCATCTGTTAGAAATCAAGGAGGTATATTCCATTTCGAGCACACTAATTCTATGCTAAAAGCATTGTGTCTGGGTTTCATAAACCAAGGTTGCATTGAAGGAATTCAGATGCTTTCGATGCCTTGTTGAAGAGGTCATGGTACCATTCTTCAGACTCAAATTGTTTATTGCATGTAGTTTGTTAAGTATATCTGAACAAGTAGGCGAGATATAGGCTGATTTGGTGCGACAAGTAATTTGTATTTAAGTTATCCTGAACCGTGTGAAAGTCAGGCAACACTGGTGCACCCTCGATCTGTGACGCCATAAACCAATGGTCACGTGCTTGCCTGGAACTGAACTGCGCATAGTGAGGATAGGGCAGTGGGTTGTTTATTGTTCATGCTAGGGGTGAAGAAGGGGTGTTGGCAAGAGAATGAGGAGCCCACACCCCACAATAGAGGGACAAAAGACAAAGGCAACAAAGGCCTGTGTCCTGTTTCATGTCTGATCTTGGAGACTTCACCGCAGTGTGCCACGGCGGGACTTGAATAGGTGCATGTTGTGCTCGACACTGACTGTGCGCGGCAGTTTTGGAGATGATGACAGTGCTAACGATTTATGACGTCACTCAGGCTGCATCTATATGGCCGTCACTGCCATCGGGAGGGGATTAGAACCGATAACTTCTAATTGCAATTTCTAGCTTTCCAGCTGAAATGTGCACATAGGGCCGTACGCCTTTTTTATGTATAGTTAATAATGCCGTGGCCAGTGGCAGTAACATAAAATCATGATTTGTGGGGAGAACATGCCATGTCCCCTTTAATAATCGCGTCTATGTGATTGTTCCAAGAAAGGTCGGATGTTATGTGAACCCCGAAATACTTGATGGTGGGTACTGATTCTATGGCAACATTGTTCAGAGTGTAATGGCATGGTACGATGCTATATTGTGAAATTGAAGGGTGTCAAAATCGGAGGCAAGCATAGCTTTTCAGAACCTGTATGAAGCCTCGAGATATCGAACATGAAAATAGCTTCAGAGAACTCAAGTTGGGTTTTCTCATGTTGCATATCGAAAATG
Organism: Amblyomma americanum; assembly: GCF_052857255.1. Classification (NCBI taxonomy): domain Eukaryota; kingdom Metazoa; phylum Arthropoda; class Arachnida; order Ixodida; family Ixodidae; genus Amblyomma; species Amblyomma americanum. Next base: position 408,331,526 of record NC_135497.1, read on the forward strand.
GGCGGTTTTAGAACATAGGTGATGTAAGCAACGCCCTTTTATGAACATGTAATGTGGGAAAGGCAATTTTTACGAGCTGCCAAATGCATATTTTCTGTGGTCCATATCTCGAATTACGATTCTGTTTCAGAAGTTTTTTAAACTGGGTTTACCTCTTATGTTGAAGGCCTTCAATTTGTCAGTATAATCTTGTGTCCTGAACAAAAAAAAATTTAGAGGTTCCATTTATATTGGTTAATTACTCATTATTTCGTTGTGTTCTGTTATGTACATGATGTCTGCCTTGCTGTATAATCAACCTGCATAGACGTACCTTTCGCTGCTTTTCAAATAAAAATCTGTATTGAATAATTTGAAACAACAAGTTTGTGTGTATGCATATATAAGCGCATGTGTGTAGAAAGATTCTACAAAAATGCCTGGTGCAGTCATTTCATCCTTTTGCATGATGAGGTCCTCCTGCTTCTTCTGTCACCATTTAGACCTCAAAATCAAAATAAGGTGGCTGCTAGCTCACTGCGACAACATGGCAGAGTTTCTCTTCTGTGTACAAAAAGAGAGTGCAAATAAAGGTCAAAGAATAACTGCAGAACTGCTTGCTGGTCAGCAGAATGACAGCATAATAGTATGACTGCAATAAAAACACCTGGGCATATGTGCTCTTTTCACACCTGTAAAGCAGACTTGCAGTGTGCAGAAGCATTTTTTTGAAGTGATCATGTGGTTGTGAGGCACGATGTCCCACCCAGTGGTAACGGGAGCAACTTTATGAAAACAGGCAAGAACAGAAAACTTGATGCTGTTGGTCCTGCGGGACGACATGTTTGCTGTCTACATGAATTATGCTGCTATCTTCTCCGTCCTATTGTGGACATCCAAGCCCGGATCTGTACAAATAAATAATACAACAAAAATATGTGATCATGCCCTCCTTTATTTGATACTGCCAAAACAGGTCCCTGACAGGGAGGTCCTGGCAAGGCAGTCATGTTCAAGCACTCTGCAATGAAAAACAAGACTATAATGTAATCAGCACAAATAACTGTGCACAATAACATCACAATTGGGTTAAAATGAAACAGTATAAGCAGAAATGTATAATATATACACAGAAAGGGAAAAAACATAAAGCAGTAATATCATATAGCGGCTACAAAACACCACGCAAGAAGTATACAAAAAACCAACAAAATTACCATATCCAAAAGGAGGAAAGAATAGAAATTTAAAATACGATAAAACAGCCGGAAGAAATTTTGGAATCCTCTGAAACAGGAAGGAAACCGTCATGCAAAGGAAAAACAAGGCTGTAAAAGTTTTAATCGGTACCAAGATAATTAAAAGTCACGAACTGGTTTGACTGAGGCATTGGTTCGTGCTAGAGCCGTACCTCACCCGCCTGCAAGGTAGCCTTGAATATGCAACTGGAAGAAAAATGTGCTTAAAAAAAGGACCAAATCTGAGAAAAAAACTTGGAGATGAAGAAAAAAAGTGCTACCAGGCATTCCACATCTGGTTATCAAGCAGTTACCGCAAGCTACAGAATTATCCAAAACTGTTCTGTACTTAGATGAAGCCAAAGGACCGGAGCATAGATATTTAGGGCATTGGCAAAAGTAGTGAGAAATTCCATCTACTTGACTTCCACTGGGGCAAGCAGATTTAGGAAAGCCCAGTTTTAGTATTAGGTGTGACGGTCCCTTCAACTGCCCCAGACATGAGAAATGTCTGCGCTTTACAGCATACAGCATTGTAATAAGGGAGTATTTACTCTCTTACAAATCTACTCCACCTTGAGGGATTCTCCTAAACATTTGACCAGCATATAGCATTACACACGTTCACACCATGCAAGTGGCAACAGTACTAGCAGCACCTCTTGCTCGCATGACAACCTGGCCAGTTTGTGGAACTGGGCTGCAGACTACGACCATGGAAGTGGCACAGCAGTGGGGGCATCGCTCACTCACATTTCACCTGGGCCAGTTTGTGCCACTTGCCTAGACTATGAATACATTCAGACCTTGTTGATATGTTGCCAGTTCATACGCTCAAAATCACGAACAGCAGAAATCTCACCTCCTAGAATTACAAACAACACCTTGTGACACATTTTCCCAGCTTCTAAATTTACAGTTGTGACGAATTCTGGTCGTATAATATGTTTAATGACTAACTGAGGTGTGCAAACATTTAAACGGGCCAAACATAGCGGGACGCAACATGGGAAAACTAGGATGCAGCAGCAGTCACCCACTGCGGTGGCTTCTGTGCAGTGCACAAGTGCAGAGCACCAGAAAAGCAACAAAGGTGCTGAAACATATGAGCAGACCATTTTTGTGGTAAGGCAACAAGAGGAGCCCGAGTTACGCCTCCACAAAAGGCGGCAGTGTGGTGCGCGATGTTGGCACATGCTACAAAACCCCCTGGCGGTCTAAACTAATCCGGAGCCCTCCAATACGGCGTCCCTTGCAGCCGAAGTGTCAATTCACGACGTTAAACTGCTTGATTAAATTACTACGCCTACTTGCTTATAAATGTATTGTTCTGCCTACCTTAGATTATGCTGCTATCATTTGGGACTCGTTCACGCAAACTAACAAATAAATTAGAGAAGGTTCAAGAGAGCGCGGCACAATACATACATAACAATTACCAACGTACATCAGTAACACATCTTCTAATCCAAGCTGGCCTCCCAACAATAACTGAGCGAAATCGTTGCGCACGACTTAAATTTATGTATCAATTAATCAGGAGACACTACAGAACGGAGCTTACCGATTTGCTTGTTTTTTCGTCCGTATATGCGACGCGACAATGACACCAGCTAACTTTAACTCCTTTTCGGGTTCGAAATAACTGCTTTAAATACTCATTCCTTCCACGAACTATTTCCGATTGGAGTAACCTCACTAACAGTGAAGTGCTGCAGCCGTCGCTGACGCTGTGCAGCATATCACCTAGTTTTCAGTGCATTTGCTATTTCGCTGTTCTGTTGTATATGTTTAAGGGGGGAGCCTGGTCTTGAAAACAAAATTTTATTAATGTAGTAATAATTATGAAATCTTCAGGGAACATGAATTTTTGTGCACTGATTGTAAATATGTAATTTAATTTCATGTAAAACAATTTCTTGGGCACTTATATAATTCTTATGCAATTATTCTGCGAAGAGCTTGGAAGAAAATTTGCTGTAGGAGAATCGCTGAAATGTATGCCTTTGGGTCGTCTTGATACTAAGGAATGCAATAAGGGTAAAATAATCATTCTGAATATTATAGAACTTCAGTTATAGGGTATTGAAGCTGCTACCAGAAACGAGAATACACACTTTTCTTCACATTTGATGACTGATGTTATAAACTACCGCATATCATCACAAAACATTCAAATGCACAGCAAGTTTCCGAGACGCGTTATTTCAACTTGTGTGGCTTCCCTACTACGCATACTGCAACCGGCCGCCGCGGTGGCTGAGTGGTTACGGCGCTCAGCTGCTGGCCCTAAAGACACGGGTTCGATCCTGGCCGCGGCGGTCGAATTTCGATGGCTCATTCCCGGTTAAAAGCAGAAAAGCAATGACAAAAATAAAGTGGAATGAGAAACGGCCTGTACCTGCATAGCACCACCAGGCTTAAACCAATTAAAGAAAAAATGAACAGGGCCCATTCGGCGAAATTTTTAATTTAGTAGGAAAAGCCACTGGGAAAAATAAAATTGGGCATGGTAACTGAAACGGTGTCCGAAGGGCTCAACGTGCACACAGGAATGAAAAAGTCCTCACAGCCCCCCCCACCCCCTGTAGCGTCCCGTCAACCTTTACTACGGTGAGTAGCTTTGGGACGTTAAACCGCCATAGACCATAAATGGGCTTAATTCTTAATAAGAAGCGAAAAAAAAGGAGCCCTTTGATGTGCCACAAACACTGTATCAGCCAAGCACACGTGCTCGTGAGTGGTACGACAGTGTACCGGCGCTTCTGCAACTGGATTTGATGGCGCTAGCTCCTTTCCCAAGCCATGCACACCCTAGAGGGCCGAGCACCAGGCCGGGGATGGCTTGTACCCATTAAAGAATAACCGGTGGGTACCCGGCGGCAGTGGGAGTCGAACCCACCACCTCACGAAGCACAGGCGAGTGCTCTACCACAAAGCCACAATTGACGTATCCACCACAAATCCACAGAATTTGTGCTTTGTATCTACTATTAAAAAAAAGAGAGAAGAAATCGACAGGGACACAGAGAACAGAACAGCAATATTTAGTTGCGTCTTAGCGTAGTTCCTTTTCAACTGCAAACAAACACCAGGTCTACTTCATTTTCATTTTACACGCACATTTTGATGCTGTCACGACAGATGGCGCTCACTAGTGGTGCATATAATGTGGACAACTAGTGGCAAAATAATGTGGATAAAGGGCTTCACCCTACAGTGGAAAGCAGCGGGGCTGATTTATCCAAGGCATTGGGGTTTAAGGACAGTGAAGGGAAAATATATTTTAAGCGGGTAGAAATAACCAAGCAAAAGTTATCTGATTGGCGGATAAAATCAAGAGAAGAGTAAAATTTCATAAGTCATGGCTAGGTGGCTTGAGCCACCGCCCGATTTAAGGGGTTCAGCCATATCCATCCATCCATCCATCCTATAGGGTGCCTTGATGTGCGCGGCTCGGGCATCGAGGCTGAGCAAATCCAGAATATACAAAGCGAAAGATGTTGGCGTTCCCTGTGTTCATGAACTTGAGATGGCTTTGGGGAAAGGAAGGGCGCATAACTGGCTCCCTGGATATGCGGACGCCTCATTCGTGCATTGATACATGTGGTGGTGATGAGAGAGAGATGTGGCCTGAATGCATTAGCGCTGACAGCGTTGTGGCTGACATGCAGTACTGCAGCAATAGCTAGGCCGCAGCGTTCATTTCGTGATCAATCTCTCGCGATCAACCATTAACTGCATGGTTGCAGGTGGGATTAACTGCAGCCGGTTGTGCGCTTTTCAAGGAAAGGCCTTTGCAAAGTTGTCAACGCCAATGAGCTCTGTGAATGCCGTCGGCTCACTTGTTTTGGAGCACGGACTGTTGGGCGAGTTGGTGCATTGCAAACACGTACAAGCGCACAAAAAAAAAAAACGCACGAAGAAAGAAACAGAAACCACGAGCGCTTTGGTGTCTGGTAAGCGCTCGTGGTATCAGTCTCTTTCTTCGTGTGTTTGTGTTTTTTGTGCGCTTGTGCGTGTTTGCACTTTTTTGGTTTTTGAGGAAAGGAAATGGCACAGTAACCATCTCACATACCTCGGTGGACACCCGAACCGCGCCATAAAGGAAAAAAATAAAGGAGGGAGGTAAAGAAGAGAGAACTGAAAATTGAAAGTTGGATTTTGAGGAAAGGCGCGGCGCTGCGCAGTGGCGGAACACCTGTGGCTCAGTGCTTCTAAGGGCTAGGGAGTGGCTAGTGATTAGGGAGTGAGAGAGAGCGAGAAATATCCTTGGCGAGGTGCGCGTTGTGACTTCATGTGCCTCCTCGGAGCACCGCCACGGCGAAATCGCAAGTTCGCGGCCAGTAAAGCTTTCGCTTTAAAATTTTGAGGACGCTTAAGGGCGGTTCACATGCAAGCGAATTGGCGAACAGAGCAAACAGCGGCGCGGCGCTGCGAAGCGGTTCGCGAGCTTTCGTTTCACATGCATCGCCGCTCCGCGTTTCCCACTGCTGCGAAAACCAATGTTGCTGGCAAAAGACATGCGCCTGCGACCGGTTTTGCTGGCCTGCAAACACAAAAAAAGCGTAATATAAAAGCGTTATTTTGTCATTTCTTTTCACAGTTTATTTAAATAAATATAATTATTGCGTTTTAAGCCTTAAACAGCACTTTATACAATTTCTTTCCTAAATAAGTTTGTACGTGCGGCTTACAAACTCGCGTGGCAACGCCGGGCCGTCATTAGTTGAGATGCGGTGCTGCCGCGTCGCCGCCGCGAAAATTTCCAACTTGCCCGAACCTCGCCGCTCCAGACACTGGGGCTTCCTCCGCCGCTTCGCGAGCGGTTCGCTTGCATGTGAAACGGGCTTTAAGCTTTGCCTTTAAGAACAGGACGCGACTGCGTGTAGCAGCATTGACAAGGAATTCACGGAACGCCATCGTTCTTCAGTGCGAGCCCTTGCCCGGTCAATTTAAGGAAACATCTTGGTGGACACCCGAACCGCACTGTAAGGCAAGGAAAATGAAAACATTTTTTTAAGGAAAGGAAAAGACGCCTCTCTCACATATCTCGGTGGACACCTGAACCGGGCCGTAAGGGAGGGAGATTGAAATGAATAATAATGATTGTTTTTGGGGGGAAAGGAAATGACGAAAATTTGCTTTTAAGCAAAGGAAATGATGCCTGTCTCAGAATTCTCGCTGGACTCCCGTACCACCCGACCGCGGCAGCTGCGTTTTCATGGAGGTAAAACGCTAAGGCGCCCGTGTGCTGTGCGATGTCAGTGCACGTTAAAGATCCCCAGGTGGTCGAAATTATTCCGGAGCCCTCCACTACGGCACCTCCATCTTCCCTTCTTCTTTCACTCCCTCCCTTGTCCCTTCCCTTACGGCGCAGTTCAGGTGTCCAACGATATATGAGACAGATACTGCGCCATTTCCTTTCCCTAAGAACGAATTATTATTATAATTCCCGTACCGCGCCGTTAGAGAAGGAAAATCCCTTCCCTTACGGTGCGGTTCAGGTGTCCAGCGAGATGCGCCATTTTGCGCTCACGGCCAAAGACGCCGACAACACCGGCTTTTCTGCGAAACGAGCTCCTTAACGCTGTCGAGCTAAAATAATAGCATTGCACAGAAAAACGTTATTGAGCTCAGATCAAGTGTCAGGAGCTAGGGCGGGTCGTTACGGGGAAAGGAATAAAGCAGTGTTATTTTTACGCCGACGCGACCGGTGGCGTTGAGCGCACCGTTAGCGCTTCCGTCTACTCCACCACATGGCTCTCACGTTCGAGGCCTGAACCGAAGGATGCGGTGTGAAATTCCGGCAGCGGCGACTGCATTGAGGTAAAGGCGATACTAAAAAAATGGCAGCCAATTTCCATGGTTATTGAAATGCGAGCGCGCGACTGCTTGAGGGATCGCGAGCCCCCCAGCGTCCCCTCAAGGTTCACTACGGCGTCCCTCATAGCCTGAGTCGCTTTCGGACGTTAAACCGCCATAAACGTTTGACAAGAAAAGCAAAAAAAGGAGCCCCTTGATGTGCCACCCAAAAAACACATCAGCCAAGCACGCGATGGGGTGGGATTGGTTGTGAGCGAACACTAATCCTCGAGCTCCACGACAGAAGAACAGCGGACGGGGATTTAGTATGCCCATGCAAGGCTCACTCGGGATTTGAAGGCGGGGGATCCTTTCTCAAGAACAGCGGACGCGCATTGAGTGTGCCCATGCAAGGCTCACACAGTGTCGGGATTTAAGGCGCGGGCTCCTTTCCCAGGCCATGCACCCTAGTAAGCCGATCACCAGGCCGGGGAATGCCTTGTACCAATTAAAGCATGGCCTCTGGGTAACCGGCGGCAGTGGGAGTCGAGCCCACCACCTCCCGAGGCCGAGGGGGGGGGGGCTCTACCAGGAGGCCACGGCTGCGATGGGATCTAGAGTCACAGGGTTCGTATTTGTATCTGCCGTTAACAACAAAGCAGGAAAGAAGAAATCGGCAGGGCACGCAGAACAGAACAGCGCTACGTAGTTGCGTCTCAGCGTAGTTCCTTTTTAACTGCAAACGAAAGAACCCAGCTCGACGTCAGTTTGATTTTGCACCCACATTTCGATGCTGGCACGAAATGTGGCGTATCCACTAGTGGATATCCACTAGTGGCGTATCCTAGTGTTCCTGTATATGCTCCCGCAGGGAGCAGAGGAACGCGAAGATCCGCCATCATGTTCCAATATCTGCGGGAAAGCCCACGCTACTGCGTACAGGGTCTGCTATATAGGCTCGCTGTGTAGAGCCCTTGGGCTTGTTTTTTTATTTGCGTACAAATTGCACTCGATCGCAATTTTTTAAACTTAACGCCAAAAACTAATCTGTGATTTGCCGAGGGTGTGCATACAGCATTAAAAAACAATCGCCAAAGACTAACAGCAAATTGTAGTCATGACAAATTGACGAAAAATAATAGAAAAGGCCAGCGAGTTTTTTTTCTTCTTGAAAAAATAATTTCAGATGCACAGGCAGTTCTGTTCCGGATGGTACAGCGTCTGTCCCGTCGTGTCTTCCTCTGTGCGCTTCACAACTAGCACCGCCGCGTGTTCTGTGCGAGTTATGCACGGAAAATATGAAAACGCATCTCCCTAGAACTATAAAATGATTCTGCAGCTTGTTACAGGCAAGTAGACTAAAGCAACACCAATGCGTTGAACAGGTGAGTCTGACCTAACGAAAAAAATTAAAACTCAATTGCTTGCCTAAAACATTTTACACAATGTACCACGTTGCTAAATGCAGTGAAATGACGAATCTTTAAAAACCATTGAAAGTGCTCTCTCTCGTTGATATTATTAGCTTACTTAATTTTATTAAGCATTATCTTTTCACCTGTGTTATTAAGTTATATTTCGTCGCGCTTAACGCGGCCCATTCTCAAAAGCTACATTAATCGCCGACGCACTTCAGCCGCCGAACTTCCAAATGTCAGTTCGTAAAACGCTTTGCCGTTTCCAGTGCGTTTGTGACAGTTTGTCGCACTGCACGCAGTCATAGCTGACGACGGCCCCCAAACCTGACGCCACAGGTGAGCACTGGAAATGGCGTCGAGCTGACGAGGGGTCGCTCGGCACTGCGCCTGTGAAGTCAGCTTCCCCGCTGAAAGTTCAACACCTGACGTCACGAAAATCATGTGACCGCCTCTTGGCGAATGGCGTTCGGAGCGGCGAGGGAAAACAGACACGCAACTCTGCTCCCTGCGGGAGCATATACAATTCAATTCAATATCAATTTATTCAACATCTTGAGGATTTTGGGTGCGTCGACAAAAAGCCAGAGAGAAGGCTTGACAGGGGTCGACGCAGCCTACAATGACTTGACAGCAGCATCAGAATACATTAATAACAGGATCACTACGTGAATATGGAAATAAAATAAAATAAAACGGCAAGTAAGCACGCCGGAAAGAAAATACAAAATAATAAGTACAAATCACACTTGCACGAAGCGCTGACGGGTACCTAAGTGTACATTAATTTAGATGCCTTATTTAATGAGCACGGAAGAGTGTATGAAAGCATATGACGACTATAATTCGTTCAAGTTTTCGGCACGAACCATGTAAAACCAGTACGAGGGGCATACTTCAGTTCGTTACATTTTAAGCTCGACAGGTGCACCACAAATATATTATTTTTTCTAATACTTGTTTTATACCGCCTCAGTAGTATAGATTCAAAGATTTGGGGAAGGGGGTGATGCGAAGTGATGCAAAAATCGGTTCCGTATGTTCAAAACGTGAAGCATTAACAATATTTCGGACAATTTTCTTTTGAAATAAATGCAACCGTTTGATATTCATAAATGATGTTGTTCCCCAGACCAAAATACAATAGTTAGCAACAGAGGAAAATGGTGCGTTGTACAGAATCAGCTTAATATGCTTTGGAAAGAGGTACCGCAGTCGGGACTCAATACCAGCAACCTTGGACTGCTTGTCTCTAATTTTTTCAACGCGTTCATCCCATGATAGATTTTCATTAAAAAGCACTCCTAGGCTTTTGACCGTAGGAACTATTTGAATGCATGAGGAACCCATTTTTAGATGAATTTTTGAGACAGCAGGATCCTTATAACGAGGCCTAAAAAGTACATCTTTGCTTTTTCCGGTGTTTATGATCAGTGAATTGGACTCAGAACATTCGTGAAGTTTCTGCAAACAATCTGCAGCTTGCTCTTCAAGATCTCGCACATGTGCTGCTCGGAAAAATGGAGTGGTGTCGTCTGCATAATGACAAAAGTTGGAGGATTACTTATACAGACTATGTCGTTTACATAAAGAAAGAAAAGCAGCGGTCCCAATATACTGCCTTGCGGCACCCCAGAAGACAGATGTATAAAATTTTAAGTCTCGTTGTCTACTGCTACTTGTTAGACATGACAACCAAAGTATGACGTAATAATTTGATGAAATTTTCCGCGATAACCATAGTGTTCGAGCTTCGCCAACATTGTGTTGTGGTTGATATGATCGAAAGCTTTCGAAAAGTCAATAAAAATGCGGAGAGTGAAAAGTTTTTGTTCAAAGGACTCTAGAATTAGTTGTTTTTGGGTTGGAAGCGCAATTTCTGTAAAAAAGTTTTTCCTGAAGCCATGCTGACTAGGCGTTAATATGTTACATTTCTCGCAGAAACTGGACATTCGCTTGTATAATATTTTTTCAAAACACATCGAGAAAATGGGGAGGATAGGAACTGGGCGATAATTGGATAGGTCATTTTTGTCACCACCCTTATGAACAACGGTTACTTTGGCAATCTGCAATCGTTGGGGAAACACCGCATGTTCGAGGCAGCAATTCAAAATGTGCTCTAAAACTGGGCTGATTACATCGGCTACACCGACCACGCCCTATGAAGACGCTGCACCCGCGACGCCGCATGAAGAACCGACACTCGCTGCATCGACGCCGCACACAATGAGAACGCCGACTACGACGCAGGCTGCCTTGAAAACGACGCCGCCACCCAGAAGAGCTTCGACCACACGCCCCACCCGCGACTCGCATACGCGACGAAGCCGTGACCCGACGCCGAGAGCGACATGCAATGCAAGAGCTAGGACCTCCGTCTTAGAAGTGACTATCGACGGCCGGAAAGTTACCGCTCTAGTCGACACAGGAGCCGATTACTCGGTGATGAATGGAACATTCGCTGCGCAGCTGAGAAAAGTCACAACGGCTTGAGACGGCCCACAAATTCGCACCGCAGGGGGCCACCTCATTACGTCATCAAGACGATGCACAGCGCGAGTGACTCAAAGGACATACCTATCCTGCGACCTCTGTTGTGCTACCGCAATGCTCCCGCGAAGTGATCTTGGGTATGGATTTCCTTAATGAGCATCAGGCGATCATCGACCTGATATCCAAGCTGATCACGCTTTCGACGGACGAAGCCATCGCTTCGATGAAAACTCGGGAAAATCACGTTGCACTGAGTGTCCTGGAGGAAGAAGTGAGCGTCCCACCCCGTTCAAGCGTTATCGGGACTGTAGGCGCCACGAAAGCCATTAACGCTGAAGCCATCATCGAGGGGAACATGCAGGTGCTTCTAGATCGAGGAATCAGCATCGCAAGAGGCATCGCACATTTCCGCAATGACCAGGCCGAAGTACTGCTGACTAACTTCCGCGAAGAATACCGGCACATTAAATGAGGAACGACGATTGCTTTCTTAGACGAAATATCCGACGTACGAGGCTCCTTCGCCCTCTCTGACCCCCTCCGCAGAAGATTCGCCTGACCAAGAGAACTCGCCCACTTTTGACATCAACCCAGCCCTGCCCCGGAACAGAGAAGACCAGATCCGCAATCTGCTTCGAAGCTAGAGTGAGTGTTTTTCGACATCGCCGAAGGTCCGACAAACGCCAATTGCCGAGCATCGCATTATAACGGACCAACACGTCCGACCTCTCCGTCAAAGCCCCTACCGTGTGTCACCGCGACCAAGTCGAATAAATGCTTCGCGACGACGTCATCCAGCCTTCAAACAGCCCATGGGCGGCACCGGTTGTTCTAGTGAGAAAGAAAGACGGCGCACTTTGATTCTGCGTGGATTACCGCCGCTTGAACAACATAAGAAGTACGTCTATCCCCTCCCACGCATCGACGACATACTGGACCGCCTCTGCAACGCTAAATATTTCTCATCGATGGACCTCAGGAGCGGCCACTGGCAAATTGAGGTCGACGAAAGAGATCGCGAGAAGACAGCATTCATCACTCCGGATGGGCTGTTTGAGTTCATTTGGTCTCTGTTCCGCACCAGCGACGTTTCAGCGAGTAATGGATACAGTGCTGGCAGGCCTGAAGTGGAAAATTTGTCTGGTATATTTAGATGACGTCGTTGTCCTCGCCTCGAACTTTGAAGGACACCTCAAAAGGCTTCGAACAGTACTAGACGCCATCAAGTCGTCTGGCCTAACCTTGAAAGCAGAGAAGTGCCACTTTGCCTACGAAGAGCTGCTGTTTCTAGGCCACATTTTTTTTATTCGAGAAGTGTGCCATGAGGCATAAGTTGAAAAAGGAAGGGGGGGGGGGAATGCACGGGATTGAAAGTTAAAAGAAGGAGTGAAGAACCGTTGCGCTGAGGTAGTCGCACAGGTTGCCAATGAAACGGTTGTCCATAGTCCACTTCACGTAGTCACTTTCACGGTTCCACCGCAGGCCCACCTCCCTGAGGAGCCGTTTTCTGATAGCAGCCGTCGCTGGGCACGTCCACAAGTGCCGCACATCACAAATGTCCGGTGCAGCGCTACAGTGAGGGCACCTGTCAGGTGCTGGCAGATCTTTGGCACGCCACCGATGACGGACAGATAGTGTCAGAGCCACCCTTGCCCGAATCCGGCGCACGGATACCTCCTCCTGCCGAGTAAAACTACGGGGGAGAGGGTGCGAACACGGAGGAATTAGAGCGCGTGTTCGCTGGTGCAGAACTTCGGAATCGGAAACATGGGACAGGAACGGATCTGGGGGAAGAGGCGAAGGTGGCGGATCGTCTAATGTATGAAGATGAGTCATAGCATCCGCTTGAATGTTATGTGGATCCTGGGCATGGCCGCGAATCCAGTGTATGCGCACAGGACATGGATACTTTGCGCAGAGCACATGAATTGATTGTGAAATCTGGAACGTTCGTCGAACAGACTTAAGCTGTTTAAGGGCGGCGCGGGAGTCGGTGTAAATATGAACTGTATTCAATGTTGGAACGAGCGGAAGGGAAGCAATGGCATTATAAATTGCTTGAAGTTCCAATGCCAGGGGAGTGCACGTATCCGCAGTATACGTCGCGCGAGAGTTGAGATGCGGATGAGATGGACTATACACAGCAGTAACTCCCCTCTCTGCAGGATGTGATGCATCCGTGTATAATATGCACCCTTCAGGTGGATACGCTGCTGATACCGACGGGGAAACAGTGGGGCGATTGTCAGTGAGCTGGCAATAGGACCACGGTGGAAGTGTCTTTAAACGATGAAGTTTGAGAGACTGTTTTCGAGCTCTATTTGCCACCCGTTGGTCTATGATTTCACTGAGTGTATTAAGTTGGGCGAACTCCTGTAGCACAGGTATGGGTGTTAAACGAGGCAGATATGTTATGACGCGCATAGCCTCACGATTGATAGCTTCAAGGGAGTCCCACTGTCTGCGGGTGAGACGTTGAAGTTGTGCCTGATATACTATCCGTGGCTGAAGGATATAGAGCGCACAAGCTGGCAGGCCGTATGAGCACGTGCGCCACCAGAGCGCGTAGCTATACGACGAATCAGACCTAGAGTAGCGTGAGCCAATTTACGGGTGGCTCTCAGCCACGGGGTGCCAGTCCCAGATGTATGGAGGAGAAGACCAAGAATACGAACCGTTTCTACCTGAGGAATCAGAGAATTATGTACCCTAAAGTTTAAAGGGGGAGCTTTCCGTAAGCCGGCTTTATTTCCAATTCGAATGAAACATGATTTAGTAGGAGAGAGTGTTAGACCCAGAGGTGGGAGGCGAGATGTTAATACATCCAGCGCGTGTTGAAGGACCGACTGATGAATAGACGCATCTGGATGACAGCACCACAAGGTTATATCATCGGCATACGCAAGCACGCGGATAGAAGGGATGGTCTCTAGGGCTCGAACAACAGGAATTAAAGCCACATTAAATAATGTGGGCGCGAGAACGGAGCCCTGAGGCACTCCTCTATTGGAAGTGAAGTTACCAAAGGGCTTTCCGTGGACACGCACGCTGAAGGTTCGATTTGCTAAGAAGGCGTGAATAGAGAGGAGGAACCGGTGAGGGAGACCAAGAGTTTGAAGGGAGGAAAGAATGACAGAGTGAAGGATGTTATCATATGCCTTTGTTATGTCTGTAGCGATTACGGTTCGTACAAGGTGACTCTGCGGAGAGTGGTCAAGCACGTCAGCAGCCAAAGTAGCAAGGCCGTCCTCCGTTCCAATTTGTGGGCGGAAACCAATTTGGGAATCTGGGCAACAATCATGGGATTCCAGCCACCACGACAAGCGTGCGACTAGAATGGTTTCGTAAAGCTCGCAGATGGTAGGCGTAAGGGAAATTGGACGAAGGGCCGAGAGAGATAGTGGAGGCTGACCTGACTTTGGTATTGGAACCACAATAGAATGCTTCCAGTCTCCCGGCATGATGCCAGAAAGCCACACTTCGTTAAAAGTATCAAGTAGGGTTTGCAAAGCCCTCCCTTCCAAGTTACGGAATAAGGAGTTAGGTATGCCGTCGTGCTCGGGAGTGGTAGTAGTTTTTAAACGTTCAATGGAGGCCAGCAGCTCTGCCATGGTGAGATCAGAAATAATCCCATCGGAGGGCTCTATAACCGATAAGTCAGGTGGAGACGTAGCGGTGCAGTCATGGTTTGGAAAAAATTGACGGGCCGCTTGTTGTGCAAATGTGTCCTCATCCACATTTAGCGCAAGGCGAATGCTCTCTGTGTAATCTGCAACCTGAGAAGGGCGCTCCATGGCGTGAAACACTCTCCAAAGATGTCGATTGCCCTGCGTAGAGGACAGGCGGGCACACCATGCAGCCCAGCGTTGCCTGCCTAGCCGCTTTGCATAGCGCCGCGCCCGTGCGGTAGCGCGGTGAAGAGTAGGAAGAGCCGATGGGTCATCGGGGTGACGAGTAGCGTAAAGATCCGCCTGGCGACGATGAGCCCACAGATTCAAGAGATGTATGTCCGGGTTTGGGTCGTCTTCATTTACAGTAGTGGTAATAGTGTGAGTGGCGAGAACAGCGGAGAGAGTAGACAGTGCTGAAGAGGGGTTGAATGTAGATAAATGATTGTCGGCGCGTACAGAGTCCCATGACGTTGTTCGTACAGTGCGGCGTATTTTCTGTATACGAGTAGGCGTGAGGGAGATAAAAATAGGGCTGTGATCGCTACCCCAAGTATCAGAATCAACAGCCCAACGAGGGTTACTGGGGCCCAACCACCAAGTAAATCAGGTGAATACGGGCCACCTCGTGGGCGGGTAGAAGTATTCGGGTGGTTTAAAAGTTTAAATGAATGATCCGAAAAGCTCCCTTGGATGTGTGCACCCCTTGAGGAATCCGATGGGTAACCCCACAAAGTGTGTGCGCTGTTGAAGTCACCACCAACTAGAACAGGGATACCCGAATAGGTAGAACGTAGAAAACGAACCCATCCCAGATTGGGAGATGCGGGGCCAGGACGACTATAAAATGAAACTAGGACAAGGGGTGTGCGTGCAAGTTTTACCAGAAGGGCGACAACCTCTTGACGTGTGTTGCACCACCGTGAAAGGTCGAGCGGTGTGTGCGGAACTGAACTGTGAATATAAATTGCAGATTTACCTGAGCTGAGGGAGGAGGCGGTGCAACGGCGATCAGGGATAGAGGGTGAATGGTATGCGCAGAAACCTGAAACGCGTGGGAGGGCATTATGCTCTTGCAGTAGGAACGCCCATGCCCTCAGCTTTCCGTCGCGAAGGCGGATGTTCACTTCAGAGGCCTTATTAGCGAATCCTCGACAGTTCCACTGCACCACCACCGATGATGATGCGCTATACACGACGAGGCTGAAGAGCTTCCACGATGAGGGATGTCACCTGCTTCATCCGCGCTAATATCTTATCCACTGTCGGGGTAGTCACGGCTAACAGGTGGTCGGCACCTGATTGTAGCCCAGTGCTTACCCTATTTGATTCCTCTGATGATTGCTCCCGAGTTATTAGAATTCTTCGAGAGGATTGAGAACGACGCTGTTCCCGGCGCTGGGTGAGTTCGTCTAGTCGGCGGCGAGCCTCCGCGATTGCATTGTCTAAAGCTGTGTCTTCATCTGTGGTATCCACATGTGTTGGATGCACTGGACGTTTTGGCGTACCATTTGATCCGAGAAGGTGAGCCGCTTGTGCATATGTACGCTGGTGAGAAGACGTATAGTGAGCAGCGGGCTCAGATAAAGGAAGTTCAGGGAAGTCGTTGTCGTCACATGCGAGGGCTGCAAAGCGATTACTTGTAGGAACATACATTTTTGCAGGCGACTTGTGGAACTTCTTCGCTTGCTTCTTCTTTGGACAAGCGGAGGAGCGAATGTCATGGTCCGGCGATATGCACAGGGCACAAGGAACTGTTGGTTCATTCATGTCGGCCACAGCTGCTGGATTAGGGCATATGGGGGTATTAGGGTATTTTGCATATGTCCTTCTTTGTGGCAGTGATAACAAAAAAATACGACGAGGTCGGAAGGGCTGTGGTTTGATGATCGCACCGTAGTAGGTAAGGTACTTCGGGAGAGTCAACGGGCCTTGCAGGATGAGCAGATATGAGCCCCGGCGACCCATAGGCCGTGTTTGCAGTACAACGTGAGTTGAGCAGCGAATATTTTCGCGCACCTCCTCGGGAGGGCTCCTGCTGTCGATATGATAAACCATGCAGTGGAGTGTGTCAGGACCAGATTCAAAATATATTTGCACCGGGACATGCTTGCTGTCATCCAGGGGGATCCGCGTAACTGCGCAAAGTTTCTGGGCGTCCATCAAGGATGACAAGTTTACCGTGATGGTGTTCGATGGGCGATGGGACGACAAACCCGCAGTAGTTCGAAGAGCCAAGAGCGTGGTCAATTGTGACTTGAACATTCCGGGCAGGGATGGCAGTCATATCAAAGCGCAATGTAGGCATGATGGTAACGCGGAAAGAGTTCGCAGCAGGCGGAAGAGAGCCCTGACTCACGGGGGGCATCTGTGGAGGAGGCTCAGACACTGATGACGGCCCTTGGTGGGAATACTGAACTGGCGCGACGGGCACATTTTCTTGAGGGAGTGCCACGGGCACGGAGGCGGTGGAGCAGTAGGCCACATCGTTCTAGGCCACATCGTTAGCAAGGAGGGAGTACGCCCAGACCCGCAGAAAACAACTGCTATTGAACAGTTTCCATCGCCGGCTGATAAGAAAGCAGTGCGCAGATTTCTCGGACTGTGCGCACATTATCGACGATTTGTGAAAAACTTTTCGCGCATCGCCGAGCCCCTAACCCAACTGACGAAGGCAGACGTGCCGTTTAAATGGGAAGTGCCGCAAGCAGAAGCCTTCAAGAAACTTCAGCCTCGTTTACAGTCCCCACCGATCCTCGCGCATTTTGATGAAAACGCCGATACTGAAGTTCATACCGACGGAAACAGCGTGGGCCTATGCGCCGTCCTCGTTCAAAAAAGCGACGGGCTGGAGAAAGTCATCGCATACGCTAGCCGTTCCCTTTCCAAGACCGAGGCTAACTATTCGACAACTGAGGAGTGCCTTGCCATCATCTGGGCTACGTCGAAATTCCGCCCCTACCTGTACGGACGACCGTTCAAGGTGGTCAGCGATCACCACGCGCTGTGCTGGCTTGCCAATTTGAAGGACCCCTCGGGCCGACTCGCTCGATGGAGTATGCGTCTCCAGGAGTTTGACGTCGCCGTCGTTTACAAGTCCGGACGCAAGCACTCTGACGCCGATTGCCTCTCACGAGCCCCTGTAGATACACCGCCGCTGGACGACGATGAGGACGCCTTCCTGGGACCCATCAGCCCCAGCTCTTTTGCTCAGCAGCAACGCTCGGACCCCGACCTAAGACGCCTCATCGAGTACCTGGAAGGCAAAGTTTCTTCATCCCCCCCGCCCACCCCGCTTCATTCAAGCGAGGACTGTCTTCCTTCTGTGTGCAGAATGGGGTCCTTGTGAAGAAGGACTTTGCAGCGAGCAAAACAGCCTACCTCCTTGTTGTACCTGCTTGTCTCCGCGAAGAAGTTCTACACACTTCACACGACGAGCCGACAGGTGGACATATCGGGTTTCCTCGCACCCTCCGCCGCATTCAAGACAAGTATTACTGGCCCCGACTGTCTCCCGGTGTCGCACATTATGTGAAAACCTGCCGAGATTGTCAGCGACGAAAGACCCCTCCCGCACGACCAGCAGGATTTCTGAACCCCATTGAATCTCCCTCAGGGCCCTTTCAGCAGATCGGCATGGACTTGCTTGGCCCTTTTCAACGTCAACGTCTGGAAATAAGTGGATCATTATAGCGACCGACTACCTGACCCGCTACGCTGAGGCGAAAGTCCTACCGAACGGAACAGCAGCAGAAGTCGCCAAATTTTTCGTGGAGTGCATTCTTCTTCGACACGGCGCCCCCGATGTGCTCATCACGGACAGAGGAACAGCATTCACGGCGGAGCTAACGCAAGCCATCCTGCGTTACAGCCAAGCCAGCCACCGGAGGACAACTGCATACCATCCGCAGACCAACGGACTGACCGAGCGCCTGAACAAAACCATCGCCGATATGCTCGCCATATATGTCGATGCCGAACACAAAACTTGGGATATCATTCTGCCTTACGTCGTCTTCGCCTACAACACCTCAGTGCAGGAGACCACCCAGATGACAACTTCTAGGCTCGTCCATGGCAGGGAGGCCACGACCACGCTAGACGCCATGCTGCCCCGTTACAGAAGAGAACGTCGACGTGGCCGCCTACCTTCAACGCGCCGAAGAAGCACGAAGGCTTGCCCGATTACGGATCAAAGATCAGCAGCGGTCCGACACCAGACGCTACAACCTACGAAGACGCAACGCGGAATACAAGCCAGGAGACCAAGTCTGGGCTTGGACGCCCATTCGCCGCCGTGGATTCAGTGAAAGCTTTTCCGCCGCTATTTCGGCCCGTATAAGGTTGTTCGTCGGCTAGGTGAACTGGATTATGAAGTATCCCTGACGCAATGACTGCATCTCAGCGACGCCGCGTAAGACCAGAAGTTGTCCATGTCGTCTGTCTGAAGCCGTATTATGCGCGCTAAAGGACGCTGCATGTCCATAGTACTCTATTTTCGCAAGATCCGCTTTATCTCTTGCTAGTCGCATTATTTGTTTTAATGCATCGGGTCGTTGCTTCTTTGAGAGGGGAGTAATGCTACGAATATTTGCAGTTTTTGTTCGTTCTTCAAAACTGCCGCCACACCACTTTATCGCTTTGTTTGCGACGCAAGACGCGACTAGATTTATCTCGATTGATCGCAGCCGGGCAGAGCTGATTCTACGTTGTTCCAGATTGTTCTAGTAACTTTTCACTCTTTATCTCGAAAGTTCGCTATCAGCTTTAAATTGAGCACGGCCGACAGCGGCGGGCATTTTGTTCGACGACCGCCGAGCACGCTTGTCGCTTCGCCGCAGCCGAGTGATTCAGACCATTGTGGGCGCAAGTCAGCCCGATAAACAGTTTTCTGTTAGAAGAGCTTCTGTTCGTCTTCATCGCTCCTTCGACTGCCGTCACCACTACGTGACAATATGAAAGCACTGTCGGCCACAAAAGTTTACCGGGATGTGGGTGTGCGAGAAAAAAAAATCCAAGCAGCTACGCGCGCCAATCGCCCAAATGTCTGCAGGTGTGCGGGAACGAGCTTGCTCCGTCAGTTCGCTACATTACCAGGCAGCTGGATCGCGAGGCTGCGCAACATTGTTATTTTTAAGAGCGTGAGCTCTTACTCTTCACGTTTCGAGATTTCGTAGGGTCTGCTACAACCCTTGATCACAGCGCCATCTGTGGCAGCAACTACTCATCGCGTTTCGAGATTTCGTGAGGTCTCCTACCACCCTGAGATCAAAGCGCCATCTTTGGCTGCAACTAGAAAACAGCGCACATCGCATTGAGACTTGTAGCGACATCTACAACATTGTAGAAACAACCACCTGCCGCGTGCCAATATGACTTCACGGTCCAATATGGTGGATAGAGGTCGAACTATGGGAGTATTACGTCAGGGGCCGAAATGGCGGCATAGTTTCGGCATATAGTTTCTTACTATTAACTACAGGGAAAGCTGGCGGCACTGCACCTGAACCTCCATGGGCGCGCAAAGCATCATGGGGCGATGAGGTACTTGGTTGGGGACCGTAGTTTTTTTTTCCAGGAACACGGAGGGGCGTTACGGAGATGTCCCATTCCGTATCCACAGCGCACTCCGCGCGCAGACTTCGGCGTAAAAGTAGTGCGCGAAAGCCATAGTAGCGAAAACGCAACAGCACACGATGCCAATAAAAGGTTTTTCTTTTCCGAAATGCTGTGGAAAAACCTTTTGAAATGTTGACGCGACATTTTTTTTTCAAAAATATATCTATTTTTAAAAGTGCGCCTGTTAAGCACGAAATATTGGCTTTTGTGGTCTGCAATGCTTGGCCAATAGGAGAGCAAGCCATCGCTTATTTTGAGCAAAATTTTCATTTACATGCTTTTCTGCTCGTTTGTTGCGATTTATAGACAGGATATTGAATGATAGGACAATCTTGATTATCGAATAATGTGTGTTTTTTCATTATTTTTGGCCAAAAGTTGTAGTTCTGCAGTCGGTAGCTCTCCGCCTTATGATGCTTAGAGCGCCCCTGGTGGTACAGGTGGTATCGAGGAAGCTCCTTGCAAACTCGCATAGGCGGGGCGCCAGCTTTCCCTCTAGTTAATAGTAAGAAACTCTACTTGTTTCGGTTTCTCTAATCCAAGATGGCGGCCATTAAAATTGGTTGTGCCCTCTTATTGTGAACTTTTTCTTATGTGAACTTTTTCTTCTTGCGTGGCCATGTTTTTCTGACGAGAGTGAGAAACTCTTGGCCAACGAGAGGAAAATGGACGTTCCGTTTGACGACGCCTCTCGCATCGTGTACCTTGAGGGCTCCCGAACTAAGCGGCGGTCGAAAGAATTCTTGGAAGTTTTTAGAGGACACTGGCCTTATGGAAAAGTGATAGAGACACAATCATTCAAATCTGTGATTCAGACGGAGCAACTGCTGACAGGCCACTGTAAGGCTAATCCCACTCGTAAATTAACACCACCGCCTCCTGCATAACATCGAGCTTAGATTTTATTAAGTTTTCTGGCATTTTCGCCTGCATCCATAAGCATAAAAACAGAAGCCGGGTTTCGCGTTTCTTTGTTTTGTTATGGTTCGCGATGAATCCGAGCGATTAAAAAAGGAAATAAAAAAGGGGGGTGACTGCTCTCGTGGTAACATCAATGATCAGCGCTGGCTGTTAGCGTTCGGTGGTTTTGCATTTGCTTTTGCGTTGCGCTGTAGCTTGTTTTGTGAACGCGTAATGTGCTACTAAGGCGGTTCTGCAACCACCCTCGGCTCGCTGCCGTTCCATCGCCCTTGTCTCTCGCTTACGCGCCGCGCCAGAAGGATTAGCTTCCACACGCCGTTGTGGCGCTTCATCCTTAGCACTGTTGTGAAGAAGGAAGCGCAAAAAAAAAAACGGACGAGGTACGGAGTAGGGGACACAAAAACACGTTCATGAGCGCTCGTGAACGTGTTTTTTGTGTCCCCTGCTCCGGCCCTCGTCCGTTTTTTTTTGCGCTTCCTTCTTCACAACATGCATCACCAACTAGACCGGCAGCTTGCTCTCCATAGCATTGGTGTTAGCGCGACGCACCTATGACGTCGACAGCCGGGACTGTCTGCTACGCCAGCACGCAGGTATTTTTTTCTGTTTAACGGCGCCCTGTGCGTGTGGCGGTGCTCTATATTTGAGCTACTGCGCATGCGTCGCTCGACGCTCCGGCGCCTACCCTGTAGCATAAGTATTCCTTTCCCCCTTCCCCTCCTTTACCTCCTCTCGTGATTTTCTTTCTTTTAGTACGAAAACATTTTTAGCCTCCTACCCGGCCAAATCGGTCTGTTTGCGTGAAGCCTCTGAGAAAGTCACGAATGGAAACGAAAAGCACATAACTGCCCCCCCCCCCGGGTTAGTGGGCACCTCATTCGCGCTTTGAGCTACATGGCGGGGGTGACAGCCCCAAAATGGATTGGTATAATGGATGAACTTGCAAACTTGAAACATATTTAATGAACGCTCTACCCAATGGGGGAGGACGCATTTTCATTTTTCACCTAGAGTAATCTTGTTTTTTGCCAAGCCGGCAGTAAAGAAAAAAAAAGTGGTGGTGGTGACAGAGAAATGTGCGCTGCATGCGCCGGCGTTAACAACGTTGTGGCAGAAAAGCGGCACTAGAGCAAATAGGCCGCCGGCGTTCATTGGGTTCATTAGCTTTGGCGTTGAAATCTTTGTAGACTCAGTAGATTTTGAGGAAAGAAAAGGCCCATAACTGGCTCCCTGGGTCAGTGGACCCCTCGCTTTGAGGTGTACGTGGCGGTGGTGTCCACCTGCAAAAACCCATGCTTTGCACAATATTTCGGGCTCAGAAATGCTAAACCTCCAGCACGGAGCAAGACTATATAGGAGGTCAAACTACCGTCAGCGCGAGCGAGCGCAGGCGACCAGATAAAAGTCACAATTGTATGCGCCGACGGGGTCGCACGCAGTGGCGGCGGCATGCGGCGCCTCGCAGAAGCCGCGGCGAAAAAAAAATGCAGCGCCCGGGCAGGCGGCTCCGGCGGCGCGCGATCAAAGCAGACGAAAAGCAGACGACACGGGTGTTTGCTTCAGCGGGCACTCCGTGACGTTGTATTTCAGTAGTTTCTTACCAGGCCGCCAACATGTTAGTGGCGCCGCGGGCTTGTGACTTTTTCTGGTCGCCGCAGACAGCGGAGTTTCCACTCCTATATAGTCTTCCTCCGTGACCGCCAGCCATTTTTTTTTACTTTAGGTCGAGCCCATGCTGCCTCGACTGAAATACGTTTCATGTTGTTGCTCTTCCACCAACACCTGTTCCTCCGTCCGGTGCACGAGGACACGTGAAGGTGACGACGCGTTCAGCGTTCGATGTGAATTCGGGCGAACCTATCTATAACAGGCAGCGCTGTGTCAAAAGATAGGCATCGTTACGCGCCGGTTTGAGTACACGAAGCGGATAGATAGACTGAATGGAGATTGGCATGTCGTGCAGATCACTACCAGCGGTCTCGTTCGCAGCCATATCGACAACAGCACAAGGGAGCCTGTATGCCGTAGGAGCCCGGCGACGACGCAGTAAATCGTTGCTTGTTGGGCACCCGGACCGTTCGCAAAAATTCCGCTCGTCCATCATACAGGCAACAAGCGCCGTACGCTGGGCCGCGCGCTGCTGCCTTGGACCACTTGCCACAGTCCGTGACCGGCGAACGTTCCTTGCGAAGGCCAGCTCTCTTTCTCTCCCTCTTTTTGGGCTGCCTTAATATTTTCAGTTCTCTTTCTTCTTTCCCTCCCTCCTTTATCCCTTCCTTTACGGCGCGGTTCGGGTGTCCACCGAGATATCTGAGACGGTTACTCTGCCATTTCCTTTCCTCAAAAACCAAACAAAACAAATGAGCCGACGGCGTTCACAGAGTTCATTGGGGTTGACAACTTTGCAAAGGACGTTCATTTTCACGAAAGGAAAGGTGCACAACCGGCTCCGTGAGTCAGTGGAGACCTCAATCTCGCTTTCATGTACATGGCGTTGGTGTCAAACTGCAAAAGCCTCCTTTGATTGCGTTCCGCACACTGAATAGGCAGCGTGCCCTCCCTTCAACCCTGGGAGGTAGCATGCAGTTAATGGTTGATCGCGAGAGATTGATCACCAAATGAACACGGCGGCCTAGCTATTGCTTCAGAGCCGCATCTCAGCCACTCCGCTGTCAGCGCTAATGCATTCAGGCCACATCTCTCTCTATCTCTAACCACCGCCACATGTATCAAAGCACGAATGAGGCGTCCGGTTGTCCAGGAAGCCAGTTATGCGCCCTCCCTTTGCTCAAGGCCACCGCCGTCTAGAGCATTGTCAATGCCAACGCCAATGAACACAGTGAACGCCAACATTTTTCGCTTTGTATATCCTGGATTAGCTGAGCTAATCCAGATAATTTTTTCAGGAACGGAACGGTGTGTGTGCCCCGCCGCGGTGGCTCAGTGGTTAGGGCGCTCGACTACTGATCCGGAGTTCCCGGGTTCGAACCCGACCGCGGCGGCTGCGTTTTTATGGAGGAAAAACGCTAAGGCGCCCGTGTGCTGTGCGATGTCAGTGCACGTTAAAGATCCCCAGGTGGTCGAAATTATTCCGGAGCCCTCCACTACGGCACCTCTCTCTTCCTTTCTTCTTTCACTCCCTCCTTTACCCTTTTCCTTACTGCGCGGTTCAGGTGTCCAACGATATATGAGACAGATACTGCGCCATTTCCTTTCCCCCAAAAAACCAATTATTATTTCAGTAGCTGCAGCCTAGCGCGTGGCACGCGTTCCTCAGCGCTCTACGCCCTCGCCTCGCAGCTTTGGCTGTGCTTCGGTGCGGACAGCGCACGCATTTTCCAACGTTGTATGCAGATCTCCTAAAAGCTAGTTTTAAAATCCCGTGCTCCCAGATGGATTGCCGTTACACTATGCGTAACTAGCAAAATTATTGGGAAGATATAGCGAACAGTACGAACTAGCCTTTACCATACCTGGTGCATCGATGCACGTCGCGGGCCATAGCATGTTAGTGTAACTGCCAGTGATACAACTGAATTTCTTATAACATTCTGCTGATGCTATCGTAGAACATAACCCGTTTCTGAATTTGGTGGCAATGTGACGTAACTCCAATAATGAAGGAATAAAAAAAGAACCGTCTAGCACACTCTCAGGCTGCGGACAGCCGCGCGAAATGCTTTGGATGAGATGGCGAGGACCGCCGCTCATTGCATATCCCGATGGAAGCTAATGGCCGGCCGCATTTGTTTGCACTGAAAGCGTTTACTGATTTACGGCACCTATTCTTCCTTTCTTCTTTCAATCCCTCCTTTATCCCTTCCCTTACGGCGCGGTTCAGGTGTGCAAAGGTATATGAGACAGATACTGCGCCATTTCCTTTCCTCAAAAAACAATTATTATTATTATTGTGGACACTTTGTTGTCCACTCTATGGTATAGCCCAGTTCCCGTTTTATTTACGTTTTCACGTATTTCGATCAAGCGCCTGACTCTGTTATCAGTTGCGGGCATTCTGCTCTATGAGTGGTGGCGCAAAAAAGTTGGTAAGATTCAGGCTGAAGCCCCGTTCTCCGCAGAGCAGTAGGAAGCGAGCCGGAGAGTAAATGGACGCCGGCTGCTTGGCTATCGTAAGGAAAAAGTTGCCGGCGAAAATATTCGCTCCGCTGTTGAGTGCGTCGATGTGGGCAGGGCTTGGCGAGGCGTTACGCGTTTTATCAGCCCCGTGTCGTTCACTAATGAATCACGGGTGCAATGCTGCTGCGCGACACTTCCGCGGTGGAGGCGGCGATCGGAAGGGGACAGTATATACTGTGCTGGGTACCTCGGCCGCTTTCGCGACAATAACGACGTCGACTCTCCCCAGGCTTCCGGCAGTGCACGCGTGGCCATCGTCGAATTCAAAGAGAAAACTTTTCTTACATCCTCCGCCGAAAACCGGCGCCTGGATGTGCGCCCTCTACCGGTCGTGCACTGCAACTTTGTGTGCGCCGCTCGGCAAAAGCTCCGTCGTCGAGCTGGGAGCAATGGAACAGCAGCAGCAATGCAGCAACGACCAATGTTCTTCTGTTTCTTGGTGCAGATGCTATCTTGGAGCGGACTTAGTCATGACTCGAGCGACCGGCAGCACGTTCCCTACCTGACATCGACTGTGCGCCCCGTATCGCCTTTTCGGCTGTCTGTACCACCGTTTATAAAGCTTCTATAAACGATGGTCTAAAAAAGGATCTATAAACGATGGTCTGTACAGTTCAAGCCCGACTCGCTACGAATGAGCGAATGTTGCCCGACGCCACCGGAAGAAGCCATCGCCTTCAAGTGGTCTGCACCTTTGGCCGCGCAAGCCCCATCGTCACAGTCATCAAGTGTATCGCGCCCATTTAAGCACTGGCAATCACCGAGCGCCTTCAGTGGGCATGGAACAGCAGCAGCAATGCAGCAACGACCAATGTTCTTCTGTTTCTTGGTGCAGGTTAGTTCATGTCCTTCTTTGCACTGTAAACGCACAAGTAATGTCAACCTGCTGCTTGTGCCATGCCCAAGCGTATTCATGTGCATTGTCTGCGAATGTGTATATGTGCTGAAATTATTGCTCCTAGGTGGCGACATTGAACAGAACCCAGGGCCCCCTAAAAAAGATTCTAGCCAGTCCAATGATGACGCAGTCACTCTGTTAAAATCTTTAAACGAAAAAAATTGACAAGAACCATAGCGAAATACTCTCCCAGCTCAATGAAGTTCGGCAAATACAAACAAAGCTTGAGCGTCAGATAACCAGAATGAACGATAGGCTTGTTGCCGTCGAAGAAAAAGTAGCTGCCTCGCAAGCCTCCAGCGCCTTTGACATTACCCAGGAAGTGTCTGAGGCTGTACAGAATGAAGCAGAGGCGTTTCATAAACGACTCGACGAGCTCGAAGGCAGGTCACGACGCCATAATCTATTTTTTCACGGCCTCCCTGACACGCAAAACGAAACATGGGATGAATCTGAAAAGCTCGTGCGTGAAAAGCTTCTTTCTGAAATGGACCTTGAGCTACCCAGCGAGGCCATAGCACGCGCGCATCGGCTGGGTAAATTTTCGAATGACAAATGCCGTCCTGTCATAGTCAAATTTACGAATTTTAAGATCCGAGAAGCCGTGTTTACTGACCGAAGCAAAATGAAAAATGCTGGGATAAAGGTTACGGAAGATTTCTGCTTATCAACTCGCAACGCACGTAAAAAACTTTTTGACTTTGGACAAGCAAGTGGAGAGAAGTGCGCTATTCGTCAGAACAAATTGTTCATAAAGAATAAGTGTTACATCTACATTTCGGCATCAGATAGCATCTGTGAATATCATATCAATAACCAAGCATCCCCACGCAGCCCTGATAGTAGTGCCTTGCCTGCCGATCTTTCTACCGCGTAGCTACCTGCTCGTGGTCATGAGCTTCCAAATGACATATGTGTTTTGTTCTCTAATATTCGTAGTGTTGTTAACAAGCGTGATGATCTGTGTACTATCATCGACACGTGCGATGCAGACATTCTGGTCCTCACCGAAACCTGGCTGAATTCAAAGATTTCTAATGAAATACTAAACTGCGAAAAGGATTTCATTACTTATCGATGTGACCGTGGAGACAGAATAGGAGGCGGTGTTCTGATAGCGGTCGCTGATCATCTGCATTCTTCACACGTGTCACTTGTTTCTTCACTAGAAATTGTATGCGCCTCTATACGCATTAATCATCGAGACGTAATCTTCTGCGCATGCTATCGCCCTCCAAATGCTCCATCGTCTTTCTGTAGTGAACTTCATGATGTGCTCAATCGCATTTTAGTTAGGTTTCCTTCTTCGCCAATCTTTTTACTTGGCGATTTCAACATGCCAAAAATAATTTGGTCTGGCGCGTTCCCTTCCACTCTGGATTCGTAACCTGACTCGATTGGCTTCATAAATCTGTGCACTGACTTCAATTTTTCTCAGCTCATTACCCAGCCAACCCGTATCACCACTACTAGCGCTAACATTCTTGATCTTGTTCTAACTACGCTTCCTGAGCTAGTTCATTCATTGGCATTTCTACCAGGCCTCAGTGACCACTCCTTCATCCAGTTTGACCTTAAAGATACTAGCACACGTGTGCGACCGAATCCCAAATATATCAGAGTTTATACAATGGCAAATTTTCCGTCGATTAACGCTGAACTCGAAATCTTCTTAGGAGAGTGCATGCCAAACTTTTATAACCGTACTGTGGAAATGAACTGGCGCCTTTTTAAAGAAAAAGTTCATTTTCTTGTCCAAAAACACATACCTTTACGCGTCATATCAGGCAAGCAACGTTCCCCGTGGTTCACTGCCGCATTAAAACGCCTTTTAAGTAAAAAAAACGAGTTTATCGTAGAGCGAAAACCACCGGTTGCCCTGATCACTGGGATGTGTATCGTGCCATAACATCTGAGTATCGAAAAGCCTTAAGAAGCGCCAAGCAGGCTTTCTTCCAGAGTACGCTTCCGTTTTTGTTGATTGATAATGCCAAAAAATTTTGGAACATCATTTCTGGTCCCAAGCATAAAGCAATAGCTCTGAACGATAGAAGCGGCGCAGCCTTCCTTCATCAGAATGCCCTCAAGTGCTAAACGACGCCTTCTCAAATACTTTTTTACAGCAATCATCTGTTTCTCTGCCCTCTTTTCAGCCTGTGCAGAATCCATTAATGGACCCGATTGTGTTTGACAGTCTTGGTATAGAAAGTCTAATTAATAATCTCAAAATTTCTTCGTCTTCGGGAATCGACGACATAAATTCTAAATTTTTAAAGAATACAAGTGTTTATTCTTCCATTTACTTGTGTGCACTGTTTTCGCAATCTTTGAATTCAGGAAAGCTACCCGGGGACTGTAAGGTGGTACCAATATTCAAGTCTGGTGATGCTCATTGTGCTCTTAATTACAGACCCATATCATTAACGAGTGTCCCGTGTAAACTGTTTGAACATGTCATTTATTCTAATCTGCTTAAATTTCTAGAAAATCATTCGTGTTTTTTTCCTCGTCAGCATGGCTTTCGTCAATCATTTTCTTGTGAAACGCAACTCATTTCCTTCACCCATGATTTATTTGATGCATTAGACAAGGGATTTTTCATTGACTGTGTATTTTTAGATTTTCAGAAAGCATTCGATCTTGTTAATCACCAACTACTTTGTTTTAAGCTCGGCAAACTAAACATCGACCCAAACATTCTTTCATGGATCGAGAGTTTTTTCCGTAACAGAACTCAATTCGTCACTGCAAATAACGCTGATTCCTCACCATGCTCTGTTACCTCCGGCATGCCTCAAGGTTCCGTGCTCGGGCCGCTATTGTTTCTAATATACATAACGATCTACCAATTTCTATTAACTCCACAATTAGGCTTTTCGCAGATGATTGCGTTATTTATCGAGTAATCAAATCCGCTTCAGACTCATCCTTACTTCAAAGTGACCTAAATAAGGTATCTAGTTGGTGTAATATTTGGCTCATGAGACTGAATACTAACAAGTGTAAGGTCATGCATATTTCACACCGGTCTGCTAACGAAAATCTTATTCCCTACAGTATTTCAGGTTCTCTCCTTGAGCAAGTTACCACATATAAATATTTAGGGGTTCATATAAGTGCTAACCTTTCATGGCAGGCACATGTTGATTATATTGTTAACAATGCTAACCGCATGCTTGGCTACTTGCGTCGTAATTTTTCCATGGCTCCATCTTCTTTAAAACTGCTACTCTGTAAAACCTTAGTTAGATCGAAATTAGAATATGCGTGCTCTGTGTGGGACCCGGGACTTGAAACTCTTACTAATCAGTTAGAGTCAGTACAGAATCGTAGCGCCCGATTTATTTTCTCTAATTTTTCCCGCACTGCTAGTGTAACTACAATGAAAAATTCTTTGAACCTTCCTAGCCTTTCCCTTCGTAGAAAACTCGCGCGAATACTAACTTTTCACAAGATTAACTACCACAATCATCAGCTAAAACGGGATCTTCTATTTGAACCATCGTTCATATCACCTCGCACGGATCATCGCCACAAGGTACGCATTCCATACTGCCGAAGCAATGCATATTTTAACTCGTTTATACCCAAGACGGCGAGCGATTGGAACCACTTGCCCACCTTGCTTGCCGACATTTCTGACACCTGTTTATTCAAAAATGCCGCGGAAAACTATGTGTTTGACTAGGCTGTTTTCTTACGTAATCTGATTTGTATTTTGTTCAAGCTTACGTTTTTTCATTCCTTGCTGTATTACATTACATTTTCCATTTACTTTTTGTTTTCATTTTGCTGCATTGTTTTTACTTTTTTATCCACTTCCTTCTGTAACGCCCAACTGGGGCCCTGAAGGTATTGTAATAAATAAATAGAGCATGGGGCGGGCTCACAACACTCAACGCATATGTACACAACAGTTTTTTTTTGGCCACAATGACTCTAGAATAGGTGACATGTCTGAACTACTGAGGCTAAGCTTTCACTTTTTTTTTGTCTCTTCAGTGCATCATGAATCAGTTCATTAGCTGGGCTCTAAAGTCTTAATAAACAAAGTGCACATGTCAAAGATCAGGCAGACTGGCATGAGGTTTCGTGGTGCCAGATTAAGCGGAACTTAATTGCATTTGAATTGATAAGTGTCATCAGGTTGAATCTACTACTTTATTAAAGTATCTCTGTTAAAACAAATATGCTATCAGCTTGTTGGCTTAGATTTGAATTGTATTTTCATTATTTTTGTAGTTGTTTTTATTGTGACTAATTTTAATATATTTGTTTGATTACAAAGCCTGAACGTTTTCATGTGTCATTCTTTGCTTACACAGGCAAGAAGAGTATCTGCTTCAGGTCCGGCAGGCCTTATCCCATCTCAGGAACTTGAGGAACGAAGACGAGCTTTTGTGCGGCCAGAGTATGACTATGCAACAAAGACAAGTATGCATTAATTGCTGCTTTTCATGAGACAGATATGTCACAGGTGTTGAGGAGTGCAATGAAAGTATTTTTGCATTTTAATTTCACATGTGCATAGTACCTGTTTTGAGTAGTATTGTCAACTTGTTGCTCGCACGAGCCTGTTCGCTTTCAAGATTTTGCATTTAGATTTAAATTCATTTTGCTGGACTGCATACTGTTGTCATGCAGTACTTTATTTTGACATGAGCAGGCTTTAACCATTATAGGCAGGTACTAGTGTGTTTTGCATAACTGCAATGTTTCCCAGTTTTCCTCCTGTAATGTAAGGATTTTTGTGATTTTAAATAGGTGTAGAATTAACACTCAAGTTCCCCAAACTAGAGGGGAATCCATTATTGTTGTGTAGCTAAAGCTGCATGACAATGAAAGCTTCATTGCTAGGTTTCAGCCAGCTGCCAGTGTTTTACAATGGTGTGTCACCACTGCACCTCAGTGGTTTGGAGCTCTGCCGTTTCTGGTTGACAGCTATTGGATCTCAAATGTGCAGACCACCTTACAACTTGTTCGAGCTTGGCTGACAGGTGCTCTGAGCAAGCATGATGGCAAAGTTTGTTTCACGCTTTTTCTTTATAAAAGGAGTGTGCAGTGTTAAACTTGCCTCAACTGTGGCCACATTGGTTTGGTTTTTATATCATTTTATGTTTGCATTTACCTTTCTGTTGGGTCAAGCATCGCAAACAAATGGTGAAATGAAAATATTTGTCTAAATGTGCTTGAAGCAATACATGGCGAAACTTTGTAGTATTTTATTGTTTTGGAAAGCTAAGGATACTGCGTTGCACAGTTTATTTGTGGTACAAATGTTTTGTTCACTACAATCTAAGCACCTGAAGGTTGTAAATTCAATGGGGATGTATGCACAGATTTGAAGGATGTTTTGAAATGTTAAATTTAATTGCTATAACATGGGCAGCGCTTTAGTCAGAGGCAAAACTCGGCATTGCGCGTCCCTCATAACCTGAGTCGCTTTGGGACGTTAAATCCCCATAAACCAAACCAAAACTCGGCATTGCAGTATTATGTAGTTAAAAACATGTGCCTGCAGCATGAGCAGTCATTGACGCCATTCCCCTTTAGATTGATTCATGTTGTTGCTTGAGCTGCTGCTCTCAGTGACCGCTGTTTCATCACAGTGGTTTGTGATTCATTGTCCTAAATGCCATCGTGGAAGGGGTGATCATACTTGAGCACAAGCAACTTTATGGTTGCTATGGAAAACGTTGAGAAAATTTGGACAGACTCTATAGTGAGAGTTAGAGAACAAAAGTTTTTTCTTGGGGGGGGGGGGGGGGGTACCAGATGCCATATGATGCTTGTACTGAATTTAAACAGCAGTGTTTATGTGTGGTACTGAGGGCCCGTCCATTTATGCAATGAACAAGACTTGTGTCGGCATCTGCATATATCATTGGTGAGGTTTTGGGCAGTTTTATAATATTTGTTTTGTATTTTTGCCTTTTTGTTCTCACTTGTGACTTCTGCGGGGATGAGATAGAAAAATGTAGTAAACATAAAAAGTTAAAAAAGATACTAATAAATTCAAGATACATTTGCAGGAAATATTTTGACAGTGATGAGTTATACCATTTGTAAAAACATGAATGTTGTATGAAATAGGTTGCAGTTAACTTTCCTTGCTCCTAGTTATGCTTTTCTTTTGCAAGTTTCCTACTTTTATTTCAGCATGAAATTGCTAATTTCCTGTAGACAGAACTTATTCTGGTAGATAATTTCTGGTGGAGTACATTCTCATCATATACTTACAGCTGTTAATATTGAAATTATAGAATTCTAGTGCATCGTACCGCTATTAAATGTTTGCATTATTTACTTTGGTTTCAGTGTGTTGGCTTGCTGTGTATGAGGTTTGTGTGGGATATGAGGAAAAGGAGGTGCTGCTCCTTGGCGATCTAAATATGAAATTTGGAACATCCTAAGGAGCTCCTGCAGATATTTTTTGTCATTTTTTTTATTTTTACAGTGTACAAATGTTATGAACATCAAAGCAGTGAAAAACTAAAAATGTATGAGTTTTATGCAGCAAACAGCTCAATTTTGATGTTGGTCATTACAAATCAAACTTTTGGGGCATGATACTGTAAGCGTATGCCTTGCGGTTTCTTGTTAATGTACACTGTGTCTTTGAAAGCACTCTACCACAGGCTTTGATTAGTTTTGTTTTCAGTGCATTTTATACACACTCATGTCACCAGTAGACTTGCAGTATTATTTAAGCTTATTTCTTGTCTCTATGTGATAGTGCAACATATTTTGGGCCATTTCCTACAGAAGTGTTGGTTTATAACATGTTAGTTGTGTGACCAGTAGTCTGTGAAGTAAAGCTTGCTTAATTTTATCATTGTTCTAATGCAAAAATAGTTTCTGTAGCCAGGTAGTAAATGTGTGCTTGACATAATATTATCTGTATCCATCTCTTTCCAGAAATGTGTGGTACAAAGATTACTAAAAAGAAGAGAAAAACAATGTATGAGAGCAAGGCATCAGCAGGTATGTTTGCATTTCTGCTTGTGTTTGTTTTTAATTTATACTCACAGGCACGAGAGTTGAGTTAGATGTGCACAGCAGAACCTTAATATGATTCAGTCACACCGCCCCTCGAAAAGGCCACCAAAATGGCGATTTAGAGTCAAGATTTTTGTTTTTTGGCAATGCAGGTATTTTTTTGTGGTTGAAAGCAACACCTTTTCGCTTACAGGATGTAAATGGCCCTATGTGTATAAATGCATGGGAGAATATGTGGGTGTGTTCTTTTTGCTTTTTTTTTGCCGGTACAAATATAACGATAATCGGTTATAACGATCAGATTTTCTAGTTTTGTCAGTATTGTTTACTCACGTACTCATCATAACAGTCGGCTCAGCTGGCTGATGTGCTGGAACCATTATAGTGAAAGTGCCACATTCCTATTGCTCATATATATATGCTTTGAGATACTGCGCAACAAGAATGCACTGTGAATTTCTGGAGCACTTGCAAGTGCCTGTGAACACATAGCTGTTGTCTGGTGGTACACTCATTGTAGCCTGACTATTACCATCTGCCATTTCCATCTGCAAGCAATGCTAACATATCTCATTCACTGCGCTGTTGTCTGACTATGCTCACTCTTAAGCCAAGAAACTGAGTTATGAGTTCAGTCAGAATTCGCTGTCATCGTCGACTCGGAGAAGCTCATTACTGACCCCACTGAGTAGTTTCTAAGCATCCCAACAAGCTCAGAAAGCATGCATCTAGAATATGCCTGTATGTGCCTGTATGTGTATGTAAAGTATTTGCTTGCCTGACCATGCAGCAGTTGTCAGCCGCTTCCTTGTCCTGACTTTTACCTGTGATCGTAAATGCATAGACATTGAAACATATCTGGCATTGATTTTTTTTGTTTTCCTCCATGGCTGTTGGTGCAGAACTGCTTTGCATAGTAAGGGAAAAAACAGTCGTGGCCAAAGCAAACAGAAAAAAAATTCTCACCTTATGTATATTGTCATATTGAGGTTAGTTTTCTGCATAAAAAAATTGAAAATTGAAAGTTAAAAGTTGGTTTCTTGGGGAAAGGAAATGACGCAGTATCTGTCTGACACATCACATCGGAGGACACCTGAATAGGCCCCATAAGGGAAGAGATAAAGGAGGGACTGTGAAAAGAAAGGAAGAAAGAGGTGCTGTAGTGGAGGGCTCCAGAATAATGTGCCGTAGTGGAGGGCTCCAGAATTATTTCGACCACCTGGGGATCTTTGCACAGAGGTCGAGTTCGAACCCTGGATACTCTGGATCAGCAGCTGAGCGCTCTAACTACTGAGCCACCACGTGGGGTCTGTATAAAAGCGGCTGATTTAGGTTTATGCACAGTGTGCACATGTGGGGTAAACCAAGTGGTCTCCCTTTTCTCTATCTGCTACTCTCTTCACACCAAGTTGCAGAAAAAATTAAGGTGCAGTTGTGATGTCCTGGCGTTGTTAGTTGTTTTGAAGGCTCACGGAATGTCTGTACTCGTTTCATGCATTTCCTCTACACTAATGCCCAGGAGGGCTCTGTAGGAACCTGTATAAATAAATAAATAGTTTTTTTTAGTGAGCATGTCATTTGTACTGAAAAAGGTTACGGAAGATTTCTGCTTATCAACTCGCAACGCACGTAAACTTTTTGACTTTAGACAAGCAAGTGGAGAGAAGTGCGCTATTCGTCAGAACAAATTGTTCATAAAGAATAAGTGTTACATCTACATTTCGGCATCAGATAGCATCTGTGAATATCATATCAATAACCAAGCATCCCCACGCAGCCCTGATAGTAGTGCCTTGCCTGCCGATCTTTCTACCGCGTAGCTACCTGCTCGTGGTCATGAGCTTCCAAATGACATATGTGTTTTGTTCTCTAATATTCGTAGTGTTGTTAACAAGCGTGATGATCGACACGTGCGATGCAGACATTCTGGTCCTCACCGAAACCTGGCTGAATTCAAAGATTTGTAATGAAATACTAAACTGCGATAAGGATTTCATTACTTATCGATGTGACCGTGGAGACAGAATAGGAGGCGGTGTTCTGATAGCGGTCACTGATCATCTGCATTCTTCACACGTGTCACTTGTTTCTTCACTAGAAATTGTATGCGCCTCTATACGCATTAATCATCGAGACGTAATCTTCTGTGCATGCTATCGCCCTCCAAATGCTCCATCGTCTTTCTGTAGTGAACTTTATGATGTGCTCAATCGCATTTTAGTTAGGTTTCCTTCTTCGCCAATCTTTTTACTTGGCGATTTCAACATGCCAAAAATAATTTGGTCTGGCATGTTCCCTTCCACTCTGGATTCGTCACCTGACTCGATTGGCTTCATAAATCTGTGCACTGACTTCAATTTTTCTCAGCTCATTACCCAGCCAACCCGTATCACCACTACTAGCGCTAACATTCTTGATCTTGTTCTAACTACGCTTCGTGAGCTAGTTCATTCATTGGCATTTCTACCAGGCCTCAGTGACCACTCCTTCATCCAGTTTGACCTTAAAGATACTAGCACACGTGTGCGACCGAATCCCAAATATATCAGAGTTTATTCAATGGCAAATTTTCCGTCGATTAACGCTGAACTCGAAATCTTCTTAGGAGAGTGCATGCCAAACTTTTATAACCGTACTGTGGAAATGAACTGGCGCCTTTTTAAAGAAAAAGTTCATTTTCTCGTCCAAAAACACAGACGTTTACGCGTCATATCAGGCAAGCAACGTTCCCCGTGGTTCACTGCCGCACTAAAACGCCTTTTAAGTAAAAAAAACGAGTTTATCGTAGAGCGAAAACCACCGGTTGCCCTGATCACTGGGATGTGTATCGTGCCATAACATCTGAGTATCGAAAATCCTTAAGAAGCGCCAAGCAGGCTTTCTTCCAGAGTACGCTTCCATTTTTGTTGATTGATAATGCCAAAAAATTTTGGAACATCATTTCTGGTCCCAAGCATAAAGCAATAGCTCTGAACGATAGAAGCGGCACAGCCATTCCTTCATCAGAATGCCCTCAAGTGCTAAACGACGCCTTCTCAAATACTTTTTTACAGCAATCATCTGTTTCTCTGCCCTCTTTTCAGCCTGTGCAGAATCCATTAATGGACCCGATTGTGTTTGACAGTCTTGGTATAGAAAGTCTAATTAATAATCTCAAAATTTCTTCGTCTTCGAGAATCGACGACATAAATTCTAAATTTTTAAAGAATACAAGTGTTTATTCTTCCATTTACTTGTGTGCACTGTTTTCGCAATCTTTGAATTCAGGAAAGCTACCCGGGGACTGTAAGGTGGTACCAATATTCAAGTCTGGTGATGCTCATTGTGCTCTTAATTACAGACCCATATCATTAACGAGTGTCCCGTGTAAACTGTTTGAACATGTCATTTATTCTAATCTGGTTAAATCGGATCATCTGCATTTTGCCTTCTGACGAAATAAATGTTTTGCAATCCAATCCTAGGCTGGATATATATTCATTTTATGAATATAGCAATCTGTTATGTGGTGGTGGTCAGGTGCAAAAGTGCATATGGCATGTGAATGTAGTGCACATTATGGCAGCTAGATACATTAAAGGCAATCTATGGCGCTTCCATTATTTAAAATGTATGCGACTTAAGCATTCAATGAATTAAGAAAAATTTAGGATGACAACCACAAATGAAAAAGAAATGATCTAAGCTTCATATCTTCTTCATTTTTGGTGTAAAATCTGTCTTTTGCTATAATTATCACATAGTTTTGTGATAATTGCCTTGGTAACCATTTGTAACCACTGCTGAAAACTTAACAAATTTTCCTGTTCTCGAGTTGCTAAAGCAGTCATTCAGTCTTTTTTACTTTATTCTTCAGCTGCCTTTCAGCATGTCAGGGAAAACATCGAGGACCTCAATGGACGTGTGGGTGTTCGGGACACTGACCTCATTTTTCTCAAAGGTCTCAGGAATCGCCTGTCATGAGCTGCTTAGTGCAGGTATGGCACTTTCATAAATTTTTGTCACATCTTGTCGTTTATCATCATAAGGGCATTCAACATTTTATTACTACTTTCGAGTTTTTGTTTAACTTGGAGTAGTGATCAGCGAAATTCGAGGAAGTTGAAAAAAGCTACGTTCTGCAACTTCATAGGCTGGCATTTTGCATGTTAATAGCAACGTCCCTTGCAGCTGGGCATCTATGCATGTTGTACAAGGCATTGGAGTCACTGCCCTCTCTCTGTCAGAAAGCTAAAAGAGTGTAATTGGCATGGCATTTATTATCATGGTCATATTGTCTACATCATTGCTGTGGTTGTTATTAGTGAGCAATTTAGGTACATTGTGCTAATTCATTTATTTTTACTGATCTTTGCTAAGTCCAGTTAGTTGCATAGAATGGAGGCATTCTGAATGCATTTCAGCATTGTAATAAGGTTTTTGATGAGGCACAAATTACATTGTTTTCATCCTGTGCTTGCTAGCTCAACGTGCTGTCATCATTGTACTCAAGCAGGAAAGTTGCTTGGACCAGTTTTTTAAGATCCATAATATCAAGTGTTTGCAGCACAAAAGTATGAAGGCAAAAGACGTGTGTGTTCCTCTTGCTTTTTTCTTTCATTTTATGCTGTGAAGACTTTATATTGCGCACTTGAGTATTTTTTTATGTAGTGCTGTGCTAATCATGTGTTACTGTTCTGGAGTTGTGCAGAAGAATAAGACATCAGTGAACAGCAGGTAGAAAAATATTTTGCATTCATTTTCTTTTCTGCTATTTTTTACCCTTTTGCTGATATGTTGCCTTCTGTGTTTGAGATGAGGTTGAAGTTACTTGTTGAAATCATTTACATGATGTTACATTCATAGATATGGAGAGTCTTTCACCAGACAGTAGTCATGAGAAAATTAATTTTAGAGTGGGGCCAGTGCCTCAGAAATAGCATCAATGTAATTTCTGAGGCACTGTTAAGAGTTTCTGATTCGGAAAAGGTCTAGAAATGTCAGAAACACATTGGCGTACTGGTATTCGCAGTTTGGCGTAAGAGCCAGTACCATGGTATATTTATTTTTGCATAGTTTTTCAGTGTAATGAGAACTGGTCGACTTTTAATATTAAAAAGTTTATGGAGGAGGTCGATGTCAACAAAATGTGCACTGATCAATGTGATACCTTGTATGCTGACTGAGGATATGTATAGCATTTGAAGTGCTAATGGTATTCAGGTGAGTGGTTAGCCAAAATGAGTTGAGGAGGTAACCCCAGCGTGTTATTTAAAATGAAAGTTCCAGCTGTAACCTTACATGAAGAAGTTCCTGGTGTATCACGGTACAAAAACAAAGCACAATTACTTGGCATCGTTTTGATCTTTAGCATCAATATTTGGTTATTAGGTGTTACGGTGACATCCATTATGAGCCGTAAAAAAGTTGGTCAGTTCTGTTGCTGTGAAATACATGTAAAGTTGATAAATTCAGTTAAATTTTCTTTCTTTGTCTACCAGGTCCAAGATCATCTTGAAGAGAAAACTATCACTTTCAAGCCTGTCTCCACAAACAATGTAGAACTTTTGCGGGATGTCTGCCAGGCTTGCCGTAGAGTCAGTGGTCGTGACGCCCAAGAGCTCGCCAACATTCTTAGTGGTCCTCACTTCTCAGTATGGCTCTTTCTTGAAATTATTCTTTAGTGTCTGGCCTTATTGACAACAGTGAAAAATATATATTGCATGTCTTACCCCTGGTCTAGTTTCACACTCTTTTGTCAAGCCTAGTGGGCTGTGTGTTTGAGGTTGGTGTTGTCCTCTGTGGCCTGGCATTGCCTGTGGATAGCTGTGGTGAAACTGCACATGGGCGTTTTTTAACTTTTGTTGCAATAGTGTAAATAGACCAACTGAATTGATTCATGGCAGTTGTTCATGGCCAAGGTAAGCAAGAAGTGAATCTTTGTTTCTTTTGATAAGCAGGTTTTCTAATGAAGCTTAAAAAGATTTTTGAAAGGGTCTTGTTTTTTTTTTCTTCTATAAAAATTAAGTGTAAAACTGGCTTTAAAGGCTGGTGCTGGCACAAAGTCACAGACTACAACGGCAGTCAATAGGCTTTTCACCTGCACCCGCAAGCTTAACCAGAAACGTGAGCCACCAGTAATGTGGCCGAGCGCAGTGTTCTAAATGAGGCCAGTGTTGGGGAAAAACTTGCGAAAGTTCCGCCATTTCTTCCACGCTTGTATGCTACATGTAGTGTTGTGCCTGCTTTTGAGTGTGAGCTCTGCCACTTTTGCAGCGATGCTGAATATGTGTGAGAAGTCTTCCTTGCGGAAATTTTTTATATTTGCTTTTTTTTATTTGAAAAATGGAGAACCTTAGAGAATATTGGAACAATGCAGTCTCCATGACTGCTTAGCCCTTCATATTTGATAAACTGCACTTTGTTACCTTTGGAGTGCACAGGAACTAATTTGGGGCTCTTACTTGTCTGTCCAATATGAAAAATGTTTGGTATATTCAGTTATTGCTAGGGGCTATAATTGAATCTGCTGTATCACCATGAATAGTTATAACCTGTTGGTTGGGCACCCTTGTATTTATTATGAATTTTAATTCATTAGACGGTCACTTCGGGTGCATCTTGGGGTGTTTGGCATTGTTTTTTGAGTATGCCCATGAGTGATAAAAATGTATTGCCTCCTCAGCTTCAAACTTCAGTAGTGACCCAGTTGGTGTTATCTGTTGACGTTCTTTGTTTATTACTCATTTTTGTCCTTCAGTAATGCCCTAAGTGAAAGAGATGTAATTAATATAACAGATTTGTCACTTCAGGGATAAAATTTTGTTCAAAGCAGAGAAGGGGGTTTTTACCTTTGCTTATAGGTTCACATAATAAATCTACCTGCAAGGTTTCTTTTGTTTCACATCTTTTAAATAACAGAGTGTTGACAATTCTCTGCAATAAGAGTTGCATTAGCCGTAGAATTTGTAAAAAAAGCTACTGGAAAATCGTGTCATATGTGTCTTCAAGGTTTATTGAGATCAAAATTGTAAAACACTTTACCTTGCTTATAAATTTACCATTCTTAATATATGCACCAAGAAAAACAGTGAAAGCTAGAGGGATAAAAATTACTACCAAATGAGCATTTGGAGTTAGACTGCAGTGAGTTCTTGTATTTTGTTTTTGATGGTTCTCCTTTTGTTCATGGTAGGCCTTGCTCAACGCCCATGATGCTGTAGCTACAAAGAGCTATGAACCTGCTAAACCACTAGCACTTGAGAAGGAGGCACCAGCAATGGCACCTGAGACCCTGAATGACACTATCAGGATGGTGGGAATCAGAAAGAATGATGATGAACCCTTGGTGAGTGGCTGTTTCATTTCCAGCTTGCTGCTTTTCTTATTCTGCATACATGTGGTATAAAGGTGCTTTTGCTTAATGTTTTCAGGGGATAACGGTACGAGTTGAGGATGACAATTTGATGATAGCTCGCATCCTTGCTGGTGGAATCATTGATAGGCAAGGTGAGTTTGAGTGCAAGCTTTCTTTTTCACTAGATGCTAGGATTTGAAGTAGATTTCTCGACTGACTGATTGTGATGCTTATGGCAGTATCAGACTTCCCAACCTTCCTTGTGCAATATGGTTTCATGTGATTTGAGGATTCTTTTCTACTTGTTACTAGCTCTAATCTTTTCCTTTTGTGGAACAATAATGAATACCAGAATGGTAGTATTTGCTGTCTGTTAGTCCCTAAAGAACTAAAGTAATATCATAGCTACTTTTCTGATTTGGATATGTGTTTTATGCCTTTTAGTGGTATTCATGATAATGTATTTTGCCTTTTTAAGTTCTTGTGTGACTTTTTTTTTTTCAAGCGGTAACTTATGTTGAAATAATAAATAAATTGGTTTTTGAGGAAAGGAAAGGTATAGGAATGGTCTCATGTCTTACTGGACATCTGAACCCTGCTGTGAGGAAAGAGATGAACAAGCTTACCAAAAAAGTTTGCCGTCACTGCATTTTCTGTTTTCAATTTCAATATAGGTTGAGGTGTGAAGGTCAAAGCATGCTTAACTGTAAAGTGTGGTAAAGGCATGCTAAGTATAAACCTCATGTCATGACATACACTGAATGTTCAACAGAGGAAGGCATGTCTGCACTAGTTATTTCATTTAGAACATTCAGTTTGTGTTTCCTCATGGTTACTTTTAAAAGGAACTTTCAGAACATTCACATTTTGTTGTGTTAAAGGGAATGCAACTTAGTATTGTGGACACCTTGCTTATATTTCAGGGTTGTTACATGTTGGTGATACAATCTTGGAGGTCAATGGAGTGCCAGTTCACACGCCTGAGCAGCTGCAGCTGCAACTGAAAAAGGCCCAAGGCAGTGTTGCATTCAAAATCCTCCCCTCATATCACGACAACCTGCCAACATTTCAGGTATGTGTCTGTGACATCAACTGACATATTACAAATGTGAGGCTTTTTTTTGTGTGTGTGCTTGAATGGTACTTTATTTTGCAGTGTTTTGTGAAAGCACTGTACACATATGAGCCATCTAAAGATACCCTTCTACCATGTAAAGAAATTGGGTTGCCATTCAAGCAGGGTGACATCCTGCAAGTGCTCAATCAGGAGGATCCAAACTGGTGGCAGGTAGGTACAAAATTATAGTCTGAAGTATTCATGCACCTCTCTTTCAGCACATCTACTGGTCACAAGTGAGCCAGCAATCAATTTTTTTGCTTGGTTTAATCTTCCTTTTTTTTTATTGCGTAATCAATGATGAATCGGGCAAAATAAAAAAGGCTGCTTCCTGGCAAACAGTTTTTTTACCCTTTGCTATACACGCAGAGCTGTAATCTGCCCACAAGAGTGCTGAAACTGCTGCTGCTTTGATTGCCTCTGGAGTTTTTTGAGCATTTATGCTTCACAATGCGACGACTCTGCTAGACACCAGCATGCCAGTGATGCATGTCTCGTCAGATGTCAGGCGTCAGGTGGTGATACGTACGAGCTCATTTAAACCTGCAGTTTCTTTGATTCTTGCTAGATTGTTGTTGTTTGCTAAAATTCCACATAATATTTCAGAAAAGCAGCAGCACTACAGAAGTGAGTGCTTTATAGGGAACGTGCTGAAGTGAGCATTTTGGTTTATTCACAACACTCACAACTCATATGTGCACAACAGTTTTTTTTTGGCCACAATGACTCTAGAATAGGTGACATGTCTGAACTACTGAGGCTAAGCTTTCACTTTTTTTTTTTGTCTCTGCAGTGCATCATGAATCAGTTCATTAGCTGGGCTCTAAAGTCTTAATAAACAAAGTGCACATGTCAAAGATCAGGCAGACTGGCATAAGGTTTCGTGGTGCCAGTTTAAGCGGATCTTAATTGCATTTGAATTGATAAGTGTCATCAGGTTGAATCTACTACTTTATTAAAGTATCTCTGTTAAAACAATTATGCTATCAGCTTGTTGGCTTAGATTTGAATTGTATTTTCATTATTTTTGTAGTTGTTTTTATTGTGACTAATTTTAATATATTTGTTTGATTACAAAGCCTGAAGGTTTTCATGTGTCATTCTTTGCTTACACAGGCAAGAAGAGTATCTGCTTCAGGTCCGGCAGGCCTTATCCCATCTCAGGAACTTGAGGAACGAAGACGAGCTTTTGTGCGGCCAGAGTATGACTATGCAACAAAGACAAGTATGCATTAATTGCTGCTTTTCATGAGACAGATATGTCACAGGTGTTGAGGACTGCAATGAAAGTATTTTTGCATTTTAATTTCACGTGTGCATAGTACCTGTTTTAAGTAGTATTGTCAACTTGTTGCTCGCACGAGCCTGTTCGCAGTCAAGATTTTGCATTTAGATTTAAATTCATTTTGCTGGACTGCATACTGTTGTCATGCAGTATTTTATTTTGACATGAGCAGGCTTTAACCATTATAGGCCGGTACTAGTGTGTTTTGCATAGCTGCAAAGTTTCCCAGTTTTCCTCCTGTAATGTAAGGATTTTTGTGATTTTAAATAGGTGTAGAATTAACACTCAAGTTCCCGAAACTAGAGGGGAATTCATTATTGTTGTGTAGCTAAAGCTGCATGACAATGAAAGCTTCATTGCTAGGTTTCAGCCAGCTGCCAGTGTTTTACAATGGTGTGTCACCACTGCACTTCAGTGGTTTGGAGCTCTGCCGTTTCTGGTTGACAGCTATTGGATCTCAAATGTGCAGACCACCTTACAACTAGTTCGAGCTTGGCTGACAGGTGCTCTGAGCAAGCCTGATGGCAAAGTTTGTTTCACGCTTTTTCTTTATAAAAGGAGTGTGCAGTGTTAAACTTGCCTCAACTGTGGCCACATTGGTTTGGTTTTTGTATCATTTTATGTTTGCATTTACCTTTCTGCTGGGTCAAGCATCGCAAACAAATGGTGAAATGAAAATATTTGTCTAAATGTGCTTGAAGCAATACATGGCGAAACTTTGTAGTATTTTATTGTTTTGGAAAGCTAAGGATACTGCATTGCACAGTTTATTTGTGGTACAAATGTTTTGTTCACTACAATCTAAGCACCTGAAGGTTGTAAATTCAATGGGGATGTATGCACAGATTTGAAGGATGTTTTGAAATGTTAAATTTAATCGCTATAACATGGGCAGTGCTTTAGTCAGAGGCAAAACTCGGCATTGCGCGTCCCTCATAGCCTGAGTCGCTTTGGGACGTTAAATCCCCATAAACCAAACCAAAACTCGGCATTGCAGTATTATGTAGTTAAAAACATGTGCTTGCAGCATGAGCAGTCATTGACGCCATTCCTCTTTAGATTGATTCATGTTGTTGCTTGAGCTGCTGCTCTCAGTGACCGCTGTTTCATCGCAGTGGTTTGTGATTCATTGTCCTAAATGCCATTGTGGAAGGGGTGCTCATACTTGAGCACTAGCAACTTTATGGTTGCTATGGAAAACGTTGAGAAAATTTGGACAGACTCTATAGTGAGAGTTAAAGAACAAAAGTTTTTTTTTTTTTGGGGAGGGGGGGGGGGGGGGTACCAAATGCCATATGATGTTTGTACTGAATTTAAACAGCAGTGTTTATGTGTGGTACTGAGGGCCCGTCCATTTATGCAATGAACAATACTTGTGTCGGCATCTGCATATATCATTGGTGAGGTTTTGGGCAGTTTTATAATATTTGTTTTGTATTTTTGCTTTTTTGTTCTCACTTGTGACTTGTGCGGGGATGAGGTAGAAAAATGTAGTAAAC
This sequence comes from Amblyomma americanum, assembly GCF_052857255.1. Taxonomy (NCBI): domain Eukaryota; kingdom Metazoa; phylum Arthropoda; class Arachnida; order Ixodida; family Ixodidae; genus Amblyomma; species Amblyomma americanum. The sequence goes on from NC_135497.1 coordinate 408,375,938, forward strand.
ATAAAAAGTTAAAAAAGATACTAATAAATTCAAGATACATTTGCAGGGAATATTTTGACAGTGACGAGTTATACCATTTGTAAAAACATGAATGTTGTATGAAATAGGTTGCAGTTAACTTTCCTTGCTCCTAGTTATGCTTTTCTTTTGCAAGTTTCCTACTTTCATTGCAGCATGAAATTGCTAATTTCCTGTAGACAGAACTTATTCTGGTAGATAATTTCTGGTGGAGTACATTCTCATCATATACTTACAGCTGTTAATATTGAAATTATAGAATTCTAGTGCATCGTACCACTAATAAATGTTTGCATTATTTACTTTGGTTTCAGTGTGTTGGCTTGCTGTGTATGATGTTTGTGTGGGATATGAGGAAAAGGAGGTGCTGCTCCTTGGCGATCTAAATATGAAATTTGGAACATCCTAAGGAGCTGCTGCAGATATTTTTGTCATTTTTTTTATTTTTACAGTGTACAAATGTTATGAACATCAAAGCAGTGAAAAACTAAAAATGTATGAGTTTTGTGCAGCAAACAGCTCAATTTTGATGTTGGTCATTACAAATCAAACTTTTGGGGCATGATACTGTAAGCGTATGCCTTGCGGTTTCTTGTTAATGTACACTGTGTCTTTGAAAGCACTCTGCCACAGGCTTTGATTAGTTTTGTTTTCAGTGCATTTTATACACACTCATGTCACCAGTAGACTTGCAGTATTATTTAAGCTTATTTCTTGTCTCTATGTGATAGTGCAACATATTTTGGGCCATTTCCTACAGAAGTGTTGGTTTATAACATGTTAGTTGTGTGACCAGTAGTAGTCTGTGAAGTAAAGCTTGCTTAATTTTATCGTTGTTCTAATGCAAAAATAGTTTCTGTAGCCAGGTAGTAAATGTGTGCTTGACATAATATTATCTGTATCCATCTCTTTCCAGAAATGTGTGGTACAAAGATTACTAAAAAGAAGAGAAAAACAATGTATGAGAGCAAGGCATCAGCAGGTATGTTTGCATTTCTGCTTGTGTTTGTTTTTAATTTATACTCACAGGCACGAGAGTTGAGTTAGATGTGCACAGCGGAACCTTAATATGATTCAGTCACACCGCCCCTCGAAAAGGCCACCAAAATGGCGATTTAGAGTCAAGATTTTTGTTTTTTGGCAATGCAGGTATTTTTTTTGTGGTTGAAAGCAACACCTTTTGGCTTACAGGATGTAAATGGCCCTATGTGTATAAATGCATGGGAGAATAATTTGGGTGTGTTCTTTTTGCTTTTTTTTTTGCCGGTACAAATATAATGATAATCGGTTATAACGATCAGATTTTCTAGTTTTGTCAGTATTGTTTACTCACGTACTCATCATAACAGTCGGCTCAGCTGGCTGATGTGCTGGAACCATTATAGTGAAAGTGCCACATTCCTATTGCTCATATATATATATGCTTTGAGATACTGCGCAACAAGAATGCACTGTGAATTTCTGGAGCACTTGCAAGTGCCTGTGAACACATAGCTGTTGTCTGGTGGTACACTCATTGTAGCTTGACTATTACCATCTGCCATTTCCACCTGCAAGCAATGCTAACATATCTCATTCACTGCGCTGTTGTCTGACTATGCTCACTCTTAAGCCAAGAAACTGTGAGTTATGGGTTCAGTCAGAATTCGCTGTCATCGTCGACTCGGAGAAGCTCATTACTGACCCCACTGAGTAGTTTCTAAGCATCCCAACAAGCTCAGAAAGCATGCATCTAGAATATGCCTGTATGTGCCTGTATGTGTATGTAAAGTATTTACTTGCCTGACCATGCAGCAGTTGTCAGCCGCTTCCTTGTTCTGACTTTTACCTGTGATCGTAAATGCATAGACAGTGAAACATATCTGCCATTGATTTTTTTGTTTTCCTCCATGGCTGTTGGTGCAGAACTGCTTTGCATAGCAAGGGAAGAAACAGTCGTGGCCAAAGCAAACAGAAAAAAAATTCTCACCTTATGTATATTGTCATATTGAGGTTAGTTTTCTGCATAAAAAAATTGAAAATTGAAAGTTAAATATTGGTTTCTTGGGGAAAGGAAATGGCGCAGTATCTGTCTCACACATCACATTGGAGGGCACCTGAATGGGCCCCATAAGGGAAGAGATAAAGGAGGGACTGAGAAAAGAAAGGAAGAAAGAGGTGCTGTAGTGGAGGGCACCAGAATAATGTGCCGTAGTGGAGGGCTCCAGAATAATTTTGATCAGTTCGCCTCCATCGAAATCTGTGGTCTAGTTCCAACCCTGGATACTCTGGATCAGCAGCTGAGCGCCCTAACTACTGAGCCACCACGTGGGGTCTGTATAAAAGCGGCTGATTTAGGTTTATGCACAGTGTGCACATGTGGGGTAAACCAAGTGCTCTCTCTTTTCTCTATCTGCTACTCTCTTCGCACCAAGTTGCAGAAAAAATTAAGGTGCAGTTGTGATGTCCTGGCGTTGTTGGTTGTTTTGAAGGCTCACGGAATGTCTGTACTCGTTTCATGCATTTCCTCTACACTAATGCCCAGGAGGGCTCTGTAGGAACCTGTATAAATAAATAAATAGTTTTTTTTAGTGAGCATGTCATTTGTACTGAAAAAGAGCTTCGCTAATACAAGCACAGCACGTAGCAGTCGTGCAGGATGGCAGAATCAGAGGAAAATGTGTTATATTTGAAAAATGAGAACACGAGTTGTATTGATTATCAACTGAAGGGTCATTTACCATTTACAGATTTTTATTTTAAATTAAAACTGTAAGAGATATGTCAGTGCAGTCTATGCAGGCAAATTGTACAACTAGGTGAACATTATGTACCTGATGTGGATTGATAATTACAAGACTAATTTACTAAAATTAGTTAATAAACTTTTATTTTTTATAATCAGGGGCAAGGTTATATTGCGAAATTGAAGGCTGTCAACATCAGAGGTGAGCCCTGTTTTCAAATTTTCTTAATCGGCAGTGTGGTCCGAAACTTGAACATCAAAAATACACATTTGAAAGCTTGTTGAGTTGGCTTTCCCAAATTGCATAGTTACAAAATGGCGTCACTTCGTGTGGTATCGTCGCTGAAATCAAGTTAACTTCTACAGTATCAAATACACAAACGCATCAAATGCGATCGAAGTAAACATGCATTGATGGAAGGACAACTCAACGATATTGCATGTGCATATTTTTGACATTCGACATTTCGAACCACATTGCCAATTAAGAAAATTTAAAAACAAGACTCACCTTAGATGCTGGTGGTCTCCAGCTTTGTAGTATAACCTTGCCTCCTGAAATCAAATAAAAACAACTAATTATAGTTAATTAGTCATCTAATTATTGATCTATATCAAGTATACCAGGTGTCCCAGCTAACTTGAGTCAAGGGTTAAGAAATAATTTATTAGAGACAGGCGAGTGAGACCATCTGCATATTGGTGACATCCATCTTGAGCACCACAGGCAATTTTTGTTTTGCTTATAATTAATAGTTGGTTTAATTATTTAATTTAAGAAATATTGACTTTAGACAACAAATTGCATTTGAAGAGTTGTAGAGCGCATTCAGAAACCCTCATTTTATCATTTACGCTAAGAAAACCCTCAATGGTGTCTTTTTTTTCCCAGCTCCAAAGAAAGCCTGCGAAATACAAAAATAAACCACGTGACTAACACATTCGCACGCCATGATCGTGCTGCTCTCAAGCGTGATTTGAGCAATTGAAATCACGTGCAGGTTTGACTCGGCGGCCCTGCAGCAGCGGCAGGCCGATATGTTAGCGGCGGCAACTCGCACCGTCATGTGTGCCAACTGGCTAACGCAGACGAGAAACCACCGCGAACATATCGGCCTGTCGCTGCTGAGGGGCCGCCGGGTCAGAGTTGCAGGTGATTTCGTTTGCTCAAACCACACTTGAGAGCAGCATGATCGTGAACGCACGAATGCGTTAGTGATGTGGTTTATTTTTGTATTTCGTGGGCTTTCTTTGGAGCTGGGAAAAAAAGACATGCGTGTGGGGGTTTCCTTATCGTAAGTGATGGAATGAGGGTTTCTGAACGTGCTCTACAACTCTTCAAATGCAGTTCAATATCTAAAGTCAATATTTTTAAATTAGATAATTAAACTTAGTTAAACTATTAATTAATTGTGGGAAAATTTGCCTGTGGTGCGCAAGATGACTGTTGCCAATATGCAACTGGTTTCGCTCGCCTGGCTCTATTAATTTATTTTTTAACCCTTGGCTGAAGTTAGCTGGGACACCCGGTATAATGTCCTCCTTGCTGTACAATCCACTTGCACAAACAGCACTGACGTATCTCACACAGTCTTAAAAATAAAAATCTGCAAATGTTAAAAGAAATCAGTGAGCCAGAGTACCCGTGGTTGAACCCAGCTGCAGTGGCTGTGTTTTGATGGAGGCGAAGAAACGCAAAAGGCACCTGTGTGCTGTGCGATGTTTAAAGATCTCCAGGTGGTCGAAATTATTCGGGAGCCCTCCACTACAGCACTTCTTTCTCTTTTCCTTCTTTCACTCCCACCTTCCTTCCTTCCCTTACAGAGCGGTTCAGGTGTCCACAGAGATGTGAGACAATTGCTACGCCATTTTCCTTTCCTCAGAAATCAATTTTTCAAAATATCACCCTCTATATATTCACAAGGGGCAGGGGTGGAAAGCGAAAGCATGTTAGAACATGTGCAGACTGGAAGAAAGCAAAGTTCCAGCAGCGTACAAGGCATGAAGGTCAACAACGTTGATGGTGGTGTAGGCAAGGTACTTTTAGTGCGCAAGCACTAAGTACTAAGCACTCACCGATTTCGCTGATCTTTGTTTGAAACCTTCTTGACCTGAAATAAAATGAACTAAAATAAAACAGTTTATGGCCACGAGTGGCTTTCGAATCTGCAGCAATGCAAACAGATCAGCAACTCTGGCCACTGCATTAGAGCACTACGCCATAGCCGCAGCTGAACATCCCGCACGTTTAAACTGCTAGTCTCTCACGCCATGCTTTGGATGTCATCTTCTTCATCAACTTCCATCCGTGCCCAATGGATCCAGAACACACTGCTATCGCATTGCCCTCTTTAGGTGCATTAAGCGGCCCCATAATTTTTTAGCCACTCACTGATTTCGCCAAATCTTTGTCTGAAGCCTGCTTGACGTTGAAAACCATGCCTCGAACCAAAACTGACACTGAAGTGAAAACCAAGCGCTAGTGCACCTAATTTGCATTTGGCCCAACCGTGCTAAATAATCTATTATTTTTTTCATCTGCCAGCCACCACCAAATTCTGACTGAACATTGCTTTCTGTTCTTTGGCTGTGGGGTAAGCCTCAAGGATCAATTGCGCGCATTGGTTTTGGTGATTGTGTAAGAATCTCAGCTTCATGAAACATGGGATGGCATGAGTAGCTGCAGTAAAACTTTGCGAAGTGTGCATATTTTTGTCATCTTTAGTGGCGCTGAATGCTAATAATTCGACCTTAACGTACAGTCGCGAGTAAAAAAGATCAGCACAATGACATCACCAGAGCGGCGAAAATCAGTGTGTGGACGGCACGGCACTGTGCTTTGCTGACACACCTGGCACTTTTGTTATCGGCATGTTCGTAACTGCAGTTCTGAGTGTTGCTATCCACTGCTTTGGGGGCACGTCACTAGTTGTAATATTTCGTGACTATACCTTCCTGGCTGACCCTCTGCAAGATGAGAGCCACATTTTGCGAACTGGTGAAAAATTTTCCTGTGATATGACTTGTATTGCATCTTTTGCTGGCATCATCTTTGCACAGTCAGCTTGCATAGCAATTGTAGGACATGTGCTTGCTAGCTTCCGAGACTTTTAAAAGACATCAATACCATATCAGGTTCCTACTTTCATCACTCTGAAAAATATGGTGCGTGTTGGGATGAAATCACCAGGGATACTGATTTTTAACTCCTGAGAGCAATTGTGAGAGGGCTGAAATGTACTGCATGTGGGACCTATTTGTGTGGCAAGTATTAGACCCCTTTTGCATGATCCTTTGGGTAATTCAAATTCTGGTGAACAAAATTCACTGGCTGCAGCGAGTTTCAATTAATGCAAGCTGCCAGCAGATCTACATATTTCTGGGTTTACAATGCTGTGTCGTCAGTATTGTGCACAGCATACTACACTGCAGACAGCATCCCTTCAATTACAACTTGTCAATGCTTCTTAACGTACCACTTCACCTTTACAAGGTGCTGTGTTTGCTGCAATGACATGTTGCATCATGGCATTAGGCTGTCTTCGAAGTCTCAAGTCTCACAGGTATTAGAGGAATATGTAAAAAATGACTTAGTTCACACTTAAGATATTGATTTCTACTTCTAACTACAGCTATAGTCTCTAACTCTTGTGTGGTGTCCTTGTGTTTATTTCTTTCTGCTCTTTTGCCCATTTAGAGTTTGAAAAAGCTGAGCTGCTGTTGTATGAAGAGGTTGCCCGGATGCCGCCTTTTGAGCGGAAGACAGTAGTTCTCGTTGGAGCGCGGGGTGTTGGCAGACGTTCGCTGAAGAACAAGCTTATTAGCTACGATCCAGCACGCTTTGGGACACCACTTCCTCGTAAGTTGCTTTCTGTTTATGTGCTCTGCTATGCTCTGCTATGTCAGGGCACAGGAACACTTGAGGACAGCTGCATCAAAATTTTGTTTTCAGTGAAATTCTTTTCTGTGGCTATTTCTGGCTATAAAGGTGAATTTATTACTGAGAAATTTAGATTGAAAATATTCCCGCCACTCAATTTAAACTCATGACGCCCTACACGGAAAAGGACTCCCTGATCACTATATTGAATTACACGATAGAGTAGCCTATACCTCATCTCACAAGCTGTTTGCATCACTGTGAAAGGTAGAGCGCTCTCATCCAGTCAGGGCCAAGGAAGACAACAAATAGTTCCTCGGATATTTGAGTAGTGTTGGGACTATTTCTCAAACAGTTATTTCAGTAATTGAAAAGACAGTTCAGAATGGTGTTTTGAAAGTGCAGCAAGTATTTCATTCCCTGCATAAATTAGCAGAGAAAGTCCACACGAACACAGCATTGCGGAGGCCTGCTGCGAAGTGGTCTGCCATCATTCGTGAACGTGGCATCCGCTGTGTCGGTGCTCTGGTGCTCTTTCCTTCCTAGAGATGGAGCCACCAGTTGCGGGGTTAGGGGCACGGAGGAACACGTTTTGCAGCACACGCTGTTCTGATTGACTCAGATCACCGCAGCCTTCACGGTGCTGCAAACGGCTTGTGAGATGGAGTATAGCGTCTGGAATTTGGGGAAAAAAAGGCTGTTTGCCTGGGAAAGAAGCCAGGGGTGGTGACACCTCTATTTCGTTTCTTGGACTTTTCTAATTTATAAAATATTTGTTTTCTGGAAGAGTGATCTCTTTGACTTGCATTTGATAATGCATCAGTACTGGCTGACTTCTATTTCTACTCATCTACTCAGTGTCCCTTTAAAGAAAGAACCCTAAGTGGTCTAAATTAATCAAGAGTGCTCCACTACAGTGTCCCTCACAGCCCATGTGTCACTTCGGGATGTTAAACCCCACAGTTTGTAATTTACAATTTGTTTACGAGTACAGCCACTTTTATGTTCTGCGGTTGGAGATTTTGAAACAAATGGATTCAAAGATTTTTACAGGTAAGAAGGCTGCATGTTATCCATGTTCCACTAGTGCCTGGCAGAATGTTGTATGTGAAACTGCATGAACTTTTTTTTTTGTGTGTACAGTATGCAGCTGTAAAGGAGCTTAAAGGGACACCGAGGAGAAATTGAAGTTGGCTTGTATCGATAGAATAGCAGCTCCTGATCACAAAAACGCCACTCTTACTGAAAACAAAGCTCTTGTAATGTAGAAAATAGCAAGAACCAAAATACAGGTGTCGCCGCCACAGGCCAATCTCGCAAGTACAAGCGTGATGACTTCCTAGGACAAGAGGCGCCACCTTGGAGGAATTTTCCGTACTTCATGGAAACCACCAATCTCTGAGGCTGGCAAAGGAAGGTTGCGCACCGCACCGCTAGCTGTCAGAAATCACGGAGTCTGCGTTTACGTCACGTATCACGTCACTCCGTTCTGTGACGTCATAAGAGTTCTCCGTGTCCTCATAAGAGTTCTCGAGTTTGAATCAGAGCGGCGGGAAAAACTTTCTCAACTTCGAATCCAAATTTCTTTGAAATAAATGCATCTTTCGCGCCCGACAAGCGGCAACAAAGCCATGAAATGCCGAAGTATCAGATTTTGCTAACAAAAAAAAAATGATAGAGTTCTCCTCAGTGTCCCTTTAACAGGCTGTAGAAGCTGTGGCTAGAATGTGTCTTTCATCAAGTAGTTGTAATGCATTCAGGCTTGTGTTCATAGGAAATATACCACCCTTACACGGGCAATAGCATTATTTTTCAGTAAGTTGTTGTTGTTATGTTACAGTGTGTTGTATTAAATCATTGTGTCTTTATTTAAATAAAATGAAAGGAGCTTGTTTAGCTCATTTTAAATTGGGAGGGGGAGCAAGAGTCTAAGGGTAAAAAGAATTGTTATTCCACGTAATGCCTCTGATGGGTTGGTATGTGGAACTATCGACTAGCTGAATAAATTACAAGGATACATATGAAGCAAGCAGAACTAAATAAGGATATGAGAAGGCACACATAAGATAGGATGCAATGAACCAACTAGCCAAACCAAAATTTTGACCTAAATTAAAAAGAAGTAACGAAGGTATCTACACACATTATATGTCTATCTTCATAACAGCAGGCAGTTTTTAAGGCTCTTTATGGCCATGAGAAACATGTTCAATTCAATGAACCAACTAGCCAAACCAAAATTTTGACCTAAATTAAAAAGAAGTAACGAAGGTATCTACACACATTATATGTCTATCTTCATAACAGCAGGCAGTTTTTAAGGCTCTTTATGGCCATGAGAAACATGTTCAATTCAGTTTTGAAGTGAAACAGTAGTAACAATAGCTAGTAATTTTGTTAAGAGCTTTTATTAAGCATTTTTGTTTTTTACATGGTCACTAGCAGTGTCTGAAATGGTTGTGCTAATGTTAACTACCCTCCACTGTCAAGTATAATTCAGTATCGAGTGTGATTGTGATGATACATGATTTTTATGTTTCACATACAAGGTACTCTATGTAAACTTGGCTACCCACTCACTTTCATGGCAGTTTGACTTTTTTTACCAGGTTTTAACAAAACTGTTTTATTATGTGGCGATGCAGATACATCTCGCCCAATCCGGGAGACAGAAACGGATGGCAAAGTGTACTACTTTGTGTCACGTGAGGTAATGGAGGCAGACATAGCTGACAACAAGTACCTTGAGTGGGGTGAGCATAGTGGTCATCTGTATGGCACCAAACTGGACACCCTGCGCGCAGTCATCCGCTCCGGAAAGATGTGCGTGGTGGACTGCAGCCCCCAGGTATGCCCCTTATGCTGCACTTGAGAGTAACTTAAGGTTGTATTTACTGTTGTGCTGTCATACATAGTTTCTATGTCTCCAAGGCCTTTGACACTTTTGCTGGACTACCTTCTGAATTGGAGCATAATGTGCCGATTATGACTAAGCTGAAGTAATCTGGCTATTCATGAAGCATTAGAACAATTTTTTAGCCCGCAGCTTACAGGTATCCAAGGAAGGGGCATGTGGAAAGTACCTTTAGTTCAAATATATGGCTTGTATTTCTTCGACCTGCTTTGCAGATGTTTTAATGCTTTCTTTGTTCTCTGCAGTATGTAAAGATTACTGTGAGACTTCTGGTGGCACCTTCTGATAGACGAAGATGTTTTGCTATTGCTGAGGCCACTATATTCATTCCAGATGGGCTCATGATGCTCTTGTAATTTGCAGAAATTGAATATTGGCCACTTACCTTGTATCACACTTGCACATAGCTAGCAACAATGGCTTTGAAGTGCATTTAATGAAACTGTGGTATGTGCACTACAGTGATTTTACCTTTTGAATTGATTGCTCACTATGGCCCCTCATTTGTCAGGGCCTTCATGTGTATACAGCAGCCTATACTTGTGTAGCGACATTAACTAAATCAATGCGTTTAGCACTTCACTGCGTATTGTGGAGTGCATTGTGGATGCAAATGCTGGCGAGCATTTCCACAGATCGCGTGAAGGTACACATGAACAGAATACAGTGAAAGCTCGTTAATTCACAACTCAATTCGAAATTTTGGATAATTCGAAATAGTCATCGTGGTCCGGTCCGCAGTGCATAGAAGTCTATGCGCGTAACAGCTCGTTAATTCACTCAAAAATTGATGCTGCCACCCATAATTCGAACTGCGCGCCGCCAAGCGCCGCTGTTGAAAACCATCGTTGGAAGCTTTCACGGCAGAACGATAGATGGCACAACCATCGGGGCGCCGCTAGGGTGCTAGAACAAGTACTAACCAGTCTTTCCTGCCGCGACTGCTTCAAGGAACGACGTTTTAGTGTTTTAGCCCTCGTTTTGCACGCCGCTTGCTGTGAGCTTGTGTCCGCGAGATGTGTTCGCGTGGGAAATACTGCGCCAAGACGGTGAAGGAGAAAGTGGCAATTTTACGTGAGGTGGACGAACGGAAGGCCAGCAAAGTGGAAATCGCGAAGAAGCACGGGATTCCACCAAGCTCGTTGTCGACCTACGTCCGAAATAGGAAGGCCATCGAGGATGCCTACGAAGCCGAAGATTTCGCCAGCAACAGAAAAAGGCTCCGATTAGCCAAGTATCCGGAAATTGAGACCGCTGTGATCACGTGGGTGAAGGAAATGAGAAGCGCAGACATTCCACTGAGCGGCTCAGTTATCATGGCGAAGGCGGTCGATTTCGCCCTGCGCATGAATGTGGAAGATTTTGTCGCCTCCGAAGGATGGTTTCACCGCTTTCGAGACAGACATAATCTTGTCTTCCGGGTGTTGTCCGGAGAAGCCAAAGAAGTGAACGCAGAAACTTGTGCCACGTGGCGAAGCGGTGCTCTGCAGCAGTACTTAGAAAGCTACTCGGCACAAGATATATTCAATGCTGATGAGACGGCTTTGTTTTATAAGCTCCAGCCCGACAGAACAGTAACATTTAAAGGGGACTCCCTGCGTCGCATTCGCGTGCTAGAAGACCGAGTGACTACGGTAGCCCTCAGAGAGAAGAAGCAGAAGATGATAACAGATTCTTTTGCTAAATAAATGTTTTTCGTGCCCTCCGGGCATCAAACACGTCCATTTTTGCTCACTTTCATTAGTTCGAATTTTGGTTAGATCGAACTGGCCTGGCGGCCCCGTGGAATTTGAATTAACGAGCTTTTACTGTACAGTCAAGCCCACTTATAATAGCATCCACAGATATAACGAACGCTTGCTTATTACGAAGGAGTGCAGTGCTACCGTCAAAATATGCATTAGGGCTATGGCAATTCGTCTCAGATACAACGAACAACTCTGGTGACACCACTGAGCTACAGCAAACGAGGAGACACCATAAACTTGCCCCGAAGTTGAAAAACTGGCTCTTCCAGCGAGTGGGGAACACCGGAGTGCACCTCTAAGCTCCCATGACACGCTACAAAAAGAACATGTCGATCCAAAAAAGGCAAAAAAAAAAATGACTGAAGAGGCAGCATTGAAACTCATGCACAGGTCGATCATTGCCTGCACGTGCGCCAACGGGGCAAAACATCTTAAGTGGAAGCAAAAGGGTGATGGGTGCAAGACGGTGGCAGTGTCAAAACTGAAGCTACTGTGCATTGTCGTGGATCAGCTAACTGCAGTGATCTGAGAAATTTTAATGCCTTGCTGGCCATGCTGGTGAAGTGGTATGCATTGCCTGCCAAGTCAGCTCCACCTTTTGTTCTGCTACTACATGCACACAGTGCCAGACAACAGACAGTGCAGCTGATTCTGTAGGCATGTGCTCTGTGTTCTACTTTTGCAGGTGCAAGGGTCCAGAAACGATAGCTGACACTGTAGAAAACTCTTTTGATCAGATGCACGTAGACTTGTGGCAATGCGTCATTGATGCAAAGCTGGTTGGATGTTGCCTTCGATGACAACGTTCACTTGAACGACATTGCAGAGCCATACTATGAGGAAGCCCTTGTGCACAAAGTATGAGAGCACTCTCCTACCGCTAGAAATCTGATAAAGGTGGTCGACCTGCAACCAGCTGCCTAGCACACTTCAGCCATGATCAGTTGTACCTAAGGCCTTTGGTTTTCAGGTTTTATTTTTTGCGTAATTTGGGGGGTAAACATCAGGCAATATTTTTCGAGCTCAAATATTGGGGAAAATCGGGTTATTCAGGAAAAATTTTCGTAGTTCGGGGTTTTTGGCGTCTTTTTTCCATCGTAGGAAAGTTTAATACAACGGTTTGTTTTTCTGCTGGGCATAAAATGCCCTATATTTTGCTTATTATTTCATAAATAAGGAATTCACAGGTTCCACTAAAAAATTGATCACGAATTAAAATTTTTTCTTAATCTATTACAAATATTTCATTGCGTACGTTATCAATATCCTACGAAGCACTGCCGCATCTGAGCAAGACCAGTCTGCCTTTATGCGTACAGTGTGAGAACAGTATCACAACGATAATTTTAAACACACAAGGTCTAAGGATTAGGGTGCCGATATCTTTGGTAAAGCTTCATACAGTGACTCCGATAAGTTGCCTTTTCGGCAGCCATGCTTTTGGCCTCTCACTTCTAAATCGCCCTTTTTGGAACTTATCCTATAATTCATCCACCTCATAAAAATGAGCGTTAAAAGAAGTTTATAAGATCCCTAGTTGACCGTAGGCACTCCTCAGGAGTAAACACTAGATATCCACATATTTTATTGCGGTCTCTTGAGCTCTGTGAACTGGAAAACCAACATCATCTTGAAGGCTCATTTTTGGGGAGAAATTTGGTTTACCCCAATTTTTAAGAAATAATTTCGGGATGAAAGAATTGGGTAAAATTGGGTTTTACCCAAAGACTAAGGGCCCTAGTTAGGGTCTGTTATCTTAAAATAGATGCACTTGATATAGTTTTAAAGTAATAAATGCTATTTTTGATGAACTTAGTATCTTTAGCTGTAATATGCAGAGTCCTCTTACTGCGAACGCCGGATACAATGAACATAGTCCATATTTCTGTCGGGTTCGTTATAAGTGGGATCGACTCTAGTAGGTGAAAAACATTGAACAACGTGATGAACAAAATCGAGTACATTGTTGTACGAATTGGATCTTTTGGAAAGAAGGTATAGAGGTGACTGAATGGGGCGGTGCCTCCAGTCTGAACTAGGCTTTGGAATGAAATAGTTGCAATCCAAATCAGTCCAGGAGCTGGGTCCTGTGCAAATCAGTCGGGAAATTTTGAACTGGTGGTCGCTTCGGAATGAGATGTGTGGTGGTGGCAAGAATTCAAGAATCATTTTTGACATCGCCACACCACACATGCCTGCACAAGATGGGTACTTTGTGAATTAGGCACAGATAGATCTTTCAACAAAGGAAAAAAATCAAGCAAGTTGAGGTTTGTCCTGCAGGGAAAGGTGAATCTAAGTCGGAACTCTTTTTCTTACTCCCCATTCATGCCATGCTGGGTGCACACCTGCACCCGTTGCATTGAGGCTGCACATCACGATTCCTGATTAGCGTGGCACGGTGCTAAAGCGTGATTATCAAAGCAGCAGAGCTAGACATCCCAGTAATGTATAAGCAGTGGTTTTCATAAGTTGGTTTACGTACGTTATATACACTATTGCAGAGAAGGACCTCAGCCGGTGCGCGATAATGCTGTGACGCTAAAAGAAACAAGTGACCAAGGCAAACAACAATGCAGCAGTACCTTGGAATGGGTTGCCTTACTACTCTATTTACTCGCATAATTTGTGCACCCCCAACTTTTTATCTGGATTTTTGAAAAAAAAAAAAAAACTTTTACTCCCTAATTTTGTGCTGTCTGCTGTACCAGACCACCAGCATGTACATAAGTGCGCGTGGAACTCTGAAATACAGTGCTCCTCTTAGATTTGGGTGCAAGTGCAGGACATAAAAATTTCATGAATAAAGAAAATAAGAAATGGTGCCATCAACAGACATGTGCAAGTACGTCATTTTATGGTTGTCCATGAACTACACTAAGGAGTAGCTGCAGTGTGCCCCCCAGGAGCTGGTAAAAACTGCCATACAAGTAGGCCAAGTGCATTTCTGTTCAGCAGGAATATGTTGGGAAGGTTGATGCTGCAACCATGCTCTAAGAGAGGAGTGTCAGCAGCAGGAATAGAGTGCTAGTCATTTAGTAGTGCGCCTTATGTGTGCTATGACCCATCTTTTGTCATTTAAAAAAAAAGTAGCTCAGGTGCACCACGAGTCATTAGGAACTCATAGTTGGCAATGTCTTCTTGCAGTATCTGAAAATCCTGAACACACCAGAGTTCATGCCTTACGTGGTCTTCATTGCTGCACCTCAGCTGGAGCACTTCCGACAGATGCATGAATATGGGTGTCATCATGGATATGGAAGCAGCCGCAATCTCACGGTAGGATGTGTATCGCATAATGATAGTGCTAATGTGGGAAACTATTTAAAACTGAAGAGTAAATTGCATACACCCTAACACCTACTCGAGAGGTTTGCCTGTCCTGTTATATGAGCCACATTCAGGGCTGCTGGTTTGCCTGGCCTGTTAAATGAGCCACATACAGGGCTGCTTGTCTACACCAGCAGCCCTGAATGTGGCTCATTTAACAGGCCAGGCAAACCTCTCCAGTAGGTGTTAGAGTGTGTGCAATTTACTCCCAAGTAGACCAGCAGCCCTGAATCCAAGTTTTGTTACGAATTCATTCAAGTTCATATATGTTTAAAGTTAAATATATGTGCTTATATACACAAAGGGTGTGTACATTTAGATGAATTTCTCTTACTGTAAGCTACAGTGCTGCTGTTATCTTGGGCCAACGCCTTTTTGTTTTTGCAAGCAGCAAAGTTTGGCCCAAGTGATGCAGAAGACCATGGATTAGTTATCTTTTAATTTATGCCCTTTATTCCTTGGTATGATTTCTTTCTTTGCTGCAATACTAAAAAGCTTTCTTGTTGTTTATTCTCCATGGTTCAACTTCTCATTTAATTACTGTCATGTAGTTAATATTTGTCAGCTGGGACCAAGCAGTGCAGCTCGAGAGTGATTAAATTTAACCATATAGTAAGGCAGTTTTTATGCTTCATCTTTCTTGCTCCTTCACAGTTTAATTCCTTGCTCTTGACTATTGCTGCTCTTTGCTTGGAGTGAAACTTGGATTATTTTTTTTTTCTTCATAAATTTAGTTTGATAGAGCCATGAGTCGACATGGTTCACGACGGGCAAGGACTCTTGAAAGCTTGGCATCTCTTCAGGAGGTAATGTACTGTTTTATATATATAATTTCTCTTAGTCTAAGTAGATTTATGCTTCAACATTGCCATAAGCTATACCACTTAGAATTGTGGTTATCAATGAAGTTTGCTGTTATGAGGCAACAGTTAGGCTGTGAGAGCCGTTGTAGTGCAGAGTTAGAGCTAACTTTGAAGGGTATAGAACCAAAATACAGTATGGAAAATTAGGGATTGGCTCTTGCTTTGACTGTTTTTGCTACAATTTATCAATGACGTTTGTGATGGCGAGCACAATGCAAATCTATTTTTATATACCAGGTGTTTCTGCAAAGCCTGCCACTAATTTTTTAAAATAGTCTGAAAGACAGCTTTTGCATCATAGTAATACCAGTGGTGGCAGATGTCAAGGGGGCTGGTCAATCATGTGAATTGTAAGCTGGCTAACTAAATTCTAATAGATAAATTTTTAACTATGTATTACACTTAGGCACCTGGTTGCAATGAGAGATTTGTAGTTGGCCGTAGTAATGGTCATATCAGTTTTTAGAATTTAAAAAATGTGATTCAAAAGCAGCACGGCTGTGGAGCGTACACAGGGAGGCCTACCAGTACATATCATCAGTGACATCGTGGAAAAAACAACGCGGAAAGACAATGGACGTAGAAAGAGCAGACACCACAAGCGCTGACTCTGAACTGATTGTATACTCACAGAACAACAAAAGAGAAGATATGGATGAGGTGCATTTAGATACCATATTTACTTGCATAATCTGCGTACTCTGTTTTCCTAGAATTAAGGCTTCAAAATGGGGGTGTGCAAATTATGCGGAGATTTCGCGAACACGTCCTAAAAACTTTAAAAAGGTTATAACGCAGAATTTTTATGGCATACTGCCACGTTTAAGTCGACTCTGCAACTCGTGCCCCACGCTGGTCAAAAAAAAGTTAGTTGACTCCAAACATAACTCGACGCATAACCCCCCGCGCTCGGCCCGTTCCACGTTATGTAGTTCCTTGCAGGATGGCATGACGGCACGTGTGCAGCTCAAAGCAAGAAACCCGGAACGATACAATTGCAAAGTCAGCAGTCCGAGGCAAATGGAGACAAAAGGCGATAAAACGGCGCCCTCATATGCGGCCCAGCTGAGTAGTGGTAAACAGAATAGCCAATGGTTTGGTAGGTATGGATTATGATGCAACTCACGCTTCATAGGTTACCAGAAGTTTACACTCGCAGCCTATCGTACAGGAAATTGACCACTGGTGTGAACGAGCCAGGTAAACGGTGCACAGTTTACTTTTTCTTACTGGAAGCAATTTACAAACAGATTACCGACTGTTTTTGACACCACGCACTCGCTTTTCGCAACTGCGCGTGTGACGCAGCCGCACCTATGTTCCCAAGCCTGCTGGTGTGCTTGCGTAGCAGGGAGTGAAAATTTATGGGTAAAAGCATTTGTTTTTTTTTTCTTCAAAAATCCGGGTAATAAGTTGGGGGTGTGCAAATTATGCGAGTAAGTACGGTACAACTCCATTTCATGCAGGACAACTGATGGGTCACTAACACATGTGTGCATGTGTGGCATTGGCAATAAAGGTGTTTCACCACCACCTTTGTAATTATTCAATGCTCAGGTGATACTAAATATTATGAGCAGTTCTGTCATGTCTGTCATGATGCCGAAAAAAAATTGTGGTTTGGTAAAAAAAAAGGCTCACACCCACGACATTCACTACAATGCTTCACTACTTTGAAGAAGGCAGTTTCTTCAGAGATAGGTTATGCTCCTGCAGTCATACATTTAAGCAGCGGCCAATTTGTCCAATGTACGTACTACCACAGGAGAGCGGAATTTTATAGACCACCGCTTTTTTACAAGTGGCGTGCTGGTTTACAAGGTTTACTGCACATCCCCTAGCCCTGCCATGCCCTTCACTACCATAGTGTGCTCCGACCATAGCGCAGATTCTGCCACGTTTTTTGGGGGCCAAAAATAGCACAATGATACTGTACTTATTACCGTCAATTTTTTATTTGAGTGAAATGTTAAACACATGGAAGAACCGTTACTTTTTTCTTTTTCTTTCCCACTTCAGCAACCGTGGGTGATAACCTCTTGGTATCTTTAACTTTCATAAGCACCTTATTGAGGCGAGGGACAAGACATCCTCAGGAAACCCAGCCAGCCTTAATCTGCCAACTTGTTCACAGAAATTGTCATTCATTGAGTTAGTACCTGACTTGTGCAAAGATGATCCCAGGCAAGCCGCAGCAGTGCCACATTTCACAATTTTATAATTTCCTGACTGAAAATTTAAAAGCAGCTTCACTGACCTTGGGGAATACTTCCAGCACACATGATCCTGCTGAAAACGGAGTTTAATGTCTAGGAATAGCAAATGGTCATCAGTGGGCCTGTCGAAGGTGAACGCACGTCCAAATCCACTTTCTTTAAATATTTTGACTACATCCACAACGTGCTTGATAAAATTAGGTCTGTCTACGAATGCCAGATAGTCTTCAACGTACCTGAAAATCTTTTTTGAAAGGCTGCTCAAGTCTAAGCAATGGACTTATCAACCCTAGAAAGGAAATTATCGCTAAGTATCGGAGCTACTTTTGAACAAATGCATACGCCAGTTTTTTTAAGAAACAGACAGCCGTCCAATTCAACAAAGGTAGAAATGAGATAAAAAGTTAACAACTCTAAAAAAGAAGCAACTGAAATATCACAGGCATTAACATTACCGTTCTTCATCGTTATTTGTGATGCAGTCACTAACATTTCAACACAGTATCTTGCTGGAGGCGACTAGAAAAGGTCCTTGACATCTATACTGAACGCACAGATTGCACCATGGTTCTGGTGTCTAACGTAATCCACAACAGCCAAAGAATTTCATGTCTGAAATGGGTCTTCCAAAGCAAGATCAGTTGCGAATCAGCTCTTTTGGTGTCTGTTCTTTCTATGTCCATCGTCTTTTTGCGCTGTTTTTTCCAAGATGCTGTACCAACTAGCTCAGATGTCAGTATTACTTCATCAGTGGCATGCGTGTCATGGGACTTTCGCTGTCCTGCCATGGCCACCGCTCGAGAGCACCAGCCAGGGCAGTACATAAAAGGTCATGTAACACATGCTTCACCGAATGACGTGTACTGCTTGAGATCCCTGTGTGCACTCCACAGCCATACCGCTGCTGAATCGCAGGCTGTAAGACAAAATTCATTGCGGAAGAGTGCCGGGTGTAATCGTATTTTTATATTGTAAAAACTGATATAGCCATTACTAATAGCCACCTACAGATCTCTAATTACAACCATGTGCCAAGCGTAATAGTTAAAAAATTAATCATGTGAATTTTTTATTCAGCTTACTAGTTGACATGATTACCCTGTTTCCTGACATCTGCCACAACTAATACTCGTATGCTTCAAATGCTATCTTTATAATGCAAGAAGCCAGTTAATAAAAATCACTGGTGGGCTTTGCTGAAACACCTGGCATTTAATGCTCATAGAGAACTAGTTAACAGCTCTGTGGCTTCTATTGTGTCAGATTCCTTCTATTCCGGGTAATCAAAGGTGTTCTTTTCTATGCGGTATAGTCAGATTCATTTGGACTTCACAGTACTGACCAAACTCACTGTAGTAACTAACCCCGGACTAGGGGCATTGGCAATAAAGGTGTTTCACCACCACCTTTGTAATTATTCAATGCTCAGGTGAGACTAAATATTATGAGCAGTTCTGTCATGTCTTTCTTGTGCCTTCCTCAGAAGTTAACATGCTACATACAATCTTTTGAAAATGCCATTTGCTACATATTTTGTACTGTCTGTAATGTTGGGAAATTTGGTTGTCCTACCAATATAAGAGTAACGGAGCTTACACAACTTTCCATCTGTAGCTGTTTTGCTCAGAAAGGAGCTTTAGCTCAGGCTCAACTTTAGTTTTCATATTCAGGTGCATGGAGAACGTAGAAATGCTCACATCAGAAAGTCGCTGCGCTATTTGTACATAATTGGTTTTATGCTGAAAGAAGAGATTAGAATCAAATTATTTGAAGTGGGATTTTCTAAGTTCTCATGTTTCTAAAAATTGCCAAAAATGCACTGAATTGAAATTTTCAAAAATATGTTTTTTTGGCCTAGTCTGTGATCTTGTAATGAAAAAAAAAACATGTCACATTGCTGTAAATTGCACCTGTTAGAATGTTTAGAGGAAACGAGATTGGCGGCTTCAATTACATTGTGGTAAACTACGACGTTGGGTGTTATTTGCAAACATGGAGGAAGAAAACCTCAAGAGAGGCCCACACTACCTGAGCCGCATGTCAAAAGGTGTGCTGGAAGTCATGCACTTTCACAAGGACTACTGGGAGTCATTGGCCATCGGCACAGCAGTAGTAACATTGGGCCCAGCTGCATTGTCTGCTGTGCATGCGCGAGCACGCTGAGATGGCAGCCAAGAAGGGGGGGGGGGGCAGAGCAGGAGGGAGCCTTCACGTGCGGCTTCAAAAACTTAGGCATAACCACCTCTCCTGAGTTCTTTCTGTCCTCCATGTTTGAGAATTATTTTTTATAGGTGACTGCACAGCATAGAATAAATTTTAACATGCCAGTTTTGATTATGCTTATGTGCTCTAACAGGTGTAGTTTACAGCATTGTGAGGTCTGTTTTTAAGTTGCAAAGCTATAGAGCCGTAAATGTGAAATTTTAAAGTTTTCTTCAAGTTTTGTAACCTTTGGCAACGTATTAGTAAAAATTTAGGCTTAGATTGAAATTATGCTTCCGTTAGTGGCTAGGTACTGAAATAGATATTACAAGTAGTCTTTCTCATTCAATGCGCCGTATTTCATTCAAATTGATTCAGCAGCTGCCTGTGGGAGCAGTTTGGTGGCCCTGATGTCTATGCATAAGAGAACTACCGTATTTACTTGCATAATTTGTGCACTTTTTTTTTTGTCTTTGAATAAGGCTTCAAACAGGGAGTGTGCACATTATGCAAAAATTTTGTGAACACGTCCTAAAAAACTAGAAAGGTCATAGCACACAATATATACTCTATTTTGCCGCCTATACGTCGACACTATAACTCCCCCCTCACTGGCCAAAAAAAAAGTTGAATCCAAATATAAGACACAGGGCTGCTCCTGCTCCACCTACCTTATGTAGTTCCCTGCGGGATGGCATGACAGTGCGTGTGCAGCTCAGTGCAATAAATTCACAACAATACTATCAAAGCCAGCAGTCAAAGGCAAGTGGAGATAACAGGCGATAAAACAGCGCCCTCTCATGCAGCCCGGTTTGGTAGTTTCGGATTCTGGCGCATGCGCACCTGTTCATCCGGGAAAGTGACCGCCAGCGTTGCCGAGCCGGGTAAACGGTGTGCAGTTTGTCCCCTCGCCACTTGCACCTTTCGCAGCTGCACATGGCAAAGCGGCCACACCATTCTTCCCAAGCCTGCCTTGTGCGCACCTGCGTCATCTCGTGCATGCTGGGGGTCTGTCACAGCGGAAAACATGGGGAGCGTAAAATGTGCGGGTAAAAGTTTTAGCGCGAAAGCGCTACTTCACTAGCAAAGCTGAAAAACCCGAGATGTGTGTGAAGCATCAACCTTTGACGGAGCACCAGTGGTGGAGGTCTTGCTTGCGCAGCTGCACTGTCAACGCATGGAACCATCACCCCCTCCCCACGCGCGGCTGCCAATAATGGCTGACGATAAGACCTTGCATGTGGTTGCCTTTGAGGCGGTGTTGTCTCAAGTGCTTTCGCATGTCCTACTCGGCTTTAACTGCGTTAAAACCCTACCATTTTTTTTTTTATAAATCCAGGCAATAAATTAGGGCGTGCAAAATGCTTGCGGGCGCAAATTATGCAAGTTAATACGGTACTGTTGGGCTCAAATTCAGGCTTTTTACTAAATGCCTGCTCAAGCCCAGTCACTATGATCGCTGGTCAGGTTTATGAAGTTTTCATGGCTGTTACGCTATAGCTAATTCAGTGCCCTGAAATTGTGCATCGCTGATTGTAATTGCTTTGGATAGTCTGTAGGAAGGTCATTTGAGTTTATAATTTCAAGCATAGCACTTGACCATAGTGCTGCTATTACTCTATTAATCTTTCGAGTATATTCTGCTTGCAGCTTATAGATTATGATGTGCTTATTTCACAGTACTAAGCAGAGGAAATTTTTTGGGGCTTCAAGTAGTGCTTCCCTGTCATGGTTGTGTATATTGCAGAAGAGAAGAAATCAAGAATTTTTCTCATAGCGAGCAATATGGTTATTATGCCTCTTCACGTAGTGTGCAAGGTTTACAGATTAAATGCAGCGGTGCTACGCAGAGATGTGTGTTTTTTTGGTCACCATACCGTTATCTCGAAAACAAGTTTTGTTTGCCTTTGGTCCCACTGATAATTTAAAGGATCGCGTATGTCCTGCAGCTTCTAGTGCACTCCAGCCAGGTTGTGTCCAGCTAAGTTGAATACAGCCAAGTTGTGGGATCTGATTCAGAGAATTTGCGATCTGATTCAGTGCAAAAAGTGTGTATTTGAGCCTATAAAAAGAAGCTTTTGCTGGTACTTTGAAGTGCAATAAAATTAATCTTACTGAATTAGCAAGCTCTTTTTCTGTGCAAGTTCTGTTTATATTTTTTTTATGCCTTCTGCTTTTTGTTTTGAAAGTTGACTGTTTATGGTTGCATGTTACAATTTTTTCTATTTGCAGAGAAAGGGAAAAGTATGTATTCACTGTAGTGTAGAAAGTAGTAGTAGTTTCAGTTTTTTTATTGCAATTATTTCTGTTTTCATTCTTATGTTTTGATGCATGCATTTTTATTCTCGACAGCAAAAGGGCCGAGTATGTATCATAGCTGTAGACATGCGTAGATATCCTAGTGGGTGCTTTATGTTGGAAAAATTTCCTTTTATTTATAACGTCATTCATGTATTGCAGTGTAGCTGACAGTGCAGTTATTTGGTCTGATTCTTGTGTTGTATTTCTTAACTTTTGTGGAGCCATACCATTCGTGTGGCTGGACTTTTGTGCACGTTGTAATGCTTAAAAACATTTGTCTGCCGAAATTAGTTCACTGTGGAGACATTTGCTTCCTTATAGCCGAAGCTATTGAACCAGAACATGAAAAATCCTTGAGAATTCTTGAAAGAGCGTTCTTGTTACAATTGACTTATTAGGGAGAGGGAGAATTGGGAGATGTTGATCTGTGAGCATTGACTGCAGGTGACAAATTATTTTATTATGAATTTAAATAACTTAATAATACTCCAAGTTGCCAGGCTAAGAATTGATTACAATCCTTGTCGTTTAGTTTAACGTTGCTGTTTAATAAAGACTGCTTTTAATGTCACTGCAAAGTGTAAAAAAGAATAGTTTTCTAAATTTTTGCAGTCACATGTGCGTCTTTAATAGTAGCTGCTATTACCAGAGGGCATGATAATCACTGAGCTGCGATTATAAGCCATGAATACCATTGTAGCCAGAGTTAAGCCTGCCTTTTTGTACAGGATGAAGATCTCAAGAGGACCATTGAGGAAAGTGCCCAGCTTCAGAGAGCTTATGAACGCTATTTCGACACAATCCTTGTAAACAACAACTTTGAAAAGACCTTTGAACAGCTCAAGGATGTGATTGATTCACTATCAACAGAACCTCAGTGGGTGCCCATTTCATGGGTATACTGAAGTATTTTTTGCGAGCGTGCTGGCAAGCGATGCCCTCTGAAAACATTATGGCTGAAGCCAAGGGTGTCTTTTAGTTGGCCTGTGCCAACAAATTTTGTCAAAAGCAAAGACAAGGTCTGGAAGTAGTAGGTTTTGAGAACATTCTTTTAGATAACAGGCTGATCCTAATCAGGTACATGCTTAAATACTGCAATTTTCCTGCAGTTTGTGTTCAGAAAAAAAATTGAGATTGTGTGTTGCTTTTACTGCTTAGTTGTGGTTGTGTACTTTGCAGATGCCATAACTCAATATGAATGAGTCTCATTTTGCAACTACGCCCCCCCCCCCCTTTTTTTTTCCTCCTTTTTTTTTTCATGCTACTTGTGTTGGCACCCAAAGAGTGCCTTCCATAGCCATTCTAATTCCGTCCTCTTACTTGATATCTTGCCTTTGAAAGGCTGTACTGGCTGTGACAAGTATGAAAGGAGGTTTTAAGTACTGCATTCAGGCATTTAAGTTGATGACCTTTTGTTGGCCAAATGAAGAATCTCAAAGATAGCTGTCTGAGCAGCATTGTTTTACATCAGATGCTGTTTCGTGTGTTGTGCATTCCATTTTGAAGCTGTTTGTTGATTTTGCCTTTTGATTACACACAGATGTGTGCACTCCTCACATGAAGGGTAGTTGGTAGACTTGTGTTATGTGTGGAGTGAACACAGGTTTCTTGCCACTGTGTATAACCGGTGATGCCACCTGCAATACATAAACATACATATCACTCATAGTACATCATATCAGTTGCATCCGGTTCCATGCAGAGCACGATGATGTTTGACTGTTGCACTTTTATCTGTATAATGTCCCAGTGAGATGACCTAGATACAGCGCGTTGAACCATTGTCTATGTTGTGTTTGCTAGTGAAAGCACATCTGATTTCTTTGCCTGTGCTCTTCTTGCTCTGTTGTTAAAATAAGCAATGGTTTTAAATCTGCGAACATCATTAGTGCTTACTAATGACTGTTCAAATGGCGTGTTATTTGTTAAAATATTTGGGACTTTGTTAGAAGAGGTAATAAATGACCTGATATTATCCTTCATTTTTATGCAAGATATAGGACTTGTGGTGATAACGAGCGAAGATTATAAGAGTAACTCAACTAGATTTGATGTGAAGCAACAAGTTTGGAATATGCATGCCTTTGTCATGGCACACATGTCACAGTAATTGTCTTTTCACTGATGCTGAGGCCACAATTACTGAAGCCAGTGCATAAGGTATGGATTTTTGACTGAGGCAGGCCCAGTGCAGTGCTGTACAACTTGTATGGTCTAATTTACGTAAATATGGATGGATTTTAAAGGGCAACTCAAAACGTTTCTTGAACGTCTTGAGTTGGTAGGCGCATCACATTCCTTAAGGTCCCCTCTCTCCGTCACAACAAACCATGTTTAAAAACATGAAGTGGAACAGTTTTAAAACAGCTAAAATGACAAATTGAAACCCAAACTCAATCCATGGCCAGGGATGATGCTCCGTGTGAAGCAGTGATGATGCCATAAACATTACTAGAAAAACACTTGTACGCCTGTTGTATGGCTGAAATAGTGGCTGGTGACTTTGAATCCTTTCATAAAATGCCTGAGACGACCTAATATGAGCTTTGCAAAACTTTGTTAGTGAAGCAGGGAGCGGGTATTGACATGTGGCACATGTTTGTGACGTTGAAAATTCAGTGTTGCTCATAGAAATCGTCTGAACTGAGGCCACGGAAATGCAAACTTTAAAATCAATTTGTGCCAGAATGAAATGTCACATGGCTACCAAACTTGGTGGGAAATCAAAAAATTAGGACAAGAAAAAAATTTGCAGTATAAGGTTCATTAAATAATGGTAGCCTCAAAAAACCTCGCACACGCATGCACACACGCACACACACATATCACCACGCACCTTTTGTGAAGAGACAAGAAGGCTCTTGTCGCATTAGATCAAATTTTGGTGAGTTACTCTTATGATGTATATGTTTCAGTGCCACAAGTCCACTAGAGTACATTTGACAGAAAAATGAAATTGGGGAGATCATTTGCAGTAGTATTGTACTATAGCCCAGAGGCTTGACCTGCATATTCTTCTGGTAACATTATGCTGCAGACACAGGTTTAACGGTACAGACACACTGGCGGCAAAACGTGGGCGGCACGCCAGTGGCGGCAAGCCGCTTTCCGCGAAACCTGCCGCGGCAGCGGATTGATCTGCCGCGCAAAGGATAGGTCGAGGAGCCATTTTCGGCGGCTTGCCGCGTGCCACAGACCGGGGAGACCAATGATGAACGCCCGAATTAGTCACGTGGGGAGCGTCAGTGCCGCCACCTCTTAGCTCCTAGCAAAGTTGCCTTCCACAGGCTACAGCGAAGCCACGCGTGTTCCTCCACTAGCAGGGACCTCGACCGGTCTGGCAAGAAAGGAGCTTTGTGCGGCCGCGCTTTCCTGCGCACTCCTCGCCACCTGTGCCGCCAGCGGCTTGCCGCACGTTTTTCTGCCAATGTGTTCGTACCTTAAGACAGCAGATGTGATGGTTTTGGGAAACAGTTGAACCTGTAGCTAGCTTATGTTACTTGTTGACTCAAGCTTCATTTGCAGAAGTGAAATGATGCTTTTAAGCATGTGGGTAAATAATGTACATGCTTGCTTTATATATGAATGCACGAATAATGAATTGGGTTTGCTCGGTCGCTTGTATGAATGGTGTGCTGCTGAGCTAAGAAGTCCTTTCTGTGCAACTTTGAGCAGTGAGTTAAAGCTCGGCTGAGTGAAATGCGTGGCTTTGGCGCAGGATTATGTTACAGAGGAGAAATTGGTAGAAAGATTATATGCTTAATATCATGGAGTACCTGTGGTTTGGCTTGTCTTAACAATGTGAGTGGTTTTGCTTTTCTGGCAAGAATGATTCAGATGAGACAATGAACGTGATTGGGAGGTCTCGCTTAATTATAATCTGTACTTGTGTGGTTTTACGAGAGGTACCTTGCAGAATTTTGCATGGGATGTTGCCTGTGAGCAAAGATCAAATACATTCCAGGTTTTGGTGACATGCAACTGTCAGTCTATTTTTATATTCATAGATAAATGCATTTTAACTCTGTAGTGATAACATGTGCAACAGCAACACTTTTGTGTCATTTGACAAGTGCTCAGGTATTCAAATGATTCATGATAGAGGTGCTAGTAATAACCAAGAGTGATATGCTTTGGCATATTCATATTTTTATGAGTAATAAGTTTACTTTATGCAGAGGTCTGTGAATTTTGACACATATTTTGGATATTCATATACTGCTGATTTATATGCAGCCTTGAACAGTCAAGTTTATAAAACCAGAAGCATCTGCCTTGCTTTAGGAAATGTTGCTCATTTGTGTAATTTGTACTTTGTACTTCATGACATCACAGATATGTTTGACTTTACTTTTCTTGTAATAGCATAGTGCATTTTGCATCATCAACTGCTACCAATTGTGTGCCATGCAGAATTTTGATGTAAATTGTGATTACAGGCAGTGCACAGCTCTTAGGAATTTCACCACGATCTTCAAGGTGCTTTCATTTCAAGAAGGAAACGTGCTTTTCCATGCAGTAGGAAATGTGTGCTTTCATTTCTGTCATTAGCATTGAGGGAAAAATATATAATCAATGTGATGCTTATTTAGTGTTTAGGCTTGCAAGTTTGTCATACTAATAGTCTTTACATGTTTTTACTTTGTAGTGGATTGGAAACGGTTGCTGTTCATGTCAGGCGACATGCTCTGCATATGAAAGGTTCACATCTGTTCAAAAATTGGATTCAGTAATAATTGGTAATGTGTTGAATAAATATTGTGCTGCCGGATTTGTTCAACCAAAAAACTTCCAATTTTAGGCAACACTACTGAAGGGAACATTGCAATGCAAGTTATTTTTGCTCTTATGACATTATTGTACGCTGACATATTTTGAGGTATGCACTGTAAAAGTGCAGGTGTAGCTACACTGCATGATTTAAATTTAAGTGCCAGTTATGAACAGATGGGGTGGGGTGGGTGGGAAGTCGGGATTTTTTGATGCCTCGGATGATAAATAGCATTCACACTTCCCTTAATGGTTGCAGCACACAGTTTTGTCCCCTTTAGCTCTTAGTGCTGTGGCTCTTAATGCTGGCTGTCTGTGTTAAATTTGAGGAGCTTCACAGCCATTTTTTTTTTCTGTGAATAGGGGGCAAAGAAAAATAGCCAAATGACTGTTTGATATCCAGTATGGCTATTGTGAATCATTTATTGCTTTTCATTCAACCTGAGCCTAAATCCCGGTCTGCTGTGGAAGTGTGCACAGCTACACACAATGATAACTGTTTTAAAAGCGAACTTCCAAGCTTAAACTGTCTATACTAATGAAGACTGCGTGCTGTGATGCGCGAATTGTGTGCATTTTTGATCATAGTGTGATCGTAGTGAGATTTTGCTTCTGGTTACAAAGCTGTATTTCTGCCTTTTTACTAAGTGGTGAAACCTGTTCCCAAGAGTAGTGCACTTTTCAATGGCCTGTGTAATTTTTGTCATTTAGAAATATGGAAGCAACACTTGTGTGTCTTGGACCTCAATTTGGAGCCATTGCATTAGAAACAGATCTCACACTGTTCGAAGACACTGTTGCATTACAGATGAAACAGACTGGCATCATGTTTTCATGGCACTATACAGCCATTTTCTTTTACACCTGTGCTTGAATTTCCATTTGTTAGTTTGTGTGTGCTTCTGTATCTGGCATCTTTACAACTGAGATTTTTATAGACCTGTTACCTGGTTGCCATTCTGGCATCATCCGTCCAGAGGTGTGCCTTTGACAGCTGCAGAATAAAGTTGGTGTTCTGTTCATTACAGGACACTTCCTAATTTTGTGCATTCCATTGTCTCTGTATCTAGCATGGTGGGCACTGAGTACTACTTGCTGCATGCCACAGTGGCTCTGCAGTATTCAGTTATCACATGCATATACGCCATATTTGCATTGCAAAATGTGTAGTGGTTTTAAGGCATTTTATTTTCAGGACTGGTGCAGATTGGGGGATACCTTTTTGTGCTTTTTGTCTGGTAACACACTTGCAAAAAGCCACACATGTTCTCAGAATTGAATTTCAGTTCAGTGCACTTGATAAGTCATACAGGTCTGGAAGCTTATCATTAGGCACTGTTCTCTTATTTTACACGTCATTTTCTCTGACCACATGTGCCATAAAGCTGACCCTACGTTGAGAGCTTCCCTGGCCATTCATCCTGGGATTTTTCTTTTTTGTTTCTAGAATAAGCTGTCAACACTGAAAAAATTTACTTGTGTCAGGCCATTGTACACTTTTGCATGTTTAGTTATATTTAGTCGTGCTGTGAATGGTGCACTAAGCCATGCCATCACACAGAATGTGCGTTTATTGTGAGACTTGTATAGTTTCAGGTTTCATGCACCTCTAAGCATGTGCTGTGTCGCCACACTAAAGATAATCGACTGGCTGCATTAGGCTGAATGCTGCTTCAAGGTGAGGAATAGTGGTGTTGGTAAATTGTATTCGGTGATTAGCCCCGTTATAGATTCTTCTGGGTCAGTGAAAAAGGGTAGCACAGTAGAATAAAGATGGGATTCACACCAGCACTACCACTAAGTAAGCGTTCACAATTCCACCCCACAGTCCTTGTTTTGTCATGCTACCCTTCACGGTTCTAAAGCACCAACTCATTTTTCAGTTGGACACTTTTATGTTAAACTGATCTTTGTTTTACCTTAAGGGTAAACAAAATGTCTGCACTTTGTAAGAGTTATTGGTCAAAATAATTAGTTTCCTTCATTTCCAATAGCATATACAAAGTGTCCCATGAATTGGAGGCTGCCAAGGGTTAAAAGAAAAAATCTACAGATTGTGGAAATTAAACACAAGCAGTATTTTTGGGGGTTGTTGGGGGCTAACAGCAGCATTTTTCAACTCTGCCTAATGTCGAGCGCCAAAAGAAACCAGGTATGTTGTGGCATTTGCAAGGAAATGTTCTTTGCGCTCTGGTCGAAGTGCCCAATGTGTGGGCTGTGCAACTGGCAGCACTGCCCTGGTGGCTGCCGACATGGCGCGCTTAAGTTTGCCCAGCCACACTGGCTACTGCGGGGCTCCCACACCTTTCTTTCATTTTGGGGTTTCACGCATTTCCTTCAAAAACAAAATAGATCCGGAATAATCCTGTATTTGTAGAAATATAGAGTACGCGGCACTATTTTGCAGTGTCTTGTACTGGCCTGCAACTTACTAATCAGCAGTTTGCACATTTCTCCAGTGGTTTGAAAAATAATCCTTACTAATAAGTTGGTGTGAAATGAAAAAATGCTTCTGCTTGCTTTAGATCTCTGCCCGCTGTATTATCCCAGCTGTATTTCCTTAGTGTGTGCTGGCTTTATTTATTTTTATCCTGTAGTTTACGTTACCTAACTAACTAGGTTCCGTGCATAAAACTGACTTATTTGCCGAATGGATGGTGTGGGAGCTTGGTTATGGTTGTGCAGGGAGTTGGATTACAGGCCACCTGCTGAGGTTGCAGTCCATAATTTGATTACGAGTTTACGCTGCATAAGCGCAGGCATTCAGAAAAATTACAGAGCTCAAGAAAAATAAAATCCATTATTGAAAACTGCGCACACGCGTTGTATCGACTGCCGAATTTCGGGCGATCAATTCAGCAGGACGATCGGTATAATTTCTTGGATCGTTCAGGGAGCTGGGCATGTGAGAGCTTTGTCCTCCAGTACTGGGCTGCTGCCGCCTGCCTACACGCGAGTCCATTAGTTTTGGAATTACTTATTCAATAGAGCGGAGGACTCGTGCACGCGAGCAACCCTGCCACGGCACCTCGCTCTTTAGTGAGACCTCGCTGCCTGCTACCTATCCCCCTTCATTTGCTATTCCTATTCTTTTCTCCTTCGCACTCTTTGTTGACCACACACTGACTGTAAGAGATTTTGGACATGGCATGCCGTTTTTTTTTTCCTTGTTCACTGAAATTCTTCAGTAGACTTTCTTGATTCACGACCTAGTTCTTTCACATTTCCTTTCGTGGTTTCTGCGCAGTTTCTTGAAGGTCGACTCGCATCGACTCACGCGCTGTGCGTGTCGTTTTCGCTCGATTCTCTTCGATGCCCCATCGCGCTGTAACGCCGCTCCCCGCTCTATTTCCAGGGACTCCAGTGATTCCAAAGGTTGTTTTTTTTTTTTCAAAACGTACGCTGTGGTAAAGGTAGGGATTAGCGATTGTTAAGGTGGTGGTACAGTACCGCGGACCATTGGCGCAGCACAAGTGTTCTTCCTTCAGCCTCGTGTCGCTGCAGGTTTAGGTTGTTCGGTATAAACAGGCTGCACTTACTGTGCACAAGCATCTGCGGCGTTGTATTGCCAAAAGACCGTTTACAATATTCCAGCGTGACGCGGCATATACGTGCGGTACCTTGCTTTGGTAAAGTGCGTTTTCTGATGTCAGCGTGTTATACTAAATGTATAGCATTCAACACAACCGGAGTGTTCAGTGCCGAGAGCAGATTTCACGCTTGAAGTGGCAATACGTCGAAACGTTTCCGCAGGTGTGTCCGAGCGGCATCGGAAAACTGGGTATTTTCATTAATTTATTTTAATTTTTATATTTCGTTTGTTTTTAATTTATTTCAATTATTTATTTTATTTTATATTTTAACTGGGTATTTTTATTTTAGTTTGGTAATATACAAAAAATTGCTTGTTTACTAAATGGACGCTTTCTTCGCCATAGTATGTCCGACGGATGACATCAGAAAACAGTTGGGGCATGTTAAGTTGCAAAATGTGGTGGCTAACATCTTAAATATTAGGCGTCCTGCTGTTAATCAGAATTTTGGAGCTTGCTGTTAGTAATAGCCATAAGCCGCTGCGGCGCAAGGAATTTTTGGCCTCCCGACGCGTAAAACCGAAACCGGTGATTCGAAGCGCGCATTGCCAACACGGCGGCGTATGTCACTTGCTCTGCGACACAGAGCACGTGGCACGCACGCGATCAGATGACCTATGCGTGTGGGGTGCGGCAGCGCGCGCGCGGCGCGATACGCCGAACACCGCAGACGGAAGCTTTCGTTGTTACGAAGGCGGCAGATATCCGTTTTTTAGTTTTCTTTTGAAGACGGGGCAAGGTGTCATTCCTGCCCATTCGGGGGTCATGCTTTTATACCCGAAGGCGACATGCTTTTATACCCGAACCGTTCATTCAGCGGAGATGGTACGAAAATAGCAGGTGGCGGGTTTTGATCGCGGCCGTGCACCGCGAACGAATTTTGAGGGAAGCGAAACGCGAAAACGTTCATGTGCTAATATTTCTGTGCACTTTAGGGTCATTCCACGCCAAACTATCTCCCGATTTATTCCAGAAAATTTACGGCTTTTTATCGCTCTGTCGAAAGTAATTTCCCTCTATAGTTTTGCGGAAATTTTTCCTGTCATGCGGCAGCCCTTTGAACTTTCCAGACGAATGCAAGACTAGAACTCATTAAAAAATGTACAAGAAATTTTTCTTTTGCGGTTCAAGTTTTCGCGAACAATGCAGAAGCATTGTACTTTAGTATCAGTCAGCAATAAACAGCCAGCAGAAAACCTTGATGTGTTTTCAGTTCATTAATATAGCCCCAAAAGCATCATTTTTATCATTTTTTTTCCTCAAGAACGTAGGCGACATTCATGAACAATATAAACCGCTTTATCAGATTTCTTGGACATAAACATGCATTACTCTGTTAAAATGTTTGTACTCGAATAGAACAGAATAAATCTCACGAAAAAAAATTGGAAGTTGCAAATGATGCGATTTGTCGCGTTTTCACCTTAAATTCCACACTGAGTGGTCCAGGTAAAAATACAGACTGTGGTCCCTTTGATAGCTGATGTTATCGTAATTTCGCTCAGCGTTATTTACCGAAGTGTTTGTTGTTTTTGTTTTAGGCGAGAAACGAATATTTGAAGTTCAATGCCACCAGCAATTGTCCCATATTGCCACTACGCCACATGACACACTCGTCAGTTCCTAAGAGGCACAGGCCGGCTGTTTTGTGCTCCAGAAAAAAAGTTCGTTCCTTACTGTGCATGTGAAGATTCGAGTTCAATGTCGGTACGGGTGAAATGCGTTTCCGAAGACAATGCAAAGAATTATGGAAAAATCGTCTGCTAGGTACTTACGATTTCAATTTTTTTTTCCACTGCTTGAGTTGGGAAGAGACTGTTTTTTCAAAATATTATCAACTCTTAGATTTTGCACCCTGATGATAGAGCATTTAATTAGCTTTCATAAAATATATTACACTTGTGTGTTCTCGATTTCAGAGATGCTTTTTAAATCCTTTTTGTGGTCACGTCTAGCGGAAAGGTGGAAGTTTTTAGAGGTTTTATTCGCATTTTTCTCACTTCACTTTCTTTGCAATTTTTAGGTTTGGCGGCCTTCTAACGGAGCACGTTATTAGCGTTCAGCAAATATATTACACTTGGCTATTTGCGACTTCGGAAATGCTTTTGGATCTTTTTTCGTGATCGTGTCGAACGGAAAGGTGCGAGTTTTCAGATGTGCTTCATCCGCATTTTTCTCAAAATAGCATTTCTGGAAGTTCGTGTACTTTTTTTCTCAGGAACTATTAGGCGTAAGCAAATAAAAATTTTCCCAGATTTTAACCAATGCCTTTTACAATACTAGTACCAGAATCGAAGGTACAAGTCCATTTTTATTTTAACCACAAAAAAAAAAACATTAATGGGTCGCAATTTTATTGCACCTGTTGTGCCGCCAAGTATAGGTTTTCTTTGGCTTCAACATTCAGGTTGACTTTTTACCGCCTTTTACGACCCCATTGCTCCGGCAGGCCGATATGTCGACGGTGCAACCACCGTCGACATATCGGCCTGCCGGAGCAATGGGGTCGTGACGGTGCAACCACCGTCGACATATCGGCCTGCCGGAGCAATGGGGTCGTGACGGTGCAACCACCGTCGACATATCGGTCTGCCGGAGCAATGGTGTCGTCGCGTCATGCCAGCAGCTGATTTCATTCACTCAAGCCAGGATTGAGAGCACCACAATCGTGGCGCTCGGATGCGCTTGTCACGTGATTTTTGGGTATTTCGCGGGCTTTCTTTTGAGCTCAGAAAAAAGGTACACGTGAGGCTTTCGTTATCGCAAATAAATGGAATGGGGGTTTTCTGACGGTGCTAACTTTGCTATTCACATCTGCCGTCTAAAGTCAATATTTGCGCATTTAGAAAAATGATCTTAATTGCTAATTAATTAATTGCAATACAAAAAAATTTCCTATGATGCGCAAGCCGGTTGGTAGGTGTATGTAAGTGGTTTCCCTGACCTAAAATATCTTCTTTTTTAACTCTTGGCTAAAGTTGGCCTAGACACCCTGTATACTTCAGTATCCAAACGTGTAACCTTCATGCACGTTTGTCAGCCTCAGAGATCCGTGCTGTGTTTCGGCTATTTTGCCATCGCGTTTGTACCTTGTGCTTGCGAGATTGGCCTGTGGAGGCGATACGGCGATAGCTGTATGTTAGTTCTTGCCCTTTCCTACCTTACGAGAGCTTTGTTTTCAGTAAGAGTGGTCTTTTTGTGTTCAGGAGCTGGCATTCTATTGACGCAAGCCAACTTCAATTTCTCCTTCGCTGCGGCGGCGAATAGGCTGTTTCCTCCGTTGCGTGAGTGGTTCGCCGGTACACTGGTACGTTGTTGTCAGGGTATTGCTGCAAAAATATATCTTAGGAGCCCTGCTATACGTGGATGTCCGCATGATGTCACTGCTTGTCAGCAATGCAGAGAGTATGGGGACAGGAAGTTTGCACAATGTGCAGTGGAGCGCTTACAGCACCATACGACAGAGCAGTTGTCGTCAGCTACTATTTCTAAAGACGACTTGCGTGGACCTATGTAAATACGAGGCGCTGTTTGTAAACAGCCATCGCTGCGCGCACGCAACCAAGGGAAGCGCGAGGTGTTTTATGCATGAATGTCCGTGTAATGGAAGGCCTTATTGCGGCGTGCGTGTATGAGGATTTGTTATTTCCGTAGAGAGAAAGGGGATGATATATTGATTCTTTTTGTAATTCTTTTTGTATTTCGTTATTGGCTCATGCATTCGCTGTGACTGGAAGCATGCACTCGGACGGGTGGATGGTAAGAACCTAATATAGTCGTACGAAAAGATTGTACCAGAGTGACCTTATCAATTACGTGCCTTGAATCCACTGCTTATGAACAAATAGAGAGCGCAAGGCGTGGTTGTTCCGAGATAAATAGTGCGCGGGGAAGGCGATCATATTGTTCTCGCTTTCCACAGTAGACGTGATTAAAAATATGTATTCATATCTAAAGTATCACGATGTCATTGAAATTTATGAGCACGAAAAAACGCGAAGCAGAGGAAGTTTTAGCAGTTAAAACTTATGCGACAATGGGAATGTCTCTGCCTTATTTTCTGCGCAAGCCGCATGGCAGTAGCTCAGTACGTCTTGCTTACCAGAAGTGCTAGAGGCAAAAAATAAAAATAAAATACGCTTCTAGTTTTGTCATTCACCCATTGTACAAGTCTCCAATGACGATGTTAATTATTTTAAATTTCTTCCAAAGTGCGCGTCCAAGTCCATGGCTCCGCAATCACGCCTGCCGTTTTTACGTGCCAGGCGGCGATTTCGTCTTCATCTCTGTTGAGTCGTTTTGCACCGTCGTCGCGAGTAACGGAGGACTGGCTCACAGGAGGTCGCCAACATTAACAAAAAAGCGCGAGGTTGTGACGTTTGAAAACAAGCAAGATTCTACCTAT
This sequence comes from Amblyomma americanum, assembly GCF_052857255.1. Lineage (NCBI taxonomy): Eukaryota > Metazoa > Arthropoda > Arachnida > Ixodida > Ixodidae > Amblyomma > Amblyomma americanum. Next base: position 408,410,903 of record NC_135497.1, read on the forward strand.
AGGCTGCTCCCAGAAGTAGTGGTAGCTCCGCCACTTTGGATATAGAGGTGGCGTGTTTGCGCGTTTATATAACAAACCTGGTTGCGTCTTTCTGCCTCTGTAACTTACGGCTAGAAGTTTACTTTTCTGGGCGCCACATCCCATGGCAAGTGCACGCAGCAATTGCTGAACAGAGAGGAAAAGTTCGCGGGTTCTGTTTCGGCAATCAAACGTGCGGGCCAGCGGAAAAAAAATAAAAATCAGGCGTGACTCACGGCGCGTCGGTTTATCGCATCAACTGAGTAAACATGGCGCAGTAAAGAGGAGTAAGCGTATTGGAGCCAAAACTGCGCGGGCCAAGCGCGAGTTGTGCCCCTGAAGCGGCCCTCTGATAATGACAGCAATGTGGCTGTCATACGCTGCGTACTTTGACCATCGAAGAAGATTGGTCCGTGTGATTTGAGAGTGTCAGCATTAACCGGCCGTTTCGCTACTTTCGTGCACATCTTTAGCTGTCGACTCCTATGTTGTTTCAAAAAGTGGGCTTTAAATTTATTATTTCATGAAATGAAAGACTCGCAATAAATTTCCGGACGATCATCCAACGACCGCTTGTTCGGCGCATGATATTCTTCATATTTGCTGGGGCGACTTTATTACTTCACTACGACCGAACTAGTGGCATTGAGGAAGGTTTATTAGTTGCAACTTAGCTATAGTACAACATGCCTCAGCAGCAAACTGCCTTATTTAAATTTGGGATAAGAGCTGGACTGCGTCTGCTCTGCTATAGGCGAACAACTGCTGTTGCATTATGGGAGCCCGACGAAATATGTCGGCTCCGGACGATCGAGGAGGAAGAGAGCGAGCGAAAGCCGAGCGGAGCGGAGGCCAGACGCGCTGCGCCAGATGCCGAGTCACTTGATGCCAGGCGCGCATACCACTGCTCGTGTAAACAGCACGTGAGGAGCGCCGGTGCCTGCTGCGATCAGAGCGTGGGAACAGGAACGCCCGAACGACGACACGGCACACCGTGAGTGCGCGGCAGATTAGGATTTCGAGCAGTGCCATTGCCGTATTGTGCAGTGAGGTGGCGTTCAAATCAATTTTTTTTCCTGCCTAAAACAAGGACCACCGCAATAACAATCGCTGATCGAAACTGAAATGATATTACTGTGAAATTAGGTGCAATTTGCGCCTCGTTTCGCCTCAGTGGCACCTCAGCGCCACCTCAGTGGCACCTCAGCATAGATTTTCGGGCTGAGTATGCGGCAAAACGCGCTTTGTTGCAAATTCAGAATTTTTTCTGAAATTTCTTTTGGTCTATTCGAGTTGGAACATTATAAAAGAATATTGCATCAACCTTACAGCCGAAGAAGCGGTTTATGTTGCGCACAAATGTCGGCTACTTTTTGAAAAAAAAATCTAAAAATGTAATTTTTGTGCTAAAATAATGAACAAAACGTACTTAAAAATTTTCTTCTGGCAGTTTATTGCTAGCTGATACTGAGGTACAATGTTTATACATCGTTCGGGAAAATTTTGAGCTGTGAAAGAAAAATAACTATTTTGTTAATTTTTTAATGTTACCTAGTTTTGCCTTTATCCGGAAAATTCAAAGGGCTGTCACGTGACCGAAATTTTTTTCCGCAAAAATATTCACTTTCGACAGTGCAATAAAGAGCCATAAATTTTCTGGAAGAAATCGGTGAGGGTAGAGCACGAACTCTGGCGCGTCTGACGTGGAATGACCCTTTAGAGAAATTTAAGGGGACGAAATTATACCGGTGACCAAGAGTGTTGTCTTGGCATGTAAAAACCAATCAGCCGTAATAAAGTACGCGCCTGCTCTGGTTTCAACCATCGTATTGACTTCCACGCAGTTAAATGCGATGAAGCAGACCTGACGCTATAGCTGCCAGCGACTTCTTGAGTAAGAAATAAACCCTTGCTGACCCTTGCCAGCACCGCGTGCGTAACCTCGTCCTGTTGTCAAGAGCACATCACGTGATCACGCACTTGTGAATAAACTGTGCTTATGTATAGAGGGAGAAAAGGTAGCGGTGTTCTTGCTGCTGCAAACGAAAGCCAGTTGTCCGCATTTTTGAGTGTTGCAGGCAAATTTCTTCATTGCAAGACTCAATGTGCAAAAGCATATGAAGATTTTTTTTTTTCCAAATGAGCCAGATCCACCTATACGAAAACCGAGAAAGGGACGAGATTTGGTTATCTGCACAAACAGTAGCGCTATCCAAGATGTTATATGGTATGGTTTACATGTTACAGAAGCTCTACACAACGATGTATTGAAATATATGCAAATAATATAGTCAATATGAGCATGTAAACTTTGTATTTGACTCTTTGCAATGTGGAACTCTGCGCTTGACACAGTTTTGTCCAGAAGACGTTTTATACGGCCGTTTACAAGCGCTGTTTATGAAAACAGTGCCTAAAAATTATTATGATGCGAATACAGCAGAGAAACAGTTAAAACATTCATTGTGTGCAATCAGGGGCAGTGCTTTGCTTCAACAGAAGCAAGCAAATACGAACAGCAGGCTTCTGTCGCAAGCGCTTACGCGACAACCTTCTTTTCCAATGTCCACACTTCGGCAGCGGCAAAGTAAGCTACCTAGAATATATGGGATCTATATATTTTACTTCACTGCAGCATTCTAAATCAATGAGTAGCAGCGAAATGGTAGGCGCGTTCAGGAGGCAGAACGTCAGGACAGTGGCTATTATTGTCGTTTTCTGTCTGTATCTACTATTACGCTTGTAATAATGAATTGAGAAAGCCACTTGAATTGAGAAAGAAGTCGCCCAACTGAGTGCTTTAACGTGCACTATTGCTGAGGCGCATCCTTGCTTCATCGGCGACAGCCCTTGCAAAAATATTTTGAGTTTAAGTTGACGCTTAATTCATTTTCTCATTAGAACCCTTTGATAATAAATTGACTAGGTTTTGAATTTTTCTATTGACTTACGATAGCAAATTGGCCACCGCGTTAAAACTGAAACAAAATGCAGAGTGGCAATTAGACTCAACTGAGCTCATTCGTTCTTGCGAACGAAAATTTAATGTCTATCCAGTACCTTAACTCACTGACCTTGAATGATTGCAGCCTACAGGTTGGTGCTGAAACGTTACCGGAATGCTATAAAATTATTTATTTTGGTAAAAATTCATAATATATGCCGTCCGTCATATTCCTGATCTCGCTGAAACATAATTCACGCTCTCCATGATGCGTTTTTAAGCTTTGAATAACATTTTATAACCGGGATCGCCAAAGTTTACAGCAAATACCCTCTGCCAGCATTGCGAAAGCAGCAAGTAACAGGCACTTGGAGACCGCACTACTACACAGCATAAACATGTTACAGCCATACAATCACCTGCCCTAAACCTACATGCTCCTGCTTGTATACTCGATATGAAGAGTGTTTCAGCTAGTATAAGTTGCGAGTTGTTAATAACCGCAGATTTCAAAAATGATTTAAGCACCATTGCCGCATTCTGTGGATGGAAATGTTTCATTTCCATTGATTTATTTTTTCCCTTAAAGACCCGAAGGCATTACATAAGGGGGGAGCAAAATCAAGGTCAAAAGAGAAAGAATAAATTGACAAAAGAGAACAATAACAAAACAAAAAAGGGTATGTAACAGTTAAATGATCTTGTCACGCGTATACAATGCAAAGTAAAATTCACGGGTTTGAAACACGAGAAAAAAAAAAAAATATATATATATATATATATATATATATATATATATATATATATATATATATATATATATATATATATATATATATATATATATATATATATATATATATTGTCCCTCGACACCGGAAGAGGTGACGTATAGCCGCAGCACTCTTAGATGTCTGCACACCAAGAAAAACACGCTTTATGCACCTGTTATAGAATTCTTTGAAAGTTGAAAGGAACAGCTCAGATATTCACGCAACATTGTTTCGCAAATGAACATCCGTTGATGTCACCTGGTGGGGCTGAATGAAGATCAAGTAGAATTATTCAAAGCTTGCCTTTGCGCGGACATTTCTAAATTTATTAGGCATCTGTACTTTCGCGCCTAAATTCAATGCACAGGCCAGGTGTTAAAAAAGTGCTATGCGATTTCTAATTTTCCAAGCTTTTGGATAAGTGCCTGTCGCTAGAAGTCCTCACGGGCCGATAAAACACATCAAAGAGAACACGTCAACGACATTTGCGAATCTGCACCTCCGATTCCAATCCACGTGTCAATAATGGACCCTTTGCAAAACTCTGGATGTCAGTTTCCCTGCACAGCGAGAACCCCTTCAACATGGCAACCCGGCCTCTTTTTTTAGGACAGAAATTAGGTGCAGCTCTAGCAACTTCTGGTCACAAAATATTTCTGCGGGTCTCTCGTGCACACTTCTGCAGTGTGCTGTATTCGCAGTAAAGGGGTTATGCGCTCTTTTGGCGAGTCACTGCTTGGCAGGTGCAACCCACCTGCCGCGTGTTGCACTCGCGACGGGGGGAAGAGCAACTGTGTCAAGCTGCTGCTCGCCAGGTGCGTGCACGGCATAAGTCTTTCTGTTTGTCTCCAGCCCTGCACCCAACTTCTGCCCTTGCTTGGGACAAGCCGCGCCGCCATGGTAAAGGAGGTGTTCATGTTGAGGGAGGCTAACTTTCGCAGATTTTCAAATGATCTGCGAGGCTTTTCTGGACGTGATCGCATCACTTTACATCACGCGAGATTTCTATCGTCAGACAGCGCTCGGAAGCGAGTAAATACCGTTCCATAGCTACTCCACAATGATTTATTAGGCGGTGCACTCTGCTGCTCACTGTCGGAGCAGATGTTGTCAATACTTATCGGCAGAAATAAACTGAGCGGAGCAAAAAGCAAAAAAAAAGTTAGAAGGCCAGGACGTATACCCTGGCCCTAAAATTTCAAGCACATATTTGAAAAAGAACTCTGGCTATAGAAGGGGAACATATGATCAATGAACGAAAAAAGAACGTAGTATTAGTTTGCCGATGACAAAGTCCAAGTTCATTGGTGAGGGTGAGCGTGCCGATGACAAAGTCCAAGTTCATTGGTGAGGGTGAGCGGAGGCAAGGATATGACATAAGACTACAATGTTTTTCGAAAATAACACAACATGCGGCCACTCCTCACGTTCGTCTTCCCGTCACTCTGCGTTGGCTAGTCTCTGCGAGGAAGACGGGGCACCGGCTGCAACTCAACGTCATGATGCAGCCGTTGCGCCATGCCTCCAACGTCCCGCTGGCCATGAATGAAGGCGACCGTGGCGCGCGTCTTCTTGTTGTTCTTGTTGTTGTTAGCCTATCAGAGGATGGCACATAACCACACTGGGGGATCGGCCAAGAATCGGGTGACTATTCACGTGTATTCAGGTAATTAAAATGAAAAGCACGCTGGAAAGCAACACTGGAGGATTCTTCCTCATGAACAGAAAAGGGATTAAAGTTTTGATTTCAAAATTAGTAATAATAATAATAATAATAATAATAATTATAATAATAATAATAATATTAATAATATTAATAATAATAATAATAATAAAGACAGGGACTGGATAGAGTTATTGAGTCAAAATTTACTAATTGAGAGGAAAGAAAATTTTGTAACCCTTAGCATGGCAGTCGGTAAGATTCTAGCAGGAAATTTATAACAGCGGTACAAACAGATCTGTGGATGAACCCAAATAAGGTGGCGCCAAATGATAGCAAGAGCGGGCTGCTTAAACTAAGACCAAGGGGCCGCAAGGGCTCCTCCGGCAACCTTCTTCTCAATCAGGTGTATCGGCGACAATAGAGCAAAAAATGCTCAATGGATTCAAGCTCATGGCAAAATGCACAAAGTGGAGAGAGCGCCAAACCCAACCTGTGCAAATAGAAATTTAGAGGAGGTATACGGCACCGCAGCCTGTCAGAGATACTTCAAGCTGCCGAGATCGACAAACTTGCCTGTTCCAAGAATATCTGAGGTGCTGATAATCCGCCGATGTTATAAGTTTTGTGTCTTGCGTGCTTAAAAACGCACGTCGCCGAAACCTAGATGCTGTCATAAAGGCTGTGGCCGGGATGATAGGCAACACGGGGCCGCTTAGGGAAGCCTTCGCGAGAGTATCAGCGATCTCATGAACTGTCATACTGCTGTGACCGGGAACCCATACTAAATGAACAAGACTCAAATGCGGAGGAAGCAGGGACAAGAATGTGTTGAAAATGGAACCGTCAACATGCGCTGCGAAGGACGAACACAGAGATAAAGAATCGGTAATTACTGCCACTGCGGTAACAGAGGGGTCTAGCTTGCGTAGAGCAAGTACTACTGCCAGAAACTCTGCTTGAAAAATAAGGTTGAAATCTGGAAGCCGCCGTGAAAAAGACCAGTCTAAATGCGAACAGAATATTCCCACACTTGCCTTTTCATTGCACTGCGTCGGTTGCTATTGCAATTTTTGTAGGTAGGGTCCTTAGATGATCGTTCAGTAGACCATTTGGAATACAGGGTGGCAAAAGTTTTGCATTTTGGGGGTAAATATCGTCGAAAACAATGTGGACAGCGGGCACTCTGTATAGCGCAGGAACGATGTCATAAATCATCACATCTAAAGGCTCAAGTGATCTTTGCACAAACACTACCTGTGGGGTATGAAAACGAGACCAGAGGATACTAAAAAAGGAGGTCGGCTGGCAACATAAAATGCTTTGTGAACGGTGGAAATGAGATTCGTGGATTCTTAGTTAAGTCTGCAGAGTTAAAAATTGAAGTCGAGATAAGAGAGAGGGAATGCGGGCTTCAAGGTACAGCACATTGGTAGCCACAAATTTTGGGAGGCCGAGGCACATCCTAAGTGCTTCCCTCTCCAAAAGGACGAGAGGACGAAGTTGTATGTAGCCGAGCCTGAAAACAACACAGATCTAAAATCCAAGATTGACATACATTTTGTAGATCTTTAATAGCGCATCTCTTCGCATGCCGTACCGGTGACTACACAATCTACGCAACATGCCCACGGCCCGAGGCCCCTTCACCGCGACATGGTCAATGTTGGGTCGCCCGGTGAGTTTCTCGTCATAAATGACCCTTAGGTATTTTAGGGATTGAACCTGCAGTATTGGTTGTAAGTGGCAAGTGAGAGAGACCACTACAGGATTCTGTAGAGGGAAAACAAGGATGGCACACTTGCTAGCATTAAAATTCAGGTGTCAGCTGCTCAGCCAGCGCTCAAGTGTACTCAGATATGACTGCAACAGACCATGCAGGGAATGTATATCCGGCGCAGCCGCAAAAAACGCAATGCCGTCCGCATAGAAGTAAGTGCGTACATGTTGATGGAGAGGAATTGAGCTCAACAGAATATTAAAGAGCACAGGAGAAAGAACAGCTCCTTGCGGTACACCTCTCGTTTGTTTCTACCTCTCTGGATGGACACCATTATGGACGCAAAAGAATTCCCTATTATAAAGAAATGCAGATATCCGAGCAACTATATAATCTGGAAACTGGAGAGACTGTAGCCTATGCATTAGGATGGAGTGTTCTACACTGTCGTAAGCTTTGGCGACGTCTAACGCAACCAAAGCCGTGACCTGGCGTTGACGACGAGCAAGGAGCATTCTGCTCTCAAGATCAGCATGTGCATTCCATATCGAACACCGTGGCCGGAATCCGAGTTGACACGGGCTGAGTACATTTTTGCTGTCCACGAAGGCAGACACCCCAATTAGTAACACCCTTTCTATTAATTTTGCCACGTTTTCTGTTAAAGAAATTGGCCTAATATTATCCAATTCATAGCCTCCCCCCTGATTTTTATGTAAAGGGATCACCTTGGCCAGCTTCCACTCAGGAGGCATCCAAGCGTGTTTGATAGAGTAGTTTATGAGGTGCAATAAGGAGTCAGGGGACTCATCTTAGAATCTTGAGCATCTTTGTAGTGACACCATCAGGGCCAGGAGCAGCCGCTAGTAATCTCTGCACAACTTGGGAAAGCGGCGATAGATTAACTTGTGAGGCATTATTATTTGGCACCACTGACGCAAACAATATTGGTCGCAAAGGCAGTAGAGACGAAAGCCGCGTTTGCAGGCCCGTGGAAATTAATTCAACCGCCTGGATAGCTTCTTTAGGTGACATAACTAACGACTGTAAATAACTAGAGGACGTGAGCAGTTTTCTAGACCGTAGAAAGCCGAATAGTGCACGTCGGTTGCCTGACTTCGAAAGATAATCGAAATGTTCTGAGTCATATTTTTCCTTCGCACGAGAAACTGTGCGTTTAAAGGTGGCTGCAAAAAATTTATAATCACTAGTTATTTGGGCATTGGTTATGAAGAAACTTTTCCATGCTGCCTTCCTCCGCCTGTAATCTCTTGTACAGTCCGCATTCCACCAGTTAGAAGAATTCCCTTTTGTTGGCCGCACCACAAACTCCGTCTTTTTACGGCAATCTTCTATAGCCAGACATATGCTTGTTGACTGGTGGGCCTCGGCGATGCTAGACACTGACGCAAGGGCAGAGCGCAACGCCGTCCGAAATCTGTCATTATTTATATGTGGCCGCAACTTAGAAGACGCAGGAGTTACACGACATACGATATCAAAATGAATAGGTATATGATCACTTGAGGTGCCGCAATCAACAGTCGACCAATCCGTCACACCAAATCCAGGACTAGTGAACGTGAGATCTAAAACGAATTGAGTCCGTGCGCGAAGATAAGTGGCCAATCTTGAATTTAAGCACATCAGGTTGTGATCAGAAACCCAGTCCCAAAGGCGCTTGCCGCATGAATTAGTCCTGAAACCCCAAGACACATGGTGAGAATTGAAGTCCCCAGCCACGAGAACTGGGTTTTTACAGTTTACGAGTAAAAAATCCAGAGGTCTAACATCCTGGACTCCATTGGGGAAATAACAATTTGCTATGGAAAACGGAGAGCACCCAGGAAGTACCAAGTCTAGTGCCAAAATCTCACAGTCAGGAGACATTTGTTGAAAAGATACCTTAGCCCTGTGGCAAAATTTTGAAGAGACTTAAGTTAGTAAACCAGCTCCTCTTGACCGGCGATCTATGCGAAATGAACGGTAATTTTTAAAATGAAAATGGTTGTCGGTTGAAAGCCAGGTTCCTTGCAAAATTATGACATCCGGATTAAGCTGGGTAGAAATGCAGAGTAAATCTGTGGAATCTGAAATAGAGCGACAGTTCTACTCTAGAACTCGCAACGACGCTATGGTTGCGAAAGCCTAGCAGCAGCAACTGCCTGTCCCAAAATGGTATCCTTGGGCTTGGTGTCGAGCTGTTGCTTCTTTGGTTTGGGCTGGGCACGTGGAGACGACGAATGAGATATGGGGGACCCGCTGCGCTTGAGAACCCGCCAATCAGGCTCCATCATCTCGGAATCATAGATGATGCCATCATCACTCGAAGTACCCGAGGTAAGTGCCGCGGAAGGGGCTGTAGTACGTTCATGGGGCTGAGGTGCTTCAGGAATTGTAGACCGGGTAATTGTAGAGGGAATTGCTGTAGAGAGAGGGGGCAAACCGGCCTGCACGGCATGTGTAAGCTGAGTCGCTAGAACGTTTGTAAAGCACTCCGATACACTTGCGACAATCCTTTCTACCACTTTAGACATGGAAGCCTCCACAGCAGCCGCAATTGCCTGGGACAGCGTCGAGTCTAACATGGCTCCTTGACGAGCGGTCACACCTGCATAACCGTGGGCACGTTCTTTCAACTGTGTAATAGGGTCACGGCGCGAACACCGTTTTCTGTCAATTATCTCTATAATTTGGATTTCCTGCGCTCGGGAGGGACAATTTGAGTAGTTTGCCGAGTGGGCCCCACCGCAAAGGCAACACTTCTCGTCCTGCTCAGTGCAGGTGCTCGTTGCATAACCATCCCCACAGTTGCAACACCGCAAGTTGGATTTTCAACCACCGGCGCTATGGCCATAGCGCCAGCAGTTGTTGCACTGCAGAGGCCTAGATGACAAAGGGTCTACCCGAAAAATTAGAGGCCATGCCTTGATTTCAGAGGGGCAGAAAGTTCCGACAAAGGTGGCAATCACAGATTCGGTAGGCACCCGCATGTTGTTTACATCCCGGCTACAGCGGTGCACAGCAACAACACCTGCAACAGACAGAAGCTCAGAGGTCTCTGCTGGAGACAGGGAAGAGTCCATAGCCGAGGTCTTGCGATCTACACAGAATCCCGCCGCGTCCAAACTGGCGCACCTCTGAGATTGACTCATAATGAGAAGTGGCTGACCGGACAGCAGCCCGAACAGCTGCAGGGTTGGTCATCTTGATTGCACCGCCATCCTGAGGCACCAGCGCAACAGGGATACTGCCGACGCAGCTGCGCAAAAAAAGCTTCCAAAGGCAGGAGATCAGGGGATAGAGAAGCCGACCAGGGGGAGCTCCCCTGGCCGGGAGACTGGGTAGACATTGCCCGGGCTTACCGCCTTACCACGTGCTTAAAGCGCACAAAACGAGAAGCCACCCGAAACTTAGCTGATCGTTCCCAGCAGAGCAGAGCAGGTCAGAATCGAACACGTCCAGAACAGAACCACCGCCGTGGCGCGTCTTCTCTGGGTGGTGCACAAGTTCTTCCTTGTATTCTATAGCACCACGGAGGCCAGGTGGCAAGAGCGCAGCGGTTGTGTTGGCAGCAGAGTCGGAAGGTAGCACGAAAGAGTCGAGTAGCAGCCTTGGGCAGCGGCAGTTCTTTCGCGTGTCTTTCAACATCGCGCTGGCCATATGGCTCAAGCCCTGAATATTTATCATCAGTAGGCTGCACCGTGAGGCAGATGACTCGGACAATATTGCTAAGCAGGTGTTGAAGCTGGTCCGTGAGTTCGTGTGCGCCTTCGATGACACAGCTGGAAGGTGTTGCAAGTGAATCACGCGCGTCAAGACCAAGGGTTTTCGTGAGACGAAAGACACCGGCACAGCCCTCGACGATAGCCAGGCGTCGCAAACACATACGGGGCCTTAGAAAAGGGTCCGTCGTAAGATGCAAAACATGAGTGACAGCACAGTGAAGAATCAGGAGGGGTATGAGGCGGTCACCTTTACCATAACGGTGGTGGTCTGTGCACCACGAGTACCAAAATTTCCCGGTCGTAGGCAACGATGGCTTCGTACCCGACCTGCGCTGTAGATTTCACTAGCTCCTCTCTGTCACCAGCGTGTTATTTGGTGTCAAGTATAGAGTTTTTGTACTTGGAGATGCCATCGATGACGGCGCTCAGCTGCGATGCCTTAATATTTCACCACGTGTACATCTTATGCGTTTTTCATGCTTCTTTTTTTCCTTCTTATACAAGCGAGATGTATATATTCGACGAACGTGCATTAAAAATCTGGTTGTTATTCAGCGTCGTGTCCCGCCTCTCTCTTTGTCTCGTGCTGCGCTGCTCCCGTCACAAGATCATGCACCAACCAGCCCAAATTTTTACCTTGTTAAAGCACATTTCATGGAAACAAGTAAGTCTGAATGGCCTAGCCAGCAAGCATTCACGCGAGGGGACAGATGTATTACACCACCTGTAACGTAAGCATGTGCCTGAAATTTGGTACATATGTGCGCTTGGATGTCTGAAGTCTGCATGCAAAAGAATAAATAGTTTTATTGAGCCAGCACGGAGATAGCGAGCATTAACCTTTTGGGGCTGTCCCCGGGACGCACAACTCTTTGGACACGGCTAGTTGTGGGGACGTTTTTTGGATGTCTTCGGGAAAAATGAGCACCTCCTGGGGAGATTCCAAATGTCCTCATGGGATATTTCTGGGAGATTTTGAGGAGGTTTTGTGTTGGGATGGGCATCAACCCACTATCGCTATCGCGTCACACCGTTAAGGCGGAGCTCAAGTGGTTTGGTTGGTTTATGGGGTTTAACGTCTTTCATCCAGGCCTGTCATTGACACTGTTTGAATGAAGTGCCATGGAGAGTGTTGCCTAGTATCTAGATGCCTAATGAAAAAGCATCAATGCCTCTGCCAGTCAGGTGCAACAGCACCACTTCCTCTTTGGCTCCCGGCACTGCATAGCAGCCTTTCAGAAGATCTTCAGGGCTTGCAGCTGTGTTGTGCAATTTTCTCTTTCAACGTTTCAAGCTACAGAACACTCAGTACTGGACCTGCCTCCAAGAACATGTCTATTCTTATCTTGGTACCCCGGTTGTCTTGAGATTTATAGGAATCTATGTCTGCAAAACCAGCACCACCTTTCATTTGGTGAGCCCAGCATACAAGAATTTCTCAAGGTTAAAATTAATCAAGTTCACAAGCATTGTCCCCGTTTCCATTCCGCTGTGGTGCCTTGCATGTCACTGCCTGGGTAGAGAAGGAGGCTGGTATTGCACTTCTGTTTTTCAGAAAGGGAAGGAGGGGTCACTTCAATCATTGTAACATGTTGCGATGTGATGTGTACTGAGTGAACTTAGTGAATGACTGCACGTTTCCAACTGTTGTGTGTGTATTGCAACTGTAGAAACTGTTTAAAAAGCACAAGTGCAGTGGTGTGCAGGTGTTAACTTTTATACAAAAATTTTAGCTCTGCACATTTCTTGACCCAGTTCCTCCTCTCATGTCTTTTTTGTGGTGCCGAGGTAGAACGTTTAAATAGCAGGGTACAAGTAATGCTTATGGAATGTCAACATGGGTAGCATTGGTAGAACGGTCCTACCTGTTCTGTGTACGTGGCAATGTCTGTTCATCGAGAAATATGACACTAAGTGTTTACAACAGCCGCCGCGGTGGCTGAGTGGTTATGGCACTCGGCTGCCGGCCCGAAAGACGCGGGTTCGATCCCGGCCGCGGCGGTCGAATTTCGATGGAGGCGAAATTCTAGAGGCCCGTGTACTGTGCGATGTCAGTGCACGTTAAAGAACCCCAGGTGGTCGAAATTTCCGGAACCCTTCACTACGGCGTTTCTCATAGCCTGAGTTGCTTTGGGACGTTAAACCCCTATAAACCAAACCAAACGAAGTGTTTACATGTTGAGTGTGTTTCTGCCAGCACAGTTTCTGCGCTTCTCTGGCTTCTTGGAGAGTGGTATCGCAAATTTGTGCAGACGAAGGATTTTCTCACATTCAACCATACTTTATCTATTGGTCAGCCCTGCAAAATTCCCACTGGTTCTTCTCATGCGTTTTTGAGTGCAATCTGCATTGGAGTGTTATCTAGCCATTTGCTGTTCATTAGAGTTTACACTGACCACGTAGCTCAAAGAGGTGTTCCTAAAAGCCTTGCACCCTGTCACACAAAAGTGTACTTATGGTGTGGAATGGTAAGCGCTCTGTATGTGTGCAAGCCTATAAAGCAGAGAGAAGGCTTCGAAGAGGAAAACTCAAGACGCACTTTACACATGACTGAACAACAAACAAAACAGCGCACTACACATACACCAATATAAGGCTACAGAAAACACCGCAGTCCTATCACACTATTGGTCCTCACACGTAAACCACAAAGTCGCACTTATAGTCTTGCTACCAAAGGCGGGTGACTCGTGCGCTATCTCGGACGCGGAGTAGGGACAAAAACCCAGGCGGTACCTTGTTTCAAGAGACGCCGCTCTCCCACGAGAGGAGTGTTGAGGAGGATCAGGTGAAAAGAGACGGTACTGCCACGTCGCCTTAGCTGGATGTCGGTGTTGGGGCATCCTCGTACTGGTGACGAGGTCTGGGAGCTAGCAACTACCGCTGGCAGAGTCGTCGATCCGGAGGCGTTGACACAGGGCCCACGTTCCAAAGACAGGGTCAGCGTCATGATCCACAGGACCGGGGTATCAACCGGTGGGGACCACGCCTGGTCAGTAGGCCTCGCGATTAAACAGCTCCTGCAGCAGCTGACGGCCGTGCACCAACGTCCGCACCTAGAATATTCCTCCTCCTGACCACGTCTTCTTCTTCTTCTTCTTCTCCTCAAGTAACGTCGCAATACCTTCTTCTTCTTCTTCTTCTTTACCCCAGGTATATGGCACATACCCACGCGGGGGGATTGGCCAAGGTGTAGTTGAATAAACAAAGTTTACGTGGAAGATGATGACAAAAATGTAGCACCAATCGTGAATTTTGAAAAATCAATGAATAAAAACAAGAGAACAATATTGACAGTTAAATAACAGACAGCATTTTATACCTCCTTTTATACGCCCACTTCATTTTCTTCTACTTCCGCCTTGTTTTCAGTGCTGTCGTAGTCTTCTCCATTTCTTGCAAAAATACCACTGCACTCTCTTTTCTTCCCTCTTATCTTTCTTTCAGGTGCCATGTGCCAATTAACGTGCCTGTCCTTAGGTCCAGTTTTTTACTCATCCCTCTTTTCTTTCGCTCATGACACACCCTTACATCTGTGGATTTCAGAACCATTAGCAATTCAAACAGTCCAGTAAGGTTTTTTGCTGTTGACTTTTGTTGTGCTCCCTTTTATCCTTTTTTAAGCTAACTTGTGAGAAATGTGACTAGTTAGCATGAAGCACAACCGATGAGAGCATGGCGTAGTCTCCTTGTCATTCTCATAATTTAATATATTTGCATATTAGTAGAGGCTCATTTCAGCTCAGAGATGAATTCCCTTTTAAGTGCCTGACGTTTCCAGTGCCATTGCAGTCATGCTCCAATTATCGTTGTAATGATGCTATGGCAATGACTGTGCTTGTCTTCCCCTGCCCACATTGTGACATGTTCTCAATGTAGTCATTTCCAAATCACATGGTGCCTGTCGATGCGAGCGCAGAACGGTCCTGGGCGCTGCCCATGCTTACTGCTGATGCTGTTTGCAAGACTCCTGGGGCCGTATTACTGAACTGTCAAATATCAAAGTTTTCAAAAACTTGCGAAAAATGGATGGTTAGCCTCCCTCCTATTGGTCGGTCGTGGCCGGCGGCCATATTACTTTTTTGCGTCATGGGTGGCTTCAGATTACGTCACGGATGTGGTAGAAGTGATGGCGTTGCACACCTAATTATGCAGGCACAAATTGACATTTTTTTGTGATCACCTCGAGGCAGTCGATTTTACTGTTGCGTTTGTGACAGAAAATAGCGGCGGTGTACGCGGCGATATGACTGAGGCGGCTCCGCCGGCGCGAGCAGCGGCGAAGGAGGGCGCACGAAGGCGCGTTTGATTCGCCGGACGAGCTGTTTCGGCGCCTTTTTTTGACTGGAGAAGCAGACTGTGGAGTGGCTATGCGACGAAGTCGCCGATGGACTGGGAGGTGTGCATGCGAGCGTGCTGTCGGTGCGGCGGCAGGTGCTATGGGCACTGCGGTTATTTGCCATGGGC
This sequence comes from Amblyomma americanum, assembly GCF_052857255.1. NCBI lineage: Eukaryota > Metazoa > Arthropoda > Arachnida > Ixodida > Ixodidae > Amblyomma > Amblyomma americanum. The sequence continues at coordinate 408,426,216 of NC_135497.1, forward strand.
GGCTTTCAGGATGCCGTTGATAACGAGGCGCACGTCAGCATCACAAAACTGATGGTAAGCAAATGCGTGCGGAAGGTGCTAGAGGCAATCTGCTAACTTAGCGCGCATAAAGGGTGGTTCCCCGCGGTCACGTCTGTGCAACAGCTACATATAAACAAAACACGCTTATGCTGGTAAAGCACTTTATTTTTCCTAGAAAATCACACTTCGTGGTCGTCTTCTATTTCCCAAGGGAAAAGAAACAGACAACCACACATCACATACAGCAACACTTCGCCCTTTGGCGTTTTGTCATCGATCGTGAGCGCCGAACAAGACAGAAGAATAAGTTGTCTTCGTCGATTTCTTACCAAGCGCTCCCTGCTAGTTTGCTCGGCAGGCACGTAGCCTTAATTGCCTTCGTTTAATTTTTTCTGCGCACTAATTAGGTCAACCGCACTGTAGCTTGATTTCAGACGACACGACAAAAACAAAACAGCGTGGAATCGGCTGCTTTCGTGCCATGGAAGAAGGACTCCATGTTTCGTGCAACTCTTCAAGCCCACCACTACTACCACTGGAAGCACCCTTACACAAGTCTTACTTAAAATTAGGTTCAGTGCAGCTTAACGCACTGAACGAATTTCAAATTATTTTTTTATGCAATAGCTTGCAACTTTCATTGTAAAGGCTTTCACACTTCTCCATGTTGGGCGAAACTGTTTGTGACCGGTTGACAGCATACATTGATTTGTGTGGTGATGTGTTTATTTATATTTTGTCTGCACTGGCACATGTTGGGAGTGTATAGCTGTGCCCCCAGTTCTAGGTTGTATGTGTGCCTTTCTAAAAGTTATAAATTTTTAATTCAGAACCATATGTTTTATTCATTCCTGCTACATTGAATTCCATTCGAACAATTCGTCTCGCAGCACCTGCCAGGTGCAATAAATGAAATATAATGGTGCGCAACACAAAAATGGCGCAAATGAAAATAGTAGTTCCATAAACAATTTTTAATGTGCTGAGCCGTGTAATGTCTTCAGGACTACTTTTTTCACTCACCACTTCCCAGGGTGGCTCTGTCTAGGCATTCATGAGGTGCCTCTTTTTTCCCGCTGAGCACCATTACCATAATTTAAATTTTCCTCATAAGGAAAGGCGCCTCGATTTATCAGGCTAAAGGTTTTGAAGTGCCTGCTGTTCACTGCACCAGTGGTTTCATTTTAGTGCAGTGTGGCGTTAGTTGCAGGAAAATGAAACGGCCTACTAAAAGTTGTGTAAATGCGCACTTACACTCATTTATTGCGCGTCGTGAAATGTGGCAGTGAATGTCAGGTTAATATACAGGAATGGGAATGTAGGTGTTTTCAAACACAACTGGTGAAGGGAAAGGTTGAAGTGGGGATGGCCTTGCAGGTATACATGCATCTTCCACGGCCATGTGGGAAGGAAGAGAAAGCAGGAATATGAAAAGGTAATGAGAAGGGGGAAGAATTTCAAGGCAAGGTGCTATGCACTATTAAACGCCTGAGGAGATCAAAACCAGTTATTTAGAAGGAGGGCAATCAGTACTGCATGCTTAAATCAGTGCCTGCACAATACAATGAAATCCCTTCACTGCGTAACATAGTTGTAGTGCCGAGAAGCTGCCAATATTGATGACGGCATCACAGAGTATAATGAAGGCCCCTGATTTGTTTTTATGCACACATATCACTCATGCAAAGTGAAGTAAACTGTCCATTTGCATAAAAGTGTAGGCACGACACAGGTATGCCGCGCGTATGGCTGGAGCAATTTTAAGCGTTACATTCGTTGCCCAGGTTTCAAACTACGGACCTAGATTTCGTTCAGCTCATATTACACCGCCTCGAAGGACTACGCTTGGCGATGTGGCAACAAGCAATGAACCATTTAAGGCGCATTTATAGTCCGACGTGTTCAGTCTCGCTACGCCGGTTTCGCTGCGCTGGCCGAAGCGCCACCCCCTATGCGACCAGACGCCGCGCGCCGAGCATGCGCAGAACGACCGCCGCCTCGCGCGCCGACCGTCGACACGCCGGCAGTTTGAATTCCGTTCGCGCCTTTTTCTGCGTCGCCTCATCCGTTTCGTTCCATCCACGGCATTGCGGCTACTAATGAAACATGGCTAGGGTGTTATCCGCGCGACAGAAACTTGCTCTCGTGTTGCTAGTGCACCGCTTGCGGCGAAAGCGCAGGCGCTCGATGCATGTGCGAAAGATCGCTCTCTCCACGGGAACAACCCACCCGTGGAGAGACGGTGATTCGCCTTCTGTTGCCAAGTGTTCTCTTTGCCCTGGTGGTCTCTGAAATCCAGCCTTTTGGTGTCGTATACACAAGGGTGCTGTTTTATGGCTTCGATAAACCGTTCCACAACGATGTCCGGCACAATTTCAATATTTGGGCAGCTCGCGCCACTCACGCCGGCATCCGCCATTTTTCTCCGCGCGATGCATTGTGTGTCGACGCGGTCGGCGGCGCCGGCGCGCAATTGGAGCAGGAGCCAAAGCTGCGCCGGGCCCGTCGGGGCACGCTGGCAGCCGCCGGTTACGCTGGCCGCGGCAGTGCGTCGAACTATAGACGGAGCCTTTTCACCAAAGCAGCGCGCGCGCGCTTGCGTTACGTCGGACTATATTCGCACCTTCACTACGAAAACAAAGTTCTGAAGACGCACGGACATTAAACCATCAGTTGCGTGCTTTCTTAGTTGTAACAGTGCTTAGCGCACAAGTAGATATGGATGACCACTTTCGTCCATGCCGACTAAATATTTTGTAACTCTAATTGGTTTTGTAAGCCCACGTAACGTGTACGTAATTGCACTAGTCCGCTTTGCTATTCGGATGCTAGACAGCGAAACCAAAATAAGAAGAAATTCATTGGAATTATTTACTAGACGTATTCATATTCTACATGGCAGTTTATATTCACCTATGTCTTGTGCTTACACAGAACGTACAGCCGAATGTGTCTGTACTGCTTTGATGACTGCGCACCTTAGGCCGATCTTTGGTAATGTATACATGGTATTGTCGAGCATTTTTCGCTCTCTCAACACCGCCATTTAGCCTCAGAGCACTTCCTTTTGAATAATTTGGAAGGGCGCATTTTGCGAGCAAGGGAAAAAGAGAAGCTTCGAAACATGGCGTCTCACCTGCACCGTTGCCGTATCAAACTCTGCGCGTTTCGCTTGCCACGCTAGCTTATCAAAACCACTGCGACACGAATCATCTGCGTCAGCACTTTTTCAAACGGCACCTGTCGTCTGCACTGGCCCAAACATAGCGCTATCATTTTCAAACGCCGCGCCATTTATACCATAAGCGCTGTTGTGCTAGTGAGGGCAGCACCTCCTCACTGGTGAGGGAGACGAGAGAACTGGAAAGAGTCAGACTGGCACAACTAACATCAACGGCGCATTTCCGCTGAGTTTTCTCTCTCATTCTCCTTCATTTCCCCTTGTGCCTTTGTCATTCCTTAACTGACTCTGCTGACTCCTCGACTCAACTTACGCTAGTCGACTCCATCGGCCAGTGCAGGGTTGTCACGTTTTTTCTGTGCGTGTCTGTTTCAACGTGCGGACTGCAGCGTGCGTGACTGCTGTCATCTTATGAGCTATGGCACTTATGGACGTAAGATAGAGAAAGAATCTGGCCTTCGCAACAAAGCTTCAGGTGATCCGGCACGTCGTGAATGGCGAAAAGAAGTCCTCCGTGGCACATGCATTCGGCATTCCGCGAAGCACTCCAAGTACGCTGTTAAAAAACAAGCAGGACATCACGCTCAAAGCAGACGAGCAAAGTCGCTTGGGAGCATGTCATAGGCGCCCTGCTGCTTTTGACAAAGTTGAGAAGGCACTGTATATGTGGTTTTTTGAAGTCCGAGCGAAAAACTTCCCTATGGATGGCCCCATGTTAATGGAGGGAGGAAGCCAAATGGTTTGCCACGGTTCTTGGTGAAGAGAACTTTTGTGGTGGTACTGGGTGGCTGCAACGGTTTAAAAACCGCCGTGGCATTGTGGGAAAAGCCATTTCACTTGAAAATGGAGCTGTCAGCAGTCAGGAGATGCAGCAGTGGCTTTCAGAGGAGTGGGCGTAGGTCGCTGCAAAGTTCGCTGCCTGCTGAAGTCTTCAGTGCAGACGAGACTGGTCTCTTTTGGCAAAGGCTGCCGAATATGACGCTCGACCTCCGTGGGAGCTCATGTCACGGTGGGAAACTGAGCAAAGTGCGTGTGACGGTTCTGCTTGCAGCAAACATGGATGGCTCGTGCAAGCTGCATCCGTTTGTTATCGGAAAGAGTATGTCACCGCGCTGCTTCAAGAATTGCAAGCAGCTTACTGTCTACCACGGCTGTAATAGAAAGGCCTGGATGATACGCCAACTTTTTGTTGAATGGCTGCAGGCTTGGGAGTTGAGTTGGGCAGGTCGGGCCACCGAGCATGCCTTCTGTTAGACAACTGCTTGGCCCATCAAACGACTTGCAAGCTGCAGAACATTGAATTGAAGTTTCTCCCGCCGAACACCACAGCGAGACTGCATCCCATGGACCAGGGTATCAAAGGCTTTCAAGGTAGGCTACAGAAGGTGACTTTTTCAGCGGCTCGTCATAAACCTCCGCATGGGAACTGATCCCAAGATTGACCTGCTCGGTGCCATTCAGATGATTACCGGCGCTTGGAGCGACGTAAAACAGGCCACAGTAGCCAACTGTTTCTGCAAGGCAGGCCTTGAAATGGCTGGAGGTGAATGTCCTGAAGCTTTGGATGATGAATGGTTGGAGATGAATGTCCTGAAGCTTTGGATGATGACGATAAATGCTTGTAGGACGCATTTCGCAACTTGTCCCATTTTCCCGGAATCGTCTCTTCGGAACTTACCGTTGAGAACTTCATCAACGCTGACAGCGACGTTCAGGCTGTAGCTGACCTCGCTGATGAGGACGTTGTGGCCAGAATAGCTGGCACCCAAGAAGGAGACTCCAACGACGACGAGGAGAACTGTGTTCCAGAAGATGTGCCCGCACACAGCCGCTGAACTGGCATCAGCGTTCAACCTCATTCGGCCTTGTTGCGGTGAAATGGAAGGTACCAGGCTGTCGCACCTGGACAGTCTCGAAAAGATCAAGACTGGCGTTTTCAGTTTCATCACTCACAGCAAAAAGCAGTCGAAAATTGTAATTTTTTTTCCGTGAAATAAAGTGCTTTCACGTTGCGTGCCCGGACTTTGCGGTTCATGACTCTTGTGATCGGTAAGCCACAATTTTTCATGATCTCGAGTGCGGTTTAATCCTCTATCTGTATATCGAATTTTCGCTATATCAAATTTTTTTCCGATCCCCTTAGAATTCCATATATCCGGGTTTGACATGCTGAAGGCTCTGAAGTCGAGCGGCAAAGTCGTCATTAGCGGACAACGAGCGCAGTAACAAGTCTTCGCGTCTTCACAGAATGTTAAAAAGTGCTGCCTCGCAGGAAAAAAGAACACTACAGGGGAAGCGAAACTTCGGTTCTTTGACTACAAGCCATACCCATTAGTGTGCACGTAAGCGACACAGAATCGGTGTGTGAGGTCATCGTTAGCGGGCGAACAATGCACAATGGGCGCAGTAAGAAAGGAGTTAACTGAAGAATACACAAAACAGATTTTTTTTTTACATTGAGTTCTGTAGGAAACCGAATAAATTGTCTCATATTGTTCATTTTACTTGAGAATGCATCTTAACCGAGCTATACCCATGTCACACGGGCAAGTTTATTATCATTTTCAGTGAGTGCCTCACCTTTAATATCATTTTGTGCCACAAGGTAAACTTTAGTGACATTCACTGCAGAAAACACTCGGTGTGAAGTTAGTTTGGCAGACTCTCTATACTTTCCCACATTTCAAAAATAGAACACAGCGTTATAGAAAAAAACAGCATGTTGTAACATGCAGTAATTGTTTTACCCCCTTGTCACATCTAAACTTATTTTATGCCAGCCATGATGTATATATTGCAAAAATTAGAATAAATAAACTTGCTCTCTTCTGCAATGTTTGTCAAGGCAGCGATATGGCAACAGTAGAGTTAGGGTAGCAGTAGTTTTGGTAGTGTGTCCAGCCCAGGCAGTGTATCTAGGCAATGTATCTTCAAACAACCTTTAATTTCTTTTGAAGGTCGTCCGCTCTATCTGTGTCGTGGATGAACTGCCAGTGGTGACAGAGGCGATGCAGGAGGCATTCATCTCCAGTTATTGCTCGAGGTCCCTTTCTGTGTTTGCCTGCTCGCCGGTGGCAAACTGCAGCTCCTTGTCTTGAGAATGATGCTATGCTCAAATACATCTAAATGTGGTCACCGTATTTTTCCATTCTGATTCCCTAAGTTGCGCAGAAACATTGTAGACATGTTGCCATGAAGTTTCAGCTATCACTGTCTGGATTTGCTCCTGGCTTGACTGGTCTTGCAATGCCTTTTTCTAATTGCCAAAACTGCACCAAGCTCTTTGATATTCATTGAAAAGGGTTGCATAATTTAAAATCCCAGAAAACTTTATAATAAAGCGTTGACGCTCAAAAACTAATATTTTATGTGCCTTACTCGAAAAGCCATCATCACCGCCATCACTTCCTATTGACACTTTATTTCACCTTGTAGCAGTGTGCATCGAATGGTTACATGCACTCACTAAAAAAAGTGTCACTGAACTTGCCTGTCTAACAGGGGTATTAGTCATAATGATATGGCACTAAGCTATAAAAAGTGGTGACTCTGCCACCATTAGAAACATTGACTATAAAACGTTTTGACAGCCTCATCATCTCCTTATTCATGTGTTGTGACAAGATTGGTCTGAAAGCAGAAGAGCCTTTGCATCTTAAGACCCAAAAGCTCCCATCTTGCGCACATAGGTTATGGAATCTGAAGTTCGAGTTTCTTGTACACAATAATTCCTGAAAACACCCTGTGATTTTGCTTCAAAATAAAGCCTGCAATTACGGAGCCTAATTTGAAGATAGAGAGAAAGGTTTATTTACAAAGAAATGCAGAGAGGTCGGCCCGACTGATGATACCCCAGCCGACTGCTCTGCAGTGGGGAAGGTGGAGAGAGAAGAAAGAGAGGCATGATGGATGACAGGGGGGACTTGGAGAAGTTCAAATGTATATGGTATGCAGCACGTCACCGATTTGTTGGAATACAGCTGGAAGTCAAGACGCACGCTGCTTAAAATGTAAAGTCAATACCCTGACTGCACGTAGCAATTTCCAAGTGTTTGGCAGAGTCCCCACTGATGTGTCAGCTGATAAGCCTAAATGTAAACAGCATTATCTCTATGAAAGTACTGTAGCCAAATGTGTTCTTGCCCACTACTGTTTGCCATTATTTGAAGTGACTGTTTAATATGTTTTTAGGGAAACACAAACAAGGAAGCAGGCCTCTTCAGCCGTCTACATCTCTTGCAAGGCATTGTAGCCTTTCACCAGGAGCATTATGTCGAGGCAAGGCAGTACCTGCAGAAAGCGGCTGCTCTGATTTCCCAGCTCAAGCTAGACGATGCAAAATTGGCACAGGTATGTCGTATTTTGAAAATGACTTATGCCATCTGAAAACCTGGGGCTGTGAATGAATTGGCCATGAACTGCCAGTTGTCTATGCCGAGCTAACTGCTAGCTTCAGATAACAGACGCTAATTCTCCTGTTGTTCTGTGGAATTGTGACTAACTTGGCAGTCATGCTGTGGTATGATGATGATGAAAATGATTAATTTTAATGACGCAAAGGTAGCTTGGCCAAGGAACACCATAGCACAAGATATTTGTCTACTCATTGCCGAGTTAAAAGCCTCAAGTTACTTTTGTCTTTGTTAGTATATTTTTCGATGGATATTTAAATTGGTACATCATAGTGTTTAGTGAAAAAAAGTGGCATGCACCATGATTTTTTTTCTTGAGGAGGCAGTTAAAGCGGAGCCTGGTGCTGTGCTTGTTTGTTGTTAGTGTATCTGTTGTGAAAACATTGATTGCAGGTGATGTCGTTGGGCTTCTCTGCATCTTCCGCACGCTTGGCACTACGGGAGGAGACGTTGACTTGGCTGTACAGCACATCATTGCGCAACAAGATGAAAAGAAAGCTCTGCATGAGAAAGAACTCGAGGAGAGAAAGCAAAAGCTCCGAAAACGCAGTCTGGGCAAGACCTGCAATGGGGAGTGGGTCAGCTTAGAGAATTATGACGCATTAAAGGCAATGAGCTTCCCGCCGAGCAACGCATGCCGTGCCCTGCAGCAAGCCAACAATGACATTAATGGCGCCATTCAGGTGAGCTTCCTATGCAGTACAAAACTGGTGTATTCAGTGTTCCTGGACTTTGGAATTAATATTTACTGCAGTCTGCACGAAAGGATGAGACATTGAGAAACACAGGGTCGGTGCCCACTATACAGTAAAAGCTTGTTAATTAGAACTCCACGAGGATGCCGACACAGTTCGAATTAACCGAAGTTCGAACAGACGAAAGTTGACAGAATATGCAGGACACTGATTGGGAAGCAGTCAGGTAGTGAAATTACCGTATTTAATTGTTTCGAGATATTCCATCATCACCTGCTTTCTTTCCCAGAAGACAGCGGCCAACACCTACTTTTCTAAAGCCCAAACGTATCGGAAGGCCTGTACTTCGCATTAAAACTGAAAAAGCGGGCAGCATTCAGCGCGTCTGAACTTGCATAACTGAGGGCCGCGCCGAACTCACAAAGGATGCGCAACCGCTTGTGGGCATGAGGTCGGAAGGCTGGAAGAGCGAGTGGCATGCAATCGTCTGTGGCTGCCGCTTTTTTTCAACCTCCAAGACTCAAAAATTAACACTTGAAAGTCACGGAAGTTGCGCAACCGTTTAGGTTTAAAAATGAAAGTCGATATGACAGCTGCACATATGTTGCCGATTTTCCAGCCTTCTGACCCAGGGTCACAAACTGCAAAACCAATGAGCATGCTTTTTAGGCGATATCTTGTTTCAGTAACGCGCTGGTGTCGACTTCATTCATGATTTCATTCTTCTCTTGAAGCGTTTTGACATGGTAATTACGGCAAATGGATGACATGTCTAAAATCGCTACACCATGGCACACCGCGTAAGTTGGCCGCTATGGCTGCAGCCAATCGCACGGAACGTGATGCAAAGGGCACTGGTAAACCGAGACAGAGATGCACAGTAAACATTAACGAGAACTTTAATTCGTTTGTTTCGTGCAAGTCGCAGTTTCCCACACGGTGGCCGCATGGTTTCGGATTCATAGTGCTGGAGACGCGACACGTCTCATTCCTGCCCTCTCCCATCTACCTGGTATCGTACATCGCCAATAACCTCACAAGCAATTTCTGCCCCCTCCACATCTTCTCCAAAGAGGCGGCGCAGCCTCGCGGGAGCGTGGCTTGGTTTGTCGGGTGTGCAGGTTGCTCAGGCGCGTCGGCACGTAGTTCAAATTGTCGGTGGCACAACCCATTCAGGTTCGAATTACCGAGGCATGTTTTACATAGACTCCTATGGAGCATGGACGGACCAAGTCTTACAGTTCGAATTATCCAAAAAATTGAATTCATGAGGTTCAAATTAATGAACTTTCACTGAATACAGGTTTTCTTTTCGTGTCTCATCTTTATGTACTGACTCCAACAAATATGCATTTGCTGCCAGTGTTTGATTCTTCTGCTGTATATTTATGTAGAGATTAATTTTGAGAAGTGGCATTTGACCAGGGGTTGTCCAAATTTTGTGTCAAGGGGCTGAGCTGCCGAGGTGTAGTGTAGCAGGCTTTTTTACAGTGTGGGTTGTAGGCATTGAGATAGAGCAGGCTGGTAGAGTGCATTTATTCGCAGACGTTAAATCACCCCAAGTTATTTTGAACCAGAATTAAGGTGAAGACATGTACTTATAATGATGCGATTTCATGCTTGACTGGCTGCAGTAATGGTTTGGTTTGGCTGCGCTCGTGACCCACATTCATCAGCGAAAGGTGGCCCTCACTTGGCCTGTTTTTTTCCCTCATCACTGCATTTTCTTTACTTGTACAGTTGACGATCGATTTTTCGGGCACCTAAGTTTTTTTTACCCTTGATTATTCTGACTTTTCTACGGCACCACGGCATACCTTACACAGCCAATGTATTGTGCGGCTCAAAATTTCGGGCTCTCTATGGGGTGTTCGATTTTTCGGACTTTTCAAGCGTCAGCAGGGCAAACTGCGATATATTTCAAGCTGTGTTGCTGCCATCTTGTTTGTTTACTTTTCCCTCTCGTAGTCTCGACCACTGCGCCGGATTTGCGTGCCACTTCATCGACCTTAAGTGGTCGATCGCAGGCAGACGTCGCGAAAGAATTACAGATTTGAAAACATGCTTTCGAAGTATGTAATTAACAACCAAAAGATTTTCGAGGTGGTAACAGTCTACAGGGACTTGGCAGAAGAATGCAAGCCAAGGCAGCTGCCCAAAGCTCAAGGAGGCCTTCCTCGTGAGGTTCTGGTCTTTAGTGACCTCCTCAAACAAAAGGCGGAATCAATGGGCATCGAAGGTCAGCTTCAGCTAGCTTCGGAATTTAAAGAAATGTTTCGGTCTCAGTTTCCAAAGAATATGTGGCAAAAGCGCAGCTATTGACCTCGGCATCAATGCAGACTACAGCAACGGGAGGCTGCAGTTGCTCTTGCAGGAGTGCTTGCCGGATGACTTGCTCAACTGTGACGAAATGTGACTTTTTTTCAAGCTCATGACAGAGAAGCCGCTTGCTTTTGCTGGTGATCTTTGCTATAGCAGAAAGCAGCAAGGAATGAGTGACTGTTTTGGTCAGCAGCAGTATGTCGGGGACTAAAAAATTGCCGGTGCTCATTATAGGAAAGTCGAAAGCCCCGAGGTGCTTCAAAGGTGCCAAGTCCCTGCGTGTCTTGTATGAGGCTAACAAGAAGACATGGATGGCGCAGCAACTTTTTGAAAGCTGTGTGCGAAAGCTAGATCGCAAATTCAATCTACAAGGCCACGAGGTTTTTCTGATCGTTGATAACTACGCTGCTCATGAGAGCATTAACAACCTGAAGTCTTGCCACTTGCCACCAACACGTGTCCTACAGATGTAGACTAAGTCGTGATCCGTGTCCTCAAGGCTAATTATAGGTCGCGGTTGCTTTCGCCTGTGTTGGTGTGCCTAGACAGTGGAAAAGTCTTCGCTCATGCTTGCCAATGTTAGGAAGTCAGTGACACCCGCAACACTTCACAACAGCTTCCACCACGCAGGACTTGTGCTGAGTGATGAGTCTGCCACCGTGCATGAGGATAGCATGACCGATCAGCTGTCGGGCAACAAGCACCTCATTGAAAACCTGTGCACTGCAGGAATCGAAATTCCTTCTGCCGTCTCGTTTTAGCGGTTTAAGGACATGAATAGGAAGTAGAGAAGACTAAGATATCATTCGCCAAGTGCTTGCCAAATCTGACAACACCAAGAGTGATGATGACGCCTCGCCTGTAGCAGTGTAGCCGACGCAGACAGTTGCGACTCTTTGATCGGCCTATGGTGACACAATGACTTTCACCGAAATTCTAGCAGACCTGTTAGCTCAAAAGCGAAGCATGGTGCAGAAGAGTATAGATCAATTTTTACGGCCTTAGGCTCTCATTTGACTGCAATTGTTTTTTTGGGGGGCACATTTGTTATTTTGGTCTGCCTGATTTTTCAGACATTTTCACAGTCCCTTGAGAGTCCGAAAAATCGGTTGTTGACTGTAGTGATAACTCTACTTTTTAAAAGACTGTGTAGCCATAAATTGAAAATTTTTTCAGCCATTTTTTATTTATTAACCATTGTTTTTTTAAAATATTGAGACAATCTTTGCACAGGAGTCTGCTGGTTTCCCCACTCGGTACAGGTGTCCTCTTCTAGGGTTGCTTTGGTTACCCGGGGGGAATAGACGATATGCGAAACTGCTTGGTGGTCTGGCAACACAGCGCCCACAGCTTCCGGTTTCCATCTTGGTTCGGTCGAGCTCGTCGAGCTATTGTGTCGTTTACTATGCGTACTTTCTGATACCAATATAGCTATCATGAATCTCATGAGTGGAATTTCAAAAGCCAATGCCTCAGTTGCTGTGCTGCTTGCTCTGCTCACCTTTTAACAAATGTAGGTCCTTTTACAGAGCGCCAGCATGCTCCTAGCACGTCCTCAGCTTCGCTTGAAATTTGGCACTGATGATGGCAAGAATCAGCATAGGAAAGTCGGTTGGAAACTCGAACTCTGCGCCGTTGTCGTTTTAATATGTGCATTTAAGTACCCGTTCAAGTGTCGCACATCGCTATTTTATTTTCAAGTGGAGGCAAATTCATCCGGTGGAGTAGCGAGCAGTTGTTTTGCGCTGAGTACGCAAGTGCATTGACCAACTTCTGTGGCACTGCGAACTATCGTGCGCACTGACGCTAGCAGCTGCGTGCACTGTGATACAATCACACAAGACCCTCGGCCAGCTGCGCACTGCCATTCCCTTAACTGCAATGTGTAATGCATATCTAAGATTTTCAACGTCACCGTTTCAAAGCCATTGCTAGCGTTGATTCAACCAGGTGTACACATCATTGAAACTGCGTCATGGAGTGAATATTGCGCTGTTAGCAGTCCATATTAACAAGTGGATATCCTGAAAAAATAACAAATTCGCATTTCAGTTTTTATACATAGTGTGTATCACATCACAGACGTATTAACACACATAACATGCGTGATTGATCGCGCGACATTAAAGGAAAACAGCACTTCGGACCTTGCAACAGCTCCACGGCTGAGAGAGCTTTCTAGCCCTTCTAAAAGCAGTTGTAGTCGAGAAAACTCAAGTGAACACTTATAAAACTAAACAGTAATCAGCGTATGGTTCTTTGAGTGCACTTAGTTCGCCACGGCACAAGCGGTCGAGGTTCGTAGATGGAGTGCGCTTAGTGCTTATGGCCACTATTTGTCGGAAAATTAATGAACGCGCTTCTTCGCGACTGGACTTCATGATTTAAAAAACATTGCCTTTTTTATAACGTTGTTGAAGTATGCGTCAATATGTTCACGTCCGACCAACTGTGCGCTATCAGAGAGTTAGTAAATGCACAAAATCGACTTCTAATTTTGATCAGAGAGAACAAAAACTCTGATCCGTAACTTAGTTTGGACGCAAATCACCTGTAAAGCTTTGTGAAAAATCGGCGCAGAAAGCGAAAGGTGTGCACTGGTCAGCGTGCTTACACGATGCCTCGCATGATATTTGGTGTTATTAAAACGTTGGCACAGAGTTAAAAAAAAATTAAAAAGCGAGGTGCTGAAACCTACCTGGTTCTCGCGTGTATCGTACTGTCCTTGCAGAGCGTACAACGTAGCGCAACAGTCCATCGGCATTTCACATTTCAAATGAAGCGCAGCCGTTTTAACCCAACGCTAGGCAGCAGTTTTGTTTTCTCTACCGAACCAACATGGTGGGCCTAGTTCTCGGAGCGCGAAGATCTATGGCGCTGTGCATTTCGCATATTGTTTGTTTCTTGGAAAAGGGGTCGCCTGTTCTACGATTAAACCGAACGCTCCTGATGCCACTGTACCCATGGCTATAGTGGGTGCAGAGCTATGTGGTGATGTGGCGGCTGACACTTGCCAGTTTTAGCTTAAAGATGGCAAGGAGTATTCCACTTTCACTTTCAAGCTGGTATGAAAAATTGACACAGTTGTTTCACTTGAGACACACTCTGATGGCCACACTTGCTGAGGAACTTTTGCGACATGTGCTATATTTAAAGGCAGCAGCCAATCAAGTGGGGCCAATTACATGGTGATGGCCCATCTTGACAAAGGTACTGACAGATGTCTTCGATAACATGCTTAAAATTTATTTTTTTTTAAGCTTTTTGCCATGTACAGTGAACTAATGGTACCTCTATGCCCACTCAGTCTGGCATAATTTGCAGCCTACGAAGTTAGGGCATTAGAACAAACTTTGCTTATGCTACAAAGGAATTGTCGCACCTAGTCAAAACAATATTAAATATGTGAACGTACAAGATCATTTCGCTTTTCATGATAGCAGTGGCTTTCTTTCTGCATACTTGGTTAGCAATCACCTATTCCTTGCAGGAAAAAGATGAACATTGAGTTAACAGTGCACCAGAAAGGCTGTCTGCTCTTTCACTTTATTTTGGCCCTAGTGATGATTGTGCTGAAATATCAAGCGCACCAATAAAACACTGCACTGACAAAAAATAAACAGCCATTTCATGCTCAAAATGCTCATTGTCACAGCGAAATAGTGGTTATGGCGCTCGGCTGCTATCCTGAAAGAAGCGGGTTCTGTCCCGGCCGCGGCAGCGGTCGAATTTCGATGGAGGCGAAATTCTAGACGGCTGAGTACTGTGCGATGTCAGTGCATGTTAAAGAACCTCAGGTGGTCTAAATTTCCGGAGCCCTTCACTACGGCGTCCCTCACAGCCTGAGTCGCTTTGGGACGTTAAACCCCTATAAACCATAAACCAAAAAAGGATAATAGTACAAAGAAGATATCAATTCTCATATTTTCAAGTAATTCTGAAACTCTACACATACAATGCAGGTTATTCCCAAGAAATGTTCCTTTTTCTGTTAGAAACAAAAGAAATTTCTAATCACACTTAGCATAACTCTGTCATAATATAACTCCCCCCCCCTCCCCCCAACTTTTCTGAATACCCAAGTAGCCTGTCTACCAAAGATATTTACTTAACATTAATTAAATAAATAGGCTTGTAGAAATTATGCTCAGGTGACTTATTGTCTGGCAAAAACAGCAATCGTAGCAGTACACATATTAAAAAATGTATTCTTGAGAAAAAATGATACATTTAGAAGAAGACCTTCAGGGGGGGAAATATCATGCAGAGAGGATGCTCCCGCAACACAGGAAGATTAATTGTTAAACAGCGCAGGAGGACGTGACATGCGAAAGAAAGACGCACAACACAGGCACTGACTCGCAGCTGATTTTTATTCAGAGAAACTGTCCTTATAACTTTCCCTTTTCTGAAAAAACAAACAAAAACAAACAAACGTAAAAGCAAAAAAAAAACACTACTACTCATCATACAAGCCAGGGAAAAAACACATCCCTGTGGTGCAGCCACACATGAAG
Source organism: Amblyomma americanum (assembly GCF_052857255.1). NCBI lineage: Eukaryota > Metazoa > Arthropoda > Arachnida > Ixodida > Ixodidae > Amblyomma > Amblyomma americanum. The sequence goes on from NC_135497.1 coordinate 408,441,364, forward strand.
TTAGTGAGAATGTTAGATGACGGTAGTTAGAAAGAAAGATGATTGTTTGAAAGTTAGATGAAAGTTAAATTTCACATGCAGTTGCACCACGGCAATGTAGTGTGTTTTTGACCATTGTGTATGATGAGTAGTATCACTTTTCCTTGCTTTTTTTTTCTTTTTACATTTGATGTTTGCTGCGCTTTTTCTGGAAAGGAAACTTTATAAGGACAGTTGCTCCAAACAAAAATCAGTGGCGCGGCAGCGCCTGTGTTACGTGTCTTTCTTTCATGTGTTCTATCTTTCCACATTCTTCAACAATGAATCATTACGAACTTGCCCAAATCGCAGCTTTAAGTATCATCGAAAGATTGCCCAAATCAAAATATCACAACTAAAGCCAGCCAAAATACAAAATAATGTTACTTTCTTCTATGAACATGGCCTAATGAGAAAATTATTATCTTAGCTTAATCGAATAACTACTAAGATCGCTTATATATATCTGCAAATAGTATGAATATTGTGTCAAACACTAGCTTGTTGAGCAGACTAAGACTAAGCAGTCAGGATAGCCATGGTAAAATATGACAAGGCTAAAGCTCCTCTAACAAAGTTTTGCCTCACAGGAGCTACTAAAGTGGACTAAATTTACTTGAAGGCATCACTCTCTCAGCCCAGAGAAGTGCATTTAAGTTGTCAATCATGAAGCACACTAGTGAGGATCACTACCAATGGAAACTTAACAGATGCAGTATTGAGAGGCAGAGTAGCGTAAAGGTAGGTGTTTAATGTCCAACTCGAAATCTGATAACCTGCTGCCACTCAGCAGAAGGACCAGTATCATCATGTGAACACTGCTTCAGAGCGTACATTTTAAGTCACGTCTACCTTCTTTGCCAATCCCAAGTGCTAGGTGCAGGGTGTGCAACCTTTTGGGTTGAAAAAAGTCTTGAGGCCGTTGAGCATACAGATTTCCCTTGTGTGGCAGCATACCTGAAGGTCACTGCCAAGTGTTTTATAAGGTCATCTTACTCACAGGGTCAAAGAGAATTAACTGATGTCTGTAGTAAAGCAGCAGCACAGAAAAACAGCCCCAAAAACTAGCTACCATCAAATTTATCCACCTGAGCGACAGCAACACGTACAATCTGCTTCACCCTGGTGTACAACATTCAAGCAGCACATTGCCCTGCAAACAAAGGGAACCCTCACTCCAGCTGCTAGATTCTAGAGGAAATGATTGCACAGAACTAAACCAGTATATACGAAGAAAGCAAGTCGTAATGATCCCTTAACTAGAAGGCTACTGTCTAATTTCAGTTTTTAGCAATTGGTGTGCAGTGCTTGACAGCTCTATACACAAAGGGTGCCGCAGACTGTACAGTGTGCTGGTGAAGAAGCTTAACAGACTTGCAGGAACATTGACACCTTCTAATGTGCATTCTTACAGAGATGGAAGGCCATGATAATAACAATGTTTTTTCTGTATTTTTCCTGGCACAATTAGTAAAGACGCTGCTTGAGTACATATTGATACAGCTAACTTACAAGGCCTGTAGACACCAAAATTTTGCTTGTGTGTTTCCTTCTTTGAAATGATGCGTTAGACATCAGTATGCAGGGACCACTCTCTGGTATTCCTGTGTTACCGCTAAATTATTTATAATTGAATTTCTTCTTGACGCTGTTTCAGTTTCAACAACTGAGCAAGAGCTGTGACATGAAAGGTTGGTCTAGGTCACCTGACGCATGAAAAAACTGCAATACAATCACTACAATCCAATCCAACACAATAAAATCACTGCAATACGGCCTTGAGGCAGGAATTTACCTCCTAATGTGATCCCCTTTTCTCTGCTCCCATGCTCCTGTGAACTTTATAAAGATTACTCAACAATCTGTTGTAAAGTTTTAATTCGCTACAATGCTTTAGCCAGCTCGCTTCAAGAGCCGAAATGATAACAAACTAACCAGCAATTTATATTGAATATTGCAGTTTTTTTTATGCCTCATATGACCTAAAGTCACCTTTGCCCTGACAGCCATCGTTGCATTGATGAAAGCAAAACAGTATGAGAGAAAGACATTTTTAGTTACTAATTATTTGGTGGCCATAGGCAAAAAAGCACCGTGGTGACCCATGTATTCTAATATTTAGAGCATAATTATAGAGAAGGAAACATGCAACTAAAGTTAGGTGTCTGTACTCCTTTAAACTCAGTCACTGTATGATATTAGTCCATTTGGATTCCTGAAAACAAATATGTGCTCTCTAGATATCCGCTCATGAAAAAAAGGCTCTGGTTCTGGAGATTTATGGACACTGAGGTATGACGCAGGCTGCACGGCCTAGCCTTTCATTGACCTAGATAGGCAACATGCAAATGACTTTGTTGCGATTAGTGCACTAATGAGTTGAGTACCTTGGTCATTACTGAAAACAGAATCACAGGTTTTAGTGGCAGCCATTATCACAGCTCTAAAGTTGAATGGCTTTCGGACTAGGGTAAAAAAAACACCAAAACAAGCTACTTTAAGGCGATGAAGAATCTCAACACTTCAGTTCTACGTCAAAGCTTCATTTCCATATTGCATGAGCCTTGTCCCGTGTGCTCAGCTGCTACTTGATAAAGTTAAATAATTTTTTGTTTAAGAGAACGAGGCCACGAACACTTTGTTGCGGCCACAGCTGCTCACCAGAGTAATTAAAAATACTTGTGTGAGACAGCACTATATTGCTGCTTACACGACGGTAATCCTGTGCAAGCAGCACACTCGAAGTCACATTAACACTGGTTGCACTGCAAGCACCAGGAATAAGCAAGCTCACTTACTGTGAAGATAACCATTATACTAGACACCCTGCAGGTGCTGTTGGTGAGCAGTGATCTGAGTGGACTTTAGTAAAAGGAAGTAAAAAACAAGGAGACCGGAACAGTGATCTGGGTGGACCAGTAGTAAAAAAATGAAAAAAATAAAGCAGACCGGAATTATTAAACCATGCTAAGTATGCACGGCCCATTGTACTGCATCACAGTGGAATGGAAGCTACAAGTGCAAGGCAATGGCGTCCTCAGTTGTGAGGTTGGCTCGTAAGCATGCGAGGACAACACACTTGTGGAACATGTTGCCTCGTGCTCATAGCTTTCACTCCACTGCTATTTACTTGTGAGATGGAGTACAGTAATGTCAGAAAGAATGTCGAGCAGCGAGTTCTAATGTTGAGTCGGCTGTTTCCTCCTAGAATTTCCAGTATTCAGTAATAAGCATGCTATTAGTGTCTGCACAGTTTTATTAATCTCAAAGTATTTTCAAAGTACTGTTCATTTTGATGCAGCAGATAAGTCTGGAACCATCTGCAGTACAGAGCTCTGAGGACAGAGTGCTCCGTTGTGGTCCTTTTTTTTTTAATGAAAAAATCTCTTCAAACAAGTTCCTCGCTCCTCCTGAAAATGTTGTCTTAAGCCCTACAAAGCAAGATTTTTAAAAGACAAGCATGTGCAGTCATGTTCTGCACTGAATTTTAGTTCAGTAGTAGTTTTAACCCCCTAACGGAGCTTCTTTTTTTTTTCGGAAATTGAACCAAACTGCCTATTTTTTATTTCAGGAAATGGTAATATGGCTTATCTGAAGCAAAAAAAGCCATAATTTTTTTTTTTTGCCATACAACAATCTTTTTTCTGGTTGGCAGAACTAAAATCTGTCAGTAAAACTAAAGAACTGTGCTGGACGAACCCTACACACTTTAAGGGGGGACGCGGCTTCCAGAAAAAGTTTTTATATTTCTCTTTGTATCTACGTTATTTTTTATTATATTAAAGTCTGACTACTCGCACAAAGTTTCACCTCTGAATTTTGTGAAAAGGCTGCAGCGTTAACAAAATGTGGCAGAAGGCTGGTTCAACATTCACTGCATTCCTACTGGCATGCTACAGGTCAAGACTATTTTAAAGGAATATTTTTTTCGCAAAGCACAAATTTTAGTTTTGAATTTTTGTGGTGCAGAGTCCGTTGACATATCTAGGGTGAGAAGATTTCATACAAGAAATTTAAAATTCACAAATTCGAAAAGAATGCAGTGACCTGCACTGTGGTCCTAAGACTGCAACAAAACTTGAGTCAAATAAACAAAACAGTCGTGAAGAAATTTGCTTTGCAAGGTGAGCATCTAGGCAGAAAACCGTAACGGAGAAAAACGTCCATTCTTCGTGCGCTTCTCTGCAATGCTGAGCTGCCAAGGTCTATGGAACAATTTTCTTTAGAGTACTTCCCGATCAATTTCAGCAGTGAAACTTCAGGACAGCATAAAAAACGAGGCACATAAGCAGACACAGCAATTTTCAAAACATCAAATTTTTGGCCACTTTTTGGGATTTCAAAGCCGCATCCCCCCTTGAATTGGATACAGAGTGCTATAACAGGCATGACGAGGTGGATTCATCATAAGCCTAAAATGACCATAGGCTTGTGACGGCCGTGGCTCATCAAAGTTTGCTAGGGGGTTAAAGCACACAATAACTAGAGGGTGTAAAATCGGTTCTTTCAGTAAAGCCTTTTGTACTGTTTATCAGGTAGCCCTCTGCAATTCAGTGCTGTTTTGGATCAATTTCTTTTAAGTTTTGTATCTTTGTGCATCTGTTACCTTTCTTGTAGCCACGCTTCGTCTGACAAGATTGGCATTCAACCACATTTTTAGTATTGTGCAGTATCCCCTGAGCTTTGCACATTGCGCAGAACTGTTTGCATTTGCTTTTCAGTTGTGCACATTGCACTCTGCATGGCAGTGCATATCCATATGCATAAATACCGGAAGCATAAGCAGGTGATTATCAAGGAACACGGTGCTAAAGGAATGGTACAGAAGAGAACAGACGTACACAAATGCTGACTAGCAACTGAATGCATTTATTGCGTGAGTGCATTAAATACACATGAAAAAGGTTTGCGCATTACCTGGAAAAAACATCACCAAAAGCAAAGTCACTAGAGCTTGTCAGTCAGGAATTAAGATACGCCAGCTCTTGGCGGAAGAGGGATACTGAAGGTTTGCTGACACATGATGCCCCCTTGCGCGCAATAGCAGAGGCTTCAAAGATTTCCCTTGCCCGTGGATCGATCAAAAAGTGGTAAACACCCTTAGCAGATTTTGTAGTGAAGTGCCAGGTTGCTGTTGGGGGTGGTGGCACATACCTGGCAGTCCACTACGAAAGCTGTAAAGGGTGTTTATGTCATCAGATCGCTGAAGAGCCATAGAATTTTATGTGGCCTTGTACTTTGGTTTTGGAAGCCCCATGAAAGAAATCTGCTCTACTCTCAGAAAGTGAGAGCTTGCTGTTTCTATGCAGAACAGTAAAGTATTATTCAGGGGGAACTGTGCTGGGTACTTTATTAATTACAACTTTCCCTGGAGGCTTCAAGAGCTCTTTATTCAATACATGCTTGCATTGTTACTGTCATGCCGTCCATATGTAGATGACTTTACTGGATTTCTTCATTGTTGTTCCTGGCATAACACAAATCACAATTGATGGAGCTGAATATTATGCTGTGGAGCTTTCATTTTTTTTTGCTGTAGCTTATTTCATGTATGTGCATTTTTCATGGCTATTCAAGATGTGTCTTGCTGTAAATGCAAACTGGCCTGCATTTGGCCCACCAGTGATTTTTAAGAATCGTAGCATTTTGTCAAGCTTTGAGATATCTTCATGCTGCAGTTAAGTATTGTGTGTCCTTGCAGAAATGCAACTTCTACAACTACTCTTGTCCATGCACACACAAAAATTGAAAGTGGACATTCCTAAAAATTTTTTCTTACCATTCTATTCATGCTTCTGGAACTTGTGTTTTCTGTAGTTACTGATAATTTAGGAGTCATCAAACTTGTCATGGAACCATTTGTTAACAACCTGACATCTTTAAGTGAAGTTTGTCAAACCCATTTATGTATTGAGTGGAATCTCAAGTATGAGAAAGTTGATGTATCTGAAGCATCAGTTGTAGAATACAACACTGTCACAGTGATTTTCATTCTTCTCTTCACATTGTTAGTATTTTTCTCTGGGAACTCATGGCCCCAGTTTTGGTACAGGCAATAAGTGCCTGCAAGGGCATGCCGTAAAGAAACAACATAGATTAACTTCATCCTTGTCTTTTTGAGGTTATATTTATAAAGTTGCTCAAATGAAAACTCTTGGAATGCTTTATCAAGGGCAGGCAGTGCTTTCTTTTCTTGTGCAAACTTACTGGCTATGCAATTTTTGAGTGTTAAGGCCACCTTTAACACAATCGGAAAGCTTCAGCAATTTTGCTTTCACATAAATTAAACGAGAAGCTTTTATGTTCAGTGAAAAAAAAAAAACACTGAGCACTCTGAGCCCTTTTTTCATGTGGGGACATTGATGCGCACTGTTGGCTCCTCTTCCTTGAAGAGTAACTCGTGGTGTATAGTGTTCAGTCACATTTGGTGGCTTGTGCATGCCATAATTGCATACATAAAGAAAACCTCATTGCGATGATCTTACACATGTGACAACTGCGGAGGTAATGTGGTAGTCTTGTGACCAGTGGTATTGAGCAACATTTAGAAGTGATTCCGTCAACGCAATGCAAGTGTTCAAGTGTTTTGGTTGTGTTTGCATGTGCTCAGTACGGTGTGACACATCTTAAGTTTTGTGCCATCAAAGCAAATGTGATAACACCCCCGTGAAACCATATGAACAATATGGTTAGTTTTTCCTATGTGAATTGGCACTCAATAGAATTTCGTGGATGCCACCTGTAGAGAGTGGATTCTGATTAAGCGACAGAGTCGGCAGTAGATTTTCACTGCTGCATGCTGAACAGCATTTTGTAAACACCAAAAGCTTGCCTTCAACATTGATGACTGGGGTTTTGCATTTGCCGCATTATGGTTGGTGTAGTGATCAAACTAACCTTGCACTTGCTGGCCTGTTTGTTGTGCCAGTGGTCGCAACCATGGTTGACAGCTTGTATAAGGGAGAAAAAAAAATTATTTTCTGCAACACAGGTTGACAGCTGTGCTGCACAGTTGTTGAAAAAGGTGCATAGCAGTGTGCAGCAAAAGGTGTTGTGGCTTTGTCATGCATGGAATCTTGCATGTATCATTGCTTCACCTATGTGCATTTTTTACATTGCCATTAAAATAATTTATGCATAATACACTTGTCCAAATGTTGATTATGTTTGTTTTGTACGTGGCTATTACAGGAGAGCTGTCACATTGACTAGGGGTCCTCACTCGAAGCTTTTTAATGTGCCTTTGCGAGCTTCAAATCCACACCGAGGTTAGTCAGAGCTTGCATTGAACTGAATGGAAATGATTGAGATGAATCTTGTGGGTGCTAATCAGTATTTTGGTACACATTTTATTTTGTTCCATGCCTCCTGAATGAACAACGGTAATGTGTCTCATTATCTTTTCAGACCAGCACCAGACACACTCAGTGGTGTACGCTGCTTGCACATTGCACTGCATGCAAGGATATATATGCATCTCAGCATTTGCGAGATATGCAACTGCACTTTGTGCTTTGTGTGCTAGAGCAGTGCATAATGTTAAAAAGGCAGGTTTAAGCAGTGCTTGTATGCAAGATAGCGTGAAGGCCAAGTGCACTGGTACTGTCATCGCCATACATAGAATAGTCAATATATACATGTGCATCACTTGCTGTCGGGAGCTAAACATGCTATACAGTCAAACCTCGATATAACGAACATGGATATATCAAATTGCTCACTATATCAAACTCTTGGAATCTGACAAATACACGTAAATTTTACCGTTTATGCCGAACAATCCATTCTACATCAAACTCCCCAGCACCTTGCTGTGTTGCTTCTGATAGTGCAGCAAGCGTCTGCACCTCGCACCTGCCGACAGCGCCACGGAAGCAGTGGCAGGTGCAGCTATAGCGTTGAAATGGCCTGTGTTGCAGCTGTGGTATTCGTCACAGAAAACAGCAGTACAATCCTGATGTATTAGCTTCTGGTCTGGCATGTGCATTTTCTACGAGACACTGTTCTCAAGTGGAATAGCTGCTCTAGCTGGCAGTTAGTCTGCCGCCACATGTGCTGGCGACTATTTGCAGCGATGCCAGCTGTAGTATGGCACTCGCAGTAACCCAAAGTAATCTCCAATTGCTGCCTTCGGAAATGTTAATGAGGTTAATGTGAAATCATTACTTGGCTACGTTCGCGGTTTCTTGTCCGCAGAAAGTGGACGCAAAACGTGTCGGCAGCCCTTGCGTCGTTCGAGGACGAGGAGTAAAAGAATGATTGTATGTTATAGAGGATGATAAAAGGTCGATGCGCATCAAATTTGGTTGATGTGGAGTAATTATTTAAAGGCCTCAGAAAGGGGTGTTTCAGCTTGGCTTTAAATGGTTGCACTATGTAGAGTGCAGGCCACCGAGCATCCATGCCGCGTACGAGACGTCACGTGCTACCACAGCCGCAGCCACACCGTGCGCGCCGCAGCCGGCGGAGGTAGGAGAGGGGCCGAGTGTGTGGGGCCGACGGAGTGGCGCCGCCGTTTTGGCGCGCGAGAGAGCGAAAGGCGCGAAGACGCGGAAGTTCAAATTTTGTCTGCATATAACACAGCTTCCACAGGACGCATTAAAAAAAAACTCTTGCTGGGGGGTAATGTGCGGGGCACTTTCCTTGCCGTGCACTGCAGAACTACAGATGTCCGTGGTGGCGAGCAGCGCGCGCAAGGTATCTGCGCAGCCCGCGTCCACGGTCACCACGCTGCGCCGCGTGTTGACGCGGACTGCCAGAACTCCCGGCCGCGGGCCGAGCTCCTCCTCGCACTGCGAGTTTTTAGAGTTGAACCAACGAGCAGAGCGCGTCCTTGGTGTCATCTGTTTTGGTTTAGTTGCGTCCTTGTAGTTGCAAAGAAGACACAGCTCCCCCGTTAAGCGCTCCGCGAGCTTCCCCCGTTCCGTTCGCCGCGTTCGGGTGCCGTTTAGGGCCTTGCCGTGCAGGGGTCTTTGGCCCGCGTTCCGCGATAAGCGCTTGTGCCGCTGGGTGTTTTTGTGTACACTAGTTTGAGAAAGTGTATGTGTTTGCTGTTGGCATGTCTTGTAAGGATGGGCTCCGGTTGGTTCCGATAACGGCTTTCTTGATTGTTCGAAAGAAGGGTCGCCAGAATGCTGGTGAAGCGTATTTAAGAGCGGGTTTTTCAACCCGACAAGGGGTCTCGAGAGAGAAACGGCTGCCTTCCGGCTGCTGCTCGGGACCTCCGCTCCGAAGATGTTGCGCGCCCCGGAGTATGGCTGACTGTTTTTCTATGTGACCTCATATATTTTATCTCAGTTTGTAAGTTTGGCTAATGATTCGGATCTATCCTTAATAAATCAAGTTTATCAACACATCTCGACACCTGCTGGTCCCCTCCTTCAATGCGGCGGAGCTCTCGTCCGGGCACGGAAGCACGCTTCGTTACACCGGTGCCCCGCTGCCGGACGGTGTTGTTTTGAGGAGAGGAAATGCACATAACTGGCGCACTGGGTCAGTGGACACCTCAATCGCGCTTTGAGGTGCGTGGATGTGACTATTTCCTGCCACATGATGACATTCTAAAAGTGGTCATCGAAGGTATCAATGGGTACGGCACCACGTTCGTTTCCAGAATGCATGTGGCATTAATGTGAACACCTTCCTGGACCTTCGTAAATGTGACCTGCGGTCGTCCTTGGTCGCCTTCGAAAATGGCATTTACACCCAGAAAAAAGAAGTCTGCATTGGTTCCTGCTTAGCCCCCGTGTTCAGCGACCTCGCTTTGGCGTACCACGACAGGAACCTAGAAAGACAGCTTAGCACTAAGGACCACACAGATCTTCCAGTATGTTGACGATTACCTCATCCTGTTCGACTGTCAGCCAGGGGGCCATACCATTGACCATGTGAACCTCATCTCAGACTATTTTGAAGCAACCATCTCTGGCTTGACCTTGACAAGGGAACTTCCCGCAGACAACTTGAATAAAGATGTAGCGCAGAAGAGACGAGCACGGGAGAGAGACACGACAAACACGAACGCTATTAACAACGATTTATTTTCCGTAACAGACATCAATATATAGGCGTGCACATCGCATGCGCACATGACATAGGGCGCTGTCTCAACAACCGTTTAAGGGAGCATGCTCAAAACTTAATACAAGATAAGCTCGCGAATTTAGTTCAGCATGTTCTGACATACAAGTGCGAGCCCCGCTTTAACGAAGCAAAGATTCTGGGCAGGAGCGCTAGCACAAAAACCAGAGTTTTGCTGGATGCTTTCTACATTAATAAAAAATCGAGTGATTGCATTAGCACACGTCAATAAGTTTGTTCTCCGGGCGCGCTTTTCTGGAAAGTTTTCTGTAAGAATAACACCGCCTCTTTCGTGCGTGCCTCTTTAGGCTTTTTCTGTAGGTTCATCTTCAATGCCTGTTTTCCCCCCTCCTTTTTTGCAGATGATACATTATGATGCTCGTTATTTCTGCGATTGCAGATATGTAATCAGATTTCTCTTTTTTTCTGTCAAGAAGCCCAGAGCCGCCCTAGTGTCACGTGCCCATGCGATGTGTACACCTATATATTGATATCTGTTACGGAAAACAAAGCCAGTTGCTAGTAGCATTCGTCTTTGTTGTGTCTCCCTCCCGTGCTCGTCTCTTTTGCGCTACATCTTTATTCAAGTATGTGTCGCCAACTAGCCCAGCAACAAGTTTTATTCCCACAGACAACCAGTTGAGATTCCTGGATCTAGTTTTGACTTTTGACCCACACCATCTATGCTGCAAGTACGCACCCCGCTCTAAAAAATATGCTCTACCTTTCGGGTCTGCGCACTCAAAGGTAGTTAAACGTAGTATCGCCATCGCAGCTATTTTAATAAATACCGCCGATGGATGGAACGATAAAACACTGAGTGATCATGCATGATGCAAAACAAAAAGGAAACCAAAAAAGACTGGACATTAATCTGGGAAAGCAAACTCAGGATTTTAGATGTGACAGTTCCTTCTTGAGGAGGGTGACCAATGGTGTGTTTACGCAGTTCTCTCCTTTTATTTTTCTTTTTTGTCGATGATGAATGCCTCGATTTCTCTCGCTCCTTTCTCTTTATACCTTCATGAAACGCGCGTTTTGTGCAGCTTTGGTCTACAGCTCTTGAAATTCGTGCAGTGTAATGGCAAACTGCTGCCTGTGCCAGTTATTATTGAATTTGCATGTTCACGCAGCCGGTCATTGAGGCAACGGCCGGTCCAGAGGTGGGCATTTGACCTCAAAAATATGGGCCTCACCTCAACCTCAAAAAGAATTTTCCGACCTCACTCAACCTCATCAGTTGAAGTTGAGGTCTCCTTAGACGCACTCACCTCACTTTTCCTGAGGCCACTGCTGACCTCACTCAACCTCACTTCAACCTCAAATTGTGAGGTTGAGGTCGGCTGCTCAACCTCAGAAAACAAACGAAAAACAAAAAAAAGCGATTAAGAAGTTTTTCAGTTAAAAACGATTCTGAGAATCCTGCGAGACAGGAAAGCCAAAATGATAAAAGCCAAATAATGATATTATTTAATTAGATGTGTACAGACACTACTGATGTGCACGCAATAGGAGAAGCATATAATCTGGGATGAGCCCTCAGAGAGTATATGACCTGCGGGCAGGGTTGTCCCATACGCGGTTACAACTAGTACGTCGTTGAGTACTTCATATACATGCAACCTACTTCGAGTATACTTGTCCGTATTGGAAGCATCTCGCTTGTTCACGCACGAACCGGCAATTGACAAAGACCTTCTACACCATATACCAGAAATTGGGAGGAGGTATTCACGGTACTCTTTTCAGGCTTGAGAATAGTAACCGAATATAAAGAAGCTGGTCGTCGATGTACTTTCCAATGCGACGGTTACGCAGATGCATATCAGTATATTTCGATTTTCTAGCTCCATTCGGCATAGTGAGAATGCTCTTCTGAGTCCTCTTTATGTTGCCTTCGAAAACACTTAACAAGCTGCGTTGTATTTATGTCTGTGTAGAAGCGAGCGGCTTCTTTTATTAATGCGGAAGCGTTAGATGGCTCACTTTCAAGGTAATATCCGCAAAAAAGCGTCCACAAGAAACGCGCCATGCGACGCCACGAGCCGACGAGTCACGCGACGAACATGATGACGTTACCTGAATAATTAATATAATTAGGTAATGCCACAACTAATTAGTATAATTAGTGATGTCATCGTGTAAGTGTGACGTCATACCAGGTCACGTGGCAGCGATGTATTGTGCCATCAAACCTAGTCACGTGACGACGCTGTAATATGACATCACACCTACTCACGTTACGACGATGTAACTTCTCGTCATACCAGGCTCCCAACCATCCCCTTCCACCTCATTTCAAGATCAATATGGATCCCACATTACTACACATGCGTGCATGACTGATTACAAAGAGTGCCCACAACCCGGTCCACGTTAATGACATCCGGATTGTACAGCAGGTAAACGCGCTAGTTCTCATGTACGACGTACTGCGAAGATCATGCAACGACACACGCCTTTGACTCTCGAGATGATGGCGATGATGATGATGCTAACAATGTATCCTTATGAGCCTGGGGAAGTCTGATATACCGGTACCAAATTAAAAGTTGCCAGAATATTGATTAAATATTGTACATTACCCAACAACCAAATACAATTATTGTGCGGTAAAATAGGAATACCTGCAGCTAATAATTAAGGATGATGAAGTTGATGTTCATGGGAGGTCAAGACCGTCCCCCGTTTCCGCCACTTCCCTCCAGGTGGCGATGGTAATGGTTTCGAAATCCTGGGAATTTTCCGATGACTCGGTGAACCCGCGGAATTTTAAAAGAAAGGGCTAGATTACGTCTTCGAATACTGTGAGTGTGTTTATAATATCTTGATCCGTGCCTGGGTCTGTATTTAGAATTTTGGTGATTTCCTTTTCAGTCGTAGCTTTGTTCGATTCCGGATCAAGGAGATGCAGCAGAAGATTCCACGTCTCTCTCGTGCCTAGATTGCCATTTATATTTTTGCAGATATGGTTCCACTGCTGTCTCGCGAGTTCTGCGGAGTGGTGTTGAATTTCTTCCGTGAGTGTGAATATCCGATTTCTAAGCTTTTTGTTGTATTTTTGCTTAAGCCATCTTTTTTCTAGGCTTTGCCTTGGCTCCTACATGTGTGTGAGGTAGCTGTCAATCATATTTACGCCTAGGTCATGCACTACGTCTTTAGTGGCCTTTCCCACGTCTGAGAGGAGGGTTTGTATCCACTGTGCTAGGTCTGCGATCGGTTCCTGATTTTGGTCAGGCATCGTCCTAAATTTGTCCCAGTCAGTGATTCTGTTTTTTCTGGGTTGGGGTTTGAGATTGCCAATGACGATTTTTGACATTATGATATAATGGTCACTTCCCAGATTTTGTCTGGTGTTGCTCCAGCTTAAGTCTGGGAGATTTTTGCCCATCGTGAGGTCCGGGCACGTGTCCCTGTTCACGCTGTTGCCTATCCTGGTAGGCTGCATGGGGTCCGTATATTGGGTTAGCCCTCTTTGCTGGATAAAATCCATTAGGGCCGTGCCTTTCCTGGATATTGTTGCGTGTCCCCATTGCACGTGTTGAGCGTTGAAGTCGCCCACAATTAGGATTGAGTTTTGGCCTGCAATTTGTAGGGCTTTGAGTATAGCGACTTTCGCTGGTCCAGCCTGTGCCCTGGGGTGGCTTTATGCGTTAAGTATGAATAGAGAAGTTTCTTTTGGTAGGTAGAATTTCGATTAATATACAATCGAGCTCTACGTCTCGTGGTTAACCACGGTAAGGTTTCTATGTACCATTGTAGTGGTTAATGGCTGTTCTGCGATGTAACATGGGAGAACTGGACTTTGCGAACGGATGTTGGAGGGAAGGAAAACTCCCAGCGTCTTGGAAACACGCCATTGTTAAATTCATTCCAAAACCGGGCAAAAAGCTCGCGCTCGAAAATCTCAGACCTATTTCGCTTACTTCTTGCTTAGGAAAAATGATTGAGCACGTCATACTCGACAGACTGCAGTCCCACATGCACAAAAAGAATTTATATCCAAACACTATGGTCGGCTTTAGACCATATTTATCAACACAAGGATACGATGCTCAGACTAGCAAACGAGGTCCTATCTCAGGAGCAAGAAAGGAGCACAAGGGCAATCCTAGCTCTAGATTTAACCAAAGCATTTGATAACGTCAAACACAAAGCAATTCTAGATTCTCTTTCACCGTTGAATGTAGGCGAAAGAACGTTTAACTACATCAAGGACTTTCTCTCCGATAGAACGGCTAAAATTCAAATTGGCACAATCAAATCCGACACCTTCACTTTAGGAGACAGAGGAACGCCGCACGGATCGGTCCTCTCCCCTTTCTTATTTAATATAACCCTCATCAAAATGGCGCGCGAACTCGCCAAAATTCCAGACCTAGAACACTCCTTGTACGCAGACGATATCACCCTTTGGACCACCAAGGGGAGTATCGGCACGATACAAGATACGCTACAACAAGCGGCAGATGTAGTAGTAGAGGAGGCACAAGCCGCGGGACTTGCGTGTTCCCCCCAAAAATCTGAACTCCTCATCCTACACCCAAAGCATAAAAAAAAATAAAGCGCCTGAGATCAAAATATACGCAGAAGGGGCAGCCATCCCAGTAGTGGAAACACTAAGAGTCTTGGGAATGATGATACAGTCAAACCGAAAAAACGACACACTAATTAAGAAGCTGAGAAACACCGTCAACCAAATCTCCTTCCTCATCAGACGCATCGCGAATAGGCGAGGAGGAGTTAAAGAAGCCAAGACCAGGAAACTAATCCAGGCCTTCGTTCTTAGCAGAGTCATCTACTCCACACCATACGTCACCCTCACTGTCAGAGAAAGGGACGAAGTGGATTCTCTAATTCGACAATCCTACAAAATTGCGCTGAACCTCCCTCGTCATACCCCAAATGAAAAACTAATACAGTTAGGAATTCATAACACCTTAGCGGAAATGATGGAAGCACACCTCACCGCACAATACGAAAGACTATCAGGCACTGAAACGGGACGTTTCATCCTAAAGAAGGCAGGAATACAATATGAAGAAATCTGTGCACACACGTTGCCAATTCCAAGACTCGGGCACGAACACTTAATAGTCCATCCTCTGCCCAAAAACATTCATCCACACTATGATAGACAGAAGAAAGGCTAGGGCACAAAAACTTCACGAAAGATTTTCAGTTCAGAAAGACACGGCGCTTGTGGACGTGGTAGAACATGCGGACAGAGACGCCTTTTCCCTGGCAGTTGTCGATCATCGAGGTTCTCCCGTCGTATCGGCGACAATCGATAAAACAAAATTTTCGGAGGAGGCCGAAGAAGCTGCCATAGCTTTAGCAATTACCTCCACCACTGCCAAATACATCATCAGCGACTCTAAAACCGCAATTCGAAATTTTTGCAAAGGAAGGGCCCACTCAGCAGCCATCAATATATTACAAAAAATCTCCAATACCCGCCAGATCATATTGATCTGGGTCCCCGCCCATTCGGGCCATCCTGGAAACGAGGCGGCGCACCAATTTGCCCGAGGATTCGTAGTTAACCGGGAGGTGCGTTACCCCGAGCTCAGGTCGGCCAAGGAGCGAATGACGACCTACAAAGAAATTACTACCCACTTCAAGAAAGAAAGACAAATCTTCCCAGACCCACAGATCTCGAAGTAAAACACAACAAGTCAGTTGGCGGCAGCTCCAAACAAACACTTTCTTTAATCCGTACATGTACTTCATATGGTTCCCAGAGCAGTTCATCCCCATCTGTTCTCTCTGTGGGCACCATAAGGCAGACACACCCCACATCCTATACTCATGTCCTCATGACAAGCCGTCGAACAGTCTGCAGCTCTCTACCCAATCGCAGTGGGAGGCCGCGCTGCTCAGCTCGGACCCGGAGGTTCAGCTCCGAGTCACTGAGCGGGCCGAAGAGGTTGCCGAGCGACATCGTCGGTCGGCCACCTGGCGTCCGGCCTAGAAGAGGTGCCCACCGCGGGGAGGGGAACGTCACCCCAACCCGCGCCAAAGACCTTTTCTTTAATAAAGTTTACCTCCTCCTCCTTCGAATACTGTGCCAACTATTAAAATCACACGGGTCAAAACAACTGGCCTAGAGTGGGCAGCGTGAACCGCTCTCTCTCTAAAGAGCACCGTGGCTCTCCGCTCAAATTTCCCCGCAGCGAAATCTTTTTCCGAGCCCCCCCCCCCCCCCATGGCGCAATGTGAAACGTGTAATTTCTTTTGCTGAAAACCAACTTTCATTTCACCTCCCTTCGCTTGCGCGCGGTTCGGGTGTCCACCGAGATATGTGAGACAGGCCTCATTTCCTTTCCTTAAACCAACTTTGTTTCACTTTCCTTCCTTTACGGCGCTCGCACAAAACAGTATATATTTAATATAGCTTCGGCGACATTTACAACTGTGTTATTGCTCGCTGTATGCGGAAATATGGAACCAAATCCGGTTCCGAACGACGCGCAAACCCTGCAGATAATTTGAGAAAGCCAAATTGAAAATGAGTTTGGCGAGCGCGATTCGGGTCTCCACCGAGATATTTGAGACAGGCGTAATTTCCTATCCTTAAAACTATTTCACTTTCCTTCCCATTCGGCGCGATTCGGGTGCCCACCGAGATATGTGAGACAGGCGTAATTTCCTTGCCTTAAATTGTCCAACGGGCAAGGCGTCGCGCCGAACGGGCGATGGGATTCTGTGGACCCCTTGGCAACGCAAGGGACTTAGGGACGCCTCCATTGCCGCCCTTGTGTAATTCACTACTCATTGCTCCAGTGTTATTTCTGATTTTTGCATTTGATCACGGTTAGGGGGGCCGCGCGCACGCAGCCCCCACTTCCAAAAATTAGATGCTCCACCTACTTCTGTTAAGCAGGTGGCAGGGGTCGACGCGGACGCAGTACAATGCCCTCGCCTCGCCCTGGAGGCGTCCCCCTTCTTGATCAGGGACGCCTCCGCACCAAGTACGTATGCCAGGAATCTACAAGGCCTGGCGAAGCCATTCTTTTCGACCGCCTAGAGTTGACAGCGAATATTGTTGTTATGAGTTAATTATAAATCCAACAACAATGATGTAAAGCGCTAATTTTTAAGCACTTTAGCTTTCACTAGTTACTTCGCGCGAGACCTTTACTTATTGTACTGCTTACCTGCCTTAATTGATAACTAAGTTGTTTAATCTTGCCTAAAACTCTTCAATACGTTTTCGTTCTCCCCTTATGACACGGTTCGGGTGTCCACCGATATGTGAGACAGCTACTGCGCCATTTCCTTTCTTCAAAAGCCAATATTAAATTTTCGTTCATGCGGCACTTTTTCCTTTTAACGCGACAGCGTTAAGGGGCTCGTGTCGCGGAAATGCCGGTGTCGTCGGCGTCAGCCGTGAGCGAAAAATCGCTCCTCCACCTCGCAAATTACGCTACAGCCCCAACAGATGGCGCGCGACGGCAGCGCCTCCTAGGGTGCCTCGATAATAATAATAATTGGTTTTGAGGGAAAGGAAATGGCGCAGTATCTGTCTCATGTATCATGACATCGTGCCGCCGCTAGCTCAATGTACAGGTGTACGACGACGTGCAGGGCCGCCTCATGCATTGCCTCCCATTGCGACTGCAGAGGCGTGTTTCATCCGCTTTCTTGAATTTTTTTTGTGCATTTGGCTACTGCGAGAAACATATTATTATGTCTTAATATGAGACAAGAAGTTTGTTGTGCCTGGCTGCAATGGCTGCGCGACCTGCAAGGAGCAGTTATTACTCTTCAGCACTCCCAGAGACGTAACTCGTCTGGATGCGTGGCGAAAGCCCATCCTCCACACCGACCGCGTTCGTATTTAAGAGCCAGAGAGGTCACTACAAAAAGAAGTGAAAACTTAATTGCAGATCCAAGAAGGTCTTATTTATGTGAATTGTAGAATATTAAGCATTCATTAATTAGTCAAGGTGATTTCTCTGTACAGGCCTCCACGACAGACACATATGCATGCAAGCATGCGAAAGCAAATTAGAGCCACAACTAAAACATGCCCGTTAACATTATGTGAACATAATAAGATGGCACAATATTAAAATATTTCATCTGAGAAAAAATGAAGTGTTTAATTGTAAACTTCCTGGTGTATTCTTCCTGGTGCAAGCAATGCCACAGGGGTAATGTGGTGCTCTCTTTCTAGCACCTCGGAGAGTTCCCTGTAAAAAAAAAATACGTCAAAGATCATCTTCTGAGGATACCTACTTGAACAAACAACTGAAATGTCTTCTGTCCATACCGTTCGTACAAGCAGGCTGCTCGCGAATGTCCGGACGAGCCATTTTTAACTTTCGATTTCCTGTACGCCCTCTCCATCGTTTTCCAATTATTTTCCACCTGCAGTGGTGTCAGGTGGCAGCCAAATTCACGGTTGATTTGGTCTCTAAGCTTCTCTCACAAAGCCTTTTTTTGTCCCGAGAAAAGATTTTTCCAAGCGTTAGTACCTTACTGTTAAGTTTTTGCATAAGGATAGCATCAGATACAGCATGTTCCAAGCTTAAAAGATGTAGCATCAGTTACAGCACGTTCCAAGCTTATACTATGGACCTGTGTGCTTTTGTGTAACTTTTAATAACAATGAACAATTAAAAACAATGAATGTTGTGCTTCTAGAAGTAGATAGTAAACATCCATTGCCAGTACGCCGAGCCATAGCTTACGGCTGAGAAAACACTGTGCGCTCTAAACTTAAGCAACAGAATCTGAAAGGTTAACGACACAAAGTGCGCCAATGATGCGTTGCAGAAATCAGAAATATGCGCTATCTGGCGCATAAGCACGTGTCATTACGGCATTTCACACGCTGCGACTTACCTAAAGCCACCCTTTCTGCCAATGCTATCCTTGGCTTCTTATATTTTGTAATCAGGAACCTTGATTTCCTGTCGTTCCACGCATCGCGTTCGCCGTGGCCGGACGGTGGCGGCGAATAACACGACGGCCCTGGCGACGGCGTGGGCTGCCAGACTACCGGCGGCGTGGTCTGCCGAAGAGGCGACGGCGCGAGCCGACTGCCATCCTCAACGACAGCCGGTACCGTCGGTGGAGGTGTGTTGCGAATAGGTTCTTCCACACGTAGTACACTGATGCGAAGGCCGCCTAGGAAAGTAAAATAACTTGCAGCACGTCACAAACGGCAACATAGCCCACGTGCTTAACCAATAACAGTATTCACCTTCCGTCTCATAAAGGAATCCATCATCGTTTTCCATGTGCGTGCCGTGCTCGTCAAGCAAGGCGTATGCCCGTGTCTCGACGCCGTCGATCAAGACGAGCATGGCTGCGGAAACGTCTGCTACGGCCATGGCTTTCAGAATTGGTTTCGGTTTTGTTCGATCAGTAGCATGCGCAAATATCTAGCGGTAGTCATCAGTTAACTGTTCACACGTACATTTTTTTGTTTTATATTCTGCTATAAAATAGAACGTCCAATACCCCAGCTAGGGCGTAACCCTTGCACCCCGTCACTATAATCAATTTTCTCACGGCATCATCATCATCATTTTCTTCTGCTGGAGACGAAGTGCCGCGGTACTGCGAAACGGTAATGGGTGTTGTGCGTTCGTCGCGTTTTCTTCTCGTTGAAGTTTTGATGTAGAAAACCACAGCACAAAGTTCTGGTGCATACTGTGCCTGTTTTAGTATGATCCGCTTTTGTATGTCGTAAAACCTGGGCGCTCATTTCAGAGCTTACATTTAGAGTATCCGACGACGCCGGATTTTCTGCGACACGATAGAGCTCCTTAGGCTCTCGCGTTAAAACTTCGACCACACACGGATACACTAGGGGGTTGGCTGCAGGAGCTCTCACCAATGTGGCGAGGGCTCCTTGTCACCGGCGGTATCTACTGCTAAACCGTAGTCGTCGTTTCGGATGACGCGCTTGTTGCGACGCGTGTCTTGTCTGCCTTTAAATCTTTCTTCTCGCATCTCTTTTAACTCTCCTACTGTCTGCACGTGGCAGCGATTGTGGCTCAGCTTGAGCCAGTGGGCAGGCCCGTGCACTTTCCTTTCCATTCTTCCTGCAGCCGCAACAACAACGGGTGCACTACATGCGTCTGGGCGCATGTGTTGTATCCGTATCCCTTTAGCAGCCTACATTCATGCTCTCAAACCTGCGTCACGGAGCTTCGCCCTTGTAGGGAAATTTGTGTAGTCAAATCAAGCCAGGTGGTTGTCTGAAACGAGTAAATAGAATAGTAAATGGTAAATATTACTAAATATGTGCTGTTATTTGCTAATTGCCTTCACAACATATACAGGCTGCTGTCAGCGGTGGCTCGGTGGCTCAGCCTAGTTCAGCCTTTTGGCCGTATGCGGAAGAACTTGTTTTAAAGTACTTGTGCAGTGCAGTGCGTATTTATAAACTTTACTGTTACTTTCCTTTTGGCATGGTGGACATTAATTGTGGCTGCAGAATCAAAGAAGACCATGGAAGACTGTACCTTTTCTGGTGGTGTGTGGCATGTGGAGAACTGCACATGTGCTATGAGAGATGCCGTAGTGGAGGGCTCCAGTTTATTTATTCCACCCGGGTTTCATTAACGTGCACTGACGTCGCACAGCATACAAGCAGTTTTGCACTTTGCCTCAATCGAAATGTTGCTGGGATCCGATTCTGTATCCTCGGAGTCAGCAGCTGAACGCCATAACTTATATTTGCATAACATAGTGGAATTTAAAATTTTAAACATATTTAAAGCACTTTACACTCTGTCTTCATCATCATCACAGGCCTCTTCATAAAAGGGGGCTAAAGTTAATGGTAGTGCCCGTTCATGACTTGTTGGTAGTGAGGAACAGTGTGGTACAAAGTTTGCACCCCCCTGCCTCTGTCTGTAAGGTGACCACTGCCACCTTCCCCCCTTTGCACACACCTATGCTCCTCTCCTTCATGTACTTTGCAGTTTAAGCATTGGCATGCATTGAAGGACTCTGGCATTGACATGCAGTTCTGCTATTTCACTGCTAATACAGGAATGGAGGATGTGTTGCTGGTTTTTCTTGACGCTCTGCACTTTAAGCCCCCTGATGACACTAAGCTTTTGCAGTAAGTACCTTTCCTTTCAACCTTTTAGGCTACAAACGTCTTTTGACTGGTGCTGTACTTTAGGACTTGCTATACTTAGTTTTTTACGAAACTAATGTGTGAAGTGTAGTAACCACTATGATACATGTGTATAACTTTCGGAGGCTTGCAGCAGCTTTGGGTAGTATGCAAACTCAGCAGCATTGTCTTAATTATAAAAGGCTGATAGGATCACGGATGATGATGTAAACACACGTGCATGAGCTGTCTGCCTAGTTTCATTCCATCTTGCATTCAGTGTGAGTTGTAGGGTTATATTTCTTGTTATTGTTGTTATTACAGTTGTTAATTTCTTGGTACCTGGTTTAACATGACGGGCCAGTTATCTTATTTTGTACGTTGTGCATGCTGGGAGGTAAGGAAAGCTACTTCTTATTCATCAATGGAGGCTTCATTCTTGCATGTAATGACTGAATTCTGCAGACGTTAACTAGATATTAATGCATTAGTGTTAAGGGTCCCATTCAGCGGCAACTCCTACATCATGACTTTGTTCAGAAGAGCAGATGGCCCACCTGCCATCTAGGCTACATGGACAGGTCAAGTCCTCACTACCTGCCCACTGTGGCAGCTGACAGTTAAATTAATCATTGGTCATGAGAGGTTGCTTGGAAAACAACCTGGGTCTTACAAGCCCCACCGTTGACTGTGTTTTAAATCCCTTGACCACTGCACCACTGCGCCGGGACCGCTATGAAGACTCCCTGCGACCTATGAATGTATAGTAGAGAATGACCAATTTTGCATATACGGGCATAGGCAGAACCTAGGCGACAGAAAAGGAGTACTTGTGCAAGAGGGACCTCTAATGCTGTTGAATTGTACTCTTAAAGTTAGATTAAGTGTTATATGATAATGAAAGAAAGAACAATGTCCATATCTGCTAAGTGATATGCAAAGAGGAGCCTGGCCGCAGGAAGGAGCGACTAACGCTATCGTGTCATACCGTTAAGATGGAGCTTGAGTGTCTCCCCAAGTTTTAGGCATGGACATTCGCTTTGTGCTTTTCTAACAGGGAGCACTTCAGGGGCAGACAAGCTCCAGCCACTGTCCGCCAAGTGCTGCACTTCCTCTATTACACGTATGACAAGAAGGCTGTTGAGTCAAGGATGAGGTAGGTTGTTTCTTTTTATTTTCTACCTGAACAACGTAAAATGACTTGCAGGTCAGCTGCAGTGAGCGTCTGTCTATTGCTTCTGTGGGGCCTTGCAGGAATATCTGGCCGGTAAAGACCGGCGAGTCGGACAAACGCTTCCGTGAAGAGATCACACAATGGATATCTACTTTGCAGGCAAGTACTAGCAGATGTTGTGAAATATTGACCTATATTTCTTTTTGTACCTGCAGTGCAGTCTTCGTTCCCTTCGTCATCTCTCTAGCCCTTCCCTGATGTACCCAGTATAACAGTCTCTAGGAAAGGTTCTTTTCTTTTGTCTGAAAGTTATTTTCTGTGGCAGGCATCATGATTGAGACAGTCATAATATCTCAATGTCCACTGGTGCACTTGCTAGACATATTGCTTTCGGCTTTGTTGAGGGCCTTCATTTTATATGGAACCTTAATCATCATAAAAGAATGCAGAGGCCACAGTTCATAAACTGTGAGTGATGTTGTTAATCAGAAAGTGGACTTTTGAAGTACTGGCAATGCTTGTTCCTTGTCTACTGTATGTATCACATTTGTCATAATGAAACTGAGAACTGGTAAACTCAATAAACAAAAAAAGAAACGGGCATCTTTGAGTGACTTCAGCTGCACTGAAAGAATGGCAAAATAGTGAAGCTGCCACATTGGAAAGGACTGCTGATGTCACTGCAAAATTTTTTCCATGACTGTACTCTTGCAGGGTTACTGAATTTAGTGCCATTGTTAAGGTGCATCTGAGAAAAGTTGTTTTTATCAGAGTTGAATCCTCACACTGAAAACTGGAGGAAAATTTGTCCCTTTGCTGGCAGTTTTTCTTTTTGCACTGTTTCACTTTTGCAGTTTTCGGCGTGGAATCTGGGGCAGGAATATTACTAAGCAAGTCTAATGTGTTTCCTTATAGTACTGTTTATCACTGGCATAAAAACACTGTGAAAAAGGACAGCTTTTAAAACCGGTTATGAAGGAACTCATAGGTTGCTTATAAGGCATGTCTTGTCACATGTGTAGAAGCATATAGCGTGGTTGCAGTGAGTAGCATGCGGTCGTTACTGTTCTGATTGCTCCCTGTAGGGCGATGAACTTGCAACTCCTTACATTCAAGAGTTCAGTGCTGCGCTGCTGCTTCGGCCTGGAACGCCGCAGTGCTCCAAGTTTCTTGCCAGCCTGTCCGTGTTTGTGCTTCACTACAAACTGAAGGATTCAGTACACTTCAGTAGCCCCTTCTCTCCAGCAGAGCGTCCAGCTTGGAAATTAGAAATGGTTAAGAAGGCTACGATCCAGACACGATCGCAGAATGCTGCTTTCAAGGAAGAATTGGATGCTTTTGAATCGGAAAAAGCGAAGATGCAAAGGTGAGTCTCGTTTACTCATTTTGTGATCTTTGTTAACTACAAACCTTTGTTAATGCTCACGTTTTTCATAATTTAATCTTAACAGTTTGTTGGAAAAGAAACGGTCAGACTTGGAACTTTCGATAAAACACTTGCAAGCTCAGGTTCAGAGGTGAGTCATTATTTTGTTATCTCTTCTTTTTTTTCAGATCCTGTTCTGTTTTAGTCAGGTGTTGTTGTGGAATGGCGTCTAGGTGTGCTAGTTCATTATTTTGGAGTTAGCCTGGTGAAAAGTTTACATCATTTTAATGATTATTTAGGCTTTATCTGCACATTTTCTGTTTCTACAGTTTTGAATCGGATGACACCCTC
The DNA here is from genome assembly GCF_052857255.1 of Amblyomma americanum. NCBI lineage: Eukaryota > Metazoa > Arthropoda > Arachnida > Ixodida > Ixodidae > Amblyomma > Amblyomma americanum. Next base: position 408,465,439 of record NC_135497.1, read on the forward strand.
ATGAGTCTAGAGAAGGTATGTCTCTTTTTTGCCATTCGAAGAAGCACTAAGAAAAACCCTCTTAGGTGATAATTGGTCAATCTTTGAACACGTCAGCAGTTTCTGTTGCAGGGTATGACACCATAGCGTTAATGGGTAAATGCCAGTGTATGCGGAATTGGTTATTGTCTACTTCACATTCGTAGATCGCTGGGAGTCCTCATACCACTCGTGGTGCATTTGTGCAGCAGTTCAACGATGCGCCACTGCGCTGGTAGGTGGCTTTCAAACACAGCCACCGGTGGGACTTGTGAGACCCAGTTGCCCTTCCTGAGCAACCTTTCATGACCAGTCATTAATTTAAAGGGGCTCTGAAAGGGGCTCTAATAAAGTTGCGGTATGCCTAGGATGTGAAAGCACGCCGCTTCTCGAGTATTGTCCGGGAAGAATTTTTTAATGCGCTTTGTAGAAACAGAGTTATCTGTAGTCAAAATTTGAATTCCAGCCTCTTTGCGCCTTTCCTTCTCCTCTCGTCACTTTTTGCACACTGGAAGGTCGGCGCTCCTCTGCCGGCCCCACCTCCAGGGGAGAGCTTCCTGACCCGCAGGAGCTACGCAGCTTATTGGCCGCAGCCACGGTAGCTGCCTGACGCCTGAAAGAATCCAACCAATAGCCATCTTTCAACATGTATACGTAGATGCGAGCGACAGGAGGAGGGTGCGAGCATGAAAAAGTTGCCGGGAAGGGCTCGCCAACTTTCGCGCGTGATTGTGGGTCCTCTGCTACTTGTAGAAGTGTATTATTTGGCTCAGGTGTTCATGACAACACAATGCAGTGATTGAGCAAGTTGATGCCCTCTCCTCGGAAGGTGTTTCAGAGCCCCTTGAACTGCCACCTGCTATAGTGGACAGTTGCTCACAGTTCGGTGGGCAGGTTGCCATCTGCCGTTGTCACAAAGTTTGCACTGCATCACGCGCGGTGGCAGTCACTATTTTTGCATGCAAAGACCCTTCTAATGTTAACGCATTAATAAATAAGCATGGGCATTAGCGCACTTTGCCTGAGCATCTGCCTTCTGGCAGTTTTGATTGGGATGGCCGTCACCGTGGCTCAGTGGTTGTGGCGCTCGGCTGCTGCCCCAAAACATGCGGGTTCAATCCCGGCCACGGCAGTCGAATTCGATGGAGGTGAAATTCTAGAGGCCCATGTACTGTGCGATGTCGGTGCACCTCAAAGAAGCCCAAGTGGTCGAAATTTCCAGAGCCCTTCACTATGGCGTCCCTGATAGCCCGAGTTGCTTTGGAACGTTAAACCCCCATAAGCCATAAACCATTTGATTGGGATGGTAAGGTGACCTTTGTGAAAACTGCTGCATGTTTCTGGTTGCTGTTCGACTTTTTGCTTAGAGACTTTTTGCTTTTTGCTGTGTTCCAATTTTTTAGTGCATTAGCACTTACAGTGGCCATTCTCTGCACTTAGCCGTTATGTTTGTCTGTCTGTCTGAAGCCTGCCGCAAAGCAGGCTGCCCACCTAGCCACCGGGTTGTGGGTAACCTGCCCTGGCGTGTGTGTGTATGTATAAATATTGCAACGGATAGAAGAAGAGATGAAGGAAGACTCTCGGAAGCGCGCTTGCTCTGGGATTCGGTGCTCTGTTCCTGGTGCCCTGTGTTCTTGACCTGTGTGCTGTGCCCGGGCGTTCTCGCGTCGTTCCCGCCTGGACCACGTAACAATATAAATAAATCAGCAGTCATAAATATATAGACCTGGCAGGTTGCCCACGTGCCACTGCCCACCACAGCAGGTGGCCGTTCAATTGATGATTGGTCGCGAGAGGTTGCTCAAGAAGTGCAACCTCGGTTTCACAAGCCCCATCAGTGGCAGCCCCTGTCATTGCAGGAGAGTTGCGTATCGCTTAATGCTGCACCACTGCACAAGGAGTGCTATGAGGACTCTCAGGAATATATGAATGCAAATTAGAGAATGAGGAAGTCCGCACATATGAGCACTAACTCATTATCGCTATCCGAACAACTTCCATCCAAACACCGGAACTGAAGTGATATTGAAACACTAGCGCACCTAATTCACATTTTGCTGAACTACGCAAATCAGCAGTCATTTTTTTTTGCTCTATGTGTAATTTTCATAGACATCAATCAAGCACATTCATACATTGTTTCTCACAAGCTTTTGAAGGGTTGACTGTCGTAGATACATTTGTAGGCGTCAACATTCAAGAGAGGCGAAAAACAAGCAGTATCTGCGTTCTGTCTTCAGTCTCTTCCATGCATGCATACAGGTTTTTTTATCTTGCTCTTTTCATAGCTCTGCCGAAAACTGAGAGCTGAGGAACGAGATTCGAAGAAAACATTGGAAATAATCAATGAAGCAGTTGAGACCTTTAGCAGGTCCAAGCGTGTGATTGACTTGTCATCACTTACTGACAAGCAATCCAAATTTCTCGTAAGTAATTCATTGCTTGTTTTGCAGGTCATCTGCAGTGCTTAAAGTCTCAATTTGCCCCCTCATTGTAGGTACTGCTTTAAAGGACACTGAAACGTTCAGGTTTACGGTGTAATGTGGGGGTGGTTCAGGGCATCTGCCGTACTTTAGGAAAAAGTATATAATCCAAGTAGATGCCAAAAAGTTTGCATAGTATTGTTAAGGCTTTTTGTTTTTGTTTTTGTTTTGTTTTTTTTTGCTGAGGAAATATTCTAGACAAGCTAGGTTCTATATATATTTTTGCAATGTTGCAAATACATTAGCGCTAATGTTGTAAGAATGAGCATACTTCAATAATATGTTGGTCATTATGAATGCGTGACATTGGTCGGGAAGCTGGAATTGGCTGTGTTGGTTTATTTGTTGAAGTGGCACGAGTACTGGTATGGTATACCTTGCCTTGGTACTGCAGCTGACACTGAGGCTAACATGATTTTGTGATGTTTTCAGTGTGAAGTTAGCCTCATAGCTGTATTACACACACCTACAGGCATAACTCGTTAGCAGAACTTTAATCCTGCAGCATTCTCTTTGCTGTGCTTTGTTATGTTGGTCTGTATGGTTATGTTGATTGCACAAGTGTTGTGGCCCTATCAAATCCAGCAAATTTGCTTTACAGAGCTCGTCTGGACTTGTGGATGTTGTTGGGTGAGTGCACTAGTGCCTGTAGCGTTGGCCACCTGCGTTGAGCTGCTATAGTATGCTCTTCTTATTATCTCTTTATTTAGGACATTCAAAGACTGCACTGAATTGGCCAAAAAGTTGTCTGCCCAATTTGTCAAGGAAGGTAAGTAGCTTTGCTTAAATTGAGTATCCTGGAGTTTGTCGTATTTGGTGCTTTAAGATGACCAGTCACAGTTAACTAGATGCTGTTTCAAAAGGGGACAAGGAAAAGGTTTCACCTCATAAAAACACATTCTTGCAGTAAACCTTTATTTTTATCCCATCAGTGAATGCGACAGGAGTGAAACCAAGGAGGTTATATTTTTTCTTTAACCTCCTTGTGTGAAACTAAATCTTACATGTGCCGGTGTTTCAAGATGCTGTTGTTTGATGCATGCCAAATGTGGTTCATGTTGAAAGTTAAGCGCAAGATGTATGCAAAGTACCACTGTTTTTAAAAACTGTTAATGGCCGGAGGTTTCACATTTGAATAGCTATAAAATTCCTGACTGGATATAACAAATAGCATGGCGACTCTGCTGTCATGGAAATGGTTTGGTTTGGTTTACGTGGGTTTAACGTCCCAAAGCGACTCAGGCTATGAGAGATGCCGTAGTGAAGGGCTCCGGAAATTTCGACCACCTGGTGTTCTTTATTGTGCACCGACATCGCACAGTACATGGGCCTCTAGAATTTGGCCTCCATCGAAATTTGACTGTTACGGCCGGGATCGAACCCGCGTCTTTCGGGCCAGCAGCCGAGCGCCTTAACTACTCAGCCACCGCGTCGGCTCATGGATACGGATTTGTTTCCTGTTTCACATGCATCGTATACAGGAGAATGGTGCTTAGTTTGTCTGCTTTCTGCTCTGCTTTTCCTGAAATTAAGCTTGCTATAATTACGCAGCTTGTTGGGGTTGGGGGCTGTTATACTGTCACTATTTGGAAATGCGTAAAAAAAAAAAACTGTTGCGGCTGGTTGGTTACTGACTGAACTGTGCTCTCTTTTCATCAAGGCTGTACTCAGCAGGATTTGGAAGCAGTGAAATTGCGCGTGGCAGCTTTAAGGGCTACACTACGACGACTGCAAGAACAAAGGTTAGTTGCTGTATTCATTTAACGAGGCTGACACATATGCGCACTTTGTGTAAGCCTGCTTGTCGTGTGGAGTTTTTTGTATTTTTTTTATCTTGCTGGTAAAAAACGTGGCATGGTACCATGAAATGCATGCTGAAAGGCATGAGCAAAAAAGCCGTATTCGATGTTTAATTTGTGCCAGGCAGCAAAGTCCTACATTAATGACGTGGCAGAAAATGGAATTTTATGGAGCTGAAAACTAGTTGTTACGGCAGTGATAAGGCATCAATTTACTTTTTTTTACATGCTATGTTTTTATTTTGCCAAAATTCCAGTAACTTCAATTCTCAAAGGTGGAATTCTTGAAAAGTTTACTATGCTTGTATGTGGTCCACAGGTTCTTGCTTTGAGAGTGTTGAGGCCATTTAAGCGAAAAACCATAGACCACGTACAGGCCTAGTAAAAACTTTTGACATCGTCATAACCTTGCCTTACTAACTGAAACATCTGTGTGCACTCTTTTTTGCATGGACATTTTTGGTTGAGGAAGTTCAGCGAGATCACCAAAAATAGCGGAGGTTTCTCAAAGATAGCAAATTTTACGTGCATGCCTTTCTGTTGCTTTATTTACGAGTTGCTGTTGTGCCAATTTATGCGTTCAGGGTATTGTGTGCTGCAGCACAAACCAGCAACAGCTTGCAGACCACCTTTTGTATTTGTAGAGCCTGTACAGGCAGACTATTTATGCATTACATATGAGTTAGCATTGTGTTACAGGTAGTTCAGATTTGTGATGCAAAAAAATCTTTGTAGTGTTTGATTGTTGTGCCTGTGCTTTAGAGTTTCCGAGCTTTCCAGCAAGAGGCCAAAAGTATGTGTTCATCAGATATTCTTTTGATGCACCTGTAATTTTTACGCCGTTAGGGTTTCATTAAAAGTCTCAATTCTTGCTGTAACAGGGAGACCGCCAAGGCAATGAAAGCAGAAATTGATCAGCGCCTGTCTGCTGGTTGCAAGAAGCCCTTTGTGGTGCTGAATGATAAGGTAAATGTGAGCTCATTTTTCAGACTTGACAGGGACTGAGGTACCAGATTTGTTGAATATTCGTGCAAGTTGGTGGCGATTTGATAACACAAACCAAAACTGGGTGCAAGACACACGAAAAGGCAACGCAAGCACTTTTCATGAGCTTGACATTGCCACATTAGGCTTGGGTTGAGACCAGCATTTTCAACGCCAAGTCCGCCAGAGATAGGCAGGGATTTAGTAGTGGGCAAAATAAGTGAAATTAAACATGAATGACTTGTTCGTAATTTATATGAAATAATGATGAAATAAAAAGCAACTGCAAACGTTCCCTCCCTTTTTTTTTAAAAAGCTTCTAGTGTTAGAAGATGCAACCTGTGCAAATTCAGATGCACATAAAAATTAAGAGGCCCGTGGATGTCGAAATGTTTTTGTTTTTGTCTCCCTTTTATTCCAGGATGTGCGTGCTTTTTTTTTGGGGGGGGGGATTTCAACCTGATGTCTGTACAAGTGTGCCAAGCAAAAGATATGAATGCATTTGCGCTTACTCTGTCAGTCAATCAGTGAAAGAATTTGAACTTTTGTTGCACACAACACCATTTCGGGCATCTTTCTCCAGAAGTGTACTTTCAATTTACCAAGATAAGGAACTCATTTTCATTCAAAGACAATAATTGTAAGCAAAGGGGTGTTCGTCGTTGCTGATCTTGATGGTTCTCTTGAAAGAAGTTGACCTTAAGTGCCTGTAACCTGGGAGAAATACAGAGATGTCTTTTTTTTCTTTTAATGTGAATACTTTGGGAACATCACTGTGGTGACAGTAAATTTCATATTAAGCTAACTTTACAAGCTGTTCAGAAAGAAAGTTGCAACGAAATGCATAATTGCACCATTTTTTTTTGGCTTGAAAGAAAGTAATCCATGTGTTTTTTTTTCTTTTCAAATATATTTTGTTCAGGAAAAAACAAGTTACTTTTACATGGAGCAGAGCATTCCTGTCGTCAGCAATTTTTAAATAAGGCGATATGCAATAAAATGTAAGGTTTGCACATAGCGGTTTTAAACGCAACACTTTTCTATAAACAAGAAATGTGCTTTGTTGGAAAGGCAAGGCCATGTTCGTGCTGCTGGCGATGAAAGGTGCCAAATGTACCTTTTGTGTCTCAACTAAAAATGCCATCCAGACATAGCCAGCCGATTTTAAATGACAGTGCCCCAAGCATTCCTCAAGTCTGAATAAATAGTTCTGTATGTAGACAACAGTGCCTTGTTGATAATATCCCACTTTCTTCAGGAAGCGAAACTATTGCTGGAAAGGAACCACAGAGCAGTATGTTGTGCTTTAGCAACAATGAGTTTGTGCTGTATATTATGAAAACAAAATTTACTTTTTTCACTTTGTTAAAAGCTAGGATGTGGAATATGTATGCTGCATGTTATAGGTAAACCCTAACGCTGTCCTGGGCTTAACTTCAGATTGATCTTTTCACTAGACTGCTTGCAGAAATTAGTTGCACGAAATGTTCAGTTCTGGGTATTTTGTACTTAAAAAAAATTATTTTAGCTGAAATGATATGCACAGTATACCAGATTTTAAAGTCTTCCACTGTCACATCACCTACTGCATCAAATCGTGGGGTGCATGTATGCTTTTGCACTTACCAAGGCAGAGCTGTTACAGTTTTAGCATTCTCAGGCACAAAGCATTATTCACTCAGCTTCATGATGATTTCACGATTAATGCCCTTTTACTTAGCTGGAAAGCACACAAGTGCAGCATTACTACAAGAAACGTTCAATACAAATGTTGCCTCAATGTCCAGGATGTCTGTGCACTCTTTATGAAGGGTTTGTGGAACATTTCCAATAAATGAGGTATCCATCTGGGAAAAAGGCAGTTGTCCAGGCAGTCCGCATTTGTGGCACTCCAATTTTTGGAGTGCACATGTGGTGCAGCTGTTCAGAAGAAGGGTGAGAAAGGAAGTTAGAGGAGGACTAAAGGCTTCGTAACTACCACCCCACTCTTTGGTGGGCACCTGAGCTATCTCCAGTTTGCTACTAGCATAGTTATTGCCTGCTGCTTACACAAAAGCAAGCAATGTGTGGTTTTTAACCTCAGTTGCATCCACTATTTTGTGTCTGCCTTTTCAGGACATTGACGAGATGTGCAGGCCTGCAGCACAGCCAGCTACAGAACCCGATGTGGAGGAGTTTGTGAATGAGCTTTTGGCTGTACACAGGAGCCAAAACAGAAACCAATAGTTATTTCCTCCTTTTTGTCCAACTAAGATGCTTGGCAGTATATTTTTTAACTTTAGCGTAAGCATTTTGTGCAGAGAGATGGAGAAGATGAAGACTCACATTTCCTCATGTTGTTTTACTTGTGGAAGTACCATGATGTGCTGTGCACATGCCCAACAAAGCCATCAGCACAGATACAGGTTTCACTCAACACACCGCTGCTTCAGTCCACACTGGGTCACAAGCACAAGCCTTGGTACAACAGACATGCTGTAAATTAGCAGCACTCACTAAGGCACTCCATTGTTGCAAGACAGGATGGCATTTTCAAGTGAACAAAAGATTGCAAAGTGACGGCCACTGGCAATCGCGTGCAGAAAAACTTGCACAGCCTGGCTTTATTAGCAGGCTTCCCTGAATTATAAGTTCAGTGCTTCAGCTGGCTAATGCTGAACTGCTGAATGCAAACAAGTGGAACGTGGTGTCTGAACGTTTGACACTGCATTGCTGTTGTGGGTAATAACTTGTGCCAACATAGACATCAGGGCTTGAATGTGCTTTGGTTTTTCTAACAGTCTCCAACAGACCACTGAATTTTCCTCAGTCATGTGAATGTGCTAAATATGGTTCTATCCAAGCAGCCATCTGGAGCCGGTTTTGTGGAGTTTGATTTTTCTGTTTTCATGGCATGGGGGGGGGGGGGGGTACAGAGTGAGAAGGCGCACTAGAATACTGGACAGTGGGGCAATGTTACAGTGAACTAGAAATACTTTAATAGTGTGACGACCGGCGGCGAAGAGCGGCATAGAGTTTCTTACTATTAATAGTAAGAAACCTGTGGAGAGCGGACCGCTTTTCCGATGACCTCCACCGGCTCCCCAGGGAGGGCGCTGCGTGCAACTTGTATGTAGGGTGCCTCGATGCGCCCTACTGGTATGCTACGTTGGCCGCCCGACGAGTAACGGGTTCTGTGTTACCGGGGCTACATTGGAGCTGCGCGGTTCTGTTTTCAGCTATTTTCGCTTCCGATGCAATTACTAGTATATTTAATAGAGGGGCTACTTATTCTCGGAGTTTGAATTGGTCACTGTAAGTTTGGATGCTTTTCTGCAGATGCCGTGCAGGCATGGGAGCTGCGCCTGGAAAGGAAATGGCGCAGTATATGTTTCACATAACGGCGGACACCTGAACCGCGCCGTAAGTGAAGGGATAAAGGAGGGAGTGAAAGAAGAAAGAGGTGCCGTAGTGGAGGGCTCGGGAATAAGTTCGACCACCCGGGTATCTTTAACGTGCACTGACATCGCACAGCAAACGGGCGCCTTAGCGTTTCGCCTCCATCGAAACGCAGTCGCCGCGGTCGAGTTCGAACCGGGGAACTCCGTATCAGTAGCCGAGCGCCCTAACCACATGTGTGCAGTAGTTTCGTTTTCCAAAGCGCGTGTTCCTCGTTCCATGTGTGTGCCGTTCGTGCACCCCTTGTGGCTGCAAACGGCGTTGGGTTGAACGACCTGAGTTTTCGTGCAAGCATGGCTTGTTGGAAAAGAGGGAAGTATTACCCGCCTTATGCTCCTGTACATTTCGCTGACTGCAGAATGAAAGCCAGCTGTTGTGATGTTCGTGCCATGAGGAACTTGCCCGAACCCTCGCTTTTCTACGAGAGACTAGTTTGTGCGCACTAAGTGTTGGCATTCGCCATGTGCTGGCGCTGCGCTTGCAGATTTTGCCAAGAAAAACACAAATTAGGAAGCGCAAACACATTAAAGCAAGTCACGGCCGTGTTTATGCTAACAAGTACAACATGCGGGGATTTGCGTTGTGGGGTTTAATTGGGGGGATAAATACGTTCTCCCCGAATAATTGCGGCTGACACAGTTCAAAACCGCCAGACCCCACCCCGTGATCGCGTAGGCTACCGAGCGCTCGCCGACCACGGCGGGCCTTGCTCTGAAGGAACAAAGGAACGACACATTGGCTGACACAAACAGGCATTTATTGCTACAGTGTAGGGCTCCGGAATAATTTCGACCACCTGGGGACCTTTAACGTGCACTGACATCGCACAGCACACGGGCGCCTTAGCGTTTTGCGTCCATAAAGACGCAGCCGCCGCGGTCGGGTTCGAACCCGGGAACTCCGGATCAGTAGCCGAGCGCCCTCACCACTGAGCCACCGCGGCAGGGCAAGCTAAAAAAATCGAAATATACTGATATGCGTCTGCGTAGCCGTCACATTGGACAACACACTGGCGACCAGTTTCTTTACATTCGCTATTCTTAAGTCTAAGGAGAGTATCGTGAATACCTCCACCCCCTCCTCTCCCGATTTCTGGTAGATTGTGTAGAAGGTCTGCGTTTGTCAATTGCCGGTTCGTGCGTGAATGAGCGTCAGGCTTCTAATACGAACAAATACACGCGAAACAGTTGTCGAATATTGACACTGATAAGCTTACAATTAGTGAAGCAAACAATAAAAAGTACCCTCCGACGTACTGGTGGTAACCGCGTAAGGGACACCCTTGTCCGCAAGCCATAAACTCTCCGAGGGTTCATCCCAGATTATAAGCTTCTCCTATTGCATGCACATCAATATTGTCGTACACACCTTATTAAATAATTACAGACCGCTTAGTGCCGCTATTGTAATAACTAGTCATCACAATGGTAACATCATCATTTTGGCTTTCCTGTCTCACAGGATTCTCAGGATTGTTTTTAACGGAAAAACTTCTTAGTCGTATTTTTTTTGTTTTTTGAGGTCGAGCAGCCGATCTCAAGCTCAAAATTTGAGGTCGAGGTGAGGTTGAGTGAGGTCACCAGTGGTCTCTGCAAAAATGAGGTGAGGGCGTCTCAGGAGAACTCAACGTCAACTGGTGATGTTGCGGCTGAGCGAGGTCGGAAAATAGTTTTTTTTTTAGGTTAGGTGAGGTCGAGATTTTTTAGGTCAAATGCCCGCCTATGGCGAACAGCCGCCAGCTTTCCCCTCTAGTCTACAGCAAGAAACTCTATGGCTATAGCCGTACCGCCGCCCGGAAAACTGGTGCATAGCAAGAGAAGAAACACGAAAACTTACGGATGAATCAAGAAAGTTACCAATGATATGCTTGGGGTATCGGGACCGAGGTCTTCACCGCATGACGATGAACTCTGCAGACGACGGAGGGAAGCCTTCAGGAGGGTTGGTAAACTTGAAGGTTTATTTACATATTTACAAGAGAAGCCGGGAGACCAAAAGTCAGAGATGAAGTGCCGTGAAACCAGCCAAATCGCGACTTAGATACAGTGGATATTCCCTAGGCACTTAGCTAGGGAAACCGGTGGCTGATCAAGCGTCCAATGGGCAGACACACTCTTCATAGTCTCTTCCCTAACCCCGTGACCGCTCCGCCCCCACAAACACGTGCACAGGCGATAAGGAATCCTGGCGCCTTGAGGTCCTGGAATGCTGTTTCCGACCGGTTGAACAGGTGCATAAGTTCGTTGGCTTAGCAGGCGGTGATCTCCTCCGTGGGAAAGAGGCGCCCTGGAATGTGGTTTCCGACGGGTTGACCATGTGCATAAGGTCGTTGGCTTTGTAGGCGGTGATCCCCTCCGTGGAAAGATGCGTCCTGACGGCCCCGGGCATTCCAGAGGGTAAGATGAATCAGCCGTGTCCGCCCCCGCTTTGTCAGGCCGCGCAAGTGCAAGCGAGCGAGGCGGGTCCGGCGCCTTTGTTCGGGTCTTTCTGCCGGTCCACGTGAGGGCGCAGTTCAGGAGAAATGCCGCATTCCATACTCCGGACGAAGGGATGAGAGGCCTTTCGTCACAGCTCACCGTCGCCAGGAGCCGTTCCTAATCCTCTTCTCAGGACGACAGCACCTTTGGTCAAACATAGTTCGATGGCGCCTGCCGGGTTCGTCTGTTCCCGCTGTCGGGGCCTCCGATCACAACAATCCGTCCGCCGCCAAGACGCCACGAAGTGGTTGCAGCTGGTCGGTGCACCACGAATGGGCGTCAGAGTCCCAGTCGGCCTCGTAGTAGTCAGTCCACTTGACCTGCACAGCTGGCAAGGGTCCTCAACGGAGCATTAGCGATCAGATCTGAGCTCAGCCCCTACCTCCGGCTAGGCAGCACGCGGCCAGCCTCAGAACATTGCCAGGTCTTTAATACAGAGCAATATGGCTGCAAATTTTGGATGACTTAACCCTCGCCAACAGCTCACGCCCGGAAGTCTGCTGAACCAAGACTAGTTCCTCTTTGTTTTTCATTTTTTTCGCAAAAGACATGCGTCTGAAATTTGGTAAGAAACCTTTTTTTTCGGCAATGAGGTAGGTACGGAGAAGCAAGAGAAAAAAAACAAAACAAAAACCAAAAATGATACGGTAGCTTTTCTCGAGCATTAGGGCATTTTACGCCAGATTACGCAGGAAAGCTACGACTGAGACCGTCGGCATTCCCGTTTTCCCGCCCTTTTCGGTAGCGGTAGCCCGACTGAGTCACTGGTAGAGGACCGACTACGTCCACCACCAAACGACGGAAGGGTTCGCTAATCACGGGCACTAGCTTCATCGGAGCCTTCCTTAAATCCCCTGGCTTTCCGACACGCTGACAGGTGTCGCAGGACTTTACAAACTGCTCGACATCCCTGAAGCAGCCAGGCCAATAAAACTCCTGTAGAAGCCTAGCTTTAGTTTTCTTCACTCCAAGGTGGCAAGACCAACCCCCACCATGGCACAATTTAAGGATGCCTGCGCGGTATTTCTGCGGCACCACGAGCCGATCAAACTGGACCCCCTTTGAGTCCTTGTACTCGGCGTCGCATCTGTTCCTGCCGCGAGCCTCTCCGCTCGTCTCAGAAGCATCGCCTCCTGTTTTTGCCCCTGCCTGACCCGTCGTGGGAGAGCCTTCGTTCTTCCTACGATTTACTTCAGCTGCAATCTCGCGAGCCTTCGCACGAGTGAGCGCCTGGACGGTTCGATCGCCGAAACTACGACCCTCTTCTTGGAGCATCTGCTCCGACCGACTTGAAAAGAGGTACGGAATTTTTTCCGGCAGATTCGGTGATACCGCTGCCTCCGTTTCAAGAACGCCAAACGGGCCCTCTATTCTAACTCGTGCGATCGGCAAGCACGCGCTATTCTCTTCGGCCACCTGCCTAATCCCTGCACATTCCCCAGTAAAATCAGCTGCGTTCACGTACGTGGGGTGGATTACGTCCATGGTGGCCGCGGAGTCCCTCAGAACCCGGCACGGTTTTCCATTAACCTGCATGTCTTTCAGGTATGGCTCTAGCAGGCGCATGTTCTCATCGCCCGCCTTCACCAAGGAGAGAACGATTTCCTGCTTCCTGCAAGCGCGGGCGAAGTGACCGGGCTCGTGACAACGGAAACACACTGGTTTTTTTTTTGGCTTCAAAAGCCTTATCCCTCTCTTTTTCGGTCGCCTCCTCTGTGGGGTTGCTTGATTTTGCTTTGTGGCCCTCGTTCCGCTCCCAGTTGCGGCTTGCTGCCCCTCCTGTCTGGATCCGTGGAATTTTTTTTTCTACTTTGGGGCTTACGGTGGCACGCGCATCCTCTGCTACGCGCTTGGCATGGAACTCTTCGGCCAGCTCTGCTGCACTTTCTAGGGTTTTATTTCCCGGCCTGTCCTGCACCCACACGCGCATTTCTTTCCTCAAAGAGCCAAAAACTGCTCCAGGCAGATCACCTCTATTACTTTATCGGGCATTGGTAGAACGGTCCTACCTGTTCTGTGTACGTGGCAATGTCTGTTCATCGAGAAATATGACACTAAGTGTTTACAACAGCCGCCCGCGGTGGCTGAGTGGTTATGGCACTCGGCTGCCGGCCCGAAAGACGCGGGTTCGATCCCGGCCGCGGCGGTCGAATTTCGATGGAGGCGAAATTCTAGAGGCCCGTGTACTGTGCGATGTCAGTGCACGTTAAAGAACCCCAGGTGGTCGAAATTTCCGGAACCCTTCACTACGGCGTTTCTCATAGCCTGAGTTGCTTTGGGACGTTAAACCCCTATAAACCAAACCAAACGAAGTGTTTACATGTTGAGTGTGTTTCTGCCAGCACAGTTTCTGCGCTTCTCTGGCTTCTTGGAGAGTGGTACCGCAAATTTGTGCAGACGAAGGATTTTCTCACATTCAACCATACTTTATCTATTGGTCAGCCCTGCAAAATTCCCACTGGTTCTTCTCATGCGTTTTTGAGTGCAATCTGCATTGGAGTGTTATGTAGCCATTTGCTGTTCATTAGAGTTTACACTGACCACGTAGCTCAAGAAGTGTTCCTAAAAGCCTTGCACCCTGTCGCACAAAAGTGTACTTATGGTGTGGAATGGTAAGCGCTCTGTATGTGTGCAAGCCTATAAAGCAGAGAGAAGGCTTCGAAGAGGAAACTCAAGACGCACTTTACACATGACTGAACAACAAACAAAACAGCGCACTACACATACACCAATATAAGGCTACAGAAAACACCGCAGTCCTATCACACTATTGGTCCTCACACGTAAACCACAAAGTCGCACTTATAGTCTTGCTACCAAAGGCGGGTGACTCGTGCGCTATCTCGGACGCGGAGTAGGGACAAAAACCCAGGCGGTACCTTGTTTCAAGAGACGCCGCTCTTCCACGAGAGGAGTGTTGAGGAGGATCAGGTGAAAAGAGACGGTACTGCCACGTCGATTTAGCTGGATGTCCGGTGTTGGGGCATCCTCGTACTGGTGACGAGGTCTGGGAGCTAGCAACTACCGCTTGCAGAGTCGTCGATCCGGAGGCGTTGACACAGGGCCCACGTTCCAAAGACAGGGTCAGCGTCATGATCCACAGGACCGGGGTATCAACCGGTGGGGACCACGCCTGGTCAGTAGGCCTCGCGATTAAACACCTCCTGCAGCAGCTGACGGCCGTGCACCAACGTCCGCACCTAGAATATTCCTCCTCCTGTCCACGTCGCCATACCTTCTTCTTCTTCTTCTTCACCCCAGGTATATGGCACATACCCACGCGGGGGGATTGGCCAAGGTGTAGTTGAATAAACAAAGTTTACGTGGAAGATGATGACAAAAATGTAGCACCAATCGTGAATTTTGAAAAATCAATGAATAAAGACAAGAGAACAATATTGACAGTTAAATAACAGACAGCATTTTATACCTCCTTTTATACGTCCACTTCATTTTCTTCTACTTCCGCCTTGTTTTCAGTGTTGTCGTAGTCTTCTCCATTTCTGGCAAAAATACCACTGCACTCTCTTTTCTTCAATCTTATCTTTCTTTCAGGTGCCATGTGCCAATTAACGTGCCTGTCCTTAGGTCCAGTTTTTTACTCATCCCTCTTTTCTTTCGCTCATGACACACCCTTACATCTGTGGATTTCAAAACCATTAGCAATTCAAACAGTCCAGTAAGGTTTTTGCTGTTGACTTTTGTTGTGCTCCCTTTTATCCTTTTTTAAGCTAACTTGTGAGAAATGTGACTAGTTAGCATGAAGCACAACCGATGAGAGCATGGCGTAGTCTCCTTGTCATTCTCATAATTTAATATATTTGCATATTAGTAGAGGCTCATTTCAGCTCAGAGATGAATTCCCTTTTAAGTGCCTGACGTTTCCAGTGCCCTTGCAGTCATGCTCCAATTATCGTTGTAATGATGCTATGGCAATGACTGTGCTTGTCTTCCCCCTGCCCACATTGTGACATGTTCTCAATGTAGTCATTTCCAAATCACATGGTGCCTGTCGATGCGAGCGCAGAACGGTCCTGGGCGCTGCCCATGCTTACTGCTGATGCTGTTTGCAAGACTCCTGGGTCCGTATTACTGAACTGTCAAATATCAAAGATTTCAAAACTTGCAAAAATGGATGGTTAGCCTCCCTCCTATTGGTCGGTCGTGGCCGGCGGCCATATTACTTTTTTGCGTCATGGGTGGCTTCAGATTACGTCACGGATGTGGTAGAAGTGATGGCGTTGCACACCTAATTATGCAGGCACAAATTGACATTTTTTTGTGATCACCTCGAGGCAGTCGATTTTACTGTTGCGTTTGTGACAGAAAATAGCGGTGGTGTACGCGGCGATATGACTGAGGCGGCTCCGCCGGCGCGAGCAGCGGCGAAGGAGGGCACACGAAGGCGCGTTTGATTCGCCGGACGAGCTGTTTCGGCGCCTTTTTTTGACTGGAGAAGCAGACTGTGGAGTGGCTATGCGACGAAGTCGCCGATGGACTGGGAGGTGTGCATGCGAGCGTGCTGTCGGTGCGGCGGCAGGTGCTATGGGCACTGCGGTTATTTGCCATGGGCGGCTTTCAGGCTGCCGTTGATAACGAGGCGCACGTCAGCATCACAAAACTGATGGTAAGCAAATGCGTGCGGAAGGTGCTAGAGGCAATCTGCTAACTTAGCGCGCATAAAGGGTGGTTCCCCGCGGTCACGTCTGTGCAACAGCTACATATAAACAAAACACGCTTATGCTGGTAAAGCACTTTATTTTTCCTAGAAAATCACACTTCGTGGTCGTCTTCTATTTCCCAAGGGAAAAGAAACAGACAACCACACATCACATACAGCAACACTTCGCCCTTTGGCGTTTTGTCATCGATCGTGAGCGCCGAACAAGACAGAAGAATAAGTTGTCTTCGTCGATTTCTTACCAAGCGCTCCCTGCTAGTTTGCTCGGCAGGCACGTAGCCTTAATTGCCTTCGTTTAATTTTTTCTGCGCACTAATTAGGTCAACCGCACTGTAGCTTGATTTCAGACGACACGACAAAAACAAAACAGCGTGGAATCGGCTGCTTTCGTGCCATGGAAGGACTCCATGTTTCGTGCAACTCTTCAAGCCCACCACTACTACCACTGGAAGCACTCTTGCACAAGTCTTACTTAAAATTAGGTTCAGTGCAGCTTAACGCACTGAACGAATTTCAAATTATTTTTTTATGCAATAGCTTGCAACTTTCATTGTAAACGCTTTCACACTCCTCCATGTTGGGCGAAACTGTTTGTGACCGTTTGACAGCATACATTGATTTGTGTGGTGATGTGTTTATTTATATTTTGTCTGTAGTGGCACATGTTGGGAGTGTATAGCTGTGCCCCCAGTTCTAGGTTGTATGTGTGCCTTTGTAAAAGTTATAAATATTTAATTCAGAACCATATGTTTTATTCATTCCTGCTACATTGAATTCCATTCGTACAATTCGTCACGCAGCACCTGCCAGGTGCAATAAATGAAATATAATGGTGCGCAACACAAAAATGGCGCAAATGAAAATAGTAGTTCCATAATCAACATTTAATGTGCTGAGCCGTGTAATGCCTCCAGGACTACTTTTTTCACTCACCACTTCCCAGGGTGGCTCTGTCTAGGCATTCATGAGGTGCCTCTTTTTTCCCGCTGAGCACCATTACCATAATTTGAATTTTCCTCATAAGGAAAGGCGCCTCGATTTCTCAGGCTAAAGGTTTTGAAGTGCCTGCTGTTCACTGCACCAGTGGTTTCATTTTAGTGCAGTGTGGCGTTAGTTGCAGGAAAATGAAAAGGCCTACTAAAAGTTGTGTAAATGCGCACTTACACTCATTTATTGCGCGTCGTGAAATGTGGCAGTGAATGTCAGGTTAATATACAGGAATGGGAATGTAGGTGTTTTCAAACACAACTGGTGAAGGGAAAGGTTGAAGTGGGGATGGCCTTGCAGGTATACATGCATCTTCCACGGCCAGGTGGGAAGGAAGAGAAAGCAGGAATAGGAAAAGGTAATGAGAAGGGGGAAGAATTTCAAGGCAAGGTGCTATGCACTATTAAACGCCTGAGGAGATCAAAACCAGTTATTTAGAAGGAGGGCAATCAGTACTGCATGCTTAAATCAGTGCCTGCACAATACAATGAAATCCCTTCACTGCGTAACATAGTTGTAGTGCCGAGAAGCTGCCAATATTGATGACGGCATCACAGAGTATAATGAAGGCCCTTGATTTGTTTTTATGCACATATATCACTCATGCAAAGTGGAGTAAACTGTCCATTTGCATAAAAGTGTAAGCACGACACAGGTTTGCCGCGCGTACGGCTGGAGCAATTTTAAGCGTTACATTCGTTGCCCAGGTTTCAAACTACGGACCTAGATTTCGTTCAGCTTATATTACACCGCCTCGAAGGACTACGCTTGGCGATGTGGCAACAAGCAATGAACCATTTAAGGCGCATTTATAGTCCGACGTGTTCAGCGCGCGTCGCTCGCAGTCAGTCTCGCTACGCCGGTTTCGCTGCGCTGGCCGAAGCGCCACCCCCTATGCGACCAGACGCCGCGCGCCGAGCATGCGCAGAACGACCGCCGCCTCGCGCGCCGACCGTCGACACGCCGGCAGTTTGAATTCCGTTCGCGCCTTTTTCTGCGTCGCCTCATCCGTTTCGTTCCATCCACGGCATTGCGGCTACTAATGAAACATGGCTAGAGTGTTATCCGCGCGACAGAAACTTGCTCTCGTGTTGCTAGTGCACCGCTTGCGGCGAAAGCGCAGGCGCTCGATGTATGTGCGAAAGATCGCTCTCTCCACGGGAACAACTTACCCGTGGAGAGACCGGTGCTTCGCCTTCTGTTGCCAAGCGTTCTCATTGCCCTGGTGGTCTCTGAAATCCAGCCTTTTGGTGTCGTATACACAAGGGTGCTGTTTTATGGCTTCGATAAACCGTTCCACAATGATGTCCGGCACAATTTCAATATTTGGGCAGCTCGCGCCACTCACGCCGCTCGCACTGGCATCCGCCATTTTTCTCCGCGCGATGCATTGTGTGTCGACGCGGTCGGCGGCGCCGGCGCGCAATTGGAGCAGGAGCCAAAGCTGCGCCGGGCACGTCGGGGCACGCTGGCAGCCGCCGGTTACGCTGGCCGCGGCAGTGCGTCGAACTGTAGACGGAGCCTTTTCACCAAAGCAGCGCGCGCGCGCTTGCGTTACGTCGGACTATATTCGCGCCTTCACTAAGAAAACAAAGTTCTGAAGACGCACGGACATTAAACCATCAGTTGCGTGCTTTCTTAGTTGTAACAGTGCTTAGCGCACAAGTAGATATGGATGACCACTTTCGTCCATGCCGACTAAATATTTTGTAACTCTAATTGGTTTTGTAAGCCCACGTAACGTGCACGTAATTGCACTAGTCCGCTTTGCTATTCGGATGCTAGACAGCGAAACCAAAATAAGAAGAAATTCATTGGAATTATTTACTAGACGTATTCATATTCTACATGGCAGTTTATATTCACTTATGTCTTGTGCTTACACAGAACGTACAGCCGAATGTGTCTGTACTGCTTTGATGATTGCGCACCTTAGGCCAATCTTTGGTAATGTATACATGGTATTGTCGAGCATTTTTCGCTCTCTCAACACCGCCATTTAGCCTCAGAGCACTTCCTTTTGAATAATTTGGAAGGGCGCATTTTGCGAGCAAGGGAAAAAGAGAAGCTTCGAAACATGGCGTCTCACCTGCACCGTTGCCGTATCAAACTCTGCGCGTTTCGCTTGCCACGCTAGCTTACCAAAACCACTGCGACACGAATCAACTGCGTCAGCACTTTTTCAAACGGCACCCGTCGTCTGCACTGGCCCAAACATAGCGCTATCGTTTTCAAACGCCGCGCCATTTATACCATAAGCGCTCTTGTGCTAGTGTCATCATCAGCAGCCAAATTTGCTTGCCAACCACTGTGTTGCAAACTTACAAACGTAAAAACCATTGTGAAATCTTGACAACTTAGTGTGTGTACGTTATTCAGTGTTAGCAAAGCTAAAATGCGAGCATTTAAAAGTGCTGGCTTGCATTTCGACATGTTTTTTTTTGTTTTGCTTTCAAATATGCTTGCTATGGCAGTACTGGCGTTGACCGCTAGGGGACCATAAAGCGTTCGACAAGATGGCCGCCTCCATGCTGCTTGTGTTACATTTCAAAACATCGCGAATAGTTCCCAAGACGTAAGCTTACGAAGGGTAGGTGAACGTTTCAGGTATATCAAGTGATTCAGTGCGTACGATTGTTGGAAATATGGCGCAGAAGTTTCGTAGCTGGCCTTACATGGCAGGCAAGTGCGTGAGCAACGAGTGCTAGAGTGGAGTAAAGCTTTGCTTTTACTTGAACATTAAGTACCAGCAGGCTGTTTTTTTGAATGGTGGAGGATGAGCTCTACACGAAATACAAACCTTTGACGGCACTGATGCTCATTAATTTTAAACGTCAGGTCCGGTGAGTTGCACCGAGCATTGTATGTTTTATTTCTGTGTGAATTAAACTGCAGTGAGCCTTTCGTCTTGCCTCTCGCGTCTGCATGCTACTTTGCACTGAAAGTTGTGTCAGTTAAAGAACTGTGCAGCGAGTCTTTCGCCTTGCCTGTCACGCGTCCCGGTTACTTTGCTGTGGAAGTTGTGTGGGTGTGAATTCCTGGCGCTCAGTTGGGCTTCAATCTATAATAGTGCCACAGCGAAAATGTAGGATCGTTCACCAGTACGCAACGTGAACGATCACGCCAGGATATCGCGGAGAGTTCGGAATATTGGTAGACCTGCTAGTTTTTCGCTTTCAAACGAAGGCATTTTTTGTTTTATTTATTTTCAATATTGCACAGAGCATGGTCTTCGACGGCCAAGTCAAAGGCAGATGGCCTGAGCCTAACAAGGCCCCACTACCGATGTAATTCTCGGCAGAAAATAAAAGAGAAAAGCGCTACGAACCAAAGTACATAGCTAGATATTACCTTGTGCCTATGATGTCTGTGTCCACTTACCACAGCACCTTTCTATTGCAGACATTCCTCTGGCATCATGGGCTCAGTTAACATGGTTTTGCAAAGGCAATAATGGGCTGTTTTGTGCTACTGTTTGTGAGGTGCCAATATTTAAGTGTGCCAAGAACTTCTACTGTCATATCGACTGCACAATGAAGTTTTCACTCTTTCACGCATTGCTATGCATGGCTATACGTGGGGATCACATGTTTTGTCATTTGAAAAATGCACAGCAATTACGTGTGTGCTAATACGACCATGGGTGTTTCCGCCACCTTCTAACGCTTAATCTGGGACTGTTTTGTTAGTTAGACTGCAAAGGAATTGGGGCTGATGCTGCTTATACCGCCTCATCATTTAATTCCTCATGCATTTAAGTTTTACGCTGCAGCTGTGCTATAAATTGCTGTGCACCTAGCCAAAGCAATCATTGCCCTTCCGTCGTGAATTCTCAACAGGAGATTCATTTAGTCAAAACACTCACACGCTTCTAATAGGAGTATTATGTGCGGAGGGCGTATACAGAAAGCGAAGGAGAGAAAAAAGCCGCATACATGTAGGACATCACTTTTTTACAGAGAAGCTCTTGAGCGCATGTTCCTGCATTCAACGTCTTAACTGATTGCTCATTCCTCCACTCTTGGCGTGGCAGGTGGTAGCAGAGTGAAACGCCACCTGCCAGGGAGAGAGTGGAGGAATGGGCAACTGGAAGGTGGCTAGCAGTGTAACACGTCACCTGCCAGTGGTGGCAAGTGGCATTTGAAGAGCTGCACTCAAATTTCACATTACCCACTGTCATATTTCAAACTTCTGAAGCTTCACCATGAATGGGTTACACAAAAGGCAAGCATGTAGGAAAGAAGTTACAGAACTGCACGTGGTGCAGAAAATCATATGTAATACAATATAAGGCTTTGGAGAATAGTACACAACACATTATATTTCTGCTGTTTAAATGAACATTTAAAACATGACTAACAAAGTACAAGACAGCACAAAATAAACCAGGAAAAGCATAACAGCTCTTGGTGATTTAAGACTACAGGGTCATTAATGGAAGCGGTGTGATCAGAAATATCATTCCAGCAGCTTATGGTTTTCAGGAGGGCTGTCAAATTAGCAGCAGTGGTGCGACCGAATAAGTGCCTAAAGCTGCTGTCTTTATAAAGACAACGGGATGCACAATGTGGTTCAGCTAGGGGAAGGTTAGTAGGATGCCTGATTTGGACAAAGCAAAGCAATCTTCGTACGTAACTCTAGTGTTTGTAATTAACTTTAGTGAGTGATAGCGGTAACTTAACATTAGTAACGCTTGATTACTGGTCATATTTTATGGTTAGAAAATGTGCTGTGCAGGTGTGAATTCACTTGAACAATTGTATTAAATAGGCTTGGTGTGGTGACCACATGGGGAACGTGAATTCAAGTTGGGCAAGAACAAGTCTGATATGCAAGTTTTCAAGTGGTTAACAGGGCATCTCAAAGATTACGTTTTAGATAGCTGAGAGTACGGCGATTTTAATTATGCCAGGCTTCAAGGTATTTATATGGAGGCACGTATGCACAAGGGTTAAAATTTAATTTTTTTTTGCTTGCCATGTTGGCCAGGTTTGGAACTGCCGACTATATTCTGGTCTTACAAAGACGAACATTTCCTGAACACGCATCTGTTTCTTCAGGCAAACTGCAGCCCACATTTTGGTCTGACCAAGAGTCTCAAACTCGTTTTGCCATGCAAGCCAGACTGTAGTTGTACCACTCGGGTATGTGATTTTGTGCAGGGAAGTAGGATCAAGGGAAGGGGGTGTTGCATTTTTGTAACAAAGCGTATCTTCCTTTGTAGTGGCAGATGTCCCTGGTGTTGAAGCTGTGCGGTGCAAGCTGCATCTGCAAGAATGTCTCTTACATGTGGATACCATCTACACACTTTAGAATTTTGGAGGAACCTATCTTGGCTCTGTATTATATGCTCAAGCACATGTCTGGAAGTAAAATTATCATGGCTGGTGACCTGAACCTTGCTGGTATAAACTGGAACACACTGAATACCGCAAATATAAGAATATAAGATTTTATGTTCACCTTTAGCCTCAAATAGCATAATGAGTTAATTGTCATATATACAGGTGATTCTCTAATTTACAGTCATAGATCGCCGGGAGTCCTTGTACCCTTTCTGGCGCGGTGGTGCAGCGGTTAAGCGATGCGCCACTGCCCTGTGATGGCAGGTGCTCCCAGCAGTGGGCCTTCTGCGGCCCCGGTTGCTCTTCCCGAGCGACCAATCATTCCTTTAACTGGCCCATGCCATGGTAGGCACTTGGCTCTTTTCCAGTGGGCAGGCTGTGAGGACGGTGCAAGGTTACATGACCTAAGTGGCCCATCTGCCTCCTAGGTTGCTCTGTGCGGACCACCTGCCAGAGCCATGCCAGTGTTTTTTTTTTTGCTCACAACGCTGACACCAGATGTTCTGGATAACGGGGCCATTAATGCTATCACGTTAATATAAAGACAGATAGCAGTAGACAGTCATGTTCATTTGAGTGCATTGTTTGCACAGAAGGCACAGAAAAATGGAAGGGTCACGACTATAGCTGGAGGTAACATTTCAGACTGGCTTCAAATTTATCATGATCAATGGCACATGCAATGGTACCAGGCAGTTGATTCCATTAACGAATGGGGTGGAAAAAAGGTGAATGAAAAAAGCAAATTGAGGAAAGGTATGTGCATCTCTCAGTTGGTGATCAATGCAGGTAAAAACACGACAGGTTGGTGTGATATGGCACAAAGCGAAGTAAGAGTGACTATGGTATTATTTGTGAAAAAGGAGGGAATGGAAAATATTTGCTGTCCTTTGAGCAGAGGTAAGTTCAGATATTTGTTTCATTTCTTTGATACTCAGTAATTCTTAGATATAAATTGGGCAGGCTCATTCTCCAAACTCCGATTTTGTTAGTATATGTGCATCTGTTAGAAATCAAGGAGGTATATTCCATTTCAAGCACACTAAATGATTCTATGTTAAAAGCATTATGTCTGGGTTTCATTAACCAAGGTTGCATTGAAGGAATTCAGATGCTTTCGATGCCTTGTTGAAGAGGTCATGGTACCATTCTTCAGACTCAAATTGTTTATTGCATGTAGTTTGTTAAGTATATCTGAACAAGTAGGCGAGATATAGGCTGATTTGGTGCGACAAGTAATTTGTATTTAAGTTATCCTGAACCGTGTGAAAGTCAGGCAACACTGGTGCACCCTCGATCTGTGACGCCATAAACCAATGGTCATGTGCTTGCCTGCAACTGAACTGCGCATAGTGAGGATAGGGCAGTGGGTTGTTTATTGTTCATGCTAGGGGTGAAGAAGGGGTGTTGGCAAGAGAATGAGGAGCCCACACCCCACAATAGGGGGACAAAAGACAAAGGCAACAAAGGCCTGTGTCCTGTTTCATGTCTGATCTTGGAGACTTCACTGCAGTGTGCCACGGCGGGACTTGAATAGGTGCATGTTGTGCTCCACACTGACTGTGCGCAGCAGTTTTGGAGATGATGACAGTGCTAACGATTTATGACGTCACTCAGGCTGCATCTATATGGCCGTCACTGCCATCGGGAGGGGATTAGAACCGATAACTTCTAATTGCAATTTCTAGCTTTCCAGCTGAAAAATGTGCACATAGGGCCGTACGCCTTTTTTATGTATAGTTAATAATGCCGTGGCCAGTGGCAGTAACATATAGGCCAATATCATTATTGTGTACATGTTCCAAGGTTCTTGAGCACATTATTTTTAATCATATCTCGACATTTGTTGAACATAATAATCTAATCGACAGCAGGCAACATGGGTTCCGAAAAGGACTCTCCACAGTAACAGCACTCCTGGAGCTAACTCACGATTTTGCAACAGCCATTGACATTCAAAGCCAAATCGACATTATATTTCTTGATTTTGAAAAGGCTTTTGATCGCGTCTCTCACCCTAAACTTCTTTCAAAACTAGAACCGCTGCTGAAAAACAATTCTCTTCTTGCATGGATCGAAGCTTACCTATGTGGCCGATCCCAATGCGTCAGAATAGATCACGTGTGCTCTGCTCCTGCGCCTGTCAAGTCCGGTATACCGCAGGGATCTGTTCTCAGGCCCTTATTCTTTTTAATATTTATTAACGACATAGTTCATAACCTACCCGTTAAAATCAAGCTATACGCCGATGACTGCATAATCTATCACGAAATTCACAACTCCAGCGATCAGGCTCTACTTAATAGTGCCTTAGCAAGGATTGCAACCTGGTGATCAGACTGGCAGATGTCAATAAACACAAAAAAATCTGTTGCGATGACCGTAACACGCAAAAGGCAGCCATTAAATTTCTCCTATTCCATAGGCAGCAGCACTCTCGCAGTGGTAAACAACTATAAATACCTAGGCATAATCATAACATCGGATCTAAGGTGGAATGAACATATATCGGATATTGTGAAGAGGGCCATGCGGAAATTAGGTTATTTAAGAAGAACTCTGCGACAATGTACAAACGAAGTTAAACTAATAGCATATAAAACCTTAGTTCGACCAGTTCTAGAATATGGATCAATTGTTTGGGACCCGCACACTCGTGGCAACATAGACAAGCTCGAATCTGTACAAAAGAAAGCAGCTAGGCTTATATACCGATCATATAGCTGGCGTACTTCCGCGAGTACTCTAGTAAAAAAGGCAGGTTTAGACAATTTACAAAAACGGCGTCAGTATGATCGATTAAAATACATGCACTTGCTGTTTCATGATAAACTAGGTATGAGAAAACACGATTACATAGAGCCTGTACACCGACGAACCACCCGATCGCATCATAGCAAAAAACTTAAAGATTATTCCTGCCACACTCAAACCTTCGCTAACTCTTTTTTTCCGAAAACTGTCCGTGAGTGGAACCGGCTTCCGGCCAGCATTGTAGAATGCCCTACTACTGAAGCATTTATGAATGCTGTCAGAATGCGGTCAGATAGTAATTGATGATTACGGAGTGTTCTTGAGATTTTTTGGGGGGGTTTCTGCACGCAACTTTCCTTCATCTATTTTTGCTTGTGAGTGCATCTCATTTGTTGAAGGCAGCGTGTTGTGCCTTGATTCGTTTTGCGCATGTCACTTATGTTTTTTTTTCTTCTCCCGCTCCTGCTTACAGCCTCACCTAGAGGCTAGCAGTACTGTGTAAATAAATAAATAAATAAAATCATGATTTGTGGGGAGAGCATGTCATGTCCCCTTTAATAATCGCGTCTATGTGATTGTTCCAAGAAAGGTCGGATGTTATGTGAACCCCGAAATACTTGATGGTGGGTACTGATTCTATGGCAACATTGTTCAGAGTGTAATGGCATGGTACGATGCTATATTGTGAAATTGAAGGGTGTCAAAATCGGAGGCAAGCATAGCTTTTCAGAACCTGTATGAAGCCTCGAGATATCGAACATGAAAATAGCTTCAGAGAACTCAAGTTGGGTTTTCTCACGTTGCATATCGAAAATGGGCGGTTTTAGAACATAGGTGATGTAAGCAACGCCCTTTTATGAACATGTAATGTGGGAAAGGCAATTTTTACGAGCTGCCAAATGCATATTTTCTGTGGTCCATATCTCGAATTACGATTCTGTTTCAGAAGTTTTTTAAACTGGGTTTACCTCTTATGTTGAAGGCCTTCAATTTGTCAGTATAATCTTGTGCCCTGAACAAAAAAAAATTTAGAGGTTCCATTTATATTGGTTAATTACTCATTATTTCGTTGTGTTCTGTTATGTACATGATGTCTGCCTTGCTGTATAATCAACCTGCATAGACGTACCTTTCGCTGCTTTTCAAATAAAAATCTGTATTGAATAATTTGAAACAACAAGTTTGTGTGTATGCATATATAAACGCATGTGTGTAGAAAGATTCTACAAAAATGCCTGGTGCAGTCATTTCATCCTTTTGCATGATGAGGTCCTCCTGCTTCTTCTGGCACCATTTAGACCTCAAAATCAAAATAAGGTGGCTGCTAGCTCACTGCGACAACATGGCAGAGTTTCTCTTCTGTGTGTTGCAACAAAAAGAGAGTTCAAATAAAGGTCAAAGAATAACTGCAGAACTGCTTGCTGGTCAGCAGAATGACAGCATAATAGTATGACTGCAATAAAAACACCTGGGCATATGTGCTCTTTTCACACCTGTAAAGCAGACTTGCAGTGTGCAGAAGCATTTTTTTGAAGTGATCATGTGGTTGTGAGGCACGATATCCCACCCAGTGGTAACGGGAGCAACTTTATGAAAACAGGCAAGAACAGAAAACTTGATGCTGTTGGTCCTGCGGGACGACATGTTTGCTGTCTACATGAATTATGCTGCTATCTTCTCTGTCCTATTGTGGACATCCAAACCCGGATCTGTACAAATAAATAATACAACAAAAATATGTGATCATGCCCTCCTTTATTTGATACTGCCAAAACAGGTCCCTGACAGGGAGGTCCTGGCAAGGCAGTCATGTTCAAGCACTCTGCAATGAAAAACAACAGACTATAATGTAATCAGCACAAATAACTGTGCACAATAACATCACAATTGGGTTAAAATGAAACAGTATAAGCAGAAATGTATAATATATACACAGAAAGGGAAAAAACATAAAGCAGTAATATCATATAGCGGCTACAAAACACCACGCAAGAAGTATACAAAAAACAGCAACAAAATTACCATATCCAAAAGGAGGAAAGAATAGAAATTTAAAACACGATAAAACAGCCGGAAGAAATTTTGGAATCCTTTGAAACAAGAAGGAAACCATCATGCAAAGGAGAAACAAGGCTGTAAAAGTTTTAATCGGTACCAAGATAAAAAAAAGTCACGAACTGGTTTGACTGAGGCATTGGTTCGTGCTAGAGCCGTACCTCACTGGCCTGCAAGGTAGCCTTGAATATGCAACTGGAAGAAAAATGTGCTTAAAAAAAGGACCAAATCTGAGAAAAAAACTTGGAGATGAAGAAAAAAAGTGCTACCAGGCATTCCACATCTGGTTATCAAGCAGTTACCGCACGCTACAGAATTATCCAAAACTGTTCTGTACTTAGATGAAGCAAAAGGACCGGAGCATAGATATTTAGGGCATTGGCAAAAGTAGTGAGAAATTCCATCTACTTGACTTCCACTGGGGCAAGCAGATTTAGGAAAGCCCAGTTTTAGTATTAGGTGTGACGGTCCCTTCAACTGCCCCAGACATGAGAAATGTCTGCGCTTTACAGCATACAGCATTGTAATAAGGGAGTATTTACTCTCTTACAAATCTACTCCACCTTGAGGGATTCTCCTAAACATTTGACCAGCATATAGCATTACACACGTTCACACCATGCAAGTGGCAACAGTACTAGCAGCACCTCTTGCTCGCATGACAACCTGGCCAGTTTGTGGAACTGGGCTGCAGACTACGACCATGGAAGTGGCACAGCAGTGGGGGCATCGCTCACTCACGTTTCACCTGGGCCAGTTTGTGCCACTTGCCTAGACTATGAATACATTCAGACCTTGTTGATATGTTGCCAGTTCATACGCTCAAAATCACGAACAGCAGAAATCTCACCTCCTAGAATTACAAACAACACCTTGTGACACATTTTCCCAGCTTCTAAATTTACAGTTGTGACGAATTCTGGTCGTATAATATGTTTAATGACTAACTGAGGTGTGCAAACATTTAAACGGGCCAAACATAGCGGGACGCAACATGGGAAAACTAGGATGCAGCAGCAGTCACCCACTGCGGTGGCTTCTGTGCAGTGCACAAGTGCAGAGCACCAGAAAAGCGACAAAGGTGCTGAAACATATGAGCAGACCATTTTTGTGGTAAGGCAACAAGAGGAGCCCGAGTTACGCCTCCACAAAAGGCGGCAGTGTGGTGCGCGATGTTGGCACATGCTACAAAACCCCCTGGCGGTCTAAACTAATCCGGAGCCCTCCAATACGGCGTCCCTCGCAGCCGAAGTGTCAATTCACGACGTTAAACTGCTTGATTAAATTACTACGCCTACTTGCTTATAAATGTATTGTTCTGCCTACCTTAGATTATGCTGCTATCATTTGGGACTCGTTCACGCAAACAAATAAATTAGAGAAGGTTCAAGAGAGCGCGGCACAATACATACATAACAATTACCAACGTACATCAGTAACACATCTTCTAATCCAAGCTGGCCTCCCAACAATAACTGAGCGAAATCGTTGCGCACGACTTAAATTTATGTATCAATTAATCAGGAGACACTACAGAACGGAGCTTACCGATTTGCTTGTTTTTTCGTCCGTATATGCGACGCGACAATGACACCAGCTAACTTTAACTCCTTTTCGGGTTCGAAATAACTGCTTTAAATACTCATTCCTTCCACGAACTATTTCCGATTGGAGTAACCTCACTAACAGTGAAGTGCTGCAGCCGTCGCTGACGCTGTGCAGCATATCACCTAGTTTTCAGTGCATTTGCTATTTCGCTGTTCTGTTGTATATGTTTAAGGGGGGAGCCTGGTCTTGAAAACAAAATTTTATTAATGTAGTAATAATTATGAAATCTTCAGGGAACATGAATTTTTGTGCACTGATTGTAAATATGTAATTTAATTTCATGTAAAACAATTTCTTGGGCACTTATATAATTCTTATGCAATTATTCTGCGAAGAGCTTGGAAGAAAATTTGCTGTAGGAGAATCGCTGAAATGTATGCCTTTGGGTCGTCTTGATACTAAGGAATGCAATAAGGGTAAAATAATCATTCTGAATATTATAGAACTTCAGTTATAGGGTATTGAAGCTGCTACCAGAAACGAGAATACACACTTTTCTTCACATTTGATGACTGATGTTATAAACTACCGCATATCATCACAAAACATTCAAATGCACAGCAAGTTTCCGAGACGCGTTATTTCAACTTGTGTGGCTTCCCTACTACGCATACTGCAACCGGCCGCCGCGGTGGCTGAGTGGTTACGGCGCTCAGCTGCTGGCCCGAAAGACACGGGTTCGATCCTGGCCGCGGCGGTCGAATTTCGATGGCTCATTCCCGGTTAAAAGCAGAAAAGCAATGACAAAAATAAAGTGGAACGAGAAACGGCCTGTACCTGCATAGCACCACCAGGCTTAAACCAATTAAAGAAAAAATGAACAGGGCCCATTCGGCGAAATTTTTAATTTAGTAGGAAAAGCCACTGGGAAAAATAAAATTGGGCATGGTAACTGAAACGGTGTCCGAAGGGCTCAACGTACACACAGGAATGAAAAAGTCCTCACAGCCCCCCCCCACCCCCCCCCCCCCCACCCCCTGCAGCGTCCCGTCAACCTTTACTACGGTGAGTAGCTTTGGGACGTTAAGCCGCCATAGACCATAAATGGGCTTAATTCTTGACAAGAAGCGAAAAAAAAGGAGCCCTTTGATGAGCCACAAACACATCAGCCAAGCACAGTGTGCTCGTGAGTGGTACGACAGTGTACCGGCGCTTCTGCAACTGGATTTGATGGCGCTAGCTCCTTTCCCAAGCTATGCACACCCTAGAAGGCCGAGCACCAGGCCGGGGATGGCTTGTGCCCATTAAAGAATAACCGGTAGGTAACCGGCGGCAGTGGGAGTCGAACCCACCACCTCCCGAAGCCGAGGCGAGTGCTCTACCACCAAGCCACAACAGACATACCCACCACAAAGCCACAGAATTTGTACTTTGTATCTACTATTAAAAAAAAGAGAAGAAATCGACAGGGACACAGAGAACAGAACAGCAATATGTAGTTGCGTCTTAGCGTAGTTCCTTTTCAACTGCAAACAAACACCAGGTCTACTTCATTTTCATTTTACACGCACATTTTGATGCTGTCACGACAGATGGCGCTCACTAGTGGTGCATATAATGTGGACAACTAGTGGCAAAATAATGTGGATAAAGGGCTTCACCCTACAGTGGAAAGCAGCGGGGCTGATTTATCCAAGGCATTGGGGTTTAAGGACAGTGAAGGGAAAATATATTTTAAGCGGGTAGAAATAACCAAGCAAAAGTTATCTGATTGGCGGATAAAATCAAGAGAAGAGTAAAATTTCATAAGTCATGGCTAGGTGGCTTGAGCCACCGCCCGATTTAAGGGGTTCAGCCATATCCATCCATCCATCCATCCATCCATCCATCCATCCATCCATCCTATAGGGTGCCTTGATGTGCGCGGCTCGGGCATCGAGGCTAGAGTGTACTAGTACACTCTAGCCCTGTATACGGCCTTAGACGAGACGCGTGGGCCTATGCGCCGTCCTCGTTCAAAAAAGCGACGGGCTGGAGAAAGTCATCGCATACGCTAGCCGTTCCCTTTCCAAGACCGAGGCTAACTATTCGACAACTGAGGAGTGCCTTGCCATCATCTGGGCTACGTAGAAATTCCGCCCCTACCTGTACGGACGACCGTTCAAGGTGGTCAGCGATCACCACGCGCTGTGCTGGCTTGCCAATTTGAAGGACCCCTCGGGCCGACTCGCTCGATGGAGTATGCGTCTCCAGGAGTTTGACGTCGCCGTCGTTTACAAGTCCGGACGCAAGCACTCTGACGCCGATTGCCTCTCACGAGCCCCTGTAGATACACCGCCGCTGGACGACGATGAGGACGCCTTCCTGGGACCCATCAGCCCCAGCTCTTTTGCTCAGCAGCAACGCTCGGACCCCGACCTAAGACGCCTCATCGAGTACCTGGAAGGCAAAGTTTCTTCATCCCCCCCGCCCACCCCGCTTCATTCAAGCGAGGACTGTCTTCCTTCTGTGTGCAGAATGGGGTCCTTGTGAAGAAGGACTTTGCAGCGAGCAAAACAGCCTACCTCCTTGTCTCCGCGAAGAAGTTCTACACACTTCACACGACGAGCCGACAGGTGGACATATCGGGTTTCCTCGCACCCTCCGCCGCATTCAAGACAAGTATTACTGGCCCCGACTGTCTCCCGGTGTCGCACATTATGTGAAAACCTGCCGAGATTGTCAGCGACGAAAGACCCCTCCCGCACGACCAGCAGGATTTCTGAACCCCATTGAATCTCCCTCAGGGCCCTTTCAGCAGATCGGCATGGACTTGCTTGGCCCTTTTCAACGTCAACGTCTGGAAATAAGTGGATCATTATAGCGACCGACTACCTGACCCGCTACGCTGAGGCGAAAGTCCTACCGAACGGAACAGCAGCAGAAGTCGCCAAATTTTTCGTGGAGTGCATTCTTCTTCGACACGGCGCCCCCGATGTGCTCATCACGGACAGAGGAACAGCATTCACGGCGGAGCTAACGCAAGCCATCCTGCGTTACAGCCAAGCCAGCCACCGGAGGACAACTGCATACCATCCGCAGACCAACGGACTGACCGAGCGCCTGAACAAAACCATCGCCGATATGCTCGCCATATATGTCGATGCCGAACACAAAACTTGGGATATCATTCTGCCTTACGTCGTCTTCGCCTACAACACCTCAGTGCAGGAGACCACCCAGATGACAACTTCTAGGCTCGTCCATGGCAGGGAGGCCACGACCACGCTAGACGCCATGCTGCCCCGTTACAGAAGAGAACGTCGACGTGGCCGCCTACCTTCAACGCGCCGAAGAAGCACGAAGGCTTGCCCGATTACGGATCAAAGATCAGCAGCGGTCCGACACCAGACGCTACAACCTACGAAGACGCAACGCGGAATACAAGCCAGGAGACCAAGTCTGGGCTTCGACGCCCATTCGCCGCCGTGGATTCAGTGAAAGCTTTTCCGCCGCTATTTCGGCCCGTATAAGGTTGTTCGTAGGCTAGGTGAACTGGATTATGAAGTATCCCTGACGCAATGACTGCATCTCAGCGACGCCGCGTAAGACCAGAAGTTGTCCATGTCGTCTGTCTGAAGCCGTATTATGCGCGCTAAAGGACGCTGCATGTCCATATTACTCTATTTTCGCAAGATCCGCTTTATCTCTTGCTAGTCGCATTATTTGTTGTAATGCATCGGGTCGTTGCTTCTTTGAGAGGGGAGTAATGCTACGAATATTTGCAGTTTTTGTTCGTTCTTCAAAACTGCCGCCACACCACTTTATCGCTTTGTTTGCGACGCAAGACGCGACTAGATTTATCTCGATTGATCGCAGCCGGGCAGAGCTGATTCTACGTTGTTCCAGATTGTTCTAGTAACTTTTCACTCTTTATCTCGAAAGTTCGCTATCAGCTTTAAATTGAGCACGGCCGACAGCGGCGGGCATTTTGTTCGACGACCGCCGAGCACGCTTGTCGCTTCGCCGCAGCCGAGTGATTCAGACCATTGTGGGCGCAAGTCAGCCCAATAAACAGTTTTCTGTTAGAAGAGCTTCTGTTCGTCTTCATCGCTCCTTCGACTGCCGTCACCACTACGTGACAATATGAAAGCACTGTCGGCCACAAAAGTTTACCGGGATGTGGGTGTGCGAGAAAAAAAAATCCAAGCAGCTACGCGCGCCAATCGCCCAAATGTCTGCAGGTGTGCGGGAACGAGCTTGCTCCGTCAGTTCGCTACATTACCAGGCAGCTGGATCGCGAGGCTGCGCAACATTGTTATTTTTAAGAGCGTGAGCTCTTACTCTTCAGGTTTCGAGATTTCGTAGGGTCTGCTACCACCCTTGATCACAGCGCCATCTGTGGCAGCAACTACTCATCGCGTTTCGAGATTTCGTGAGGTCTCCTACCACCCTGAGATCAAAGCGCCATCTTTGGCTGCCACTAGAAAACAGCGCACCTCGCATTGAGACTTGTAGCGACATCTACAACATTGTAGAAACAACCACCTGCCGCGTGCCAATATGACTTCACGGTCCAATATGGTGGATAGAGGTCGAACTATGGGAGTATGACGTCAGGGGCCGAAATGGCGGCATAGTTTCGGCATATAGTTTCTTACTATTAACTACAGGGAAAGCTGGCGGCACTGCACCTGAACCTCCATGGGCGCGCAAATCATCATGGGGCGATGAGGTACTTGGTGCGGGACCGTAGTTTTTTTTTTTTTCAGGAACACGGAGGGGCGTTACGGAGATGTCCCATTCCGTATCCACAGCGCACTCCACGCGCAGTCTTCGGCGTAAAAGTAGTGCGCGAAAGCCATAGTAGCGAAAACGCAACAGCACACGATGCCAATAAAAGGTTTTTCTTTTCCGAAATGCTGTGGAAAAAGCTTTTAAAATGTTGACGCGACATTTTTTTTTCAAAAATATATCTATTTTTAAAAGTGCGCCTGTTAAGCACGAAATATTGGCTTTTGTGGTCTGCAGTGCTTGGCCAATAGGAGAGCAAGTCATCGCTTATTTTGAGCAAACTTTGCATTTACATGCTTTTCTGCTCGTTTGTTGCGATTTATAGACAGGATATTGAATGATAGGACAATCTTGATTATCGAACAATGTGTGTTTTTTCATTATTTTTGGCCAAAAGTTGTAGTCCTGCAGTCGGTAGCTCTCCGCCTTATGATGCTTAGAGCGCCCCTGGTGGTACAGGTGGTATCGAGGAAGCTCCTTGCAAACTCGCATAGGCGGGGCGCCAGCTTTCCCTCTAGTTAATAGTAAGAAACTCTACTTGTTTCGGTTTCTCTAATCCAAGATGGCGGCCATTAAAATTGGTTGTGCCCTCTTATTGTGAACTTTTTCTTATGTGAACTTTTTCTTCTTGCGTGGCCATGTTTTTCTGACGAGAGTGAGAAACTCTTGGCCAACGAGAGGAAAATGGACGTTCCGTTTGACGACGCCTCTCGCATCGTGTACCTTGAGGGCTCCCGAACTAAGCGGCGGTCGAAAGAATTCTTGGAAGTTTTTAGAGGACACTGGCCTTATGGAAAAGTGATAGAGACACAATCATTCAAATCTGTGATTCAGACGGAGCACCTGCTGACAGGCCACTGTAAGGCTAATCCCACTCGTAAATTAACACCACCGCCTCCTGCATAACATCGAGCTTAGATTTTGTTAAGTTTTCTTGCATTTTCGCCTGCATCCATAAGAATAAAAACAGAAGCCGGGTTTCGCGTTTCTTTGTTTTGTTATGGTTCGCGATGAATCCGAGCGATTAAAAAAGAAAATAAAAAAGGGGTGCGACTGCTCTCGTGGTAACATCAATGATCAGCGCTGGCTGTTAGCGTTCGGTGGTTTTGCATTTGCTTTTGCGTTGCGCTGTAGCTTGTTTTGAGAATGCGTAATGTGCTACTAAGGCGGTTCTGCAACCACCCTCGGCTCGCTGCCGTTCCCTCGCCCTTGTCTCTCGCTTACGCGCCGCGCCAGAAGGATTAGCTTCCACACGCCGTTGTGGCGCTTCATCCATAGCACTGTTGTGAAGAAGGAAGCGCAAAAAAAAAAAAACGGACGAGGTACGGAGTAGGGGACACAAAACACGTTCATGAGCGCTCGTGAACGTGTTTTTTGTGTCCCCAGCTCCGGCCCTCGTCCCTTTTTTTTGCGCTTCCTTCTTCACAACATGCATCACCAACTAGACCGGCAGCTTGCTCTCCATAGCATTGGTGTTAGCGCGACGCACCTATGACGTCGACAGTCCGGGACTGTCTGCTACGCCAGCACGCAGGTATTTTTTTCTGTTTAACGGCGCCCTGTGCGTGTGGCGGTGCTCTATATTTGAGCTACTGCGCATGCGTCGCTCGACGCTCCGGCGCCTACCCTGTAGCATAAGTATTCCTTTCCCCCTCCTCCTCCTTTACCTCCTCTCGTGATTTTCTTTCTTTTAGTACGAAAACATTATTAGCCTCCTACCCGGCCAAATCGGTCCGTTTGCGCGAAGCCTCTGAGAGAGTCGCGAATGGAAACGAAAAGCACATAACTGCCCCCCCCTCCCCCCCCCGGGTTAGTGGGCACCTCATTCGCGTTTTGAGCTACATGGCGGGGGTGACAGCCCCAAAATGGATTGGTATAATGGATGAACTTGCAAACTTGAAACATATTTAATGAACGCTCTACCCAATGGGGGAGGACGCATTTTATTTTTCACCTAGAGTAATCTTGTTTTTTGCCAAGCCGGCAGTAAAGAAAAAAAAAGTGGTGGTGGTGACAGAGAAATGTGCGCTGCATGCGCCGGCGTTAACAACGTTGTGGCAGAAACGCGGCACTAGAGCAATAGGCCGCCGGCGTTCATTGGGTTCATTAGCTTTGGCGTTGACATCTTTGTAGACTCAGTAGATTTTGAGGAAAGAAAAGGCCCATAACTGGCTCCCTGGGTCAGTGGACCCCTCGCTTTCAGGTGTACGTGGCGGTGGTGTCCACCTGCAAAAACCCATGATTTGCACAATATTTCGGGCTCAGAAATGCTAAACCTCCAGCACGGAGCAAGACTATATAGGAGGTCAAACTCCCGTCAGCGCGAGCGAGCGCAGGCGACCAGATAAAAGTCACAATTGTATGCGCCGACGGGGTCGCACGCAGTGGCGGCGGCATGCGGCGCCTCGCAGAAGCCGCACCGAAAAAAAAAAATGCAGCGCCCGGGCAGGCGGCTCCGGCGGCGCGCGCTCAAAGCAGACGACAAGCAGACGACACGGGTGTTTGCTTCAGCGGGCACGCCGTGACGTTGTGTTTCAGTAGTTTCTTTCCAGGCCGCCAGCATGTTAGTGGCGCCGCGGGCTTGTGACCTTTTCTGGTCGCCGCAGACAGCGGAGTTTCCACTCCTATATAGTCTTCCTCCGTGACCGCCAGCCAATTTTTTTTTACTTTAGGTCGAGCCCATGCTGCCTCGACTGAAATACGTTTCATGTTGTTGTTCTTCCACCAACACCTGTTCCTCCTTCCGGTGCACGAGGACACGTGAAGGTGACGATGCGTTCAGCGTTCGATGTGAATTCGGGCGAACCTATCTATAACAGGCAGCGCTGTGTCAAAAGATAGGCATCGTTACGCGCCGGTTTGAGTACACGAAGCGGATAGATAGACTGAATGGAGATTGGCATGTCGTGCAGATCACTACCAGCGGTCTCGTTCGCAGCCATATCGACAACAGCACAAGGGAGCCTGTATGCCGTAGGAGCCCGGCGACGACGCAGTAAATCGTTGTTTGTTGGGCACCCGGACCGCTCGCAAAAATTCCGCTCGTCCATCATACAGGCAACAAGCGCCGTACGTACGCTGGGCCGCGCGCTGCTGCCGTGGACCACTTGCCACAGTCCGTGACCGGCGAACGGTCCTTGCGAAGGCCAGCTCTCTTTCTCTCCCTCTTTTTGGGCTGCCTTGAATAATAATTGGTTTTTGGGGGAAAGGAAATGGCGCAGTATATGTCTCATATATCGTTGGACACCTGAACCGCGCCGTTAGGGAAGGGATAAGGAAGGGAGTGAAAGAAGAAAGGAAGGAGGTGCCGTAGTGGAGGGCTCCGGAATAATTTCTACCACCTGGGGATCTTTAACGGGCACTGACATCGCACAGCACACGGGCGCCTTAGCGTTTTTCCTCCATAAAAACGCAGCCGCCGCGGTCGGGTTCGAACCCGGGAACTCCGGATCAGTAGTCGAGCGCCCTAACCACTGAGCCACCGCGGCGGGCCGGGCTGCCTTGAACTTTTCGGTTCTCTTTCTTCTTCCCCTCCCTCCTTTATCCCTTCCTTTACGGCGCGGTTCGGGTGTCCACCGAGATATCTGAGACGGTTACTCTGCCATTTCCTTTCCTCAAAAACCAAACAAAACAAATAAGCCGACGGCGTTCACAGAGTTCATTGGGGTTGACAGCATTGCAAAGGCCGTTCATTTTCACGAAAGGAAAGGTGCACAACCGGCTCCGTGAGTCAGTGGAGACCTCAATAGAGAGTTTTAGTTTCACGTACGTAGAGGCTTCACGTACGTAGAGCTCTTACGGGTGACCAGTGCGCATGCGCAGAACGCAAAGGGTATGAGCGAGTCTCACGTACGTACGTGAGATTCGGATTTTTACGTTGCGGTCTTTGCGTTGCTTGCGTGCGTAGCGTTGACAAACATGGCGGCACCCTGCCCGCCGCTTCACGGCGATAACAGCTTCGTCGCTAATCCCTCGAGGCGATATGGTGTTCTAAACTGCTGTATTCGCCTTCGATTTGCCCATTCTTACCCTCGCACAAGGTTTCAAGCGACAAATAGCTTTTGTTTTTCAGACAGAAGGGCGATTTTTCAGCTGCTAAGCCTGACGAAGTAGCGTTGGTCGTCGTCATAGTAACGGTCTCGCTATGAATGGCTTCGCTTAATTACTTGTCTTGGATGATTTTGGCTACAACCAGTGTCTGTGTTTCTTAGTAGATGGCGCTAGGCGTAATGCGCGGCGTGTTTCGCGTACGTGTAACTATAAGGGTTTCAAACCACCTGCGTGCAGGCTACGTAGACTTCTCACGTTTGCGTGCGTGAAGCCTCTACGTACGTGAAACTAAAACTCTCTAATCTCGCTTTCATGTACGTGGCGTTGGTGTCCAACTGCAAAAGCCTCCTTTGATTGCGTTCCGCACACTGAATAGGCAGCGCGCCCTCCCTTCAACCCTGGGAGGTAGCATGCAGTTAATGGTTGATCGCGAGAGATTGATCACCAAATGAACGCGGCGGCCTAGCTATTGCTTCAGAGCCGCATCTCAGCCACTACGCTGTCAGCGCTAATGCATTCAGGCCACATCTCTCTCTATCTCTAACCACCGCCACATGTATCAAAGCACGAATGAGGCGTCCGCATGTCCAGGAAGCCAGTTATGCGCCCTCCCTTTGCTCAAGGCCACCGCCGTCTAGAGCATTGTCAATGCCAACGCCAATGAACACAGTGAACGCCAACATTTTTCGCTTTGTATATCCTGGATTAGTTGAGCTAATCCAGATAATTTTTTCAGGAACGGAACGGTGTTTGTGCCCCGCCGCGGTGGCTCAGTGGTTAGGGCGCTCGACTACTGATCCGGAGTTCCCGGGTTCGAACCCGACCGCGGCGGCTGCGTTTTTATGGAGGAAAAACGCTAAGGCGCCCGTGTGCTGTGCGATGTCAGTGCACATTAAAGATCCCTAGGTGGTCGAAATTATTCCGGAGCCCTCCACTACGGCACCTCTCTCTTCATTTCTTCTTTCACTCCCTCCTTTATCCCTTCCCTTACGGCGCGGTTCAGGTGTCCAACGATATATGAGACAGACACTGCGCCATTTCCTTTCCCGCAAAAACCAATTATTATTATTTCAGTAGCTGCAGCCTAGCGCGTGGCACGCGTTCCTGACCGCTCACCGCCCTCGCCTCGCAGCTTTGGCTGTGCTTCGGTGCGGACAGCGCACGCATTTTCCAACGCTGTATGCAGATCTCCTAAAAGCTAGTTTTAAAATCTCATGCTCCCAGGTGGATTGCCGTGACACTATGCGTAACTAGCAAAATTATTGGAAAGATATAGCGAACAGTACGAACTAGCCTTTACCATACCTGGTGCATCGATGCACGTCGCGGGCCATAGCATATTAGCAAGACCTAGTGACAACTGAATTTCTTATACTTTGAGGTTTTATTACATTGTGCTGGATATAGCCTGTTTCTGATTGTGGTGGCATTGTTACGTCACTTGAATAACAAAAGCAAAAAAGTTGCGTCACTTCAATAGCGAACGCAAAAAGAAAACTCTTTAGCACACACTCAGGGTGCGGAAAGCCGCACGAAATGCTTTGGATAAAATGGCGAGAACTGCCGCTCAATGCATAGCCCGATGCAAGCCAATGGCCGGCCGCATTTGTTTACACAGAAAGCGTTTACTGATTTGTGGACACTTTGTTGTCCACTCTATGGTATAGCCCAGTTCCCGTTTTATTTACGTTTTCACCTATTTCGATCAAGCGCCTGACTCTTATCAGTTGCTTTCATTCTGCTCTATGAGTGGTGGCGCAAAAAAGTTGGTAAGATTCAGGCTGAAGCCCCGTTCTCCGCAGAGCAGTAGGAAGCGAGCCGGAGAGTAAATGGACGCCGGCTGCTTGGCTATCGTAAGGAAAAAGTTGCCGGCGAAAATATTCGCTCCGCTGTTGAGTGCGTCGATGTGGGCAGGGCTTGGCGAGGCGTTACGCGTTTTATCAGCCCCGTGTCGTTCACTAATGAATCACGGGTGCAATGCTGCTGCGCGACACTTCCGCGGTGGAGGCGGCGATCTGAAGGGGACAGTATATACCGTGCTGGGTACCTCGGCCGCTTTCGCGACAATAACGACATCGACTCTCCCCAGGCTTCCGGCAGTGCACGCGTGGCCATCGATGAATTCAAAGAGAAAACTTTTACATCCTCCGCCCAAAACCGGCGCCTGGACGTGCGCCCTCTACCGGACGTGCACTGCAACTTTGTGTGCGCCGCTCGGCAAAAGCTCCGTCGTCGAGCTGGGAGCAATAGAGCGTGGGGCGGGCGAAGCTTTCGCCACCTTGTCGGGCCGACTGCTTCGTGCGCTGTGTTTTTACGGAGATCCGGGCGTCGGGGAAGGAAGGGGGGGGGGGGCGCTGTTCACATGTTTGCCCGGCCGAAAAGCCGCGAAGACGCCCGTAGTCGACGTGCAGCTGCGCGAGAAAAATTGGCTGTGGTTTAGCTCTGGTTAACCCTAGTTGAATAGCGAAAGCTTCGTTTCCTCGGCACGTCGTCTACGCAGGGTCTCAATCCGACGCTCTCGAGAACTCAAACCGGTCTCTGACGCAGTTCAAGACTCCGGGACGTGGAACGACTTCTAGCCGCATCTTCGTTATGCTGCGTTTGATTCGTGCGGCGCGTTCTTCTGCCGTCTCTTGAGCGCGTTCTCTCTTCCTCGCTTCGTTCCTTCGTTGTCCCCTTCCCCTATCTCCCTCCCTCCCTCCCTCTCTCTCTCTCTCTCTCTCTCTCTATATATATATATATATATATATATATATATATATATAGGAGGTGTCGCCCCGTGGGGTATATATATATATATATATATATATATATATATATATATATATATATATATATATATATATATATATATATATATATATATATATATACCCCACGGGGCGACACCTCCTCTCTCTCTACCCAGCGGGTCACATCTGGTGGAGCGAGCAGCGGCGTCGACGGCGGCGCCATCTGTTGGAGCGCGGCTGCGGTGATGCTTTGCAGAATATTTCGGGCTCAGAAACGCTAAACCTCCAGCACGGAGCAAGACTATATAGGAGGTCAAACTCCCGTCAGCGCGAGCGAGCGCAGGCGACCAGATAAAAGTCACAATTGTGTGCGCCGACGGGGTCGCACGCAGTGGCGGCGCCAAGCGGCGCCTCGCAGAAGCCGCGGCGAAAAAAAAATGCAGCGCCCGGGCAGGCGGCTCCGGCGGCGCGCGATCAAAGCAGACGAAAAGCAGACGACACGGGTGTTTGCTTCAGCGGGCACTCCGTGACGTTGTATTTCAGTAGTTTCTTACCAGGCCGCCAACATGTTAGTGGCGCCGCGGGCTTGTGACTTTTTCTGGTCGCCGCAGACAGCGGAGTTTCCACTCCTATATAGTCTTCCTCCGTGACCGCCAGCCATTTTTTTTTACTTTAGGTCGAGCCCAACTGCCTCGACTGAAATACGTTTCATGTTGTTCTTCCACCAACACCTGTTCCTCCGTCCGGTGCACGAGGACACGTGAAGGTGACGACGCGTTCAGCGTTCGATGTGAATTCGGGCGAACCTATCTATAACAGGCACCGCTGTGTCAAAAGATAGGCATCGTTACGCGCCGGTTTGAGTACACGAAGCGGATAGATAGACTGAATGGAGATTGGCATGTCGTGCAGATCACTACCAGCGGTCTCGTTCGCAGCCATATCGACAACAGCACAAGGGAGCCTGTATGCCGTAGGAGCCCGGCGACGACGCAGTAAATCGTTGCTTGTTGGGCACCCGGACCGTTCGCAAAAATTCCGCTCGTCCATCATACAGGCAACAAGCGCCGTACGCTGGGCCGCGCGCTGCTGCCTTGGACCACTTGCCACAGTCCGTGACCGGCGAACGGTCCTTGCGAAGGCCAGCTCTCTTTCTCTCCCTCTTTTTGGGCTGCCTTAATATTTTCAGTTCTCTTTCTTCTTTCCCTCCCTCCTTTATCCCTTTCTTTACGGCGCGGTTCGGGTGTCCACCGAGATATCTGAGACGGTTACTCTGCCATTTCCTTTCCTCAAAAACCAAACAAGCCAATGGCCGGCCGCATT
This sequence comes from Amblyomma americanum, assembly GCF_052857255.1. Lineage (NCBI taxonomy): Eukaryota > Metazoa > Arthropoda > Arachnida > Ixodida > Ixodidae > Amblyomma > Amblyomma americanum. Next base: position 408,506,886 of record NC_135497.1, read on the forward strand.
TGTTTACACTGAAAGCGTTTACTGATTTGTGGACACTTTGTGGTCCACTCAATGGCATAGCCCAGTTCCCGTTTTATTTTTCATGTATTTCGATCAAGTCCCTGACTCTGTTATCAGTTGCGGGCATTCTGCTCTATGAGTGGTGGCGCAAAAAAAAGTTGGTAAGGTTCAGGCTGAAGCTCCGTTCTCCGCCGAGCAGTAGGAAGCGAGCCGGAGAGTATATGGACGCCGGCTGCTTGGCTATCGTAAGGAAAATGTTGCCGGCGAAAATATTCGCTCCGCTGTTGAGTGCGTCGATGTGGGCAGGGCTTGGCGAGGCGTTACGCGTTTTATCAGCCCCGTGTCGTTCACTAATGAATCACGGGTGCAATGCTGCTGCGCGACACTTCCGCGGTGGAGGCGGCGATCTGAAGGGGACAGTATATACTGTGCTGGGTACCTCGGCCGCTTTCGCGACAATAACGACGTCGACTCTCCCCAGGCTTCCGGCAGTGCACGCGTGGCCATCGTCGAATTCAAAGAGAAAACTTTTCTTACATCCTCCGCCGAAAACCGGCGCCTGGATGTGCGCCCTCTACTGGTCGTGCACTGCAACTTTGTGTGCGCCCCTCGGCAAAAGCTCCGTCGTCGAGCTGGGAGCAATGGAACAGCAGCAGCAATGCAGCAACGACCAATGTTCTTCTGTTTCTTGGTGCAGATGCTATCTTGGAGCGGACTTGGTCATGACTCGAGCGACCGGCAGCACGTTCCCTACCTGACATCGACTGAGCGCCCCGTATCGCCTCTTCGGCTGTCTGTACAGTTCAAGCCCGACTCGCTACGAATGAGCGAATGTTGCCCGACGCCACCGGAAGAAGCCATCGCCTTCAAGTGGTCTGCACCTTTGGCCGCGCAAGCCCCATCGTCACAGTCATCAAGTGTATCGCGCCCATTTGAGCACTGGCAATCACCGAGCGCCTTCAGTGGGCATGGAACAGCAGCAGCAATGCAGCAACGACCAATGTTCTTCTGTTTCTTGGTGCAGGTCAGTTCATGTCCTTCTTTGCACTGTAAACGCACAAGTAATGTCAACCTGCTGCTTGTGTCATGCCCAAGCGTATTCATGTGCATTGTCTGCGAATGTGTATATGTGCTGAAATTATTGCTCCTAGGTGGCGACTTTGAACGGAACCCAGGGCCCCCTAAAAAAGATTCTAGCCAGTCCAATGATGACACAGTCACTCTGTTAAAATCTTTAAACGAAAAAATTGACAAGAACCATAGCGAAATACTCTCCCAGCTCAATGAAGTTCGGCAAACACAAACAAAGCTTGAGCGTCAGATGGCCAGAATGAACGATAGGCTTGTTGCCGTCGAAGAAAAAGTAGCTGCCTCGCAAGCCTCCAGCGCCTTTGACATTACCCAGGAAGTGTCTGAGGCTGTACAGAATGAAGCAGAGGCGTTTCATAAACGACTCGACGACCTCGAAGGCAGGTCACGACGCCATAATCTATTTTTTCACGGCCTCCCTGACACGCAAAACGAAACATGGGATGAATCTGAAAAGCTCGTGCGTGAAAAGCTTCTTTCTGAAATGGACCTTGAGCTACCCAGCGAGGCCATAGCACGCGCGCATCGGCTGGGTAAATTTTCGAATGACAAATGCCGTCCTGTCATAGTCAAGTTTACGAATTTTAAGATCCGAGAAGCCGTGTTTACTGACCGAAGCAAAATGAAAAATGCTGGGATAAAGGTTACGGAAGATTTCTGCTTATCAACTCGCAACGCACGTAAAAAACTTTTTGACTTTGGACAAGCAAGTGGAGAGAAGTGCGCTATTCGTCAGAACAAATTGTTCATAAAGAATAAGTGTTACATCTACATTTCGGCATCAGATAGCATCTGTGAATATCATATCAATAACCAAGCATCCCCACGCAGCCCTGATAGTAGTGCCTTGCCTGCCGATCTTTCTACCGCGTAGCTACCTGCTCGTGGTCATGAGCTTCCAAATGACATATGTGTTTTGTTCTCTAATATTCGTAGTGTTGTTAACAAGCGTGATGATCTGTGTACTATCATCGACACGTGCGATGCAGACTTTCTGGTCCTCACCGAAACCTGGCTGAATTCAAAGATTTCTAATGAAATACTAAACTGCGAAAAGGATTTCATTACTTATCGATGTGACCGTGGAGACAGAATAGGAGGCGGTGTTCTGATAGCGGTCGCTGATCATCTGCATTCTTCACACGTGTCACTTGTTTCTTCACTAGAAATTGTATGCGCCTCTATGCGCATTAATCATCGAGACGTAATCTTCTGCGCATGCTATCGCCCTCCAAATGCTCCATCGTCTTTCTGTAGTGAACTTCATGATGTGCTCAATCGCATTTTAGTTAGGTTTCCTTCTTCGCCAATCTTTTTACTTGGCGATTTCAACATGCCAAAAATAATTTGGTCTGGCGCGTTCCCTTCCACTCTGGATTCGTCACCTGACTCGATTGGCTTCATAAATCTGTGCACTGACTTCAATTTTTCTCAGCTCATTACCCAGCCAACCCGTATCACCACTACTAGCGCTAACATTCTTGATTAACTACGCTCCCTGAGCTAGTTCATTCATTGGCATTTCTACCAGGCCTCTGTGACCACTCCTTCATCCAGTTTGACCTTAAAGATACTAGCACACGTGTGCGACCGAATCCCAAATATATCAGAGTTTATTCAAAGGCAAATTTTCCGTCGATTTACGCTGAACTCGAAATCTTCTTAGGAGAGTGCATGCCAAACTTTTATAACCGTACTGTGGAAATGAACTGGCGCCTTTTTAAAGAAAAAGTTCATTTTCTCGTCCAAAAACACATACCTTTACGCGTCATATCAGGCAAGCAACGTTCCCCGTGGTTCACTGCCGCATTAAAACGCCTTTTAAGTAAAAAAAACGAGTTTATCGTAGAGCGAAAACCACCGGTTGCCCTGATCACTGGGATGTGTATCGTGCCATAACATATGAGTATCGAAAAGCCTTAAGAAGCGCCAAGCAGGCTTTCTTCCAGAGTACGCTTCCGTTTTTGTTGATTGATAATGCCAAAAAATTTTGGAACATCATTTCTGGTCTCAAGCATAAAGCAATAGCTCTGAACGATAGAAGCGGCGCAGCCATTCCTTCATCAGAATGCCCTCAAGTGCTAAACGACGCCTTCTCGAATACTTTTTTACAGCAATCATCTGTTTCTCTGCCCTCTTTTCAGCCTGTGCAGAATCCATTAATGGACCCAATTGTGTTTGACAGTCTTGGTATAGAAAGTCTAATTAATAATCTCAAAATTTCTTCGTCTTCGGG